>NC_044308.2:20022476-21275976 GCF_007474595.2 Lynx canadensis
CAAGATCATACCATCTTCAGATAGTGATAGTTTCATTTCTTTCTTTTAATTTTGAAGCCTTTTATTTCATTTTCTTGCCTAGTTGCCTTGGCTAGAACCTCCAGTACAAGGTTGAATAAAAGTGGAAAGAACAAACATCTTACCTCATTCCTGATCTTAGGGAGAAAGCATTCAGTCTTTTCCAACTTAGTACAATATTAGCTATGAGATTTTCATAGATGCCCTTTATCAGGTTTAAGAAGTTCCCCTTTATTCCTAGTTTTTAGAGCATTCTCTTTTTTTAGATAATGAAATAGTATTGAATTCTGCTAAATGATTTTTCCACATCTATTACAATTATCATTTGTTTCATCTTTTATTCTTTGATGTGGTATATTACAGTAATTGTTAGACATTTTTGAAAATATTTATTTATTTATTTTTGAGAGAGAAAGAGAGAGAGGGTGGGGGTGGGGAAGAGAGAGAGGAGACAAAGAATCTGAAACAGGCTCTATGCTGTCAGCGCAGAGCCTGATGCAGGGCTTGAACTCACCAACCCTGAGATCATGACCTTAGTGGAAGTCAGATGCTTAACTGACTGAGCCACCCAGGTGCTCCAATAATTGTTGGATATTAAGCCAACATTACATTCCTGGGATAAATCCTGCTTGGTCATGGTGTATAATCCTTTCTATACATTGCTTGATTCCTTTTACTAGTAATTTGTTCAGGATTTTTGCATGTGTACTCATAAAAGATATTGGTCTCTAGTTTTTGTTTGTTTGTTTTTTCCCTTGTAATATCTTTGGCTAATACTGACCTCATAGAATGAGTTGGGAAGTGTATCCTCCTCTTCTATTTTTTGGAAGTTGTATGAAAGATCAGACCCCATTAAATGGTAGAATTCACTAGTGAAACCATCTGATCCTGGTCTCTGTGGGAAGTACTTTTTTTTCTCAGTTACTAATTCAATCTCTTTTCTTTATATACGTATATTTGGATTATATATATATTTTTTTCTTGAGTCAGTTTTGGTAGTCTGGGTCTTTCTAGGAATTTTTCCACTTCATCTAAGTTAATCTAAGTTGTTGGCACACAAGTTTTTTATAGTATTCCCTCACAATTATTTTTTATTTATGTATAGTGGTAGTAATGTCTTCTCTTTTATTTCTGGTTTCAGTAATTCTATTCTCTTTTATTCTGGAGCAATCTAGTTAAAGGTTGGTTTATTCTGTTTGTGGAATGATCTAACTTTTGGTTGTATTGATTTTCTCTATAGCTTTTCTGTTCTCTATTTTATCAAATTCTTCTCCAATTCTTATTCTTTCCTTCCTTCTGCTTGCTTTGGGTTATTTTGCTCTTCTTTTCCCGTGTCTCCAGATGGGAGGTTATGTTATTGATCTGAGATTTTTTTCTTTTCTAACATAGGTGTTTACAATTTTAAAGTTCCCTCTAAGCACTGATATAGTTGTACCTTATAAGTATATGCCTGACTTTTTTTAAGTTCATGCAGCCTGAATTTTATTGTGTTATTGTAGTAAAATATACATAACATTTATCTTTTTAAAAAATTTATTTATTTAAATTCAATTCGTTAATACACAGTATAGTACTGGTTTCAGGAGTAGAATTTAGTGATTCATCACTTACATATAACACCCAGTGCTCATCCAAACAAGTGCCCTCCTTAATGCCCATCACCATTTAGCCCATCCCTCCACCCACTTCCCCTTCAGCAACCCTGTTTGTTGTCTGTATTTGAGTCTCTTTGCCTCCCTCTCTGTTTTTATCTTATTTTTTCCTTCCCTTCCCTTATGTTCATCTGTTGTGTTTCTTAAAGTCCACATATGAGTGAAATCATATGATATTTGTCTTTCTCTTCCTGACTTATTTCACTTAGCATAATACACTCTACTTCCATCCATGTTGTTGCAAATGGAAAGACTTCATTCTTTTAGTTTTTTAAGTTTATTTATCTATTTTGAGAGAAATAAAGAATGAGTGGATGAGCGACAGATAGAGGGACAGAGGATCCAAAGCAGGCTCTGTGCTGACAGCAGACAACCCAACAGGGCTCAAACTCACCAACTGTGAGATCATGACCTGAGCTGAAGTGGGTCATTCAACTGACTGAGTCACCCAGGCTCCCCAAGATTTCATTCTTTTTGATTGCTGAGTAATATTCCATTGTATGTATATACCACATCTTCTTTATCCATTCATCAGTTGATGGACATCTGGGCCCTTTCCATAATTTGGCTATTGTCGATAGTGCTGCTATAAACTTTGGGGTGCATGTGCCACTTAAAATCAGTATTTTTGTATCCTTTGGATAAATACCTAGTAGTGCTATTGCTTGGTCGTGGGGTAGTTCTATTCTTAATTTTTTAAGGAAACTCCATACTGTTTTCCAGAGTGGCTGCACCACTTTGCATTCCCACTAGCAGGGAAAAGGTTGGGAAAGAGTTCCCCTTTCTCTGCATCCTAACATCTGCTGTTTCCTGAGTTGTTCATTTTAGCCATTCTGACAAGTGTGAGGTGGTATCTCATTGTGGTTTTGATTTGTATTTCTTTGATGATGAGTGATGTTGAGCACCTTTTCACGTGGCTATTAGCCATCTGGATGTCTTCTTTGGAAAAATGTGTAGTCATGTCTTCTGCTCATTTCTTCATTGCATTATTTGTCTTTTGGGTGTTCAGTTTGGTAAGTTCTTTACAGATTTTGGATACTAATCCTTTATCAGATATGTCATTTGCAAATCTTCTCCCATTCTGTAGGTTACCTTTTAGTTCACCATTCTTTTTGATGGCTGAGTAATATTCTATTGCATATCTATATATCACTTCTTCTTTATCCATTCATCAGTCAATGGGCATTTGGGCTCTCTCCATAGTTCAGCTATTACATGACTCTATGGGCCCACTGGGCTCAGCTGGGCTCTGATGTGCTCTAAGGGTCTCTTATCTTCTTTTTTTCCTTTCCTTTCCTTTCCTTTCCTTTCCTTTCTTTTCCTTTCCTTTCCTTTCTTTCCTTTCCTTTCCTTTCCTTTTTAAAATACATATAGAGAGGGAGCATGAGTGGGGGAGAGGGGCATGGGTGAGAAAGAGAGAATCCTAAGCAGGCTTGGGATTTGTGGAGCCCCACTTGAGGGGGATCAGGAACTGAGTTGAAAGCAAGAGTCAGACACTCAATGAACTGAGCTACCCAGGCGCCCCTAGGGTCTCTTATCTTGTGACTAGCAGTGACTGGGACATGTGCTTCTCATGGTGAATGGCCAGAGCCCACACACTGAGCCAAACTGCACAAGCTCATTCAAAGCCTTTGCATTTGCTCATAATCTGAATAACCACAGATGACAAGATTGCTTTCACATCTGTTAAGAACTATAGTTTTGGTGAGAGATGTTGCAGCAGGGTTTGAATGTGTAGTGATTTTCAGCAAAGGGCCTGCCTTAGCCCAAAGCAGTTTTTGGTCCTTTCTCTCCTTGAAGTAGGGACGAGCTCCACTTCTTCTATGCCTGCATCTCTGGCCTCCTATATAGTAGGGTCTGGCTCACCATGGGAAGTAGATATTTGGTGTCAAATAGATTTATGTTCTGAGGCATTTTCCTTCCCAAATATCCTTACATCATCAGAATTCAGATGGGACCTGGCCCAAGAACTCCTGGTATCGATGACACCAGCCAATATTTTAGATAAACCTTTTCCTTGCATCAGCAATGGCAGCTTCATCTGACTTTATAGGGAATGAGTGGGGTTTCAATTAATGCCCATAAATCACACTGCCTGGATCAGACTTCTCTTTTTTGATTCCTCAATATATTGTGGACTCATCAAAAGGGCTCAGCTAAGACTTGGTAAGTGAGTCTCATGTGACCAGACTCAAAAGGGGGCAGCTCAGTGTGACCCTGAACACACAGTGACAGGCCCTTGCCCTACAGTGCTCAGCCATGTGGACCCCACCAGGTTGTGCTTTTGGCTTCACCTCCCAGGGTAGCCTCATGTCTTGTTATTCCCCAGTGGCAGCAGACTATGGGGACACAGTACAGCCCTGTGGCACTTCCAAGCTCCCTTATGTTATCCATGTTCTCATCCCATGCACATCCCTCCCTACAGCCTCTACAGCACAGGACTCCTAAACACATTTGGATGAGGCTGGGTGTGCCAGGCTCACAGACCCCTAAGGACATCTTCAAAGGGAGGGCATTGGATGGAAAATGTGGCCAGAGCTGGCTGTGAGTTACAGGTTTAGGCCCCAGCAGCACTAGGCAGAGATCCTAGCCTACTCTGGGAGAAATAAAATGGATTTCTGGCCTTGTCCCAGACACAACAACCAGCCCTGAATTGTGGCAGTTATTACCCTTTAGCTTTCCAGGCAGCTCCCACCTGTCTGGAAAACTGGCCAAGCTTCATCTATGCTGTACCCGGGGGCCTCTCCCTCCCCTATGATAAGCATCTATATCTGTTGCACATGAAGGGGCATCTGGAGGCCACATCCTTGGAGCATCTCTACTCACAGCACCAGAGATTGCTGGGTGTGGCCAGTCTGGGGCGGCCAGGGGCAAGAAGTACCATCCATGCAACTGGGAAGGCCCAGGTTAGACACTGAGCACTGAGACCACAATAGAACTCTTACCCCATTTGACAACATGGCTGCCTTCTGAAATTTCTGCCTGCAAAATTTTGCATAAGCTTATTGAGGTTGTGCTTTTCCTTCCCTACCTTTTTATCTTTGTGTCCTGCTTTCCTGGTTTGCCTGTTTTTTTTTTAAACACTAATGACCACACCCCCAACCCTACCCCATCATATCAAACACATTAAAATGTTCCCATCTCCAACATCAAATGCAATTTTTATCTCACTATATATCAGTTGAATTACAATCGACTATTTGACATTAAAAATACATGTTATAGATATTTAACTAAAATTAATGTTGATCTTGTTGCTTTCTTTCAGAAGTTGGAATCAATACTCTCCCCTTCCACACCCTCCTCAGGCTGCAGGCCCTTGGAAAGCTGGTACTTGTGCTTAGTCAGCCTTCTGGGCCCTCCAGTGGGACTTGCAATGTGCTGTCATCCAGCACTGGAGAAGGGCTGACAGTTGGTGGTTCCAGTCTCTGCACTGTCACAGAATCCTGGAGTACCCTGCAGGCAGATTTCCGGAGAACTTACTCCTATGGGAGTTTGCAGTTGCAATGTTCCTCCAACTGCAAGTTTACTTATTCAGCAATCAGAATTCATTCACATTGTGTGCGATCCTAATGCCAATGTCTGTTTTATTCCTGACCCTGTCCCTGAATTGGGAGCCTGGAGTAAAGCAGGCCAGGTATGTCAAGTCTCATCCCCATGTAGATGACCTCCTGACAGCCAGGTGGGCCAAGGGCAGAGTGGCTAGCCTTTCTGTGTCACGTCCAGATCACCAGTTGTCCCCTATAAGACTGGGATCCCCAGGGAATCTTCCACCTGAGTGCCATGGGTGCCAGGACGCCGATCCTGAAAGACAGGTGGAAAAAGCAGAAACCAGGCAGGAAAGCAGAAGTAGAAGTGACAGACTGAAGCACCACAGGGTGATCCAGACCAGGTGCCCCTGATGGGCTGCAGTGTATGCATTGCAAAGCTTGCTCTTGGGGCCTGCCCATAGCAGCCATGGCTGCAAGCGGCTCTGGACAGAAGTTGCTCACGTAAAAGGTGATAGGTCCGTGTTCCACCTGCATGGGTAGGTCAGAGGGCTGCAGGTCTTCTGAAAACATAAGTAAGTCACATCTCAGGGAGCACATAGCTTTTATGCACAGGATAACCAATGAAATGGTTGGGCTGGACTCTTGGATTATTATTGGCAAAGTGGCAAATGCATTGTATTTATGTTGGAGATGATTATGGAAAGACAGTGCATGATTTAAGCTGTGGGATTTTGTGTTTCTCTTGTCCAATTCCTTCCAGCCCCTCTTGTGGCACTGTTCTGGGACCTGTTCCTCTGTCATGGTGGTGCATGGGGAGGTAAACTTCTGTTAAGTGGTCTGTAATAGCAAACACTTGGGGGTGCTCTGCAGCAGTGTCATTTGTCATAGTTAAGGGAGAGTGAGACAGTTCTTGATTTGAGGTTATGGAGCTCACAGAGACACCTGTCCACAGGAGAGCCCAACCTCTCATTTCAGTACTGCAGAAAGTTAAGAAACAAACCGAAGAAATCTTTCCTCCAATGACTCTATCATGTAATGCACAAATGCATGTATTTCTCTGGCACAGAAATTACAATATACTTTCAGCTAAAATAAAATTTTCTCCGTTAATCTAATTCTTGATCACTTTTTTTAGACTCCAATTCATGATTATTTAGGCATAATAAAAGGAAACAAGTAGATGATATTAAAAAAGAGTGTTTAGTTCAAAGTTTGCTTTGTACAAAGTGCTTGTACAAGTTGCTAAAAGAAAAAAATATATTTTTAAATACACTTTATGTTGACCAATACAAACTGGGTGTTTTTAACAGTTTTAACTAAAATGTAGTTGACATACAATATTACATTAGTTTCAAGTTGTACAACATAGTGATTCAACATTTATATACATTATGAAATGCTTGCCATGATAAATATAGATATCATCTGTTACCATGGAAAGCTATTACAGTATTATTGAATATATTCCTTATGCTGTACTTGATCACATTTTAATAAGCATATTATAAGACATGTATATGTTTGAAAAATACACTGATTTATTCTGATATTAAAAAAAACAAATTCCAGGAATTTTAGCTACAAAATAAAAGGGGGGAAAACCCCTAGTATAAAAAGAAACAGTTCTAGAAAAGCTTATAGAGACTCACTTCTCTCAGCTCCTTTCTGCTAAGAACTAAAAGCCCTGGATATAATTCTTTACCCATTCAACTATGGATAGACATTTACATGGCTTCCATATCTTGGCTGTTGTAAATATGCTGCAGTAAACATAAGGGTGCAATTATCTTTTCAAATTAGTGTTCTCATTTTCTTTAGGTAACTACCCAGTAGTGGCATTACTGGATCGTATGGTATTTTCCTTTTATTTATTTATTTTTTGAGGAACTGCCTTACTGTTTTCCACAGTGCCTGCACCAATTTACATTCCCACCAACAGTGTGCAGTGGTTCCTTTTTCTTGTCCTCGCCAACACTTGCCATTTCTTGTCTTCTTGATTCCAGTCACTCTGACAGGTGTGAGGTTATATACCATTGTGTTTTTGATTTTTGCATTTCCCTGATGATCACTGATGTTGAGCATCTTTTCTTGTGTCTGTTGGCCATCTCTATGTCTTCTTGGGAAAATGTCTGAATAGGTTCTCTGCCAATTTTTTAATCAGATTGGTTTTTGGTGTGGAGTTCTATAAATTTGTCATCTATTTTGGATATTAACCCCTTATCTGATATATCATATGCAAATATCTTCTCCCATTCAGTAGGTTGCCTTTTTGTTTTGTTGACCGTTTCTTTTGTTATACGGAGGTTTTTTATTTTGGTATAGTCCCAATAGTTTAATTTTGCTTTTGTTTCCCTTGCCTGAGGATATATACCCATAAATACGTTGCTAAGACTGATATCCAAGAGATTATTACCTATGTTTTGTTTTAGGAGTTTTATGGTTTCATGTCTCATATTTAGGTCTTTAATCCAGTTTGAGTTCATTTTTGTGTATGGTATAAGAAAGTGGCCCAATTTCATTTTTTTGCATGTAGCTGTCCAGTTTTCCCAGAATCATATATTGAAAACGCTGTCTTCTCTTCATTGTATATTCTTGCTTCCTTTGTGGTAGATTAATTGACCATATAAGGATGGATATATTTCCGGACTCCATATTTTGTTCCATTGATTTATGTGTCTATTTTTGTGCCCCTACCATATTGTTTTGATTATTGTAGCTTTATAGTATATCTTTAAATCTGGGATTGTGATACCTCCAGCTTTGTCCTTCTTACTCAAGAATGCTTTGATTATTGGAGATAATGATCTTTGATATAATCAAAGTTGATACAGTTATGGACAAGATTCAACATCATTTTATGAAAGAGCCTCAGCAAACTAGGAATAGAAGGAAACTTCCTAAACTTGATTAAGAGCATCTACAAACAACCTACAGCTAACAGAATACTCAATAGTGAAAGACAAATTTCTTTCCTCCAAGATCTAGCACAAGATAAGTATGTCTGCTTTCCCCATGCTTACTCAGTATATACTGAAAGTCTTAGCTCCATAAGGCAAGAAAAAAACCATACAGGACAAAAAAGAAGAAATAAAACTGTCCCTGTATGCAGATGATATGATTCTCTATGTAGACAATCCAAACTATCTAGTAAAAAAACCTTAGATCTAATAAGTGAGCATAGTAAGGTTGTGGGATCCAAGACCAACACACAAAAATAAATTGTATTTTTATAAGCAACAACATGAAGAAATAAAAATTTAGGAATACAATACTATTTGCAATTACTTGAAAAAAAGAGACAAATATTTAGGTATAAATCTAACAAAACATGTTCAGAATCTGTGTGCTGAAAATACAAAATACTGGTGAATGAAATCAAAGAAGATCTAAAGAAATGGAGACATACTGTGTTCATGGATTGGAAGACTCAACACAGTAAATGCATCAGTTCTCTCCCAAGTTATTAATTTCCAGCCTTTTTGACATAGACAAGCCTATTTTAAAGGCACATCTTAAGAAAGAAGAATAAAGTGTGGGGAATCACTCTAGCAGATAGTAAGTCTTACTATAGAGCTATTGTAATCAAGACAGGGTGAAGGGAGAGACATAGTTCACTGTAACTGAATAGAGAACCCAGAAATTGACTCACGCAAATAAGCTCGACTGACAAATGCATAAAAGCAATTCTATGTAGGAAAGATAACCTTTTTGATAAAAGATGTTATAGCAATTGAACATCTTAGGGGGGAAAAAAGAATCCCAACCTAAACCTCACATCTTATACAAAAATTAACTCAAAATGGATGATAGATTTAAATGTAGAATACAAAACTATAAAACTTTTAGAAGAAAACAGAGGACATCTTTGGGATGTAGAGCTAAGCAGACTTAAGACTTTACCCTCCATACCACAATCCATAAATAAAAAAAGCAATACATTGGACTTCATCAAAATGAAAACTTTTAGTTTGTCAAAGACAATGAAAAAACAAGCTATGGATGAGGAGAAGATATTTGTAAAACACATACCCAACAAAGGACTTGTATGTAGAATACATAAAGAACACTCAAAACTCAATACTAAAAGCAATAATGACAGCAACAAAAACAAAATCAAACAAAAAAGACCATTTAGACAAATGGGCAAAATATATGAATAAAACGTTTCAACAAAAGGAAATGCAGAGGACATATAAGCACACGAAAATATATTCAACATTATTAGCTATTAGGGAAATGCAAATTTAAGCCACAACGAGATATTACCACACACCTATTAGAATGACTAAAATAAAAATAAGGATAACACCTAATATTGGCAAGGATGTTTAAAAACTGGAACTCCCAGACTTCGCTGGTGGAAACATAAAAATGATATGGTTACTCCTGAGAATAGTTTGGCTGTTTCTTAAAATACTAAATGTGCACTAACCATATGATCTTATGGTGAAATGAAAAGTTATGTTCACATGAAAGTGTGTACATGAATGTTCATAGCAACTTTATTCATACTAGCCAAAAAATGGAAACAACCTAAATGTTCTTCAAAGGGTGAAAGGTTTAACAGACTCTGGTGCTTCTATAGAATTGAATAATACTCAGCAATAAAAGGAACAAACTATTGATTTATGCAATGGCTTGGATAGAACTTAAGGGCAGGATGCTTAGTGAAAAAAAGCCAATCTAAAATGGTTACATATAATGAGTCTATAAGCACCTTCAAAAGACCATAGAGTTGGGACACCCGGGTGGCTCAGCTGGTTAAGCGTCAGACTTTGGATCAGGTCATGATCTCATGGTTTGTGAGTTCAAGCCCCACATCAGTCTCCATGCTGACAGCTCAGAGCCTGGAACCTACTTTGGATTCTGTGTCTCCTTCTCTCTCTGCCTTCCCCTGTTCATGCTCTGTGTGTGTCTCTCTCAAACATAAATAATCATTAAAAAAAAAAGCTACAGAGTTGGAGAAAGGTTAGTGGTTATCAGGAAACCAAGCCAAGAGTTGGGCAGATAGGTGAGATTATAAAGAGATGGGATGAGAAATTTCCTTACCGACCATGATGGAACAGTTTTGTGTCCTGAGGATGGTGTTACATGAATCTGTACACAGAAGAAAACTGCAAAAAACCACACACACACATACGCACACATGCATATGCATACATGCACACACACAAACATAGGTTAAAAAAAAGTAAAACTGAATAAGGTCTGTAGTCTAGTTAATAGCATGTGCCAAATGTTAATTTCTTGGTTTTGAGATTGTACTATGGCTACGTCACCATTTGAGGTCTCCAGAAACTCTGTATTATTTTTACAACTTCTTGTGAGTCTACAATTATTTCCAAATAAACAGTTAAAAAAGAAGTCAGCACTGATGCTTGGGTTTTTTCCCCTTTAATGTAAATTTTCTTAGATTCTATAGTTAGATCTCACTCAGTTCTCCAAAATAACATCACTAAATTACAGCAAAATCATGTGCTGTTCTGGTTGGAGACAGAATGGCATTTACATAAATCTAACATTTGTGGGAACACAACTCTGATCAGGTGGAGACATGTCGCCTTACACATAGCCCAAGGCCAAGAAAATGTACGGTTACACCACCCACACATTTGATTTATGGCCAGAAACTTGAGTTAGAGTGTTTTCTAGATACTACGTTGCCTATATGTGCGCGCGTATGTGCACCCTTTATTGGGGAATAGAAGAGAAGAGATAAATTCTTGCGACTTTTCTGCTATAGCAAAGCTAGAAATGTTTAAAATTGCATTTGATAATAAGAAATGAGAGAATGGGTACCATTGGAATTTTTAGAGAATTGCATGGTGGCATGTGGACCAAGAAGACACTGAAAACCCATCAAAAGGTGAATAACAAGTAGAAGTGCTGATGGGCAAAGGGAGTTCATATCCTGCATAGCTCATGGTTTATAATTGGTACAAAACTAATAATGATAACTACAGATGAAAAAAAGAAGGACAGAAGGACAGGAATATGGAAGGAAGGAAAGGAGGGAGGGAAGGACAGGGAGGGAAGGAAGGAGGGAAAGAGGGAAGGAAGGAAGGAAGGAAGGAAGGAAGGAAGGAAGGAAGGAAGGGGGAAGGAAAGCAAGCATAATTCTCAGGCCATAGGTCGAAAGACAAACAGGAAGAGGGATGAGGTAAGGTGAGGGAGCTAGGGCAGAGACCCTCCCCTACATACACACATACACATACACACATTCCAGCCTGTATTGACTTTCTTTCCTACCATCTGAGTTTTTCCTTTCAACACCTAGATTTAAAACCCAAAGCAGTCATCTGTTCAGGTACCAAGGCATCTTTGACCTCCTCCTGGAATCTGGATTTCCAGAGTTCTGCACTGTCTTGTTGTGGCTTACACCTCAGTCTACCAAAATCCAGGCTGCATGGTGGAGAAGCCTGTGGGCCCTATGCCCCTTCCCACCTGGGTGCATGCCTCTTGTCTTCCAATCACTGGCTGTGACCCTGGAACAAACCTGATTTTGTTGTCTTGAAGGATTAGTTCTCCAGCTGGAAAATGGAGAGAATTTCAGTCTTGAAGTGTGTAAGGATGAAACTGGATCACAATTTGCTATTGTAACATCCTAAGCTTTGCCCTTAGCTTGAGTACCATGGCTTCAGGACCCTACACTGGAACCGATGAGGGCAAGGGGTGCCAGGCCATTCCTTGCTCAGATGTTGGTACTGCAAGGATATGTGTGGTTTGGTGCTGAGTGCACCCTCAGGGGAAGATGGCCTCAGGGCTCCTGAGGAATGGCAGGTGCACCTGTTTTCACTATGTTTCAGAAATGACTCTTCCTTCCTCACCTTCTCTCATAACACTCTGTCCAAAGTTAATTTAACAAAGCATAAAACAGCAATACAGGTACTGAAGAAGATTCATATATTTTTAATAATTTTTAAATTTTTAAAGTTTATTTATTTTATAAGAGAGCACAAATGGGGTAGGGGCAGAGATAAAGGAGAGAGAGAGAGTATCCCAAGTGCTGACAGCACAGAGCCCGATGCAGGGCTTGAACCAATGAACCGCAAGATCATGACCTGAGCCAAAACCAATAATCAGACATTTAACCAACTGAGCTACTCAGGCACCTCGGAGAGTTTATAAATTTCAACTGCTGCAGCAGAATTGCAAATGTGATCATAAAGCCATGGAAAATGCTGTTTGGTGTGAAAGTGTTTATGAACAGTCATCCGGCCCCACAAGGGAAGTGCCTAACTTCAAGGTTCAGGGACATTCCTCATCACTGTGACCAGCTTCAGCCTCACACTGTTCTCTCCCATGCAGAAAGACTCATTTGCCTCCATGGCTACCATACCAGCTCTGGTGTTATCACAGCAGAGCCAATGAAGACAGTGGATGCTTGGTTACACACTTAGAGCAAAAGAAAACGGATGCCTGAGTGGCTCAGATGGTTGAGCATCAGACTCTTGGTTTCAGCTCAGGTCATGATCTCATGTTTGTGGGTTCAACCCCCGCATTGGTCTCTGCAGTGATGGTGTGGAGCCTGCTTGGGATTCTTTCACTCTCTCCCTTCTTTCTCTGCCCCTCCCCTGCGCACTCTCTCTCTCTCAAAATAAAGAAATAAATTTTAAAAAATAGAAAATACACATTGTGGTGTAAGTAAATTTCCATTTTAGTTTTCCCAGATGTGAACACTGAAACAGGAAAAGGGAGACTGGATGTGCAACAGCATGGATGCAACTAGAGTGTATTATGCTAAGCGAAATAAGTCAGGCAAAGAAAGACAAGTATCATATGATTTCGCTCATATGTGGAATTTAAGAAACAAAACAGATGAGCATAAGGGAAAGGAAGGAAAAATAAGATAAAAACAGAGAGGGGCGCCTGGGTGGCTCAGTCGGTTGCGCGTCTGACTCAGGCTCAGGTCGAGATCTCGCAGTCCGTGAGTTCGAGCCCCACGTCGGGATTCCTACCCATCGCTTGGAGCCTGTTTTGGATTCTGTGTCTGCCGCTCTCTCTGACCCTCTCCCGTCTGTTCTCTGTGTCAAAAAAATAAATAAAGGTTAAGAAAATTTTTTAAAAAAAGATAAAAACAGAGAGGGAGGCAAACCATAGAAAACTCTTAAATACAGAGAACAGACTGAGGTTGCTGGAGGGGAGGTTGGTGGGGGATGGGCTAAATGGTGATGGGCATTAAGGAGGGCACTTGTTGGGATGAGCACTGGGTGTTATATGTAAGTGATGAATCACTGAGTTCTACTCTTGAAACCAAACTGCATATTAACTAACTTGAATTTAAATTTAAAAAAATTTTTTTAAAAATTACAAAAAAACATGTTTTGGTTGATGAAGACACGGAAATTAAATATTTTCAATAAACACTTCCCTGTTTCAACATTCTTCCTCACATTAAAAAATTGTGGTAAAATATATACAACATAAAAGTTACCGTCTTAATCATTTTTAAGTGTACATTTTAGTAGTGTTAATTATATTCACATGTTGTGCAACCACTACCCCCGGTCTTCCCCAGAATTTTCATTTTGCAAAACCAAAACTCAGCATCCATTAAATACTCACTCCCCATTCCTCCCTCCTCCCCATCCCCTGGAAACCCCCATTCTACTTTCTACCTCTATGAATTTGGCTACTGTAATGCCTGAAATAAGTGGAATCATACAGTATTTGTCTTTTTGTGCCTGGCTTATTTTATTTAGCATAATGTCCTCAGGTTTTGTCCATGTTGTAGCAAGTGTCAGAATATCTTTCCTTTTTAAGGTTGAATAATATTTCATTGCTTTTATAGACCGCATTTTGCTTATCCATTCATTTCTCAACGAACACGGGTTATTTCTACCTTTTGGCTGTTGTGAATAATACTGCTATGAACATGGGTGTAAATATCTCTTTGAGTCCTTACTTTCAATTATTTTGGATAAATACACATACATGGAATTTCTAGATCATATTATATTCCCATTTTTAATTTTGTGAGGAACTCTACCCTGTTTTCTGCAGTGGTTGCATCAATTCACATTCCCACCAACAGTGCGTGGAGGTTCCTGTTTCTCCACATCCTCGCCAGCACTGTCTTTTTCTGTGTTTTTGACAGTAGCCGTCCTAATGGTGGTAGATGCCTTCTTACATTTTAAGCAAGAGTAACTACTGCCATACCATTCCTCAAGTGTAGTAAGGGTGGGTCCTAAGGTAAGACTTGAGGTGGGAGAGCATGATGAGATACTTCCTACATGACTTGGGATCATCTGTTTACTCTTTGTGTTCCTGCTATACTGTTTATCTTCTGAGGGTAAGGCACATCTTTTACATTTACTTTCAGCTTCTAACAAGAAACATCCAATCAATGGTGAACTGGTTGAATGGAAGGGATTCATTCATCAGTCCTCCCTTCCTTCCCGTCCTTTTCCTAGCCTCTCAGGAAGCCCCTATCTGCCCAAGGGAAGCCTCCATAACAGGCACAGTATCCAAGACAGAGCTGGGCAGGTTCCAAGGACTCCTCCAACCTAGGTCTTTGGGTCTTAGCAGCCACTGTGGACAAGAGCTGAGCAGTCCCCTTGTCAGGATTTCCAAGTAGAAGGGAAGAAGCAGCTGCATCATTTTTATGCTTGGAGCAGGAGCTCTACAGCCCAGGCACACTGTCCCAGATGCTCTACATCACCTCACTGGCACAGGACAGCAGCTGGGCCTGCAGGAGTTAGCTACCACCAGTTCCCCTGCTCCAGCCTGCCTGACCATGGGGCCAGGACTTTGCTCATGTCCATAGTGAAGGTTTCTGCAGGTAGAGGTTTGGAGACAGGGAGAAGCCAGGAATGGTTCCAAGATCATCTTTGAGGGTTCCAGCTTGGATTCCTTGTTCTCCCCATTTCATGACCATCCATACTTCCTAATGGCCAGTCCAGGAGCAGACTTCAGCTCCAGCATCAGTCAGAAGCAGCAGCTGTACATTAACCTTTATCCAGTTCCCATAAATGTGTGAGGTCAAATCCCTACAGTAAATCCTACATTCCATATCATTCTTTGTGGTTCTGCTTCCTTGATTTAACCCTGGCTGATACAGACTCACCCACTAGGACTGAGGACACTGGGGAAGTCAAGATCAGTCTTCTAGCTAGAGTCTGAGGGTTTGAGTTTCCTGGGATCTTTGCATTGCAGAAGCAAACTTTGCATGACGGGAGAACAGAGAAAGCCTCAGGAGATGGTCCAAGATCAGAAAAGCCACCTGGAACAGAGACAGGAGGGCCTCCTAGCTCACAGCCAAGAGGAGAAGGACAAGCCTGGCAAGGAGATGAATGTGAAGTGGGAGGATGGCCAACAGGATTATTGGTATCAGGTAATCTTTGGTGTCTGTCCTGTGATGGTCAGTGGAAACTCAGAGAGCACCAACTGATTCTTTCCTGAGCAATCAGATCTCCACTTGACATTATTGCAGTGAGACAGTTGACACTTTGCCCTTTGCAGGCACTGTTCAATGTTGTTTCCTTGTCCCTCAGGGGGCAGTGTGCTTGATGGGGAAGTGAGTGGGTCCTAGAGTTGATAAGTCTAGGTTTGTGTGTGTCCCAGCCGTGCCATGACCAGAAGTGTGATCTTCAGAAGCTATTTAACCCTTGTGCCTCAGTTTCCCCACCTGTAGATAAGGATATCTACATCACGAGTTTGTTGTGAATGTTTAATGCATGTCAAACACTCAGCACATGCCTGACAATGTAGTAAGTGTTCAGAAGATGTGATTTGGCTTTAAAATTCAGATGGGCTCCTGCTTGGTGCCTCACCACTGGGAGTATGGTCCTTCTCCAGCACCACCCATGAGAATCTTTCCCAATTCTCATCCATTCAGATTCTGTCTCCTACATGTAACTTTCTTTCCTTAGTGCCTACAGGGGCTGTCTTAGCTGATTCCCTGCTTTATCACCAAGAGTACTGTGGTTCTTTCTTGAGGACGGGGTTAAGCTACTCTCTTCTGTGTTTTTCCTAACATTGTGTAGACCCCTGAGCAGGACAAGTCTCTGTTAAGTCCATGGGGACTGCCACCCTGGTATGGGAGTGCCATGTGACCAGACTAGAAGAGAGAGTTCCTTTTTCAGGGGATCCTGCCTGCAGCCACCATCCATTAGGATAGCCTCTAGGGACCTGAGGTTTTCCTACATTGTGTTTCAGAGAAGAATTGTACTAATTTTCATTAGGAGATAATGTAATTTCTTCTTTTTTTAATGTTTATTTTTGAAAGAGAGAGTCAGAGTGTGAGTGGGAGAGTGGCAGAGAGAGAGGGAGACACAGAATCTGAAGCAGACTCCAGGTTCTGAGCTGTCAGCAAAGAGCCCGAAGCGGGGCTCAAACTCACAAACTGCAAGATCATGACCTGAGCCGAAGTCGGCCACTCAACCGACTGAGCCATCCAGGTGCCCCAATGTAATCTTTTCTTTTACCTGGATCATGTCTGTAGTTTTTATTAAAAGAATATAGTAGCAAAGCTCTTCTCATGGGTTTCTCTATTTCTCTATTAAAACACAATGAAGGGGCGCCTGGGTGGCGCAGTCGGTTGGGCGTCCGACTTCAGCCAGGTCACGATCTCGCAGTCCGTGAGTTCGAGCCCCGCGTGGGGCTCTGGGCTGATGGCTCAGAGCCTGGAGCCTGTTTCCGATTCTGTGTCTCCCTTTCTCTCTGCCCTTCCCCCGTTCATGCTCTGTCTCTCTCTGTCCCAAAAATAAATAAACGTTGAAAAAAAAATTAAAAAAAAATAAAACACAATGAAAAACAGATTTAGGGTTCCTTCATAGATGGTTTCCTGGGTCACCTGTAAAAAAAATAATTAAAAGCAAAAGCATACCACTATGGCCATAGCTACAGATACATGAACTGTTATTTCTAGAATGTGCAGGAAAAGGAACCCTTGTGGACTGTTGGTAGGAATACAAACTGGTATAGCCATTGTGGAAAACAGTATGGAGTTTACTCAAAAATTTAAAAAGTAGAACTACGCTATGATCCAGTAATCTCACTGGGTATTTAGCCAAAGAATGTAAAACCATTAATCTGAAAGGCTATAAGCACCCCTGTGTTTACTGCAGCATTATTTACAACAGCCAAATTATGGAAGCGGCCTAAGTGTTCACTGATAGATGAATGGATAAAAAAGATGTGGTATATAAATATAATGGAATATTATTTGGCCATAAAAAGAATGAAATCTTGCCATTTGCAGTGAAACAGATGCAGCAAGAGTATTATGCTAACAGAAATAAGTGAGAGAAAGATAAATACCATAATGATTTCACTCGTGTAGTTTAAGAAAAAAACAAATGAACAAAGTGATAAAAAGAGAGACAAGCCAAGAAACATATTCTTTTTAAAATTATTTTTAAATGTTTATTTTTGAGAGACAGAAAGAGAGAGAGAGAGGGAGGGCATGAGTGGGGGAGGGGCAGACAGAGAGGGAGACACAGAATCTGAACCAGGCTCCAGGCTCTGAGCTGCCAGCACAGAGCCCAATCGGATGGTGAGATCATGGCTTGAGATGAAGTCAGACGCTTAACAGACTGAGCCACCCAGAAACAGACTCTTAACTATGAAGAACAAATTGATGATTACCAGAGGGGAGGTAGTTGGGGAGAATGGTGAAATAGGTGATGGGGATCAAAGAGCATCCTTATCATGATGAGCACTGAGTAAAATGTAGAATTGTTGAATCACTATATTGTACACCTGAAACTAACATAACACTGTATGTTATCTATAACTAGAACTAAAATTAAAAACTTAATAACATTTTTCAAAAATAAAATAAAAATCTAGGAAATAGGGAGGTAGTTCACAAAAAGTGGAAAACAGAAACAGGTAGAAGTGGAAAAAGTCCAATCCTAAACTGACAGGAAATAGCCGGTTGGTTAGAGAATGGAGACCCAGATGTGAGACCCCGGGAATTTGTGCAAAGAACTCTGGAAATGAAGATATCAGCTGCAGGTCCTTCGTCTCCCACCTGATAGGCTGAACACCCAGATGTGTGTCAGACTGCCCCAGGGCCTCCAGCTTACCTGGCCCCCTCCGCACTGCCATGCAGCTCCCAGCTGACAAGCTGCTGCAGGCTTCTCTGAGGGATGCCACACCACAGTGTTCCCTACTGAGTACCTACTCCACTGATCTGTATTCCTATGCTTAGTGACTAGGGGGCTTGGTGGTTTCAGTATCTTTCCCCCAAAGCCTTTTCAACTAAAATGCACCTGTGTTGATGAATTGTGCTGAAGTGGTTTAACGGATTCAGTCAGAGTTATTAAGGCATTAGCTAAGAGTTGAGTCATAGAAAAGTATTTAGTTGTAAAGGGGAGATGAGATGCAAAATATTTTAGAAGTTTTCTTTCCCTCTTTGTTATAGTTCGCATAGCACAAAGTGAAAAACGAATATTCAGGATTAATGATGCCAGCAAGATGATGAAGTAGGAAGTCCCAGATCCTCCTTATCCCCACAAACACACTGATTCAGCAACAATTCATGGACTGATTTTCTTTGTGAGAAATAAACTAATTGAAAGGCTCCTGCATCCTGGGAGAACATGAAATCAGGTTCGTTGAATATGGCAGTGAGATTTGGGACACCTTGTCCCCAGAGACCCTGTCCTCGGCACAGTGCCAACAATCAAGAAGGGACCCCTTAACTCCCAGGTTCACTCAGTGGAGAGAAGGGTTTGCTTCAAGTGTCTAGTGCCCCAACTTTTGAGGGGAGTTGCCCAAAGAACTTGATTCTGTTTTGCAGGTCTTGGAGCTCTAATGGGTCCAGCACAATCCAGCCACCTGGGGAGAAGAGAGGTAGCTGCTTAGGCTGGTAGATTCCAATGATTCCCCCTCCTGCTTAGCACAGACTGAAGGATGAAAAATCCCAGCTCTTAGCTTCCCCTTGGCTTCCCCGGGAGGGAAAGAGTTGATCTTTGTATTCAGTACCCTAACTTCTCTGGAGCTGCCCCAAAACTATACCTGCCTCACCAGTCCACTTATGGGAATATATCAAAAAAATAATAATCAGAATCCTAAACATATATTAGCACTACAATGTTCATTACAGGATTATTCCCAATAGCTGAAATATGGAAACAACCCAAGTATCCAACAGTAGATAAATGGATAAATAAAATGTGGTATATACATACAATAGAATACTATTTAGTCCTTAAAAAGGAAACACTCCAATATGCAACAACATGGATGAAAATTGAGAACATTATGCAATGTGAAACAAACCAATTACAGAAAGGCAGATACCCCAGGATTCCACTCATATATAGTATCTATAATAGTCAAATTCATAGAATCAAAGAGTAGAACGGTGGTTACCAGGGGCTGGGGACAGGGGTAAATGGGAGCTACTGATTAATGGGCATAAAGTTGCAGACAAGCAAAATAAATAAACTCCAGAGATATGCTGTACAACATTGTACCTATAACCAGCAATAATACATTGCACACTTAAAAATTTCTTAGGAAGATATATCTTATGTTAAGTGTTCTTATTGCAATAAGTTTAGAAAATTAAAAAAGAAAGAAAAGTTCACCAATGAGCACAGTCACAGAGATCTAACTGGTATTATTACATAAATTATGTGGCAACACAAAAATATAGACAAAATGGACAATTATCTTATAAAATGGGTGCCATTTGTTGTTCCTAATGAGTTGTAGTCAAAGCTTGGTATGCTTTTTTAAAAATGTTTATTTGGGGCGCCTGGGTGGCGCAGTCGGTTAAGCGTCCGACTTCAGCCAGGTCACGATCTCGCGGTCCCTGAGTTCGAGCCCCGCGTCAGGCTCTGGGCTGATGGCTCAGAGCCTGGAGCCTGTTTCCGATTCTGTGTCTCCCTCTCTCTCTGCCCCTCCCCCGTTCATGCTCTGTCTCTCTCTGTCCCAAAAATAAATAAACGTTGAAAAAAAAAAATTTAAAAAAAAAAAAAAAAAAAAAAAAAAAAAAAAAAAAAAAAAATAAAAATGTTTATTTATTTTTGAGAGAGACAGAGACAGAATGGGAGTGGGTTGGGGCAGAGAGAGAGGGAGACAGAATCTGAAGCAGGCTCCAGGCTCTGAGCTGTCAGCACAGAGCCTGACGCGGGGCTCGAACTCATGAGCTTTGAGATCATGACCTGAGCTGAAGTCGGACGCTCAACTGACTAAGTCGGACGCTCAACTGACTAAGCCACCCAGGCGCTCCATAAACTTGGTATGCTTTTAGATATTACTATATCAATATACCCATTAGTATGGCATAATTACATTAGCTAAATTGAATCACTTGTGAATCTGAAACAATGCCTTTTGCTATTTCACAAACACACACACATAGGGAAGCAAATGTAAGAATCTACCTCAGGTCTCTCTTCTATATTTTCAAACTAATCCAAAAAATAGAAGAGGAAGGAAAGCTTCCAAATTCATCCTATGAAGCCAGCATTACCCTGATACCAAAACTAGATAAAGACACTACAAAAAAAAACCCAAACAACAACAACAACAAAAAAAAACCCCTAAAGGCCAATATCTCTTATGAACATAGATGCAAAAATGGTCAACAAAATATTAGCGAACTGAATCAAACGGCACATTAAAAAAATCATTCAGCACAATCAAGTGGGATTTATTCCAGGGATGGAAGGGTGGTTCAATATTTGCAAATCAATCGACATAATACATCACATTAACAAGAGAAAGGGTGAAAACCATCTCAATAGATGCAGAAAAAGCATTCCACAAAGTACAACATCCATTCATGTTAAAAACTCTCAACACAGTAGGTTTAGAGGGAACATACCTCAGCACAACAAAAGCCATTTACTAAAAACATATACTAACATCATACTCAATAGTGAAAAATTGAAAGCTTTTCCTCTAAGATCAGGAACAAGACAAGGATGTCCACTCTTAAAACTTTTGTTCAACATAGTACTGGAAATCCTAGCCACAGTAATCAGACAACAAAAGAAATACAAGGCATCCAAATTGGTAAGGGAGGAGTAAAACTTTCACTATTTGCAGGTAACATAATACTATATATATAAAACTCTAAAGACTTAACCAAAAATCTATTAGAACTAATAAATGAATTCAGTAAAGTCACAGGATACAAAATCAATGTACAGAAATCTGTTGCATTTCTATACACCAATAATGAGGTAGCAGAAAGAAAAATTAAGAAAATAATTCTATTTACAATTGCACCAAAAAATAATAAAATATCAAGCAATAAACTTAACCAAGGAGGTGAAAGACCCTTGCTCTGAAAACTATAAAACATTGTTAACAGAAATTGAAGATGACACAAGCAAATGGAAAGACATTCCATGCTCAAGGATTGGAAGAACCAATAATGTTAAGCTTTCCACACTACCTAAAGGAATCTAAAGATTTAATGCAATCCCTACCAAGATACCAACAGCATTTTTCATAGTACTAGAAAAAATGATTATAAAATTAGTATGAAATAAAAAGACCCCAAATAGATCAATAGAACAGAACAGAAAATCCAGAAATAAACTCATCCTTGTATGGTCAATTAATCTACAACAAAGGAGGCAAGAATGAGGAAACAAATGAGGAAAAGACAGTCTTTTCAATAAATGTCACTAGGAAAACTGGACAGCTACATACAAAAGAATGAAACTGGACCATTTTCTTATGCCATACACAAAAATAAACACAAAATGGATTAAAGACCTAAATATGAGACCTGAAATCATAAAACTCCTAGAAAAATATACAGGCAGTAATTTCTCTGACATTGGCCATAGCAATATTTTTCGAGATATGTCTCCTGAGGCAAGGAAAACAAAACAAAAATTAAATTATTGAGACTACACTAAAATAAAAAACTTTTGCACAGTGAAGGAAGCCATCAGAAAAACAAAAAAGCTACCTACTGAATGGGAGAAGATATTTGCAAATGATATATCTGAAAGGGTTAATATCCAAAATATAAAGAACTTATACATGTGGCACCAACCCCCCCCACCATAATCAGATTTAAAATGTGCAGAGAACCTCAACTGAAATTTTTCCAAAGAAGATTATACAGATGGGAACAGACTCATTAAAAGATGCTCAACGTCACTAATCATCAGAAAAATGCAAATCACAACCACAATGAAATATCACCTTACACCTGTCAGAATAGCTAAAATAAAAAACACAAGAAATGACAAGTACTGATGAGGATGTAGAGTGAGAGGAACCCTCATACCCTGTTGGTGGGAATACAAACTGATGTGGCCACTGTGGGAAACAGAATGGAGATTCTTCAAAAAATTAAAATAGAATTATCATATGATCCAATAATTCCACCGTTGAGTGTCTATACAAAGAAAACAAAAACTCTAATTTGGAAAGGTACTCACTCCATGTCTATTGCAGCACTGTTTACAACAGCCAAGACATGGAAGCAACCTGAGTGTCCATCCACAGATGCGTGGATAAAGAGGTGGTATACACACACACATAATGGAGTATTACCTAGCCACAATAGCCATGATCTTGCCATTTGCAATAACATGGATGGACCTAGATAGTATAATGCTAAGTGAAATAAGTCAGTCAGAGAAAGACAAATATAATTTCACTTATATGTGGGATTCAAGAGACAAAACAAATGAACAAACAAACAAAAAGAGACAAACAGGAAAACAGACTCTTAACTACAGAGAATAAATTGGTGGTTGCTAGAAGGGGAGGCCGGTGGGGGAAATGGCAAAATAGATAAAGGGGATCAAGAGTTCACTCATCTTGATGAGCACCAACAAGGTATAGAATTGTTGAATTATTATATTGTACACCTGAAATTAATTCACACTGTATTAATTATATTTCAATAAAAATTAATTAATTAAAAAATTAAAATAAAAACATCAAAGAGTACAAACTTACAGTTAGAAGATGGATAAATTCTGGAGATCTAATGCACAGCATAGTGATTATAGTCAACTATACTGTATTATACACTTCAAAGTTGCTAAGAAAATAGATCTTAAATATTCTAACCATAAAATACATGGTAATTATGTGATATGATAAAGGTGTTAGCTAATGCTATGTGGATAAGCCAATTGCAACATAGGAAAGCCTCAAATCAATGCTCTGTTCACCTCAAACTTACACAATATTATATGTCAATTATATCAAAATAAAAATGTAAAAAAAAGAGAATCTATCTTAGGCATGTCAGGAAAAATGAAGTCATGTGTTGTGATGGATTTATACTTTTGAACTTTGGCTCCCCCACCTTTTTTTTGTAAAGTTTTTAAAAAGAGTTAAACAAAAGGATCAGTTATAATTATGGAAATAATATACATTGCGATAAAGTTTAGGGGATCCCTGAAACCTTAGTGCTTTCTAGAGTAGCAGAAACCCTGGTATATTTTCATTATGTTAAAAAATTAATAGTTTCAATTACTTTTTACAGTTTGCCTAGACTACCACATTAACATTTGTTGCATTGCTCAGGACTAACGGCAACTTGGGGTGACAACATGGTCATCTCATGCTACTCAGAAACTCTTACTGAAAGATCTCTAATTCATTCAAAAGAACAAATAATAATGATAAAAATAAAGGCAATTTGAGGTCTAAAATCTTTCAAAATGTGGCATCTGTGAGGAGACTAACAAAAAAGACATATCTAATAATGGAATATAGGACTCATTAGTTGAGTGGAATCTTAATCTGTGCATATTGTATGAGGAAATGGTGATCTGTGACTGGACCAGCCCTATTTAGCAGATGATACTGATACTTGCTCAAAGAAAGTGTAAGTTTTATTCATTAATGATGAGCTTTTAAGCAGGCTAAAGCACATATGTGCTCATCTTTAGCTCATTCATGAAGAAAAAATTCAAGATTTTATTTTAGTAAAATTTTCATGTTCCCTCATCCCCAAACTATGGAGTAATACAACTCATAATATGAGTGAATCGGAGGGGTTGTGCTTGAAATATCACAGAAGGGAATTTCTGTCACCATAAAAGGGACCCCTCAAGCATTCTTTATTTTTTTTTTATTTTTTTTTTATGTTTAAGGTTATTATCTTTATATATATATATATATATATATATATATATATATATATATATGAAATTTATTGACAAATTGGTTTCCATACAACACCCAGTGCTCATCCCAAAAGGTGCCCTCCTCAATACCCATCACCCACCCTCCCCTCCCTCCCACCCCCCATCAACCCTCAGTTTGTTCTCAGTTTTTAAGAGTCTCTTATGCTTTGCTCTCTTCCACTCTAACCTCTTTTTTTTTTCCTTCCCCTCCCCCATGGGTTCCTGTTAAGTTTCTCAGGATCCACATAAGAGTGAAACCATATGGTATCTGTCTTTCTCTGTGTGGCTTATTTCACTTAGCATAACACTCTCCAGTTCCATCCACGTTGCTACAAAAGGCCATATTTCATTTTTTCTCATTGCCATGTAGTATTCCATTGTGTATATAAACCACAATTTCTTTATCCATTCATCAGTTGATGGACATTTAGGCTCTTTCCATAATTTGGCTATTGTTGACAGTGCTGCTATGAACATTGGGGTACAAGTGCCCCTATGCATCAGTACTCCTGTATCCCTTGGATAAATTCCTAGCAGTGCTATTGCTGGGTCATAGGGTAGGTCTATTTTTAATTTTCTGAGGAACCTCCACACTGCTTTCCAGAGCGGCTGCACCAGCATTCTTTAAATAGAAAATTGATTCATGTTTTGGTTGTTCCCAAATGAATTTCTTTATTGAAAGATTAGTTACATTTAATCTATTCTTCCAGAATTTATGCTGTAAACTCTTACAGGCAAGCTCTGTGTCTTTTTTTGTAACATTATAATTTTCTTTGTGCCTGGTAGTTCTATGAGATTTATTTATGATTCCTCAAGTAGCCAATGTTACAAATGAACAGCCTGCATTTTTATCCACCATTTCCCTTCGGCAATGTCCACTCCATTCCACTCAATACAAATGCCCTTCTTTTCAGCCTCTGTGCTTGATTTTAGGGATACAAGCATGAATGTCATAGTCTTTGCTCTCAAGAAGTTAATTGAATGTCAAAAAATGAACTATTAATTGTAGAGTTGCCGTAAAAAAAATGGATGTTCTACTTTTGGCTAAAGGGCATTCTCAATGTCCTATACATAATAGCACCATAAACAATGACCAGTGCTTCTACATATGGCCACTCTGGTCCTAAGATATTTAGTACATTTATTAAACATGAATAACTATGTACCAAGACTTGTGTTGGCTTCTGTATGATATGATATTCCATATGACAGAAATTCTTTGATCACTGTTAGAATAATTCCAGGTGCATTGCAGGCTCTCCAGTAATATTTATTAAATAAACAAATAAAAGCACAAAAAGAGAAAAATTAATAATAATAAAAATGCAACCAAATTAACATTTTGTGAAGCAAATGTGAAGCTTTGTAAAGGCTTCCATGACTTTCTTTCTCCTTTCCTTCCTTTCTTTCCCCCTTCCTTCCTTCCTCTCTCTCTTTATTTTTTTTTAATTTTTTCTTTAACGTTTGTTTATTACTGAGAGACAGAGCATGAGCATGAGCATGGGGAAGGGCAGAGAGAGAGAGGGAGACACAGAATCTGAAGCAGGCTCCAGGCTCTGAGCAGTCAGCAGAGCCCAATGCAGGGCTTGAATTCGCAAACTGCGAGATCATGACCTGAGAAAAAGTCAGACACTTAACCAACTGAGCCACCAAGGTGCCCCTCTCTCTTTTTTTTCTTCTTTTTTTTTTTTCTTAACTTGACAGTGTGACTGCCTCACAGAGCAGGGGGATTGAGAAAATAATCTTGTGTCTGAGTGCTGAGATGTTGGTCTATCACAGCCTCTTTATCTGGTATCAGAGGCTTCATCTTTTCACACGGCAGGCTAACTTCTGCCACGTACTAGTAAAAGAAAGTTTGACCTAGGGGTGGTACTCTCTGTTAGTTCGTTCACAGATATTCCTTAAAAAGGAGCTTTTTGGTGAATAACTAAGGGAATGCTCTGCGTTACCAAGGATTTATTCCAAACTGAGGGATAAGCATTAAAAATGACTTGTCTGCTCTGGAGGTTGAAGAAATATGTATCTTTCTGTTGTTCAAGGTACATTGTCTAGCAACAAAATATGTGTAACCCTCCAACAGATGCTGCAGTGTGTGTGTGTGTGTGTGTGTGTGTGTGTGGTGTGGGGGGTGGGGGGTGCATTCCAAAGAAGCTTGTATGATGGCAGCTGCTCTCTGGGCTCTGGTGGGAGTTACAAGTGAAGGGAGTTGCCTTCACATCCCTGTGCTCAGGTGACAGGGCACATGAAGGAGACCAGCTCTCTGGGCACCTGCTCTTCAGGCTTTTGGGCCATTAACAGAGGCAGCATTGACCTCTGCTTCTGTGTGTCATGCCATTAAGATAGGTAAGAAGGACAGTCTTTGCACACTGGAGTGTTTTTCCCCCTCTAGCTTTATTGAGATATAACTGAAAAAAATATTTAAAGTATACAATGTGATGATTTGTTAGAGCTATACTTTGTGATTACCCAAATCAAGTTAATACATGTATCCATCACCTTACACAGTTACCTTCTTTTTGTGTGGTGAAAATGCTAAGATCTACTCTCTTAGCAAATTTCAAGTATGCAATACAGTATTACTAACTACAGTCTCCACTCTGTACCTTAGAGACCTAGAACTTATTCATTTTATAACTGAAGTCTTGTACCCCTTGGTCAGCATCTCCTCCACTCCCTAACCCTGGTAACCATCATTCTACTCTGTTTCTATGTATTCAACTATTTTTTGGTTAGATTTCACAATAAGTGAGGTCATAAAGTATTTGTCTTATTTCGCTTAGCATAATATCCTCCAGGTGCATTCATGTTGTTGCAAATGGCAGGATTTCCTTCTTTCTCCAAGCTGAATAATATTTAAGTGTGTGTGTGTGTGTGTGTGTGTACATACTATGCATACATATATAGATGTTATATATAGAGAGTGATGTTATATAGAGATGTTTTATATGTCTATATATATGTTATCTATCTATCTATCTATCTATCTATTCCCATACATTTCCTGAATGCCAGGAAACATATGGGAGTGCAGGTATCTCTGAGATACTGATTTCATTATACACACATGTACATACATACATACACACATACATACATACATATATCCATACATACCTAGAAGTGGGATTGCTGGATCATGTGGTAATTCTACTTTTAATTTTTGAGGAAATGCCACAATGTTTTCCATAGTGGCCATACCAATTTACATTCCCACCAACAGTATACTAGGGTTCCCTTTTGTCCACATCTTTGCCAATACTTGTTATCACTTGTCTTTTTGATAAAAGCCATCATAACATGTGTGAGGTAATATTGTGGTTTTGATTTGCATTTCCCTGATAATTAGTAATGTTGAACATTCTTTTGCTTGTGGATATTCAGTCTTTCCAACACCATATATTGAAGAAACTACCGTTTCCCCACTGTGTGTTCTTGGTGCCCTTATCAAAGTTTTGTTGACTGTATAAGCATGGGTTTGTTTCCCTATTCTGCTTCATTGGTCTGTATGTCTGCCTTTATGTCAGTACCATGCTGTTTTTATTACTACAGCTGTCCAATAGTGTAGTATTTGTATAGTTTGAAGTCAAGAAGTGATCATACTCCAGCTTCATTTTCTTTCTTAAGGTTGCTTTTGCTTCTTGGAGGTGGTTTATATGGAGGTGGTTCCATATGAAGTTTTGGTTTGATTTTTTCTATTTCTGTGAGAAATAACAGCAGAATTTTGATAGGAATTGCATTGAATCCGTAGGTGACTTTGGGTAGCATGGACATTTTAACAATATTAATTCTTCCAGTCCTTGAACACACATTCTTTCCATTTGTTTGTGTCTTCCTCAATTTCTTTCATCAAGGTCTTGTAGTTTTCTGAACACTGGAATGTTGAAACAAGAAATGCAAACTCAGAACCAAACCCGTGCTATCTCCTCTCTACCTGATCATAGACCCATCTGAGCAGTTTCTCCCTGGTGGTGAGCTCAAGAAAATGGCTCAGAATTTTATCAGAGCTGATAAACCCACAAAATATTCCTATGGCAGAGCCTCATACTATACAAATTGAGAGTACAAAGTATTATGAGTATGAACTGCACATGAAGTGGATGGCAAAAAATGTCAAAAGTCAAGGACCATCATCAATGACATGAAGTAAAAGGCCATGCCAATTGCTTCTTAAGGAGAAGACAAATGACAGATGTGTAGAAAATCTGGCATCTGTTTAAAAATTCCACAGAGCAGCCACATTTGCAAAGTAAGAATGCAATCTTCTCTTTTACACATATTTTGGGAATTTAATTGTCCAAATAAAATTAGAGAACAGAGCTCATGAATACAAGCTTAAAAGGGTGGAGTTATGATGATGGAGACAGAAATGGCAACCTTGATTTAAAAGAAACAAAATAAGCTAAGGAAACCCTTGGTAGTTGCTCAAAGACGTTTCCTGAACAATGAGATTTTCATGCCAGAGAAGGACAAGGAAGGAGATAGTCAACTCTTCACCCATTCAACATTTATGAACAGTGTGAAATCTTGGGAAGGTTTGAAAGCAGCAAAGAATGCCAAGGCACTAGGACCAAGACACTGGAGCTGAACACAGAAGGAAAAACAGGAAATAGACAAGTGGAGAGGGACGAGCATGCTGGGATGTTTGTAACATGCTCAGAGACAGCAGAGTAAGTGGCTGGGAAGGGCAAAATGAAGATCAGAAGGCAGAAAATAAGGTTGAGATGTGGATCGAGGCCACACTTTCAATTGTCTTTTTCCATGCCCAAGGGTGTTGACTCTAGCCATTTGACACTGGGGAATTATGGGCAAATCTATGTCAAGGAGCAGAAAAAAAACAAAGTGGTGTTCTTTTTGATAACATTTTTTATTTTATGAGCTCTAACCTATCTCCATCTGATAAAGACAGTCTCACCACTGTTTCTTCTTCCCCGGGTCCCAGGAGGGGTGGGTCATTTCTGTGCTGACTGTGAGCTTTTGTGATGCAAGGTTCAAAGAAAAGGAGGTGTGGAAGAGTCTCAGAGTCCAGAGCTGGGGGCTGGGAGAGTTTAGAAGTGAAAGAGCACAGGAAAAGCTGGAGGAAGTAACAAGAGAGGGGGATAGACAAGTAGGGATTTTGAGAAATGTTTCTGTGGGCACAGTGTCCCCTGTATGGTGTGAGGAAACACAAATAAAGAACCTGAGTGATTTTGAAAAATACAATGTCTGCTGCACTGCATATTTTTAAACATCCCATTGGTCTGAGAGCAGCCCATGTGAATCAGGCTTCAAAGGGGTGACAGGTTGATCTGGAAGCAGAACTTATAGAAGATAATCAGAAAGAGTAGAGAACATATAAAGATGATCATAGAATGGCAGCAATAGAATGGAGTTTGGGGATTGATTTGAATGGTGTGTTTTATGCAGTGTTGCTTGATTGTGAGTCTGAGGGATAGTTATCATTTAACTACCAAAGTTGTCCTGAAACAAGGAATGCATCTCCCTTCTGCACAGTGAGCTCTGCCACGGCAGAGACCTCTGTTATATCTCCACGCCCCATCACAGTCAGATGCATATGCCATCAATACATAATTGCTAACAGCCAGTATGTAATTGCTAACTGGAAGAATAAGTCAATGTCTTTTCTGTTTCCCTCTTCTACTCAAGGGGTCCCAGAATTGTACTTAGTAGAGTCTGTCTTAGTTACATTTCTCACAATAGGAATCTACCTGAGCTATAGACTAGAACAAATTTTTATTACTATTGTAAAATATATTGTGAAATATATTTCAATAAATGTTTTTAATCAACAAACATTTTGAACACCTATTGTGGTTGTATCCTTTGACTTTACTGCTCCTCCTCTAGAAATTTATCCTACAGATATGCCTGTAATTGTGCATCAATTGTGTGCAAAAGGTATATTGATTGTCATAGCCAAATTCACACTTTACGTGTCCATCAATAGGGGACTAGTTAAATAAACATAGTGCCCTGTTACATAGAATGAAGCAAGCAGGTCCTATCCAAGGGGCATAATTTTTCATTATTCTCCAATCCCCACACAGACACAGAGAAACCACATAGCAAAACCTAAAACCCACAGACAATATTAACAACAAAACTAGATGACAAATGATTCCCACTAACCCCAACGTGTGTAAGCTACCAATAGCCTCAAGACCTGTATGGTATCCAATTATGAGGGGTTGAAAGAAGTTAGGAAGCAAGGGGTGTGTGTGCCTGATGACCTGAGAACAGAAGAACCCCCAAACAGACTAGGTATTCACTAGAAAGCACTGTGAGCCAATGTGAGAAGCAGAGGTGGCATCAGGACAGTGGACTCTCTAGCATAGGGTGGTATTAAGGGCTCACAGACCAGGCAGCAGCAGTTGGGCCCAAGGAACACTTAAGACTAACCAAGATGAAGCCTCACACTTGGGAAGAAGTGCTGGGAGAGGAGTCAAAATTGAACAGGATGAGAAAAAGGAAGGAAAAAAGAAGTTTCACCATGAATTGGTGGAAGGGAACAACCAGGGAGTCCAGGAAAGCAAGTGACCATATTCTTTGACACAGAAATAGTGCCTTGTGAAATTTGAAAAGCTCTCCTAAGCTTTGCTTCATTCTAAAAGTTCAGGAAAACAGATTTCACATGAACAAACAAGCAACAAAATAGTATCAAGGTCAGTCCTATACAAAGTTATCAAAAAAAAAAAAAAAAAAAAGGAAGAGCAAAGCAACTGCAACTGACAATAAAGTTGCAACAGAGAGATGTAGTCATAAAACATCAAGCTTCAGTTTTGATCTATTTCAGAGGAAAAAAATTAAGCAAATGATAGACATGAAAGAATAACATCAATCAGAATTAGAAAAATTCAGAAATAAAGTGACAAAACTTGGGAAAAAAATAGAACTAAAAGAAAAGGTCACCAAGGAAGGAAGCCTTAGCCTACAAGGAATATGAGAGCAAATAAACAACAGATATTACCTCAGGAGGAATACAAAGTGAAAAAAGAGAAAAAAAGTAAAAAATGAAATAAAGAGATAAAAAGGATTTAAGAGGAGGGGCGCCTGGCTGGCTCAGTTGGTTAAGCATCCGACTTCGGCTCAGGTCATGATCTCATGGTCTGTAAGTTCGAGCCCCATGTCAGGCTCTGTGCTGACAGCTCAGAGCCTGGAGCCTGCTTCAGATTCTGTGTCTCCCTCTCTCTCTGACCCTCCCCTGTTCATGCTCTGTCTCTCTCTGTCTCAAAAATAAATAAACATTAAAAAATTTTTAAAAAAAGGATTTAAGAGGAAGTACTGAACACTGAAGGGTATTGAACATAGGATTAAGAGATGTTCCTCAAGAAGAAAACCAAAACAAGAGCCATAATTCAAGAAAACTTCTCTGAAATAAAAGACTTGAAAATATATATTTAATTCGTGCAATGCATAATTGACAATATTGGCCCAGAATGACCAAATCAAGACATAGCCTCATAAAATGACTACAGTTTAAAGAAAAAGAAAAAAAATTAACATCTAGAAAAAGAGAGAATATGACTTATAAGGAAAAGAAAAATAGACTTTGTCCAAGATTTCTTGACAGTAACACTTTATGCCAAAAGAGAATGGATTAACATGTTTAAGATAGTAAAAAAAAAAAAAAAAAAAAAAAAAAAAAAAAAAAAAAAAAAAAAAAAGGAAGCATAAGCCGAGGGTTTTATACCCCGAAAAACTGACCTTCGACTATAAAGGACATAGCAAATTTTTACCAACATGAAAGAACTGGTGGACTATTATTCCCATTGGCCCCTCCTGAGGAATCTTCTATACAACAAGCCTCAGAAACCGAAAAGGTCAAAGACGCATTAGTATGAGGACTGGGGGGTGAGCATTAAATATATAGAATGAGGCACCTGGGTGGCTCAGTTGTTAAGTATCTGACTTTGGCTCAGGTCACGATCTCACAGTTCGTGAGTTCAAGTCCCACATCAGGTGAGCTCATGCCCTGCTTCAGGTGAGCTCATGCCCCACTTCAGGTGAGCATGAGCCCCACAGCAGGTGACCATGAGCCCTGCTTTGGGTGAACACAAGCCCCACTTTGGGTGAGCCCCACTTCTCTCTCTGTCTCTGTCTCCCTCTGCCCCTCCTGGGATTCTCTCTCTCTGCCCCTCACTTGTGCTCTCTAGATAGATAGATAGATAGATAGAACCTGTAGAACTAAGAGTAGATTAAGCCCAAGGGGAAAAGAACAGAAGGTAATAACCATGTTCTCTGACAATGAGGACATAATACAACCATTATAAAATGAAATGACAATGAGGAAAGCATATGAGCAAAATTCTTTAATATTTTCAGTTAATCATATTGTTGGTATTATTCTATTATTCTGAGCATGTTATGTTTGTGATATGAGATAAAACAAATGATTTCAGGATGCTTTAGTTCTACCATCACTTGTGTCCTTGAGAATCAGGGTTTTCTAGATGAAAGGAAAGACATACAGATGTAAGAGAGAGAGTCTTGTGAAAGCCTTGTGGTATCAAATTTAAACCGGAAATACTAATATTGTGATGGTTAATATTAACCATCAACTTGAATGGGTCATGGGATGACCAGATATTTGGCTAAACATTATTCTGGGTATGTCTGTGAGGGTGTTCCTGGATAGGATTAACATTTGAATTGGCAGACTGAGTAAAGTAGATTGTCCTCCCTAATGTGTGGGGGCCTCATCCAATCAGTTGAAGACCTGAGTAGAACAAACAGGAGCAGTAAGGGAGAATTTGCTCTCTCTGCCTGTCTCTGAGCTGGGACATCAATCTTCCCTGCTTTCAGACCTCAGCTGGAATTTACACCATCAGCTCTCCTGGGTTTCCAGCTTGCTTGCTAACTTCAGAGTTTGGAACTTCTCAGCCTCCATAATAATGTGAACCAATTCCTTATTATCTATCTCTATTTATCTATCTACATACCCACAAATGTTTTATCTACATTCTATCATCTATCTATCTATCTATCTATCATCTATCCATCTCTCTCTCTCTCTCTCTCTCTCTCTCTCTCTCTCTTACTGGAGCTATTTCTTTGGAGAACTCTAACTAAAACAAATATAAACTTAGGAGGTATTTTATTTATATATTTTGTGTGTTTGTTTTTCTAGCTTGGTCCACTAAAAAGGCATAGAAACAATGGTACACTCAATGGCACTGAAATATTACTTCTTCACACACACAGAAACAAGGGCTTCAAAATGATTGATTTGAGGCCTGGAGCAGGAAATGTACAAGATGAGCATAGAATATCTTGTCACACCAGATGGCAAAGAAGCTATCAAGGACCACTACAGTCAGATCAAAAGGACCCAAGAGCCAACTCGAAGAGGCTCCCATTGACCCAGATTGAATAATTTGAATTTCATTAGGATAATAACTGAAATGTGTTGAAACCCATCAGATAAGTCAAATCCATGAATTAATAACAACATTAAACCAAAAAAATTAATCACTATCAGAAGATGTGTGGGCACCAACTTTTTACCTTGGAAACTGGGAAATAAAAGGAAAGATTTCAGAATTTTCATGTCCTTCCTACATGAGCCACATCACTGGGTAACCAGATAGTAGATGATAGAAAGTGAGTCTTTATAAAAAAGCCAAATTATTGGAAATTTTACTTATCAAACAGCCCAGATTCTTCAACAGATAAATTATAAAGAAATGTAAGGGAGAGAGAAGAAAAATATAAATTAAAAGAGATTAAAAGACATATCAAAATATTTTTTAAATAGGTAGGGCTGAAGTATAGGGTTTATGGAAGCATATTTGGGTAAAAGATGAAAGGAAGGCATTAGTATAAAAGTCAGATTAACATTTCTTATGGTGGGAAGAAGGAGACAGTGGTCAGTATGGGGTCAGGGCAGGGCTTCTGGGGCAGCAGGCAAGGTGCTATTTCTTGCCCTAGTGTTTGCCTTATAATAATTCAGTAAGACAACATGCTTGATTTGTGTAGTATTCTGTACCTGTATTTTATTTAAAATAGCATGATTTAAAAAATGAGTGACATCTAACATAAAAGCCATGGGGGATTTATCCAATTAAAAATAATGCTTTGTGAACTAAGTTATTATTCAGTGATGTAATATTTGCTGTCTTTGGCATGTGAAGATTTTTTATGTATTAAAAAAAAACTGAGTGAGATCCAGATATACTGAAATGGACCAATTTCCAAAATATATGGTCAAGTGAAATAAGCTAAAATAAGAGTGTGCATAATATGATCCATACATTTATGTGTCTGGGCAATATTTGTATGCGCATAGACTATTCCATGGAGGACACTCAGGAACTGGGGAGCCAGGGACTGAAAAGCAGACTTACTTCCACTATATACCTTTGAAACTTTCACCATGTCCATGCTTATCATTCGAAACAGCACTTAACTATCTTTTTAAAAAGGATTATTCCCAAAGAGTCTGAACAGCTCTTCCCTCTAATTTTATATCTGTCATCCACATCTTGGTCCCTGGTCATTGAGGAGGGTACACTTGCTGACTGGTGGGTGGGCCAGTCAGGCTTTACATAAACTGCAGGGCTTTTCCTCAATTTAAACATTATCTCTTATCTGTATGTTTGTCAGCTGACAGTGTTTGAGTCTCACCTGTATTTGAATACCCTGTAAATATTGTGGTACATATCACCCTGTGTAGGGCACACAGAATAAGGACTGTTCTACCTCCTCTGCAGGACCACCCTCTACACACACATGGCATCATTTCTTCTCTCTAATCAGCTTCTTTAAATGTTTTATTATTATTATTATTATTTTCAGAGAGAGAGAGAGTGAGTTGGGGAGGGGTAGAGAGAGGCAGACAAAGGATCCAAGGGGGCTCTGGGCTGACAGCAGAGAGCCCCAAGTGGGCTTGAACTCGCAAACCAGGAGATCATGACCTGAGCTGAAGTCCGTTTCTTAACCAACTGAGTCACCCAGAGTCCCCTCTAATCAGCTTCTTTAGAACAGACTGGATCTCATAGGGAATGAAAGCTTTTCTTTTTCTTTTTCTTTTTCTTTTTCTTTTTCCTGGTGAAAGAGCTCTCTGTTGAGATGCTTGGCTGAGAGAAAAGAAAATATTCAGCTTAAATTCCATATGGAAATTCAGAATAAAATATTTGAAATGTTCTGAGTCAGTTATTCCTTTTGAATTTTTTTGTTATTGTTAGATATTATAATTCCTTGGGTGAGATGCATAATGACCTCAGGGATTTATAACATAATTACTCTGAAAGTAAACTGAGAATTACTTGACATAATACATTATGAATAAGAAGGTATCTACATAGAAACTAAACTGTCTTATAGTTTATTTCTTTCAAGAATTACTGTGGTATGTAACTTATGGGATTTTTTTCCTGGTTCACAGAGAATGTGCATTTTGAAGTTTTAAAAGATACTATCAAATTATCATAACCAAAGTTTGTACCAATTTATATTCTCACTAATAGTGTACACTGTGATCTATTTGCCCATTTCCTGAAACTCTAATACTGGATGTTACCTATCCTAAAAAATTCTTATGCCTTTTTGACAGGCAAAAAGACCTATCCCATTGTCATTATCACACTTCTTTGATTACTAATATGACTGATTATCTTTTCATTCATTATTAGCCAGTGTTTCTTTGTTTTGTTTCTTTTTTTCTTTCCACTCACACCTGTTAACCAGTTTCCTATTGAGTTCTTTGCATATTAGGGATACTGACCTTCCCCCCCCTTATAAATGTTAAACATATCTTCTCTTCCTCTGTTAGTCATCTTAATTTTGGATTAGAAATCTTACTACATAGAAATATTTAATTTTTAGGTTGCAATATGTGTCCTTCAATCAGAGTTTCAAATTAATTAGAACTTAAGAAGGGCTTTTACTGTCTTTTTCCTTAGTGTTTGACAGGGTTTTTTTGTTCTTGTTTTCTTAAATCCAGCCCTGGCAGAGTGATAGCTACAACTGAGGCCCTGGGCAAGAACCTCTCTTACTCATACGCTTCTGTTACAATTTCTTCTCTCTGTTCTATTACCTAGTCCAATAGATTCACACTTAAATGAGAGTCAGAATCTCCCACAGGGCTTCTGAAAACCCCGATTGCTGGGGGCATGCCTCCAGAGTTTCCAGCTTAGCAGGTCTGGGATAGACCTATGAATTTGTATTTCTAACAAGTTCCCAGCTGGTGCTGATGTTGTTCCAGAACCAAACTTGGAGAACCACTACTCTGGAACATTGTTTTGATATCTTGATATCTCTGGAATCTATTCACTTGTCCCTATCTTCATTAGTTCCACCAGGAGCCAAGTCACATCATCTCTTTTTTGGGCATTTGCCAGAGCTTCTTCTCCCATAGCCATTATGACTCTCCTATCCACAGTGCAGCCAGAGCAATTTCAAAATTGGATCATAGTATTCTCTTCCTTACGATTCTTTCCCTGTGGTCTCTGGACCATCTCGTGATACTCTCCACATCTTTCTGCACTTTCTGCTCTTTGGCACATTGGCCTTTGGTAGCTAGATAATACCATGCTCTTTCTTGTTCCAGGGCCTTTGCACATGCTGTTATCTCTGCTTGGAATCCTCTTCTCTTACTCTTCACAGTAGTATTTGGTCATTTGGATGACCAAATGGAGATTCCAATTCCATTTTGAATTTATAATTTGAATTATCTTTATAGTTAGGCTGCTCTATAGATCAGATCACATAGCTCTTAATGAACCCACATGACTGCCAACATTCATATGTCAAAATGACTTTGTGTTTTTGACTCATTAAGGACTCCTAGGAACACTGCAAGGAGCAATACATCCTTTTCTCTAAGAAAAAATGGCCTTCAAAAAAGGCATTTTCTAACAATGGTGATTAAAGTGTTGAGAATATGAAGTCTAAGAATCCATAGTTAGAATATGGAGTTTTAGATAACCATTTGTAAATTGAATGAGCTTGCCACATGCTTTATGTGTGTGTGGGAGGGAAGCATCATCAGCATTTTTACAACTTTATTTTGTTTTGCCATCAGGTAAATTAATGACTAATATTACTCAGCAGTGATATAGCATAGGGTTTGTTTTATTAGTAGAATATTTTAGTGGCTTTATAAAAATGTAAAAAGTTTCATTCCCACATTTTAGAGACTCGCTAAGGGTCTGAAAGAGTCGTTTACAATTTCTAGTTGTAATTTTAACATTTTGGGGGTCAATTTTTTTGCATGAGCATCATTTTTGGCACAAAACCAGAGATCTCTAAAGGTTTCAAGCTCTGTGCCTTGTGAATGTCAGAGGTCTAGACTGAACAGAACTCTTTTCCTTCTGTACTAGGGGAAATGGAGTGACATGTGATGTAGTTAAAAGTGTGGGGAGCGATGGAGGACTAGGTGAGTGACACAGAATCAGTGGAGAATGGAAGGGACCAAGTTATATCTTTTCCAAATCTCAGGTTCACACATATGAGCATGCAAAAAAAGAAAGGGATTCCACAATTACCATGGCATAGTGACTGTTAATTCCTTAAGCACAAACTCTGGTGCCAGCTCTCAAGTCCACAAGTCACTGTGTAAATAACATGTGCATCATGACCAGTGACCAATCACGGCGATTGGTCCCTATGCACCTCTTGCTCAGTTCATGCACTGACAGCAAAGTGTGCAGTCGCATTGCCTCCTTGTTTCTTGGTGATAAGGCCATGTGGCATTTTATAAAAATGGATAATCAAAAGGAAGAATTGGCCAATAGAAATGAAAGTGCATCAAAGAAATAAAAAGTGATAAAGATGGAAGTGAAATTTTAATTGGACATAAATGGCCTCATAGAAGAAAGAGCTGACTATGGAAATGTTAACACTGCCACCTTTGGAATGACTGCAGATGTGCAGCCAGATGAATTTACTGAAGGCAAAAATTACAGACATAAATGAGGAAAGTAGTTGTGATAAAAATAAAAAATGAAGGTGTCCCAAAGGAAGTTAACACCAGCAAAAAACCACTTTGTGTTTTAAAAACTCTGAGATGAATTTTTACAACATTTGAAAGAATAAGGAGAAAATGTTGGAAGTCACCCAACCTTAGAAAGGAGGGAGACAATTCACCAAGGCATAGAAAGTTAGTTGCTCCATATCATCAGTTCTTAAAGAGAAAGAAATTACTGTTCAAAATATTCTTTTTTTTTTTTAATTTTTTTTCAACGTTTATTTATTTTTTTGGGACAGAGAGAGACAGAGCTATGAACGGGGGAGGGGCAGAGAGAGAGGGAGACACAGAATCGGAAACAGGCTCCAGGCTCTGAGCCATCAGCCCAGAGCCTGACGCGGGGCTCGAACTCACGGACCGCGAGATCGTGACCTGGCTGAAGTCGGACGCTTAAACCGACTGCACCACCCAGGCGCCCCTGTTCAAAATATTTCTTGATCAGTCTTAAAAAAAACCCCAGCACTTTAATTATCAATGTTTCTAGTGTTTTACATTATAGTGTACTAAGTACTTAGTTTCACTACTTCTTTTCCTGTGTATTTGCAACTGACAGTAAGAGAATTTTAAATATTTTGACAAATATAGTAAATGTCATTGAAAAATCATATTTTCCACTTATAATTAGAATTACTTTGCACTGTTTCAGGTTGTACAGTCATTTTTACTGTCCTACACTACCATGCAAAGTGAGGACTACGTGTACATGAATAATTAAATTTTAGATTATTCAATAACACATCATGATACAACAGGAGTCAAAATAACACGATTGTCATTAATTTTTACAGATGCTAATTTCCCTAAAAGGCCGAGAGAGAGAGAGAGAGAGAGATATCTCCAGGCTGGGATGATAATGACAATGATGATGATGATGATGATGACGACGACGATGATGATGGAAGTCCTGGGATGGGCTTTGGAATTTCCACTTTGGAAATTCCAGACAAGTGGAAAAGTGTGCAGAATAACATAGCAACCCATGCAATATTATTGTCATAGGAATAATATCAACAAGGTGAAGTGATTGGCTATGGAATTTGTTCTTCTTCAAGCAGCTTTCCTGACAAATCACTTGATGTCACTGCGTGTATCTATAAAGACTAAAGGCACAAAGAACAGAATAAGCAGAATATAGATATTCTAGTGGATAAAGTTGTTTCTTGGGGGTATGGGTTAACTAGTCTGAAGCCACTCTACATGTATACTGGAATTAAACAAGTAACTTAGGTAAATGGCAGAAGTTAGGTTTCTCACTGTAGGAGTAGGAGGTTACAGATAAGCAAGATAAGGAGGCTAGAAGGATCTATGTGGTAATGGATTGGAATTGGAGACCTCAGTATGAACTCATGTTTCTCTTATAGTTATATGTAGAAATATCTATAGATAGGAAATGCACTCAGGTTAGTGTACACACATGTATTTCCTTCCCCTATCAGCTGAGAGGGACTCCCAGCAATGGCTCCCAGTGACAACAAGCACACCCACTCTTTAGATTTTTTATTCTAATATTCTTCAGTAGAAGGAACCAGAGATCCTGGAGAATGGGTGAATCTAGGTCTCAAATTGGAAATATACCAATGAACCTGGAACATCTTGTAGTGCCATAAAGTAAGGAAGTGCTCAAAAAAAAATTCTCCACTATAATGGAGATAAGTCAAAGGGACACAAGAGTCAACTGAAAGAATTCCCAATGGCCAGAGCTGGAATTATTTGAGCAACAAAACCAAGTTATATATAATCCCAAACATAAACACCCACAAGTCCATATTTATATAAATGGTTGAATATATAAGTAAGTAAGTAGTGGAAAAGATATAAATCTCTTAAGCAGAAGAATTCCAAGTAATTTATGTAGATAACTCTGCCTTTAAGGAAAGGGAGCACAACATTTACTCCCTATGTGTGGGCTGCATATAGTGATTTTCTCCCAAAGAGCATAGAATGGAAAGTGTGGGGAGTAACTTTACAGTATAAAAACCTAACAAACATTCCCTGTGCCCAGATGATCAAGGTCAACATCAAGAGTGATAAGTCATGTTGATATAGGTATCCTTGATGTGATGTGCTGAGAATGTGCTTTACCTCTGTGGTCTTCCTCCCCCCAAACTATATTACCCCAGTCTAATCATGAAAGAAATATTTTTAAAAGTTCCAGTTGAGGAAAACTCTGCAAAATATCTGACCAATAATCTTCAGAACTTTCAAAGTCATTAAAAACAAAGAATGTCTGAGAAACTGTCACAACCAAGAGGAGTCTACAGAGACATGACAACTAATTGTTAATGTTGTGTACTGGAAAGAATCCTAGAACAGAAAAAGACATTAGGGAGAAAAACCAAGGAAATCTGAATAAAATAGTGACTCTAGTTAATGATAATGTATCAATATTGTCTCATTAATTGTGACAAATCTACCATAGTAACATAAGATGTTAATAATAAGGGAAACTGCATGTAGAGCATATCAAAACTCTTTACTACCTTTACTACCTTTGTAATTATTCTGTAATTCTATAGATATTCTAAAATATAAAAATTCATTTTAACAAAGGTGATTTCACACTGTTTCCTTCTTATACTTAAAGCTCTTCCAGTCATTTGCTCATTAAAAAAATTCAGAACTGAGAGACTCTTAGGTTCCAGCCACTGTGTGTGGTACTGAGGATTTAATCATGAGTAGAAAAAAACATTGATTCCCATAATATGATAGGGAAGATTAGATATGTTTCACCTCTGAAGAAAAGGTTCAAGGTGGCAGGAAAGCCTGTAAAAGGGGGCTCGATGAGGCCTAGGACTCACGGAGACTGCTCAGAGTGGAATGAGTTGGAGGGCATGTCACAGCGGAAGCCTATTGCATGCTAAGGCATCTGGGAAAGCCAGCATGGCTGGAGGGCAGCGAATGAAGGCGAAGGGTGGTAGGAGGTGAGGTTTTGGGGTTGACAGGGGGCATCAGGGAGACTATAAGGCCTTGTTCAGAATTCTGGCTTGTTCTAAGAGTGATAGGAACCATGGTCAACTCCCAACTGCCCTTTCTCAATGATATGAGGTAAGATATATGGTCTGCTTTGCTCATGACTCTGTCTTCAACCTCTAACACAATGCCAGGAATGACAGCTTGATTTCTTTTTTTTTTTAACTTTTTTTGGGTATATAATTATAGATTCACAAGAAGTTCCCCCCAAAAATGTACAAGAAAGTCCAGTGTACTCTTCACTCATTTTCCTCAACATAACATGTTCCTTAACTACAGTACAATATTAAAATCAAGAAATTAACATTGATACAACCCAGAGAGCTTGTTCAGATATCCATTTTATATGTACTCATTTGTGTGTGTCCCCCAGTTCTGTGCAATTTGATCACATGTGTAGACTCACTTGACAACTACAATCAAGGTACTGTCCCATTACCCCCAGGCTCTCTCAAACTACCCCTATATAGCCACACACTCTAACCCCCTTCCCTAACCTGGCAACCATTATTCTGTTTTCCACCTCTCTATATTTTATTTATGAATTACTTTTAGGAAGAAGGTTGACATGTTCATAGTGACCTGAATTGTGAAAAGTGTTCCCTGCTGCTGTGTGGACTGGACTGGAGCGGGGCAAGGACAAAATAGTCCAGGGAAGAAATGATGGTGGAAGGGTAGTTACAGTTGAGCGATAAATCCAGATGCAGTGGAAGCAGAACATGGAGGGTGGGGCTTTGCAGGACCTAAGAGGCCAAGGCTGCTGGGTGGGTTGTCATAGGGTATTGAAGTTACTCAGGATGATGGCATTGCTTGAATAGAGAAGCAAGCAGGAATGAACAGCAGGACACACAGAACAGAGATTACAAGGGGAGATTTGTGGCTGACACTAGCTTGTTAACCAGTATAGGGAGTAGGCAGGTGATAAAGGTGTGACAGTGTATTATAACCAAGTGGTAGGAGCCTCTATGTATAGCCAGAAAAACACAAGGAAAAAAATGGAGCAAAGTCTGGAGCAGCTCTAATAATGACAGATTTGGGTAGGAGAGAGGAGAGGGAACTCCCTCCCACAACCTAAATCTTTAGGACTTTTCATGACTCTGATTTGCCTGGTTTTGCCACAGGTGAGAGCTGTATATGAAAGGTGAGACTTGGTCAGAACAGAGCTTCACCATCCCTGGGTTCAAGAGGCAGATGGAGGAGGAAGAGAGAGCAAGGGTGGCATACTGGCTTGCTGGGATCACTGCAATAAACTACCACAAACTGGTGGCTGAAAACAGACCTTTATTCTCTCATAGCTCTGGAGGAAAAATGTCCAAACCAAAGTATCAGCAGGGCCATGCTTTCTCTGAAACTTGCAGGAGAGAATCCTTCCTTACCTCTCCTAGTTTCTGGTGTTTGCTAGGAATCCTTGGCATTGCTTGGCTTGTAGATGCATCTGTGTTTCTTCTCTTCCTATGAGAACATGAGTCATATCGGATTAGGGTCCACTCTAATGACTCCATCTTAACGCGACTACCTATGCAAATGCCCTATTTCAAAATAAGACCACATTCACAGGTGTTGGGGGTTAGGACTTCGACTCATCTTTTTGGGGGACATGATTCAACCCATAACAGCTGAGATGGGGATCAGTGCTCTCCAGGTAATGTGGTCCAATTATGGATCAAGTAAGTCACTCCTCTTTTATAGGGAGGAGCAAGTGAACTGAACTGTGCATGCCATACTGCCCCTTGTGGGGCATGAAGATGAGGAATAAGTTTCCCTTAACAAAAGTCTTCGAAAATTGACTGAATACTTTAAAAGAAGATGGAAAAACTAATTAGGCACTGATTTCAAGGAGTTAATTCTTTTAGAAGGATTGACTTGCCACAGCATCCTCTAGAAAAGACAGAATTTTCTGAAGTCTTTTGGTATGTTCCAGAATTTGGTGAAAGGTTTAAAAAAAAAAAGGTATGTTTTCAGGAAGAAAGAGATGAGAAATTGTATTTAATAATGACTGAAGGGAGGACTGGCAAAAGAGCTGACAGTAAGGTTTGAAGATTGAATTAATGTATAAGATTAATATAGAAAGTATTAATAGCTAATAATTTACAAAGCAGTTTGTTAAGCTTCTGAGGCAAAGCACATTATAGGTCTCCTGGGGCATTATTTGCATATTATCAAGAATTTATTGTGAGAGCATTATAAAGCACAGTCATTCTACCATGTGTTTATGAATATTTGCATCCATTAGAAACCTTTTGGTTGCATCTTTAAACATCCCATATATCAATCATGCAATTTCTTTCTTCTTTCTTTCTTTCTTTCCTTTCTTCTTTCTTTCTTTCTTTCTTTCTTTAAAATTTATTTTTCCTGAAACTTGAAAGGCTCTGGAATGCTCTGAAAGCTTGTATCCTTTCATGTGGAGCTATAGCTGTTCAAGAAATCTTTCCTTAAAAATGCAGGGAGGACCCTTTCACCTCCTAAGGACCCTTGGTCTTTCCCTTCTTCATTAATTATAATTAAACTAGACACTTCTTTCCCAACACAGAAGATTTCCCCCTTGTCCAGGCTCATCTAGAAGGGGCATTAAAGATTTTAGGTCACTGGGATACCATTCACTAAGTTCTGTGCAGTAAATTATTCCAACCGCCCTGAAACACTAATTTACTAAAGAGTAGCCTACTTTTTACTAAATTACAACTGTAATTTACTAAATTTTACCGAGAAAGTAATTTCCTTAATGGTACCCTAGTGGCCTGGACAAGCAATTACAGTTTCCTGTCTTATCTAACTTACTTTGAGGACACAGACTACTGGAAAAACTGTCAGGCGCCACAATTCTACGGATGTGCTTCATCAAAAACACACTGGTCTGCACTGTACCCACCAGAGCTGAGATGAGGCCGAATTGGGAGGAGGACCTTGAAAGAGTCAGAGGAAAAAGCAAGAGAGCCTTGGCACACAGAGTTTGTCATACTGGTGGCCAGGGCTAAAGCCAGCCCACAGCATGGTATTTCCAAGTAGAAAATACCAAAAAGAAAAGCCCCAGGTCAGAGTACCTGGCCTTGATGGGGTGTCCTTGTGCAAGGCACAACCATACCCAGTTGCTCAGCTGCTGGTTCCATTTCTTATCAATAGGGCTAAGACAGAGCCTGGGGGCACCACAGAGAGAGATTTGGTGGAAAGGATGGTGGCATAGAATCCAGAAGAACTACATTCCTCATGGTTCTGCTTGTCACTAGTTCAAAGAGCCTCGACGAGAGAGGTTGGAAGACGGTGGTGGAGTAGGAGAACCCCAGGTTCATCTCATCCCACAAATACAACTAGATGACTATGATTATCCCAGAAATTGACCTGAAGACTGGCAGAACAAATGCCACAACTAAAGGGAGAGGAAAGACTATATCAAAGAAGGTAGGAAGTGTGGAGACACAGTTTGGGAGAGAAATGGATCATAGTCTACACAGTGGGGAAAGAGCTGCGGTTGTGGAGAAGGGCAAGAAACAGAACAGCACACAGGAGAGCTCACAGGGAAAACAAATCTCCATAGCAATCGGCTTGGAAAGTGAGAGGGGCTGAATTTTGTGACTTCTAGTGACCAGCACAGCTTAAAGCCTTGAGTTTAAAGATCACCAGGGTTGGCTAGGATAGAGCCCAGAAGACATTGTGCTTCTCTTGCAGAGAAGGCAGGCAAACAACCCGTGCACATACAATGTGGAAATAACAACCTGAAGAGCACCTGGGGGACATAGTGGAGAGGTAATTTAGTGTCCCAGAGAAACAGCATTCACAGAAAGACCTCCAAGAACAAAGGAACTGGCTAGTGCCATTTTCCTCCCCTGCCTCTCAGCACAAGCACGGGGCCTCCTGTGGGAACCAATGTAGTGCTGACACTGGTTATCTAACTTGCTTACACCAAGCCCCACCCTACCATGCTCTGGAGGACCTGCTCCTCCCAGTCACACTTGCCTCAGTCCCAGCATGGTGGGCCCCTCCTTAAGAAGACTGGCCCAAATCCCCATTCACACTGCACCTCCCTATTCAGAAGTTTTGCAGAACCTTCATTCTGGCAGCAGTGGCAACAGGTCTCATTTCACAAGCAGACCAGAGCACACCTAGTTAAAATGCACCACATTCAGCACAGGGAGGAAACACTGCCCACAACAGGCAAATAGAGCCTCTGAAGATGACTGGTCTGAAGGATAAAACGGCCAGAGCAAAACAGTAGCGAATATGCAGCACACGTTGGAGACATTCATGGAAGTGTCAGGCCCTGGGGAACAGGGGACACCAAGTGGCAGGGCATTACAGGATCTATTCTTCATAAGGTCATTACCCTCAAGAACAGAGACAGAGTTGACTTCCCTAACACACAGCAACAGGTACAGAGACTTAGGCAGAATGAGAAGACAGAGAAATTTATCCTAAATGAAAGAAGAGAACAAGGCCACGGCCAGAGACCTAAGCAAAAAAAAATATAAGTAACATGCCTGATGGAGTATTTAAAGCAATGATCATAAAGATACTCACTGGACTAAAGAGTGGGAGACATGAGTGAGATCCTTAACACTGAGCTAAGGAATGACATAGCAAAGACAAATGACTCAATAAAGGAAATGAGAAACATGATGGATGAAATGAACAGCAGGCTGGAAGAAGCAAAGGAATGAATGAATGACCTAGAAGACAGAGGAATTGAGAGTAATGAAGCTGAACAAAAGAAAAAGAAGTATTATACAACATGAAAATAAAGTTAGGGAACTCAGTGATCCATCAAACATAGTAACATTCATATTATAGAGTCCCAGAAGAAGAAGAGAGAGAAAAGAGGGCAGAAAATTTATTTGAAGAAATAATAGCTGAAAATTTCCCTAATCCGAGGAAGTTAACAGATATCCAGATCCAGAAGGCACAGAGAGCCCCCAATAAAATCAACAAAGCAGATACACACCAAGATGTATTGTAATTGAATTGGCAAAATACAATGATGTAGAAAAAAATTTTAAAGCAGCAAGACAAAAGAAGACAATAACATATAAAGGAACTCCCATAAGGTTAGCAGGGGATTTTTCAACAAAAACTTTGTAAGCCAGAAGGGAGTGCCATGATATATTCAAAGTGCTGAATGGGAAAAATCTGCAGCCAAGAATACCCTATCCAGGAAGGCTATCATTCATAACAGAAGGAGAGATAAAGAGTTTCCCAGACAAACAAAAACTAAAGGAATTAATGACCACTAAACTATCCCTGCAAGAAATATTAAAGAGGACTCTTTGAGTAGAAAGGAGAAACCGAAAGTGACAGTATAAAGGTAGGAAACACTAGAAATGAATATTTCTATAAAAAATCAGTCCAAGAACTCACAAAATAAAAAAGATGTAAAATATGTCAACATGTACCTAAAGTAAGGAAAAAGAGGAGTAAAGAATGGTTCAAACTTAAACAACCCATCAACTAAATATAGACTCCTATATGCAGAAGATGTTATACACAACTTAATGGTAACCAGAATCAAACAACATTAATAAATATGCAAAGAATAAAGAGAAAGAAATCCAAATACATCACTAAAGAAAATCAGCAAACCATGAAAGAGAGAAAAACAAGAAAGGATCAGAGAAAATCTTCAGAAACAACCACAAAATAATTAAACAGCAATAAGTACATATCTTTCAGTAATTACTTTGAATGTAAATGGACTGAATGCTCCAATCAAAAGATATAGGGTGACAGAAGGGGAAAAAACACAAGATTCTTCTATATGCTGTCTACAAGAGATCTATCTTTAGACCAAAAACACCTGCAAATTGTAAGTGAGGGGATGGAGAGGTGCCTGGGTGGCTCAGTCGGTTAAGTATCTGACTCTTGGTTTCAGCTCAGGTCATGATCTCCTGGTTCATGAGTTCAAGCCCTGCATCAGTCTCCACACTGACAGTGCAGAGCCTGCTTGGGATTCTCTCTCTCTCCCTCTCTTTGCCCTTCCCTTGCTCATGCTGTCTCTCTTTCTCTCACAATAAATAAATAAACTTAAAAATAAAAGAAAGTGAGGGGATGGAGAAACATCTGTCATGCAAATGGATGCCAAAAGAAAGTTGAAGTAACAATACTTATATCAGACTTTAAAGCAAAGATCATAACAAGAGACAAAGAAGGACACTAGATAATAAAGAGGACAATTCAACAAGAAGATAAAATAATTGTGAATATTTATGCACCTAACACCCAAATACATAAAACAGTTAATAACAAACATAAAAGAATTAATTGATAATAATACAATAATAGTCGGGGACTTTAATACACCACTTACATCAATGGACAGATCATCTAAACAGAAAATCAACAAGGAAACCATGGCTTTGAATGACACACTGGACCAGATGGATTTAACAGTTATATTTAGAACATTCCATCCTAAAACAGCAGAATACACATTTTTTTTCAAGTGCACATGGGACATTCTACAGAACAGATCACATCAAAACAAATTCAAGAAGATAGAAGTCACATTATGCATCTCTTCTGATCACAACACTATGAAACTAGATGTCAACCATAAGAAAAAACCTTGAAAGACCACAAATACATGGAGGATAAATAACATTCACCTAAACAATGAGTGGATAAACCAGGAAATAAAAGAAGAATAAAGGGGCGCCTGGGTGGCTCAGTAGGTTAAGCATCTGACTTTGGCTCAGGTCATGATCTCATGGTTCGTGGGTTCCAGCCCCTCATGGGACTCTGTGCTGACAGCTCAGAGCCTGGAGCCTGCTTCAGATTCTGTGTCTCCCTCTCTCTCTGCCCCTGCCTCATATGCACTCTGTCTCTTTCTCAAAAATAAATAAACGTTAAAAAAAAAAGAATTAAAAAGTACATGGAAACTAATAAAAATGAAAATACCAATTGGATGCAGCAAAAATGGTCATAAGAGGGAAGTATACAGCAAAACTTGGCTGACATTAAGAAGCAAGATGACCTCAAGTAAACAATCTAACCTTACATCTAAAGGAGCTAGGAAAAGAACAACAAGGAAAACATAAATCCAGCAGAAGGAAAAGAAATAATAAAGATTAGAGCAGAAATAAATGATATAAAAACTAAAAATACAATAGAACAGTTCAATGAAACCAAGAGCTGGTTCTCTGACAAATCAATAAAATTGATAAACTTCTAGCCAGATTTATCGAGAAAATAAGAGAAAGGATTCAAAAATAAAATTACAAATGAGAGAGAAGAAATAACCACCAACACCACAGAAATACAACTATAAGAAAATATTATTAAAAACCATATCCCAATAAATTGGACAACTTAGAAGAAAGAGTTAAATTCCTAAAAACATATGTTACTAAAACTGAAACAGGAAGAAATAGAAAATTTGTATACACCAATAACCAGCAAATAAACTGAATCAGTAATAAAAAAATCTCCCAACAAACAAAATCCAGGACCAGATGGCTTCACAGATGAATTCTATCAAACGTTTAAAGAAGAGTTAATAGCTATTCTTCTCAAACTACTCTAAAGAATAGAAGGAAAACTTCCAAATTCATTCTATGAGGCCAGCATTACCCTGATACCAAAACCAGATAAAGACACCACTAAAAAAGAGAACTACAGGCCAATATCTTTGATGAATATAAATATAAAAACCTTCAAAAAATATTAGGAAACCAAATCCAACAATACATGAAAAAAAATCATTCACCATAATCAAGTGGGACTTATTCCTGTGTTGCTAGGGTCGTTCAATATTTATACATCAATCAATATGATACACCACATGGAACCATATGATCCTTTCAATAGATGTTGAAAAAGCATTTGACAAAGTACAACATCCATTCATGATAAAAGCCCTCAACAAAGTAGGTTTAGAGGGAACATAACTCAATATAATAAAGGCCATATATGAAAAATCCACAGCTAACATCATTCTTAATGGGAAAAAACTGAAAGCTTTTCCTCTAAGGTCAGGAACAAGACAAAGATGTCCACTCTTACCACTTTTATTCAACAAAGTACTGGAAAAGTACTGGAAGTCTTAGCCACAGCAATCAGATAACAACAACAACAACAGCAAATAAAAGGTACCCAAATTGGTAAGGAAGAAGTCAAACTTTCACTATTTTCAGATGATATCATACTATAACCCAAAACTTCACCAAAACACTGCTAGAACTGATAAATGAATTCAGTAAAGTTTCAGGATACAAAATCAATGTACAGAAATGTGTTGCATTTCTATATACCAATAGTGAAGCAGCAGAATGAGAAATTAAGAAAACAATTACATTTACATTTGTATCAAAAATAACGAGATACCTAGGAATAAACTTAACCAAAGAGGTAAAAGGCCTGTACTCTGAAAACTATAAAACCCTGATGGGACAAATTGAACAAAGTAATGCAAAGACATTCCATGCTCATGGATTGGAAGAACTGTTAAAATGTCTACACTACCCACAGCATTCTATTGATTTGATGCAATCCCTATCAAAATACCACCAGCATTTTCCATTAAAATTTTTTTAATGCTTATTTATTTTTGAGAGAGAGAGAGAGAGAGAGAGAGAGAGAGAGAGAGATAGGGCATGAATGGGGAGGGGCAGAGAGAGAGAGGGAGACACAGAATCTGAAGCAGGCTCTGAACTGTCAGCACAGAGCTTGACGTGAGGCTCAAACTCATGAACCCTGAGATTATGACCTGAGCCAAACTTGGACGCTTAACTGACTGAGACACCCAGGTGCCCCAACACCAGCATTTTTCACAGAGCTAGAACAAACAATCTTAAAATTTGTATGGAACCACAAAAGGGCCTGAATAGCCAAAGCAATCTTGAAAAAGAAAAGCAAAGCTGGAGTCATCACAATTCCAGACTCCAAATTATACTACAAAACTGTAGTAATCAAAATAGTATAGTACTGGCACAATAGACACATAGACACATAGATCAATAGAACAGAATATAAAGTCCAGAAATAATTCCAAAAATATATGGCCAATTTATCTTTGACAAAGCAGGAAGGAATATCCAATGGGGCAAAGACTGTGTTCAACAAAATGTGTTGGGAAAACCGGACAGCAACATGCAAAAGAATGAAACTGGACTATTTTCTTAAGAAAATATACAAAAATAAATTAAAATTGATGAAAGCCCTAAATGTGATACCTGAAACCATAAAAATCCTAGAAGGAAACACAGGAAGTAACTTTTTTTTACATCAGCCATAGCAACTTCTTCCAAGATGTCTCCAGAGCAAGGGAAACAAAAGCAAAAATAAACTATCGGGGCTACATCAAAATAAAAAGGCTTCTACACAGCAAAGGAAATAATAATAATAAAAAAAAAAACTAAAAGGCAATCTACAGAATGGGAGAAGATGTTAGCAAATGACATATCTGATAAAGGCTTAGTATCCAAAATATATAAATAATTTATAAAACTCAACACCCAGGAAATAAATAATCCAATTAAAAATGGGCAGAAGACATGAACAGACATTTCTCCAAAGAAGACATACAGATGGCCAACAGAAACATGAAAAGATGTTTATTATCACTCACCATCAGGGAAATGCAAATCAAAACTACAATGAAAAATCACCTCATGCCTGTCAGAATGGCTAAAATCAACAACACAAGAAACAACAAGTGTTGTCAAGGATGTGGAGAAAAAGGAATACTCGTGCACTTGTTGGGAATGTAAACTGGTGTAGTCACTCTAGAAAACAGTATGAACTTTCCTTAAAAAGTTAAAAATGGAACTATCCTATGATCCAGCAATTGCACATTGGGTATTTACCCAAAGAATACAAACCACGAGTTGACAGTGACACAAGCAACCCTATGTTTATAGCAGTATTATCTACAGTAGCCAAGATATGGAAGCATCCCAAATGTCCATCAGTTGATGAATGGACTAAGAAGATGTGATATATATATATATATATATATATATATATATATATATAATGTATATTATATATATGTATATTATATATATGTATATATCTATATGTATATTATATATGTATATTATATATATGCATATATATAATATATATATATATATTCCCCACAACGGAATATTATTCAGCCATAAAAAGAATGAAATCTTGTCATTTGCAATGATGTTCAATGATGTGGAGCTAGAGAGTATTATGCTAAGTGAAATAAGTCAGAGAGAGACAAATATAGGATTTCACCCATATGTGGAACTTAACAAACAAAACAAATGAGCAAAGGGATCAGAGAGAGAGAGAAATCAATAAACAGTCTTGGGGCACTTGAGTGGCTCAGTCAGTTGAATGTCCGACTCTTTATTTTGCCTCAGGTCATGATCTCATGGTTTGTGAGGTTGAGCCCCATGTCTGACTCTGTGCTGATAGCACAAAGGCTGCTTGGGATTCTCTCTCCCTCTCTCTCTGTCCCTCCCATCTCGTGCATGTGTGTGTGCAGGCTCTTGCTCTCTCTCAATATAAATAAATGAACTTAAAAAAAAAAAAGAAAGAGACTCTAACTATAAAGAACAAACTGATGGTTACCAGAGGGGAGGTGGGTGGGGAAATGGGTGAAATAGGTGATGAGGATTAAGCAGAGCACTTATGAAGAGCATTGGGTGTTGTATGGAATTGTTGAATCACTATATTATACACCTGAAACTAATATAACACTATATGTTAACTAACTGGAATTAAAATAAAAACTTAGAAATGAGAATTAGGACAGATACATTTCTGTTGTTGTTTTGTTGTTTTTCAAAACCTGTAAGATGAACTCTTACACAGAGCACCAAGAAATAAATTGGATGATGTAGAACTGCTCAGAAGGAAATAGCAATTGGGGTCAGAGTCTTGTGCTTATCTTCTTCCTGGCTCTGAGGCAGCTGTTGAAGTTGGGCATGGAACCCTGGAGCTCCTTAGAAGGGACACAACATGCCACTCAGGTCAGATGGCCCCAAGACCCCCCTTGAGGCCCTCATGTTCCAAGACTACCTCTCTAATCCTTGGCTTACTAGTGGCTCTGCCACAAGGGCATCCACAGGGTACTTGAGCTCTTTTGGTCATTACTTTGCATTTGATGGGGCAGAGTACTGATGCGACCCATTATAGGGTCTAGATGATGACAGAGAGAAAGAAATTCATTGCAAGTGAGCTGTATAGGAGTAATGAAGACACAATAGAGTTGTAGAGTCCACAAGTTGCTTTTCTATTTATCACCTCACCAAAGCCTTATAACACCTTGTGGATAACCCCCGCTTTCCAGATGAGGCAACAGGTGCAGGAATATCAAGTGGCCGGCCCCTGATCACATAGCTAGGAAGAGTCGCTGATTGAGCCAGGTGTTTTTATTCCAAGCCTGCTGTTTTTTTCCATTCTCTGCATCACAGCTGCCTATTTTGAGTAATCTGCTGCAGATTAGGTCTGGGAGGAATAAAGAGTTGTCATCCAAATAGCTATAAATCCACAATGGGGCAGACAGTCTACACTAGCATCTTAAAAGCTGCAGTGGTAGCAGAGAGAAAACTGAATGAGGTGTTCATTGCCACAGTTTCCTTTCATTATATAAAGGGTTTGCTTGTCAAGCACCATCTGGAAGATGATATGCAGCCACTTACCCAAGATGAATGAAGATGCACAGAGGCATATTCCAGGAGAACAGGACATACATCTTTGTTCTGTGATGTCAGATGCAAAATTGAGTTGTTTAAAAACTTACTCTCAAATACAGGCACAGAAGTCATGGTATAGAAAAGGCATGATGGACTTGGACAAACCAAGAATGTGAGCTTTTCATCTGAAATTGTAAATAAACATGCTTTTGGGGTGAGATTATAAAAATCTTTTTATGGTGTGGTAAAACAGATATAGAAATCCACGCACATCAAGTGCAGAGCTAGATAAATTATTTTAAGGAGAGTGGCCTTGCAACCATTCCTCCAGGTTGAGAAATTAAACTGCCAGCTATCTCAGACTTCCCTCCATATACCCTATACCAGTGACAACCCCTTCCTTCTCCTCCAAGCAACCGTTATCTGGCTTACAGTAATCATTTTCTTTCATTTCTTTATAGTTTTATCACTCAAGTATCTAACCCTAGACACTATAGTTCATTCTTGCCCATTTTAAAAAATGTAATGTATCTGTCTTTTAATCTTTAGGTTTCCTCTCCATCTTTTTCTTTTCCCTACAATTTATCTATTGACGAACCCAGGCTGTCTGAGAGTCCAGGTTTCGCTGAGTGCGTTCTCACGGTGCAGTTCAACCATATTACCCTGTGTTCTGGGTTTCCTGCAAATTGGCAGTTGGATCCAGAGACTGGATTGGAGTCAGGCTCAACACTTTCTCAGGATATAATTGATGTGTTCTTTCATCAGGAGGCACATTGTGTCTGTTTTTCACTGTTTGGGGGTCAGGAGCTGTTGGTGTTCACTGCCTATATCTAGTCATTGTGAGTAGCAAAATGGTGATATTTTAATTCAATATTTCTTTTTCAGCTACTGGTTGTAATATTATTGTAAAATGACACATCTCGTCTACTATCTGGTTGCCTAATAGGATACTTCATATAGGAAAGTCAAGACAAATGCTTAATTATTTTCTTGTTATTTTCTAGTTTTTAAGATAATGAGTTGTTTCCCTATCATTGTTAACAACCAATGAGTTATTTTAAAAATACCATTATGAACTTGTGAATTTAAAACATATTGGATAGTTTTAAAAGCATTTCAGTGAGTATCCTTATTGACACTCAAACTTCCCCATATTTAGCAAGTAGGAATATCTAAAATTGACTCCTCAATCCTTTTGACATCACCCTAGTAGTCTTTCATAGCATTTTTGCTATCTGATATGATCTCAAGCCTGGAATCAGCCATTTCCTGCATTGAAAAATGGGATTTCAAGACAATAATTAGGGCCCAAGGGATGTTTATTGTTCGGGGTTGATTATTGTTTCTAGAATTTTTACTGGACAGAGTTAAGAAATGCACACACACACACACACACACACACACAACTATACAGATAAACAAGATATCTCATGAATTCATACTGCTCTTTCCCATTCAGATTCAGGACTATACGAGTTTTATGTAACTTAGCCTATATTCTATCTCTGACTTCTTTCCTCTAGGAAAAGACACAAGGGATGGTATAATTAGAATAACTCATAATTCCTCATTTGCTTAATCCAGAATTATGCAGCAAGAAGTCTCATAATAATTATGTGAATACTATCACAACCAATTAATTACTGAGAGAAGTTAAAGTTTTTGCATTTGTTCCCCCCATTCAACCCCAGCTTAAAAAAATAGCTGCATTATATCTACATTGTCATGGCATGTCTTAGTTTGTTTAGGTTGCTATAGCAATATCACAGACTAGGTGGCTTATAAACAACAGAAATTTATTTCTTCCAGTTCTGGAAGTCCAAGATCAAGACACCAGGAGATTTAATGCCTGGTGAGGGCTTGCTACCTAGTTCATAGATGGCCATCTGCTTGCTGTGTCCTCACATGGCCAAGGGGCAAGGGAGCTCTCTGGGGTCTGTTTTATAGCAGGCCTATGAGGACAGAGGCCTCCCAAAGGCCTCATCTCTAGATATCATCACAGTAGGGATTAGGTTTCAGCAATATGACTTTTGGAGGGACACAAACATTCAGTCTATAACAGAGCACAAAACCAGTACATACTGTACCCTTTTTAACACTCATTTGGTCTTTTGAAATATAACAGCTTGTTTGAATATAATTCATATAACCACAAAATTTACCCTGTTAAAGTATGCAATTCAGTAATTTTTAGTGTGTTTACAGAGGTGTGCAACCACCACTACCTAAGTTTAGTACCTTTTCTTCATCTGACAAAGAAATCTGTACCCATTAGCAGAAACTCCCATTTCTCCTTTCCCTAGCCCCTGGCAACCACTAAGCCATTTCCTGTCTGTATAGATTTTCCTCTTCTGGGCATTTCATATCAATGGAATGATACAATGTATGATAACTTTTATGATTGGCTTGTTTCACATAGCATGTTTTCAAAGTTCATCTCTACTCTAGCACTTAGCACTATATTCCTTCTTATGCCTGAAAATGATTTCATTGTTTGGATATACCACATTTTGCTTGTCCAGTCATCAGTTGGCGATTTTTAGGTTGTTACCATTTTTTGGTTACTGTGAATAACAACACTGTTATCAGTGTTCATGTACAAGTTTTTATGTAAAAAATATGTTTTCAGTTTCTCTTGGGTATATACATATGAATGGAATTGCTGAGATATATGGTAACTTCAAGTTGAACATGTTGAACAACTGGCAAGTGTTTTTTCCAGAGTGGCTGTACCATTTAAATTTCCACCTGCATAGATGACATTTCCATTTTCTCCATATCCTTGCCAAGAGTTGTTATTGTCCGCCAGTTTGGTAAAACCTTTTTAGTGGCTATAAACTGGTTTCTCATTGTGGTTTTGATTTGCATTTCTCTAACTACTAATGATATTGAACATCTTTTTATACATTTATTGGCCACTTCTCTATGTTCTTTGGAGATATGTCAGTTCAGATCCTTTGCTCATTTTTTAAATTGGATTGTTTTGTTATTGTTGAGGTGCAGGAGTTTTAAAAACATACATGTGTTCTGGATTCTAGATTCTATCAGATACATGATTTATAAATACATTTCCTCTTTCTGTGGATTGCCTTTTCATTTCCTTGATCTGTCTTTGGAACAATTTGTAATTTTGGTAAAGTCCAACATGTCTATTCTTTCTTTGGTGCTTATGCTTTATTTTTATTTTTTTAACGTTTATTTTTGAGAGACAGGGAGAGACAGATCACCAACAGGGGAGGGGCAGAGAGAGGGAGACACAGAATCTGAAGCAGACTCCAGGTTCTGAGCTGTCAGCACAGGGCCCAATGCCAGGCTCAAACCCATGAACCCTGAGATCATGACTTGAGACGAAGCTGGATGCTCAACTGACTGAGCCACCTATTGCCTCATTCAAGGTCATGTAGATGTATAGCTATGTTTTCTTCAAAGTGTTTCAGTTTTAGTTCTTATATTTAGGCTTTTGATGCATTTTTTTCATAGCTAAAGAACTTTATTTTTCATTTTTACTTTTTAACATAGTGTTATATTAGTTTCAGGTGTACAATATAGTGATTCAACAATTCCATATATTACTTATTACTCAGTGCTCATCAAGATAAGTGCCCTCCTTAATACCCTTCACCTGTTTCACACACACCCCCACCTCCCCTCTGGTAACCATCTGTTCTGTATAGTTAAGAGTCTGTTTCTTGGTTTGTCTCTTCTTAAAAATTTTTTTTAATGTTTTTATTTATTTCTGAGACAGAGGGAGACAGAGCATGAGCGGGGGAGGGGCCTAGAGAGAGGGAGACACAGAATCAGAAGCAGGCTCCAGGCTCTGAGCTGTCAGCACAGAGCCCGACACGAGGCTCGAACTCACAGACCGCGAGATCATGACCTGAGCTGAAGTCGGTCGCTCAACCAACTGAGCCACCCAGGCGCCCCAGGTTTGTCTCTTTTTTTCTCTTTGTTTTTTGTCTTAAGTCCCATATAAGAGTGAGTGAAGTCATATGGTATTTGTCTTTCTCTGACTGATTTTTCTTAGCATTATACTCTCTAGCTCCATCTGCTGTAAATGGCAAGATTTCATTCCTTTTTATGGCTGAGTAATATTCCATTATATATATATATATATATATATATATATATATATATACCACTTATCCTTTATCCATTTATCTATCGATGGACACTTGGGTTGCTTCCATAATTTGGCTATTGTAAATAATGAAATAATGCTTCAATAGATATAGGAGTGCAGGTAATACCCATTAGTGTGATGTGAGCCATAGGGTAGATCTTTCATTTTTTGAGGAACTTCTATACTGTTTTCTACAAGTATTGGCAAAGTGTGGGGAAAAAAGGAACCCTCATGCACTGTTGGTGGGAACGCAAAGTGCCTCTTTAATGCATTTCTGAGTTAAGTTTTATATATGGTATGAGATAACGGTTCTCATTTAGTCTTAGTTCTAAAAGGAACTATGTATTTAATGTGTTCCACCTGTATTTATATTAATGTCTCTCCAGTTATTTTGGTTGTTTGAAGTTCACAAATTAATAAGATTCTTCAGAAGGGGTTCATGGAAATGCTATTCTCCAAGTTCTTGCAGTTCTTAAACTGATGACAGTTCATTTGTTACCTTTATACTTGAATTCAGTTTTACTAGATATGAAATCCTTGGGTGACATTTTCTTTTTTTTGGTTATCTTAAAAATATTTCGGGAAGTGGAGCTGGGTGCCAGGAGTAGCGGGCATGGTGGGGCCAGGACCGAGCAGGGCCAGATGGACCCCAGACGGCAACGGAATCACTCTAGATTCCTGGGAATCCTCATTGGATCACTGTGTTTCATATAGAGACCTGTGAGCAGTCTTTCACCTTCATCCAGGAGGAAGTCACCATTGTGTTCTCTCCTCTTGGGCCGCCAGGGTGAGCAAGGAAGGGGAGGGGATTCTCCCTTTGGGTCTGTGGAGATCAGGACAATAATTTTCTGGGAAGATATTTTGTTGTTTAAAAAGTAAAGTCAGGAGGAGGAGCCAAGATGGCAGAACAGCATGGAAAATTTTTTTGGGTCTTGTGTCCATGAAATACGCCAGATCAACACTAAACTATCTTGCACACCTAGAAAACTAATTTGCGGATTAACACAACAATCTGCACAACCTGAACCACAGAACTCAGCAGGTACACAGCATGGAGAGGTTAACTAGGGGAGAGAGAAGCTGCAGAGGGTGGGGAGCTGTTTTTTATGTGCTGAAAGAGGACGGAGATGGGGGAGGAACAATATGGGAAAAGCCCCCCCCCACACACACACACACAAAGCAGCTGGAGAGATAAAGTGGAAAAGTGGAAACAGCTGCAGGGACTGAACTAAAAAGGGAGATAGGAGAAAGGAGAGGGTTTAAATTCCATGAAGACTCTATAAACAGGGGGAGTGCAGAGTCTGAAACTCTGCAGATTGATACCTGGCGGTGCTCTGGTGAGAAGGGCAAATCCCCAGGAGCAGAGTGAAGTCCGGGGCTCTTCGGGTTACACAGGGAGAGGCGGTTCTCCTGCTGGGAGGACATCTTGTAGAGGCTGTGTGGCTCCCCCATCAGCAGAGGTCCCAGTGGCCTCTGGAAGATAACCACCGCTGATGCTGGGACAAGGTCGTGGGGACAAAGCCTGGTGCTGGATGCATGTTGTGATTTGCCATAATCCCTGAAGCGCTGCTGCTACACGATCTTGTGAACTTTTTCTGGGGTGGACTGGCACCCAGCCGCAGTTTCTGGGCATTGGCAGCAGCACAGTCCTATGAACGTTCCTGCGTGCGGCTGGCACATGGCCGTTGATCAGTGAGACCCTCCCACAGAGGGGCAGAATGGGTCAAAGCTGCAGTCCCTCAGAAATAAGGGGTTGGGAAAAACAGCTGCATCTGAGATAAAACTCAGGAGTGAGGTGCTGTCTGGAGCTTGGTCACAGACCATGTAAAAGCAGCGAGTGGACAGAAACTGAAGATAAAGGACAGGTGCACGATTGCTGATTGGAGAGAAAACAGAATTCCGATACTAGAGATGGGGTACCTGGGTGACACCATTTTCACTGCTCCTGTGCATGCGCATACACACCTACAAGCGCCACAACAATCCACCCCAGTTAGCTAAGCAGCGCCATCTAGTGGATAAGGAGCAATTACACAAAGCCCTGCCCAATGGGGCCTACCTTCAGGAATGTGAGTCTCACTGACTGCTTAGTTTACAGACTATAAAGCACTTCATAGTGTGACTTTTAGAGGAAAATGAGGTAATTTCAATTGTATTTCAGTCTGTTCACTGGTCCATCTATTCAATTTTCTTTTTTTTCCTCTTTCATTTCTTTTCTTTTTCTTGAACACAGAAAGAGAAAAAATATTTTTCAAATTTTATTTAAAAAATTTTTATTTAATTTTTTCTACTGTATTTTTTACTTTTGTGTAAATCTTTTCAAATTCTTTTCTACTTCCATCATTTCATTTTATTCTATTTCAGTGTATTCATTTTTTCAAACTTTCAAACGATTCCCTTTTTATCTTTCCCCTTTTTTCTCTAATCTATCAAGCCCCTTTCAACAACCAGAACAAAACACACCTAGGATCTAGCATAATTTATTTGATTTCGTGTGTGTGTGTTTTTCATTTTTTAATTTAAAATTTTTTAATTTAAAAATTTTTTAATTTTAATTTTTTTTACCTTTTAACTCCTTTTCTCCCTTCAAAAGATGAAATGAAGGAATTCACCCCAAAAGAAAGAGCAGGAAGAAACGACAGCCAGGGACTTAACCAACATATACAGATACATCAGATACAAGCAAGATGTCTGAACCAGAATTTAGAATCACGATAATAAGAATACTAGCTGGAGTTGAAAATAGATTAGAATCCCCTTCTGCAGAGATAGAAGAAGTAAAAGCTAGTCAGGGTGAAATACAAAATGCTATAACTGAGCTGCAATCTCAAATGAATGCCATGACGGCAAGGATGGATGAGGCAGAGCAGAGAATCAGCGATATAGAGGACAAACTTATGGAGAATAATGAAGCAGAAAAAAGAGAGAGACTAAGGCAAAAGAGCATGATTTAAGAATTAGAGAAATCAGTGACTCTTTAAAAAGGAACAACATCAGAATCATAGGGGTCCCAGAAGATGAAGAGAGAGAAAATGGGTAGAAGGGTTATGTGAGCAAATCATAGCAGAAAACTTTCCTAGCCTGGGGAAAGACACAGACATCAAAGTCCAGGAAGCACAGAGGACTCCCATTAGATTCAACAAAAACTGACCATCAACAAGGCATATCATAGTCAAACTCACAAAATACACAGGCAAGGAGAGAATCATGAAAGCAGCAAGGGAAAAAAAGTCCTTAACCTACAAGGGAAGACAGATCAGGTTTGCAGCAGACCTGTCCACAGAAACTTGGCAGGCCAGAAAGGAGTGGCAGGATATATTCAATGTGCTGAATCAGAAAACTATGCAGCCAAGAATTCTTTATCCAGTAAGGCTGTCATTCAAAATAGAAGGAGAGAGTAAAAGTTTCCCAGACAAACAAAAATTAAAGGAGCTTGTGACCAGTAAACCAGCCCTATAAGAAATTTTAAGGGGAACTCTCTGAGGGGAGAAAAGATGAAAATACATACATACATACATACATACATACATACTAAAAGCAACAAAGACTAGAAAGGACCACAGAACACCACCAGAAACTCCAACTCTACAAGCAACATAATGGCAATAAATTCATATCTTTCAGTACTCACTCCAAGTGTCAGTGGACTAAATGCTATAATCAAAAGACATAGGGTAACAAGAATGGATAAGAAGATAAGATCCATCTATATGCTCTTTACAAGAGACCCATTTTAGACCTAAAGACACCTGCAGATTGCAAGTAAGGGGATGGAGAACCATCTATCATGCTAATGGTCACCAAAAGAAAGCTGGAGTAGCCATAGTTATATCAGACAAACTAGGTTTTAAAATAAAGACTGTAACAAGAGATGAAGAAGGGCATTATATCATAATTAAGTGGTCTATCCACCAAGAAGACCTAACAATTGTAAACATATATGCTCCAAATGTGGAGGAACCCAAATATATAAATCAATTAATCACAAACATAAAGAAACTCATTGATAATAATACCCCACTTACAACAATGGACAGATCATCTAATAAGAACTTCAACACCTCACTTATAGCAATGGACAGATCATCTAATCAGAAAATCAGCAAGAAACAATGGCTTGGAATGACACACTGGACCACATGGACTTAACAGATATATTCAGAATATTTCATCCTAAAGCAGCAAAATATACATTCTTCTCCAGTACACATGGAACATTCTCCAGAATAGACCACATACTGGGACACGAATCAGCCTCAACAAGTACAAGAAGAACGAGATCATACTGTGCATATTTTCAGACCACAATAGTATGAAACTCAAAATCAACCACAAGAAAAAATTTGGAAAGGTAACAAATACTTGGAGACTAAAGAATATCCTACTAAGAATGAATGGACTAACCAAGAAGTTAAAGAGAAAATTTAAAAAGTACAGGAAACCAATGAAAATGATAATACCACAACCAAAAACCTCTGTGATGCAGCAAAGGCGGTCATAAGAGGAAAGTATATAGCAATCCAGGCCTTCCTAAAGAAGGAAGAGAGATCTCAGATACACAACCTAACCTTACACCTTAAAGAGCTGGAAAAAGAATGGCAAATAAAACTCAAAACCAGCAGAAGACAGGAAATAATAAAGATTAGAGCAGAAATTAATGTATAGAAACCAAAAAAACAATAGAACAGATCAATGAAACCAGAAGCTGGTTCTTTGAAAGAATTAACAAAATTGATAAACCACTAGCCAGTTTGATCAAAAAGAAAAAGGAAAGGGACCAAATAAATAAAATCAAGAATGAAAGAGGAGAGATCACAACCAACACAGCAGAAATGAAAACAATAATAAGAAAATATTATGAGCAATTATACACCAATAAAATGGACAATGTGGAAGAAATGGACAAATTCCTAGAAACATATACACTACCAAAACCGACACAGGAAGAAATAGAAAATTTGAACAGACCCATACCAGTAAAGAAATTGAATTAGTAATCAAAAATCTCCCCCAAAACAAGAGTCCAGGGCCAGATGGCTTTCCAGGGGAATTCTACCAAACATTTAAGGAAGAGTTAACACCTATGCTCTTGAAGCTGTTCCAAAAAAAAAAAAAAATAGAAATGGAAGGAAAACTTCCAAACTCTTTCTGTGAAGCCAGCATTACCTTTATTCCAAAACCAGACAAAAACCCCACTAAGAAGGAGAACTATAGACCAATTTCCCTGATGAACATGGATGCAAAAATTGTCAACAAGATATTAGCCAACTGGATCCAACAATACATTAAAAAAATTATTCACCATGATCAAGTGGGATTTATACCTGGGATGCAGGGCTGGTTCAATATCTGGAAAACTATCAGTGTGATTCATCACATCAATAATAGAAAGGACAAGAACCATATGATCCTCTCAATAGATGCAGAGAAACCTTTGACAAACCAGCATCCTTTCTTGATAAAAATCATCAAGAAAGTAGGGATAGAACGATCATACCCCAAGATCATAAAAGCCATATAGGAAAGACCCAACACTAACATCATCCTCAATGGGGAAAACTGAGAGCTTTCCCCCTAAGGTCAGGAACAAGACAGGGATGTCCACTCTCACCACTGTTATTCAACATAGTATTGGAAGTCTTAGCCTCTGCAATCAGACAACCCAAAGAAATAAAAGGCATCCAAATTGGCCAGGAGGAGGTCAAACTTGCACTCTTTGCAGATGACATGATACTCTATATGGAAAACCCAAAAGATTCCACCAAAAACTGCTAGAATTGATTCATGAATTCAGAAAGTTGCAGGATATAAAATCAATGCACAGAAATCGGTTGCATCCCTATACACCAACAATGAAGCAACAGAAAGAGAAATCAAGGAATCAATCCCAATTACAGTTGCACCAAAACCCATAAAATACCTAGGAATAAATCTAACCAAAGAGGTGAAAAATCTACAAGCTGAAAACTATAGACGCTCAACCGACCGAGCCACCCAGGCGCCCCACACTTTTGTACTTTTAGTTAGCCTCAATTTATGAAGTCCTTTCTTCTCTCTCTGTTTTACATTTAAGTCCATAATCAATTTTTACTCAGTTCTTGCATAAAGTTGAAGTTCATTTTTTGTTGTTGTTGTTGCTTATAGATGTCCAATTGCTCCAATATCATGTATTGGAAAGGCTGTCCTTCCTTCTGCATTGAATTTCTTGTATGTCTTTCTCAAAAACCAGTTGCATATATTTCTGGGTTCTATTCTGAGTTCTCTATTTAGTTCCACTGATCTATGTATATATCTCTCTGCCAAAACTACAATATCTTGATTAGTATAGATGTATAATAAGTTTCAGTATTGAGCAGAGTGATCCCTTCCAGTTCAATCTTCTTTTTCAAGATTGGTTAGCTATTCCAGGGCCTGTGCCTTTTCACATAAATCTAAAAATAAGTTTGTTTATGTCTAAAAAAAGGTTTGCTGGGAGTTTGATAGGAATTTCATTAAAATGATAGAGAAATTTAGGAAGAATTGACATCTTTACTATGTTGAGTCATCCAGTCTGTGAACACAGTATGCCTCTCCATTTTTTTAGGTCTCTTTAAAAAAAATTGTTTTTAATGTTTATTTATTTTTGAGAGAGAGAGACAGACAGAGACAGACAGACAGACAGAGCATTAGCAGGGGAGGGACAGAGACATAGGGAGACACAGAATCCGAAGCAGGCTCCAGGCTCTGAGCTGTCAGCCCAGAGTCCGATGTGGGGCTTGAACCCACAAACTGTGAAATCATGACCCAAGCTGAAGTTGGATGCTCAACCGACTGAGTCACCCAGGCACCCCTGTTCAGGTCTCTTTTGACTTCATCACTGTGATAGTTAATTTGATGTGTCAACTTGGCTGGGTCATGGTGTCCAGATATTTGGTCAAAAAATATTTTGGATGTTTCTTTGAAGGTGTTGTTTTGAATAATATTAACATTTTTAAAACACTGTACCTTTCATTCCTGTGAGTTATTCATTCTATACCTAGAATGAGGTATCTCCCTCTCCCCTTCACTCAGTCTTCCCATCTCCTCACATCTCTTCCCTCTGGCAGCCATCAGTTTGTTCTCTGTATTTATGGGTCTGTTTCTGTTTTTTTGTTTGCTTGCTTATTTATTTGTTTTGTTTTTTAGGTTCTACATATAAGTGCAATCATACAACATTTGTCTTTCTCTGACTTATTTCACTTAGCATAATACCTTCTAGATCCATCCATGTTGCTGCAGATGGCAAGGTCTCATGCTCTTTTATGGCTAAGTAATAGTCCATAATGAGGTAGCAGAATGAGAAATTAAGAAAACAATCCCATTTAAAATTGCACCAAAGAGAATAAAAATTATCCAAATTATTAAATTAAATTTAACCAAGGAGGTGAAAGGCATGTACTCTGAAAAGTATAAAACACTGATGAAAGAAATTGAAGATGATACAAACAAGTGGAGAGATATTCCCTGCTCATGGATGGAAGAACTGATATTGTTAAAACATCTATTACCCAAAGCAATCTACAGATTCAATGCAATCCCTATCAAAATACCAACTACATTCTTCACAGAACTAGAACAAATATCCTAAAATGTGTATGGAATCACAAAAGGCCCTGAATAGCCAAAGCAATCTTGAAAAAGAACAAAGCTGGAGTTATCACAATTCTAGATTTCAAGATATACCACAAAGCTATAGTAGTCAAAACAGTATGGTACTGGTGCAAAAACAGACACATAGATCATTGGAATAGAACAGAGAGCCCAGAAATGAATGATATTAACATTTAAAGTAGTGGACTTTGAGTTAATCAGATTACCCTCCATAATGTGGGTGGGCTTCATTCAATCAGTTGAAAGTCTTGCTAGAACAAAGACTGAATTTCCAGAGCAAGAAGGAATTCTGCCAGCTGACAGGCTTTGGATTTGAATTACAATTTTTCCTCAGGTCTCCAGCCTGCTGGCCTATCCTACAGATGTTGGACTTACCAAGCCTCCACAATTGTGTGAGCCAATTTCTTAAAATTCTCTTTCTTGCGCTCTCTCTCACCATCTGTGTATACATCTTATTCTGTTTCTCTGGAGAACTCTAATTTATACAATCATCATTTTGTAATTTTCAGCATACAGATTTTTTACCTTTTTTTAAAGTATAATTAATATACAGTGTTGTATTAGTTTTAGATCCTTTACCTTTTTTTGTTAAATGTTTACCTAAGTACATAATTTTCTTTGGAGTGATTGTATATGGTTTGGGCAATCTGTTTTTAATTTCAGTTCCTATGTGTTCATTACTAGTTACAGAAATTCTGTTGAATTTTGTGTGTTGATATTGCATCCTGTGGACTTGCTGAAGTTGCTAAAATTTTTTTTTGAGTAGATTCTTTGGGATTTTCTATATTGGCAATCATTAATATCTGCAAATAGGAACACTTTTATTGATTCCTTTCCAATTTGTCTGTCTTTTATTTCTTTTTCTTGCCATATTGTAGTGGCCAGGACCTTCTTCAAACATGTTAAATAAAGTGAGAATGGATATCCTTGCTTTATAGTCCTGATCTTGGAGGGAAAGCACTCAGCCTTTCACCATTAAGTATGATATAAACCTTTAAGTTTTTTTGTAGATGGTCTTATCAAGTAGAGTTTTCTTTTTATTTCCATCTTTTCTGAGTTCTGTTCCTTCTTTTCTATATTTTACAATTTTTATTTATGTTTTTCTTGCATTGTTTTTAAATGTCTATTACCTTGTTTTCAAACAGTATGTCTATTACCTTGTTTTCAAACAGTATGTTACAATTTTGATCTATTTTGTAGTTACATATGTCTGGTATGTTTTTATTGTCTATAGGGATGTTACTGTGTTCCTTACTCTCTCTTTTTTTAGAATATCCTCCTTAAGAATTTAATTCTTCTTCATCCCTATGAGAAAAGAGTAGGAAAAGGACTTCCACATCCATGCCAGGTAAGAGAATTATGATAATCAAGTGTGGAACCCCCCTAGAAAGTGGTTTTGGACCAGCCCTCATCTTCCTTCCTTCCTTCCTTCCTTCCTTCCTTCCTTCCTTCCTTCCTCCCTCCCTCCCTCCCTCCCTCCCTCTCTTTCTTTTTCTTTCTTTCTTTTTTTCTTTCTCTTTCTTTCTTTCTTTCTTTCTTTCATTCATTCATGTTTATTTATTTTGAGAAAGAGTGTGTGTGTGAGTGGGGGGAGTGGCAGAGAGAGATGGAGAGAGAATCCCAAACAGGCTTTACTCTGACAGCATGGGGCTCAGTCTCACAAACTGAGATCATGACCTGAGCCAAAATCAAGAGTTGGTTACCCAACCAACTGAACTACCCAGCTGCCCCCAAACCCCATATTTATTTTTTTTAATGTTTATTTATTTTTGAGAGAGGGAGCAAGCAGGGGAGGGACAGGGAGAGACACACATACAGAATCTGAAGCAGGCTCCAGGCTCTGAGCTGTCAGCACGGAGCCCAATGTGATGCTAGAACTCACAAACTGCGAAGTCATGACCTGAGCCAAAGTCAGACGCTTAAGTCACTAGGCCACCCAGGTGCCCTACCCACAGGCCCCCAGGCCCCATATTTAAATCACTAAATGATTTCTGGTTTCATTTCTTGGCCCTTTTATTAAAAGCCTATTGGAATAATTATATAATTGGAAGACTAGAACTAATAAAGGAATTTCCATAATGCCTGTTGAATTATAGATGGGAATTAATCTATATGAGTTATGATGTCTGGCATAGCATCTTATTGCTCTTTACATGTTTAGGGCAATGCCTTGTACATAGTATCACTCAATAGATATTTACAGAATAGATAGATAAAGTTAGGAACAGAAGAAAAAAATAAAAAAAAATTCTTTAAGAAAGCCATATCAATACCAAACAAAAAAATATTTACTATATCTTTTATTCTAAAAAGGCACTATTTTGAGCATTGTAGGAAATCCAAAGAAATATTCATTGTGGAGTCTCTCTTCAAAGTTATGCTACATTTGAGGAAATAGCTTAGTTTGTTTTTTCTTATGGTAGCCTGGAAGATGGCTTCCAGATACCAAGTCACCTTGGCTGGACATCTCTAATCTGCTCTTAGTCTACCAATGGTGTCAAAATTCACCTGTCCTATTTTTGTTTGGTTTGGTTTGGCATTTGAGACCTAACCTGTCTTTACCCTCTGGTTGCAAAACCTGTGTATTTAACCTGCTTTTTGGTCTTTTCCGACCTAACTTGCTCTGCATGGGCCAGGAGAAGCAGAACCTAACAAGAGTGCTTCATATAGCTGTGGTGTTAGAATAATAGAAAAATAATGAGCACTTAGCATTTGCTGTATGCTGGTGCTGTTCTAAGTACCCTAGAGAAATTAAATCATTTAATCCTCATGAGGAGCTTATAAGGCAGGGACTATTACTATCCTCAGTAGGAAGTGGTGAACTAGGGTCTGAACCTAGGCAGTATAACATCTGAATTTGTGCCCTAACTACCTGCTGGCCTGCCTCTGAGATGTGAGAAAAGACCTAGAAGAGACACAAAGTTTGCATAGGTGATGAAGTAGGCTGTTCTCAGCAGGAATGGCTTACCAATGTCCAGAAGCTAAAAAAGGAAAGGCCCATGTCCTAGTGGAGTAGAAGGCTAGAGAAACACGCTGGAGAGGGCAGAGAGAGAAGCTGGGTTTGCTGGATGGTCTGGGCTGTGATGTATACTTACTTGCATATAGCATACAGCTTAGTTGCATGAAAAAGGCTAACGTATCCCTGAAGAATTACATCTTAGCAATGTACTGTTGCTGTGAAAAGTGGGCCCAATCATATAACTGACACTAGAGATTAGTGAGTCTTAATGTTTATTTTTCCAAAGACTTCCCATTTATCCATGAGCCAAGTGTTTCACTTTTGTTTCCTACTTAAAAAAAAAAAAGCTATTCAAGGAGTTCTAGTTGAAGGTGACTCTCATACTTCAAAACCAAATGATAAATTTTACTCCATTATTTTCTGTTTGGTTGATGGATGAGAATTCTTAAGTTTCATGTGGCTTGACTCATAATTTTTATACATTTTCCCTAAAGGCAAAACATTACTTTCATGTATAATTTTGTTTGAGTCAGTGTGTATGAATATGAATAACTGCTTATTCTAATGAAATCATTACAATATATGTTCTAATAACCTGATTTAATAGCGCTAGTTGAGTTTATTTAAGTGGAACTTACTTCTTAGCCTCATTATACTACCTGACTAATCCAGCATCATTCATTTCTCAGAGGCTTCTCACAAAATTCTAGTCAGTAGCTCAGAAGTATTAAAAACTTCAATTTCAACATAGAGTGTAGGATATAGAATTCAATTGAATAAATAGTAATCAAATACCGCTATCTGCTAAGGACTATGCCAGGTGCATTAGGGGATTGCAAGCATGAATGAAACTGTGTTTCTGTCTGTAAGGAACTCATTACTAATGAAATAATGTCACCTAGAATTCATAAAGTGCTTTAATGTTTGCAAAATACTTTTATATATTCACGATCTAATTTAAATCTCATCACAGAACCTATGTGGTATCGTAAGTGTTTCAAGTCCTGTCAAAATTAGATCTCTTTCCTTCCTGCACTAAATTGTACTTTAATTAGTTTAAATGTAGAACACTTGGGGTATAGACATCTGAATGTTGTCTTCTTATCCACGAACACAGTGCCTTTCCATTTATTTAGGTTTTCTTTGATTTCTTTCAGCAACGTTCTGTGCTGAAATGTTTGTAGAATTTTCAGTGTACCAGTCTTTCACCTCCTTGGTTAAATACTTAGATAGCAATGAGCCAGACATTTTATAACCCAACGAATAGAGACAAGTCAAAGTTTTCATACATGCATTATTCTCTATTAAAGTCCAGTGATGCACACACTGCTTCCATCCCTGCAGTTATAATTATCTAAACAAATATGCTCCAGAGCTGGTGGTGATGACTAGAGGACATGAGGAAACAAGTTCAAGTTACTGATTTTCAATTTTATACCTAGACTTGGAATTACTGGTCATGTGATAATTCTATGTTTACCTTTGAGAAACTGCCAGACTGTTTCCACCTGCACATTTTGCCTTCCCACTAGCAACGAACAAGTGTTCCAATTTCTCTACATCCTTTCCAACACTTGTTATTTGCAGGGGTTTTATTATTATTATAGTCATCCTAGCGGATGTGAAGTGGTATTTTACTGTGTTTTTTTATTGTGGTAAAATACATATAATGTAAAATTTACTATTTTAACTATCTTTAAGTGTGTAATTTGGTGGCATTAAGTACATTCACATTGTTGTGCAACCATTGCCACCATCTGTCTCCAGAAGTTTTTCATCTTCTCTTTTTCATCTTGAAACTCTGAACCCATTAAACACTAATTCCCCATTCCCCTCTCCTCCCTGGTAACCACCATTCTACTTTCTGTCTCTATGAACATGACTACTCCAGGTACCTCATATAAGTGGAAACATACAGTGTTTGTGCTTTTGTGACTGGCTTATTTCACTCAACATAATGTCCCAAAGGATCTTCCATGTTGTAGCATGTGTCAGAATTTCCTTCCTTTTTAAGACTGAATAATATTCCATTGTGTGTATGTGTGTGTGTGTGTGTGTGTGTGTATAAATGTGGCATATATATATACATATATATGTACATATATATATATATGTATATATATATATATATATATATATTGCTTACCCATTCATTTGTTGATGTACACTTGAGTTATTTCTGCCTTTTGGCTATTGTGAATAATGCTGCTATAATCATTAAAGTGCATATTGCTCTTTAAATCCTTGCTTTCAATCTTTCTGTATACATACTCAGAAGTAGAATTGCTGGATTAAGTGGTAATTCTGTTTAATTTTTTGAGGCACTTCCATACTGTTCCATAATGGCTGCACCATTTTACATTCTCACCAGTAGTGCACAAGAGTTCCAATCTCTCCATATTCTCTCCAACACTTGGCTATTTTCTGTTTTTAAATTAATTTTTAATTAATTTTTAATTAATTAATTAATTTTATAATAGGCATCCCAATGGATGTTAAGTAGTATCACATTGTGGTTTTCATTTGCATTTTCCTAATCAGCAATGTTGAGCATCTTTTCATGTACTTCTAGGCAATTTATAGATCTTCTTTTATCTATCTATCTATCTATCTATCTATCTATCTTCTTTGGAGAAATGTCTACTCAAATCATTCACTCATTTTAAGCTGGGTTGTTTGCCTCTCTGTTTTTCAGTTGTAGGAGTTCTTTATGTATTCTTGATAGTAAAACTTTATCAGATATATAATTTGCAAATATTTCTTTTCAATTCTATAGCTTGTCTTTTTACTTACATGACAGCATTATTTGATGCACAAAGTTTTTAATTTTGATGAAGTACAAATTGTCTATTCTTTCTTTTGTTGCTCATGGTTTTCGTGTCATATCTAAGACTCCACAGCCAAATCCAAAATCATGAAGATATATACCTATGTTTTTTTTCTAAAAGTTTTATGTTTTTTCCCTTATATTTAGCTCTTTGATCCATTTTGAGTTAATTTTTATATATAGTGTGAGGCTGGGGTCCAAGTTCTTTCTTTTGCATGTGAAAATCCAGTTGTCTCAGCCCTCTCTGTTGAAGAGACTATTCTTTCCCCATTGAACAGACTTGGCAACTTGTGAAAACTCAGTTGGCCTAAGATAGACGTATTTATTTCTGGACCCTCAATACTATTCTAATGGTCTCTCTGTATATCTGTACCACACTGTATACTGATTACTATAGCTTTGTAGTAAGTTTTTATATCTGGAAGTATGAATCTTTTCAACTGTTTCCTCTTTTTCAAGACTGTTTGGCTATTTGGGGCCGTTGCAATTCCATATGAATTTGAGGATTGGTTTTCCCATTTCTGCAAAAAAAAGTCTATTGGAGTTTTGATACGGATTTCTTTGAATCTGTAGAACACTTTGGGTATTGACATCTTAATATAAAGTCTTCTTATAAAAGACCATGAACACAGTGTCTTTCCATTTGTTTAAGTCTTTAATTTCTTTCATTAATTTCTTGTGCTTTTCAGCATGCAAGTCTTTCATGTCCTTAAATTTCCCAGGTGTTTTATTCTCTTAGATGCTATTGTAAATGGAATTGCTTTATTCTCTTTTAGATTGTTCATTGCTGGTCCATAGAAACACAACTGATTTTAGTGTGTTGATCTTATACCCTACAACTTTGTTGAATTACTGCTAGTAGCTTTCTTGGGGATTCTTTGGGATTTTCTATAAATATAGGATCATATCATTCTGCAAACAGAGATGGTTTTAATTCTTCCTGTCCAGTTTGGATACCTTTTATTTCTTTTCTTATCTAATTGCTCTGGCTAGAATTTCTAGTATGATGTTAAGTAGCAATGTTGACTGTAGACATCCTTATCTCATTCCTGATCTTGGGGGAAAGCTTTCAGTCTTTCACCATGGAGTATGGTATTATCTGTGGGTTTTTCATAAATTCCCTTTATCATGTTGAGGGAGTTAAAATGAATTTTTAAGATGCTATTTGTAGAAATAATTTGAGGCCTGGGGTGAGATTGTCATTCTCCAGAGTGATTTGCTATTGCTTTTGCCAGCTCCTCGTGGCCTAGGCAATGAAGGATTACTTTAAGTCAAATTCAGGTTTGGGATTTCTGGGCATCTGCAAATAGAGCAAAGGGTGGCTTATTCCTTTACTCCCTGGGTGCAGCCATCTAGGGTTCTATCACAAAGCAGGGGACTGATGCACTGGGTCCTTATTTTTCAGGGTCCTGGACTCAAAATTTGTCTTTCTAACCCTGTTTGTCTGCCAAAGCCAGAAGTATAAGTTTCCAGGGCAGAAGATTCCCCGATGGTGCACACACCTTTCTGGATTCCTTCTCTTTAACCTTTGCCTAGTTTTTCCTCATTGTCTCCATACTTTTTTTTGATACTTTAAAGGAGATATGGTCTCAGTCTGTTAGTCTCATCTGATCTAGCGAGAAAAAAAAGTTGCTATACTTGGTTTCAGGGATCTCCACGAATCTTCCATAATACTAGGACATGTACTATTGTAGCCTTTTGTAAGAGAAAAACACTGAGGAGCAAAGAAGGCCAGTGAGTTGTTGGGATCAGAGCTAGGGCTAAGCCATCTCCCTCCCTTCCTCCTTCCTTCCATCCATCCTTCCTTTCTGATTCACTTCCATGAAAATGACTCTGTTTATATCTCCAAATTCCAATTGTTTATCAAGAGAACATTGGCTATTGCATTAACTACAACAGAATTTTAAAATTCTCTACAATTCAGAAATCATTTTTAAAATGGTGAAGTTATTTTAATTTCTGGATCAGTCTCTCCCTTTGCCCCCAAATCACACTTCACAGAGAAAGTAGATCCCTCCCCTAACCCACCAACACCAAAATCTTCTGCTGTGCCACCTGGAGCTCTCTTTCCATGTCATTTATAAATAGAAGGTATTGATTTCCATACATTTTGGAAGCACATCTAATACATAAATGGGAATTCACTGGAGGTTTCTAACATTCGGTACTCTCCCCATGATGTGCCAACTGGCACCACACTATATTTAATTCATCACTGATACCTCCCAAGTATCTCAAATCCATCCAGTTCTGGGTATCTCCACCATCCCTACCTTAATCCAAAATACTGTCATTTCCTGCCTAGATGACAGCAATAACATGTAAACTCTACATTCTCTTGGGCATCCCTCAATCCATTTTCTGTAGAGGTTGCTTTTAGGCAAACAGACTTGAGTAATGGAAAGGTCCCACAGTGACCACCTGGCTGGATACAGACAGGCCCATTAGGCAATTCACCTCAAAATATCCATAGGCCTTAACTGACCAATGGGCTACTTACAACTAGGCACAGTTACCAAGACAGAGAAAATTCCATTTGTAGCCCTACCTCCTTGCCTTCCCTCCTTAAAAGCAGCACCCTCCCACCACCTCTCCTCAGCTGTCCTGTCCACTGCTCCCTTCTAACTCTTTTGTTCTGCTTCAGGTGAGAGGCACCTCCCTTGCCAAGGGCTTCCACCTGACCATCACCCCATATTTGGGGACCCCCAACGGATAGGACAGATACCCTAGTTAGGCACCACATTTTCTATATTGTGGTCAGAAAGCTCTTTCCAAAGCTCCTTATTATCTGTTTTTTTGCACCATGTAGAATTCTCCGTCACACTGAACCCAGCTGCAGTAGGCCTTGGAACAATGATCTGTGTACTGTCAATCTAACCACTAGACTGAACATTCCTTACCTTGGTGGCTTTTGCTAATCCTTACATCCTCAGTGTCTGGCACATAGTGGGTGCTTAACATAATTTTGGAATATTACATAATTCAATAACTCTGTAATTTACTTATTTATTCTGTTTACTGTCTGTTTCTCTCCTACCCTGAAGACATGGATTTTGTCTGTTTTGTTCACTAGCGAGCCTAGGAGGGCCTGGTGCTAAGAATCCCTTGTAAACTATTGTGGAGAAATGGATGAAGGAGGGAGGTGACTCCAGTGAGAACCTAACATCCTGGCAGTCCAAGGATCTTGCTTTGGTATTGTGCCAAGACCTTAAAAAGTGCTGCCTGAGAATTTCTAGATAGAGAATGCCTCCAGGAAATTTGAATTTGTACTCCAGTGCTCTAAATGACGCCAGCCTGAGGCTCAGCCATGTTATAGATAAAAACTGGAGGAAAAGGCAGAGTTTGGCCACAGTCCAGCTTTTTGAGGTCAGCCACTTTATCTGTGGAATTCCCCACCCCCAGTTCATCCCTTGGCCATCCCTTTAAATTGGAAAATAAATCCCATTCCTGCTAAGGTGTTGGCTGATAAAGGCTTGAGCTATTGCCCCTTCAAGAGGAATTTGCATTTTAATAGAGCCTCGTCAAGCCCCAAAGGAATCAATATCTCTAACGGTGAAATTTCAAGCACCAGCAACTGAGATGTTCCGGGCGAGACTCTCCAGTGTTTCGTGTCCAGCAGGCGACTCCTTCAGTTCCACAGTACAATTGTGAAAAAATGGCCTGGGGAATGACCTCCCATTGCCCTTTATTACTATGAACTTTGCCTTTTTAGCTTGATTCCTTCAGACTTCCTAACACTCCTGGGTCTCTTAATACGTGAACACATCCTTTTCAACACCAGCGGTCTTAAAGTTGTCACATCAACAGGGCCACAAAGCGAATTATGACAATCAGAACTTCCAAGTTTTCTTGGCATCTCAAAGAAGCTGACAATCAATTTAAAACCTTATACTGGCTAAAGGGAGTAGGGACGATTTAATAGGCCCTTACTGACGTTGTTCATTTAAATTCGTTTTGTGCAATTTGTTTTAAGCCCAAACTTTTCATTTGCATCAGGAGCCCTGCAAACTAAAGGTGAGTAAGAGACGTCCGTTTGTGAACTGGGAATGTTTTAAATGCCGAGTCCTCCCGGGCCCAGTTCTCAGACGATGGCTTGGGAAATTGCGGAACTGCAGAAAAGCGGCATCTTGGATCTTGGAATTCCGCATTTGGTAGGCGCTGCTGCGCGCCACACCTGGGGCAGCGCGCTCGGAATTCACCTCCTCTCCTCTCCCCGACTGGCCGCGCGGTCTCCCCCTGCACCCCCCGCCCCCGCCGCCGCGGAAAGCCCGGGTCCCGGGCTGGCCCCGGGCTCGGCCCGCGGCTCGGTCCCTGCGGCTCCGGCCGGCCCTCGGGGCCCGGCTCCCGCGGACTCAGGGTTCGGTAGCTGAGGCTGCTGCCCTCGACCTTGACGCGCCTGCGGTCCCCACTCCCGTCCCGCGCGAGAGGCGAGAGCGCCGAGGCCCGGCCGCAGGGACCGCACCTGCGCCCACCCGCTGCCGGCTCGCGCTCCGGCCCCCCGTCCCGGCCAGGCGCGCGGCGGCGGGGCTCGCGCCCGGGGACGGCGGAGGCTCGCCCCCGGCACGCGGCAGCGGCGGCGGCTCGCGCCCGCGCTCGGGCGAGAGAACGCGCGGGGCGGGCGGGAGAGGGCGCAGCGCGGCGCGGCCGGCGGGCGGGCGGCCCTGCGGAGCGGCGGCGGCGGCATGGGCGCGGGCACGGGCAGGGGCAGCGGGCGCCCGGCTCCCCGCCCGGCCCGGCCCGCTCCCGGAGCGCGGCCGCCGCAGCCCCCGCGGCCCGCGGGAAAGCAGTCCCCTCTCCCGGCGCAACTTGCCTCGGACCCTCTGTGAGGAGAGGCGGCGGCGGCGGCGGCGCGCGCCGAGGCCGGGCGGGAGCGGGGCGAGGCGTGCGGGCGCCCGGCGCGATGCCTCGGGCCGGCGGTCCCCGCGCGCCGCGCCCCGCCGCGCTGCCCCGCAGCCTGTCCCGCCTGCGCGAGTGCCCGGGCCGCTCCCGCATCGTGCTGGCGCTCGGGGCCACGCAGATGGCGCTCGGATGCCTCATCGTGGCGGTGAGCTTCGCCGCGCTGGCGCTCACCACCTCGGCCCGCGTCCGCCACTCCTGTCCCTTCTGGGCTGGCTTCTCGGTGAGTGTCTTCGGCCGGGCAGGGGAGGTGTGCTCCGGGCCCGAGGCTGTGGCCCGCCCGGGACGGCACCGAGGGCACGAAGTTCGGGGCGCGAACACCCGGGGCCGAGCTGCTGCAGCGCGGGGTGCAGTTCAGAAAACTCCGGGCTGAATAACTCCGGGGACCTTACCGCTCTCGGAGCATCGCTTTCCCTTTCCTGGAGCGCTGATCCCTGAGTTACTTTTCTTGGAGGGAACCGAAGCCGGGCGCCCGCCCTCCTCCGGGTGAGGGTGGGCAGCGCGCGCGCGACCGGCCGCGGGGTCTCCACTGGGCCCTCGGGGACTCTGCGCTCTGGGGACCCGCGACTCGCGACGCGCCCCGGCCGGACTCGGTGCCGGACCCAGCAGCCAAGAGGCCCTGACAGAAGCGGGGAGGCGGGGTCCGAACCGGGTGCGGGGCTGCGACTCTGCGCGCGTCTCGCCTTCGCGGCGGCCGGAGCTGGGGCCTGGGGCGGGGCGCGGGGGCGGGGTGCGGCGCGCTGGGCGCGTCCTGTCCGGGTGCTGGTCAGTCCCGGCGCGGAGAACGGCTGGTCCCCCTGCGGCCATTCAGAGACTTGGTGTTGGGGATTTCGCGTTTCCCGCGTGCGTCTGGAACGCAGTGCTCTGGGGGCGGTGGGACTGTGCAGGCGACCCGAAGCCGGCGTCCGGGGGCGTGTTTTCTGAGCTTCAGACCTCCACGGTGCCCGATTTTCAGGCTGTTGACCCCCAAATTAGAGAAGCCAGTGACTAAGAATCCTCCACAGGAGAAAGCCACCAGGAGAGCTCTATTTTAAGGAAGTGATTGTCCGTCCCCAAGAGTTAATGGGGGGGGGGGCATTTTATAGCCTTTTGATGAAAGTTGTGTTTTCCTTACATTAGTAAAGAATGGACTTACGGAAATGGAAGAAATACACGCAGGGCATTTGTGAAGAGAAGCACTTGTTCTGAGAACTCTTGACATCTGTAACTACATTTGGTTTATGGTGCTGGAGTACATTTTATAGGCTTAAGCAGCACACTCAGTATGTTTTAATTCCATCTCCAGAAATCCAAACTAAGCCTTTGTAATGAACGTTTGCTGTTTGTTCTTGAATGTTGAAATTTAACAATTCTACCCAGCTTTGCTTTTTTCGTGTTGTTGCTCTTTTGTAATGGCCTCTGGTCTCCCAAGTTCACGCATGGTTTTTAAAATGGGATCTGAGTAAAACTGACTGTGAGACACCCTGATCGATACAGGTGTGGTCCTTCATCCTAATGGGGGTATTAATTTTCAAAGCTTATTTCAGACCACGGTTGAGTCTTGGAGAGCTGATTAGGAACAACAGTATGTGTGGCCACAGCTCAGAGTGTTTAAATCAGAGAGAGGAGGTTGGAGGCAGGAACCGGGGAGCCATGATTCAAACGGACCACTATATATAGTTTTCACACATCTGTTGCTCAGTTTTTAGCATTATTTAATATGCATTATTTTCATGTCGTCTGTTTTGTGGGCACTGATGTTTATGTCTGCTGCAACCAGCCTACAGGTGGCAGACTGGTAAATTAGCTTCACTTCCTGGCTCCTCCCTGAGCCTCCCTTTCTCCCACTTAGCCTTAGCTATGATTTTGGTACTCCCAAAGGGCAATGAAAAACAGCTGCCTTTTAAGAATAAAGCCAAAAGGGAAAACATTACCTGGACACGGTGGTAAAACTATTCATGTGAAAAATTCATACTCCGGTTTAGTCTAAAGAGGCAAGTAAGTATGTAAAACAATAATTCACTTTGCATTTCCGGTGTTATTCCTTTCAACGACTACAACCTATTCGTTTTAACTTCCCACAATTCAGAGTGGTTCTGCAATTGTGTCTATGTGCAGGCATTTCTCTGGGTTCTGGGGACAACAATGAACACAACAAACTCTGCCTACATTTTTGAGATTTTAAATTTTTTTTTTCAACGTTTATTTATTTTTGGGACAGAGAGAGACAGAGCATGAACGGGGGAGGGGCAGAGAGAGAGGGAGACACAGAATCGGAAACAGGCTCCAGGCTCTGAGCCGTCAGCCCAGAGCCTGACGCGGGGCTCGAACTCACAGACCGCGAGATCATGACCTGGCTGAAGTCGGACGCTTCACCGACTGCGCCACCCAGGCGCCCCCATTTTTGAGATTTTAAAGTAACCTCCACCCTCCATCTGTCTCCTACCCTACCCCCTCACATCTACTTTCTCATTGCCTTGTTTTCTTTCTTCAAACTTAATCTGCTGCAAGCACCATTGAAATTCTTTAATACAGTGTATTCCATTTTTCACGTATTGCTTCTGTCCTTTGTAGAAGTGGTGGTTGGTTCTAGTTATGCTGGGACAGGTTTGCATGTTAGCATGGCTGTGAGTGGTTAACATTGGTCCCTTACCTTATGTATGCCTATCCTCTGAGACCTGGAAACTTCCCTGAAAGGGTATTTTTCATTTAAGAACAGTGACTGGGGTATCTGACTTTATACTGAAATCAGATTGTGGGGTTAGGGCCACACTCTGGTTCCTCTGCATCTTCTGTAATGAAATATGAGGGCTCTAGAAATCTCTAGATTTCTAGGCCTTCTCTATGCTTTGCACGTAATGAAGACTCACTGTAAAAATGAGTTGCCTCTATTTAAGAAAAAGTAATGCATCAGAAAAAGAGCTCACATTTTTTGAGCCCGTACTGCATGCCAGACGTTAAAGCTTAGTGTCTTATATGGTGTGATAGCACATTTCGTCTGTGGCCCTCAGTGCTCACGCTCTTGTGCAGTTCCCTCCACTTGAATTTGGACCCGGCTTCTGACTTGCTTAGCCAGTAGAATCCTGATAACAGAGGCAGTCTCACTGCTGGGCCTGAGCCCTAAGAAGTCTTGGCAGCCTCTGCTGAGCACACTGAGATGAAGGGTGATTAAATCACTTGCTGTATTTATTAGTCGAGGTTCTGCAGAGAAAGAACCAATAGCTTGCTCCTTCATTCACTTGAACTGGCTGACATGGAAGCCTAGAAAGCCCGTGATCTTGCCATCAGGAAAGCCGGTGGTATAATTCACTCTGGGTCCAAAGGGCCAACAACCAGAGGTCAGTGGTTTAATTCCTGGTGCAAGTCTGAACATCTGAGAACCAGGAGTGCTGGTATCTAAGGGCAGGAGAAGACGGATGTCCCAGCTGAGTCAGAGAATGTGAAATCACCCATCCTCTGTCTTTGTTGTTCTCTGCAGGCCCTCAAAGAATAGGATGATGCCTGCCCATCTTGGTGAGGGCCATTAGTCAGTCGACTGATGCAAATGCTAATCTCTCCCACACATTCACAGAAACCTTTTACCAGCTATCTGGGCATCCTCTAGCCCGGTCATGTGGACACATAAAATTAACCACCACACCTGCCTAAGGTTACCCAGCTAAGAAGTGGCCACTGTTGGGTTTGAACTTAGTTGCTTTGAAGTTAGAGGCCATACTTCCAGCCCTTAGACTTAAACTGCGCACCTCACCACCCCCCACCCCCTGCCCCAGGCAGAGGCAGAAGGGATGGAATAAAAAATCACAGTAGTAAAAGAGTCAAAGGTAAAGGCCTCAAGGAGGTCACACCTGTTTCTTAGGAAAAACACAAAACATGCATGGAAAGGTGAAGATTCAAGAAAAATTTGGCGAGGCATCACATTCGGGATGGATATGTAAGGTTTAGGGAGTACCTTGGCAAAGGTGGAGAGAGGCAGCGGGACAGTTGGTATATCAAGCACCCGCAGACCACCTTCAAATGGCATTCCTGACCTGGGTCCTTGCTACCCAGCGGGGAGTTGGGGGTGGACTGACTCCCTCATAGATGAAGGTCCAGCCCATTTTGAGAGCTGGTGATCTATAAGGAGAGTTTCTAAGACTCACGGAGCTAGGTCTTGAGTAGTTACCCTTTAGCAGGGAAGCTTCATTATGTTTCTTTGAAAATTTCATAAGGCCCAGGACATCAGAGACAAATTCACAATGTGAATTATCCACATTACCAGTTACATAGTTGATAAAGACATAGTCATTGGGAGCTGACTGTGTAACTGTGTATGTATGTGTGTATGTATATATTTTTTTTTCTGTAAAAGCAACACTGTTGGATTTTTTCATAGCCCAAAGGCAGTATATACTTGTTGCAGTAACTGAAACAAAGAAAAAATGAGAGCAGTGCCTCCTTCTATCCCAATTCTATACCCAGAGGTAACCTGTATTACCAGTGTTGGGTAATGTTCCATGCTTTTCTTTACAATCACAAAAGTGTGAAAATTTATGTATATGTGTGGAATGTGTTTCTTTTCTTTTAAAAAGATTTACAAAAGGATTGTACTGTACACCTTACTCTGTGACTTTTTAAGTCTAGTATATACTAAATATCCCCAGCCATAACCCATTATTATCATTATCCCCATTATTTGTAATGACTGTATTAGAGTCCGTAGTATGAATTATCATAATTTATTCCATTCTCCTCCTGTTGGAGATATTCTGGTTGTAGCAGTTCTCCATCTCTACAAACATTGCTGCTTATCTAACCTTAGGGGCCAATCCTTGTTTTTGAATGCAAATTCCCCAAAGTGGATTTGCCACAGGGTATTCAAATTTAGAATTTTGTTGGACGTTGCCAGATTAACTTCCACAGAAGATTGTAGTCATTCCTAACCACAGGAGCATTTTATAAGTGTGCCCTTTGCCACCCTCTCCCCAGCACAGGATGTTACAAATACAGGATTTGTATTTACCCTATGGGAGAAAAAAGACATTTCCTGTTTTCATTTGATCTGCATTTCCATGGTTCCTTTATTATATGCAAGTATTTTCTTGCAATATCTTCACTTCTCATTTGGCTTAATTTTTGGCATCTTTTGCCCTATAGAAAATTTAAGGACTTTTTATGTAGTCAGTTTCATTTGTTTTCTCTTTTACAGTTTCAGGGTTCTTTTCTCTGAGTTAAAGGGGTCGTCATTACAGAGGTCACACAGATACTTCTTTTCAACTTCCTTCTGATGTTTTCAGATTTTAACTCATCCAGAATTGCTTTTGCATATGGTATGAAAAAAAGGGCATAACTTTATTTGCTTTCAGACAAATATCCTATGTGGTTCTGTTTTGGGGCTCTATTCAGTTTTACTTTTTAAATTGTCTATTACAAAGTCAATGCGGCATCATTATTTTGATTATAGTAACCGCATGTTTCACTCTGGTAAAGCATGAGCCTTCACACTCCTTGCTTTTTCAAAAGTGCCTTAGCTGTTATTCCATATGAACTTTAAAATATCTGTGTCCACTTATTCTTTACTTTAGGATGCCTTTATTTCATCTCTGTTCCTGAAGGGCATTTTCACTAGGTATAGAATTCTGGGTTGGCAATTCTTTCCTTTTAGGGTTTAAAAACATCCGAATTCCAAAAATAATAATAAAAATATCCTAATCCCTTAAAAAATCCCCATTCCTGCTGTCCTCCATGTTTTCTGACAGAAATCCATGGTGATATAAATTGTCATTGCCAAGAAGGTGACAGACATTTTCTCCTGTCATTTCCATTCTGCCATTAAACTCATCCAGTGAGCTTTTATTTTACTTATTATCTTTTCACTTAAAAAATTTCCCTTTGGTTCTTCTTCATATCTCCTATTTTTTCCCCCTTACTTTTGTGTAGTTTTCTTTCATTTCCAAAATAGTGACCCTTACTCATTGGAGCATTTTTATTATTGTTGCTTTAAAGTCTTTTTGTTTGAGAATTCCAAAATCTATCATTGTTTTCCCATGGAAGTTGACATTTTTCCTGAATCTGTGCATGCTGAATAATTTTGGATTGTGTCCCAGACATATTGAATATTATGTTGTGAGTCTCTGGATATTGTTTGAACCCTAAGGAGACTATTGATGGTTTTGTTTTTAGCAGGCTCTCTTTCCTCCTGAGTTTAGACCACAAGTTGTGACCAGCTTACTGTGGGTTGTGGTTCTAACGTCAGTTCATTTTTCAAAATCTCTGCAGTCCTATTCAGATCTGTCCTGCACATGTGCCACTCAGTGGCCAATCTGGTGATTAGATGGTGATCTGTCCTGTAGATCCGTTCCCAAAGTTTGTGTTTTCTGTTTAAGGTAGTATGTACACATGCATACCTTGCAGATGAGCCCATGAGTTCATAAACAAACTTCAGGGATCTCTTTCCCTGGCTCCTTCCTCTCTGTGATATGGGTGTCTTCTATGTTCCTGGGGCTTTCCTTATCCAGTCCTCCAAGGAAGCTAGGGCTTTACCTCGCTTTGCTGCATAATTCCTGTGCCTGCATTTGGCTAGGGGACATACAGTAGGAGGACAGATAGAGAATCAGCAACAAGGCTTTTCCCTGTCTTCTTGGGACCAAGCTCCCACACTCAGAGAGGAAGATTCTTCTGTGCCTTGCCTGTTCTTGCTGCTGCTATGGTATTGTGTGGGGGCGGGGGTGTGAGAGAAAGAAGAAAGAGAAATCCAAAAGAGAAGACAATGGCTATTGCCTTACTCTTTTATGGCATTGGGAGGCATATTTCCAAATCCTTGAGCCAGAACTAGAGGGCTTCCAGGCTCTCTGGTTGCATGAGTGTTCAATTTTGGGTTTCAGGCTGTGCTGAGCTTTGGCTAGGGGGTACTGAAGAGGGAAAAATGATAAAGTACTGCCAATTTGGTGGTACTTTGAATTGTATTGTTCTTCCCTAGTCCACCTGGTACTTTATCTTTCAGAGTTTTCAAGCTGTTTATTCTATGCATTCTGTTAGGTCTTACAGGTGTAATCAGTGGGAGACACAGGGTAATGTGTGCTTGCTGACTCACCTGGAATGAGAATCTCAGTGTTTTTAATATACTTACTACTTGAACCAAACATCCTATATTCAGATAAGTGTCCTTTTTAAAAGTCCACAGACACACAGTTTTCCATTTGCAATAACTGGTAATATTGAACCCAGGAGGAGTTTACTAAATAATGAGCTTCAGAAAATGATATGGTGACTGTCAAAGATTTTCATAAATCATAGGGATGAACGTTGACTATATTTAACTGGAGAACTAAAACATGACAGGGCACCTGGGTGGCTTAGTCGGTTAAGTGTCTGACTCTCGGTTTCTGCTCAGGTCACGATCTCACAGTTTTATGAGTTCTAGCCCTGCTTCTGGCTCTGCGCTGACAGTGCAGAGCCTGCTTGGGATTCTCTCTCTCTCCCTCTCTCTCTGCCCCTCCCCTGCTCACACTGTCTTTGTCTCTCTCAAAAATTAATAAATTTAAATTAAAAAACCCTAAAACATGACAATAGGGGAGCAAATCGATGCATAAGTGTTACGTGCTTTGATTATATAGAATTGTGCAGTTAAAAAAATAAATGGTAGGAGATGAGGGGAAAGTAAAGAGAAAGTAGCATACACTCCTTGTCACATTAGCTAAATTAACTAGGAGTAGAAAATGTCTCTTGAGGCCAACGAAGTAAGTAGGAGAAAGTTAAATTTATTTAAGACTATAAAGATTAGCACCAAATTAATACTAGAGACTCAAGCTGATGGTTTGAGAAGAGTGAGGGAGGAAGAAGCATCTCCTGGCTAATTGCATTATTGCTTGTAGCAGTGAGGTCATAATATCTAAAAGAAGAGGTTACCGAGGGGGTTATACAAGGTACTAATATAAAAGCAGTAACTAGAACCCACATCCTTCTTGCATACCTAAAGAAATGCAGAGAGAGATAGAGAAAGCAAGCAGAAACTGCAAGCCCACATGCCTAAAGACTTTGTGTATGCGTGTAGGTGTTTTAAATGTAAGGTTAAAAAAATCTGCCAAAGCTGATGCCAAATATATAGACTGTATTAATATATGTAAATGGGCTTAATTAACCTAGTTAAAAAACCTTTTCAGGTGACTAACAAAGCAAGATCCAGAGATAGACCTAAAAAAAAAAAAAGCTGGAAAGGCTAAAAATAAAACAAAAAACTGGAAAAGATACACCAGGCAATTTCAAATAAAGAGAGGGCAAGTGGACAGACAAGGTGCAGTTCATCTATTCTTGCTTACTCATGATACAAGATAATGCCATTTTCATATTTTTATTCTCCTGATGAACATGTTGACAGTACTTATTGCTCCTTTAGAGAGAAATGGTTTATTTCTTTTATTTAGAAATTTTCTTATTCTGTTTATTTACTTATTTTCTTAAACTCATTGTTTTTAAGTTTATTTATTTGGAGAGAGATTGTGCACATATGTGTGCATGAGCACAAGTAGGGGAGGGGCAGAGAGAGAGAGGCAGAGAGAGAATCCCAAGCAGGGGTGTGAACCCATGAACCATGAGATCATGACTTGAGCTGAAATCAAGAGCCGGATGCTTAGCCAACTGAACCCCCCAGATGCCCTTTTTTTTTTTGAAGAGACAGAGCGTGAGCAAGGAGAGGGGCAGAGGGAGAGGGAGAGAGAGAATCCCAAACAGGCTCCGTGCTCACTCAGCAAGGAGCCCAGTGTGGGGCTTGATCCCACAACCGTAGAATAGGACCTCAGCTGAAATTAAGAGTTGGATGCTCAACCAGCTGAGGTAGCCAGGCACCCTTTACCTATTCTATTAAAAAAATTTTTTTTAATGTTTATTTTTGAGAGAGACAGAGTGTGAGCAGGAATGGGCAGAGAGAGAGGGAGACACAGAATCCCAGCAGGCTCCAGGCTCTTAGCTGTCAACACAGAACCCAACGCAGGGCTCAAACTCATGAACTGTGAGATCATGACCTGAGCTGAAGTCAGACTCTTAACCAACTGAGCCACCCAGGTGTCTCATTACTTATTCTATTTTTAAGTAACTTTGGGCTTTCTATACCTACATTCATGCCACCTATAAATAATTTTATTTTTTCATGTCCAGTATTTCTCATATTTCAATATTTGTTTTCTACTGCTTATTTCTTTTAGTCATTGCATTGATTGAAACCTCAATAATTTCAAAGGATAGTTTGAAAGGAAACACCGATGTCTTGTTTTTCATTTTAGCAGGAATGGCTTTCATTTCATGCTTTAAGCTGATGTTTGATTTTATTTCTTAGTAACGAGGTAAGTTTGAGTGCTTAAATTTTGCTACAATTTCAAACTTGTGGAGAAGTTCTAAGAAAAGCCCTAAGACTCCTTAATCTAGGGTATGTTAATAATTCACCAATTATTAACATTTTTTTTTTGCCTCATTAGCTTTATCATTTGCAGATGCCCAAATGTCTGATTGACCAACAGATCCATCAGTAATGCATCTATCTACGTATTTTTTCTAAACCACTTGCAGGTACATTGCAGACCTCATGCCTCCTTTCCCCTAAATACTTCAGTCTTTCCTTGTAAGGGCATAGTGTACACATGGGGCACTAATAAAAGTCAGGAAACGAACAGTGACACAACAGTCCATATTCAAGTTTTGCCAATGTCCCCAAAGTGTTCCTTATAAATATTTCTCCTGCCTGCTCTCTAGTCTAGCATTCACACTAGGAGTTTAAAATTCATACGTAGGTAGTTAATTTTTCAGGTATTTTCAGTTGTGTATTTATATAATCCCTTGGTTTTTCTCCTTCAGTAATCGATAAGCTGAAGTACGTTGATAGATTTCCTAACATTGAATTATCCTTGGATTTCTGAAATAATCCTTATTGCTTATTCTCTTAACATAGTATTGGAATTCATGTGGTAATGTATTAAGATGTTTGCTTCTATGATTACATACAAAGGTGGGCTGGAGTTTGTGTGTCCATGCATGTTCACTGGCACACACTATCTTTATTAAGTTTTGTTAAGTTGTGCTGGCTTTGTAAAATACATTGTTGAGTTTTCCATATTTGTCTGTGGATTAGCATGGGAAAGAGCTGTTCTTTGTAAAGTTAGCTCATCTGTAAAGCCTATTGCCTATTTTAAGTGCTAGATTAATAACCATTAATTGTCTTACATATTGGTCTGTTCAAGTTGTCATCTCAGCAAATTTTGGCTTTTGGTTTTATTTATTTTTTTCTACTTGAAAATTGTCACTTGCTGTCTATTATAATCATTTCTAGTTCATTAAGTTCCACTTTTTATCCTTATTACATTCCTCCTCTATTTTATTTTGTTAGTTTTGTATATTTTTAAGTTGCATATTTGACATATTCATTCTTGTTTAAATAATAAAAGCAATTATTTACCATTTTATTCTGTGTATAGGTATATTTGTAGCACACAGATTGTTTTCATTTTTTTAATGTTTATTTATTTATTTTGAGAGAGACAGCACAAGTCGGGGAGGGGCAGAGAGAGAGACAGAGAGAGAGAGTGTGTGTGTGAGAATCCCAAGCAGGCTCTCCACTGTCAGTGCAGAACCCCGCATGGGGTTTGATCTCACGAACTGTGAGATCATGACCTGAGCCAAAATCAAGAGTCGGATGCTTAACTGACTGAGCCCCTGAGGTGGCTCACAGATTTCAGTAAAGTGTTCTTCCACTTATATTCATTTTTAGAAGTTTATAATTTTAGTCTTGATTTTTATTTTGATTCTGGGGTTCTGTAAAAGAACTTTTCTTAATTAGCAGATAGTCTTTTTTGAGAGGTGGAGGTTGGGTGTCATTGTTGTGTTACTGATTTCTTGTTTTACTTAATGATAGTCAATGCAGCTTGCCAAGTTTCTTTTTGTTATTTAGTAGTTTTTAAAATCATCAGTACATTGTTACTTTTTCAAAGTTAAATATTTTACTTTTTTTTTTGTCTGTGTGATTTGTCACATTGTTTGACAGGTGTGTCAAAGTCATCCCCTGTTTTATGTTTTGAATTCTTGTATTTCTATGACTTTGCTTTATGTTATTTATTTATTTAAAATGTTTATTTATTTTTGAGAGACAGCATGTGTGCATGCCCACATGCACATGAGTGGGGGAGTGGAGGGGGGTGGGGAGAGAAAGAGGATCTTCACCGACAGCAGCAAGCCCAGTGTGGGGCTTGAACTCACAAACCACAAGATCATGACCTGAGCTGAAGTCAGACGCTCAACTGACTGAGTCACCCAGATGCCCGCATTGCTTTATTTATTTATTTTTACCTTGATGTTGTTTTGTGTGTGTTTATGACCATGCCTTATTTATTTATTTATTTATTTATTTATTTATTTATTTATTTAATATTAAATTATTCTCAAATTGGTTTCCATACAACACCCAGTGCTCATCCCAAAAGGTGCCCTCCTCAATACCCATCACCCACCCTCCCCTTCTCCCACCCCCCATCAACCCTCAGTTTGTTCTCGGTTTTTAAGAGTCTCTTATGCTTTGGCTCTCTCCCTCTCTAACCTCTTTTTTTTTTCTTCCCCTCCCCCATGGACTTCTGTTAAGTTTCTCAGGATTATGCCTTATTTATTGATGATACCTTCTGTCATAACATAGTATACATCTTTGTTGTGAGCTTTTGGTATTGGATTCCACTTTATCTGATATTAATATCACCACTCCTGCCTTAAAAAAATTACTACAACATTAGAGACTTTTATTGTCCCTGTAATTTTTGTAGTCCACACCTTTTTGTAGTCAACACATATTTATCAGTTTCTTTGGCTTACCATTGCTTCTTATATCCTGTTACTTTCTTGGGGCTTTGATTTATTCTTTAGTCGAAGTCATCTTTAGCAATTCTTTCAGTGAAAGTTTGTGAGTGTTAATTTGTCTGAAAAAATTCTCTATTTCACTCTATCTTTTGAAAGATTGTTTATCTGGCTGTAAAATTCTAGGTTGACAGTTATTTTTCCTCAGTATTTTGAGGATGTCTTCTAGCCTCTGGTTTTGTAGAAATTCTGTTTTTATAGTCGGCTTGTAAGAAATCTTCCTTTTCTTGGGTTGCTTTTTAAGTTATCTACTCGACTTGATGGTCTGCACTTTCAGTGAATGTGGATTTACCGCATGAATCCTGTTCTCAAGTTCAGCCTTTTGAGGATTGATCATGTCTTTCCATATGTATCCTGGACTTCCTTCTACCTTGCCAGTCTGTTTTCCTCTTGTTCAGATTGTCTGACTCTGTCTTTCTGTGTTGCATTCTGAATACCTTCCTCATGTTTCTTCCATTTCATGAGCTCCTTTTAGCTGTTTATTATCAGCTTTTGAACCTGTCCTTTGAGTTTCTGAACTCAATGACTATGTTTTTTATTTCCAAACCTTCTATTTTTCTCTTTTCTAAGTCTGCCTTTTCTTCTGTCTTAGTACTTTGTTCTTAAGGTCTTGATCCTCTCTTTTATGTCTTTAATAAATTTAAGCAAAAATGGTTTTATATGCCTTGTCCTTTGGTATTTCCTTTACCAGAAGTCCTGTGGACTACTCCTGTGTGTTATCTGCTCATGGGCAGGGGATGTGGTTTCTTGAATATTTTGTAATACTGTTTTGTAGGGGGCAGAGGGGTTGAGCACATCTTCAGTGGCCTTTTGCTGTGGAAACCTCACGTGATCTAAAATGAGCATTCGTTCCTTCAGAGAGGCTTTACAGAACTTCTGTTAGGCTCCAGATATCACCATCCTGGGACCAATTTCTGTTAATTTATTTGCTTGAGAGTTCCTTCCTCATGTGGTTGCCAGAAATGTATTGAGTGTTTATTCTTTGAGCTTTATGCTTTGATTTTAGTTCTGGTTTTCCCTACCTCTTGTGGACCAGAGGTCCTGACTTTCCTTCCAGCTCAGGCATTAGCTAAGCCCCTGGCCATCACATCTGTGACTCCCCACCCAGTTGCACTCAACATGAAATGTTTTGTTGCTGCCTGTTCAGTCCTTCTAGCTCTCAGAGGTGGGAAGGTCTCTGTCTCAATAGAGGCTGCCATCTTGCCTGGATTGGAAGCTGATCTCTTTTTAAAACTTGTTTTCTGTGTGCCTCTTGTGAATAGAACATAGCTGGACTTTGATTTTGAATCTAACCTGTAAATCCTTATGATCTGATAGAGGGAATTCAAGGCATTCCCATTTATTAAGATAAGTGGATTTAGTTTTATTCTTTTTGACTTAATTTATTATTACACATTGTCATTTTCTGTTTTTTTTTTCTCTTCCTTTGGCTTGCCTGGGCAAGTTGGTTTTTTAAAAAAAAATATTTATTTTTTAAAATTGTAAAATGTACATAACAAAATTTAACATCTTAGGCATTTTAAAGTGTATTTTTCTGTGGCGTTAAGAACATTCCCATTGTCCACAGTTGTCACCATTCATGTCCAGAGCTTCTGCCCAGCTGAAGCTTTACATTCATGAAACACTAACTCCTCATTCTCTTCTCCCCCAGCCTCTGGCAACCATCATTCTGCTTTCTGTCTCTATGAATTTGGCTATTCCATGTGCCTCATGTAAGTGGAATAATATGATATTTGTCTTTTTGCTATTGGCTTATTCTACTCAACATCCACAAGGTTTATCCATGGGGTAGCATGTATCAGAATTTCCTTTCTTTTTAAGGCTGAACAATATTCTTTTGTGTGTACGTACCACATTCTACTTATCCATTCACCCTTCAGTGGACACTTGGGTTGTTTCCGTGTTTTGGCCACTGTGAATAATGCTGTGTGTGGCTGTGTAAATATCTGTTCTCAAGTTGATTTTTATTCCATTTTCCAACACTCCTCACCTCTGCCTCTCCATTCTTTGGGTGGTTCTTATTTTCATCTTGGACAATCTATTTCATTTCCTTTCTTTAAAGTTAAGTTTATTGGGGAAGGGGCAGAGAGAGAGAGAGGGAGAGAGCAGTGCACAGCGCAGAGCCTGATGCGGGGCTCAAACTCGGGAACCATGAGATCATGACTTGAGCCAAAGTCACATGCTTAACCGACTGAGCCACCCAGGCGCCCCCTGGACAATCTATTTCAACCTGAATTTTCTTTTTTCTTGTTAAAAAAATTTTTTTTAACGTTTATTTATTTTTGAGATGAGAGAGACAGAGCATGAACAGGGGAGGGTCAGAGAGAGAGGGAGACACAGAATCTGAAACAGGCTCCAGGCTCTGAGCTGTCAGTACAGAGCCTGACGCGGGGCTCGAACTCATGGACCGCAAGATCATGACCTGAGCCGAAGTCGGACGCCCAACCGACTGAGCCACCCAGGCGCCCCGCAATCTGAGTTTTCTAATAGCACACCAAATTAAGTGAGTGATATGATCACTATCCTTTTCATTCAAGCCAAACCGTTTCTTCACCCTTTCCCACCTCCCGGTTCCACCAACTCCTACCCCCTGACCGGCAGCCCCTCAAGAAGAAGCCTCTGGAACCTTTCTCTGTCCCTGATTCAGTTTTAAAGGCTAGTTCAAAAGGAAATGGATTTTGAACATTATACAGTATACATACTTTGAACATGTGAGGGAGAATATTTTTTGCTTCGTATGTCAGGCTTTTACTGGGGAATTTGGAATTTGAATCTTGAAAAGGTCAAAAAGTACCATATCCTATGGTTTTATTGAAGAGTAAAGAAAATGTAATAAAGCCCTTGATGGTTTCCTAGACTACTTGATATTGTTGCCATATTTGCTGATGAATTCAAACCATGTCTGAGGCATTTTGCCCTTCCAGAGCTGGTGTCAGGGTGACAGCAACAGGAGAGATGTTGATAGACACAGCAAAAGCTAGGATAGGGCTTCCTCTCAGCCCCCAGCACCCTACCCTTCTTTGTTCTCCACAGGCACCTGCTGCTGAGAACACTACCCATTGAAGGGAAGACCTTCACAGTCCTTGGAGAAACCCCATGTGTCTTTCTCACTGGGGTAGTCTGTGTAATGGCTCCTATTAGCTTTTCTGGAGGCTCTATAGGGGTTCCTACCCATGTGCCCACCTGGGGTAGCCCTGGGGCCTTTCTTTGAGAGACCAGGTGTGATTTCTTTCTTTTTTTTTTTTTTTGTATGTTTATCTTTGAGAGAGAGAGACACATACACACACAGTGTGGGTGGGGAAGGGGCAGAGACAGAGGGAGACAGAATCTGAAACAGGTTCCAGGCTCTGAGCTGTCAGCATGGAGTGGGATGCGGGGCTCAAACTCACGAACCATGAGATCAACACTTGAGCCGAAGTAGGACACTTAACCGACTGAGCCACCCAGGTGCCCCAGCCAGGAGTGATTTCTAGTAAAGGTCTGATTTCTAGGTCCACCATCCCTGCCATGCCTAGGTTCAGGGTACCTGAATTCTGTTTCTACATTTAGGCACTTAAACTTACCTGACCTAACGTGAATAACATGTTTTGGAATTGTAGTTTCAATTTATTATCATGACCTGCTTTTATCTCCTCTACTGTTGACGAAAACATCATATTTTACTTAATGGGTATAGCATAGTGAAGTGGACAGTGATTTAAGGAGCCTACAGGATTTGGAGATACTGGCATTTTTGGGAGAGAGGGAGGTGTCAAGTCAAGTATTCAGGGCCTGGCAAATGTGAAAAAACGACTTCTTTTGTATCAGCAGCTACCAGAACCTATTACGTACTTATCTACCACATAGGCATGAGGTTGAATTGTTGTAAAATAAGTTCTTAAGATTCAAGCACATTCTTTTATGGAGAAAATGTAGAACATTTGAAATTGATGAGAAAGTAAATTTTTAGTTGAAAAATGCTAAGGTTATCTAATTATAAGTGAAGTGTTGGCTTGTCATCCATGATGAGAAATTATAGATAATGGCTTTGATAGTGAACATGGATGGTGATTTTGAAATAGATATTTGGAACACTCAGCAAAATTTGAAAGGACTATGATAATGACTCCTACTTAACATGTTAATAAGCAACTTAGCCACAATGAGCATATACTAATCAGAATCATCTGATTAAAAAAAAAAAAAAAACCAGAAAGTTCTTTTCAGCTATTCACAAAGGGACACTACCTTTTTAGAAACTAATTTTTGACCCAGTCTCTGAAAAAGGCAGGGGCTCCTGGGTGGCTCAGTCGGTTAAATGTCAGACTTTGGCTCAGGTCATGATCTCGAGGTTACTGAGTTCTAGCCCTGCCTCGGGCTCTGTGCTGACAGCTCAGAGCCTGGAGCCTGCCTCAGACTCTGTGTCTCCCTCTCTTTCTGCCCCTACCCTGCTCACACTCTGTCTGTCTGTCTCTCAAGAATAAAATAAAATAAACATTCACAATTTTTTAATTAAAAAAAGAAAAAGGCAAAGAAAACATGGCATCTTCTTTTCACCTGCCAGTTTATTGATTGAGCATTGGTGTTCTCCATATCCACTTTCCATGTCCTTGGTTGCCTTTTGGTGTCGCTAGAAGTGGGTGAGGCTCAGTACCCACTCTTTTCTCTTAAAAGGAGATAACACCTAAGAAGTGCTAGTGGATTAATAGAGCCTTAAAGGGCACCTGGGTGGCTTAGTTGCTTGGGTGTCTAACTCTTGGTTTCAGCTCGGGTCATGATCTTGGTGGTTTTGTGAGTTCAAGCCCTGCATTGAGCTCTGTGCTGCCAGCACAGAGCCTGCTTGGGATTCTGTCTCTTTTTCCTCTCTCTCTCTGCCCCTCCCCCATTCGCACTGTCTCTGTCTCTCTCAAAATAAATAAATAAACTTAAGAAAAAATCGAGCCTTAAGTCTCTTGTAACTGGTGGTAAATAACTTCTCCCAAGATTGACTTTCTTTTTAAAAAAGAGGGTGCTACAAAAGGCCATATTTCATTTTTTCTCATTGCCACATAGTACTCCATTGTGTATATATACCACAATTTCTTTATCTATTCATCAGTTGATGGACATTTAGGCTCTTTCCATAATTTGGCTATTGTTGATGGAACTGGAGAGTGTAATGCTAAGTGAAATAAGCCATACAGAGAAAGACAGATACCACATGGTTTCACTCTTATGTGGATCCTGAGAAACTTAACAGGAACCCATGGGGGAGGGGAAGGAAAAAAAAAAAAAAAGAGGTTAGAGTGGGAGAGAGCCAAAGCATAAGAGACTCTTAAAAACTGAGAACAAACTGAGGGTTGATGGGGGGTGGGAGGGAGGGGAGGGTGGGTGATGGGTATTGAGGAGGGCACCTTTTGGGATGAGCACTGGGTGTTGTATGGAAACCAATTTGTCAATAAATTTCATATATATATAAAAAAAAAAAGAGGGTGTGGGGACACCTGGGTGGCTCAGTCAGTTAAGTGTCTGACTTTGGCTCAGGTCCTGATCTTGCCCTCTATGAGTTCAAGCCTTGCATTGGACTCTGTGCTGACAGCTCAGAGCCTGGATCCCACAGTGGATCCTGTTTCTCTCTCTCTCTCTGCCCCTCGCCTGCTCTCTCTCTCTCTCTCTCTCTCTCTCTCTCTCAAAAATAAATAAACATTAAAAAAAAGAGGATGTGTAATATATATATGTATCCTGGTATATATATTCCCTGATACTTTATTTTTTGCTATATAATAAATAGCAACAACAACAACAACAACAAAAAACCACACACATACACACAAAAGAAGACAGAGAGCCAGGAACCCCTTGAGCAAGGCACTGCCCACTGACTTCAAGAGTTATGCCAGTGGCTGTTACCTGTAGTCCAGATGGCACGTCTCAGGTGAGGGGAATAGAATCAGAGTTTAGGAGAAAGAGAAAATGTTTCTGCATTGGAGAAACAGCCCTGGGAGTGCATGTTCTCTAGAAAGCACATATTTGTCTCTGTATAGTTTATGATGGTGACGGTGATTATGATGATGGTGACAAAAAAGCATTAGCTATTTAATTTTGTGGAAATTTAAATTGAAATAGTGTGGAATGATACAGACTGAAATGCAAAAGCCATCATCCCTCAGCCTCTGCCTTTCCCATTCCTCAAAAAGTTAAATATTTTCCACCTTTCTGTTGTTATTTCTTTGGTAGCAGGCACCCTGTTGTCTTCCTGTCTCATATGTCACCGAAGAAAGGTCCGATTCCTATCTGGCTCATTTTCTTTTGTTGGCAACCCAGCCAGTTTCTCCTTTGTGGGAGCTTCTAAGGTCTACTCTTTGTTCTTGGTGTTCTGATATTCTGTAGTGTTTAGTGAAGAGACTTAGCCATTCAATGTGCCCCTTCTTTAATGTTGGAAATCTTGTTCTTTGATTATCTCTGCATCTCATTTTTTTTTCCTGTTCTTCTTTTATGGAACTCCTGTTCACTGGATGTTTGACCTGGGTTGATCTCCTAGGCTCCTTAGCTTTTTCTTCCCTATTTTACATGCCTTTGTGTTTTGCTTTGTTGTCTGAAAGATTTCTTCAGCTTCGTCTTCTGGATCACCTATTGAAATTTAAAAAAATAATTACAGCCGTGACACAGGGATGGACAATTGAAAGGATTCTGGAGACTGCAGGGTGTACTTGGGTAAGGCTTTAATGAAGAGAGAGAATACAGTGCAGCAACAGAAAGAAACACAAGCAAATATCAGAGAGGTCCAGGCCACCCGGGGCCGACTCCTGGGATCCTTTCTCTGTCACACAGGATATGCTTGGATTAAATTGTGAACTGTCATGATATTTGAGAGCGACAGTCTTATCTGAAAGTGCATCTTTTCTACCCTTCCTGGTCATGTAGCCAAAGCCAGGCTACACAGCCAGGTTCAAAATAAAATAAAATAAAATAAAATAAATCTAGAGCAACCAAGTGCACACCATCAATCTAAACATTTTCTATAAACGATCTGGTGAGTTGGTGCTGGTTGCCCTGGTCTGTCTGGGACCCGAGCAGAGGTTGATGTTAATTGCTGGTTGGTGCATTTCATTCTGGTTTGGCTAACTGTCTGCACTGGTGGTTCCAAGTCTCCCTGGAGACTAGCATAGGTTGCAACAGACCGGGTGAGATTAACTCTATACTTACCCAGCAATCATAATTAAAGTTGCAATGATCTCTTTCATATTTTCATCTGATTTTTCTCAGCATTTGTCTTCCTTTCTGATTATGTTTCTTTTTCATTTCCTACCTGAGAATACTAATTAGAAATAAGTTAAATGCATTTTCTTCTTATTCTTGAGTTCTGTTTGCTCTAGGGTCAGTCTTTTTATTTTCCTAAATCTGCCTGTTTTGTGTGTCTGATTTTTCTTATTGGTCTGGGGGTTCTTGGTTGTCATTTTATAATGTAAGGAATATGAAAGTCGATTAAAAGATGTGCTTGGCATGTTTTCCTCTACATTCCTCTCCTCCCATCAAATGAAGGCCCAACTTCACTCTGTCTGGACGTGGGCACCTGTGGGCACTTGGGCTGTGACCCAGCTGGCTGCCTCTTCCCCTTATCTTGGGCTGCTCTGAAGAGTGTCTGCTGTGAGGGATGACTTCTCTCTGTGGAAGCAGATGAGGCAGAAAGCTCATTTCTTTGGTGCAGACAGCATTCTTTTGATTTTTTCCTGCAAACACATACCAGTGTTGTACATGTTGGGGTGAGTGCCTGGGGGCCTGGGGCCTGTGGTCCATCTGTAGTTCTGCAGTCAGCCTTTGGGCACCCACTTTAGGTCTCATTTCTTCATTTTGCTCCTGTGACCTGTGGTCTGGAGGCTCATTGATACAGATTAGCTTGTCTCTCTAAAGCCTTCTCTCCTGGATGCACGGATCTGAGACTCTTCCATCTGATTCCTCTTGTTAACTTGTTTTGCATTCCTTTAAATGGTTTTCTCTTTCTCTTCTTCCACCCAAAATATGTGCATTGGCGGGAGAATGCCAGCGGATCAGCTCACATAGTCTGAGACTGGATAACAGAGCCAATGTCCTGATGGCTCTCCCTTGAGTCCTGCCCCAGTTTCCCAAGCTGTGTTCCATACCCCTCTTTCTACTATTTGGTGCCAATTTTCTGGACCTCACTCTAGTTATTGCAAGAATAATGTTTTTGATCATTTAAATTGACCCATTTTTTTAACTTCCTGTAAATCATGTTACCCTGCAGCTCTTCCACCCATTAACTCAAGGAGTTGCTTTGGGGGAAAGCGCAGGTGCTCCCTAGAACAAAGCACTCATTACTCAGCTTTGAGTCACAACACTTTCTTGAGTCTCTAGAGAGACTGTAGTCATGAAAACCATGCTTTGTTTCGAGTAAAAAGGAATCTCTGAATTCTAGGAGCCTTCCTTTATACACGGAGAACAAAGCTTAAAGGCCTGAAAATTCTTTTACCCTCATGTTCCATGTTGGTAGGACAAAGGATATGATGGGAGGGAAGTTCTCATCCAACAGGAATCAAGGAGGAAGGGGAAGCAGAAAGCCCACTGGGGCTGGAAGGAAGAGTTTTCAGGAGTTGGAGTTCCTGAGGAGAAGCTTCTTGGATCCCTGGGCATAGCATGATGGCACCCCATTACACATGGTAGAAGCCAGATGGGTGAGTAAGAACCTGACCACTTAAGCTGGTGGTCCCCTTACCCTTCATGCCCTCCAGCCTGGTGCAGGAGCATTAAGGTAGCACTTATGGAGAAGGGGAAGGAAATGTCTAGAGCGGGGGTTGGAAAACCTGTTCTCTACAGGGTAGTATTTTAGCCTTTGTGGACCAGATGGTCCATGTTGGAGCTACTCAACTCTGTCATTATATCATGAAAACAGCCCTAGTGAGTGGGTATAGCCATGTTCTGACAAAAATTTACTCACAGAAACACAGCAGGCCAGATTTGGCCCAAGGGTTATAGTTTTCTGATCTCTGGTGTAAATGATTAGGCTTGAGATTTCCCACAGTTTGTGTGTGGAATAAAGACTTCTGGAAGTTTCTGTGTGGATGTGAGACATGTTAAAGGGAGCCAGAAGAGAAGAGTCAGGTCTCCTCAATGGTGAGGAAAGATACTCCCCTAGATGAGTATCTAGGGTAGACTATCCATAGCTGGGACCTGTGGAGACCATAGCCCAGTATCAAGATCTTCAGGACCACCCAAAACTGAGGTGAGGTAGGTCGGAGGCAGTGAAAGGCAATGTCATGCTCCCTGGGAGTGATCATGTCACGTTGCCCTGTGAGCTGCACCTCTGCAGGGGACACACGAAGGGCTGGACTGACTCTAAAGAGATGGAAGGGGCAGAATGAGCTACGTTTCACAGCGGGTCATTATGTGACTCAGACTACTCTCTCCCTGCACTAGTGGGCACTTGTGTGACTCACAGAGTTCTTCACACTTGAGACGGTTACCTCCCTCCTCCCCAACACCCTACTGCCAGCTTCCCATCTGCACTTGGACATGTTACAGATACCTCAATTTCAGGATGTCCCAACCTGAAATTTCTCATCTTCCCCTGCATACACATTTCTTCTCTTCTGTTCTTACCCATTTCTCAAACCAGTTGACCCAGTATCTTGTTGGTCACAAAGTCCTGTTGATTCTTCCTCTAACATATCTACTTCTACCTACCATATATATCTCTTACCCAGAATATTTCTGTAGCCCCCTAACTGGCTTCTCCACTTCTACTTTGGATCCCCCCTCCCCCCACAACAGTCTGTCCTTCACACATTGGCCAGAGTTGTGTTTAAAAATGCAGATATGGGGGGGGTGCCTGGGAGGCTCAGCTGGTTCAGCGTCCAACTTCAGCTCAGGTCATGGTCTCATGCTTCATGAGTTCGAGCCACGCATCGGGCTCTGTGCTGACAGCTCAAAGCCTGGAGCCTGCTTCGGATTCTGTGTCTCCCTCCCTCTCTGCCCTGCTCATGCTCTGTCTCTCTCTGTCTCTCAAAAAAGAAATTAAAAAAATGCAAATATGGGGGTACCTGGGTGGCTCAGTCTGTTAAGCGCCGACTTCAGCTCAGGTCATGATCTCATAGTTTGTGGGTTCAAGCCCTGCATCGGGCTCTGTGCTGACAGCTCAGAGCCTGGAGCCTGCTTTGGATCCTGTGTCTCCCTCTCTCTCTGCTCCTCCCTGCTCACACTGTGTCTCTCTCTCTCAAAAATAAAATAAACATTAAAATTTCTTTTAAAAATGCAAATATGTAATGTCATACTGCATTCCAAAATGGTGGACTAATCAATTTGGACCAACCCAACTTCTCAGAATGAGAAAAGCTGGATATGTCAAATGTGTTAGGCCAGTGTGGTTGGCTGAAAGATGGTCCCCAAAGATGTCCATGTCTTAATCCCTGGAACCTGTGAATGTGTGCCTTATGTGCTGAAAGGGGCTTTACAGGTGTGATTTAGTTAAGGGCCTTGAGATGAAGACCTTATCCTAGATCATTTAGGTGGGCTTGATGTAATCACAGGGATTGTTATCAGAGGGAGAAGGAAGTCTGAGTCAGTATGAGGAGATGTGATGGAAGCAAGATGTTGGGAGTGATGTGGGAAAGGACCACAAGCTGAGGAATGCTGTTGGCCTTTAGAAGCTGGAAGAGGCAAAGAAATGGATTCTCCTCTAGAGCCTCCAGAAGGAATGAGGCCAGCTGATGCCTTGACCCCCAGCTCAGAGAGGGTAATTTTACACTTCTGATCTCGAGGACTATAAGATAATACACTTGTGTTGGCTCTTAGTCACTCAGTTTCTGGTAGTTTGTGACAACAGCAACAGGAAATGAATACAGTGGAGAAGTCTGGTGGGCGTAGGGGTAGCAGGAGAAACAGAGGGATGAAGATTGTTTACATTCTGATATGGGCCAAGGATGATGAGCCACACATACAGCTGGGCTTTAGCCAGACAGAACACAGGCCTGTCCCAGAATGGAATGGGTGTTACTTTCCAGTTCCAAGGACCCCTTCTCAGGTGAGTGCCAATAGAATGGGCGTGGCTGCGTGTACGTGTTAACTGTAATCAGAACAATCTCAAGAGGTAACGTGTGTTGAGTGCTTGCTTTTTGGCCAGACACTATCCTAAGATTTTACACATTAACGCATTTACACCTGCAGCTCTCCCATGAGCAGGGATAAGTATTTTTTCCCATTTTGTAGATTGAAAATTGTTTGAGAAGTCCTCCTGGGAGGAAGCATTTGAGAAGGTTGGGAGGGATGTGTGCAGAGGATAGAAATGAGATGGTGGGAGAGGTTTGTCTTGTACTGTAATGGAGAGGGCCTATAGTGAGCCAGGGCCCTGGGGACTGGCTCTGGTCCCATGGGCCTGTGTTATCTCCTGTGGCATGGTCATAGTTGGCATGGATTGAGTGTGTTTGGAGATCCATATTGCTTTCCCTGTTTGACCTGGTGGACCTGGATGCCTGGGGGTGTGGGGGAGGAGTATCAGACCCCAGGTGTGGGAAACAGTAGAACCATTCTCCTTGTGGGGTGGCTTCAGCAGGCTGCTGAGCAGTGAGAGCAGTAATCACACAGGTGGCAGCCTGCTGTTCTCTGAGTATCCCCCCACCTTCTCCTCTGCTCCTCTTGCCAGAAACCTCCCCACCCACCTCCATCTTTCAGGGAATGGGTGAATTTATAAGGGCCCTTCATCACCTGGCACAGGTGGCTGTTCAAGAAAAGTTTGTGCAATGACCAGAAGAATGACTTTTCTGAGACTTACCTTTATCATTTGTGGAAAGTAGGGCTGGAACCTGAGTTCTTTCTCCAAACAAGACTATGCCATGGACAGGCAGAAATATAGAAAGTCGTCATTTTACCCATTCAGACTATCCAAGTATATAATGGTGTAACATTCTAAAATAAACAAAAGCGATTGGCACAGATTTCTAGGCATTGTGGCTGGGCTGTGATTTCTGGGTTCTCAGGTAAGGGGGAAACAGTAGGAACTTGGTTGTTTAGGTTGAGCTTGAGGAGGGAGTGGGCTCCTTTCTCATGGTCCAAGTCATGGAAAAGGTCACTGCAGGTGTACTTACATCACAGATCCTGTAAATAAATTAGGATTTATTCCCTTGTGGCCCCCAGTGCTTGCTATGTACTGCCTGTTGAGGTGAACATTAAGTGCGTATGGTTGAAAATATTCCTGCCAGCCCCTCCTGTCCTGTGTGTCAGAAGGGGACGCTGGAGCCCAAGGACAGCTTTATTCCATCAGGAGTCTCTTGAATGGACTCCCTTAATTGCCTAGAGCAAGCCTGTGGGTGCCTTTGGGGGGCAGTGGGAGAGGAGCCCGTGATGGGAATTGTTTGTGTCTCAATTGCTGCTCTGTTCCTTGTGACCCTTGACCTCGAAGCTGGTTGCTGGGAATAGAGCAGATCAGTTTGTAACCTTGCTTTGGGCTTTTATTTTTTGTTTTCTAAAAAACTTTTTTAAATGTTTATTTTTGAGCGACAGAGACAGCATGAGCAGGAGAGGGGCAGAGAGAGAGAGACATAGAATATGAAACCACGAGATCATGACCTGAGCCAAAGTCAGATGGCTAACCAACGGAGCCACCTAAGCACCCCTACCCCTGGCTTTGGGCTTTTAGAGAAAAAACCCAAACCCCAACCCTACCCCCTGAGAGTCAAAGTTAGGGTCACCTAGGGTGGTGTTGATCTAAGTCTGCTGGCCTTAGAGAGCTGTGGGAAGCCCAGTGGGAGCTCACTCTATAGGGAACCTGGGCCAGGGACCCCTCCTTCACAGGAAGACCCAAGGTGAGGGTGGGGGGTAGGCACGTGTGGGGCTGGTGCCTGCCAGGTGTGGTAATGAGGACCTATAACAGATTTCTGACATAATACAAGCCGTGTTGTAGAAAGACTAATCCTTTACATGTGTGTTCTTTATAAGTGAGGTTAGCTCTTGATGTACTGGCCTGCCCATGGTGAGGAACCGGTGGGTTATTTGCAGGGGGACAAACTTATAAGCCCAGAGGAAGGAATACGTTGTGTGCTCCCCACTGTCAGGTGTTCAGGAACAAGTGGCCAGCCCTTTGGCCGTGGGATGGAGGGCTTCGGGGCCTGAGCCGGGTGTCCCATTTTGTACCCTATGATGGCACGGCCTCTCCAGTCAGCCTGGGAGTGGCTGATGAGAGTTAACACTCACAGGCACTCCATGTAGGGAACTGACATCTAGGTGTGGGACTAGGGAGCCACCTGTGTAGGCCTGAAGCCAGGGGACAGAGAACTTCAGAGGACAGAGCCTTGAATGGAAGAAGACATTGTGACAGAGACAGGAACATTGGAAAAGGTAGGGGAGCCGGAAATGTGCAGGAGTCAGCCAGGTGGGTACCCTGAAAGATCTTGCAGGAAAGGCTCAGAGTAGATGTTTATTTTTATTACTCTTGGCAAAAGTATTTCCTGACATTTTCCAGTGATGAAAATACTGAATAAACCAACGACTTAGGAAATTTGCATTTTCTCTGTGCCTTGGGAACATTGATTCTTTCCTTGGGGGAAAGCTATCACATGCGTGCAAGAGATTTGGGGGGACTGTGGTAAGGAGTGTGGGAAGAGGCAATGGTGAAGAACGAATTGTTCCGTTTGTGACCTGGGGTGTGTCTGACTTACTCAGGGCCACCCAGGTCATACTGAGCTCTGGAAGGAGGAAATGTTGGAGAAGTATGCAGGCCTCAAGAGGGCTTAGTGCACATCTTTTCTTCTCTGGTTCTGGGCTGATTTGGCATGTGCCAGCTTGGCTGGAGGGGGTGATCTGAGAATAGGTGAATAACCAGATGACCAGGGTGGTACCAGATAACCACAATGGTGTTCCTTGGAATGGCGTGCTAGGTTCACATAAAGCATTACTGATCACGGTGGTGTTTGCAGTGGGATTCTGTAGGTTTCATACACTTACCAATAAATAGAATGTATTTTAAACCAGTTTCATATTTTCTTGTTAGAGCATTTCTTCTTAAAAAATTTTTTTTTTAATTTAAAACTTACCATTGAGTTAGTTTTAGAAAACACAAAGACTACCAAAAGAGAAATCAAACCTTCCTGGCAACCTTGATTCCTTCTTTGGAGAGAAGCTGTCACAGCCCAGAGAACCCCTGTGGGCGTTTATAAGACAAAAGTGAAACTTGTACAGCAGCTTGTTAGAAAAAGTGGTTCGGAGAAGTGCAAGATGAGAAGTCACAGTCTTCCTCCTCTCCCCAGAGGTGTCCCCAAGGAAAGAGGCTTTCTTTCAGACCAGGGGTGAGTCAGAAGGATAGATGCTGTTTGCACTGTTCTGACTCTTCGTATTGTCACTTAACCATGTATCTTGCAGCTCTTTGCTGATACGGCTCATCTGCTTTTCCTGAAGTCGTCACGGTGCTCTATCGAATGTCTAAAACGTAATTCATTTAATAAGCTTCTATTGATCCCACACTGTGGTGATTTTCATTTCTGTTAAAACATCCTTGAGAGGAAATGCTAGCTTGTGTAAGAATCTTCATAGGGTGTTTCCTAGTCAACAAGTTTCTAGGTCGAGGGGTACCTACATTTTGGATTGAGGTAGATTTTGCAAATTGCCTCCAAAACAGGCTGTACGGTTCACAAACCCAACATCAGTGAGAAAGCGCCAAAGCCTTCAGTGTTCTCTGCTCCATCATTATCTCCTCAGAGAGCCTGTGCTGACCCCACTATTTTAAGAGCAGTTACTACTCTGTTATCTTGATTTTTATTTTCCTTCAAAGCACCTAATATGACCTGAAATTAAATTGGCTTATTTGTCTAACTAAAATCTAAACCCCATAAAGGTAAGGGTTTTGTTTATATACCACTGTGTGGTATATATACCACTGTTTTGTTTATATACCACTGTTGAGCCTGGCCTGCAGTAGAGCTGTGGACATTCACTATATATTTGTTAAATGAATTAATGAATGTACTTTGAGTCATTATGTTTTCAAATGTGATAGGGCTCTTTTTTTTTCTTTTTCTTTTTCACGGAATTTCCCAGCAATTCCAGTTACTTTTACTACACAACAAATTATCCCCATAGTTAGCAGCTGAAAACAGGTATTTTATTTTGCTCATGAGTTTTTCAGTGAGGAAGTTGGACTGGCTCTGTGGGGGAGATTCTTATCTTATGTGATTGTGTCAGATGTCAGCTGGGGCTGGAATCATCTGAAGACATGACTGGGCTGGATGTGGTTGCTCACATGCTGGCAGTTGTCTCTGGCTGGCTGCTAGAGGGGAACTGAGACATGTGCCTACTTGTGGCTTCTTCAGCCCTGTGGTCTCAGGGTGGTTGGACTTCCCAAATTATGGCTACTCCCTTCAGAGTATATGTCCCAAGAGCACTGGGTGGAAGCAGATGGCTTTTTCTAGTCTAGTCTCAGAAATCTCACCATGTGATTCCTTCTGCACACTCTTGGTTAAAGCAGCCACAAGCCTGCCTGCATTCAAGGGGAGGGACACAGCCCCCGAGTCTTGATGGAAGGTGAGGCCGGGTCACACTACAGAAAAGCATGTGGGATGGGTGATATTGTAGTGCCCATCATTAGAAAACATAAACTGTCACACCTGGTAATTATCACCTGTTTGTTTTTTTAGATCTACAGTTGATTATCATTTTGTCAAGTTCCAAAACAAGTCCCAAATACTCCTGGTAGTTTGATAGGTTTGCAGTGAATTTATGGATTAATTTAAGGGGAATTAATTAATAACTTTACAGTATTGGATCTTCCTATACAAGGACATTTTTTTAATTTTTAAAAATTAATCAATTAATTAATTTTTAAATTTACATCCAATTTAGCATATAGTGCAACGATTTCAGGAGCAGATTCCAGTGACTCATCTCTATACGTCACCTAGTGCTCATCCCAACAAGTGTCTTCCTTAATGCCCCTTACCCATTTAACCCATCCCCCTGCCACAACCTCTCCAGCTACCCTCTGTTTGTTCTCTATATTTAAGAGCCTCTTATGTTTTGTCTCCCTCCCTGTTTTTATATTATTTTTGCTTCCCTTCCCTTATGTTCATCTGTTTTGTTTCTTAAAGTCCTCATATAAGTGAAATCATATGATACTTGTCTTTCTCTAATTTCGCTTACATTATACCCTCTAGTTCCACTTAGTAGTTGCGAATGGCAAGATTTCATTCTTTTTGATTGTTGAGTAATACTCCATTGTGTATATATGTGTATATATATATATATATATGTATATGTATATATATATGTATATACATATGTGTATATATATATATATATACACATATATGCACACTACATCTTCTTTTTTTTTTTTTTAAACGTTTATTTATTTTTGGAACAGAGAGAGACAGAGCATGAACGGGGGAGGGGCAGAGAGAGAGGGAGACACAGAATCGGAAACAGGCTCCAGGCTCTGAGCCATCAGCCCAGAGCCTGACGCGGGGCTCGAACTCACGGACCGCGAGATTGTGACCTGGCTGAAGTCGGACGCTTAACCGACTGCGCCACCCAGGCGCCCCCACACTACATCTTCTTTATACATTCATCTGTTGATGGACATTTGGGCTCTTTGCATACTTTGGCCATTGTCGATAGCGCTGCTATAAACATTGGGGTGCATGTGCCCCTTCAAAACAGCACACCTGTATCCCTTGGATAAATACCTAGTAGTGCAATTACTGAGTCATAAGGTAGTTCTATTTTTAATTTTTGAGGAACCTCCATATTGTTTTCCAGAGTGGCTGCACCAGTTTGCATTCCCACCAGCAGTGCAAAAGAGATCCTCTTTCTCCGCATCCTCGCCAACATCTGTTGTTGCTTGAGTTGTTAATTTTAGCCAATCTGACTGATGTGAGGTGGTATCTCATTGTGGTTTTAATTTGTCCTGTACAAGGACATGTTATTCCTTTCCTTTAACTTTCTTTTTTGTGCCCCATGTGAGAGCTGTCTGCTTAAGTTTAGCCTGTATCTGCTTAAGTCAATTCCCCACTGTTACTGTGAATGAGCTCTTTGCAAGCCTGTGTTTTCTGTTTTTGTTTGTTTATAGGAAGGGAAGATATTTAAAAATTTTGCAAGTTGTCAATTTGCTAAATACTCTATTTCTAATAGTTCTTAAAGTTGGATTCCATGTGCTTTATGGGTATATCTTGTTATTTGCCAATAATACTAATTTTGTGTTATCTAAACTTGTTGATATCACAGATATATTTGGTCCTAATTTATTACCCTGGCTGCTGCATAGTTTATCTTTGTAATGCATTTTTCCTTTTTTTTTTTTTTTTTTAATTTGGGTGTGTCTATGCGGTATTCCTTTCTGGTGCATTGGATTGTTTAGAGTCTGCTTTTAGTTTTTCCAGTGATTACTCATCTAATCCTATGTATTTGTGTGGTTTTTTTCATTAAAAACAATTTTTTTTTATTAGAAAGAGAGTGTGAACAGGGGAGAGGGGCAGAAAGAGAGAGAATCCTAAGCAGGCTCCACGCCAGGAAGGAGCCCAGAATCAGGGCTTGAATCCCAGCCCAGGACCCTGGGATCATGACATGATCCAAAATCAAGAGTTCAACTCTCAATAGACTGAGCTACCCAAGCACCCTTAAACCTATGTATTTGTTATATATAATGTTCTACTTCTTGATTTAGCAATTCTTTTTTTGGGGGGGAGGGGAGAGAGAGAGAGAGAGAGGGAGAGAGAGAGAGAGAGAGAGAGAGAGAGAGAGAGAGAGAGAGAGCATGAACGGGGGAGGGACAGAGAGAAAGCCAGACTCAGAATCTGAAGTAGGCTCCAGGCTCCAAGCTGCCAGCAGAGAGCCCTACATGGGGCTAGAACTCACGAACTATGAGATTATGACCTGAGCCAAAGTCAGACGCTTAACCGACTGAGCCATCCAGGTACCCCTAGCAATTCTTAAATTATATCTACTGTTCACATATTATGAAAATGTAAAAAAAAAAACAAAAAAACAAACCACATTTTCCCTTTTATCTCCTGAGTTTTATTTCTTATATTCTTATTTTTAGGTGTTTTTTGTTGTTGTTATATTTCACCTTTACAGACCAACTGGAAATCTCTGTGTCTGGGTTTGCCAATGTGAGGCCCTATTTTAACGATTCCCCTCTAAGACAGATGAGGAAATGAATGCATTTCTACATCTTCCCCTTTCTCACTTCATACCATCTAATTCAGAAGACTGCTGCTTTTACATTGTCATGTTTAAACATTTCCCATCTGTAACCATAGGAAAGAGTTTCTTACTTTCCTCTCTGCAGGAGTCACAGCATTATTTTCATCTCTGGGGTGATGTGAGGTGTTGGGGAAAATTCTGTCTAGTCTCTGGAAGTTACTTTCAGCTGCTTCCCTTCTGCTCCCCTCGAAGTTGGTGGCTGTTAGTGAGAACCTTCAGGACTGTTTTGACTTGCTTCTCCCTTGCTTTCTGCTTCCAAGAAGGGTGGGGCTGGGGGCTGTGAGGACCTGGGGTGCGGTGCAGAGGCTTGACAGCAGCTCTGTTCTGTTGTTAGATTTTAGGGGAAAAGATAATTTTATTATTGCTTTTCACTGTGCCATCTTCCTAATGTTTTTTTCTGTAAAGAGGCATGTGACAATTCAGTACATATTGCCATAAGTGCAGTAGTGCCATCATTGTCTTTTTACTTATTTATTTGTTTTTTATTTATTTATTTTTTATTTTTTTTAAATTTTTTTTCAACGTTTATTTATTTTTTGGGACAGAGAGAGACAGAGCATGAACGGGGGAGGGGCAGAGAGAGAGGGAGACACAGAATCGGAAACAGGCTCCAGGCTCTGAGCCATCAGTCCAGAGCCTGACACGGGGCTCGAACTCACGGACCGCGAGATCGTGACCTGGCTGAAGTCGGACGCTTAACCGACTGAGCCACCCAGGCGCCCCTGTTTTTTATTTTTTAATGTTTACTTATTTTTGAGAGAGAGAGCAAGCAGGGGAAGGGCAGAGACAGAGTGGGACAGAAGATCTGAAGTGGGGTCCGCGTTGACAGCAGCGAGCCCCATGTGGGGCTCAAACTAACGAACCATGACATCATCACCTGAGCCAAAGTTGGACCCTCAGCCGACTCAGCCACCCATGTGCCCCCCCATCATTGTATTTTTATAGAAAAGAACCATCTAGATTTAAAAAAAAAAAAAATTAAGACTTAGATAGATAAGCACTAGTATCCTGTGGTTCATAGTGAAGTTTCACTTGATCTTAGCCAGAAGGCCGAGAAGTGATTCATAGTGAAGTTTCAGGCACAGTCTCTCTTTACTTTGAATGTAGCCCCTAGGGACATCTCCTGAGAATGTGGATAATAAAGTACCTAAGTGGGATATGAGTCAGGATTCTTATTTGCAGAAACGAGAGTCCATTTTAGCCAGTTTCAGAGAATTCCATGTAGTGAGGACCAGTGCCAAGACCAAAGCACTGGGTTTGGACAAGTGAAGACAACTCTAACCACCACTCAGCAAAGATACCCCAGCTCCCTCAGGACTGAATGCCAGCAGTGCTGTCACTGCTGCCTCCTTCCCTCCTCCACTCCTGCGCACTGTCTCACGCTGCTCACCCATTAGCAAAGCCGAGGCACGAGCCTAAGCGCTCGATGCCAGGAGGGCTGGATGGGGTCTTTCTTCTACCTTGGGGATGTTCTCCAGACATAGGAAGGGTGTTCAGAAAATGCTGGGTGGAAACAAATTTAACAAAACAACTAGTAGGGTCGTGCTCTCTGCTGGGGGAAGGACCATGTTGGAGGCATGGTGTAGTCCTAGGGAAGGGAGTGTGCCAGGAAGGAGAAGGCATCAGGCTGGAGTTGAGGAAACTTGATCGCTCACATGTTTTCTCATATTGATTAGCTCTGTGGCTATGGGCAGGTCACTTACTCTCTTTGACTTCAAGTTCCTCATCTGTAAAAAAGGGCTTAGGAATGGCACCTGGGTGGCTCATTCGGTTAAGCATCTGACTCTTGTTTCCTGCTCAGGTTATGATCTCATGGTTTGTGAATTCACGTCCCCCCCCCCCCCCCAGGCTCTGCACAACGGTACACCATCAGCGCAGAGCCTGCTTGGGATTCTCTTTCTCGCTCCTCTCCCACTCCTTTTCTATGTCTCTAAAATAAATAAACTTAAAACAAAAAAGGGCTTAGGAAGTGTGGTGTTTCACATCCCTTCCAGCATATGTAAGACACTTAGTAAATGTTTGCTGCATCATGCATGCATGAATCAATTTGTTATCAGATGGCCTTGGAGAAAGATAAATGAGCGCAAAGAGACATCATGGTTAAGTGGGTTAACTTTTGGTTACGAATTTTGTTTTAAATTAGAGTGGTTTGAAAGTTCTGGAAATTCTTCAGATTTTAACTTTTTTTTTAAAGTTAATTTATGGCAAGAACAAGGAAGCAAAAAAGTTATCAAGAAATCTTCAATGAAAATGAATTATTAATGATTATCTTAGCATTTAGAATGTTAGAATTTTTATTTGCTTTGGTAACTGTCAGACTTCAAGATGATAACATCCAGATAAAATAATAGGATAGATCTTTTCCTAAGCAAGTTAAATTATTTATAACACTTGCTTTTGCAGTACATGGAATAAATGGTATTTATCGAGTGAGTACCCAGAGGAACTTCTCAGCCTCTTCATCATCTTTGGTAGGGTGTGTTCATTGAGTGTGAACTCTATTTTTTTTTTATTTTTTTCTTTTTTTATTTTATTTTTTTTTTATATATATGAAATTTATTGACAAATTGGTTTCCATACAACACCCAGTGCTCATCCCAAAAGGTGCCCTCCTCAATACCCATCACCCACCCTCCCCTCCCTCCCACCCCGCATCAACCCTCAGTTTGTTCTCAGTTTTTAACAGTCTCTTATGCTTTGGCTCTCTCCCACTCTAACCTCTTTTTTTTTTTTCCTTCCCCTCCCCCATGGGTTCCTGTTAAGTTTCTCAGGATCCACATAAGAGTGAAACCATATGGTATCTGTCTTTCTCTGTATGGCTTATTTCACTTAGCATCACACTCTCCAGTTCCATCCACGTTGCTACAAAAGGCCATATTTCATTTTTTCTCATTGCCACGTAGTATTCCATTGTGTATATAAACCACAATTTCTTTATCCATTCATCAGTTGATGGACATTTAGGCTCTTTCCATAATTTGGCTATTGTTGAGAGTGCTGCTATGAACATTGGGGTACAAGTGCCCCTATGCATCAGTACTCCTGTATCCCTTGGATAAATTCCTAGCAGTGCTATTGCTGGGTCATAGGGTAGGTCTATTTTTAATTTTCTGAGGAACCTCCACACTGCTTTCCAGAGCGGCTGCACCAATTTGCATTCCCACCAACAGTGCAAGAGGGTTCCCGTTTCTCCACATCCTCTCCAGCATCTATAGTCTCCTGATTTGTTCATTTTGGCCACTCTGACTGGCGTGAGGTGATACCTGAGTGTGGTTTTGATTTGTATTTCCCTGATAAGGAGCAACGCTGAACATCTTTTCATGTGCCTGTTGGCCATCCGGATGTCTTCTTTACAGAAGTGTCTATTCATGTTTTCTGCCCATTTCTTCACTGGGTTATTTGTTTTTCGGGTGTGGAGTTTGCTGAGCTCTTTATAGATTTTGGATACTAGCCCTTTGTCCGATATGTCATTTGCAAATATCTTTTCCCATTCCGTTGGTTGCCTTTTAGTTTTGTTGGTTGTTTCCTTTGCTGTGCAGAAGCTTTTTATCTTCATAAGGTCCCAGTAATTCACTTTTGCTTTTAATTCCCTTGCCTTTGGGGATGTGTCGAGTAAGAGATTGCTACAGCTGAGGTCAGAGAAGTCTTTTCCTGCTTTCTCCTCTAGGGTTTTGATGGTTTCCTGTCTCACATTCAGGTCCTTTATCCATTTTGAGTTTATTTTTGTGAATGGTGTGAGAAAGTGGTCTAGTTTCAACCTTCTGCATGTTGCTGTCCAGTTCTCCCAGCACCATTTGTTAAAGAGACTGTCTTTTTTCCATTGGATGTTCTTTCCTGCTTTGTCAAAGATGAGTTGGCCATACGTTTGTGGGTCTAGTTCTGGGGTTTCTATTCTATTCCATTGGTCTATGTGTCTGTTTTTGTGCCACCATTTTAACCATTTTTGGTATACAACTCTATACAACTTCCTTCCTTCTTTACCCTCCTCTCAGTCTCTACCAACCACCATTCCACTTTTTGTCTCTGAATTTGACTACTCTAGGTGCCTCATATAAGCAGAATCATACATATTTGGCCTTTTGTGACTGACATATTTCCCTTAGTGTAGTGGCCTCAAAGTTCATCCATGTTGAGCATGTGTCAGAATTTCCTTCATTTCTAAGCCTGAATAATATTCCATTCTATGGATGTACCACATTGTGTTTATCCATTCATCCATCGATGGCACCTGGATTGTTTCCACCTTTTGGCTGTTGAGAATAATGCTGCTGTGAACATGAGTGTACAGGTATGTTTGAGTTCCTGCTTTTACTTCTTTTTTTTTTTTTAATTTTTTTTTCAACGTTTATTTATTTTTGGGACAGAGAGAGACAGAGCATGAACGGGGGAGGGGCAGAGAGAGAGGGAGACACAGAATCGGAAACAGGCTCCAGGCTCTGAGCCATCAGCCCAGAGCCTGACACGGGGCTCGAACTCACGGACCGCGAGATCGTGACCCGGGCTGAAGTCGGACGCTTAACCGACTGCGCCACCCAGGCGCCCCTCCTGCTTTTACTTCTATTGTATATTTACTCATAAGTGAAATTGCTGGGTCATGTGGTAATTCTGTTTTTATTTTTTTTGAGTAACAGCCTAGTGTTTTCCACAGTGGCTGCACCATTTTATATTCCCACCAGCAGGGCACAGGGTTCCTGAGTCTCCATGTTCTTGCCAACACTTGTTATTGATTGATTGATTGATGGCAGTCATTCTGATGGGTATGAGGTGTTACCTCATAGTGGCTTCAGTTTGCATTTCTCTGATAGTTGGGGATGTTGACCATCTTTTTGTGTGCTTGTTGGCAATTTGTATATCTTCATTGGAGAAATACCTATTCAAGTCATTTTCTTATTTTAAAAGTGGAATCAATATGTAATTTTAAGTATTTTATTTTTCTTTCTTTCATTTTTAATCTTTGGGAATGTCTGCATGGATTATAATTTTTGGAAGTTTTTCTTTTCTTCCCCTCTACTCCGGTCTCTTATTATACACACGTTGGACCCTCTTTGCCTATCTTCTCTGTGGCTTTATTTTCAATGTTCTTGATCTCTTTTTCATTTTCTTTTATTAAGTGTTTTCCTCTTTTCCATTTTCTAATTTTATTATTATCTGTGATTGTAGAAAGGATATGTTTCTAGTTGTAGTTCTGGCATTTTTTGTATTTTCACAAAGTGACGAACACTTTGGCCATGTATTTGGTGAGATTTGCCTCTTCTCCAATATGCAACTTGTATCTGGCCCTTCTCCTTCCTTTGCCCCTATTATTTCTACTTCCAATTTTGTTTCTACTCCCAGTGGTCTTGTATTGTAAATTGGAGCCTGAAGAACCCCTGCAGTGTTATTGTTGTTCTTATACTGGCACTAGTACTTCCCAGGTATTATCTGTTGGTGATTTTGGAGTTCTCTGGCTTCCATTGTCCATAGATGTTTTATTGCTTTTCTCACACTGCCTTATACCTTACATTACTTTTATCTTAAGATGGTTCCTTTACTTTTTCAGTGTCATGGGCTAGGGCTTTCCCTTTGGTATTAGAGTTGTTAATTTTGGTACTATTTCAGGCTTTCTAGTTTGAATTTCCAATATCAAATGATCCCAAAGCTTGTCTTATCAGAAATTTCTAAAATTCCATTGTTGGCATAGATAACATGTGTCTGCAGTAAAGGCAGAAGTAACCTCATCAAGTTGTTGATTTTGTTTGTGAAATTTCAAGGTCTGGTGATGATATAGACTTATTACATATACTTTCATTGTTTTCCTAGGTTGAACGTATTTTCTTCTTGGATGAGCATAGTCAATGACCCCAATTTTACACATGTTAAACAATGCTCGGGTATACTTAGGATTACCATTGGTAGCTATTTTCAGTTGTTTATTAGTAGGAGGTTTGAATTTACAGTACTCATATACAACTTAAAAAAAATCTGTATTCTGTCTCCATCAGAAGAATTTGCAATAAGTTTATAGTAAAAAGTGAGAGACAAGGTGGCCTTCAGCAAGTACCTTCATTGTGGAAAACAATGACTTGGTTCATCACATAATAAGTTACTGTAGCATAGAACCTGTGCTGTTCCTTCTATTACAAAGACCATTCTTTATTAAACGGTATCTTTTTAGAAAAAAGAAATACTATATTAAATGTAGTTTCCATAAGGTATCTAACCTATGCCATCATAGTAACTATGGTTACATAGTTGGTAGTTACATTTATCGCAGTGTCATACTGTTTCATCTTCAATATCACAAAGTTTGAGTTTTAAGCTCTCTTCTCATTCATAGTATAATTTTTTATTATCTCTTTGGCCATTGATGGTTGTATTGGCAACCTTCATCAAAAAGCTTTTCTTTTTCCATGCTCATGTTCTTGACCTGTTGTACCCCTTGGGATTGACAGCATAATGTCAAGACATATTGAAAATTACTGGATGCCTGCATTTCCTCTTTGGTTAAGCTCTGAATTTTTACTTTTTCCATAATTGCCTTATGTATCTGTGGAAATTAAACAGCTGTTCTGGAAAGTTAGCTGGAACTTTGGACAGAGAAATGTCACAGTGCATCAGTCACTCCCACCAACCTGTCCTGACTTTGGGTAGTTGATGACGTACCCAAAAGATTTCGCGGTTGTAGCTTATTTTAATTGTACAGCTTAGCCATGTGAAAGGCAATCTTCTGCCCACACAATAATGCTTAGTTTTAGTCCTGTATCATCGTATAATCTTTTTGAAGACATTGTTGGGACAGTAGGTATTCAAATTTAAGTTCAAATTCAACCACCTGATATCACCAATGCAGATGTGTCACTAGGAACTGATACCTTTTATGCCTGGTTAAGTTTATACCTGCACAGGCAGTCATGGCTGTTTCTCAGCTTACACTTCTGCTTGGCAGGTAGCAGATTTCTTTTGAGAGGAATTGTGTGAGGCACCTCAACATCAGGACTGTTAACATGTGAAGAAATGTTGGGGTTAGACTTAGGGAAATTCATTGCTGTGCCTCTTCTGCTCCAAAGCAGACATAACACCTTGCTCCAAGAAAGGTTTCTTCTGCTAATTTTCCTGGGGAATTAAGAGTAACTATAGTGAAGGTTTTCCTTAATCTGAGCCAACCCTGGAACAGTCTTCTCCTGCTGACCAGTGGCCAGTCCTGGCTAGCATTACTTATTCAAAACAAAATGTGTATTTTTTAATTTGAAAAAATTAAAAGCAATTTAAAAATTATGGTAAAATATACATAACATAAAATTTACCATCTTAGCCATTTAAGTGTATAGTTTGTAGTGTTGAGTACATTCACACTGTTGTAAAACCAACCACCAGAACTCTTCTCATCTTGCAAAACTGAAACTCCATACCCATGAAACAACAACCCATTATTCCTCCCTCCCCCAGCCCCTGGCACCCACCATTCACTTACCATGAGTTATTTTGTTCCATGTGTCAATTAATACTTAATGTGCAAATGTCCTTTCTCTAATATCTGTTTATCTGGCTTGGAGAATGTTCTAATTCTTCCTTCTGCAGTATTACTGTATTTTACAAAATTAATAGGTTCCTTAAAGGGCCATGTACCAATTTTTAATATTTAATTGTACTGAATCAAATTATTTAGAATAAAACATTTTAATAAGGCAAATACAAATTTATATAAAATATATGAAATATAAATATTCAAAAGATTTTTTTTTATTTTGAGAGAGAGAGAGAGAGAGAGAGGGAGGGAGAGAGAGAATCCCAAGCAGGCTCCACACTGTTATCATGGAGCCCAACACAGGGCTCAATCCCATGAACTGCAAGACCATGACCTGAACCAAAATCAAGAGTCAGACACTTAACCAACTGAGCCACTCAGACACCCCTAAAAGTTATGTTTAATAGAAGGTGTCTTGTAAACACCTCTAATGAAGTTAACCCCCATTTATACAAAATCTGAGTAGTAATAAAAAATAAAGAACAAAGAGAGGGATGGAAATTTGAGACTATTTTGATACTGGAATCAAGACAGCCTTGTTGGTCACCTTCATTATGAAATTTAGACAGATTGCAGATTTGAAAAAAAAAATGGAGGAGGAAATTTTTGGTCTCTTTTGGTCTTTTTTCTGAGATGTGTAATAGGTTTCTAAAGCTAAATTTTAAATTCTTTGAAAAAGTCAAATGGCATTTTATTTTCTCCACTAGATAACTTGAAAGGAAATGAAAACTATCTCCTCATCAAGTTTCCAAGACTAGGTATGTCATGTATTGGAATCAAGGCCATGACCTATGTCATTAGCAGTGTGAGCCTCTGGCAGTGTGCTCTGGGAGCAGGGGTCTACTTCTGGTTCAGAGGCATGGTGGGAGTCCTCTGGTTTATACAGCTTTAACGGACGTGGTCATGATTTGCTCCACCTGCACTCAGATTTTGTTGTAAAACGCGTATGACCAAGTGTAGAGAGTATCTTTAAAAGTAAGAATTTACTTTGGTGGGGGATGCCTGGGTGGCTCAGTCAGTTAAGCATCCGACTCCTGATTTTAGCTCGGGTTATGATCTAATGGTTCGAGTTTGAGCCCTACGCCAGGCTCCATGTTGACATTGCAGAGCATGCTTGGGATTCTCTCTCTCTCTCTCTCTCTGCCCACCACCCCCCTCAAAATAAATAACCTTAAAAAAAAGAAGATATTTTTGGGTCTATAGTCCAAAGAACTGAAAGCAGGAACTTTAGGAAGAGGCGTTTGTACCTGCTGTTCATAGAAGCATTAGTTACAATAGCCAAAAGGTGGAAACATCCCAGCTGTCCACTGATGGATGAATGGCTAACAAGATGTGATCTATACACACAATGGAATATTATTCAGTCTTAAAAAGGAAGGAAATCCTGACACCTGATGCAACATGGGTGAACCTGGAGGACATTATACTGAGTGAAAGAAGCCAGTCACAAAAGGACAAATACCGTATGATTCCACTTGAGGTTCCTAGAGTCGTCACATTCATAGAGACATCAAGTTGGGGGATTGGGGTGTGAGGGGACTGGGGCATTAGTGTATGAGGGGTTCTAAGTTTCAGGTTTTCAAGATGAAAAAGGTTCTGTGCATGGATGGTGGTGATGGATACACAACACTGTCCATGTCTACTTAATGCCGCAGAAGTGTACACTTACAATTTTTTTTTAAATTAAATTTTAAACAATTTGAAGAATTAACAGTTAAAAAAAAGCAAGAAGTTAGGAACATTATGTGAATGAAATAAAAATATAGTGCACCCTACCAATTGACAGCAAAGAATAAAAGATGAATTTTGCTTTCAGTATGTGTGATCATTCTGATTGTGTCTGCCCCAGTCAACAAGGTAACACCTACTTTTCTCAGTTCCTGATGTTCCTGGATAAAGTACTTGCTCTTTAGCTGGTCTCCGAGGCCCCTCTGGTTGGGACCTGTGGCCCACCCCTCAGACCATCCTGTGCAGTTCCTGTGTGGTTTCTGTGCCCAGCCACAGTAGCTTCCCAATGACTCCCCCCCTCCCCCAAACCTTGCCCGTTCCCTCCAGTTACAGGACACTTATGCCTCTTCTTTCCTCTGTCTAGAAAACATCCGATTTGTCATTTCTAAGACTGAGGTATGTAATTCTCTGCACCTGGACTCCCAAGTTCTCATAACTCCTTTTTATGCTTCATGTCTCACCTTTTGGTTGCTTTCAGGGAGAGCTCTCCTTGACCTCTGACCCCTCCTCTTGCTATTATAAGAACCCCAGCCCCCAGCCCTGGCCTACCCAGCCCTGTTCTCCTGCATCGTCCTCTCTTCTTGCTTGCTTTATCTTCTGTTTAAACTGTTTTCGCTATCTGAAATTCAATTTCACTGATTCTTTGTCTTTCCCCGTGGAGCACAGACAGCCTGAGGCAGGGGTCTAGGTAGGTGTGTCTACCCTGCCTCTAGGACCATACCTGGCCCACAGCAGATGCTCAGCAGAGATTTACAGAACAAGCCAGTGAACAGATGAAATGAGCCTCGATTCCTGAAGACATACAGCTCTGTGTCCACTGGTTTTCAGAAGTGGGTCTGGTGGGCCTTTGCCAATTTGTGATGCCTTTTAAAGTCAATGTAGGTCTGTGAATACCTGGTGGTTTATGATCATCAGGCCAGGAGTCATGTTGATGTCCAAGAACTGCTCTGGCTATGTCATTTTGAGATGCCAGCTGGATTCTTTTTAATGGGCTTTGTTATTTAAAAAAAAATATTTTCCTTGTATCTTCAGATAGATGCTATGTCTAGTCCAGTGGTCTCTAGAATATCATTTAAGGTAACTATTCAAGGTTGTAGGACTAATTTGCTGTCTACCTTTCACTTATTTTTCAAATGTTTTTTAATTTATTTTTTAGAGAGAGTGTGAGTGGGGGAGGGGCAGAGAGAGACAGGGAGACACAGAATCTGAAGCAGGCTCCAGGCTCTGAGCTGTCAGCACAGAGCCCGAAACAGAGCTTGAACACTGGCACCATGAGATCATAACTTGAGCTGAAGTCAGATGCTCAACCAACTGAGCCACACAGGCACCCCTACCTTTCATTTATTTTAAAGGTTGCTTTTTTTATGTTTCTGTTTAGAGAAGACTGCTAAAAATTCCAGTGGTATCATCTCTATGAGCCCTGGTTGGCCTTGGCACTTTCTTGATCACACTATTTAGGGGAGATCCCATGTGCAGTTTGTAGGGTTACATCACTTTATAAATGCATCTTAAATGCTTAAGAACAAGATGATGGAAGAGTTGGCAATTACTTTTATGATGTCAAGTAATTATAGGTAGCAAGCAAAGTCTTAGGCCTTTCCTGACATGTTGTAGGTCTCTTGATATATTATTTTAAGATGGCCATATTACCATAAAAGTAGAAACATATCTACCTATATTGGCTTGGTTCCCCCCTTTGAGCATGATGTTTCCCCTCTCTCTTGGCTGGTGCCTAGAAACAGTTTCATTCAGCCCTGGTGAGTGAAAACAGAGTTGACAGGCTTGCATTTTAATGCTCTCCAGTGGACTCTTTGAGGTCCCTCTCTCTTTTCATCTAAAGACTGTGGGTATGGCTCCCAGAAAAGCTAGGGTGTCAGGAAGGGTGGGGTGCAGGTAGCCAATGGGCCATGGGCTTCAGCTGTCAGGTGTGGCTCAGACCAAGGAGTACCCTTGAGGCCCTGGTGTATTTGCCCACACTTGCCTAGACCTTTTCTTGGGAGTCTGTGCCTCAGGGAAAAGTAAGAACAGTGGTGGCGGCAAGCATCTGTGGCATGGTGGGCTTCCCGGGAAGTACTGCTGTGGTGTGAGGGCCTGTGTCCAGCTCTAGGAGTACCATCTATAGTCTGCTGCTCAGAGTCAGCATGGAGCCCCCTCTTGCTCTGGGCAGGACTGTGGGCATTGTTCTTGGTTTTCTAGTCCTCAGGATTTCCTTTTGCCTTCCTAGGGATTTTGTAAGCCATCCAATATTATTTAGGCAAATTACATTTTCCACTTTGCTCAGCCAACCTGTATTCTGTTGCTTGCAGACAAAAGCCCAGAATAATACCAGGTGGGAGTAAGAAGTGGACACGGGGAGTCCACAGTCTGGTCAATGGGGGCAGGGCATCTGTGTCTGGGAATTCACCCAGGTTAGGGCAGAAGGCTGGGAACTTCAGCCAAGACTGAGTGACGGGTTTCTGGCAGTCTGTGGCAGGTGGAGGGGTGGCAGGTATTCAGGTTGTTACTTCTGATCTTCCAAAGCAAGAGGTGAGCCTAAAGGCACTCACTGAAGGCAACCGTGGGGGGATGGAAGAGTAAGAGGTGCCTGAGGAAGTCAAGGACTGGGTCATTTTGGAGAACAAGGAGGGTGATCCCAGAGTCTTCAACTTTCCCTTTTCACCGTAGCCTGAGGATGAAAGATTTCTGATGATTGCACTGAGAGAAAGGGTGTGTGTGTGTGTGCATGCTAAAACAGAGGAGTGGGGAGATTCAGAGTGTGACCCCTCTGGTTGCTGATCACATTAGCAGGTGTGTTCACAGCCTTGCCTGGCTCTTGGTTGTGGAAGACTGTGTTGGCATGTGGAGGAAGATTTGAAAGATGATCCCCACAGTCAATCCCCGCTCAGTTGTCTTCACCAACCCAAGCAGATCTCGGTGGCTCTCACTCAAACACCTCACCTGGGAAGCCAGTTTCCTTAATGCTTATATCCCACCTCCCCTTATCATATCCAGACTTGAATCAGACCCCAGAAGGGCAGGTTAGTGTAGCCACTGTTACAGAGTCCACAAGGAGAGAGCTTACATACCAACTGAACTTGGATTTTGCTGATCTACATAGATGCAAGTTTGGCTAATGTATGCATGAGTGGATTCCAAGGGTGCTAAGCCAAGGAGAGACAGACATAATTTTAGATTACACCAAATTTATCAGTGTGGGTGTACTTCCTCCAAAAAGAGCTTAAATCCCACATTGATCTGTAATCCATTGATTCTTTATCTTTCCATGTCCTTTGTTCTCTCATGTCCTCATCTCCTTCCTTAGGCAACCTCATTTCTTCCCACTTGCTTGAAGAGTCAGTCATTATCATACTTCTGTTGTTTGCCTCTTTACCTTCCTTGCTCTTCTATTCATCAAACTCTTTTGGCAAAACCCCAACCATGTTGGGTCCAACTCTTTGCTTACTCCATGTGTGAATCTGCCCAGCCTATGTATGGCTGGTACAAAGCAGGAGACCATGTTTAGTGGTCTAAATACCCACATTCATGACCACCTCTTCTTTCCCTCATTCACATATGTGAGAGACCCTCTCCTAGACACTTCTGTGGGATGTAGCAGGGTAGGCAAAAATTCCTGTCCTCATGGAACATACATGTTAGTGGAGGATACAGATAATAAACATGAAAAATAGGTAAAATGCATAGTGATAAGTGTTAAGAAGAAGAAGAAATAAAGCCAGGAGAGAGGGGCTGAAGGGTCAGTGGGAGGGCCTCCTTGATGAGGTGATTTTTCAGTAGAGACCTGAAGAGGTGAAGGAATGAGCTAGGCAGATACCTGGAGAAGGGCATTTCAGACAGGGGCAGAGCAAGTGCAAAGGCTCTGAGGCTAGAACCTCCTTGGTGTGTTCAAAGGGCAGTATGACTACAGTGGAGTGAAGAAGAGGAAGAGCAGTAGGAAATTATTGGTGGACTAGGAATCCTGGTCATCTGGGGCCCTAAAAGTCATTGAGAGGATTTTGGCTTTTTCTCTTGGAGAAATGGGAGCTACTGGAGGTTTCTGAGAACAGGAGGAGAATGACCTGACCTAGGTTCTAACAGGATCATACTAGTGGTTCTATTATGAATACTTTGAAGGAGGGGGAGCAGGGAGACCAGTTAGGAGGCTATTGCCTTGACCCAAAGAGAGATGACTGTGTCTTGGGCTTGAGGAAAAGTAATTGGATTTTGCATATATTTTATATAAGGTGCATTGCTGGTCCTCAGTTTATGAGTTAATCTCTAAATTAGTCTTAAAAGAGGAATCAGGAAGAAACTGAAGGAGAGATAGACATTATTCAAGACCCTGAACTTGGACTAGAGTTTATGTGGTGTGCTTTTGGTTGCAGAAGAATCATGGCATGCTCTGTGAGGCAGTAGTCTGTGTTTGTGTGTGGAAGTGTTACGTTAGGCACAAGGGCACAAGTGTTAGGTTGGGCACAAGGTGCTGATGCTGGGTGGTTACATGGGTGGGTGTAGAGGACATTTGCTCCCTTGTGGATGCTTTCTCTGTTTGGCAGCCCCCTCCTTTTTGGGACCAGTACCAATGCTAAGTACTCTTATTGGTCAAGTTGCTTTCAGTTGCACATATAGGCGTCTTCAATTCCAAATGGCCAAAGCAGAAGGAAAATGTTGTTTCAGAGTAAGAAGTCTAGACAGAAGAAGGTCTATTCATTTCCTGGGGCTGCCCTAACACAGTACCACCAACTGGGTGGCTTAACACAGATTTGTTCTCTCACAGTCCTGGGGGCTAGACGTCTGAAATCGGGGTGTCAGGAGGCCATGCTCTTTCTGAGACTCTGGGTTGAACCCTTCCTTGTGTTGTCTCCACTTCCAGTGGTGCCTGTCCTTAGTATTCCTGGATTTGCAGCTACATTGCTCCAATCTCGGCATCCATCCTCACATGGCCTTCTCCTTGTGTGTCTTCACATCATCTTCCCTTTGTGTGTGTCTGTGTCCAAATTTCCCCCTTTTAGAAGGACACCAGGCATCCTGGATTAGAGCCCAACCTAATTACCTCATTTTAACTTGGTTAAATCTGCTAAGGTTCTCTTTCCAAATGAGGTCACTTTGTGAGGTCCTGGAGGTTAGGACTTCATATCTTTTTTTTTTTTTTTTTGGAGGACACAATCCAACCCATAACAGATTTCCCACTTGTTAATGTAGTGCCTGAGTGACATCATCAGGGACCCAAGTGCTTCTCATCTTTCTGCTTTGCTGTTAAGAACAGCTTGGCTTGGGGCACCTGGGTGGCTCAGTCGGTTAACTGTCTGACTTCGGCTCAGGTCACAATCTCACGGTTGGTGGGTTCGAGCCCCACGTCGGGCTCTGTGCTGACAGCCTGGAGCCTGCTTTGGATTCTGTGTCTCCCTCTCTCTCGGCCCCTCCCCAGCTCATGCTCACACTCTGTCTCTGTCAAAAATAAATAAACCTAAAAAAAAAAATAAAAAAAAAAGGAAAAAGAACAGCTTGGCTTGTCTTCAGGCTGGATGGATGCTGTAGCTCTAGGTATTGCAATCAGAGATGACAGTGTCCAATAGGAGAGAGAGTGCTCATTTCTGTCTCTCTTCTTAATGGCAAAGAAATCTTTCCCAGGAGCCTTTTATCAGATTTCCCCTCTTGTCTCAATGGTCAGACTTCAGTCACATGCTCATCCCTAAACCAATCACAGGCAAGGGGACTGGGCTAATTAGTAACCCTTCCCTGGATCTAGAGGTAGATTTACTTGACCCTGAGTCACATGGGAAAGGGATGGACAGCCCACACAAAGCTGAGGATCTGTCCACGAGGAAGAAGGAAACATGGTTGTTGGGCAGGTTGCCTACCGGGTCTGAAACCCTGTGTTTAGGGGCTGTTTTCTGGCCAGACTATGCGTCTCTGATTCCAAATCCTCTTAGAAGTGTTATAACCGGTGCTCCAAAGCAGTGACTCCCACACTGTCAAATTTTGTTGTATAGTAAAAGTTCAAGAATATTTTGGTGTCCAACATAAGTCTGCTAACTTTGTTTTTTTCAGAATGAAACTGTGATCTTCTATCATATCATTTCATTACATTAAAAAAGTTTATTTTAATAGGAGGAAGTTATAAAGGACACTTAGGTTAAAGGTTAGCTTTATTTTTAAGGATCGTTCTTTACATGTAGTAAGTTCATCTCCTGACTTTTGATAAGTAGACAGTGTACTTTCACTCATTCATTTGTTCCATCATTCCATCAGGCTACAGATAGTTACTGGTGCTTCCCCCCCGCCCCCGGGAATTGCTTTTATTTTTCTCATTTTGTCTGGGCCAGTGAAAACTTTGACTCTGGCCTTGGTGTGGTACCCATGCCTCAGAAAATTTAACTACCATTGAGGTACAGTTAAGGTTCCTTCTCCATGATGCCTTGCAACATGCTTACCATGTTTTTTTTTTTTTTTTTTTTTTTGTATGGGAATCTCTGATGGACTAAGACCGCCAGAGATTTAACTCATCTCCTACTAAAAATAAATAAGCCCTCAGCCCTTAAAAGAATTTGGGGGATTTATTCTTACTGTCTTGGCATTTCATTGCTGAAAGAGATTAAATATCTTCCAAACTTGGACACCTAATCTGGGTCATTTATAGACATTTAAGAAGTATAATTCTTTATCCTTTACTTCTGTTGCTAAAGCATCCCTTTTATTCATGGTGAAATAAAACCCCTTAAATATTTTTAAGAGCAAGAAGGAATATAAATAAAATAGTGGAGTACAAACAAGTAATCATAATATCCTGGAAGCTCAGTTTTCCATTTTAGGTTTTGGAACTCATGAGCCACATTTATAAAGTCTAACATGTTATTGCCGTGAAACCCGTTTTAGTCAGGTGAAAATCCATCCTCCTAAAGACTCTAATGCAGAAATCAGTTCCTGATATTTAGGATTATAACAAGAGGATTGGAGCCAGAGTTTAGTTGGCTCAAACATTCTCATGAAAGCACCTTTTTTTTTTTTTTTTAACCCAGGGGCACCTGTGCTACTGTGGACTTGGGGTTAATGTACAAAGTTGACGTTTTTGCCGGTCACATATGGTCCAATTTGGGCATAGCATACAGTTCAGCCTAATGCATCTTAAGTGCCTGAGTTATGGAGAGTCCTAGGGCCCTGGCAGAGCACAACTGAGGAGATATAAAACAGGCCCAAATGCTGTCCTGTTTCTCATTGCTTGGGCCCACTGTGATCTGCTGGTGGCTCATTGCTGAGGTAGGAGTGATGTTTTCCTTCTTTTTCCTTTCAAAGAGAACACTGAGCCTCCGTCTGCCCAAGTGAGAGGTTCTCTTTCTGTAGGGGAGAAATGCCAGCCTCTTGTTTTTTTACTGGGTGTCAGACCAGCTCATTTGAGAAGGGTGGGGAATGTCTTCATCCATGGTGAGGATGACCATAGGTGTGTAAAGATGGAGTTTCTGCCACAGTCCCTTTGGAATGGACCATCTGGACCTGGAATACAAGAGACTCAGTGGTGACCATGATGGACATCTCCCCAGATTTTCTGGCTGCATAAACTGCTTAGGATTTTTGTACTATGTGGCGAAATTGATTTTTTTGCCAGGTGGACGGGGGAGGGTTGTACGTATTTCATTTAGGAAGGAATGAAGAGGTATTTCTTGTCCCTGAGTCTAGTCTGGCTATGTCCCTGGTCACTTCTCTAGCTACTGCTTCCTTCCCCACTGGTTACCAGTACATCAGCAGTGTAGAGCATCTCTTTAATGGTCCTGACGTCTATGTTTAAGGTCACTCCTGCTTACTGCAACCAAAATGCATAATTTTTATGATACAAGAAAAACGGGTTGGTTCAAACATTTTTGGAGAATTGACGTTTGGTGTGCTGTGGATTCGGGAGCTGACAGACATGATACACCCAAAAAGAGTGGAGGCCTCTTTAGACCCGCTTAGCACTTCCTGCCTGCATAGCCTTGGGCGAGTTTCCGAGCCTCCATTTCTGCAACTGTGGAGTGGTGATAAGGAGCCTATCTGTGGGAAATCCACAGGCAGAGAGAATTAACTGAAATAGGCTGTAGGCAGTACATTGAACATGTACTCAGTGCATGTTAATCTCCGCTTGCTCCTACAGATGTCAGAGTAGTATGGAAGGGTCTGCTGTCTTTGGGTGGTAAATGTGTAACCGAGTTTCAATTGTATAGTTGAGAATCTTGGCTGTAATTTTGGTCCTTCTGCTTAATGCCTTTTATTCATTTATTTTTCCTTTGGTAAAATGCTAGTGGAATTTATGTATTTTATAAGTATTTCAATCTGAGCATTGCTTTTAATTCTTGGGAAGACCTTAGATTCTGTAGGCTTTAAAATCTAGTAGGGTTAAATCCTATGGGCAGGCTCTCCAGTTTTGTTAAAACAACATAAATCATTATTTGCTATTACAGCATATATGGAAAGCTTTCAAAATCAAAACTCAGGCTTAAGCATTGGTTTAGTTAACTTAATTGGTCAGCCCATTTGTCAAGGTGAGATTTTAGTTTTAGGTTAGAAGGTGATTCTGTTTGGCATATCGGTGACCAACAGGCAGTCCGTGATTGCAGCTTCTCTTAGAAGTTGCTAGAATAGCCGGTGTTGGAGCTACTAAAACAAGTGTGTGGGATGCATCAGTTTTGTGTGTCTGCCAGCAGGAAGGTATGACCATGTTTCCTGCCTACGATCCTGAATGGATGCCTAAATCATCAAGCAAATTTTTTTAGTAGTGTATCTGGGCTGTGAATACCGCAAGTTAGGAACCACTGTCTCTTTCTTGTATAACTACATTTTATCCTCGCAGAATATATTAAAGTGTACTTGAAAGTTTTCGTAAACGCAGATCACTTCTTTAGCTTTTTGTTCCGTGATGATTTCTGAATAAAATATTTTCTCTAGATTCCAGTGTAGTGAAATAAATTTAGGACTCCTCTCTGTAATATAGGATAAACATTAAAAATGGGACATTTCAGACAACCTTTTGATACCATGGCCCTTCCTACTCCCATGTTTGGCTCTCCTCAGATTGGCCTTGCTTTTTTTCTTTCAAGTTCCAGACCCTTGATCTCCCAGTCTCTCCTCAATGTGGAAGATGCTATTACCCCACAGTGGCCTACTTTCCATGTAGTAAATGCTTCTAATGTGAAATTCTGAATTTATTTAAGTTCCATGGTTAGTTTCAAAGTTTGGAATGTCTTTGAGGAGTACTGGTGAAAAAAGTAGTCTTTTCAAATATGTTTATTAAATGAATCATTGGTAGCTAAAATTGTTTCATTCCCCCTCTAACTCCCCATCTCAAGAAGAGCCATGCATAAAAAATTTGCAAAGGCAGGAGTGATAAAGAGCCACTGCAGGTAAGAAGAAAACTTAGAGGAATGTAAGACACAAACAAACTGGGGCAGAGGATGTGCATAGGGGCATCCACTTCTCCACCTGTGGCTGGAGACACTAAAGGAAGAATAAAGAAATGCACTTGTCTCTTTTCTTCTTTGTTCTTTCTCTAGCATTGATACCAGGCCTGTTGGGGGAGAGCCATTTTGGAGATGGGTCTTCATTTGAACTCTGAAATACTGACAGGATCTAGGGTAGAGCCCAGAGGAAAGGCTGCAGGAGGCATTTGGCCAGAGCTAGTTCTGGGCTTGTGGTCCAAACCCATTGGACAACACAGCACTTGATTATAACAATATTTTTATTGTATCCCAAAATGAAAGTCCTAGAAAATCCAACTACTTTCAGTTAGGATTTCAAATAGCTTTATAAAGCCCTAAGTATAGTGTAAAAAATAAATGAAAGTAATTTTCAATAAAATAATATGTATTTTGGTGCTAAGGCATGTCTCCCACTAAGACACATAATGACCAGATACTTGGACCTCTACCTACCATCACCATGGATGTGACAGTTGCCCCTTGAGGCCAGGATGGGATACTGTGTTGGAATGGCCTTGTCATTATGGCATGATTTTCTAAGATGATGACCAGCCCTGGATAAAGGTCTGGACACACTAAAGTTCCCTCAGTTGACCTGGTAGCTGTGGTCCTGGGTAACTCAGTTGTATTAGAACAATGGAGAAACATCTTGAGTTTAAGCATGAAAGAGAGTCTTAGACTGAGATTATTATATAAACAGACATTTCACCACATTAACATTTAAAGGTTAGCACCTCTTGTGTTGAAGATGGCTGCCATTCCTGGCCTGGCCATCCTTCCCCAAATGCCAGGAACAACACAGTCATATGATAGCCCAGAGTGCCCACAGGTGCCTTGAGAATTGCCATAGAGCGAGGTTCAGGGAACTGTAAGGTTGTCTGGTCCTGTTTCTTGGTGTGAGGAGACCTCTCAAGACTGAATCTGAAGCCTTGTTCTGGAGCACCTCCTCCCCACTGAGCTATATTCAGCATATCTGGATGTGGGAGATGTGAGCAGGAAAGACAGCCAGACTGAACTCTTACAACAGAGAGGGACCTAATATACCCTGGGTCCTCATATATGAGCTTTTCTGGTGGGGACTGAAGTCTACAGAGGCTGTGTGGTAAAGAGCTCAGGCAAAATGCTGGAAGAGAAGGTCTGGCCTACTTTTACTCTGCCTCTATTTAGTCAGGTGACTTAAGGAAAGCTCCTTAGCCTCTCTGAGCTTCTATTTTCCTCAGATTCGGAATGGGCACAGAGCCACCATGCTTCAGAGTTCCTGTAAGGTCTAAAACGAGGTGATGTATGTAAATGCTGTGTAAACTTTAAGGTAGGATTTCTATTAGCCCACCTGAACGTAGTCAAATCAGTGAATGTCTCTGGATGTCATTCTGTGTAAGACAGGGAATCAGTGTGTATTAATCGTGTCTTTTTATTTTATACATTCTGATGCTTTGACATTTGGGGACTTGCTGACCCTGGTGGGATGCCCCTCCCAGTGCTAGCTAATTCCTAGAGTTAGCAAATGACTTGCCTGCAAGTGCCTATCAAGTACAAAGTAACCAATCCAGAGTGCAAATCCCCAACCACCCCGTGTATTGGGCTCTCATACTGTGGGCCACTATCTACCTATCCACCTGCTTTGTCCATCTGAGGGTCAGTTACCAGACAGCTAGGGATAGCCTCTTCACTTAGGGCCCACTGAAATCCTTCGAACGAGCTATTCCTGTCTGTTTACTCTGCCTCACCTGATCCTTCCTGTGGAAACCACAACAAAGGCTCATGCCCACACTTCCCTCTCTCCCACTGCCCCCTGCCTGACCCTGGTGCTTCATCACATGGCTCTGTGGTGTGCTCTGCCTTTTGTTTCCAGGCAACTCTGAGTCAAACTTCTTCCTTGACGATAGGCACTTTGTGTCTGCATGTCTAACCACACCTGATCAAAACAAATCCTGGATGCTCTTAAAACACGGTGCCTGTTCGTGCCTGTCCACAGGTTTTCAGTGAGGCATAAAGAGGAGAGTGCACACGAGAGGGCCTGGAAGTCTGAAGACTAGTGTGATGATGGTCATGTGGCCTTTCTAAAACACGTTAGGAACAGAGCCAGGAGGAAAGGTTGGGAATCAATCTTGAGTTCATCTTGGGATTGTTAGAACAGAGGCACCAGAGACTCCTGAGGTGAACACGTGGGTCTTTCTTGGTATGTTCTCCGTAAAGATGTGGGAATCTTTGCCTCAGTAGTGATGGTTAAGGCTATGGAAGTAGACACAGTTACCCAAGAAATGCATGTATGGTGAGAGTAACTCGTGGCTGAGGACAGAACTCCAGACAACCATGGTGTTGTAAGGAAAACCGGAAGAGAAAATGGGAATAGATGGAGGAGTGGTCCAAGAAGTGGGAAGAGAACAAGAGGAAAGTGTCACAGGAGTCAGTGGAGTGCGTGGGCAGCAGTATCTTTAGTTGTGCAGAGGTCAGAGCATTTGGGGACCAAAATGTGTCCACTAGGTTTGGCAAGGAAAGGATCAAGGGTAAATTGTCTAGAGCAGTGGGGGCAGAAGCTGGATGGTGTGAGGAGGAATTAAGAGGTGGAGATGGGTGGGAAGGTGGAAGACAGGTAGGTGAGAGTGGAGGCTGACTTTAGGGAGAGGCAAGATGGGGTTCAATGGTGTTGAGTGGTTTTGTTCAGATAATTGAGAGAGAGAGAGAGAGAGAGAGATAATGAAACCAGTGGAGAACCAGGATCCAGAATGCACATAGAGAGACTTGTCTCCAGCAGAAGGGAGCTCTGCTTTCTCTTCCCCTTGGGACTCTTAAGTTGGGAATGTCATAGTTGTAGGTATGTTTATGGTGATGGGAGAAACCAAATGAAGACCCACCCTGAAACTCTAGGGGGCAGGTTATCACAAGGCTTACAGCTGCCTATTTCAGGAAGTAAAACCCCATCAGGGATTGTTTTGAGAAAGAAATGAGTTAATGTTTTTGGAAGACATACTGTCTGGCACCTAGGAAGGACTTTAAAAAAATGTAGTTTCCCAAAAGTAAATTATGGTTTAAATAGGCATTTATGGGTTTGGCTTGGAATCTAACCTCAGCTGTTTATAGCATGGTTTCTTTGGAAAAATATGTTCCTAGTTCCAAATAACTGACTCATAAGCAAAATTATGGAATGCAACTTGGGGTATTGTCAGTGATAAACTGTGGTACCCTTCCTTCAATTTGAAACATATAAAGGAGAAAGAAAAATATCACCAATAATCCTAAAACTTCCTTTGAATTTTATAAACTAGAATCTCCTCTTCCTTTGCCTTCTACCCTATTATAAACTATGTGAGCTATAGCCCTTGTGTGTCTATATTACTAGGTGTGTGCTCATGCGTGCACACACACACACACACACACACACACACACACACATACACACACACACCCCACCTTTATGTGGAGTTTTGCTACTGGAAGCTCTTGGGAGCTCATGTGCTCACAGCCATTTAACTGGACATATGAGAGGCCTTTGCATTGCAGGTTGGAAAATCCTAGGGGAGACTCTAATAGATTTATTTCATGTTATGATTCCTATCCCTGGAAAAATCACAGTGGCTGGGGGTGGGGGAGCATGTAGAAAGAGTATGATTGGAAGTTTGAAGTAGAATCACCTGGGATGAAGGAGAATTTATAAGAAAAATGGAGTTTTAGGCAGATAAAACAACCACATATCACTTGAGTAACATAGTGTTTTTAATGTTTATTTTTGAGAGAGGGAGAGAGAGAGAGACAGAGGGAGAGAGAGATGGACAGAGTGTGAGTGGAGGAGGGGCAGAGAGAGAGGGAGACACAGAATGTGGAGCAGGCTCCAGGTTCTGAGCTGTCAGCACAGAGCCTGACCTGGGGCTGAAACTCATGAATTGCAAGATCATGACCTGAGCTGAAGTTAGACGTTTAACCAACTGAGCCACCCAGGCACCCCATTAATATAATATAGTTTACCCAGTTATTTTTAATGGCTGCATATTATTCTATTTAATGAATATAATATATGTAACCATTTTCCTATTGGTAGAGCTTAGATCATTAATTTTTTTTTGTTTTTTGCTATTTGAAACACAAAAATGTAATTTGCAAGTGTGGAGGTCTGTACTTAAGTGAATTACAAAACAGCTTTGGCATATAGCCTTTCATCGTGGAACTAATCCTCCTACTATCTAGCATTACGGTTCTTTGTAATGAGACTTTTGGACTTGATTTACCATCAGAGGGTGGGTTTCTGAGGAAGTATAATTTGGCTCATTTTTAGGGGCTCTGTTTTTATATCTTTATTTTTGGGTTTCTTTACCATTTGAAACTGGCTTGTTATCTTTTGAGTGGGCACAAGGCCATCATACCAGATGGCTGTGACTGTAGGCATGCTGGGCAGGAATGTGTGACTCTCACTTGGGTAATAGAGGCTAGATTTCTCCTGGGAGTGGTGAGCCAAGAGGATGAGCATCCCTTCATTCGTTTAGGAGGACATGTGGCTTCTCTTTCAATTCTCTTTCAAGTCCTCCTCTTCTTCTTCTTCTTTTTTTTTTTTTTTTTTTTTTTTTTTGGTCAGCCCTCACATTGAGACTGTAGCTTCTAGTTTCAAAGGGTGTAGAGGTGTTGTAAAAATCTTGATGTTTTGGGGCGCCTGGGTGGCGCAGTCGGTTAAGCGTCCGACTTCAGCCAGGTCACGATCTCGCGGTCCGTGAGTTCGAGCCCCGCGTCAGGCTCTGGGCTGATGGCTCGGAGCCTGGAGCCTGTTTCCGATTCTGTGTCTCCCTCTCTCTCTGCCCCTCCCCCGTTCATGCTCTGTCTCTCTCTGTCCCAAAAATAAATAAACGTTGAAAAAAAAAATTAAAAAAAAAAAAAAATCTTGATGTTTGGAACGGAGTCTCGAATGCTATAAAATGATACTGCTGATCACCCAATATCAAGGATATCCCTTCAGTAGGGTATCTACTTCCTGAGGGAAGCGATCATGGAGTTCTGTCTTCTTCAAGCAGAACAGCACTTGGAAGGTAGGACGAGCTCAGGAAATATTTGTTCAGTGAATGGATCTGTGGCTTCTTCAGGGCTGCTCTGTGGGCTGAGAGGTATCAGTTATGATGTGCACTTTTCATTATCATTGGGCCTAATTTGTTGTAATCCTAGTGGTGAATGTGGGAAACTGGAGAGGAAGGAGGTCTCGGTAAGTCAGGAGGACCCCCCAACAATCCACAGTATGGGGTGTTTTGCTTGAGTCCATGGGCTAGGCAATGAGCTTGAGGGGTTGGACCTTGAAATTTTACACAGAAGCTTGGGTCTTGTGTATGTGTTCATTTTTCTGAGGAGGGGATTCCATTTTTCATCAGTGTCTCCACGGCCTGTGAAAAACTGAGGTTGCAAGACTAGTGAGTCTGCAGACCCTGTCTCTTCTTGCTTCTCTGATTCTGCAGCCTGGTAAGGAAATGAGGCAGGCATTCTTGGGAATTACCTAGGAGTAAAGCAGTAAATTCTGTGTTTCATATCATCCAGGACTAAATTTCAGTAAGGGAGGAAGAACAGAAGGTGGTACAATTCTTGTGAAATAACTGGTGAAAAAAGGGAAGAGAACTAGCTGACTGGTTTATTTTTCCTAAGAATGTTTCAGACATACTTGTTTTTCTGCTTAGGAGTTGAGGAGAGGGTCATGTTTTTCGAGCTGGTCTTCCCACAGAATGTTCTTTTTAATGCAGTGTTAACTCAGATCTCATGAATCAATTAGAACTAAGCGTCCTGAAGCCCAGAGAGGTTGGGTTGGTGAAACAAGGTGAGCAGGTATGTACATATGGCGTTGGGAGCAGGAAGACTAATGGGCAACAAATGGGGACAGTGTGGAGAAATTAGGGGCTTTTCCTGGACCCTGAGGAATTCTATTTAGAAGCCCAGAAGAGCAGGCAGAGCCAGTAAAGGAAACCAACAGCATGTGGCTGGATCAGGGGAAACCAGGAGAATGTAGTTAAGGAGTTTGAGAGTGGAAAATATGATGAGAAGGAGCATGTGTCCAACTGGGTTGATGACATCTGAGAAGTTGAGCAAAAGAACAGAAATGCCTCCTTTGGATTCCACCACATGGAGATTGTCAGGGGCCATCGGAGGACAGGTTTTGTGGAAAATAGGTGAAAAAGTCAGATGGGGTGATGGAGGAGACAGTGGAAATGTGGGAGCACATGTGGTTCTCTGGAGGTGTTAGGCTGGCAAGGATAGAAAAATGGGGAGGCACTGGAAGGGTGTGGGTTTCACATGCTGCAACATCCAGGAGAGAGGGGGTACTTGCCAACTGGCTGTTCTCAAGTTTCTGCTCAGGAGTCAGTTAAGAAGTAGCACACTGGGGGCTTCTGTCTTGAAACCAAAGTTTGTCAGTGGGGATTGGGGAGAATGATACGGAGGGGCTAAGATAGAAACACCATCTTCTAGAGGCTTCAGGGGAGCATTTGGATTTTGAAAGAGGGACACTTTCACTGTGATAGAATGGAATTGTGATCCTATTTTTTCCTCTTTTTATTTTTTCTTTTACCAGGTGATTGAAATGTTTGCAAGCATCTTTCAATTCAATCTACAGGAATGCTTTTTCCCTCCAAGCGTGACATTATATCATAAACATGGAATTTTAATTTTCCTTTCTGCATCCAAGCTTGAACAATTAATTCTTGTACTTCAGTATATAGCATGCACCTCTCTCCCTGGCACAGCATATTAAATCTTCCCATTGGAAACGTTTGGATTTAATAAATACAGGATTGATTAGCTCAGTTTTGAAATAAGTCTCCGTTAAATTGTTCTTTTTTGAGTTGCAAAAAGTTTTTCTAATCAATTACTAAAATAATGTGCATGTTAGGAGAGGAGGGATTTATTTTTGTTTCTTTACTTTCTGTTTGTGGTAAGGTTTTTGTTTCTGTTTTGTGGGTGTACATTCCTATGAATTTTAACATGTGCGTAGATTCCTGTAACCACCGCCAAAATCAGATAGAGAACAGTTCCATTACCTTAAAAAAACTCCCTTATTTCACACTACTCTTTTATAGTCACTCCGCCCCAACCCCTGTCCAACTACTAATCTGTTTTCTATCATTGTAAGAGGTTTTGTTTTTTTTAGAATGTCATGTAACTGGAATCATACAGTAGGTAACCTTTTGAGACTAGCTTCTTTTACTCAGCACGTTGCCTTTGAGATGAATCCATATTGTTGCATGTGTCCGTTGTTTATGTTTTAATTATTATCTAGTAGCATTCCATTGGGTGTATACACCAAAGTTTGTTATTTATTCACCTGTTAAAGGATATCTTAGTTTTGGACTTTTGTGTCTGGCCTCTTACCCTTAGCAAAAGGTTGTGGCATGTAACAATACTTCATTCCATTTCATAGCTGCATAACATTCCATTGTATAGATATGCCACCTTTGTGTATCCATTCATCACTTGGTGGACATTTGGATTGTTTCTACTTTGTGGCTACTGTGACTAATGTGAACAGTCATGTACAAGTTTTTGAATGAATGTATGTTTTCAGTTCTCTTGGGTATGAACCCAGGAGTGGAATTACTGGGCCATGTGCAATTCTGTTTAATATTTTGAGAAACTGTTAAACTGTTTTCCAAAGCCGCTGCATTGTTTTGTATTCCTGCCAGCAGTGTTTTGGGCTCCAGTTTCTCCACATCCTCCTCAGCACTTGCATTTTTCAGGTCTTTGTTTTTATTGTTGCTATCCTAGTGGTTGTGAAGTGATATCTCGTTGGGGTTTTGATTTACTTTTCCCTAACAACTAAAAGTTTTGAAAATGTTTTTGTGTGCTTATGGGTTTTGAATATCTTCTTTGGGGAAATGTCTATTCAAATACTTTACTCATTTTTCAGTTGAGTTATTTGTCTTTTTATTACTGAGTTATAAGAATTTGCTTTATATTCTGGATACTAGATCTCCATCAGATACATACTTCACAAATTTTTCTCTAATTCTGCTGTCTTTTCACTTTCTTTTCAAAAAAATTTATTTATTTTGAGAGAGAGAGAAAGAGAGAGAGAGAGAGAGAGAGAGAGAGAGAGAGAGAGAGAATCCCAAGCAGGCTCCATGCTGCCAGCACAGAGCCTGATGCGGGGCTTGAACCCATGACCCTCAAATCATTCATGACCTGAGCCAAAACCGAGTTGGATGCTTAACTGACTGAGCCACCCAGGCACCCCATCACTTTCTTGATAGTATCCATTGAAGAACAAAAGTTTTTAATTTTGATGAGATCCAATTTATCTGGTTTTTCTTTGCTTGTACTTTTGGTATCACACCTAAGAAACCATTGCTTTTAATCCAAGATCATGAAGATTTCCATCTCTGTTTCATTCTAAGAGTTTTCTATTCCAGCTCTTATATTTAGATCTTGGATCCATTTTGACTTAAGTTTTGCATATGATATCAGAGGGAGGTTCAGTTTTATTCTTTTGCATGTGACTGTCCAGTTGTATCAGCGCTGTTTGTTGAAAAGACTATTTTTCCACATTGAATTTTCTTGGTACTCCTGTTGGAAATCAATTGACCATAAATATATAGGTTTAGTTTTGGACTCTTAGTCCTTTTCCATTGATCTGTATATCTGCCTTTATGCCAGAACTACACTGTTGATTACTGTAGCTTTGTAGTAAGTTTTGAAATCAGAAAATGTAAATCTGCTATTCTGGTGCCTAACATTTCCATATAAATTGTAGGCTCCGTGTTGTCCACTTTTGCAGAAAATCTAGTTGAGGTTTTATTGAATTTGTAGATCGGTTTGGGGAATATTGCCCTTTAAACAATATTAATTCCTCTAGTCCAGGAACTTGGGATATCTTTTTGCTTATTTCAGTGTTTCAATGATGTTTTATAGTTTTCAGCATATAAGTCTTATATCTCTTTTGTTAAATTTATTTCTATTTTATTTTTTATGCTGTTGTAAATGGAATTGTTTTTTGAACTTATTTTTGAATTGTTCATGCACATTTACAGAAATATTATCAATTTTTCATATTGATTTTGTATCTTGAAGCCTTGCTGAACTAATTAGCTCTAATAGTATTTTTGTGGATTCCTTAGGATTCTGTATCTAGAAGATCATGTCATCTGCAAGTAGAGTTTTAATTCTTCTTTTTCAATCTGGATGCCTTTTATTTCATTTTCATGCCTCATTTTCCTGGCCAGAACTGCCAATATAATGTTGACTAAAAAGAAGTAAGTGATGAGAGCAGGTATCATTGTTTTGTTCTTGATGTTAAGGTGGAAAGCTTTCAGTAAGCTGTATGTTCTTGGTAGATGTTCTTTATCAGGTTGAGGATATTTCTTTTCTTTCTTTTCTTTTATCAGTGGTTTTTCTATTCCTTTCTATTTGAAGTTTGTTTTTTTTTTTCTAGTCATGAAAGGGTATTGGAGTTTAAAGTTTTTTTTTAATATTTATTTATTTTTGAGAGAGAGAGAGAAAGGGGGGGGCAGAGAGAGAGGTAGGCACAGAATCCAAAGCAGGCTCCAGGTTCTGAGCTGTCAGCACAGAGCCTGATGTGGGGCTTGAACTCACAAACCACAAGATCATGACCTGAGCTGAAGTCAGAAGATCAACTGACTGAGCCACCCAGGCATCTCTGGGTGTTGGAGTTTTTAAATGCTTTTACTGTGTCTATTGAGATGATCATATGATTTGCTCCCCCTCTTTTTAATTGATATTTTCTTTTCTAAGTTGTATTTGAGAGAGAGAGAGAGCAGGGGAGGGGGAGAGAGAGAGAGAGAGAGAGAGAGAGAGAGAGAGAGAGAGAGAGAGAGAGAGAGAATATGAATGAATCTTAAGCAGGCTCCATGCTCAGTGTGGAGCCTGATGTGGGATTTGATCCCACAATCCTGGGATCATGACCTGAGCCGAAATCAAGAGTTGGACGCTCAACTGACTGAGCCACCCAGGAACCCTTAATTGATATTTTCTATTATATTGGCTGATTTTTGTATGTGGAATCAACTTTTCATTCCTGGGATAAATTCCACTTGCTCATGCAGTGCAATCTTTTTCATATGTTGCTGGATTTGGTGTGCTGATATTTTGTTAAGTGTGTTTTCAGTCTTATTCATAAGGAGTGCTATTCTGTAGTTTTCTTGTGGTATCTTTGTGGATTTTGGTATCAGAGTAATACTACTTTTACAGAGTGAGTTGGAAACTATTCCTTTTCCTTTTTTTGGAGGCTTGTCAAGGATGGATGTTAATTCCTCTTTAATGTTTAGTTGAAGTCCCCAGTGAAGACATCTGGTCCTGGGGCCTTTATCTCCCTTCCCTTCCCCTTCCCCCTCCCCTTTCCCTTCCCCTTCCCCTTCCCCTTCCCCTTCCCCTTCCCCTTCCCTTCCAAAATGTTTTAGTTATTTATTTTGAGAGGGGGAGATGGGCAGACAGAGAGGGAGAGAGAATACCAAGCAAGCTCCGTGCTGTCAGCACAGAGCCCAAAGTGGGGCCTGTGAGATCATGACTTGAGTCAAAACCAAGAGTCCTACACTTAATCAACTGAGCTACCCAGGCACTCCTCTTCCTTCCCCCCCTTCTCCCCTTCCTCCCTCCCTCCCTCCCTTCCTTCCTTCCTTCCTTCCTTCCTTCCTTCCTTCCTTCCTTCCTTCCTTCCTTCTTTCCTTCCTTCTGAAGCTTTTTGACTACTAATTCAACCTCTTGTCTATTCAAGGTTTCTATTTTTCTTCATAGGAATTTGTCTATTTCATCTATGTTGTTTAACTTGTTGGCATTCAGTCGTTTGTAGTAGTCCCTTGTAATTCTCTCATTTCTGTAATGTTGGTAGTAATATCCTCACTTTCATTCCTGACATTTGTGATTTGAGTCCTCTCTCTCCTTCCCTTTCTCTTTTTCTGTCTTTCCCTGCTCTTCTTCTCTTCCTCCCTCATCCTCTCTGTTAAGTCAGTGTAGCTAAAGGTTTGTCAACTTTAATTTTTTTTAACTTTTATTTATTTTTGAGAGAGAGAGACAGAGTATGAGTGGGGGAGAGGCAGAGAGAGAGGGAGACAGAGAATCTGAAGCAGGCTCCAGGCTCTGAACTGTCAGCACAGCGCCTGGCGCTGGGCTTGAATCCATGGACTGTGAGATCATGACCTGAGCCAAAGTCGGATGCTTAACTGACTGAGCCACCCAGGCACCCCAAGGTTTGTCAACTTTAAAACTTGGTCTTTTTAAAGAACCAACTTCTAGTTTTATTGATTTTCTCTATTTTAAAAATTTCTCGATTTTTTTTAATGTTTATTTATTTTTGACAGAGAGAGACAGAGCTTGAGCAGGGGAGGGGCAGAAAGAGAGGGAGATACAGAATCCGAAGCAGGCTCCATGCTCTGAGCTGTCAGCACAGAGCCCAACGCGGGGCTTGAACTCATGAACTGTGAGATCATGACCTGAGCCAAAGTCAGACTCTTAACCAGCTGAACCACCCAGGCTCCCCTCTCTTGTGATTTCTTATGTGACACATTGGTTATTTAGTAGTGGGCTGTTTCATATCCATGTATTTGGAATCTTACAGTTTTCCTTCCATTATTGATTTCTAATTTCTTTTCATTGTGGTCAGAGAACATACTCTATATGGCTTCAATTGTTTCAGATTTGTTGTTTTATGGCCTTGCATATGATCTACACTGGAGAATGTTCCATGTGCTCTTCAGAATAATACATATTCTGCCGCTGTTGAGTGGAGTGTTGTATAGATGTCTGTTAGGTTCAGTTGGTTTATAGTGTTGTTCAAGTTTTAAATTTCCTTATGGATCTTTTGTCTAGATAGTCTGTCCATCTTGGAAGTGGGTTATTGAACTCTGGAACAATTATTGTTGAGTTGCCTATTTCTGCATTAATTTCTTCCTGCTTTTGTTTCAAGTATTTTGGGGTTCTGTCGTTAGGTGTGCATGTATTTATAATTGTTATATTTTCTAATTAGAGTGATATTTTTATCATTATTAAATCTTTGTCTCCAGTAATATTTTTTGTCTCAAAGTCTATTTTGTCTGATATTAGTGTAGCCATCCAGCTCTCTTTTGGTTACTGTCTGTATGGTGTATCTTTTTCCATCCTTTTCCTTTCAGTCTGTATGTGTTTGAGTGTAAAGCATTTGCCTTATAGACAGCATATAGTCAGATCATGTTATTTTAAAAAAATCCATTATGTAAATATCTGCCTTTTAAAATTTGAGTAAACACTAAATGTTAATGTTTAATCCATTGATATTTAATATAATTATCAAAGAGGTAGGATTTATGTCTGCCATTTTTCTGTTTGTTTTCTGTATGTCTTAATCTTCCTCTATTCATACATTACTGCCTTCTTTTGTGTTAAATACATATATTCCAGTATACCATTTTATTCCCTTGTCTTTTCTTTTACTACATTTTTGAGTTATTGAATAGTGGTTGCCCTGGAGATTAAAATTAATGTATTAATTTATAAGAAATACTTCAGATTAAAACTTAATTACAACAGTATACAAAAACTTTGTTTATATGTATCTCCATTCCTTACCCATCATACAAATTACATTTTTAAACATTATGTTCTTGATCAACACAGATATTTAATTATTTTTTTTAACATTTATTCATTTTTGAGAGACACAGAGAGACAGAGCATGAGTAGGGTAGGGGCAGAGAGAGAAGGAGACACAAAATCCAAAGCAGGCTCCAGGCTCTGAGCTGTCAGCACAGAGCCTGATGCAGGGCTCAAACTCACAGACTACAAGATCATGACCTGAGCTGAAGTCAGATGCTTACCTGACTGAGTCACCCAGGCACCCCTTATATAAATGTCTTTTAAATCACATGTTAGAAAAGAATTTCAAACAAAAAAATACATTTATCATCTTTTGTATTTACCTTCCTGGTGCTCTTTTTTATTTCATGTGGATTTTAGTTATCTAGTGTTCTTTCATTTCAGCCCAATGGGTTCCTTTCAGTGTATCTTGCAGGGTCAGTTGGCTAGTGATGAATTATCTCAGTTTTAGTTTCCCTGGGAGTGTCTTAATTTCTCCTTCCTGAAGGATAATTTTTGTATATGAAATTCTCAGTTTAGAGTCTTTCTTTCAACACTTTGAATATTCCTTCCTGCTGCCTTCTTTTCTTTCTTTCTTTATTAAAAATTTTTTTAATGTTTATTTATTTTTGAGAGAGAGACAGAGTGCGATTGGGGGAGGGCAAAGAGAGAGGGAAACAGAATCCACAGCAGGCCCCAGGCTCTGAGCTGTCAGCACAGAGCCTGACTCAGGGCTTGAACCCATGAAGCATGAGATCATGACCTGAACTGAAGTTGGACATTTAACTGACTAAGCCACCCAGGCACCCTCCCACTGCCTTCTGATGACAAATCAATTGTTAGTCTTATAGAGGATCCCTTGTACGTGTTGAGTTGCTTCTCTCTTGCTGCTTTCAAGATTCTTCTTGTCTTTCAATAATTTTTTTATGCTTTGTCTAGGTGTACATGTGTTTGAGTTCATCCTAATTGGGGTTTGTTGAACTTCTTTGATGCTACTTCTCATATTTAATGTTTTTCATGAAAGCTTTCACCATTAGTTATTCAAATATTCTTTCTGTTTCTTTCTGTCTTTTCCTTCTGAGGCTCCCATTATGTGTATCATGGTATGATTGGTAGGGTCTTACAGATTGCTGAGGCTGAGGCTGTGTTGATTTTTTTCATTCTCTTCTGTTCCTCACAGTGCATGATCCATTAACCTTTCTGTAAGTTCACTCATTCTTTCTTCTACCTGGTCAGATCTGTAATTGAACCCCTATGTAAGTGTTTTATTTTAGTTATCATACTTTTTCTAACTACAGAATTTTCATTTCATTTTAGAAATGTAATTTCTATCTCTTTATTGGGTCCTCTATTTGGTGAGACAACATTCTTGGTCTATTTCAGATACTTTATTTGAAGTCTTTTTCTAGTATGTCCAACATCTAGGCTTCCTCAGGGAGTTTCTGTTAATAGCTTTCTTTCCCCTTTGTATATGGGCCATATTTTCTTGTTTCCTTGGATGTCTCATAATCTTTTGTTGAAAATTGGACACTTTAAATAATATAATGTGGCCACTCTGGAAATTTGATTATTCCCTTTCCAAGGGTTTATTATTATTGCTATTTGTTGTTGCTTATTTAATGACTCATAAACTAATTCTGTAAAGTTTGTATTTTTTGTTATGTGTGGCTACTTAATTCTCTTCACAGTTAGCTTAAAGATCAACTAATGATCATACAGAAATTTCTTAAATGCCTAGCATGATTTAGACTTTTGGAAGTCTTTACAGAAGGGCTGTGTGTGCATATGGGGACATATGTTCAACACTTAGCCAGTTAGTTTATAATTCCACTTTAGCCTTTGCTTTCTGCTTGCACAGAGTCTCAAGGTCAGTCCAAGATGAGAGCTTAGGGCTTTCTCAGGCCTTTACTGAGCATACGCACAATTCTTGGCATGTTCATAGCATTTTGCATGCTCATGGCCTTTTTTGGATATTCAGAAGTATGTTGGAGCTTTTCAAAGACCCTGTGTATATCTCATATTTCATGGCTTTTTCCTTTAAGCTTTTTGGTCAGCCTGTTTTTTGCCCTTTTGTTATCCATTGCTTCTAGTAGCTGTGATTGTTAATAATTGTTGTCAATTGTTTTCCACAAATATCCCCAGGAAAAAGACTTCATACTGAGCAAACTCTGAGTCACCTCAAGTAAAAAGAAGTCTTCTGAGTGAATTCTTTAAGACAACAACCAGACAGTTCAAATAATGGCAGTTCTCTGGGAATGGGACCTTGAAGGAACTTCAACTGTGTTTTGTCAGGTTGCTGGTATGCATCATGATTGTGGGCTGTTGGTTTTCAAGGCTGTAGCAGAAAATGGGAAGTGGCATGGGACTAGGGCAAACTCAAATGTCATAAGGCTCATTGTTCTTACTCAGATACAGCCATTTTTATTTAATAAACACTCATTAGATTGCTGCAAGCCTTTTATTTCTAGAGTTCTGAAAAAGTTGATTTTGACATTTTTTGGCCAATTTTCTCATTTCTTTTATGGCAGAGAGAATTTTCATTGGTCCTTAGTCTGCTTTTTTTTTTCCTTTTGCTGACATCCCTGTTTTTATTAAAGTTTGAGGGTTCTTTTTATATTCTAAGTACAAATCCTGTATGAAATATGTGCTTTCCAAATATCTTATCCCACTATGTTGCTTGTCTTTTCATTCTCTCAGCAATGTTTTAGTGTTTTTAAAAAGAGATGTAAAATTTTATGAATTCCAGTTTTTCAATTTTTTTAATTTATAGATAGAGATCATGCTTTTAGTGTTTTGTCTGAGAAATCTTTGTCAGATCCAAGGTCACAAAGCTTTCTCTCTTTGTTTTTTCCCTGCAAATTTTACAGTTTTCAGTTTTATATTTTGGTCTATGATTCATTTGAAATTAACTCTTGTGTGTAGTTTGAGATCTGGATTAAAAGTTATTTATTTTTGGGTGCTGGTTAGTTCCATTGGTTAAGCCTCCAACTTCAGCTCAGGTCATGATCTTGCAGTGTGTGGGTTCAAGCAGCATGCCGGGCTCTGTGCTAACAGTTCGGAGCCTGGAGCCTGCTTCAGATTCTGTCTCCTTCTCTCTCTGCCCCTCCCCCTCTCACACTCTGTCTCTCTCAAAAATAAATACACATTAAAAAAATTTTTTAAATAATAATAATAAAAAAAGATCCATATGAATATCTAGTTTTTCCAGCACCATTTATTGAAAGGCTGTCCTTTCTTTGTGGAATTGTCTTTGTACATTTCTCAAAAGTTTTTTTTTTTTTTTGTCTATATGTGTAGGGCTATTTCTGCAATGCCCTGTTGGTCTATTTGTTTATCTTGATGCCAGTACCACATTGCTTGATTAATGTGCTAAAAAGAATGTGTGTGTGAGTGTGTCTGTGTGTGTGTCTGTGCGTGTTTTCTGGTAGGAAATGAGGTCTCTGTATCAGAGAAGAAACATTTTATTACTCATAGTGCATCAGTTTCCTTAGGAGAAACATAGCGCATGCCAGTTGTTCACCTGTGGGTATAGTGGCATTGCCCGATAGAGGAGGGACTGTGAATTCAAATAGGATGGTTGGCATGTTTGCCCTTTTTCTCTTCTACAGAGAGAGAACAGACTCTTACTCTGCAATGTAAACAAATTCTTTCTAATAAAGGGCCATTTCCTAGGTTCATTACACTGGAATATAAGCAAATGGCTGTAGGGGAAGTAAGTCTCTTTATCTCTCCTGAGCAATACATTCTTGCTACCTTTCAAGGCATTCAAATCACCCTTTAACTGTGTATTCCAGTGCTGCTTGTTTAGCAAGTCCAGACTTTGGAGAAATTCATGGAGAATTCTCTCTCAACATACTGCAACTTTTATATTAAACCTTGAAATCAGGTTATGTTAGTTCTCCAACTTTGATCTTATTTTTCAAAGTTGTCTTGGCCATTCTATGTCCTTTGAATTTTCATGTGAATGTTAGAATGAGTGTTTCAGTTTTACAATGAAGCATGCTGAGATTTTTATTGGAATTGCATTAAATTTATAGATCAGTATTTCTCAACCTTGACACTAGAACTCTTGACATTTTGGGCTGGATAATCCCATGTTATGGGGGCTATTTTCTGAACTGTAGGATGCTTAGCATCATCCTTGGCCTTTAACCACTAGATAGCAGAATTATTCCTTGCTCACAAGTTACAACTAATAATGCTTTTAGACATTGCAAATATCACCTGGGGGAACAAAGTCATCCCTGATTAAAATATCACTAATATAGATCAATTTGGAGAGAATTGATGTTGCAACAATATTTAGTTTTATGTTTTGTGAACAAATTATACTTCTCTGTTTATTTAGGTCTTTAATTTTTTCAGCAGTGTTTTTTTAGTTTTTTAGTTTTCAGTGTAGAGGTCTTACACGTCTTTTGTCAGACATACCTTTCTCTATTTCATGGTTTTTTTTCATGTTTAATGCTATTGTAAATGGTATTGTTTAAAATTCAAGTTTCTGATTACTTGTAATTAGTATCTAGAAATTCATTTGCATCTTGGGTATCAATCTTAAATTCTGCAACAGTGGTAAATTCTCTTATTAGTTTTTGTAGGTTGTCACTAAGGCTTTTCAATTTTGTTTTTAATTTCAGTGCTATTTCTTAGGTATAAGTTGTATGTGGATTACTCCTTTAGTTTTCCAATTGCTTTTTTTCATAGGAAACATGGGAGGTGTTCTGTATAATTGGTGAGTACAACTTAATATAGGGTCAGGTTGCCAAATGTGGAATTCCATTTTTTTTTTTTTTTTTGGTGAATGCTGTAGTATTTTTAAAATTGAAGTATAGTTAAAATACACTATTATATTGATTTCAGGAGTATAACATAGTGATTTAATATTTATAAACTTTATAAAATAATCACAATAAGTCTAGTTACCATCTGTTACCATAACAAAGTTATTATAATATTAGTTTTTAAAAGTTTTAAAATTAATTAATTGATTATGTAATTTATTTTGGGTGGAAGGGCAGAGAGAGAGGGAAAGAGAGAATCCCAAGCAGACCATGCTGTCAGTGCAGAGCCTGCTGCAGGGCTTGATCTTATGACTGTGAGATCATGACCTGAGCCAAAATCAAGAGTCGGATGGATGCTCACCAACTGAACCACCCAGCCGCCCTTAAATATTATTGACTATATTCCTTATTCTGTACTTTATATCCCTGTGACTTACTTATTTTATAACTGGAAGCTTGTATTTCTTAGTTTTTTTCACCTGTTTTGCCCATACTGTCACCTCCCTCCTTACCCTCTGGCAGCCACCAGTTTGTTCTCTGTATTTATGAGTCTGTTTTTTGTTTCTGTTTTCTTTTGTTTGTTTGTTTTTAGATTCTAAATGTAAATGAAATATTATGGTATTTGTCTTTTTGTGACTTATTGCATTTAGAATAACACCCTCTAGGTCCATCCATGTTGTTGAAAATGGCAAGATTTCATACTTTTTATGGGCAAGTAATATTCCATTGTATGTGTATGTCCGTTCATCTATCAATGGACACTTACGTTATTTTCTTATCTTGCCTATTATAAATAATGCTGTATTATTTGTATTATGTGATAATTTGATATACCTATTCAATTGACCCTTGAACAACATGGGTAACTGTGAAGGTCCACTTCTGTGTGGAATTTTTTACGGTACAGTACTGCAAATACCTTTTTTCTTCCTTATGACTTTCTTAACATTTTTTTTCCCCTAGCTTACTTTATTGTAAGAATATAGTAAATTATACATATAACATGCAACATATGTGCTAATCAGCTGTTAGGCTATCTGTAAGGCTTCCTGTCAACAGCAGACTATTAGTAGTTAAGTTTTTGGGGAGTCAGAGTTACATGCGTGTCTTAACTGCATGGGGGTTGGTGTCCTGACTCTTGTATTGTTCAAGTGTCAACTGTATACTGTAAAATGATTATCACAATTAAATTAACACAACCTTTACCTTATATGGTTACACTTTTTTTTGTGGTGAGAATGCTCAAGATTTACTCAGCAAATTTCAAGTGTATATACAGTATTATTAACTACAGTTACCATGTTGTACATTAGATCTCCAGAACTTATTTATCTTATAACAGAAAGTTTGTACACTTTGACCAACATCTCATTTCTCCCACATTCTAGCCCCTCATAATTACCATTCTGTGTTTCTACGAGCAATTAAAAAAAAACAAAACAGATTCCACATAATATGAGTGATAATGGTGCAATTTTCTTTCTCTGTTTGGCTTATTTCACTTAGATTTCACTTAGTATAATGTCCCACAGGTTTATCTGTATTGTTGCCATGACAGTATTTTCTTCTTTTTTATGGTTGAATAACATTGCTCTGTGTGTGTGTGTGTGTGTGTGTGCGCGCGCACATGTGCACACACGCACATGCATGCACACACACACATATTTTCTTTGTCAGTGGACACACAGGTTGTTTCCATATTATGTCTATTGTGATAATGCTGCAATTAACATGGGAGGACAGATACCCCTTTTGAGATACTAATTTTGTTTCCTTTGGATAAGTACCCAGCAGTGGGATTTCTGCATTGTATGGTATGAGATGATAGCTCATTGTGGTTTTGGTTTGAATTTCCCTGATGGTTAGTGATATGCAGCATGTACTTCTTGGCCATTTGTATGTCTTCTTTAGGAAAATGTCTATTCAGCCACTTGCTAATTTTTTATTAGATTATTTGTGGTGGTTTTGTTTTGTTTTTGTTTGTTTTGCTATTGAGTTAAGTATGAGTTCCTTCTATAGTTTAGACACTAATCCCTTACGTGATGTTTTGCAAATGTTTTCTCCCATTCCATGGTTTGCTTTTTCATTTTGTTGTTTCTTTTTTTTGTTTAGAAGCTTTTTAGTTTGATGTAGTTCCACTTATCTGTTTTTGCTTTTCCAGGGCTTTTAGTGTCATTACTAAAAAGTCATTGCCAAGGCGAGTGTCGAGGAGTTTTTTTTCCTATGTTTCCTTCTTGAAATTTTACAGTTTGTCTTATATTTACATCTTTAATCCATTTCAAGTTAATTTGTGTGAGTGTTGTAAGATAAGGTGCCAGTTTCATTATTTTGCTTGTGGATATTCAGTTTTCCTAGCACCATTTATTGAAGTGACTGCCCCTTCTCACTTGTGTGTTCCTGGAACCTTGTCCAAGGTTAGTTGACCATACATATAGTTTGTTTTTGGGTTCTGAAGTTTGTTCTGTTTGTCTGTGTGTCTGTTTTTATGCCTGTACCATACTGTTTTGATTACTATAGCTTTATAACAGTTTGAAATCAGGAAGTGTTATGTCTCCAGCTTTGTTGTTTTTTTGTCAGGATTATTTGGCTATTCAGGGTCTTTTGTGATTCCATAGAAATTTTAGGATTGTTTTATCTGTTTTTGTGAATAATGCCATTGGGATTTTGATGTGGATTGCACTGAATTTGTAAATCACTTTGGGCAGTATAGACAATTTAACAATATTAATTCTTCTAATCCATGAACATGGGATATCCTTGAATTTATGTGTGCCTTCTTCAGTTGGCTTTCATCAATGTTAGTTTTCATTGTGCAAAATTTTCACCTCCTGGTTAAATTTACACCTAAGTATTATATTGTTTTTGATGCTATTAAAAATATGATTATCGCCTTAATTTCTTTTTCCCATAATTCATTGTTAGGGTGTAGAAACACAACTGATTTTTGTATGCTGATTTTGTATTCTGCAGCTTTACTGAATTTGGTTATTAGTTCCAACAGCTTGTTTTTGTGGAATCTTCAAAATTTTTATATGTAAGATCATATCATGTCCAAACAGATACTGTTACTTCTTCCTTTCTGATATGGATGCCTTTTTTGTCTTTTCATGCCTGATTGCTCTGGCTAGGACTTTCAGTACTACGTTGAATAAAAGTGGTGAGAGTGGGCACCTTTTTTTGGTTCCTGTATTTGAAGAAGCAGTCACCTCCTGTAGTCTTTACTGACTGACTTTGGACTTTAGTCAGTCCATGTACGATTCTGATGCTTTTTCCAACCTCTATGGGTATGCCTGCTGCATAGTTTTCTGTTTTGCTCATGGAGGGGTAGTTCTTAAGATTGTATGCTTTTTCTCAAGCCCACAAAGCCAGGGCAGGTTCTGAGAGCTGTACAGATCCCCTCATTATTCCAGGTGGAACAAGAAAGAAGTAGGCCTCTTGGGTAGTGTCCTGTACAGCTAGGGAAGCTGGGCAAAGCTCTTCCATGTTTTCACTTTCCCCATGGGAGACATCACAGTTTGAGGGGTCTCTCTTGGAACCGAGCCGTGCTGCCTGTGGGAGGGCTGATGCAGGCAAAGTGAAACTGTTTCCCTGTCTTCATTGTGTCTGTTTTTGGATTTTTTTGCTTCAACACTGTGTTGAAACTTCTCTGTTGGACTCCCACAGAGATACTTTCATCCATGGGTGGTGGTCAAAATTGATATTCTGTGGGAGATGACAGTAGAGAACTGTTTTACCATCTTGCTGGCATCACTCCACCATTGCTTCTTTTAAAGATATTAATTTTTATTCATGTGACACAATTATATTTATTGATACTCTTCAAGTTATACTTTAGCTGTTTAAGTTACCTTAAAGAGAACTTTCTTATCTAATGAGTGTGAGAGTAGGTGTATGTGAGACAAAGAGACAGATAGACAGAGGGAAGTGTATATTAGAATACCAAAGAATTTGGTGCTCCAAATAAATATACAGGCTTGGTTCTCTGATATCGTAAGGCAAATTTGTCCCTTTACTATGCACAGCTCAGAAAGCATTTCAGACAGTATCTGGAGTACTTACTGGTGGAGAGATATTTTATTTGATAAAATAAATGTCTGCTTTTGTATCACAGTGGTGCACATATTTCTTTGGAACATAGTTAAGCAATTCATCCCCAAACACCTTTTATCTATATATGTTGTCCTCCTATTCTGTGACCTCTCCTCTTTTTTCTCACTGTACTAGACTTTGTCAAGTGGTGTTCTTTTATGTTTTTGCATTCTGATAGAATTTCCGAAGCTTTCCCCTGTATCACTAGTTTGGTTTTCCAGGGTATAAGTTCTGATCTTTACTTCCTTCAGTATGAACTCTTCTTCTGTGCTTATATTTTTAGTCTCTGTGGCATTCCTTCTTGCTTCAAGCGCATTGCTTTTCATCCTGTCCCTTCCGAGCACAGTCTGCTCTCTCCTGGGCTCCGTGCCCTTGGCTCACGGAGGCTCTGTCTGCCTGCAGTCCACCCAGGATGCAATCTTCAAAAGACGTTTCTGATCCTACACATCATTTTTACAGATAAGCTCTCCCTCTTAATGTCTACAGTCTCCCCCTTTTCCCTGTTTCTATGGGAGGCACTTTGATTGGCACTTTTTTACTTATCCTTTTCAAAATATTACATGGACATTTTATTTAGAATAATTTTGTTGTGAAAAATAACAAATACAATACAAACATTCATGCAATACATATTGGTGTAAAAAAAATAAAGGAGAAAGCCACACACAAAATGCCACCTCCAACAAATAGCCCATCCATGTGCCATCTGGCGAACAGCATTTCAGGCATCCCTCTGTTTATAGATATAAATAGAGAATATGTGTATAAAGAGTTTTATATACATTTTACTGTAAGGATGAGCACTGAAATTTAAATTTATTTTTGTTATAATTTAACAAGAAGCTGAATATAAATATGCTTCACAGTCCAGTGGAAAATGTTATGAAAAATTTTAAGTGGTTGGAGTCATTCTTTTTGAGAACTAGAAGTTCCAAGTTTATGGTGTCTCCTGACTGCCTGTTTAAGTGCAGAGGAAATTAGCAGACACATACTTAATTTCACAGAACAGTGTAGGATGGGGGTTAATACTTGGTACTCAGACAGCGTGGGTTCACATCCCAGCTCTGCCACTTGACCTTGGGCAAATCATGGAGCCTCACTATGATTTAGTTTCCCTTGTTGGTATGATAGAACTAAGAACAGTATCATTCTCACAGGGTTGTCATGAACATTAAGTGAGTTATTATCATAATTTATAATTTATGGCACTTAGGGCAGTGTCTGGCACATTAATATCATCATTTCCCCTCTCTGATTTTTCTTTAGTTAGAGTGGTAAGTTCCTAGGGCAGGGTTAGTAGCATTTGTATTCTCTCCTTCCCACTTCCTTCAATATTTCACCTTTGTCCCGTACTCAGGTACATTTGGTGCACACCAGCAGCCTGGCATCTTAGCCTCTATTCCTTCTAAGCTCCTTTCTTTACTGAGGGCAGGCCTAACTTCCTCATTTTGGCCAGCTCATGTGTGGCCAGATTTTGTTGTCCGCTAGGTTTTTTTTTTAATGTTTTATTTATTTTTGAGAAAGCACAAACCAAGGAAGGGTAGAGAGAGGGGGACAGAGGAACTGAGGCAGGCTCTGTGCTGACAGCAGTGAGCCCAGTGTAGGGCTTGAACTCATGAACTCTGAGATCATGACCTGAGCCGAAGTTGGAAGTTCAACCAACTGAGCCACCCAGGCGCCCTTGGTTTTTGCTTTTATAGAATGGTTCATAATTACTTTGTCTGTTAAATTCTTTTTTTTTTCCCTAAAGTGATCTCTGCACCCAACATGGGGCTTGAATTCACAACCCTGAGATCAGGAGTTGCAGGCTGTACCAACTGGGCCAGCCTGGTGCCCCATCCCTTAAATTCTTGAAGATAATTGGTTCTTCACTTGAAGGAAAACCTACCTAGGAATAAGTTTCTTTCACTAAAGACAACATGGTCCAGCCAATCCCCCGAGAGACACCCTCCCTGGTGCTGCCCTCCGTGGGATCTACTTATTCTTCCTAGAGATTCATATGTTGGTCTCTTCTGTTATGATGTAAAAAAAATTTTTTTAATGTTTATTTATTTATTTTGAGAGAAGGAGAGAGAGAGAGAGAGAGAGAGAGAGAGAGAGAGAGAGAGAATGAACAGGGGAGGGGCAGAGAGAGGGAGAGAGAGAGAATCCCAAGCAGGCTCTGCACTGTCAGCACAGAGCCCAATGTGGGACTTGATCCCACAAACCGTGAGATCATGACCTGAGCTGAAATCAAGAGTTGGACACTCAACCAATTGAGCCACCCGGATGCCCTTGTTATGATGAAAAATTTAACGCACCCAGAAAAGTATAGAAAAAACACATATAATGTACACTTGTGTCATAACAGCTATGTATAACAAATAACTTTTCGCCATAATTGCTTCATCGCTTTTTAAATGAAATAAGTTGCTATGTACAATTGAAACTCTTGGTACCCATCCCCTAGCGCCCCACCCCCACGGCATCCTTTTCACTCCCTTTTTGGCAATTCGCCACCGTCTTGCAGTTGGTGTGTGTTCTTCCCGCCCACACTTTTATACTTTCTATTATACACGTGTCTATAATCAACACAGAACACTGGTGTATTTTAAAATTCACATAAATGGTATTGTGTTGTCACTTGTCAGTGCTGTCTTCTATTAGTCGTGCTGTGTTTTCTATACTTACCCATGTTGATATGTGTAGACCTTGTTGTTTACTTTAGTTGCATACATAATGTTTCATTGCATGAATGGAAACCTCAAGAGTTTTCCACTTTTTAGTATTACAAGCAGGCAATTCAGCTACTATTCGTGTATCTGACTGTGTGTGCTTTTGTGTGACCATTTCCCTGGGAAACTGGGTTTCAAACTTGCCTGCACATTTGGAGTCCTTTGGAGAGTTCAAAAAAAATGCTCGTGTCTAGGTCGCACCCCAGGTATTGTGATTTAATTGGTCTGAGAGGTAGCCTGGGCATTAGCATTTAAAAATCTCTCCAGGAAAATTCTCACAATGTAGCAGTGTTTGAGAACCTTTGCTTTAGACACTGCTGTCCAGTATAGGAGCCACAGATCATATGTGACTATTCCAATTTAAGTTAGTTAAGATGAACTATATTGAAAATACAGTTTATCACTTGCAGCTTTCAAGTGCCTAATAGCCCCAAGTGGCTAGCGCATCGGACAGCACAGATGTAGGGCATTCCCACTGTTGCACAAAGTTCTGTGGGAGCACTGTTCTAGGGTGCATACCTAGTCAGGCACTTGGGGCCAGGGGACACCTGCGTGCTAGCTGTGGATGTGCTGCTTTTTAAAGCAGCTGTCTTTGTTTTTTACTGCTGCTACCACACACCGCTACATGTTTAGTTCTAGGAAACTGACCTACCTGCGATGTATCGTTTCCCTCTTCTCCGTGCTGTGTGGATACTTCTGTGCTTCCATTCCTTGCTGGTTCTTTTCTTTTGAATGGACCAGTTCCTTGCTGAATGACCTGGGCCTGTGCTGGGAAGGTGAGAAGCAGAGCGCTGGGGTGGGCATGGCTTCCATTGAGTGTGGTGTCTGGATCTGCCTCGCCATCATGTGATCCCTGAGATCCCTGTCTCTGAGCTCCACTGTCTTGGGCTTTAGTCCTTCTCCACCTCCAACTCTGCACCCCCACCTGGGCCAGAGTCTTGGCTCAGGGCTGGGTTTCAAGTGATGGCTGACACCCTCTGACCTCCTCCTGCTCCCTGCTCTGCTGGACTGAACTGACATCTGGGTCTCTCCCACCCCCAGCCCTGTGCTGCCACCACTCCCCACCCCATCGCCCCAAGGGCCTGATGGCATTTCGAGAAGAGGGGATACGTGTGTCCCAGCATCTCCTCATGTTTGGCAGGGATACTGCCTCACGTGCTTTGGGCCTGATCATAGCTTCGTTTCCTGACCCTGCACTTCTCTGCATTTCACTCTTTTCTTTCAGGTGGAGTTTGGGACTGGGAGTTGGGTACAAGTGGCCCCGCCATTACCATCTTTGTTGCTCGAGTGCTGTCTTTCTCTTTGGACCAGGAGCAAGCTCAGGCTAGACTAGGGACTTCTCAGTCAGCAGGACTGGAAAGGGCTCACATGGGCCATGGCAGTGCCGTCTCAGCATTGGGTAGTGGAGGGGGGGTGGCTTGGTTTGGTGTGAATTCTCAGCTTCTGGCAAGCTCTCTTCCAGAGTCCACATCCCTTCTGTGGTGGCCCAGAGGCCTGACTCTGATGGAGAATGAATGAATACTCCACGGTCACCCGAGGTACTGACATCAGGGTCCTGTTCCCACTTGCCCAGTTCAAGGGGGAGCTGCACCTCCCAAAAGGTCGTCAGCTGCAGGGCTAGGGTCTCACTGTCTTTGGAGAGGGGCTGTGCTATCTTAGGCATAGGGAAATGGTAGGGGCAGGGAGGAAGGGGACAGTGCTGAGGCTGCTGGGGTCAGCATCTGGCTAGCATTTAGGAAAACCAGAAAAGAGGACACCTCCTTCCTGCCATTTTCCAGAGTTCAGCCTGGCCAGGTACTCATCAGCCAGCGTTTCCTGCCTCCTCAGTTACCTGCTGCCCTGAGTTGTATGCTTGAGTGCGGTGCTCTGGTTCTCCTCTTTTTCTCTGTCTTCTTCGCCGATATTTCAGAGGAATGTAGCTGTTACCTTGCCCTGCTTTGTGAAATGGGACTCTTTCTAATTCTTTCTTTTTTAACTTTCCAGTGGATGCCATGTTCTATAAGGTTTAAGTGATCTCTCCCAACTTCTGTGTCCAGCTCGGGTCCCTCACCTGAGCCTCTAGCCTTCTGCATCTGGCTGCCTCCCTGACCAATGTGATTGGCTGTCTAGTTGACATTTTACTTATTTATTTATTTTAATATAATTTGTTGTCAAATTGGCTTCCATATAACACCCAGTGCTCATCCCAACAAGTGACCTCCTCAGTGCCCATCACCCATTTTTCTCTTCTCCCCCGCCTGCCCTCAGTTTGATATTTTAAACTCAGCATCTGCAGAGTGAACTCCTAGGCTCCCCATACCTGCTCCTCCCAGTGTCCTCCACCCCCCTGAGCTCACCGCAGCCTTGTCCTTCCAGACCTTCAGGCCAGAGATCTTGGAGGTATCCTTGACTTCCTTTTATCTCTCTGACCAACCCATTGGCAAATACTGTTGACTCTTTCAGGATGTATCCAGAAAGCAGCTCTTTCTCAACACTTGTCACCATGGTTCCAGCCACCACTGTTTCTTGAGGGGCTATCAGGGCAGCCTCACTGCGGGGCTCCTGCTTCCACCTTTGTCCCCCAACATGCTGTTCTCAGCATGGGATCCCCATCAAAGCATGAATAAGATCACATCCCTCCCTGCTTTGTACCTTCCAGGGGCTCCCCACTTTTCTCTGTGTCTAAGTGCCCCACAGTGGCTTCCGGGCCCTAGATGACCTACCCAGCCACCCCCTGCCCCTCTGCCTCACCTCCTTCTCACCTCCTTGCTTTCTACAGCCACACTGACCCTGGCTCTGTTCACTGGAGCCCACAAGGCATGATCCTGCCTCAGGGCCTTTACAGGAGCTGCTCCTTCTGCTGGGAATGCTTTTCTCCCAGATATCGGCATTGCTCACTGCCTCCCCTTGTTCAGATCTTTTCTCAAGAGTCACCTTCTCCATGAAGACTACCTTGACCACTCCATTTGAATATCCTTCCCCACCCCTTATCCCCACAGCCTGCTCTGTTTCCCTGCCACTGCCCATCCCTGTCTAGCACACTGGAGTATTGATTTGTTTATTGTTTTTATTCATTGTTTATTGGCCACCCCTCCTCTACAAAGGCAGGAATTCTTGTCTGCTTGTCTGCAGCACCTAGACCCATGGCTGGCACATGGTAGGTGCTCAGTAAATCGATAGCAAAGAAAGGAAGGCATATGTGAAAGAAGATTTTGTGCTGAAATAAAATCTTATGAGATTTAATCTGACACAAGAATGATCCTTTTTCTCTGATTAATATATCCAGAGTTAAACCAGGTATTTTGTGTTTCTCCTTCTCGATTGCTAGTACAATGTGTAAAGATAGCTTGAATGACAGTCAGTAATAATACCGTCTGTAAGGCCAAGGGGTACTGGACCCAATAGCTTGGCACCCTGAGTTTTTAGCAACTTTCTACCCCTCAACACACTCACTTACCTGCCCTACCAAAACTCTGTTCTGTGGTCACAGCTGCAGGCCACACTGTGTGTCCCTTCCCTTCACAGGGAGATGTAGGGGAAGGGAGATGAGGAAAGTCAGACTGTCTTTTGATGAACTCCTTCTTCAAGCAGGTTGCCTTCAAGGTAAACTTTAATATTAGAATCAAATAAAAAATATATAAAACTTTTGAAATGAGAGCCCTTAGGAAAGAGGTCTTCTGGAATTTGAAACCCTCAATGGGTTTATTGATTTCAGCTTTCACCCGGGCACACACGGCCACCTTCACAGATCAGACAGCTAACCCATCCCAATTGCTTCTCTCTGTGGACGCTGTCACGAACCAAATGAGGGGCTGGAGGAGCCACTGGATAGGCATCAGTGCTAATCAGTGGTGGCATCAGGGTAATTCTTAGCATGCAAGTGTTTTATTTTCATATGCTGCCTAAGAAGCTGGCTTGGGCCTCTCTGCTTCCTATATTTTTCATTCGTAATAGATTTAGTAAGTCACCAGTTGGCAGACAGCCAGGACGGGTTTGCTTTTGGTGGAGTGAGGAACTCACATCGCTTTGTGATGTCTTCCTGTGCTCACCTGTGCACCCTTGTCCCGCAGGGCATGAGTCTTCTGTGAAATTGTGGGGTGTCCTTTCTCGGCTCTGCTGCCCTTCTTGGCACCATGGACACACACATCACATTCCTCATTCACATGACCTGAGCATCAGTCACAGGGATTCAGTTTCTTAGTTGCTGTGTGCTAATTACTCCCCTTGATTGACGTTGTCTCCTGTATATTTGCTGATGAGTGTACTACTGGACACGATTTTTTTTCTTCAATATATTTTTAAATGCTTATTTATTTTATTATTTTTGAGAGAGAGAGGGAGAGACAGAGTGTGAGCAGGGGAGGGGCAGAGAGAGAGGGAGACACAGAATCCAAAGCAGGCTCCAGGCTCTGAGGTGTCAGCACAGAGCCCGACACGGGGCTTGAACTCATGGACTGTGAGATCATGACCTGAACCAAAGTCGGATGCTTAACCAACTGAACCACCCAGGTGCCCTAGTACTGGACATGATTTTAAATGTTCATCATTAAAATTCATTATAAATGTACCCCATAGTGAGTCTTATTGTTTGTATACAGGATCTCTTGTCTACTGCCAGTAGGTGTGGGCTGCTGGTCAGCACTCAGGTATGACCCGTCCTGACCAAGTTCCCTGCACTGTGTGGCTGGCTGTCTTGCCACATGGTCAGGATTTGTAGGGTGGTTGAGTGGGTTGTGTCTGGATTATTCAAGACTTCAGGAAGTCCCTTCTCAATTATGAATTCTTAGGGTTCCTTAAACGTGTCAGAACGTTTCTTTCCAAAATTCTGAAGGAAGGGGCACTTGGGTGGCTCAGTGGTTTAGCGTCTGACTCTTGGTTTCAGCTCAGGTCATGATCTCATGGTTTGTGGGATTGAGCCCCACATCAGGTACTATGCTGACAGTGCAGAGCCTGCTTGGGATTCTCTCTCTCTCTCTATTCCTCCCCACTCGTGCTTTCTCTCTCTCTCTGTCTCAAAATAAATAAGTAAACTTTAAAAAAGATTCTGAAGGAAGCCTTTAAGGTGGGTTTTCCTGCTGACCCTGCAGTTTTACTGGGGGGCTGTTCTTTCATAGGAAATAAGGACAGCAGGGCCCTGAGGTCATGGGCAACATTGTGCTGTCACTTTAGCTTTGTAGATGCAAATGGCGAGGGAATATCTTTTGGGCAAACTGACAGGTGCCTGTGAAGATGTTGTGCCACGTGCTTGCTTGTATCCATAATTTATTTTTAATTCTCCATTTTTACTCTTTTAATGCACTTTGGCCCAAATGGCCCTATGCTTTGACGAAATCTGTCTTCAGAAAATAGGTGATTGTGAAGTCTGGGGTGGGGGGTGGTTCTGACCATGCAGGTATGCATTGTGTAGTTACTGATAAAAGAGTGACAAGAGATAGATTAAAATTGGGAAGTTTCACCTGCATAGAAGATGGACAGAGAGCCACAGAGACCATGCAGAGGAGAGAAGTGTGGCTCCCATGGAGGCAGGAGGGAAGGAGGGTCTGTGAGATGCATGGCAGTGGGAGAGAGAGAATCCCAAGCAGGCTTCATGCCCAGCGTGGAGCCTATTGTAGGGCTCTATCTCCCAAACCGTGAGATCATGACCTGAGCTGAACTCAGGAGTCAGATGCTTAACTGACTGAGCCACCCTGGCACCCCTTGCCTCTTTCTTCCACTGCCAATGCAGGCCCAAGCCACTGCCATCCTCTTTTGGTGACTGCAGTGCCTCCTTGTGGCTCCCCACTCAGCTCCTTTAATATGGAGATCGGCATGTCACACCCCCCCCTGCTCAAGATCCTGCCCCCTTTGTATGATCTGCCCCCTCTGACCTCAGCACTGTCTTCCCTGGCACTCTTGGGCTTGCTCCCCTGCTCAGCAGTCTCTCAGGCCCCCTGGTGGTCTTCCTGCTACACGAGGATGCTCCCAGCACAGCACCTTGGCTCTGGCCTGTCCCACTCCTCCTGTCCCCAGATGTCCTCATGGCTCCTTCTCTCTCGCCACCTTCTATTTTCCTCAGATTCCAGCTTCTAATAGAGAACTACCTGGACCACTCTGTTTAAAACAAGGCTTTTCCTGATAGGATCTTGAAGAGATAACTACTCCCATGTTAATTGCATTATTCTCAAAAGCCAGGATATGGAAGCAACCTAAGTGTCCACTGACAGACAAAGACATGTGGTATACCCATACAGTGGAATACTATTCAGCCTTAAAGAGGAAGGAAATCTTGTTATATGCTACAATGTGGATGAACCTTGGGGATATTAAGTAAAAGAAACGGCCACAAAAGGACGAATACTCTATGATTACACTTACATTTATATGAGATCCTTAGTACTGGGGAGGGAGTGGGCGGTTGTTTTGTGGGTAGAGTTTCTGTTGCACAACAGTACATAGAGCTAACACCACTGAACTGTACCGTTAAAAACGGTTAAGATGGTAAATTTTATATTATGTGTTCTTTACCACTGTAAAAAAAAAAAACAGAAATAAAGAAAAAACTAGGCCTTCTCTGTCACTCCCCATCCCCCCATTTAGTACCTTTTTTTTCCCACACTGGAGTACCTGCCACTCTCTTATGCACTTAACTTACTTACTTAGGATGTCTCCTCTGGAACATAAACCACACAAAGGTGAGATTGTTATTGATTTTATTCACTGATTGTCTAAAACAAAAACAGACACTTCATAAATATGTGTCAAGTACATGAATGTGCCCTAAATGTCAGCACAGCCAGACCTCAGGGACCAGGACATGGACGTGGGGGTGCTCCCAGTGATGAGTTGTGTGCCTGTTAACCTGAGGATTTGTGTTCAGGTAGGAATGCTCCTTGCAGAATAGGGATAGATGAGGCAGGGTCTTGAGGCGGGGAGGGGCAGAGAGAAGGAGAGAGAGAATCCCAAGTGGACATGGGGATCCATCTCACGACTGTGACATCATCATGACTTGAGCCGAAATCAAGAGTCGAATGTCTAACCAACTGAGCCATTCGGGCGCCCCAGAAGGTATGCTGAGTATTTTTAAGTTGGAGCTACTATTTACCATCTCTAGCATTTACCAATGCTGAAATGAGAATTTCCTGTTCGTCCCACATCCCTCAAGCTGTGTGTCGTGCGGTTTCCTTGTGGTATGGTGGGGTATATGCATCACAGCAGGTATAGGTCTCCCTCCTCTGTGGACAAGGTAGAGGAGACCTGGCTTTTGCAGAGGGAAGAATCCTGCATTCTGTTTGCTTCTCGCTTGATGGTAATGCAGAGCAATGGTTTTCAAACCAGGTTCCAAGGAACCTTAGGGGTTTGTCATTCCTTTTCATTTTTTTAATTAAAAAAATTTTTTTAATGTTTATTTTTGAGACAGAAAGAGGCAGAATGCAAGTTAGGGAGGGGCAGAGAGAGAGGGACACACAGAATCTGAAACAAGCTCCAGGCTCTGAGGTGTCAGCACAGACCCCAATGTGGAGCTCGAACCCATGAACCACAAGATCATGACCTGAGCCAAAATCCAGTGCTCAACTGACTGAGCCACCCAATCTCCCCTTGTCATTCCTTTTCAAAGAGAGCACTTTAACTTTTAGTGGCTTTACGTGTTGGTGCTCAACCTAATGGCTTATTTGGCAGAGAGTTCTGTTGCATATGGCTTTAAGGTCCTTGGGGCTAGGTATTCTAACTGGGTTTGTCAGTTGGCCCCTCTACTGTTGGGTAGTTCAAAGAAGGTGGCACTGAGATTCTTTCTTTTGCCATTTTCAAAGGGCAGGGAGTGCATATCTAAAAGAAGGCAATGAATAGAAAACAACTTTTCTTTAAGGTTCAGTACTTAAGGCTAAGACATCACACAAAAGGGGATGTTTAAAGAGGGATTTAAAAAGAAAATCTCACTGCAGATGAAAAGAGGCTGACTTTCTAAAGAACCTGACAGATTCCAGAGAAAAGAGAATCCTTGGGTGCATATTTCTGTAGCATGTATAAAATGCTGGAGCTCACCATTTATGAAGGGCAGTGGTGTAAATTGATGAGTTCATCAGTGGGGTGGGTGCATGACCAGGTACGATCATTAGAGGGACAGCAGGTGTATTAGTTTGGATGGCCAAAACAAAATACCACACATTTCTGGAGGCTGAAAGTCCAAGATCAAGGTGCCAGCAGAGTCATTCCCTGGTGACACTCGCTTCCTGGTTTTCAGATGGCCACCATCTTGCTTTGTGCTCACTTGGTAGAGACCACTCTCTCTTCCTCTTCTTATAAAGGCTTGAATCGCATTGTAGGGGCTCTACCCTCATGACCTCATCTACCCTAGTCACCTTCCAAAGGCCCCACCTCCCAATACCATGACCTCACAGGCTTGGGGCTTCAACATTTGAATTTTGTGGGCAGAGCAGCAGCATTGATAATTATGAAAAGGAGAGGGAGGATACTGATTTTATCACCTGGACGTGATGGTCTAGGCTTGGTTTAGTCCTCACCTAAGTGGAAAATGTTTCCATCTCTTTTTTAAAGCAGTAAGCACAGACTTACTAGATACTCCTTATGTGTTTATTCTAAAGCAGGTCATAGTCTTACTTATTTTTATTTTTTATTAAAAAATATTTTTAATGTTCATTTATTTTGAGAGAGAGAGAGAGAGAGAGAGAGCGAGTGCGAGAGAGAGCACTTCACACAAGTGAAGGGGGGAGGGGCAGAGAGAGAGAGACAGAATCCTAAGAAGACTCTGTGTTGTCAGCGCAGAGCCCAATGTGGGGCTCACGAAACCGTGAGATTGTGACCTGAGCCAAGATGAAGAGTTGGATGCTTAACCAACTGAACCACCCAGGTGCCCCGAAGGCAGATCATAGTTTTATGGGGCCTGAAGCATATACAGCTTGGAGGGCTCTTTATCACAAACAGTGCAAAACCCCAAATACAGACAAGCTGGGCCCTCTCCCAGCCTGGAGTGTAAGAGTCCCGGAAGCTTAAGCTTCTTTAGGTTCACAGTAAATCCAATTGTCTCATTTTTTTTTTCCTTTTAAAATATTGTTTATTTGTCATTTTTGCTAATCTTAGCTGTAATACTGTTCATTGTAGAAAATTTAGAAAATACAGATGGGCCCAAAAACCTGCCCTAATTTCATAACTCTCAAATAATCGCTGCTCATATTTTATTATGCATAAGGTATTTTGATTCCAGGATGTGCATATTTTCACTTTTCAACACTTCCAGAGCCTGGATGGGTCTGCACAAATACACGATGTGTCAGCACGTGCCGGTGCGTGCCTTTTCTCCTGCGGCATGACTGGTTGTTGTTGGCATCTTCGATGATGCTGGCATCACTAACCTCTGTGAGCATCCACCCAGGTTGGACGTGATGGAGGACCAGAATCAGTGGTGTGCATGACTGAGTGGGAACCATGCCCCGCTGCTTACTGTCGTGTGCCTGTGGATGGAGGTAAAGTCCTGTGATGTGGCAATGAGAGCGCTTACCCTCACAGGGTTATTAGGGGATCAAATGAAACTGTCAGGCATTAGACTGTGCTTGTGCTTGGTATTTTGCTTGCACAGGTCAGTTCACAGATCTTTTGGAAGAGGTCTGTGAGGTTCCAGGCTGCAGGCCATGGCTAGGTACTTGGGAGAAGTTTGGAAACTCTTGACGCTCCGGGGAGGCTGTCCTTAGAGTCCCTATGACAAAATAAGCCCATCTCCCCACTTCTTCAGAAAGCCCACCGGACACACCTGAAAAAAAAATTGTTTTTAAATGCAAGCTCTAGCGTGCGTTGGTGGTATAGTGGTAAATGCAAGCTCTATGCCCAATGTCAGCTCACGATCCTGAGATTGAGTCGCATGCTTTACTGACTGAGCCATCCAAGGTGCCGGTGAAAGTGGTTTCTAAATACTGAAATATTCATCTACACATCACTTTGCGTGTCTGCATGCACATCTACCTTAGAGTCATGGTTTATTTAATAAATCCCCATTTACCCAAAGTTGTTGGGCATTTTGGTTGTTTCCTTTTTATCTGCAAGGTGACTGGACACTGTACGTCTTTGTATCAAAGTGTTCCTACAACCTCAGGACAATCTAATTAGGATAAATTGCCAGATTAGAACTGCTCCCACCTAAGGAGATCTATGTTTTCAAGGTTTTTAAAGGGCAAAATATGACCGTGCTGCTGTCCCCAAACCTTTGTCAGCCTGGGGTACCGCTGTGGGGGCAGGGTGGGCCAGGGGTGGGGCCAGATGCCAAAGCTTCCAATTCAGTAGCTGAAAGCTGTTAACACATTATTATTAGCATTTCCTGATTTGATCATGACTGTTTTTACCCCCTTGTTAGCAAGTATTTTTTTTTAGTATTCAAATATTTCTTCCACTCAGGTTCTTAGCCTCGCCTCAGAGAAGAAAGGCCAGAGAGTGGTCCTAACTATAAGCATATATGCACAATGCAGCATTTAGATGCCTAAACTTTGAAATATTTGCATCCGTTCATCACAGTATTCTTAAAGAATGAAAACATTGCAGAGCCAGTTATAATCTTGTTTGTATCTTCCCGCAGCCTGTCTGTCCCTTTCAAAAACCAAAGAGAGCATTGCTTTTTTATTTCATTTTTATCTGCAGAACAAACATGCAGTGCCTATACATGTGCTTAAAAAAATCACACAAGTGGGATTAGCTGCATGCATCATTCTGAAACTTGCAAGCAGCATTTTGTGTTGTTTTCTTTGTCCATCCAGGTTTTCTGGATTCCTTTACCACCTCTTTAGAATTCCTTTGTGAGAATATGTCCTTGGTCATCTGCATTGTGCTGTAGTGATCATTCAGCTTGTGTCTCGTGTTCTGCCTTTACGATATGGCTATGGAGAATGTCCTCTCCTGTGTCCCCTGTGCTGAGGTACAAACATATTGACAGAGCATTTATTTAGAAGTGGAATTTCTGTGTCATGGGGAATGGGCACCTTAATGTTACTGAAATTGTCAAATTTCTCTTCCAGTTGTTCAGATCAATTTGTACTCCTGGTAGAGGCCAAGAAGCATTACGTTTTCCCACTTCCTCTGTAGATGTTGTGGGACCCGACTTTTATAGTTCTTTTACCGGAAAGAAAATAGGGCACCTGAGCGGCTCAGTCGGTTGAGAAGCAACTCTTGATTTCAGCCCAAGTCATGATCACACGGTTCGTAGGTTCAAATCCCACATCGGGCTCTGCACTGACAGTGCACAGCCTGCTTGGGGTTCTGTCTCTCCTTCCTCTGTCCCTCCCCAACTTGCACATTTTTGTCTCTCTCAAAATAAATGAGTAAACATTTAAAAAAACAGAAAGAAAACAATGTTATAAATACAAATTTAGTCATGAAAGTGGGTATTTACTTAGAATGAGACAATAAATCACAACAAGTTACAAGTTTAAAAAAATGGTTTGAAATGTACCAAATAAATCACACGATCCAGAAAAATAACATTTGAAACAATTTAGGAATTGCATGGCACAGCTCTGTAATAGTTTTCTGTATTATGAGACCACATATTCTTTGATTTGTCTATTCATATGACAGTGATTTTGTAATTTCCTTTTCTCCAGATTCTCAGAAGATATTTAGTTGTTTCTCTCTAGCATCACTGATTAAAATGATTCTGTTATTTTCATGTTTTATTACTGAAATAGTCACATAACAAAATTCACCATTCTAAAGTGTACAATTTAGTGAGTTTCAGTATATTCCAGTGTTGTGCAGTCATTACCACTAGTTCCTGAACATTGCCATGAACTCCAGAAGAACTTCCATACCTGTTAGCAGTCACCTCTGGTTTTTCACTTACTCCCAGCCACTGGTGACTACTAATCTACTTATGTTTCTATGGTTTTTCCTGTTTCTAGACATTTCATATAACAGGATTCATGCAATGTGTATCTTCCGTGTCTGGCTTCTGTTACTTTGCATAATGTTTTTGAGGTCCATTCCTGTTATAGCATGAAATAGAGTTCCTTCCTTATAATGGCAAATTATTTCTGTATATCTAGAAGTAGAATTTCTGAGTTCAATGGTAATTCAGTGTTCAAAATTTTGCAGACTTTTTTTTCAAAGCATCTGCACAATTTTGCATTCCCACCAGGAAGGTATGAGAGTTCCAGGTTCTCCGTAGCCTCACCAACACTTGTTATTTTCCTTTGTTTGCTTTTTGTTTGTGTGAATTGGTATCTCATAGTTTTGATTTGCATTTCTCTAATGATATTGAACATCATTTCATGTGCTTACTGTCCACCTGTCTATCTTCTTTGGAGAAATTTCTAGTCCAGTTATTTGCTCATTTTTAAATTGGGTTATTTATCTTATTGTTGAGTTGTAGCAGCTTTTTATATATTCTGGATATTAAACCCCTATCAGATATATGACTTGTAAATATTATAAATGTCTTTAATTCTGTGTGTTGTCTTTTTACTTTCTTTTTTTAAAGTCATTTTTAAGCAATCTCTACACCCAACATGGGGCTCAGACTTACAGTCCCAAGATCCAGAATCACATGCTCTACTGACTGAGCCAGCCAGGTGCCCCTGTCTTTTAACTTTCTAAATAGTATCCTTTGATGCACAGAACTTTTAAGTTTTGATGAGGTCCAGTTTATTTATTTTTTCTTCGCTTCTCTGTGCTTTTGGTGTCCTAAGAAACATTGTTTAACTCAAAGTCATACAGATTTATACCTATGTTTTCTTTTAGGAGTTTTATAGTTGTAGCTCTTATATTTAGGCTTTTGATCCATTTGGAGTTAATGTTGTGTTTTTTTTTTAAGTTTATTTTTTTTAGTAATCTCTACACCCAACTCATGAACCCAAGATCAAGAGTCACATACTCTTCCAACTGAGCCAGTCAGGCACCCCTGGAGTTAATTTTTATGTATGGTGTAAGATAAGGGTCCAACTTCATTCCTTTGCATGTGGATATCTAGTTGGAAAGATTTTATGAGAAGATTTTCCTTTCCCCATTGAATGGTCTTGGCCCCCTTGTTGAAAACCAATTAGCCATAGATCTATGGTTTTATTTCTGGATTCTCAGTTCTATTCCATTGATCTGTTCAGCTGTCCATCTGTCAGTACTACACTCTTTTGATTACTGTAGCATCACAGTAAATTTTCAAATCAGAAAGTGTGAGTCCTTCAAGTTTGTAGTTCTTTTTCAGAATTGTTTTAGTTAGTTTGGGTCTCTAGCATTTCCATATCAATTGTAGGATTCATTTGTCAGTTTTTGGAAAATATCTAGCTAGTATTTAGATACAGGTTGCACTGAATCCATTAGCAAACACAGGCTGTCTTCCCATTTACTTAAGTCTTCTTTAACTTTATTTAACAATGTGTCATAGTTTTCAGCCTACAGGTCTTGCGCATCACTGGTTAAATTTGTTCTTGTTGCTGCTATTGTAATGGGATTGTTTTATTGATTTCATTTCAAGTTGTTCATTGTTAGTGCATGGAAATACAACTGACTTTTGTATATTGAACTTGTATTCTGTCACCTTGCTGAACTTGTTTACTAGCTTTAATAGGTTTTTTTTTTTGGTGTTTTTGTATATTCTTTAAGGTTCTCTAGATAAGATCATGTTACATGACAATGGAGATAGTTTTACTTCTTTCAAACTGCATACATTTTATATAGTTTTATTGCTTACAACTTCTTTGCCCTGGCTAGAATCCCCAGTATGATGTTGAATAGAAGTGGACATCTCTGTCTTCTTTCTAATTGTAGGGGAAAGGTTTCATTCTTTCCTCATTAAGTGTGATGTTAGTGAAGAGGACCTGAATAGACACTTTTCCAAAGACATATAGATGGTCAACAGACATAAAAAGATGCTCAGCATCACTAATCATCAGGGAAATACAAATTAAAACTGCAATGAGATATCATGTCACACCAGTTACAGTGACTAGTATCAAAAAGACAAGATGTAACAAGTGTTGATGGGGATGTGGAGAAAAGAGAAGCCTTGTGCACTGTTGGTTGGAATGTAAATTGATGTAGCCACTATGGAAAACAATATAGAGGGCCCTCAAAAAATTAAAAATAGAAATACCATACATTCCAGTAATTCCACTACTCAGTATTTATCCAAAGAAGATGAAAAACACTAATTCAAAAAGATACATGCACCACTATGTTTGTTGCAGCATTATTTACAATAGCTGTGACATAGAAGCAACCTAAGTGCCCATCCATAGATGCATGACTGAAAAAAGATATGGTGTATATATACAATGGAATATTAGTCATAAAAAAAGAATGAAATCTTGTCATTTGTGACAACATGGATGGACCTAGAGGGTATCATGCTAAGCGAAATAAGTCAGACAGAGAAAGACAAATATCACGTGATTTCACTTGCATAGGGAATATAAAAAAAGAAAACAAATGAACAAACAAAGAAACAGAAACAGATGTAGACTTATAAATACAGAGCATAAACTGGTGGTTGCTAGAGGGGAGAAGGTAGGGGGATGGACATGACAGGTGAAGGAGATTAATAGGTACAAATTTTCATTTATAAAATCAATAAGTCATGGAGATGAAAAGTATAGCATAGGGAATATAGTCAGTAATATTATAATAACATAGTATGGTTGCAGATGGTAACTATGCTTATGGTGAGCGTTGCAGAATGTATAGAATTGTGAATTCACTATGTTGTACACCTGAAACTAATAAAATATAATGTTAATTATACTTCAGTAATGAAAGAGTATGATGTTAGCTGTGAGTTTTTCAAAGATGCCCTTTATCATATTGAGGAAGTTCCTTTGTATTTCTAGTTTGTTAAGTGTTTTTATCATGAAACGATGTTGGAATTTAGCACTTTTTCTGCATCTATTGATAATGTAGGCTTTGTGCTTTATTCTATTAATATGGTATATTATTTTTTATTGATTTTGATATGTTAGACTAACCTTATGTTTCTGGGACAAATCCCACGTGGTTATGGTGAATAACCTTTTCTATTTGGATTCAATTTGCTAATATTTTGTTGAGGATTTTTGCATGTATATTCACAAGGGATATTGGTCTGAAGTTTTCTTCTGATGTCTTTGTCTGGCTTAGGTATCAGAGTTTTACTGGTTTCACAGAATGAATTAGAAAGTGTTCACTCTGCTATTTTTAGAAGAGTTTGAGAAAAATTATTGTTAGTACTTCTTTAAAGTTTTTGTAGAAGTTACCAGTCAAGCCATCTATCTGGTCCTGGGCTTTTCTTGTTGGAAGTTTTTAAATTCCTGACTGTCTTAGTCAGTTTGGGTTGCTATAACAAATACTGTAGACTGGGTGGCTTAAACAATGAACATTTATTTGTCACAGTTCTGGAGGCTAGGAAGTCGAAAATCAGGGTGCTAGCTGATTTGGTTTCTGATAAGAGCTGTCTTGCAGATGGCTGTATTCTTACTATTAATCTCATATGGCTGAGAGAGAGATAATCTCTTTCATGTCCCTTTTAATAAAGGCACTAATGTCATTCATGTGGGCTCCCCTAAGGCCCCACCTCTTCATACCATCACATTGGGATTGGGGCTTCAATATATGAATTTGGAAGAGACACAAACATTCAGTTCATAGCACTGACTCATTCTCTTTGTTACTAGTCTATTCATGTTTTCTATTTCTTCTTGAGTCACTTTTGATAGCTTGTGTATTTCTGGGAATTAGTCTATTTCATCTGGGTTATCAGATTTTTATCAATTTTTTATACTTTTTGCTTAGAATCTTACTAATTTTTGTTTGGTATTAATTGTGTTTGCTATTATTCTTTTGGTCAGTCTAGCTGAAGTTTGTCAATTTTGTTGATCTTTTCAAAGAATCAACTTTTGGTTTTGTTGATTTTCTCTTTTGTTTTTTTTTCCTCTCTTTCATTTTTTTCCATTATTCTCTTTTTCTTCTGTTTGATTTAGGTTTTTTTTTTTCTCCCTAGTTTGTTATGGTAGAAGATTAGAAGCAGAAGATTATTGATTTGAGATATTTTTTCTTTTTTAGCATAGGATTTTCTAGGTATAATTTCATTCTGAACATTAATTTCATTTAGAGGGAGGAAACTCTTATGAATGATTAAATTTTGGTATGTTGCGTTTATTTTTTTATTTACCTCAAAGTACTTTCTAATTTTCCCTGCAATTTCTTTGACACATTTGTTATGTAGGAGTGTGTTGTTTATTTACACATATTTTGGATTTTTCCAAATTTCCTTCTATTATTTTTTAACTTATTGTGGTCAGAGAACATACTTTGCATGATTCGAATATTTAAAAATTTGTAGAGACTTGTTTTGTACCTTAACATATGTTCTATCATGGAGAATGTTCTATATGCATTTGAGAAGAATGTATATTCTGCTGTTTTGGGGTTGAATATTCTATAGATGATTGTTAAATATAGTTGGTTTATAGTGCTGTTCAAATATTCTCTTTCCTTGCTGATGCTCTGTCTAGTTGTTCTATAACTGAAACTGAGATATTGAAGTCTCCAACTATTGCTGAATTGTTTATTTCTTCCTTTGATTCTGTCATTTTTTTATATATCCTAAGGTTATGTTGTTAGATATATGTATATTTGTAGCTGTTATATTTTCATGATGGATTAACCTTTTTCTTATTATATCATGTTCTTCTTTGTCTCTAGTAGCAGATTTTGTCTTGAAGTCTATTTGGTCTCATACTTTAGCTGTTCTTTGGTTCCTGTTTGTATGGAATATCTACTTCTATCCTTTTGGTTTCAACCTATTTCTGTCTTTTAATCCAAAGTGAGTCTTGTAGGCAGCATATAGTTTGATCATGTTTTTAAGTCCGTTCTGCCAATCCCTGCTTTTTGGGGGAGCATTTAATCCATTTATATAGTGTGTAATTACCAATAAGGAAGAAATTACTTCTACCATTTTGCTGTTTATTTTCTGTACATTTTATGTCTTTTTTGTTTCGCATTTCCTCAGTTATTTTCTTCTTTTGTGTTAAAATATTTTATAGGGTACCATTTTCATTCCTTTGTTGCATATTTCGCTGTATATTTTGAGTTATTTACTTAGTGGTTGCTCTGGAGATTACAATTAACATTTTAAGTTGTAACAAAATAGTTATTATTCATACCTACTTAATTTCATTTGTGTACAAAAACTTTGCTCCATTCTCCTCTCTCTTACTGCTGTTATTGTCACAAATTGTATCTTTATACATTGTCCATCAGCATAGACTTATAATCATCACTTCCTGCAGATGTGTATTAAGTAAGGTAGAAAGAAATGAGTTACAAACAGAAATCCATTTATATTGTGTTTTATACTTAGCCATGTAGCACCCTTACTCGTGTTCTATATTTCTTCTCATGGATTCGGGTTACTATTTAGTGTCCCATCACTTCTGCCTGAAGAACTCCTTTTGGAATTTTTTGTAGGGCAGCTATGAACCCTCAGTTTTTGTTTGTCTGGAAATGGCTTAGTGTCTTCTTCATTTTTGAAGGACAGGTTTTGATGGATAGAGAATTACTCCTTGCAGCTGTTCTTGTCTTCTTAATTTCAGCACTCTGAATATGTCATCCCATTGCCTGATGGTCTCCATGGTTCCGATGAGATATTAGCCTTTAGTCTTATTGATGATAACTTACACATGATGAGTTGCTTCTCATTTGCTGCTTTCAAGATTCTGTCTTTGGTTTTTGCTAGTTTGGTTATGGTATGTTTTTAGGTGAGTGAGTTTATCTACTTGAGTTCCTTGCTGAACTCTTACTAGGTTTGTATAATCTTTGAATATTGTAAGTAGACAATAATTCTGTTAGTAAATAATAATAACATCTCTCTCTAATCCTTATTACTCTTTCTTTTTGTTTCTCTTTTTTAATTCCTTGTCTTTACTAGGAATACTTCTAAATAATCAGCATTAAGTGTGCTGCTTGCATCAGGATTTGCAAAGTTCTCTTTATCAGTTGAAACAAGTTGTCTGAGAACATGGGAAACACTTGTTGTTGAATTGTTAGTAAGTTCATTAATTTTGACTTCAACTGAATTTGTTGTCATTTAAAATAACTTATTTCTACATAAACTAGAAATACTATTTTAACAGTGGGTGGTATGCTTGATAACACATAGAAAATTATCATTGCCTTTTCTTTCCCAGAAGGAAGCTATACCCCTATATTAATATTTTCAACATTTGAAGTCATAATGCAGTCAGATTGTAGACTTTTAGTAGCCTTTCTCTGTGCCCCCCATGGCCTTCAAAGTACCTCTCCGTGTCCTTAGAGTTCCATAAAACACTTTGACAGCCTGATCTAGAACATACTCCTCTCCTTTCTCATAGAGGGAGATTGGGACTCACCCATAACATATGGAAATTGTAGAGTCATAACTAGAACCAAAGTATGTTAGAACAAGGTGCTTCCCACTAACAGGTGTGAACTGAATACTGCTATTCTAATTACTAGCAGGTAGTGATCAGTGAATCCTTATCATACTTTTAGTCTTCACAACAACTTTGCAGTCTGGGTATTATTTCTCCAGTTTTGCAGGTGATTAAATGAAGAGTTTGAGGAATTAAGTAAGTTACATGTGGTGAATGTGGGTTTGGCGTAGGCTCTACTTGAGATTGTTTTCTCCTGCCTGAGAATTTTAGCTGCCCCTGCCCACCCAGAAACCCACAAACTAAACAAAATTCAAACCACCAGTAGAAATAAAAGTATTGTGCCAGATGGTTAGCACACTATAACAGGTTTGGCCTTGCTATTTGATTGTAAAAAAATATAAGTTTGAAATCCTGAGTTTTTGATTCTTTGGTTAACTAGTGTAAGAAATGAACAGTCAGATAGCTAGTGTGGGAAACATTTTGAGTTTACTTTGTTCTTCCTTTAAATCAGAGGCTACATGCATTTAAAGGGCTCTAGAATGGGGCGCCTGGGTGGCGCAGTCGGTTAAGCGTCCGACTTCAGCCAGGTCACGATCTCGCGGTCCGTGAGTTCGAGCCCCGCGTCAGGCTCTGGCCTGATGGCTCGGAGCCTGGAGCCTGTTTCCGATTCTGTGTCTCCCTCTCTCTCTGCCCCTCCCCCGTTCATGCTCTGTCTCTCTCTGTCCCAAAAATAAATAAACGTTGAAAAAAAAAATAAATAAAGGGCTCTAGAAGAAAAAACCTGGGGGACCTTAGGTTCACAGGATTGGAAATTAAAGTTCCAGGGAGCAAATTAATTGAATTTTCTTCCAGAAAGCGTACATAGTCAGACTCAGCAGACCCAGACATGTTCACTGACGAGACAAGATGGACAGCACTCGACTATACTCATTTTCCTTTGTTAAACTTCTTTGGACTCCGTGGAATCTTTGAATTTTTTAGTACTGTAGAGCTATTTAGAGAAAGTGACATCATAAGTTCAAGAGAATTAAAATATTTTGACGAGTATGACATGCGTTAACATTTTTTATGATGCTCTTTAGAGGAAAATCCTCAGGAAGTGTCTAAATCATCAGCTGTCTACTCTTTTGGCATGGTGTAGTTGGAAGAAATATGCCATCACAGGCTCTAATTGTGGAGCTGAGTGATGAGTCCCAGAATCTGCACATGTTTCTGGCTTCGTGGGCTGCATCAGGCAATGGCAGATCCACCTGGAGCGGTGATAGACGTTCTCTCCCACAGAACTGCAGACACTGATGGAGGGTTACCCTTTAGGCTGCATACAGGATATCCAGACAGATGCAAGGTTCTCTGTGTGAAATACTAATGTTCTCGTTAACTGAATCAGAATTGATACCAATAATTGGCATGGGGGCTGCATTTATAGCATAAAATTGGTTAAACCAGTTTGTAACTGTTTTTTTTTTTTAATTTCTGTGAAATATCCACACACAAAACCAAAGAAACGGTGAAATGTAGGACAGCCCTTGAATGTGAGATTGTATTGTGTTGCTGGATGCCAATAAAAGTTGCCCTCTCTGTTGCCTGTTCATGCCCAAGGGTAAGGTCTTACTTGGAATAGCAACTCACTAATTATGCTAGATGGGTCTTAGCTCCATAAAGCATAATGTATATTGTGTTGCTTTTTGGTATTTCTAAAAAAGCTTGATTAGCATATTATCTTAAACCAAGGACTGCCTCTCAGATGCCCGTGGGGCCAGTCCGGTAACTAAGGAGAAAAGTGAGCAGGGGGCAATCAATGCTGCTTCTGCTGATAATGCTGATTCAGCACTTCTTCCAGTTTGACAGAAGCCAGAATTTTGTGCAATTTTCAATTTTTAGTTTATTGAGGTGTAATTTACATAACATAAAATCAATCATTCTAAAGTGAGCAGTTCACTGGCATTTAGGACATTCACATTGCTGGGCAAGCACCACTTCTATTTAGGCCCAAAACATTTTCATCACTCTGAAAGGAAACTCCATATGTATTAACAGGTGTATCTTCTTTCCCTGTTCCCCAGCCCATGAAAACCACCTGTCTGCTTTCTGTTTCTGTGTACCTACTGTGGATACTTCAGATAATTGGAATCATATACTATGTGGTTCTTAATTTCTCCTTTATTGTTGAATGATAGCTTTATAGGATACACAATTCCTGGTTGACAGCTTTTTTTTCTCTCTCTCTCTCTCTTATAACAATTTGAAAATGTTATCCTGGGGCTCCTGGGTGGCTCAGTCGGTTAAGCATCTGACTCTTGATTTCAGCTGGGGTCGTGATCTCGTGGTTCATGAGCTGGAGCCCCACCTTGGGCTGTGCACTGACAGCACAGAGCCTGCTTTGGCTTTTCTCTCTCCTTTCTCTGCCCCTTCTCTGCTCATGCTGTCTCTCTCAAAATGAATAAATAAACATTAAAAAATTGTTATCCCATTACCTTCTGGACTGCATGGTTTTTGATGATAAATTAGCTATTACTTTTTTTTTTTTTTTTTTTTTGAGGATCATTAGTATGTAAGGAGTCCCTTTTCCCTTGCTCCTTTTAAGATTCTTGCTGTCCTTGGCTTTTGACAGTTTGGTTATAATGTATTTCGGTGTGGATTCCCCTGTGTTTATTTTTTGTGGTGTTCACTGAGCTTCTTGAGTGAATAGATCTACACCCTCTATCAAATTGGGATGTTTTTGGCCATTTATTCCGATGTTCCTTATGCTGCTTTATTCCCTGCCTTTCCTTCTGAGATTCCTGTTACGCAGTTGATTTGGTCCTCCTGATGGTATCTAGCAGATTTCTTAGGCTCTGTTCATTTTTCTTAATTCTCTTTGCTTCTCAGAGTAGATATTTTCCATTGTCTTATCTTCATATTTACTGATTCTTTCTTCTGCCTACTCAAATTGAAGCCCTCTGGTGAGTTTTAAAAATTTCAGTTAGTGTACTTTTCAGCCTCCATTTACTTGGCTGCTTTTTTAAAATTTCTATTACTGTCTTCTAATTGTTAACACATCATTCTCCTGGCTTCTTTGGCTCTTTGTCCATATTTTCTTTAAGCCTTTTGGCATATTTAGGACGGTTGATTCAAAGTTTTTATGTGGTAGGTCCAGTGTCTGTTTCCTCAGGGACGGTTTCTGTTAATTTCTGTGAATGGGCTATGCTTTCTTGTTTCTTTATGTGCTTCATAATTCTTTTTTGAAAGCTGGACATTTTGAATATTGCATAGTCGTGATTTGGGAGGTCCGGTGACTCCTTGGGGTTTGGTGCTTCTTGCTCTCAGCTCTGTTTGTTTAGTGAATATTAAAAATTTATTTTGTGAGTCCTGTTGTATATAATCTCTGCAGGTTCTGTTAAATATTTCTTTAGCTAGTGCTGCCACACAGATTTCCTTGAGTTCCAGGAGGAGAGAGGGAGAGAGGGAGAGAGAGAGAGAGAACATCTCTCCTAGTCTTTGCAGAATGCTGTGTGTTGGGGCCCTCCTTAACTACCTAGCCAGGCTATTTCAAACTCTTCCCTAGCCTTCGCTTGCTGGGAAGACCATCCAGAGGTGAAAGATCAGTGTCTTCTCACGTCTTTTCTGAGCATGCGACCTGCTGTGAATATACACATGGCTGTCTAACCTTCCCAGTATACATGGGTGGTTTTGAATGCCCAAATTACCCAGAGAAGCTCCCTCCCCAGCTTCTCCTTTTAGGCTTTTGGATCTCTGTTGTATGCTTCAGTGGTAATCACCTGTCCAGGATTGCTGCCAATAGTTTATTTGCCTTACCGTGTTTTTAAGGAGGGCTTGCTGATCTTCTACCCTCAGAGAGTTAGTTCCATGTTAGATGAGCCCCTTGTGCCAGTTTTTCAGACAACCTCCGGACAGGTTAGAACAGACACAGTTTTTTTTTGTGAATCATGTCTGCTCTGCTGCTTCTGGAACAAGGGACCCGAGTCCTGCACTGGGAACATGGGCTGTATCTTTAACCGTTTGCACCATTAAGCTGGAGAGGAGGGTGTCAAAATGCACAGAACTTTCCTTCCATTTTTATGTTACCTTTCTTTTGTTTCAGTGTTCCTTTGGTTGCTGTGAACCTTTTACTGCTTTCCAGAATTCTGACAGAGTTGATTCTATTTTTGCTTGAGTTTTCAATGTTTCTGTGGAGGGATGGGACCTTGGAGGTGCCTACTGTGCATTTTTGCTGATATCCCAGGCCGGAAGCCAGAAATATTTAGTTATTGGCAACAAAGCATGTTGTGGCCTTGCAGAGTGAGGTTTAGGATTATAGCTTTAAGGCCTTAAACAGGCTAAGTGCTCAATGAAACCCAACAAGAAACAGAACAATAGAAATTCTGACTCACAGCTTTATGGTTTCTCCCCCTGCTATGACCCTTAGCTTCTTTTGTAACTTTTGGTGTAAGGATGCATTCTTTTAAAAGGATTTTTCTTTCATATTGTAAGCAATAGATACTTTGTTACATCATTTCATATTTCATTCAGTGAAGAATTTATTCACGTGAGCCATATGTGTAAGCTGTGGCAGGCCCCTGGGAAGCAATACATTTATAAATCAATGGGGCAGCATATTAGGGGAGTCTTTCTTTTCTTAATCAATTAAAAAAATTATTATTTAAGTATGGTTAAGATACAGTGTTATATTAGTTTCATCAGAGTGATTCAATAATTGTATATATCACTCTGTGCTCACCACAGTGATTCTAGTCATTGTGCAATGTCATTACAATATTATTGACTGTATTCCCTACGCCGGACTTTTCATCTCTCCATGACTTATTTATTCTATAACTGCAAGTTTGTACCTCTTAATCCCCTTCACCTATTTCACCCATCCCCTTAATCCACCTACTCTCTGGAAACCACCAGTTTATTCTCTGTATTTAAAAGTCTGTTTGTTCTTTTGTAGGTTTTACATATAAGTGAAATCATACAGTATTTGCCTTTCTCTGAGTTAGTGGTGTTTCTTTTAGCATGACCACTTACAAACCTAGATTTGTTTGCATGTATGGTAAGCCTTTTTCTTAGCAAAAGATAAGCAAATAAACATTGTGGGTATGTGTGTCTGATAGACAAATGATTATTTTCTGTTGGCTGTATCTGTATTTGTTATAGTGTATGTTTATACTGTTAATAGCTTGTGGTTTGATACTTAAAACGCATGAAATTTTAACCTTCATGCAAGAATGCTCCCGAGCCTCCTGAGCCTGTACTGTTGGTGCTGTGATCAGAGATGTGTTCTGAAGCCAAAATAGACTCCCACAAATATAGTCAGCTAATCTTTGGAGCCCTGGGCTGCCTTCCGAACAATTTTGGTTGCTCACGTGACGATCTTGAAAGGGGTCCCCACCCCCACAGGTAATCCATGTACACAGGTAGATGTTGTGAACAGGGAGGGCCATGGGGTAGCTTTCCATTTTAACTAAACATTTGTATTACTAGGTGTGAACAACTCAAGTTGTTCTAGTTTGTGAAGGAGCATTCTTGCTGTCAGCCTGTACTGTAGCAAATTAATAGATTAAAAAAATCATGAAAACATCTTATCTGTTTCTTCTGAGCATTGGCATCCTGGGAGAGCCCTGGCTGTTCCCCTCCAGTTTGTGTAGTGTGTGTACCTGTCTATGCCTGTGTGTCCTGCAAGAACTCTAGGACCATCAAGTACCTAATTAGCAGTGAAGTAATCATAGCATGAATGCTTTAAAGGAGGAATCACAGATTTTATAAAAGCTGAAACTTAGGATCTAGCCAGATCTAAAATTTCCAATGAATTCATAAAACCACTTGTTTTATAATTACTTGAAAAGTAGATAATGATCAGCAATCCCAGCACATTGTTTTGTGGATATTGATAAACTTACTCTAAAGCATAGATGGAGAGGCAAAAGACCTGGGGTAGCCAATGTAGTAACAAAGGAGAACAATCAAGTTGGAGGACCGATGCTGCCTGACTTCAGGACGTATATAAAGCCCTAGGAGTCAAGATGTTGGGGTAGAGGCAGAATAATATACTAATATATCGATGGAATAGAATAGAAGTCCAAGAAACAGACTCATGCAAATGTAGTCAGCTGATCTTTGACACTGGAACAAAGCCAGTTCAGTGGAGAAAGGATAGTGTTTTCAACAAATGGGGCTGGAACAAGTGGATATCCACTTGCAAAAACTCTTTGTGAAAATAAACTAAAAATGGATTATGGACCTAAATGTAATGTAAGATGTAAAATTATAAAATTTGTAGTAGGTCATGTAGGAGAAATCCTAAATGACTTTGGGTTTGGCTATGACCCTAAACATAACACCAAAGGCGTGATCCGTGAGAGAATTGACTTCATTAAAATAAAAAACTTCTGCTCTGCAGGAGACGCTGTCCAGAATATGAGAAGACAAGGGGTGCCTGGGTGGCTCAATTGGTTAAGCGTCCGACTTCAGCTCAGGTCATGATCTCTCAGTCCGTGAGTTGAAGGCCCATGTTGGGCTCTGTGTTGACAGCTCAGAGCCTGAAACCTGCTTCAGATTCTGTGTCTCCCTCTCTCTCTGCCCCTCCCCCACTCACACTCTGTCTCTCTCTGCCTCTCAAAAATAAAGAAATGTGATAATTTTTTTAAAGAATATGAGAAGACAAGCCACAGATGGAAAAATATTTGCAAAAGTCATATCTGATAAAGGACTGTTATGCAAAATATTCAAAGAACTCTTAACACTAGGAAAATGAACAACCTGATTAAAAAATGGGCAAACTATCTGCACCGACACCTTGCCAAGGAAGACATACGGATGGCAAGTAAGAACATGAAAAATGTTCCCACATCATATGTTGTTAAGGAATTTTGCATGAAGACAACAGTGATGTGCTATTACACACCTATCAGAATGGCCCAAATCCAAAATACCAACACCATCAGAGGCTGACGAGGATGTAGAGTAGCAGGAACACTCATTCATTGCTGGTGGGAATGCAAGATAGGAGAGCCTGTCTAGAAGACAGATTGGCAGTATCTTACAAAACCTAACGTTCTCTTACCACATGATCCAGCAGCCATGTGTCTTGGCATTACCCACATGAACCAGAAACTTTTGTCCACACAAAAACCTGTACATGAATGTTCTTGACAGCTTTACTCATAATTACCAAAACCTGGAAGCAACCAAGATGCCCTCCAGTAGGTGAATGGGTAAACAACTTAGGCACCTCCAGGCAGTGGAATATTTTTCATCACTAGAAAGAAATAAGCTATCAAGGCAAGAAAAGACTTAGAACTTTAAGTGTAGGGCGCCTGGGTGGCTCAGTCGGTGAAGCATCTGACTTTGGCTCAGGTCATGATCTTGCTGTTTGTGAGTTCGAACCCTGTGTCGGGCTCTGTGCTGACAGCTCAGAACCTGGAGCTTGCTTTGGGTTCTGTGTCTCCCTTCCCTGCTCACTCTCTGTGTCTCTGACTCTCAAAAATAAATGTTAAAAAATTTTTTAAAAATAAAGAATTTTAAGTGTGTATTACTAAATGGTAGAAGGCAACCTGAAAAGTTACATACTGTATGATTCCAAAAAAAAGCAAAACTGTAGAGACAATAAAATCATTGGTGGTTGCCAGGGATTTGGAGGGAAGGAGGGATGAATAGGTGCAGTACAGGGGGCTTTTAGCACAGGGAAACTACTCTGTATGATACCATAATGGTGGATACATGTCAGTAATTTGTTGAAACCCATGGAATGTGGAACACCAAGAGAGAACCCAAATGTGGACTGTGGTCTTTGAGTGATCCTGATGTGTTGATGCAGGTTCATGCATTGTAGCAATGTTTTATTCTGGTGGGGGCATCAGTGATGGGGAAACCAAGTGCGTGTGTGTCTGTGGGGAATATGTGGGAACTGTACTTTTTGCTTGATTTTTGTTGTGAACCCAAACTGCTGTAAATAATAAGAGTCCACTAATGAAATAGAATTTAACTTAAAATTTTTTTAAACATTTTTATTTATTTTTGAGAGACAGAGACAGAGTGTGAGTGGAGGATGAGCAGAGAGAGAGGGAGACACACAATCTGAAACAGGCTCCAGGCTCTGAACTATCAGCCCAGAGTCTGACACGGGGCTCCAACCCATCAACCATGAGATCATGACCTGAGCTGAAATCAGATGCTTAACCAACTGAGCCACCCACACGTCCCTGAAATAAAATTTTAAAATGCAACGTTTGGGGGTGCCTGGTTGGCTCAGTCAGTTAAGTGACTGACTCTTGATGTTGGCTCAGGTCATGATCTCACGGTTCACAGGATGGAGCCTTGCCCCATGTTGGTCTCTGTGCTACTGGCATAGAGTCTGTTTGGGATTCTCTCTCATTCCTCTCTCTGCTCCTCCCCTGCTCGCTCGCTCTCTCTCTCTCTCTCTCTCTCTGTCTCTCTCTCTCAAAATAAATAAATAAACTTAAAAAAAATGCAGTGTTCAGCAGTATTAGGGGCCAGAGGTGGAACCTGCCCATTCATCAAGTCAGAGGAGCAGTGGAGCACTCCTAACAAGGAAAGTGTCTGGGCCCAACTCTGTGATTCATAAAGGAAGATTAAGGTGCTGCTTGTTTATTTATGGGCTTCTCCTTGCCATCAGCCCTGTGTGTGCTGAACCAGGATATGTTAGGCCTGTAATTTAATATTTTTAATCTTTATGCCCTGTAAGTGTTTACTTCGCAATTTTCATTAGATCCTAAGGAGGTATGGTGGAATTGCAGAATGGGTTCACACTAAGCTCAGATGTGGAGGGGTCCTGTCAGTTCCTGATTTCTTTGTATAACTGGTTCTTTGTATAACTGGTCTGTTTTATGTATGAATCTCGCATCTACTTGAAAGTCAGAGTATATTAACCATGTGATTTAATATTTTTAATCTTTATGCCGTATCAGTGTTTTAAAATTAATTAATTTCTGTTTAATTCAAACAGATTCTTTAGGCCCTTCCTTATCACTTGAAGTGTGGCCCATAGCTGGGAGTGTGTGCATTTCGTGGGAACCTACCAGAAATGCAGGACCTCAGGTCCCACCCCAGATGAATCAGGACTTGCGTTTTAACCATGTCCCCAGGGGATTCCTATGCACTGTTCAGTTTTGAAAAGCACCCCAGAGGCACTGCTGGGCACCTCCCAGTTCTCAGCCTTCTGCCTCCCTGCAGGCTCCTTTCTGGGGTGGCTGCAGGTTGTAGGGAGGCTGTGGCTCTATGACCTCCTGGAGGTGAGGGGCAGGGATCCGGGTGCAGAGTTCTTCGGTGCTCTGGGATCCCAAGGCAGCAACCCTTCTCCACCTGCTTGCTGCTGTCCTGCTGTCCATGGCTCAAGTTAGGCTGGAACAGAGTGTCCTCTGGTTCCTGTGACTGGGTATAGTCTGCCCTCCCCCTTCCCCACCTGACTCAGTTCCCCTGATTCCTCATGGAACCCCTGAGCATTTGACATGTTCCCATCATACCTTTAGGGTCACTTCATCTTGCCATTTTGGGCCCAGGCTCTTTGTTTCCCTTCTAAGCTCCCCAGCCACCACCTTAGCCACCCCCCTTCCCTCTACCATGGCTGTGGGATTTTCTGGGTCCTACTTACCCTTCTTGGGAAGTTAGAGTGGCCTGGGAAATGGAACATTTAGCGCCGCCTCCTGCCTTGCAGGTTTGGTCTCACATGTCCAGTCCAGGTTGGTGTAGCTCTGCCCTCAAGCCCCTTCCTTCCTGGACACTCATCCCCTCTGCTGGGATATGGGAGACTGGGAACCAATTCTTTTTCTCTAAGTCTTCCCTAACTCTCTGCACACCCTCCTCCGTCCGCCAAATCCCCTTCTGTGCCTCATGTCCTCCTCTGACTGTAAATCATCAAGCCTTGCAGTCTCCCTGCCCCAGCCAAGGAGCTGGCCACTCTGAGAGGAAAGAGCACTGTGAGTAGGGGTCTCAATGTTCCCCTTAGGGCTGGACACCCAGCTACTTCTTGGTGTGTTTATGTGTTTCCCTTTTTATTGTAGTGAATGTTTTTGTGTATACATTGTTGGATACTTGTCTGGTTATCTCCTTGGGATGAGTGCTTAAAAGTGAATTGTAGGTGGTGCAAATTGAGATATGTGCTGTATGTGTAAAACACCCGTCACATTTCACAGACATGGTATACATAAAAGAATGTATGCACAACATTCTCATTAATAATTTTTTATATTTTTAACATGTTGAAATGATAATAATCTTGATGCATTGGTTTGGAGAAATATGTTATTAATTCCTTTTTATTTTTTTAATGTGGCTATTAGATTTTAAATTCTACCCAAGGCTCGGATTATGTTTCTATTGGGCAGTGCTGCCTGGAGGCAAGTGGAATGTGATCCACAGAGGAGTAATTGTCCAGGGGAGTAGAAGCAATGTTTAAAACAGGTCATACCTTTCAGCCACCTAAGGTCTACCTGGTCCATTCTTCTGGATATGTACCTTAAGAATGCCTGGAAGTAGAATTAGTGGATCATATGGTAATTCCATTTTTTATTTTTTAAGGAGCCTCCATACTGTTTTCCACAAATAAAATGAAAACACTAATTTGAAAGGATATATGCACCTGTATGTTTATTGCAGTGTTATTGGCAATAGCCAAAGTGTGGAAGAAACCCAAGTGTCTATTCATAGATGCATGGATAAAGACACACACACACACACACACACACACACACACACACACAGGAATATTCCTCAGCCATAAAAAGAATGAGATCTTGCCATTTGTAATGGCATGGATAGATCTAGAGTATATAATGCTAAGTGAAGTGAGTCAGTCAGAGAAAGACAAATACCATATGATTTCACTCAGATGTGGAATTTAAGAAACAAATGAACAAAAAAAGAGGCTAACAAAAACAGACTCTTAAATACAGAGAACAAACTGATGGTTGGCAGAGGGGAGGTAGGTGAGGGATGGGTGAAACAAAGGAGATTGAGTGCCCTTATTCTGATGCATACTGAGTAATGTACGGGAGTGTTGAATCACTATATTGTACAACTGAAATAAACACTATGTTGATTATGCTTAAATTCAAAAAAGGAAAAAAGGAAAAAAAAAAGAAAAAATAGAATGCCCTTAAGTGCATTCACCTCCTCCCCAAGAGGTTGGTACCTGGAGGCTTGCCCAGCTCAGGGTCTGGGCATGATTCGCAGGTACCTTGGTCCAGTGAGCCAGGAGATCTCCCTAGACCACTGTTCCCCACTATGTCTGAGATGGGGCTGCAGCTCTTTGGCCCCCACATCCTGTGGTCCAGGGGCCAGAAATTGGCAGATGCTGGCCAGGCTTGGTGTTTCTCTGGTGCTAAAATTCTCTGAAACATGTCATAGGCTTTAGCGTGTATCCATACTGTGAGTTCTAAGGGCTAATAGCCAAAGCCAGAATTCTGGTGTCTTTGTCTCCTAGCAACAGATTCTCTCCCAAGCACCCCCCCCCTCTTTTTTGAACTTTTTGTTGCAGTCTAACATACATGCAGAGAATTGTACAAATTGTTGAGTGCACAGCTCAATGTGTGTGTAGTGTGGTTTTTTAAATTTAATTTAATCAAAAAAATTCTTTTACGAAACGAGCATCTGTGTGTAAGCATCACCCAGATCAAGAGGCAGAACCTCTCCTGTGCCCCAAGAACCCGTTGGGCTCCCTTCCAATTGCTCGCCTCCCCAAGGTTACTCTAATTCTGATTTTTAGCATTGCATGTCAATATTGCTTATTATTTGAACTTCATATAAGTGCAGTCATACCTTAAGTATTGTTTAGTGTCTGATTGCTGAGTGTAGTTGTGGTTCATTTGTATTCACTGCTGTGGCATGCTCTAGAGGAGGAATATGTCATGTTTATTTATCAGTTTGGCTGTTGATGTGCATTTGGGTGGTTTATCATTTGGGCTAGTGGGGTCAGGTCTGCCAGGTGCATTCTTGTACGTGGCCTTTGGTGAACACATGCTCCATTCGGACAGGTGTGGGTAAGCGAAGGGTTGCTGGGCACAGGGCAGGCATATGTTCAACTCTAGTAGTTACTCCAGCTTTCCAGGATGTTGTCCTGGTGTCCACTCCCTCCAGCAGTGTGTGAGACTTCTGCTTGCTCCTTGCTGGCATTTCTTGGCATTTCTTGGCCCTCATTTTGGTGACCCTTGCATGGCTTCTGCCCCAGAGAGGAATGAGACACTCACCCGTCCCTTGCCTCCCCTCCCCTCCCCCACCCCCACCCCTACCCCCACCCTCAGGTGGCATTTCTGTTCCATCTTTGCCATAAATGTCTCCACTCAGGCAGGGGGCAAGTAACAAGGTTTGCTTGGGAGGGGCTTCAGGCATCCTGTTCCTCCTTGTGGCCCAAACTCTGGGTCCCCTTCACTGCCACGGTTTGTACTAATTTTAGATTGGTGTGAGAAGTCAGATTATCCACTTTTGGAAATTTAAGATTGCTAGATTCTGAAGCACATTGGATTTCAGGCTACAGGCTGAATGGGCTTTTCTCAGTGAAGCTCTTTTCTCTACTTTCTCTTCATTCTGATGGTGCAGTTTCATCCTGAAATACTTTGAGGGTCACAGAATATAGCCCATGAAGGCCAGCATACAAAATTTACCCTACATGTGTCCAAATGTTGCAGCCTTCTTAGTTCATGGGTGAGCCCCAGAATAAAACAGGGGACCAAGCAATAGTGGTTGTGCCTCTGACTTCCCAGCTCTGAGGAGAGAGATTCTCTCTGCTCTCCACCCCATCCTGACCACCCAGGCTAGAGACACAGGCGTGGAACCCGGACAGGACCCAGGCACTGCTCCACTGTGCAGAAGCGTTGCTGTTGGGATGCATGGATCCCTCCCACTCTTTCCATCCTCACGTCACTTTGCTTGAGATTGGAAGTCCAGAGAAAGCCCCTGTGACCAGACTTGGGTCACAGGTCTGTGCCTTGACCATTGAGTGCTGTGGGGAGATGATATACCAGCCCTCAGGACTACCAGACCCAGTATACACACAGACTGCAGCGAGCAGGGAGAGCTAAACACAGGAAGGGGCAGTAATGTGTTGCAAATGGCAAATCTAGGGAAATAAACATAATCAAGGTGACAGAAGGAAGACAAATCCATATAGATGTCCCTAGAGTTAATGGTTTAAAGTCCTCTATTAAAATAGATGTGGTCAGAGAATAAAACTCAGCTGTGAGTTTCTAAAATGTCATATGGGTAAACCAAGAAAGGTTAAAAATAGTGGGCAAAGATACACAAGACAGGTACAGATGAAAGGAAGTGATATTAAATCAAAGCAAAAGGCATCAAAAAGAATGAGTAAGGTTGTTTTACAGTCACAAAAGGTAGATTGCACAGTGGAATTGAAATTGTTCTGATCCTTTACAAAAAAATATACCCTCAAAATACATAAAATAAAAATTATTAAAAATGCAGTGAGAAATTGACAGAATTATAGTCTGTAAGTTGCTGATTTCTTTGACAGATAAGATAAAATGAGTAAAGATATAAAACGATTTAATAATATAAAGGAACAATTTAGTAGCTCTGCCCAATATTCTGTTCTTCTAGAAGAAACTACCCATTTATTTCAAATATTGATGAACCATTTAAAAAGTTGATTATATTCTGGATCTCAAGGAAAAACATCAGCTTATCCAAAACAGGAATTATATATCTATGACCACCAGGTTATAATTTAGAATTTAATAAAGAAGATAGATAAGATAGTTGGTTGTCATTTTTTTAAAAGGCAAACAAATAAAAATGAATAGTAAACATAGCCACTAGGCCCATAACCTTTCAATCAAAGGGGAAATCAAAAATGAAATGTCAGACCCTTTTAAAAAAGCCCAAATAGTACACCATTTATATAAAGTTTTAAGATACACAAAACAATATCATTTTAGGGAGGCTTCATTTGCATTTTAAGTATAAAGTGCATAGAAATGACACCAAATACTGAATGAAAATTAAAAATAACAGCAATACTCTCAAACTTCTGTACATGTTCTTACAGGAAAATTTATAGTTTCAGTGCTTTTATTGTTAAACAAGAAAAAATTTTTTAAATTGAACTGAACGCATAGGGGCACTTGTACCCCAATGTTTATAGCAGCACTTTGAACAATAGCCAAATTATGGGAAGAGCCTAAATGTCCATCAACTGATGAATGGATAAAGAAATTGTGGTTTATATACACAATGGAATACTACATGGCAATGAGAAAGAATGAAATATGGCCTTTTGTAGCAGCGTGGATGCAACTGGAGAGTGTGATGCTAAGTGAAATAAGCCATACAGAGAAAGACAGATACCATATGGTTTCACTCTTATGTGGATCCTGAGAAACTTAACAGAAGACCATGGGGGAGGGGAAGGAAAAAAAAGTTAGAGAGGGAGGGAGCCAAACCATAAGAGACTCTTAAAAGCTGAGAATAAACTGAGGGTTGATGGGGGGTGGTGAGAGGGAGGGGAAGGTGGGTGATGGGCATTGAGGAGGGCACCTGTTGGGATGAGCACTGGTGTTGTATGGAAACCAATTTGATGATAAATTTCATATTTAAAAAAATTGAACTGAACACACCACTTGAATAGAGTAGAAAAAAACCCCACAGTAATCCACATCCAAGTAAAAATAGGAGGAAGGAATAAAGATAAAATTGGAGATGAAAAATTGGGAAACAGAAAAATAGTAGAATTGATGGATAAGCCTAAGAGTTCATTCTTGGAAAAGCCCAATAAGATTTTTAAAAAAATTGTGTGGTAAGAATAATCTTCCAAAAGAAGAAAAACAAAGAAAATATATTGAACAAAATGAGCATGTAATGCAGAGATAAGCATTTAAATGTAATAAGAGTGTGTGTGACTCTGATATACTTGAAATCTTTATTGAAATAAATGTTCTTTGAGGAAAAGATACCATCACATTTTCTCAAGAAGAATCAAAACCCCAAATGGGCTAGTGTCCAAGGAAGAAATAGAAAAACAACATTCAAGGACATTTTTACAAAGGAACAGGAATGAAAGATGTTTCCAGCTAGCTATTAAAACGTTATTACTGGTTCAATAAAATTAAATGCAAACAGAAAGCTCAGAAAAAAGTTTGCCTGTGGTAGGAAATGTATTAAAATATTTGGACTTTATTTTTATTTTTATTTTTTAGAGAGCATGGGTGGAGAGGGGCAAGGGGGAGAGAGAATCTTAAGCAGGCTCCAACGTGGGGATTGATCCCACGACCCTAGGGCTGACCTGAGCTGAAATCAAGGGTCAGACACTCAACCCACTGAGCCACCCAGGTGCCCCAATGTATTAAAATATTTAACGTGTTGAATCTAACAAATCAATATGAGAAAAAAAGTCCAGTAGAAAATCAGTAAAAAAATAATGAATGAAAAGCATATAAATGGCCAGTCAATATAAGATGCATGATTGGAGCCCTGATAAACCTCACTAGTAATTAAATCAGTAAGATTGATGATAACATGGTGCTTTTTGGTTTTGCAGGCAGCCTGGACTTTGGAGTTTGGTACTCAGGCTCATGGCCTCCCTGGCAGTCTTTAGCATGTGATTTGGGGCATGATGCTTTAATTTCCCAAGCCTCAGTTTTCTTACCTATAAAGTGGGTATTATAGAGCGTGTGATTCTTGATCTCGTGGTCCTGAGTTGTAGCCCCATGCATTGAGCGTAGAGATTATTTAAAACAGAAACAAAAAACAAAACCCACAATAAAGTAGGCATAATAATTCCTGAGTCTTTGGATTGTTTAAAGGTTAATAAATAGGATAATTTATGCAAAACTTTTTACTATTACTATGTCTAGACCGTGATAAGCAGTTAATAAATAGTTGTTGTTATTACTGGTGTGTTATGTCAATAAATAAAAAAAAAGATTTAAAGAATGGTAAAACCCATTGTTGGTGAAGATATGAAGAAACGGGCCCTTATACACCGCCCCCTTGCCCTGAACATGCTCTCAGAGATCTGGGCCAATGTCTGGCCTGTTTATTGTCACATCCCCAGCACCTGGCACAGCACCTGGCTTGTCACAGGTAGTGTTTTTTTTCTGAATGAGTTGCACTGAATGCTGGCAAGTATTTGAGGGCTGTTGGCAGTATGATCCCAAAGCCTTAAAAACGTGCGTATTTGACTCAGCTGTTCCATTTTTTTGAAATTTATCTCGAGAGAATGGCCCATCATTAATGCAAAAATATGCATATAACAGCAATATAAATGAGAACATAAATGTCCTCCTCAAGGGGGTTAGCTAAGTCAGTGTTCTCACAGAGGATGCTGTTAGCATTTTGGGCAGCTGTGCACACAAGAGCCACACATGCCTGGGCCCATTCCCATCAGTACCAGTAACACTCCCCAGTCCTGTAACAACCCACTGACGACTGAAGGATTCTCTTTACCTATGCTGTGAAATCACATATGGTCATTACATATTATTTTGTAAAAGCATATTTGTTGATGTGAAAAATGTTTATGACATATCAAAGAAGAATGAACAATTCATAAAAGTTCACAAAAGAGTATGTACAGAATGACCCCCTTTTTGGTTCATGCACATTTATGTAGATGCATGTCTCTAAGAATGTGTGTACATCAAGAAATTAATAGTGCAGTCTGGCACTCATGTGACGATGGTTTGTTTTTCTTCCTGGTGTTTTCTGTATTTGCTACAGTGAACATGCCTTAAGGCTTGCTCCACAGCATACAGGAAGGGTACGAAGCAGCAAAGTGCCCCAGAAAGGAGCTGATATCACACAGCACTCTTGGCCTTGAAGACACAGAGGGAGGTGATAGCACAGCAGGCTGAGATAGCTATGCTGAACCCCAGGTGGCTGGACCTGAGTGGGCTTCTGGGCTGGTTCCTGATAGAATGGGGGCTGCCTGACCTCTGGGGGAGGCTGCGAGCAGCCAAGTTCAGGGTGGGCCTGCAGAAGGACAGGCCTGAGGAAGGGCAGGAGGCAGACCATGTGAGAAGCATGCTCCCCGTGGCTTCTGGTGAAAACATCCAAGGCCTGGAATCTGGCTGGGGAATTGGAGAGTGGACAGGGACAGAGGTAAGGGAATAGGGACACATGTCGGCAGACCCGCCTGGATGGCTGTCGTGGCTAAGCCACGAGGACAGACATGCCTTTCCTCTTTGTAGACCCCATGCTGACTTCCTTGGTGCCTGGGGACAGTAGGCACTCAGTAGCTGTTTAGTGAATGAAGGTTCTAATGTCATTTTCTTCTTGTGTTTTACTTCAGAGAGCCTTCTAAAAATGAGGAAGGGTTATTTAACTGCTCCCCTGCAATTCCTAACAGATGTGAATATAGACTTTTTCCTTTTAGGGGATGGTGGGGTAGTGGGAGGTGAACTTTACAGTGGTTCCTGAAACTGTAAGCATATACTATCATACACAAAACGCTTTTCAAAATATTAACCCCTTATGTAAATAACCAGTTTCATTTTACTTTTATTTTTTAAAACATTTATTTATTTATTTTGAGGAGAGAGAGACAGCATGAGCAGGGGAGGGGCAGAGAGAGAGGGAGAGAGAATCCCAAGCAGGCTCCATGCTGTCAGTGCAGAACCTGACACAAGGCTCTAACTCACAAACGGTGAGATTGTGACCTGAGCTGAAGTCAGGAGTCAGATGCTCAACCAACTGAGCCACCCAGGCACCCCCAGTTTCATTTTAAAACAGCATTATTTTAGGATAAAAAGAATTGCAGATTTTAGCTGTAAAAATTACAGAGCCAGAGTTTTATCTGGAACAGTATAATTTGCTGTCTAAAATTTTTATGTAAGTATTATGTCTCTAGATTTCAGACAGTCATCCCTTGACATTTTATAAGTTTGTTTTCATTTACAGATCTGTCCCATTTTCCCTGAATAGGATTATTATGTCTGCGAGTATTTCTTAATGGGCTATTATCTCATGGATGGATATTAATGTGAACAGGAGACAGATGCCCACTGTTGGTCAGGGACATCACTGAGAAGTGAAATAGAACACCTGTTACCATGGGTCAGTCCGGCTTTCTGTTGGATCTGGTTTTCCTGGAGCCTGAAAGACATGCCAGTAGAGGTTAGATGGTTGGCTAGGGTGGATAGAAAGTAGGAGAAGGCATCCAGAGTGCTAATGAGTCTCTCAGGACTCCCATTCTGTTCTGTGATGGCTTCATTCCCCTCCTCTGGGGGACAGTGTGGACCCTTCAAAGAAGCCGCCTTCTCTTCATCTTCTCTCTGTTTGAACATCTAGGGCTGCATCTTGCCTTGGAGTCCCCTCTCTTTGCCCTGGCTGTGCCTTCTGTTGGCCTTAGTGAGAGTCAGCTTCAGACCTCCTTAAAGTTAATCGTGCTCTACAGAGCCTGGAGCGGATGGGCCCTCCATATCCTGGTCTGAGTTTGGGACTGCAGGTGGTTGCCAAGGGAGCCAGGTGGAGTGTGGCACGTTTTCCAGCAGCCCTGTGACCCCAGCCCTGCATGGGAGAGCCATTGTGGGGGGCACTTTACTGCTCAGCTCAGTGGTAATAACAGCAATATATAGAGCTTGCCTGCTGTGAGCCTGGTGCTGGCCTAACATTCTTATCAGTCCCCAGCACAGTCCTTGGAAGCAGTAATTATTATCAGCATCATGCACGTGAGCACTGGAACCACAGGCTGGCCCCCAGACCACACCTGTTGCTTTCACTCCCACCCTGCCTCTCTGTCAAATGCTGCATGTGTGTTGGCATATTTTGGCATGAATCTGTGCTCTTTATGGAGGGTCAGATTCTATTCTGGTTTGTATAATTTAGGACTTACAGGATTCTCTAGGATAATAACAGGGAGATGCTTCTATAATGGGAAAACGGGTTTCCTTCCAAAGTAAAATGAGGAAAAATCAGCATGTAATGAATGGGACCAGGTGTCTACAGATATCATCCTCCTGAGAGACGACTTTGAACTCTGTGGTCAAGGAGGTTTAGGGACACCCAAGTCCACATTTGGTACCATGACGTGTAGATTGTCGGGGTGGGAATGGCCAAAAAGATTGGACCTAACTATGAAGCTGAAATGTAACCATTTGTGTTTTGTTTGAGAAAAAGTTTGCACTTACTGAAAGACTCATCTCTGTGGACTGTTTCTGCTGCCCTGGCCCAGGAGGGTTGCCCCTGCCGGCTGGACGTAGCCTTTCTGGATGACAGAAGTGATGGCACTTGCCAGGCCAGAGCTGGCAGCATTAGGAAAGCCTGGTTTGTCGTGGTGCTCAGTCCTGTGCTTTCCAGGCAGCCTCCTGGCTACCTTTTAATGTGCCTTTTCCTGTAGGGTTGTGTTGAGTGGCCAGGCTGCTGGGAGGTTCTCCTCGTCTGGTAACCAGCTGGTTGGCTGGCATACTGGCTGATAGATCAGCCCCTTGTGGAATTTTGCAGGAAGACCCAGCAGGAAGTGGTGACTGGATGGGAAGGGACAGCTTGGGGACTAGGTGACATCCCATCCCTTCCACAATGGGGATGTCCTGGCTAGTGGGCAGAAGCCAGGTTACAAGGAAGGAGTGGATGAATTACAGGGAGAATACTGATGGTGGCCATGGCCTGCTGACCACACTCGGGTGGTCAAGTTTGGTGCTGACTTGTTTTCGAAGGTGGTGCCCACCAAAGGTGGTGGTCTCAGGTGTGGTGGACTTAGACCTGTAGGCTGGGCCATCTGTCTCTGGTCACGGGCAACACTTGCAGTTAGGCATTTTCCCAAAGCCCCTGGCCACTAAGGTTGCAACCATCTATGGGCTCCTGAGGGGTGGGAGCCCTGGAGGACAAGGACCATGGCTGGCTTTAGCACTGGTGGCTATGCACAGCCAGCCCTTTCCATCTGAGATATATTTCAGGGATGGGAGTGGGAGCCTCAACCACATACAACCCTGGTTTTGCTGCTTGAGAACTCTGATGACCATGACACAAGGATCCAACACCGAGGGAAACAGTTATAGATGGTTTTTCTTTGCCAGCTTCCTGGAATCTTTGGTAACTTCCTTCTCTACCCACCAGTTCTGAGCTTGGTGATTTGGACTTTCCCTGAAAGTTTCAGTGAAGTGAACACTGGTCTTTATATGATGTGGGCCTTTGCTGCGATTTCTTTAACAGCTGGAGTATGCCCCTAATTAGGGCGGATAGGAGAGAAGTGAGTTTTCATGGACCACAGCATTTTTCTTTAAGGTCCTAATGATGCCCAGGCTCCAGGTGGGTGTTTAAAGGTTGTCAGTACTGTCCAGACGCCTGGCTGGCTCAGTTGGTTAAGGGTTTGACTCTTGATTTTGGCTCAGGTCTTGATCTCATGGTTCATTAATTCAAGCCCCATGTCGAGCCCCACTGACAGTACAGAGCCTGCTTGGGATTCTCTGTCTCCCTATCTCTCTGCCACTCTCCCACTCATGATCTATCTCTCTTTCTCTGTCTCTGTCTCTGTGTGTGTCTCAAAAATAAATAAACATTAAAAAAAAAAGGTTGTCAATACTGTCAACCAGGAGACCCAGCCTTGACATGGGAACCCTGTGTTTGGTCCTGACCATCCTATGTGCTGGGTGGTCTTGAGCCAGGTGTAGAAGCCCTTGGACCTCAGGTTTCTCATCCATTTGTTAGATGAGGGTGTTGATGAAGGCAGTAACACCCCTCTCGAGGTCTGGGGCCCCTTTCAGAAGCGGATGGAAGCTGTGAGCCCATCACAGAGGGGCTCACAGTTCTTAGGGCTTCTGGGAGCCTGTCGGGCCCTCCTGGTCTTGAGATTGTCAGATTGTCATGAATGAATGCTGGAACACCAGCATGCACCCAGGGAGACGAGAGCTGGGGGCTCAGCTGACGCCCTGAGGTCAATCTGCTGTGAGCCTGAGGTGGGTACTTACATTTCCTGCTCTCAACTGAAGCCAACCTGTGCTTCCTTGCTGAATCAGACATAGCATCAATCAGTATAGTAGACTTTCTGACAATTACTATTATTATTTTTAACATGTATTTTCCTGTTCACCCTGAACACAGAAGGATAGCTTTTGGTTCATAAAACCAAACCCGCAGGTGTTCATCTCTGCTCCCAGATGTGTTTTATTAGCTCATGCAGTGTTTAAAAATGTTTAATTACTTCCTAATACTTAGAACTTGGGAGACTTCACAGTAAAATATGGATTTTGAGTTCTTTTGCAAAATTGGAAGATCTGGCCCCACTGGGTGTGAATTCTCTCAGGGCAGCTGCCTTCCCGTGAGGGAAGCTTTCTGGCAGCCACGGGCCCCCTTTGTGGCCTTGTCTTTGGCCTCATCTTTGTCCCTCCTAGCGAGGGCTTGGGAACCTCGTGTCTGAGAGGGGATGCCTTCTGCAGTGCTGTGTACTTCTTGTCCGTGTGCCCTCTACTTTGTACACACAGCCATTGTTTCAGTGCCCTTCTCTAGCAGGTGGTGGGGAGCACGGAGTAGGACATGCTGAGCAGCACAGGATTACAGCGGCTTTAGCATTTCACCTAAAGGAATGCTTCCCAGTCTGATGATGCTGGCTTTTTTAAAAAAAAAATTTAAGTTCATTTATTTATTTTGAGAGAGACAGAACAAGCAGGGGAGGGGCCGAATGAGAGGGAGACAGAATCCTGATGTGGGCCTTGAACTCAGGAACCGTGAGATGATGACCCGAGCCAAAATCAAGAGTTGGATGCTTAATTGACTGAGCCACCCAGGCACCCCAGTGTTGGCTTTCTTAATTTGCTTGAAGTAGTACGGATTTTCCAGGGAAAGAGATGCTGACATTCAGCTGCAGAAGAGTGCAGACCGCCTTCAACAGATATTTGTAATGTGTTTTTAAAAATTTATATATTTTGAGAGAGAGAAAGAGAGCAAGTGGGGGAGGGGCAGAGAGCAAGGGAGACAGAATACCAAGCTGACAGCACAGAGCCTGGCGCGGGGCTTGAACTCGAGTACTGTGAGATCATGACCTGAGCTGAAACAAAGAGTTGGACACTTAACTGACTGAGCCACCCAGGTGCCCCTATAATGCATTTTTATTTCCTTTCTAATAATCATGTGTAAGTGCTTGTAAGCTTAACCCTGGAACCTTTAAAAAATAGAGAAAAGGGGATTCTTTTTTTGTTCTGTTTCATTTTATTTTTGAGAGAGAGAGACAGAGTGTGAGCGGGGGAGGGGCAGAGAGAGAAGGAGACACACAATGCGAAGCAGGCTCTAGGCTCAGAGCCATCAGCACAGAGCCCGACGTGGGGCTCGAACCCATAAACTGTGAGATCATGACTTGAGTCGTAGTCGGACACTTAACTGACTGAGCCACCCAGGTGTCCCAAGAAAAAAGGGGATTCTTATGTGTGTATATGTGTATGAGTGTAGTGTGTACTTGTATGTGGATATATGGATGTATTTGTAAATAACGTGTATACGTGTATATACGTGTGCCTGTGTATATGTGTATATACAGGTGTGTATACGTGTATAAATGTATACATGTATATGTGTATATATGTGTATATTTATATATGTATATGTGTACATATGAATGTATGTATGTGTGTGTATGTGTATTTGTGTATATGTATGTATTTGCATGTATATATGGGTGTGTGTATACATATATATGTATGTATGTGTATATGTATATGTGTGTGTTTGGGCATGTATATGTGTGTGTATATATTTATGCATGCATGTGTGTATGTATGCATGTGTATTTGTGTGTGTATTGGGGCACATATATATGTGTATATCTATGTGTGTGTGTACTCTGAAGCCAGAGATTCCTTGTTGAAAGCGGTCATCATTTGTGACATTTTCAAGGTGGGTTTGGATATTCAACAGCTGCCCTTCAGAGGCTGTTCTCCTCTTACATCCTCTGCTGAATTGTCACCGCTGACCCTGGAAGAATTAGATAACAGAGTATGCTTTAGCCGTTGAGCTGTCTCCAGAGATGGAGACAAGGTAATGCAGCTGGTGCCATCAGAAGAGCGTTGTTCTATAAAATGTAAATACCAGGGTCACTTATGATCCCTGTTTTGCAGTTCTTGGGGAAAAGATAGAGCACAATTAAAGCAGCTGCTCCACTCGGCTCTGGCTGCTACCCCCCTTCTGAGGTTCTTCTTTTGTTATGGGGTGCTCCTTGGCCCTGTGCTTGCCTGTGCCCCATTTCTCCTGCTCACAGAGCATGCTCACCATCCCCACCCTGCAGGGCTCCCGTCTTGTGCTGCCCTTTGTGCTGTATCGACTCTATTCCTGCTTAGAAGTGGCCTCTCTAGGGCTTCTCAACCTCAGCAATCAATTGCTGGAATTGCCCCCAACCAGACAGAATACTGTGCCCATGGCCTGGGCCCTCTGGTTCCTACCTTGCTGCCTGGAGCAGTGCCTCTGAATCTCTGCATATACAAGTGTGTGTACAGCTGGGTAGTAGCTCTTTTCTCAGAAGAAGGCATTGGGTGGAAACACTGTGTGCAGTCCCTCTGGGACAGCCTGCCATCTTGCTCTGTTGTATCTGTGCTGACCCTGGGGACCCTTGGCCACTTTTCTGCTATGCAGGTTATGCTGGGTGGGCAACCAGGCACTGACCAGCAGAGGTCTGGTCCTTCCTTTCTTACTAGTAAACCACCAGTCCTTCTAGCTGTTTCTTCGAAGCTCCTGCTTCTGTGCTCCCTGTGTCTCCAGGCTCTGTGCCCCTTGCCTTTCTGTCTGCCTTCCCCAGTGCTCACCCTCTCCCCAGCCTGTGCCTTCACTTCACTGTCTGCCTCTGCTCCCTCTGTCCTTCTTGTTTCCCTTGCAAGGTATATCATTCTGTCACTGCTGTTTTCCAAAGCCACTCTCATTCGTGGTTGGTGGTTTCCCTTCCTTTTGCAGAAGACTGGCTCCTCAGCAGTGCTGTCAAGAAGGCTCTGCCCCAGAGCCTTTGCCTTCTTTGTTCAGCACAACCTTCTGGTCCCTTCCACTTGTTCCCAGCACGGCTCAGACCCTGGGATCCAAGTAGCACACACTGGATCCTTCTGGCTGCCCCTGTAGCTGCAGAGGCCCCTGGGCTGTCAGGAGAAATGCCTGGTGGAGATTTTCACATCAGTGTGTGCCCTCTGTGTACGATGCTCCACCCAACAGTTGGGAAATAATCTGTTGATAGCAGAGCCTTTTCTTCCCCTGAAAGGCTCAAAATAGTTTGCTTTCGTGAAATGTGAACATGGAGTTGATCTGGATGAGGGTGCGGGCCTGGGCTCATGCCCTCTCCCCTTGGCAACACCTCCACCTGGGAAGACCCTGATCCCCCTTCTAGATCCTTCTGGGCTCTGTGCAGCGCCCGTTGAGATCCACTGCACTGGGCTGAGCTCTGCCAGGCGAATTCCGGAAAATGCAGAGTAATTCCACAATCCTCCCCTTGGCTTACTTTCAAGAGGCAGTCACTGGGGGCCAAAGAACAGCAGCCAGTATTTTATAACATTATAAGATCACACCCAACAGTGGTGGCTAATGTAAAACAAGATATGATGTTTATCAAATAACTGTGTGAGCTAGAATGATTTTTAATGGTGACTTGGTACCAAGAAATGAACACTAACTAGCAATCAAGCAATGAATTAATCTAACAAGAGGGTCAAAGGAAGGGATTTTTCAGCATCAGTAACTTTGTCTGCTAATGCTCATCATTTGATTGTGGCTTCCAGCAGCTTCTGGAAGGATGGAGAAGGATTTTGAGGTGCATCCAGGCTTCCACGTGGCCTGTTAGCAGTGTCAACCATGGCTGAGGGGAGGGGCCTGTTGCCCTGGTGACAAGTATTTGATACCCCTGGATTGACCTGCAGGAGGAGGGAGGGAGTATGTGAGAGGGTGGCAGTGAGTTGACATGAAGTTTGCAAAGTTGCTAGTGGGCAGGTGTCCCGAGATGAAGCCTGAGAACATGCTTATCTGTTCACAGGTGACGTGCACCCTGGGAAAAGGGCATACAGACCCAGATGGGCAGTGCCCACGGTGAATTCAGTGCACCGGAAAGCAGCCAACATGATAATTGTGGTGGTCCCCTGGCAACCCTCAACCCCCACCCACTGGCCTTGCCCTGTTCTTCCAGAGTTCGTGGGCATGTTGTAATTTTCTGTGGTATGTTTGTGGAGGTTCATTTAATTCAGCATCCATTCTTTGATCTTGTCTTAGGCTCTTTTTAGTGATTTAAAGAAATCCATTCTATGGTTTTTAAAGCTGTGTTGAACATACATAATATTAAATCCCTGCTGCTTGCAGGAAATCTGTGGTTTTAGCTCTTACTTGTGAGTACCTATGAGCATTGATTTTGGAAAAGGAGAGCAAAGTGCATCCATGGTGGTAAAGGGAGGTATGTGTTGAAGGCAGCCATTGGGGCTGGAAGGGAGACCCCTTTTTCAATTTTTAAAACATTTTAATTGTGTGTATTAAATACACATAACATAAAATTTACATCTTAACCATTTTTAGTATACAGTCCAGTACATTCATGCTGTTGTGCAACCAACCATCTCCACTCTCCATCTCCAGAATTCTTTTCATTTTTCCCAAACTGAAACTCTGTCCCCATTAAACATTAACTCTGCGTTCTCCCCACCCCCAGCCCCTGGCAACCACCATTCTGCTTTCTGTCTCTAAGAATCTGACGACTCTCAGAACCTTCTATAAGTGGAAGCGTATAGTATTTGCCACTTTGTGACTGTCTGATTTCACTTAGCATGATGTCCTCAAGGTTTGTGCATGTTGTAGCAGGTGTCGGAATTTCTGGAAGGGAGACAGCTGCAATGGGGTGGGAGGTGGACATCTTGGACACTCTTCCCTCACCCACCTCAAGGGCCAGCCTCATCCCTGAGAATGAGGGGGAAAACTATCTCCCAATATTTGGCCATGAAGGATTTCTCAAATGGCTTTTGTGCTGGTTCTATGAAAGGTATTACATTAAACTAGAAGAACTTTAAAAAAATGGTATTTATACTTTTTCTGCATAGCTTAACAGTTGCTGTAGCCACCCTCCCCCCAAACTAGGGTTATGTAAGAAGCTCTTTACACATTCAAGAGCTTCAAAAACATATTTACTCATCATAAAATTATTTTAAAAATGATGTATTTATGGGCTAATGATTAGGATTGTATTTTAACATAATATTCAGAAGCTTAATAAAAATGAGTCCAGGGGCGCCTGGGTGGCTCAGTCGGTTAAGCATCTGACTCTTGAGTTCAGCTCAGATCATGATCTCATGGTTTGTAAGATTGAGCCTGCGTTGGGCTCTGTGCTGACAGCATGGATACTACTTGGGATTCTCTTTCTCCCTCTTTCTTTCTGCCCCTCCCCTGCTCATGCTTTCTCTCTCTCTTTCAAAATAAATAAATAAACTTTAAAAAATTTAAAAAAAAAGAATCCAAAAAATAATTGAGGAAAAAACTTCAGACATGATTGAGCTTTACTAATTAGTTTAGCCAAATCTTCAGATGTCCATTTGGGTTATTTATCCATGTTCCTTTTTATTAATTACTCACTTTTGAGTATGATTGGTGGTCCAGCACTGCAGATTAGATCCCACCTCAAGGACCACCTTGTAAAATGAACATTTGCTAGATTGGAATTTCTCAGTTAAGTTCAATATATACTTAGAAATATTTATGACTTCATAACTTTGTAAATCTCCACTAGTTAATCAGTATTGTGTGTATGTATCTGGGGGGGGGGGAGAGCACAGGTGCTCTCTGTTCTAAGAAGCACTGTTTTGTGTTCTTTGGGGGCAATAAAAGCAGTGCAGTGGTGGTCTCTGCTTTCATACAGCTTGCATTCCATTCAGCACATGCCATCTGTACTCAAGAGAAGGAGCAGTGAATAGTCCGCTCTGATGCGGGATCTCTAGGCGTCGGTTCAGTCAGCATCTGGATGCAGGTGAATGTTTTGGAGGCAGGTACAATCAGAAGAGGCTTCAGGGAGGAGGAGAGACAAACCTATGGATGGTAGATAGATGGGGTTTGTCCGATGGAGAGTGGAGAAGGGCAGTGGGATGTGGGTGGGCAGAAACAGACTTAGTGTATTTTTTTTAGAGAGAGAGAGTCAGAAATAGAGCAGGATGGAGGAACTGAGGGAGAGAGAGAGAGAATCCTAAGCAGGCTCCATCCATGGAGACTGACATGGAGCCTGACATGGAGCTTGGCATGGAGGCGTGACTTGGAGCTTGGCATGACTGTGGGATCATGACCCGAGCCAAAATCAAGAAGTCAGATGCTCAACTGACTGAGCCACCCAGGCTCCCAGGCAGAGTGTATTTGAGGGCTGATGAGTCACCCTGCAGAATGGGCAGTCCGGAAGTAGAGCAGGGCTGGACAGTTCCTTCTGTGCCCAGCTGTAGGTGGTCATAATCTGGGCTACCGATGTTCAACTTCAAACCTTAAGGGTAACGTGTGTGGTCCTATAAGGAGTGATGTCACGATACCAGGACACTGGTCATTTCACTGTGTTGTTCCCACATTTAATCACTCTGACACAGCCTCAGGAAGTGCCTGTAACTGGGACAGACCAACCACAAAGGCATCACAGCCTTCAAAAGCATCCTTGTTAACCTGCATGTCACACTGTGCTCCCATTGAATGCTCAGGTGTTTTTTTTTTTTTCTTAGCATTTTAGTGGAGGCACATCCCTGCAAATGGGATCATATTTTATTCTGGACATTTAGTCTCCATGGTGAGTGATGTTCTGCCTTTGTCCATCCTTGTTTAGTGGGAGATGAACAGACCACAGGTCTGGCAGTTACAGTTTTGGCAACTGCTGGGATTTGAACTTTGGCTGGGACACTGGTTGGGCACATCTCCAAAAAGTGGCTTCTCCACTTGTCTGTCATTCATGTCAGAAGCCTAAGAGGCATTCTTGATTCCTCTTTTTCCTTCACGCTTACTCCTCACCTCTGCTGTAGGACACAACCAAGTTTGCTTCCCTGTCTCCATCCTGGGGCTCCTTCTCTGGGCTGAGCCCCTGCTTCTCACCTAGGGGCTCATCTGTGGCTCACTTGTGGGCCCTGCATCTGTGGCTCACCTGGGAGCTCTGCATCTGTGGCTCTCCTGGGGACCACTACATCTTCCTTGCTAGTCCCTTCACTGTCTTCCCTGCCTGTCCACTGACCGCTTCTGTCCACCATCCAGACTAATCACTACAAAAATACAAATCAGGCCTCATCATCCCCCCATTTAGATTCTCTCAGTGCTTTCTCTCCCTTCCTCACCACCCTTTTTCTTTCCACCTGGGTGGATCTGGCCCTCCTATGTCTTTCCCCGATTCATGTTGTTTTTCCTGATCCTCAAACCAGATTTTTCCCTCCCCCAGGAGTCATTGCCCTCTCCACCTACAGCTCCAGAACCTCACATAGCTGGTGGGGTGCCCCCTGGCCCTGCCCTGTTCCTTCTCAAAGCTCCCCTTCCTGCACACTCAGCCTAAAGGAGCCCTCAGCATCTGCTCCCTGTGTTCCATTTGTCTGTTTCCTCCTGTATCCCATAGTACCTGTTTCTCCTAGTATCTTGGCGACCACACGGCATCTATCTTGTTTATGGCTGACTCTCCAGCACATAGAACAATGTCTGGCATTTAGTAAATGTATGTTGGATAAATGAATGAACTTAATTAATCAGTATTGGGAGGAGCAAGGTCTGGCCTAACCTAGCTTCAGTGATCCAAGATCCCATGGAACAAACAAAGGAAATGTCTACTTCCTGGGGAACCTACTGCCTCTGAAAATTGTTAGGTAGGTCACTGATGTCTCTAAAAGAAGAAGCTTGGTGGGTATTAATATTAATTAGGTGTCAGTATTAAGCAATTAGTTTCTCATTTAAACTGGTAAAATTTTTCTTTTAAATGTAAAGAATTTTGAAAATCATTTAGATATGACTGTCACCCTAAAGAATTCATGATTTACATCAAATATCTTTATTTAATTATTTGTTTTGGTTTGCTGATTATAGGTATAATGGACCACAAAGTTCAGGAATCACGGAATTGCAGGGTAAAGATGCATTTACCCAGCATTGCCCAGCTCTGGTGAAAACTTAGGAAATGTCAGATGGTCTTTTCATTGCTGCTATAATTATGATGGCATATGGTATTAGAAGGTGTTTTGGTTCATTTTAAATCACCTCTCTGCAGAAGGCTTTCTTCAGTGGTATTCATGGGTTCTTGGTCTCCTGGAGCCAGAGATGGGGAGCTCACCACATCACACGCTCCATCAATAGGAAGAAACAAATAATTCTGCACACCAATTCTACTTCTCCAGTTCTTCCTGCAGAATTAGGAAACATCCTTATTCCCCTTCCCATAGTGATGTCTTCCAAGTGGGAGACCACATCTGCACCCTGTTCCCTACAAAGCTTTTTGTTCTACTCATACATTCAAAGGCTTGTCACCCAGCTTTCATCTGGTGGTTGCTGGGCATTTTGTCCTTCTGGACCAGCTGGAGGGACAGGAGGTGGACCATTTCCACTGCGATCTGGGCAGCTCCTGACCACATAGCCCACTGCCTTAGGTCACAGTGATCGTCACCTAAGACCCCATGCTTTCTTCCTTTTTCCCCTGTGGTCTACTACTCATGGCATTTTATGAAGTGTGGCACCAAAATGCAAAACATTTGTAGCATCTGTTTACTTTGAAAGTTAGCATTCTAGCCTAGGGAGATAATCTGATCTTAGTTTGGTGTCCTACTACTTTTTTTTTAAATGTTTATTTATTTATTTTGAGAGACAGAGGGAGACAAACAGTGAGCAGGGGAAGGTCAGAGAGAGACAGGGAGACAGAGAATCCCAAGCAGACTCAGTGCTGTCAGTGCAGAGCCCAACCTGGGGCTTGAGCTCATGAACTGTGAGATCATGACCTGAGTCAAAATCAGGAGTCATACACTCAACCGACTGATGTCCTGTGTCCTACTTCTGAGGACACAGGCTCAATGTTGTAATCCTCGTGATGTTAAACAAGTACCCATCATTCATCCAGGTCTGGCCGGTGCTCTGTGCCCTGGACCCCCGCCTGTGTCTCTCAAGGCCATGCAGAGGGTGGCTGTGCCAGCCCCAGTGTGTTAACATCTTGCTGAAATAAAGGTCCTCATCTGCTTAGCATTCCTCTAATATGCCAATCTCGTAACCTTATTAAAAGAGAAAACGAGATGAATTTGCCTGGCACTTCCTTCCTGAGTACTCACGAGCCTGCTGCTCAGATAATCCACTCCCCCCACCTCCCGCCCGACGATCTGGCCCATGATTGACATTGGGCTTATTGGTGTGCAGCTTCCTCGATTTGCTTTTCTTTTCATCTCCGCTGCTTCCCATTATGTTTTAAAATTAATATTAAAAAATCCACCCAGTGCACAACAGAGTTAAAACCAAATAGTGTTGAGAAGCTGGTAATGAAAACAGCCGCCCCTGCTTCACCCTTGTGCACATGCACCCCCAGCCTCAGCCCCAGGACAGCCACTTCCAAGTGTCTTAGCTAGCCTTGTTTTGATTCTTTCCTTTCTTGGTGAAAAGATGTCATTATTGGGGTACCTGGGTGGCTCAGTCGGTTAAGCATCCAACTTCAGCTCAGGTCATGATCTCATGGTTCATGAGCTCGAGCCCCACATTGGGCTCTCTGCTGTCAGCACAGAGCCAGCTTTTGATCCTCTGTCCCCCCTCTCTCTACCCCTCCCTGGCTCGAGCTCTCTCTCTCTCTCAAAAATAAGTAAATATTAAAAAAGGAGAAAAAATGACATTATTTATTAATTTTGTTTTACTTTGGTAAAAATACCCATCAGATAAAATTTACCATCTTAACCATTTCTATGAGTACAGTTCAGTGGTTTTAAGTACCTTCACACCGTTGGGCAGCTATCATCACGACCACTCATTTCCAGGACTTTCTCATCTTGCAGAACTGACACTCTGCACCCACTTAGCACTAACTCCTCATTCTCCCCCTGACCCACCCCCAATCCAGCCCCTGGGAACCACCATTCTACTGTCTGTCTCTGTGAATTTTATAATTATAGGAGCTTCATTTCAGTAGAAGCAGACAGTATTAATCCTTTGGTGACTTGCTCCTTTCACTCGGCATAAGGTCCCTGAGGTTCATCTGTGCTGTAGCAGGTGTCAGAATTTCCTTCCTTCTTAACGTGGAATAATATTCCGTTGTGTGGAGAGCCTACATGTTGGTAATCCATTCATCAGCTGATGGACACATGGGTTGTTCTACATTTCAGCTTTTTTGAACAATGCTGCTGTGACCTTCGGTGTACAAATATCTGTCCGAGTCCCTGCTTTCAATTCTCTTGGGTGTATTACACCCAGAAGTGGAATTGCTGGATCACCTATGGTAATCATTCCTTAAGTTTTATAACTGACTTTATCTTGTGCTCAGACTCATATTCTGCCAGGTCGCAGGAGAAAAAAATGGAAAACTTGTCAGTTGATGATATCTTGGTATTTTGGTTACGTCTGTCTGTCTGTCTGTCTATCTGTCTGTCTATCTATGTATGTTTTCTTGAGGTTTATTTACAAACCATACTATTCACTCATTGTAAGTACACAATTTTATGATTTTTAGTAAATTATGTAGTTGTGGAACCAGCACCACAACCCACTTTTAGAACACTCCCATTCCCTAAGCAGCTCCCTCCAGCCTGGTGAAGGTCAGTCCCTGCACCCAGCTCTCCTCGAAGCCCTGGGTCTTTGGACCTTACGTGGGACTAGTCTTCAGGATCCTCCTGGGCTGTGTGTATGTGTGTGGTTTTGTGGCTTCATGAGACAAGTGTAGGGATCTAGGGCCTGATGAAACATCCCTATTTTCTACACATGCCCTGGTATCATCCTGGTGCACCTGAAGCCTACCTTCCTGACACCTGGTAGCTTTGACCCCACATAGCCTTCCAAGTTCTGCAGGGGGATCCACCTGTACCTCCTCACCTCCTCCTCCCTGCATCTGCCAGTTTGGTCACCCTTTTGTGTCCATGTCTAGGTTTCTAAAAATCCATTGGACCCTCTTACCCATGGTCACACCTCCCCATCCCCTTGTCCTTGTGGATCTGTACCTGTGAGCTTTCAAGGGAGAAGAGAGATGGAGAAGGTTATCACTTTTTTTCACATTTTGAATATTTATTTATTCTGAGAGAGAGGAGGGGGGGAGAGAGAGAGTGAGTGAGAGAGAGAAAGAAAGAACAAGTTGGGGAGGAGCAGGGAGAGAAGAAGAGAGAATCCCAAGAAGGCTCCATGCTCAGCACAGAGCCTGATGCAGGGCTTGATCTCACAACCATGAGATCATGACCTTAGCCAAAATCAAGAGTTGGGAGCTTAACCCAACTGAGCCACCCAGGTGCACCTCAAGTTATCACTTTTAGCCAGAATTTCCTAGTTTTCATTGTTTTCCAAAACTATCAAGACGATCAGAAACTGTATATTAAAATTCTGTTACTGTTTTATTGTAAAGTGTTGTAGTTAATTGGAATTTCTTTTTTCCCAGGGTAAGCTGCAGGCACTATTTGCCCAAAGCTTGCCTGCATTGGGGACACCAAGAGGTCATGCTCCAGAGAGAAGGATTGCTTTGCTAAAGAGATAGTGATAGAATTCTTTTCTTTTAAGTTTATTTATTTTGAGAGAGATAGAGACAGACAGACAGACAGACAGACAGATGGGGAGGGACAGACAGAGAGGGAGAGAGAATCCCAAGCAGGCTCTGCACTAGCAGAGCCTGATGATGTGGGGCTCAAACCCACAAACCGTGAGATTTTGACTGAACTGAAATCACAAGTCAGACACTTAACTGACTGAGCCACCTGGGTGCCCCGATAATGATGGAATTCTTAATGGTTCCAAGAACTTGCTACTGAGTTCACCATCACTTGCCCTCTCGAACTATCTAATTGTATTATTAAAAAACACCAAATGAAAAATGGCATGGAAATTTCTTAAAACATTAAGCAGAATTATCATATGATCTAGTAATTTCAATTCTGAGTATGCATCCACAAGAATTGAAAGCAGAGACTCATAGAGATCTTAATTTGCCTGCCCACATTCACAGCAGCCAAAAGGAGGAAGCAACCCAAGTGCCCATCAACAAATGAATGGATAAGCAAAATGTGGCATATACAAACAATGGAATATTATTCAGCCTTGAAAAGGAAAGGAATTCTGACATGTTACAACATGAGAACACTATGCTAACTGAAATCAGCAAAAGGAAAAATGCTGTATGGTTCCACTTCTATGAGGTACCTAGGACAGTCAAGTTTATAGATATAGAGAGTAGAATGCTGGTTGCCAGGGTGGGTGCTGATGGAAGGAGGGGAGGGGAGTTGTCTGATGGGTATGGATTTTCAGTTTTGCAAGATGAAAAAGGTTCTGGAGATTGGTTGTACAACAGTATGTATGTGCTTAATGTTATTGAACCATATACTAAAAAATGGCGAAGATGGTAAGTTTTATATTATATGTATTTTATCACAACTTAAAAAGTGTACCAAATGAATAATTAGCTCCTTTGGGGGTAAGATATTGGGATACTTTTGGATCATTAAACAATTTGAGAACTAACTTATATTTTCTGACTTATTGAAATTGGCATACGCCTTGGTTTAGAACACAGTCTTAACTATTATATTTGGCTGACAAACTTCCGTGATAGTAGGAGTTAAATAAACTTGGCATTTATAAAATAAGGGGAAATAAAGGATAGTCAGCAGGGTGCTCTGTGACAATACATTTATCACAAAGATCACCGAGAACAAGGCAATAAATTTACAAAATAGGGTAGTGTCAGGCATGTCCAACACCCATGAAAATAGGTAAAAATAGATTTCTTGCAATCAGCCTAGTGTTGTCAGGATAGTTATTGTCTTGAGAAAATCCCATTTGTAGAAAATAAATGCTCTGTAGCGAGGCACATACAAAAGTTGTAACTTGACAAGTTTTCCATTAAATGAAAACTAGAAAGAGATCAGAAAATAACTGAAAAGCTGGCTGGCTTTTTTTTCATGTCAATTTAGAGCTCATAGAAGACTGACTTCTAAGTTTTATTCACCACCAACTGCGTACTAATTGGAAAAGAGGGACGGTGACCTGGATTGGTGGTGTCAGCCAGAGTCTTTAGTTTTTCTGTATCTCAATTGTTAGCTTAGAAGAATCCTAATAATCTTTTTGTGATTGCTAAATTTCTCAAATATGTTATGACTTGAGCCTAGTTCAACATGAAATTTAAGAATTGCAACTGACCCATGGATTGTTTCATCTTTTTGGAATTAAACGTTTAGTCTGAAAATGTCTTTAGGTGTTTATACTTAAGATTAGAAAGTAGGTCACTTTACAGCCTTTAATGAAGTATGGGCATATTAGCATAGCTGTAGGTAATGGCATTTATACTAACAGAGGGAACTGACTTACCCAGTCAAGTAATGAATTATGACTAATGCTGATGGAAGAGTCACTACATACAGGTCGGATTCCCCAGCACAGAGCATGAGCTGGGGGCTAGTGGGCTTCCTGGTCCAAGGGCTTTGATGCATGGGGGACTCATTGGAGAAAGCTGTCACCATGGAACACCTGACCTTGCCTAAGTCTGCATTCCAGTCTCTTAGGGGTTAGGAATGATAACTCCTTTCTCTTCATGATATTCCTCATATAACCTAGTGGATGATTTCTAGTTTGATTAAAATAGTGTACATAAAAAACTTCAAGATATGAGGCTCTCTTACAGTAACAGTGAAAGATACTTTATAAAGCTCATGGAATTGTCCCAACTCCCTTCACCTGCTAGATCAGAGTACCTGGCCTCAGGGAAAACGATGAGACCCACTGTCCTCCCCCGAAGAATGTCATACTAACAATTGTATAGGGATTCCACCCCACCAGAGCCCATGAACTAGGTTTCCTGTTCCTTTCCACCCCAACTTTCTAGTCTGTTCTGAGACTATATTCTTAGAAAATGACTGGGTTGACCAGAAGGACGAGGGCTGGTACTTTTGGATGGGAAACATGGAGAGGTTGACTGAGTCCCATGGTAGTGCAGGAGGGGAAATCATAGTTTCTTGAGAGCCCCGTTGATTGACAATATCAAAGAGAAAGGGAGTGGGTGTAGAATCATCCCAGCTATGGATGGCAGCTGGTTGGAGAGAACGCTGCCTCATTCTGGGCAGTTCCTGTAGTTTTGGGACTGGCCCCAGTAGCTCTGCACCTGAGAAAATGTGAGAATAAGTATCAGACACCTTTGGAAATCCACATAGTTCATCTATTAGCAGACTCAGGGTCTGGATCAGTCTTCTTCATTTGAGGAAGAGCAACCTGAGGAAAAGCACTATTGGGTCTCTGAAAAAGAAAGTATTACTGCTTAAAAGAAAGGGGATGTTTTCCTGAACAATTGGAGGAGAGATATTCCTCTGAAAGTGGACAAGAGTGTGACCCAGAAAAAAAAAATTGCATTAAACAGTTTGTTACTCTGAGTAGAGAATTTCCCCTTTTTATGTATAGGTAAAATGTATTTCTAGCTTTGGTTGTTTAAACATAATGGTACTGGGGGCACCTGGGTGGCTCGTCGGTTGAGCGTCCGACTTCGGCTCAGGTCATGATCTCACAGTCTGTGGGTTTGAGCCCCGCATCGGGCTCTGTGCTGACAGCTCAGAGCCTGGAGCCTGCTTCCGATTCTGTGTCTCCCTCTCTCTGTGGCCCTCCCCTGCTCATGTTCTGTCTCTCTCTGTCGCAAAAATAAATAAAAACATTAAAAAATTAAAAAAAAAACATAATGGTACTGGGGGAAGTTGGACAGACTCGGCATCCAGAGGAGGCATGACCATGACTTTGGCTCATCTCAAGTGTGCCACTCCTTGTAAGTGGGACACATACGAGTTTGGGAAGGGGAGATCAGGTGGGCTCCTGATTGCTTTCCTTCTCCACGGTGCCCAAGACTCCCCACTCCTGGCTCAGGCCTGGGCTTTGGGGCTGAGACCCAACACCCTCTTCTGCAGGTTACAGGTGACAGGTTATGACCTGGCTGCAACATCATTACCCAGAGTTTGGGGTTGTATATAGGAGTTTCTGCAGTGAGGCACATGGCAGTCAAACTGGGCCCTGACAGTAGGTGTCAGCACTAGCAGGACGGGTACAAGTCAAGGCTGTGGACTCACTCTGATCTCTGCTGAGCCTCTGCCTTGAGTACCCACTGCTTCCCACTGTGTGATGTCTGCCAGTGACCAGGGAATGGTTTGTGCCCTTGCTGACCTCAGGGCCATGAGCAGGTCCTATAGCTCAGGGCTCTGTTCATTCTTAGATTTTCATTTCTAAACTTTTAGGATCAAAACTGATATTCAGTATAATTTAAAAATAAAGAAATAATTTTCTTAGTGTACTCATACCTGCTCTCTACCAATTAACGAGGGGGCAGGAACATCTTGATGGATGTGTGAGAGAGCTGGAGTCTGGTTGGCCACCTGGACATCCTCTGCTAGGAATTTTCCTGCTTTTGACATCGCCTTGTCCTTGGGAATCATGCTCCTTCTGCCATTTACTGAGTTCTTGGGATGGGCAGGTCTTGGAGCAGCTCCTGCATGCCAGGGATGTTACAAAACTGTTTCAAGAGCAGAGGGATTCGTCCTTGGTCTGTGGTCTCTTACTCTCCTTACCTAAGAAAATATTGTTTGCTCATTTTCTTTGATGACCTAGCACTGAGGGATTCTTCATCAGATCGATCCTTACGCCTTCATCAAACTTACTTCTTAGTGTACCTATTTGGCCTTTCTATGTTTACCAGGTAAATCTGCTTACTGTACATGAGTTACTTATTCCTGTTTCCTGCCTTTACACAGGCTAAATCTTATTCCTCAAATTCTGACTTCCTCCAGGAAGTCTTCTGTGATTGCCCACAGGAGCTTCTAAGCTCCCCTTCGCCATTATGTGTTCTGTATATTTTATCATCTTGTAAACTGATGGATTACTGTGGATCCATACATAACAAATATGTGGATTTGTATATGTGATTTGCAGAGATTTTGTACGTGAGATTGTCTCTCCACTGAGGCTGTGAACACTTAGAGAGCTGGCACCGAATAATCTCTGTTTATACTCTGCCCATCCCTTCTCAGTCCCTAGTACTACACTCAGAAAGAGCTTGTGAAATTCTATCACTGACTGACTTCAAGACTTGGGACAGGTTTAGTTTCAATTACAGAGGAAAATTGGCCTTGGAACCATCCTTTTGGTAACAGAAACTCTCTCTGCCTCTTCTACCTGCTTGTCCTAGATTGCTATTGTCATTCTTCCCTCTTCTCTGGCACCTTTCTGAGAAACCTCACTGCTTCCTCCATGCAGTCAGATTAGTGCATATTTCTCTTGGCATGTCCCAGTAGAAGAACATATAAGATCCTGGCCCAAATTAAAACAAAACAGCTATGGTGTTGGTTCAAGACTTGCTAATATACTAATAGAAGTGATTAGTGACACACATTAGATTCTAATATACAAAAACAAGATATTACAGTTTTATGAAGAAGGGGAAATTGGCCATGTGGCAAAATGTTAAGTTAGATCTTCACCTAATATCATATACCAAAATAAGTTTTCAGTAGATTGGTTCAATGTAAAAAGTAAAAACATAAATGCAGTGTTAGGAAATATGTGTGACCATTTAACTGATCCCCAGATGATGATGACAGTAGTAATAAGAATGGCAGCTGTGTCTGTTATCACAGGCTGTGTGACAAAACACCCCAGAACTTCCCAACACCAACTTATTTTGCTGAGGAGTTGTGTTGGAAATTTAGGTTGGGTATGGCCGGTGGTTTTTTTGGCCGGGCTCATTTACGAGTCTGCAGTTGATGGCCTCACACATCCGTAGTGGCCAGCTATTATGCACAGAGTGCAACAAGGAAAGCAGGTACAGCAGGCTCCAGCAGACTGGGCTTCTTCAAATGGTGGCAGCACGGCTCCAAGAGTAAGTAGCAAGCAGGTGCCTTTCAGATTTCTGCATTGGGTTTGCCTCTGCTCTCTTGGTCAAATTAAGTCACACAATCAAGTACAGTCAGGACATGAAAAAGGATTCCATCCTTTCATGGGAAGAGTGGCAACATATTCGACTATTTTTTGCAATATGCCATAGGCACTATTTGAAGTACTTTACATATATCTTGCATTAGTTATCTCCTGCTGCATAACAAATCACCCTTAAACTTAGCAGCTTAAAATAGCAAAGGCTCTTACTTCACAGTTTCATGAGCTAGGAATCTTGGCATAGCCTGTGTGGGTCCCCTGGTCAGGGTCTTGCAAGGCTGAAGTAAAGGTGTCAGTAGGGGAGGACTGTATTCTAAGCTCACTCCATGGCTGTGGACAGGTCCCTAGTCCTTGCTGGCCCCCTAAGGGGGATACATGTGGACACCAGGAGACAGGGTTATTGGAGGCCAGCTGGGAGGCTGTCTGCCAATTACTAATCTTATGTAGTAAATACACTCAATTATCCTTCATTTTCAAATGAGGAAATCGAGGCAAAGAGAGGATCACCTGGTTAGCAAGTGGGGAAGCTGGGGTTGGATCCCAGGCTGAAGGACCTTGACACTCTATTTGCAGTGGAAGGTATAATAAGGGGAAAGAAAGACTGATACAATTGACCACAAATCCATTAGTGTCCCTTGTGTGTCAAACACCATCACCAGAATTGGCAAGTCAGGACATAACGCTGTCTGCCTGCCAATCCATCCCTATTATACTAAAAGCAGTCATAAATCAATAGGAAAACATTAACATCACATGGAAAAAGTCTGCCACAGACTCTCACTGGCAAGTCACTGAAGAAATATGAAAGGCAAATAAACAGTTGCTGAACCTCAGAACTAACCAGAGACATGCAAATTAAAATAATTTTCTCTATCTCTCTTTCTCTCTCTCTCTTTCTCTCTCTTTCTTTTTGGTCCACCAAACTGGTCTTTTAAATATTAATTCTCAGTGTGGGTGATTATATATGAGGATAGATAGATTCTCTCACTCCCCACTGGAGGAAATGTCAGTGGGTGTAACCTTGCAGAAAACAAATGTTTATGTCCTTTGACTCAGTCATCTTATCATGAAGGGTTTATACTAAAATTAGAGATAAATTTATGTGTGAAGATATTCACTAGGGCTTTGCTTATCTCAGTTGGAAATTGGAAGCCTCCTGAATCTCAAGCGATAGCAGGATGGTTACATCATGCCATTCTTAGATTATATGATCATTAAAACCCTATTTTCAAAGAATATTCAGTGCCCTGTTGAAATCCTCCTCTCATGTTAAACGGACACAGCAAGATCCTTGCTGTACAGCAGAATTCTAATTCTGTACAATATGTGTGCAGGGTAAAAAATCCCAAATGGAAACAGGTCACAATATGAATAGTGGTTATCACCAGGTGGTCATGTATATTATTTCTTTTATTCTTTTCTGTTTTCTTCACTTCCTTCCTCAGTCTTATATTAACTGTCATAACTGGACACAAAAGCAGCCTGAACCATCCAGACCAACCTGAAGCATCCATGGGCCAGCAGGCGTGCCCCCCACCCTGTATTCCCTGGGGACAAAGCTGGCCAGTCCCGTCCCTGGGCATCCTCAGCAGTGGGCTGTGACGAGGGGTAGTCCGTAGATCTCTACAAAGATTCTGCTCAGCAGTAATGATTTTCTGTTTTTCCCTGTATTTTAAAATTAGGGCCAAAAGCCATGGGTAGCATTTCAGTTAGGTAAGTGTGTGTTTTTCATCCCTTCCCCCAAAAGATGAGGTTGGTAAATCAGCTTGTTGAACCATACCTTCTCCTGGCCTATGAGGACATGGTTATGAAATTGTGTTGAGACTCACCAGAATCTCTGCCTTTTGGGGAAGCTGTTCAGTTTTCTCTCCTTGTACCGGTGTGTCCAGTGATGGCTGGTGACTGTGGCTGTCTTCTCAGGGATAGCTTGCTATGTCATTTAAAAGTTGGTATCCTATTGACATAAAAGGCCATTTGTGGTCAGTATCTCCATGTGAGTTTTAGAAGGGACAGGAAACAGGGAGGCATTTCCTTTTATGTTGTCTCATTATTTGTGTCTTACTCCTCTAGTTTAATTTCCTCTCGGCCCTTCTCTGCTTTTCCATTCATTTCTGCCCTCCTTTCCTGCACCTCCTGATACCCCTCCAGCCTGGCCAGACCTCTGGGTTCATTTCCTTCTCTACCCTTCCACCTGACTCTGCTTCCACTGGGCTATAACTGCCCTTTCCTTTCCATACATCCCCTGCCTCCAGTGCTTTAGGGGTTTGCTTTTGGGTATTGTTAGAGACACCAGTTCAATATATTCCTTTAAATCGAAGATATATAGTCTGTGTCTTAAAGATGTGAGGCAGAAAAATATTGAACAAAATAAGACATGTGGAGATGGACAGCATTCTTTTGAGAACATCACTGAAGTGTGGAGGGATCCGGTAACACCATTCCCTGAGCAACAGTGGGGTTTCTTTCCTTTCCTCTTGGAAATCTCTCTGGAATCAGAGGCAGGTAGGAGTGCTCGATGGTGCAATGTAAGCATCTCTGATAAGCCCGATACTACCTACAAACATGAAACAGGTGACACGTAATGGCCACCTGTGTTTCGGGGCCATGGTCTCCTTATTAGTCTAACAGTTACTTGAGCCCGACTCCTCAGAGTGTGGCAGGTAAACCTCTTTTTGGTATTTCTGAGGCTTCTGGTGGGTAAGGTCCTTGGGTTACCTTCTCTGATGACTTCTTGCTCAAAATCTCTCCTCCCTGGGATTCCCATTATCAGTCCTCTTTACTGCCTGTATGGAGATGGGAGCTGAGCAGGGTGGGTGGGTGTATGGATTCCTGAGCTTCTGATTTTGCTGCGAAAAGCAAACAACCCGGGTTGTGTGTGGGGGTGCCTGGGTGGCTCAGTCTGTTAAGCATCCAACTGGCTTAGGTCATGATCTCACGGTTCATGGGTTCAAGCCCTGTGTCAAGCTCAGGCTCAGAATCTGGATCCTGCTTCGGATTCTGTATCTCCCTCCCTGGCGTGTGCTTGCACTCTCTCTCAAAAATAAATAAATAAACTTAAAAAAAAAAAAGCCAGCAACCAGGTAAACCACTCATTGTTTATGCCTTGGTGTGAATGAAGCATGCATTATACATTTCTAGTTTGGGTTTGGGGAATTAATGGAGAGTTGTCCCTATAGGAAAATCTACAAGGTGAAGCTAGAAAATATGCATTTTATTTATTTTTTTTTATTTTTTTTCCAACATTTATTTATTTTTGGGACAGAGAGAGACAGAGCATGAACGGGGGAGGGGCAGAGAGAGAGGGAGACACAGAATCGGAAACAGGCTCCAGGCTCTGAGCCATCAGCCCAGAGCCTGACGCGGGGCTCGAACTCACGGACCGCGAGATCGTGACCTGGCTGAAGTCGGACGCTTAACTGACTGTGCCACCCAGGCGCCCCTATTTATTTTTTTTAAAAATTTTTTTAACGTTTATTTATTTTTGAGACAGAGAGAGAGCATGAACAGGGGAGGGTCAGAGAAAGAGGGAGACACAGAATCTGAAACAGGCTCCAGGCTCTGAGCTGTCAGCACAGAGCCCGATGCGGGGCTCGAACCCACAGACCGCGAGATCATGACCTGAGCTGAAGTTGGACGCTTAACTGACTGAGCCACCCAGGCGCCCCTAGAAAATACGTATTTTAAAGGAGCCAAGGTAACAATATAGAAAACAGGAATTTTCTATTTGAACTCTTCCTTTCAGGAAGCATTTTTTGAAACTCTTAACAGAAGACTAAACTTCATGATTGTCTTTTTGAGCACTGCCTCTGAGCCATCCTTGCTGGTGAGCAGGACTCCTGGGGAGCAGGGCCTCAGCTAGACACGGGATGGGCAGTGGGTGGCCCCTTCAGGGAACCCTGCAGAGTCTGGGTGGGGAGGGTTCTTTGCCAGTCAGCAGTCTCTGTTCTTCACAGATGGTAAGGACCCTCCCACCCTGGGCAGGGGGACTGCTGGGTTGTTTCTAAACCTTCCTTTCTATTCATTCATGCTCTGAGTCATCCACAGCTGTCCTGGCCCCTTCTTTGCCTCTTTGTTTGGACATGCCTGGCTTTTTACCAGTACCACCCCCCCCCCTTTCCTTGGTCCTCTATGATCCCTGCATCAGCTTCCTGTGATTGAGGTCTCCTATTGACCCTCCCTGAGTCTGCGTGCTATGTTTGCAGGAGGCTCAGCTATGAATAAACAGAGCCAGCTGCTGGCCTGGTGCTGTAGACTTTTGGAGGAAGGGGCACAAAGGGTCAGGGGGAATGTGGAGAAATCCCATGTACCTAACAGGGCAAAGAGTTTGGAGGGGTATGGGGGGAGCTGCGGACTCCATATCATGTGCACTTCAGTCCGGCATCTGCGAGACCCTTGGGCTCTTTCCAGGTCCCATGGAGATTGGGGCAGGGCCACTGGGGGGCTCAATGGGAATGGCCAGGGGGAGTGGGCATTTGGGCATGTGCTGACAGTTTCTCTTATTTATTTGGAGCTGTTAATACTCCTTATTAGTACAAATGATTTCACCATAATTGGAAGTATATTTAAAAGACAAAGAATCATCTTCCTTATTTGTAATACTCTAGAAAATGCATGGCTAATTAAAACCATAAAGTGATCTAGGGTCTTTGAGGATGGCAAAAATAATAAATAAAAGTCTTGAGTCTTAAGTCAGCATATTGTTTTGGTTAGTGGTTTGAAGTGTAACTGTTGATATTATAAGATCCATTTTCTTCTTTATTATTAAAATTTTTATCACCTGTTATCTTAACTGTGCATAGTCTTCTCTGCTTTCGGGTGGTACTTGAGCATGGCTGATGGCAGTGCTGATTTATTCTGCTGAATTTCTTTCCTACAGAAGAAATAAAGGGTAATTATTCATATTCGGCACATTATGAATGTAGAGAATGATAGTTATTTGTGTTTACATTTCATCTGCCAAGTTCCTTCCTCTTTCTCTTCTCCCTTGTTCAGTTGGTAATGAAGTCCTTCATCTTCCTGATGAATGTTCCACCTTCCCTAGGCGTCCCCATCACAGCACCACTGCTGGATCCTGACTCTGGCTGCCCACCCCCTACCCCAGCCCTGACTCAGATGTCTGTGAACACTGCCCTCCCTCATTCCATCCCAGACTTCATGTCTTTCTCCTCTTCAGTCTGACCCCTCTGCTTCTCTCAGATTGGTTTCCTAGATAAAGGGAAAAGCCAAGTTGGCAATTACAGTTTTAATGGCCGGTGCTCTTTTTCTTCTGGTTCATTCTGCAACTGAACAGTGTTCCCCTCCCCCCATGAAGGAGAGCTGTATTCTAGTTTCCATCAAGTCTTGTTCAATTTAGTGATTTTTTTTAAGATTTAAAAAATGTTTTTTTGTTTTTGTTTTTTTCAGTGAGGGAGAGAATGAAGGGAAGGAGCAGAGGGAGAGACATCAAATCCAAAGCAGGCTTCAGGCTCTGAACTGTCAGCCTAGAACTAGAACTGTCAGCCTAGAACTCACAAACCACAAGACCATGACCTGAGCTGAAGCCAGATACTTAACTGACTGAGCCACCCAGGTGCCCCTAATCTAGTAATGTTTAAAATTGAAGACTAACTGGACAAGATTAGGGGGCAGTGCAGGAAGGGGGGCAGCCTGTGTCCTTGCCAGCCTCTCCTTTAGTGGCCAGGATGGAGAATGTGGACTGCTGGGGGCCTTGAGGGCCACTGGGGTGGGGAAGAGCATCAAGAGAACTGTGCTCTTGGAGGTAAGTGTCCCTGGACCATCTTCTCTGGAACACTCAGCTTGTATTTGTGTATTTTATATTTTCAAAGTTGTTTTCACATTACTTTTTCCAAAGCTGATTTCGAATAAGGCAAGATACCTGGAAAATAGGATGGAAAAAAGCTAGAATAAATTTGATTCACCTGGTTGAGCAGTCTCCTTTTCATCTTTACTGATGTCATGCAGCGTTTATCATGTGGGAGAGTTTACAAAAGATTGCATGTGAACTATTTCATTACTGATTAAAAAAAACACTCTGCAGTCTTTGTTCATCTTGATTTGTTCTTGAAACGAACATCATGATTGTTGATTGAGTATCACACGTACAATTACATAGGTTGATGTGAACACTCAGTGCCAGGATAATGGAGGATGGAGTCATTAAACGCATTTAGGATACAGTACAGAGTGGATTTTGTGACCTGGGCTAAATTGCACATAGCAGGCAGTCAGACCTGTCCAGCTTGGTGCCTGTGTACCCATCCTGAAGTTCCAGAAGTAGGAAAAATCTATCTTGGGAAGATGTCTACGAGGGCTGAATGATCAACAGGTGCCAGCCATAGGGAATCTTGAACAACCACTGTATGTCTTTGTTTCAATCCACAAAACCCCACTATCCAGAAGGATGTTGTTCCCTCCCTTTGTGCTGTTTCAGAGAGAGCTTATGTCTGGACAGAAAAACAATCCACCTGCAGGCCAGTGTTTTTGTTTTTGGTTTTGTTTTTGTTTTAAGCACACCTGATAGCTTTAATTAGAAAGGAGAAGGATCTCATTAAGTTTATTACATTAAAAACCTAAGTAACTAGATGTTGCATAGGACTTATTTATTTTTAAGTAAACTAAAAAAAGTATTCAAGAACCTGCATGCTTTTTGGATGGGATATGAAGCATTATCTCAGATATACATACAGGGGCTAGGGAGCAAGGGGCCTCAGCTTGGTAAAGACTGTGAAGGGATGTGCTGTGTAAAACTCCCCCTTACTCTACATTTGGTGAGTTTTAATCCAGGCAGGGAACCTGCTAGGTTACATGGCAGACGGGGTATGGAAAGAATTAAAGTTGCTATATATGCTGACCTGGAAAAGGGAGATTATCCTGGATCATCTGGATGAACCCATGGTCCTTACAAGTAGAAGAGAAATGCAGAAGGAGGAGGGTTAGAAAGAGGCATAGCTGTGGAAGAATGGCACATGAGTGGCCTCCAGAAGCTGGAAAAAGCAAGTAAATAGATTTACCCCTAGAGCCTCCAGAAAGGAACATAGCTCTACTGACACCTTGATTTTAGTCTAGTAAGACCTGTGCTGTACTTCTACAGAACTTTAAGATGACAGATTTGTGTTGTGTCAAGCTGCTAACTATGTGGTAATTTGTTACGACAGCCATAGAGAACAAATACAGAAGCAGAACAACATGAACTCTAAAGAAAAAGCCAATCCTACCCCATTCCCCACCCCATGGTGCTACTGGGGATCCAGGCTCCTTTTCCTCTCTGCTTGCCATCTTCAGCATGTCGACTCTGCCCCATGTTTCTTGGGAATACTGCCTCTCCAGGTAACATGTTTATCTTCCAAGCAAGTATTGGAAACATAAAGGGGTAGCACCTGTCTCAGGAAAGACAAAGTCTTCCAAGAACCCCCAAGGAGACTTCCACATACATCTCATTAGGCAGAATTGTGTCACATGGCCACTCCTCAGTGAAAGCAGTCTGGGAAAGCAGTGTTAGTTGGGTACATTGGCACCCCTGCCGATGGGTTCTTTTGTGAAGATGGAAGATATTGACATTGATCCACAATTCTGTCTTTTGTAGTGTTTGTCCAAAGTCTGATATATCCATGCTTCAACCTTACTGGTACCTACCGTTTCTCCCTCTTCTAGAGTCAGGGTCTCAGAGTGGTCAGTGGGCAACCACAACCACATGAGTTCCCATTTTAGAGACTGTTGGCTCTCCAGCTGTATTTACCTAAAGGGTTGTGTCCATTATATCTTGTATTCAAGGCTGGTTATCCAGCCTTCATTGTGCAAGAAACACCCATCAGAATTGTGATCATCACATTATTTTCAGCATAGTCATTGCCCCAGTCTGTTTTGATGGGCTAACATATGCATAGTTAGTCCTGCTACTTGATTATTCCTAACTCACTCATTCCCAAGGCATAGCCTTTTCCCTGGATTTCTGGTGTTTGCTTTTAAAGGGAGAGAGGGAGTGGAAAAAAGGAAATTATTGGCAAAGAATCCATTGTTTTAGGCAAGGTGACTCTCCTAAGGCGAATGCAGGGGGGTCTATCAATCAGTTTTCTAGTGCTGACCAGAAAATTCCATGTTGACTGTTAAAACTTACCTTCCAGAGTGGCAGAAGGAGGGATTGAAACTGCAGTCAGGTTAGGTGTTAAATCTGGGTTTGTTGATGTGGAGCCCTTAACATAAGAGACTCTATTTTGGGCTTGTGTGTGTGTGTGTGTGTGTGTGTGTGTGTTTTTAAACAAGTCTCTCCTTTTGATTGGACTTTCAATTTAACTGAAAGATGTGATCAGAATTCAAGGCTTCAGTGCCACTTCCAGCTACCACTCTGTGGTCCTCACAGCCATTGTTGGTCCTCATGGTGGCGTTCATAGGTCATGATGTTTTTGCTTAATCTTTGTGATATTCATGGGTTATAACCTTCTGTTCACAGTTTTTATGTTGGCCATTTTCTTTGTTCCTTTTCTGATGTTCGAGTCTTAGGGAGATCATTTGTTTTGTGGTTAGCAGCTAAGAACGCACATTCAAAGCTGTTGAGAGAATACAGTGCATCAGGGAGATTATTATGATTTTATAAGCAAGACAATTCCCCATGTTTGGAGTACATTTCAGAGCTATGGTTCCCAAGACCCAAACCAACCATAAAAGAAGTCAGAGAAAGACCCTGCTGAAGGAGTCACCTTTCTAAGCCAAGTGGCCTGCTCAGTGATTTTATATAATTGAGTTTCAACTTCCCCAGGTGCAGCAGCTGGTGTTGGTCACAGCACAGGCAACTCTCTGCTCAGATAGAAGATAATCAGGGGTGTCCTATTATCAAGGACAACTTGGCCAGAGGATATAAGGATCTCTGTTGGGCAGCTGTTGTCTTAGCAACAGATTCCACAGTATCTACAAGAGTTAAGGAGAGGTTTCTGATCACATTCTTATGTATCTTTACTCCTAACTGGGAGAGAATAATCCTTGTCAAAGGAAGTGAATCTTGAGTTGCGAATGCCTCTTGGTAATTCCTTTCTAGCTCACTGACATAAATCCAGGGAGTCAACCAATGAGGTCCAACAGTTAGGGGCACAGCTAGGTAATCTAGGAATCATTTCCTGGTTATACACCAGCCATCTAGGTTTTCATGGGCCCAAGGAGAATAGTAAGAGCTGTAGACAAAGATCAATTCTGTCAGGGCACAGGCCACTTTCATTAAGGTGGCACTGTTAACAGATAGGACTTTTTGATGACAAGTCCAGCTATCTGAAAGACAAAGCTTAACCCTAACTTTGCCCCTCGCCTCCTGCTTACTGCCCCAGCAGTGGCCTGGGAGATAGGGATGTTGGCATTATTTTCCCAGACCAGTGCCAGAGTAAAGGAAGAAAGGGAAGAAGAGAGGGTCTCATGTTTAAGGTCTTGATCTGGCGTCTTGGGAGGAAGCAGTCCACCTCAATGTTGACTACTTCTCTTCCTTGACAATTTGATTTGGACTGCTTCCATCATTTGTATGGGATTAGATGTCAGGTGAAGCCTTCTTTAGTTATGAGATGCATATTCAACGTTCAAGTCCCTGACAGTTGGCTCCCATCTGGGTAGTAAGAAGGACCTGGTATAGTCCCTTCCAAGGAGATTCAAGGGAAGTCTGTTTTTACTGATACCAAATTTGAAGGGTAGGAGGAAACTGGAAATATTAGTTTGGAGGGTCATAGCCAGATTTTTGAGCAAACTAGAAGAATTCAGGATTCAGTCCAATTTATAGGTATATAAAAGAGATATAAAGACAATCAATAGGATTAGAATCTAATATAGACAAAGCTCTAAATATAATTTCTTCTCTCTACAGTTATCTCAACTTTATATAGTACAATGCATTAAACTTTGCCTGATTATATAAGTCTAGCAAGAAAAGTGATTGACCATATAAGCTCTTTTAAAGAATGCTTTGCTTTGTAAGCAAGTTACCAAGCCATTTTTTACATCTCTCTCAAACATGACAATCCAGTCAAAGCCTTTGTATTATGGCCTGTATTTCTAATTGTGTCCTGTTACCAGCAGAACAGATTCTCACTGAACTTATGTAAATAACTATTTTTCCATGAAAAGAATACTCAAGAGTTTCTGAATTTTGGAGGGATCAAGTAGGAAGAAAAAGTACACATTTCATCTTTGTTCACAAAGGTATATCATACCAAATTTTTAATAGCTTAAGAGAAAAGAGAAAAAGATTTCTTAAAATTGAAAAAAAGCAAAACATTAGTGATGTTTTATTATTTTTTTAATTTTTTAATTAAAAAAAATTTTTTAATGTTGATTTTTTTGAGAGTGAGAGAGACAGAGTGCAAGCAGAGGAGAGGCAGAATCTGAAACAGGCTCCAGGCTCTGAGCTGTCAGCACAGATCCCGACGTGGGGCTCGAACTCATAAACCGTGAAGTCATGACCTGAGCTGAAGTCAGATGCTTAACTGACTGAGCCACCCAGGCACCCCTAGTGATGTTTTAAATAAGAGTCATAAATATAATCATCCTTCCCAAAGTTCATTTATTCCTGTTACTGATTCTTATTATGCTTGAGTCCAATTTTCCTTCTAGTTCCAGAAATTCTTACCCAGTTGAGTTGTATGATCTGAAAGTTATCAGAAACCTACATCCTAGAGTACTTGTCAGATTCTCTTCCATGAATTTCTCTGAAGATGAAACACATTGGCAGGAAGCTTTGTAATAGCATCTGAGTAAAGCAATAACTGTCTGTAAATGACAAGAGACGTGAAATGGCATTGTTAAAGACCTGATTAGAGTTCATTACAGTGCAATTGACAATGAAATTTGGTTATTTCTGTGACATAACAAATTTTAAGATAATAACTGGAATTTTAACTGATAACATTAAACCAGGACATATTGGATTTCCAGGAATTTCACATAATTTTCTGGAACACTTATATAGCCACACAACATAAAGAAGGCTTAATATTACTTTTTACTTGATAATGCTTCCTATGTAATTTAACATAGCAAATAAGCCTATTAGTTTAGCATCTCCCTTTTTATAAGGAGAGACAACAAATCCTTTGAGATGTCCCAGGGTCCCTCTGAAACACCTCAAAGTCAATTCAAGGTCAAAAGACTGCATTTAGAATTTGATTTGGGGGAAGTTTGTCAAAAATATCAAAAGGTTTGGGGAGGAGCCAAGATGGCAGAACAGCATGAAAGTTTTTTGTGTGTCTCATGTCCATTAAATACAGCCAGACCAACATTAAACCAATCCTGCACACCTAGAAAACTGATCTGAGGATTAACACAACAATCTGCACAAACTGAATCACAGAATTCAGCAGGAATTCACCCCAAGAGAAAGAGCAGGAAGAAACAACAGTGAGGGACTTAACCAACACAGATACAAGCAAGATGTCTGAACCAGAATTTGGAATCATGATAATAAGAATACTAGCTAGAGTCGAAAATAGATTAGAATCCCTTTCTGCGGAGATAAAAGAAGTAAAAGCTAGTCAGGATGAAATAAAAAAATGCTATAACTGAACTGCAATCTTGAATGGATGCCGTGACGGCAAGGATGGATGAGGCAGAACAGAGAATCAGCAATATAGAGTACAAATTATGGAGAATAATGAAGCAGAAAAAAAGAGGGAGATTAAGGCAAAAGAGCATGATTTAAGAATTAGAGAAATCAGTGACTCTTCAAAAAGGAACAACATCAGAATCATAGGGTTCCCAGAAGAGAAAGAGAGAGAAATATGGGTAGAAGGGTTATGTGAGCAAATCATAGCAGAAAACTTTCCTAACCTGGGGAAAGACACAGACATCAAAATCCAGGGAGCACAGAGGACCCCCATTAGATTCAACGAAAACGAACCGCCGACAAGGCGTATCATAGTCAAATTCACAAATTACTCAAGCAAGGGGAGAATCATGAAAGCAGCAAGGGAAAAAAAGTCCTTAACCTACAAGGGAAGACAGATCAGGTTTGCAGCAGACCTGTCCACAGAAACTTGGCAGGCCAGAAAAGAGTGGCAGGATATATTCAATGTGCTGAATCAGAAAAATATGCAGCCAAGACTTCTTTATCCAGCAAGGCTGTCATTCAAAATAGAAGGAGAGGTAAAAAGCTTCCCAGACAAGCAAAAATTAAAGGAGTTCGTGACCAGTAAACCAGCACTACAAGAAATTTTAAGGGGGACTCTTTGAGGGGAGAAAAGATGAAAATACATACATACATACATACATACATACATACATACATACATACATACATACCAAAAGCAACAAAGGCTAGAAAGGACCAGAGAACACCACCAGAAACGAACTCTACAAGCAACATAATGGCAATAAGTTCATATCTTTCAGTACTCACTCCAAGTGTCAGTGGACTAAATGCTCCAATCAAAAGACATAGGGTAACAGAATGGATAAGAAAACAAGATCCATCTATATGCTCTTTACAAGAGACCCATTTTAGATCTAAAGACACCTGCAGGTTGCAAGTAAGGGGATGGAGACCCATCTATCATGCTAATGGTCGCCAAAAGAAAGCTGGAGTAGCCATAGTTATATCAGACAAACTAGGTTTTAAAATAAAGACTGTAACAAGAGATGAAGAAGGGCTTTATATCATAATTAAGGAGTCTATCCACCAAGAAGACCTAACAATTGTAAACATATGTGCTCCAAATGTGGAGGAACCCAAATATTTAAATCACTTAATCACAATCATAAAGAAACTCATCGATAATAATACCCCACTTACAACCATGGAAAGATCATCTAATTAGAAAATCAACAAGAAACAATGGCTTGGAATGACACACTGGACCAGATGGACTTAACAGATATATTCAGAGCATTTCATCCTAAAGCAGCAGAATATACATTCTTCTCCACTGCACATGGAATGTTCTCCAGAACAGACCACATACTGGGACACAAATCAGCCTCAATAAGTACAAAAAGATCGAGATCATACCGTGCATATTTTCAGACCACAATGCTATAAAACTTGAAATCAACCACAAGAAAAAAATTGGAAAGGTAACAAATACTTGGAGACTAAAGAACATCCTACTAAGAATGAGTGGGCTAACCAAGAAGTTAAAGAGGAAATTAAAAAGTACATGCAAGCCAATGAAAATGATAACACCACAAACCAAAACCTCTGTGACACAGCAAAGGTCATCCTAAGAGGAAAGCATATAGCAATCCAGGCCTTCCTAAAGAAGGAAGAGAGATCTCAGATACACAACCTAACCTTACTCCTTACAGCTCTGAAAAAGAACAGCAAATAAAACCCAAAACCAGCAGAAGACTGGAAATAATCAAGACTAGAGCAGAAATTAATGGTATCGAAACCAAAAAAACAGTAGAACAGATCAATGAAACCAGAAGCTGATTCTTTGAAAGAATTAACAAAATTGATAAACCACTATCCAGCTTGATCAAAAAGAAAAAGGAAAGGGCCCAAATAAATAAAATCAAGAATGAAAGAGAAGAGATCACAACCAACACAGCAGAAATGAAAAAAATAAGAGAATATTATGAGCAATTATACACCAATAAAATGGACAATCTGGAAGAAATGGATAAATTCCTAGAAACATATACACTACCAAAACTGAAACAGGAATAAATAGAAAATTTGAACAGACCCATAAACAGTAAAGAAATTGAATTAGTAATTAAAAATCTCCCAAAAAAACAAGAGTCCAGGGACAGATGGCTTTCCAGGGGAATTCTACCAAACATTTAAGGAAGAGTTAGCACCTATTCTCTTTAAGCTGTTCCAAAAAAATAGAAATGGAAGTAAAACTTCCAAACTCTTTCTATGAGGCCAGAATTACCTTGATTCCAAAACCAGACAGAGACCCCACTAAGAAAGAGAACTATAGAACTATTTCCCTGATGAACATGGATGCAGAAATCCTCAACAAGGTATTAGCCAACTGGATCCAAAATACATTAAAAAAATTATTCACCATGACCAAGTGGGATTTATACCTGGGATGAAGGGCTGGTTCAATATCCACCAAACAGTTAATGTGATTCATCATATCTATAAAAGAAAGGACAAGAACCATATGATCCTCTCAATAGATGGAGAGAAAGTCTTTGACAAAATACAGCATCCTTTCTTAATAAAAATCCTCAAGAAAGTAGGGATAGAAAGATCATACCTCAAGATCATAAAAGCCATATAGGAAAGACCCAACACTAATATCATCCTCAATGGAGAAAAACTGAGAGCTTTCCCTCTAAGGTCAGGAACAAGACAGGGATGTCCATTCTCACCACTGTTACTCAACATAGTATTGGAAGTCTTAGTCTCAACAATCAGACAACACAAAGAAATAAAATCAGACAAAGAAATGAAAGGCATCCAAATTGGCCAGAAGGAGGTCAAACTTTCACTCTTTGTAGATGACATGATACTCTATATGGAAAACCCAAGATTCCACCAAAAAACTGCAAGAACTGATTCATGAATTCAGCAAAGTTGCATGATATAAAATCAATGCATAGAAATCTGTTGCATTCCTATACACCAACAATGAAGCAACAGAGGAATCAAGGAATCGATTCAACTGCACCAAAACCCATATAATATCTAGGAATAAATCTAACCAAAGAGGTGAAAAATCGATACACTGAAAACTATAGAAAGCTTATGAAAGAAATTGAAGAAGATGCAAAAAATGGAAGAAGATTCCATGCTTCTGGATAGGAAGAACAAATATTGTTAAAATGTTGATACTTTCCAAAGCAATCTACATATTCAATGCAATCCCTATCAAAATAACACCAGCATTCTTCACAGAGCTTGAACAAACTATCCTAAAATTTGTATGGAACCAGAAAAGACCTCGAATAGCCAAAGCAATCTTGAAAAAGAAAATCAAAGCAGCAGGCATCACAATCCCAGACTTCAAGCTGTACTACAAAGCTGTAATCATCAAGACAGTATGGTACTGGCACAAGAACAGACACTCAGATTAATGGAATGGAATAGAGAACCCAGAAAATGGACCCACAAATGTATGGCCAGCTAATTTTTGACAAAGCAGGAAAGAATATCCAATGGAATAAAGATAGTCTCTTCAGCAAGTGGTTCTGGGAAAACTGGACTGCAACATGCAGAAGAATGAACCTGGACCGCTTCTTACACGATACACAAAAATAAACTCAAAATGGATGAAAGACCTAAATGTAAGACAGGAAGCCATCAAAATCCTTGAGGAGAAAGCAGGCAAAAACCTCTTTGATCTTGGCTGCATCAACTTCTTATTCAACACGTCCCCGGAGGCAAGGGAAACAAAAGCAAAACTGAACTACTGGGTCCTCATGAAAATGAAAAGCTTCTGCACAGCGAAGGAAACAATCAGCAAAACTAAAAGGCAGCTGACAGGATGGGAGAAGATATTTGCAAATGACATATCAGATAAAAGGTTAGTATCCAAAATCTATAAAGAACTTATCAAACTCAACACCCAAAAAACAAATTATCCAGTGAAGAAATAGGCAAAAGGCATGAACAGACACTTCTCCAAAGAAGACATCCAGATGGCGAACTGACACATGAAAAAATGCTTAACATCACTCATCATCAGGGAAATACAAATCAAAACCACAATGAAATACCACCTTACATCTGTAAGAATGGCTAACATTAACAACTCAGGCAACAACAGATGTTGGAGAGGATGCGGAGAAAGAGGATCTCTTTTTCATTGTTGGTGGGAATGCAAGCAAATGCAGCCACTCTGGAAAACAGGATCGAGGTTCCTCAAAAAATTAAAACTGGAACTACCCTACGACCTGGCAATTGCACTACTAGGTATTTATCCAAGGGATACAAGTGTGCTGTTTTGGAGGGACATATGCACCCCCATGTTTATAGCAGGACTATCAACAATAGCCAAAGTATGGAAAGAGCCCAAATGTCCATCGATGGATGAATGGATAAAGAAATGGTATGTATATACAACGGAGTATTACTTGGCAATCAAAAAGAATGAAATCTTGCCATTTGCAGCTACATGGATGTATTATGCTAAGTGAAATTAGTCAGAGAAAGACAAATATCATATGACTTCACTCATATGAGGACTTTAAGAGACAATGATGAAATGATAAAAGGTAAAATGAGAATCTTTGTTTTTCTAAGCGGACTACGTTAAAGTTAAAAACCTTTTGTTTACAATTTGGGTTTTTTTCAATTTTTTAATGTTTGTTATTTATTTGTGAGAGAGAGAGCGCGTGCAGTGGGGGAGGTCAGAGAGAGGGAAACACAGAATCCAAAGGGGGCTCCAGGCTCTGAGCTGTCAGGACAGAGCCCGATGTGGGCCTTGAACCCACGAACTGTGAGATCATGACCTGAGCAGAAGTCCGATGCTTAAACAATTGAGCCGCCCAGGCACCCCTGTTTACAATTTCTTATTAATAGCAGACCAATAATCTGAAAAACCTTTGTCCTTTTAACAGAGAGAAAAACTAAAGTCTAATTTTATACCAGTGTACTTTTTATATTAAAACTCATTTAAAAAAATTCATTTTAATCTTAGCCAGATTCCTTTTCCACAGACCTCCTATAACTTTCTTTTTTACATTCAGATTTTGGCCTATATTTTTCCTCTTTAAATAACCAGCCTTACTTTAGGACAAAGTTACTTTCTTTTCCCTTAACAAAAATATACTTCCATTCTCCATACCTTCTTTTACCCAAACACACAGTCTCCTTTTTTTTTTTTTTTTTTTTTTTGGGATATGGAGATGTTTCCCTTATTCTAGTTGCTTTAACCATATATATTAGAAATCTTAACCCTTAGGAATCTTAACTAAGAAGTTGACTTAGTTGTGAACTGTCAGTTGGCAAACTTAACATTTTTCTTAAGTGATTTCTTGGAATTTCTCAGTGTGGCATAAAACATGTTTACTGAGAGATCCAAACATCTTTAGTTTCACTGTAATATGAAAACAAAAGTAGGTAAACTTAGACTTGGTTAGCAATGAATGTTTCAGTATTTTATCTTAATTTGGAAATGATGTGGATATTCAGTGATTTTTAAAATTTATTTAACATACTTTGACAAAACTCTAAAGTTTCAGGTTACCAAAAAGATTTTGGAAACTTATTTTTTAGTACACATACCGTAAAACATCATTTTTGCAAAAAAGTTCACCTAAAAGCTTATCTCATATCTGTTCTAAGTCATTTGCTCCCAACAATTATGTTTAGATTACCACAAAGACTTCATGAGACAGTAGGCAAGATTAGCCATCATTTGTCTTGTTAATGAATTTTGTAAGTGATAAAACATGAAATGATTTGATTGGCAAACTTAGGGAGAATAAAAAGTATATTTAATATTGATAACTCTAAAGATACATCTGTTTTAATTAAAACAACAATCTTACATTAGCTTTAATATTATCTTTCCAAATCATGTGAACCTGAAAAGCATTTGGGTTCATTTCTATTATATTTCTGAGATTTAGGGATACGTAATTTATAAATGTTCATCTTAAGCCAATTAAATAGAGCTCTTTACAAATTAATTTTAGCAATACCATCTGGCAGTAGGAAATGTCACACATCTTCAACAGACATGCATAAACGTATAAACAGAGACCTTATAGGTATTGTTTTAAATTTTCTAGCCATGAGACAGGGTTGATAACACAAAATTCACTAGTACATAAAAGAACAGTGGGATGCAGATTGTTTTTCTGGCAAATGGAATAAGTTAAAGTTACTTGCTCAGATGGCTAATGTGTTTTCTACTAATACTTGTGGAGAAGACATTTAAGATTTGTCATTAATCTCCCTTTCAAATGACCATTCCCCCTTTTGTTCTACTCCTGGTAAGAATTACCTCTCTGAGGCTGGCATTTTTAGGATTTTCATCTTGAAAGGCACAGGGAAAAGAATGCAAGTTTCTCCAAGAACTTTGGTTTCCTAAGACCAATAACTTACAAACCTTTTGAGATAAATAGGGGAGATTTTAGAATTGTTAAAAATAATAGGTGAACTCTGAATTGGTAAGATAAGGACAGTGGCTTTTAATTTTTCAAAGAATTGGGTCATAGCCTGGATGTTAAAGAACTGACATATGTACCCACCTATGTTGGAATTACATTTTTTTGTTTGTTTTCCCTTGGCTGTTTAAGGGAATTGGGTAGCAGTGTATCAGAAAATCCCTCAGAGTCTTGTCAGTTCTGGAGGAGTGCATAGGCCGCCCTTCTTTGAAGGTGGATATGGGGGTATCTGTAACGTCATTAACTTGGTGGACTTTGTTGCCGGTCATGTATAGGCAGTTCAGAAAGAGAATAACTAGAATGAGTATTTGAATAAAGGAAGATTAGGGAAACAGTAAGAATTACATCATTCCTACAGTTTTTGTCTTAGGGACCTCTTGTGTGTTTTTGATTTTTTTATCAGATTTTTGTAACAAAACTTTCAGTGAAGTTCTTTTTGGAATTTTGAAGCCTTTGTTTTTCAGTGCACTTCTGAAATAGTCTTATCTAATTGGAACATTCCTCATAATGGCTATTGTAATTCCAGGTTGTAATTCCCCTGAGGGCTGGCCACAGTTTGGTAGGATCCTAGCCACAAATGGAGTTTAACCCACATCCAGTGGCCATATCTAGCGGCACATGGGATGCAACTCACATTTCTGTCTGACCTTATTTTGCAGCCCCCAAACTGATAGTTACCAAGCCAGATTCTTCAGGACACAAAACAAGCTTAGTAAGATTTTGCCATCTTTGTTAGCTATCTGCAGCTTCCAGGACTACAGTTTTTAGACATAAAACAAGCAGGTGTGCTGGAAGGTGAGGGGCTCAACTCTTTGGATTTAAAGGATTCCATTTCCTTTTTAAGTTATCTTTTTAATCTTTTTAAAGTTTATTTATTTATTTTGAGAGAGAGAGAGAGAGAGAGAGAGAGAGAGAGAGAGAGAGAGGAAGGGAGAACGAGCTGGGGGAAGGGGCAAAGGGAGAGAGTGATGCACAGAGCTGGATGTGGGGCTCAAGCCCGCGAACTTGATCATGACCTGAGCTGAAATCAAGAGTCAGACGTTTAATCGACTGAGCCACCCATGCACCCCTAAAGGATCCCATTTCTTTTAGCTACTAGGCCGTCAGGTTTTCAGAACTGCACTAACATCTAAGAGGGATGTGCCATGGGGTTTGGGAATTGTGGGAGGTTTTACAGTGTACCTTGTTGGCACAGAAGTTTTCTTGAGGTTGGTGTCAATCTAACCCATTCTGTGACCAACTTATTTTATCAACCGGAGTCTTCAGGTGGTGAGCTCAAATAACATTTAAATGCTTGACCCGTGCCCACTAATGTTTATAGCCTTTTTTTTTTTAACTTTTGAGATTCCAATTAGCACTGGCCTTTATCTAAAATAAAGTTTTATTCACTCAAGGCTTTGCACTGGACCCAGTACAGCTTAAATTGGAATAGCCTGATCCCAGACCCAGTCCGATTCTGGACCCAGTCTCATTTTCAAGTCAGACCCAGCCTGGCTCTAGCCAGTGTCTACCAAAGTTCCCTATGGGGAATCTGGGGATTCAAAAAAGGATTGGGGTTTTCCACTCAAAATAGGGAACTGTGCAAAGCCAATTAGATCTGGAGCTCAATGCAAAGACAGCAGAGCTCAGAATTGAAAGGAACTTACCTACAGCCCATGGAAATGGCAAGAAAATGAAATGAGAGGATTCATGGGGTGCCACAGCTGTACTTCTCATCTCCAAATGCCACCGGAAGTTCACTTTGAATTCTATCCCTACCACCAAATCTGTTAAACAACAGAATTCAAGTGAGTAAATTTGAAGATCGAATTGGCTTTCTTAAACAATCCATCTAGCAAATAGAAAGAGCTCCATTGAGTTGCAGAAAAGGAAAGATTTTTAAAGGTAGACAGGAAGTGGAAAAAAGGAAATTATTAGCACAGAAGCCATTGTTTTAGCACAGGTTGCCCTCCCAAGGGGAATGGAAGGGGCCTCTCAGTAAATTTCTTAATGCTGACCAGGAAATTCTATGTTGACTGGTTAAAGGTTACATACCTGGGGGTGGGGAGGTGTTGAAACTGTGATTAGGTTAGGTAGTAAGTCTTGGTTTGTTGACATGGAGCCTTAACAGAAGTGACTGCATATGGGGCCTGTAGTTTTCTTCTTAACACCACCCACCTAGCTTCTCCTTCCTGTCCTCCAAGTCTTTGCTCTTCTGCTAGCTTCTTGTGGAGGCTTACCCTGACCACCTGTTAATACTGCCCTCCCCATGCCACAGGTGTTCTGACCCCTCTTACCTTTTTCCCTTTTACCCTTGTTTCCTGTAGCACCTGTTACCTTCTAACATACCTTAGAGTTTATTACATTTTTCACTTTGCCTCTTCTTGCTCAGACGTAAGCTCTGTATAGGAAGGGATTTTTGTAATTTTCATTCATGTGTTCCAAGTGCTTGGAATGCTGCTGGTTGCCTCTCAATAAATATGAATGAATGAATGATCTCACACCAGTGAGATCTTTCCATAGACATGCAAGAAGGCTTTACTCTGGGCAAAACATGGAGCACCGTATGCCTGGAGGAGCTGAGGATGCTTCCCAGGGCAATGGTGGGCTGGGTTTCTGAGCAGAAGTCCTGAGAGCCAGCCCCTGGCTCACCCTGTCTTGCCCTTTGCCTCATGATCCGCCATGTTGCAGGAGTGGCTACTCCATCAGCCTGTTCTGGAGGGTGGATAGCGTGACCTGAGCCACAGCAGACCCCCATGGACTAATTAGATGGATGGGAAATAAAATGTTATTGTTATAAAGTGCTAAGATTTTGGGGTCATTTGTGACTGAGTCACAGAAGCAACTGTGAGACAGTAGAGGTTCTAAAACAAGGAACATGGATCTTAGGGTGGATCTGAGAGGATGGGGCTGGTGCAGGCTTTGTTGCATTTGAGAGGCTGTTGGGTGTCCAGATGCAGATGTTGGGTGAGCACATGGTGTCATTGTCAAGCTCAGCAATGAGGCCTGGTCTGGAGGAGACTTGGAGCCATTGATGTGGAACCGGGCAGAGAGTCATCAGAGTGCATGAGCTCACCTGCTCACATGACAAGGAGAGAATCCCAAAGAATCCATCATATGAAAATGCCAGAAGAGAAACAAAGGAGGAATCATTGGAGGTGTTGGTGGAGAGTCAGGAAGCAACTAAGGTAATTTGAGGGAATTCTGTGAAATGATATATGTGAATACCTGCATGGTGCCTAGTAGTAATAGTAAATCTTCAATAAATAGAACTATACAAACATAGGATTCATGCATATGTGTAAATAAATGCATATCCATCATTATTTTTTAATGCTTATTTATTTTTGAGAGAGCACAAGATGGGAGGAGTGGAGAGAGAGGGGGACAGAGGATCCAAAGCATGCTCTATACTGCCAGTAACTAGCCTGATGCGGGGCTCGAACTCATGAACTGTGAGATCATGACCTGAGCTGAAGTGAGACGCTCAACCGACTGAGCCACCCAAGCACCCCATATCCAGCATTATTTACAATGTATAGTCGCACCCATCTGCACATACAAGTGTCCCTTGGTGGATAAGGTAAGATCCAGGACAGCAGTGGGCTCATAGCTGTAGAACATGTTGGCAGCATCAAATCCTACAGATTTCTGAGACTGTGTTACCTGACAAAGGACTGGTTGAGATGGGGGTTTGACTGCTTGCTATTCGAAAGCCAATACTCAAGAGACAAACATTGGTGGGAAAGGAAAGGTTGCTTTATTTAGGAAACTGGCAGCCTGGGAAGATGGAATATTAATACCCCAAAGACCATACTCCCCCTTCCAGGCTATGCAGGAGGTTTTCAAAGGAAAAGATGCAGGAAATGTTGAGGGGACTACGTGCCAGAGAAGCTGGTGTTCAGCAGTTAATCATTCATCCTTGCAAGGCTTACAGATTCCTCCGCTAGGCCAATTATCAAGGCTCCGAGGTGTCTCTCAGTAAAGGATACCCCTGCAGCACCACAAGCTGCATCTTGGTAAGGCAGTCCATACTCCTCCCCCTGCAAGAATCAAGGCTCCCATGTGACTCTTAATGAGGACACCATGGTCAGTGGCGGCTCTTCTCAAGTGCAATAAGGACTTATCTTCCAGAAAGTATGGTCCTTTATTCCTCAAGACCAGCAATCTGCAGGATCTCAAGGAAAGTAGGTTAATTCTGCTATAAACTATGGAGTTTAGATCAGCAAGCAAGGAGTGCATAAGCTTGAAACAAGTTAGCCCTTAAAGGAGTGGGTTGGGGGCACCTGGGTGGCTCAGTCAGTTGAGCATCTGGCTTCGGCTCAGGTCATAATCTCATGGTTCTTGTGTTCAGGCCCCGCATCCAGTTACTGCTGTCAGCATGGAGCCCACTTCAGATCCTCTGTCCCCCTCAATTTCCCTGCCCCCACACTGCTTGCACTCTCTCTCTCTTTCTCTCAAAAATAAATAAACATTAAAAAAAAGGAGTGGGTTGGAGTGCACTGACAAATGGGCTATTGGACTGGGCAACTGGGGGGATGGTTATGAGTCACTTTAGTATATAAGATACCACCATCCATCCATGGAACTCTTTCCATCTTCCCAAACTGAAACTGTGTATATATTAAACACTAATTCTTCAGTCCCCCACCCTGCAGCACCTAGCAACTACCATTCTGTCTGTGGCTATGAATTTGACTGCTCTGGGGAATCTCAGATAGGTGGAATCCTACAGTATTTGTCTTTTTTATGACCAACTTATTTACTTAGAAAATGACCTCAAGGTTCATCCATGTTGTAGCAGGTGTCAGGATTTCCTTCCATTTTAAGGCTGATTCCTCTGTATGTATAGACCACATTTTGTTTTCCATTCATTTGTCCAGTGGACACTTGGATCACTTCCACCTTTTGGCTGTTGTGAATAATGCTGCTATGAAGACTGGTGTAATTTAGTTCAAGTCTGTGCTTTCAGTTCTTTTGGGTACATACCTAGGAATGGAATTTCTAGGTCCTAGGGTAATTTTATAGTTATTTTTTTTTGAGTACCAAAGGGAAGCTTTGTTTTTAGGAAGGGGAGACAAACTGTTTGCTGATGGTGGAAGGACTAGGTGGAGAGACTGAAGGAACAACCTGCAGAGCTGAGCCTGAATGGAGGGGGCATGGGAAGAGAGAAGGGAGAACAGTGATAGTGGTTCTGAGGCAGAGGCAGGTGGAGGGGAGGTGGCAGGGGAGAACTGCTTATCATCCAGGGCTGGCATAACCCCCTAGTGAGAGGCCTGGCAGCAGGTCTGGCTGAACCTTATGGTTGGGAAATGGGGACTCACAAAATGGCAGCTGAGCTAAAGTTGAAAACTAGATACTTAGGACAACATCAGTGTCACTGTTTTTCTCCAGCAAGACGTGGAAACTTGAGAGTGAACTTTTTCTACATGTTAATGTTGGAAATGAGGGGAGGTTGTTTAATTTTACAAATGTGGTGTTAACTCAAGGTTACTGCTGAAAATTTTTATAATTAATGCATACGGTTCCATTATAGGCAGAATAAAAAATGTTTTCTCTACATATAGTGTTTTATGCAAAATGACATGTGTATTAGCTGGTGCTAGGCATTAAAAAAAGAAAGGGAAATTAGATCACTGCTGTAATAATTATTTGACTCCTTTGGGGGGGGGATTTGTTCAGAAATCACTTTTAAAGAACTATAGTGTTTTATGAGTCCATTAACAGGAAGTTCAAAAACAGGTAAAATTCATCAATGGTGATGTAAATTCTAATAGGTTGCCTATAGAGGTGGGGATTCACTGGAAGAGGTATTTTTGGGATGGTGGAAATGTCCCATATCTTGACTGGGATGTTAGGTAAGGTGTATACATTTGTTAAAACTCATAGAACTGCACATTACAGCCTATGAATTTCACTGTGTGTACATTTTACCACAAATAAGATAAATGTGGAATAAAATAATCTTTTAGAGTTATGGTACATTCTAGGGATTGACACACATCCACAGAAATGAGAATAATGATGTTTAAAAACTGTATAGTCACAAAACCTAAACTGTCTGCAAGGTAAAAATTGTCTGGAAATCTGACTTTGAGGTTAGTAGCCTATGGCATCAAACAGGGCCTTGGAAACTAATTTCTGAGGTGAAATGGGAAAGGGTGTTTTATGTATATATATAAAAATCAACGTACTTATGTGGTTATCCCATGTGCAATAATAAAAAGCACACATATATGGCATTATATGGTATTATGGACTGAATTGTGTGAAAAATGTGGCACTAAATAGACTGTTAAAAGTATATTTGTTTAAAGTATGAGAACTGAAACAAGAGACAGTTGCCTTGTTTGACTTCAGCTGGAAACCTCACCTGGGAACGTGTGCCTCAAATCATTTGCCATCCTGCACATGGGTATGTCTGTGAATGACTGCAAAAGCACCAGGAGTATTCATTCTGGGGTATGCATACGTTTTCATGAGTGGATGAATTTGCAGATGTAGAAGCTGTGAATAACGAGGATGGTCTGTATGTATACAAACCCAGGGAGACACAGATGTCTGTATTTCTGTGTTTCTCTCTCCTTCACTCAAGCTAACCCTGAGTTTGTATTGGTATCTCCAGCTCTAACCCAGCACCACTGGGTTCAGTCAAAGGTTCAATCCCCCCGCCCCCACCACCTTGCTTATTGTAACTTCTTTCTCTGGCTTCATTAAATCCTTTTTAATCTAGTAAAATTCCCATTTATTTATTTATTTATTTAATCTATTTTGAGAGAGAGAGAGACAGAGAGTGGGGGAGAGAGAGAGAGAGAGAGAGAGAGAGAGAGAGAGAGAGAGAAAGGAAGAGAAAGAACCTCAAGCACGCTTCGCACTCTCAGCACAGAGCCCAAAGTGGTGCTCAATCTAAGGAACCCAGAGATCATGACCTGAGGCAAACCAAGAGTCAGATGCTTAACCGACTGAGCCACTCAGGCACCCCTCACCCATTTTATTTATTTATTTTTATTTTGATGGTAATGACTCATTGAAGAGGTCATTTGTCCTGTAGAATTGTCCCACATTCTGGGTGTGTCCTATGGCTTCCTCATGGTGCTGTCTGACCTGTTTCTCTATCTCCTGGCATACATTTCAATCCTCTGATTCCACTTTCCATTACCAGGGAAATTGCCTCTCTGATCCTGGTAAAAGTGGCCATTGGTGGAGACCTTGTGCCAGGGAATATGTGAGGCACTGCTCCTTAATTATATTTGTAATCTCTCCACTGCCATTGGTAGGGACTGTGGGTTACCATCTTCTTTTAAAGATGAAAACACCAAACTCAGCTTGTGATGTGCAAATCTATGCAGCTGCCCAGGGCTAGAGCCAGGATTTGGATCCAGGTCTGTTGTGTTCAGTCAAGGCTGTGCTGGTCCCAGGACTGGGGAACTTGGCTCTCCAGGATGGGGCTCAGGCAACTGTATTTTTAGTTTGCTGGCTAGGTGATTCTTTGGCTTTTAAAATTTGTATTGAATTCTTTGGACTCTTACTCCTTGTTCCTACTTAAGTAACAACACATTTTCCTACATGTTGAGGCCAGATCTAAGAGGAAGCCTAATGTTGTGGTCACTGGCTTTTAGGATTGATGTTCAGGCCTGGATGGGAGTGTGAGTTCTGCCATTCAGGAAGACACTGCTTTTTTTTTTTTTTTCCTACTATAAAGAAACAGCATCTTCGGGGGAACTGTCTTACTTGAAAACATTCTGGGAATTCAATTCTTTGCTGCAAATACCAATGCGATTTGCATTTACTTTGGAAATTCAAGCACATTTTATCCAACCTACAAGCACTAATGAAGAGCTGATGAACCACAGAGACGCTGGTTCAAATAAATGATTACAATTGGCAAGAGAAGTATAAACATGACCCTGATGAATTATAATCAAGAGTGAGTAGAAGGAGTGAGTTTATTAATTATCCAAACTCTAAATCTAGTTTCAGAATTGTGAATAATAATAGAAATTAGAGCTGGAATATTATATAAAGTGTTCAGTCACTTTGAAAACAGGCCACTTGAAACAGAAGACTGTTTTTAGGTTCATCCTGTGGCATTTATTTATTTATTTTTGTACTTAGAACTGGATACTAATCTCCTCTTAGAATCCAAATAATCAGCTTAAGTTAGTAATTAAACATTTACTTAATTTAATATTTTATAGTTAGTTGCAAAAACATGACAATGTTTTTGTCATTGCTGGGATGACATGCTGGGAAGTTGCAGGATAAGCCAGGGATGTCTTCCTGGGCTTCAGTTTTGGATAATTAGTGAAGTAGAATGTAAAAGACAAGTTAAAATTACAGTAAGGTTTTAGTAACATTTTGTTTGTCTGGCCCCAGCTCCTGTCAGTTCGCTTTCTTTGGGCCTTATGAGTCCTTGGAAAGGAGGTTTGTAGTCATCAGGGAAAACAAAGTAAATTGAACTGAAATTTTGTCTAAAGACTAGGTGTGTACGAGGGCACCTGGGTGGCTCAGTTGGCTAAGTGTCTGTATTCAGCTCAAGTCATGATCTGGCAGTTCATGGGTTTGAGCCCCTCGTTGGGCTTTGTGCTGACAGCTCAGAGCCTGGAGCCTGCTTCAGATTCTGTGTGTGTGTGTGTGTGTGTGTGTGTGTGTGTGTGTGTGTGTGTCTTTCTGCCCTTCCCCCACTCATGCTCTCTCAGTCTCTCAAAAGTAAACAAATGTTAAAAAAAATTTAAAAAAAAGATTAGATACGTACCAAAATAGCGTGTTTTAAAATATAACACTGTTGGAAATTCCATAATGTTACAGATATATTTGAAAAATATTTTCTACTGAGTAATTAATATTTAAACTGGTGGATAAGCTATGCATTAGTTCATTTTAATGATTGAACACTGAATTCATCCATTCTCTTGAATTTTGCTTGAAGCTTCTGGATTCATTTAAGAGTCTACTAAAATTGTAAAATAAAACTCATCTGTATTCAAAATTTTCTCTAGACTGGACAACCGAAATTAAATTCAGAAGTAAATCATCTTCATAGGCAGTATCGTGACTTCGGGTGCCCTTTATAGTGTCAATTTCCAGCTTTAATGTCCTTTTGGCTGAATCTGTAATAAATATTTTAAATGTGAACTTATAAGATAAATCTCTGATAACAACACCACTTTTGTCTGTTAATTTAGGAATTTTTTGGGGGGAATAAAAGTTCTCTTAAAGTTTAAAAACTACTGACCCTAAGTTCATGTTTCCTGTAGGCTGTATTACAGGCATTTCCTCAGGAATAAAGTCCATGGCTCTTTGCACATGTAAGTGCACATAGATAAGATCTATGGAATATTGCTGACATAAAAAAGATAATTTGTGTATGTTGTAAAAGAATCAAACAAGTACATTTTCTCTCCAGGTGAATGTCAGGTGTTTTACAATGTAATTCCTATGCATGAACATAAAGTGACAAATGGCAAAATATGTGACGTCTGAATGCCTACTGGACTGAGTGGTGGGAATTTCACATGCTCTCACCCTGTGAGTGACATGGATTGGATCCATGGGCACACAGGTTCTTCCTAGCCCAGATTCCCTATCTAGCTTTGTCGCCATTGGCCTCTCTAGTATATTGGTTGCCTAGTCAAGAGCAAAGGGTTTTATCGTTCTCCCAGTAGGTACATATACTGTACTCTGCTGTAATGTTGGATATAATTAGGCTGACCAACTAGAACTGAGGAGGTGCCCAGGATGTAGGACTTCCAGTTCTAAAATCCAGGAAGTGCCAGGCAAACTGGGACATGACATTTTTGTAGTGACATTTACATTTTTGTATTTTCTTTTGGCAACATTATTTTGAAAGAAGTTGAGGGCTCTTATTTTTATGTCTGCTTTTCCTTTTTTCCCACAAGGCAGCTTGACCAGAAGCAAAGGACAGCTTTTAAAATTACACCACAAAGAATGCTTTGAAGACTTGGGTCGTTTTTATCATCCAATAAGAGAGAGATAATATCAATGAATGTTAAAAGTTAAATAAGCAGTAATGAAAACTTTGTCCCAAGCACCATCCAGGATGCATTATCTTGGTAAAATATTTCCTCATTCCCGGAGGGTATCAGGGCATGTACCCAAATCTGGGTCTGGTTCCATCTGCAAGTTGTTGAAGAGCCAGGGGCTTTCCTCCTCTGAAATTGGCATTATTTCTTTCTCTTTGCAGACTGGAAAGTCCATTTCCACCTTGGAACAATTTGAGAAGCTACAGATCTCTGAGCTCACGGTTTTGCAGGCTTATTAACACAAATGCTAATGGGATTATGGCTCCTTGCTTAATTAGATTCCATACACTCTTTTTTAAAAGGTTGTGTTCAGAGATCTTTTTTTCCCTAAAGAAGGAAGAAATCTTTGATTTTTAAGTTACTTTTATTTTTTAAATTACGGTACAGTAAAATTGCCTTTTTGGCTGTACAGTTCTGTGAATTTTAACACATGTACATCTTATATGCTTCAGAATACAGAATAGTTCTGTCACCCCAGAAAACTCCCTCAAGCTGGCCCTGTATAGACAAACCCACCCCCTACCCCTGACTGCTGGCAACCACTGATCTGCTTTCTATCACTATAATTTCATCTGTTACATATAGTCATGTAAATGGAGTCATATAGCAGGTAACCTTTTCAGGCTGGATTCTTTTGCTCGGCATAATTAATGCTTTAGACATCTATCCAAATTGTTATTGCATAAATACTTCTTTTCTTTTCATTACTGAGTGGCATTCCATCATATGAATGTACCACTGTTTGTCCACTCATTTATTGAAGGACATTTGGGTTATTTCCAGGCTTTTGGGCAACTATGAATGGAATTGCCATATCCTGTAGTGTATACATTTTTCTGTGAATATGTTCCTATTTATCTAGGCTGCGTACTTAGGAGTGAGATTGCTGATAAGTATATATTACAACAAACAAATAAACAAGCAAAATGCAAATTCCAAACAAAGGCAAACTCCCCAGAAAGGAAAATGGGGGGAAACACTACAAGGAAACACCTGTTTGTCAAGTAAGGCACAGTAAGTGGGAGAATACTGGAGAGTGTCTGGAAGAGGGAGAAAATGGGGAAGAAAACAACCAAGCCATTCCAGCCCCTTGACACAGGCCACAACAAAATGGCCACAGGAAACAAGCCTCACTGAAATGAGAGCAGTTTCTCAACCTTGCTCACATCCGAGATTCCCTGGGAGCCACAAGCTCCCATTTGAGAAACGTGGTGTTGGACTCGCATAACGGTTGGCTTATGTCTGCTGTGCTCTCTTGCTGATTCTTTTACCAGAATTCTACTTTGGAATATCCATTGGCACACAAGCCTTTTGCACAGTGTGAGACATCCTTTCTCAGACCTCAGCTTGACAATCATGGGATGAGCTGTAACATTTCCTTCCTGTGGAACTAGGGTCACTTATGCTTTAGGTTGAACCCATCAGAGCAAGACTTTTTTCTCTTTAGCTCTTTGGCAATACATGGATATATCTTGTGTTCATTTGGGCATTCTGTGATTTGTAGCACACTAGCCTTTCAGGGACACCAGATCTTATACTCCACTGTATAGCTGTGGATTAGCATGAGACACAGGTGAAGGAATGTTGATGAAAGGCAAGAATGTGCTTTTAATCCCACAAGTAATCATAAAACTTTTTACACGAATCTTGTTTTGGAAGACCAAGGAAACAATATACAGTGGGGCCCTCTGCACCAGAGAAACACATCTTTTTGTTGTTATTATTGTTAATGTTTATTTATTTTTGAGAGAGAGAGAGAGAGAGAGAGACAGAGCGAGAGCAGGGGAGCGGCAGAGAGACAGAGGGAGACACAGAATCTGAAGCAGGCTCCAGGCTCCGAGCTGTCAGCTCAGAGCCTGATGTGGGGCTCAAACTCACGAGCGGTGAGATCATGACCTGAGCCGAAGTCAGACACTTAACTGACAGAGCCACCCAGGTGCCCCAGGGAAACACATCTTTTTTAAAGCCTTCATGAAGGGGTGCCTGGGTGGCTCAGTCAGTTAAGCATCTGACTCTGGATTTCAACTCAGGTCACAATCTTGCAGGTTGTGAGATTAAGCCCCACATTGGACTCTGCCCTGAAAGCATGGAGTCTGCTTGGGATTCTCTCTTTCTCCCTCCCTCTCTCTCAAAATAAATAATCATTTAAAAAAAAAAGCCTTCCTGAATACCAGACCTATCACAGATCACCAGTCTCCTCCAAAGCAGAAATAATGAAGTCCATGGACCTTCACCTGTGGATTGCTGAATTCTGTGATCAGGGAAGCCCAAACGATTGCTTTGAAAGATTGCAGGGAATTCTTGAATGCCTGAAAATCAGGACATATGCTAAAATGGCATGCTATCTGGAACTACAGCAATCATACAATCATTAGCTCATTCAGCACATTTTGTTGGTCATCTATTTCTAGGTTCAGATGTACAAAGCTTATAGGCTCTAGGAGAGACAGAGTAAACAGACAAACACATAAATCTGCAATGGAAAGCCTGGCCATAGTAAGTCTTATGATGACAAATACAGTAGGATGTGGGGCTAGAGTGATAGGTTGGTGGTTCTCAATCAATCATTAGGTAAATGGATTGCCTTTGGATTCTTTTTTTTGTTTTAACATTTTATTTTTTTATTTTTGAGACAGAGAGAGACAGAGCATGAATGGGGGAGGGTCAGAGAGAGAGGGAGACACAGAATCTGAAACAGGCCCCAGGCTCTGAGCTGTCAGCACAGAGCCCGACGCGGGGCTCGAACTCACAGACTGTGAGATCGTGACCTGAGCTGAAGTCGGGCGCTCAACCGACTGAGCCACCCAGTCGCCCCTGCCTTTGGATTCTTTATGAAAAGGTGAGGGTGGTACAGTTTAGGTAAGAAGGATATGAAGGCCTTAGGATCAAAAGGTAGCTATAGCTTCTTCTGTGTCAAGGTCCCCAGATTTGCTTATTAAGAACTTCCTTTGGTGTCTTTGAGGTCTCCCCATGAGAAGCAGACACTGGAAGACAAGGGCTCTGGGGCAGGCTTCCCTCCTGGGAATCTCCACCAGCCACCGATGGACTGTGGGGCCAGCCTTTGAGACCTGTGATTGGGGGATTTCCTCTTGAGTTCATCAAGAGCCAAATTGGGAGAAAAGGAACTTTCTTGGAATTATTTTTATCTTGATTCAAAAGAATGCATTTTTAACTAGCTATGTTATGTGATGGGAAGTAAGATTTATACTATTAGATAAATTGGCCTTTCTTTTGTGGATATGTGAATTAATATCAGCAGCCTTAAGAAAAAAAAATGTAAACAGGGAGCCTGGGTGGCTTAGTTGGTTAAGCATCCAACTTTGGCTCAGGTCATGGTCTTATAGTTTGTGGGTTTAAGCCCTGTGTTGGGCTCTGTGCTGACAGCTCAGAGCCTGCAGCCTGCTTCGGATTCTGTGTCTCCCTCTCTCTCATCCCCCTCCCCTGCTTGTGCTCTCTCTCTTTCTCTCAAAAATGAATAAACATTAAAAAATTAAAAAGGGGCGCCTGGGTGGCTCAGTCGGTTAAGCGTCCGACTTCGGCTCAGGTCACGATCTCGCGGTCCGTGAGTTCGAGCCCTGTGTCAGGCTCTGGGCTGATGGCTCAGAGCCTGGAGCCTGCTTCCGATTCTGTGTCTCCCTCTCTCTCTGCCCCTCCCCCATTCATGCTCTGTCTCTCTCTGTCTCAAAAATAAATAAACATTAAAAAAAATTTTTTTTAAATAAAAAAGAAAAAATGTAGGTAAATTGCCATTGGAAGTTTAGGATTTCTAACAGCCAAGGAGATTTTTGACCATTAGTTCAACAAAGAAAGGTGCATCAGAAAGGGAAAGAAAATCACATTTGTGATCCTTTCAAGGCAGGCACAGCTTTTAATTTTGTGACTAGATTCTGGTTACTCACTGTGATGAAAATGCATCCCAAAGGCTCAGTTCACTGGGGTAGGTTGGAACCTACCCTATTGGGCTAGAAACCCACCCAAATGATGTGAGGGAAGGGTACTGTCCCAGATACTGGAGCTGGGAGTGGTTCTGACAGTTCCAGTGCACAGTGTCAGAACCCTGAGGAGGGAGCATCCCAGAAGGCCCATGTGGGCACCTCAGGTTCTGAGAGGACCAGCATGGGGAGCTGTGGGTGTGGCTGAGCTTTATTTATGCCGGGAATTCAGTCATAAATAGGACATGATCTCCATTCTTATGGAACTTCAGTCAGTGCTGAAGGATAGATGTTCCCACACCATGATAGAGGCCTGCCTGGGAGTACAATGAATGGGTGGAGACCAGGTGAATATACTTGGGTTACCCTGGGAGGGTGGGGGTGGGACAGGGATGATGCAGGAGGCAGGAGGTCAGTGCTGGACCAGCAGTCGAGTTGGCCTGATTTCAGGCCTGCAGGGATAGCAGGGGCTTGTCCCATCAGTGTGGATCCCAGACTCTGAGGCTGCAGCTTGGGGTAGAGGGAAGGGCTGAAAGCAAGGCCAGGATGGAGCAGGGCCCACCACACCCCTGTAGGTGTGAGCTGCTATGTTGCTTCTAGCCCATCTACAGAGGTGCCATCCTGTGTGTGACCCCCACAGTCTTGGTCATTAGCTGTCCCTGGAGGCCTCCTGTGTGTACTGAGGACTCAAGAGTCCTGGCTCCAGTGGATTTTACAGTTGGGGCTGGGCTGAGATGGTCAGACTGGAGATACCTCATAAAGGTTTGAGGGAGATAATGTAACATAATGCATATGCAAAGACAATAACACTAGAGCAGTTCTTCGGGGCAGATTGTCTGGAGGAGGTGAGGTTTGAACGGAGACCAGAGCAGTGAAGACCATTCTAGGCAGGACAGATAAACCAAAATGCAAACCAAAAACATACAGGGAGTCCTGAATGATTGGTGTGCTCATAGGACAGAGGACTGGTATGGCGGGGCTAAATGCATGGGGGGAGTGGTGGAGGGAGCCAAAGCCTAGGGCTGGAGGCAGGTTTTATTTTAATTGCAAAGCATTCCAATTGAGGTTATAAACAGGAACATACCGGAGTTACCTTGAGCTTACAGAAGTCTTTAATTTAGAATTAGAGTTGATGCGTTGAGAAAACATGTCACTAATTTCATATTTAACACGATACACTTTGCCTCCTCATTTGAAGGTAAGTGCGTTTTGCAATGATATGGCATATTATGGCCAGAGAGCCATTTTAGAGCAACAAAGGATGAAATCTTCTGCAATTTGTCATGGCTTTTCTAACTATCAAAATAGCCTGTTCACATTGAAAGAAAATGCAAATGTGTTGGCATTCCATTATTTTCAGACTTCCTAATCATAGCGGTCTTGTGTTCATTTCATTAATTTGAAGAATAGAAAATGAGGATTTTTAGACCTGGAGTAAGAGGAAAATGGATTGATCTCGTTGCTTCCACCTCCCACCCCTTGTCCTCATAAAAATGGTATTAAAAAAAATTTTTGTAGGAAAATAGGCTTATAAGATTTATTTTACTTTTTAATTTATTTACTGATTTTTCCCAGGCTATGCTCTCTATGTTCTGTGTCTAGAGATGCCAGGGATTATAAGATTACAATCAGGCTAATGAGTTTACCACTGCTTGGGTTTAAAAATAACTGTAACAAAAATGGTTATATATATTATATAAATTTGGGGAGAGGCTTCCACAAGATAAATTTTACTTTGTGGGTTCCATTTTTGTTAAAAGCATGCCTGTAAGATGTCTCTGGGGGCAAGTTCTAAAATGATAGTCAGGACTAAAATGATATTGTCAGGAGAGTGATTCCAAGTATTGTCTAGCAGTTGTAAAAGATTCAGAATGACACATAGGTGGACCCCTCCCCACCCCTGTAGACCTGTTTCATAAACATTTAGATTCATAAAAAAGATAAGTAACGTGGAATTCTTTAAGTATGGACCACTAGTTCCATCACAATAAAACCATACCTGCAGGGGCCTGGAGTGGTACAGCAGGAAGGTAAGTACAACTGACCTTTGAACAATACTTAGGTTGGGGAACCAATCCCCTGTGCAGTTGAAAATCCGTGTATAACTTCTGAAACTTAACTACTTAACAGAAACTGAACTACTTTTAGCCTACTGTTGACTGGAAGCCTTACTGATAACAGAAATAGTTGATGAACACATTCTGTATTGTATATGTATTGTATGCTGCATTGTTACAATAAACTAAGCTGGAGAAAAGAAAATTGTATTGAAAAAATAAGGAAAAGAAAATAGATTTGCAGTACTGTACCGTAGTTATTGAAAAATGTCTGCATGTGCATGGACCCGTGCAGTTCAAACTTGCGCTGTTCAAAGGTCAACTGTATGTGGTGGTCCAGAACACAGGTACTAAGGCTGGATGGCCTAGGTTCACGCCCTAGCTCCTCTATTGCCACCAGTGTGGCCTTGCACGAGGTTCCTGGCCACTTGACCTGTTTTTCTTCTTTAGAATATCAGATCTTAACAGTACCTCCCTCTTCAGATCTTTGTGAGCATTAAACAAGTGGAGTGTGCAAACATAGATGCACATAAAGTGTGAAGAACCGTTTTGGCACATAGAATGCATCAGTAACCCTTAACTATAATTTACGCTTCTGGAATGGAGTGTATTGTGGGCCAGCAGCAGAAGCCAGTTTTGGCTAACAAGCAAAAAGGAGACTAGCAGAAGGTTGTTGGGGAGGCGGGAGCTCACAGAGCAGGGTCAGTCAGTAAGATAAAGAATGGGACAACCCTGATGCTGTCTAGCTCAGTTTCATCAGATACTGCCCATTTTGTTTTCTTATGCTCTTTTGTCAGTTCATCCAATACTCAGAGTGGGTCCTTGGCCATTTTGAGGGAGGTGGTTGTCTCTAGGAAAATTAAAGCTAGATTAGATCAGGCCTTGTGCAGGGTGATCCTTCTCTCCTTCCTTGCTCCTTCACTGCCTTCCTTCTTCTTCTCTCCCTCTCTTCCTCCCTTTTCCATCAACCCATTCATTCAGCCATCCAGCCATCTACCCACCCATAATAGTCTGAGTTCCTGCTGTGTGCCAGGTCCCATGCTAAGAGATGGAGATATAGTTTGGATAGGACACACAAGGCCTTTGCCTGGTGAGCTTACATTCTGGAGCAGGGGGACAGGCAATAAATAAGTAAATTATTTCATATAGATACATGTGTTGAAAAAGAAATAAAACTGCAATGCAATAGACAGGGTCAGGTCTCTGCTATGGATGGGGAACTCAGGGAAGGCCTTTCTCTAAGCAGGTGACATTTGAACTGACACCTCTGTGATGGATAGAGCCAGTCATGGGAAGAGCCTTCTATCTCAATGCAGAGAGGCAGTCATTATCTCTAACTTACCCTCTGAAAGAGAAAAAACTTCCTGCCTCTTCCTACTTTGTATGTTGCTGAAATCATATGCAAATTTAGTTCCACATTACTATTGGTTTTGCCTCATCATCTCTTGGATCTAGGGACATCAAGGGCCTTGTTGCCTGGCCTTGACCTTTGTCTCCTCCCACCTTAGCCTGGGGTGACACATCCATATCTGCGAATTTCCATGGGCTCCTTGCCAACTCCTGAGCAGGCTTGGTGCTTGGGTAGAGTGGTCAGCAGAAGTTTGCACTTTCTATTTCCCAGTCCTTTCCCTCAGAGTTGATTTCTCCTTAGAGACAGTGTGTCCATGATGGTTGGGGTCTGTAACAACGGCTTCTGGGCATCAGAGAAGGTATAGGTTAAATAGAATTGGAAAGTCTGTCCAGCTTCTCCTGTGCAGGTAAGGGTTCATGGCCTTACATCAGGCATGGATGACTAAAGCAGTCCAGCTGGTTAGGGTGGACTTGTCATTTTGACTTCTTTAATTGGAGCTCCTTCCTTCACCTGTCACCTCCAATCATGGAGGTGTCCTCACTCTAGCTATAGGATTGGGTATTGCTTCATCCAGTTGGCATTCTAAAGCTGATTACCTGGTTACTTCTCTGAGAGTCCTGAGAAATACAGTTTCAGATCATTGCCATCTCTAGGTTTCAACCACAAACTTACTTGTTCCTCCCACCAGATCTTGTCAGAATCAGGACAGAGGTGAGGAAGGACTGAAACCAACAAAGAAGGTGACATTTTTAATGGGTTATATGTGACAGAGTATACACATAAATATAAAATCCCAGCTTTAACATAGGATACCCAAATCCAGCAAAGTAAATATTAACAGTGCCGGCATAAGATAGAGAAGACCTATCATTTTGGCAGTTAATGTGAAAACAGATCTGGGTGTCTCCGTTGAGAGCAAGTTTAGTGTGAGCCAATGTGATAAGCTACCTGACAAATCCTAGAGTCTTTCAATAATCCTGGTACATCTCTGTGCAGTGAAAGTTGTTGCTTATAATTCTGATGACCCATGACTATATTTAAACCTTTTTATTTGGCAAGCATTAGGGATGACTGATAGCTCTATTTTTATATTTCACGGTTTCTAAATGTGATGCTGTTTCTTGACATTTTCATTATACTTTTATATCAGCTGGTGAGTGTAAGCTCAGGAAACTCCCACTTTATAAAATCTGTCAATTCTGGATGCTATTTATAATAAAAATAGTGACACATTTGGAAATCTGGGTGGGCATGTACTAAGAACATTGGTCATTTTAAATTCTGTTTTCTAATAATGTATTTCAACAATTCAGAAATTTTTATTTTCTTTTGGTAAAATAGCTAAAGAAAAATTGGAAAAATGAAGCTTTAAAAAATGAAAGTATATTTTTTGAGTGTATGAGAGTCTAGCTGTCCAAAAGCTTGGTGTGAAAGAACTGATAAGGAATTTATAAGGCTAGCCACAGGGGCTCTTCTTGATTTAGTTGTGGAAAGCAGACTTCTAGTGATTCCATGAATGTTCCATACCAGGTTTTTGATCTGACTGTTATTTTACTCTACTGACTCTTCAACATGTCTGTTGTCTCATTTGTATCCCATTTAAAAATTAATTCTTATAATAAGTAGGTTGGCTATAGGTCACAATATTTAATCTTAATAAATAGCCAGGGAGTATTCTGTTTATATTATGATCAATTTCTTTATCTCTGTGTCAGTTTTGCACTTTTAAAGTAAAAAGGACTGGGGCACCTGGGTGGCTCAGTCAGTTAAGCGTCCGACTTCAGCTCAGGTCATGATCTCACAGTCAGTGAGTTCGAGCCCCACGTCGGGCTCTGTGCTGACAGCTCAGAGCCTGGAGCCTGTTTCGGATTCTGTGTCTCCCTCTCTCTCTGCCCCTCCCTGGCTCATGCTCTGTCTCTCTATGTCTCAAAAATAAATACAAATATTAAAAACATTTTTTTGTGGTTTTATGTGTAGATTTTATTTTTTTTATATATATATGAAATTTATTGACAAATTGGTTTCCATACAACACCCAGTGCTCATCCCAAAAGGTGCCCTCCTCAATACCCATCACCCACCCTCCCCTCCCTCCCACCCCCCATCAACCCTCAGTTTGTTCTCAGTTTTTAACAGTCTCTTATGCTTTGGCTCTCTCCCACTCTAACCTCTTTTTTTTTTTTTTTTCCTCTTATGTGGATCCTGAGAAACTTAACAGAAACCCATGGGGGAGGGGAAGGGAAAAAAAACATTTTTTTAAAGTAAAAAGGACTTAGAGAAGGTCCTAATTCCAATGACTATGTGATGACCTCTAGTTTGGTATTCTCAACACATATTCTGTTAGTTCTGATTAAAAGTGCAGATTCCTGGGTGTGTAGACAGAATAATGCCTCTGCCTCCAAGATGTCCATGTCCTAATCCCCCGAACCTGTAAATGTGTTACTTTATATGGCAAAAAGGACTTTGTTGATGTGATTAATTTAAGAATTTTGAAGTGGGAGATTATCCTAGATTATCTGGGAGGGCCCAATGTCATCATAGGGGCCTTCAGAAGGGAAAGAGAGGGACAAGGGGGTCAGAGAAGGAGGTGTGAGGATGGGAGGAGAGCTCAAGAGTGATGCTGGACCACAGGCCAGGGAATTCAGAAAGTCTCTAGAAGCTGGTAGAGATAAGAGAACAGATTCTTCCCCTTGGAACCAGAAGGAATGCAGCTCTACCAATCCATTTTGGACTTCAAACCTCCATAATTGGAAGACAGTACGTTTATGTGTTTTAAGCCACTAAATTTATAGTAATTGGTTACATCAGCCATAGACCTTCCCAAGTTGAATGGTCTGGGAGTTGAGACTGAGGTGGTTTGCCCTTCTGTCCTCCCCCCCCCACCCCCATACACACTGCAGGATTCTTATGAATTGTGGATCAGGGGAAGTTATTTACTCATATTAATTTGAAAGTAGCTGCAGGGTAATGATTTAGGCCTTGGAAGCTTTGAAAATAGAACCATCAGAACAACAATATTACACATAATGTTTATAAAGACACATAGATTACAACAAAAATGTCTAGTTTGCTTTAAATCTAAGCAAATAAATCACCTGTAAACATGTAACCTAGGGTTAAAGAACAAAAAGAAAGTACTAAAGAGTCCACTCTGACATCTTCTTGGAAACCCACATGCCTACATGTTTCTTTGGCCTTCCCTCATCATTTACTCAAATACACAATGATAAGTCAAAGCCTTCATGTTTAATCCTGATGGCACAGTTCTCTTCTGCTTCTTTATATAATGCACACATACATATATGTACTGTGTGTGTGTGTGTGTGTGTGTGTGTGTGTATATATATATATATATATATATTCTGGAAATTTTTCTGAATCTCAATGGTTAAACAAATCAACAATAAGCATTAAATAGGAAAAAGTAGGCCTATATTCAAGGGAAAGAGAACCTGACTGATACTAGATTTTAATCCTCAAAAGTAAGTGCTAGAAGATAATGCAGCAGCATTTATGTTTCATAAAGAATAAGGTTGTTAAGTAAGATTTTGTAGGCTTTCTATATGCAAGATTTCTAAGCTCATTCATGTAAATGGGCAAATAATACTTATCTTCAGAAATACAATGGATTTAGTGTCTGCATCCCATTTCTGAAAGAAAAAAAATTCTTGAAGTGCATAAGCCAAATGAAAGAATTTATGAATAAAGATAAGGCAAGAAATGAGAAGCATTGGTGTAAATGATTCAGCAGTGAGCCACTGAACCCATAAAATATAAAGTAGGGGTAGTTGATCTAATGTGGTTGCTTCAGTAAAATCTGGGAGGTAGAGTGGAGTAGAAAATCTTGCCTTCTTGAATAGAGCCTGTACGTGTATATTCCATTGATATATAAATGTTAGGTGTGTAATTTTAAATAGATATTAAAATTTAAATAGAAAAGCTATGTATAAATTCCAAATGACCAGAAAAAGAAAATAGCAAATAGAAAAGTTGACCAAAATAAAAAAAGATGGAAAATTAGAAAAACAAAAGATCAGAAAATACAATAAACAAGCATAAACATAAGAGCAGGAAAAAAAAATCAGATATGTCAGCTATCACAATAAATATAAGTTGCTTAAATTCCTCTATTAAGAGACAGTGCTTTGGACTGAGACCAAAAGCAACAATCAGATGGATGCTATTGAGCAAAAAATGTGTTGAATGAAAAGACCCAAGGCATATACAAGGAGATACCTGGCAAGGGACAAAAAAAGAAAAGAGAGAGAGAGAGAGAGTAGGGCTATCAACAATATAAGATCAAATAGAATGTAATACAAAAAATAATTAAACAGTAAAGAGGCTTTAGAACTATTAGTAAAGTGTAATCATCATCAAAGATGTTTGGGAATACATTGTCTGATGGGTTTTGATGACAGAAATAAAATGTACTAAGTCAGTAGAATTGGTAGAACATGACCTTGTTGATAAGAGCAAGATACTGATAGACACAGACATGATAAAGACTTATTTTTGTGGCTACCAGTGAGTGAGGAACTGGGAGGGATGTGGCAGGAATTTTTTCAGAACACTGCTTTCAGAAAGACTTGAGTTATAAGTAAAAGGACATGTATTGAAACTGTGAGCTTGAGAATACCTGGGGGTGGGGGACTGCCTGACATTTAGGCTTCATGGTCATGACCAGAATAAAGAAACTGAGAGTTCACAGAACCACTGTCCTTCTTCTTCTTCCTGCTATCAGTGTTCTCATGTTGGGCTACAAGTGGTGCAGGCAGCCTGTAGCCTCTGTTTCATTCCCTTTACCTGAGAGCATAGAGCCTGTCCAGAAAGGGTAGTAGGGGGCCAACAGTGACATTAATCTCATCTTTTTTCATAACAGACAAATTCTTGAGACAGTCTAAGTGTCTATTATAGGAGGATTGGTGTCCACAGATGTCCACAATACCTTTTTAAATGAAAATCTGTACTGTGAGCCTAGCCTTTATAAAAAAAATCAAATGAACTTAATAGAAAAAAAGCTAGATATAAATACACTCAAATATTGCCATTGGTTTGTCTCTGCATGCAGTAGTATAGGTAATTTTTACTTTCTTCTCTATAATTTTTCATATTCTCTAAATTTGGCAACTTGAGTATACATTATTTATCTAGTCAGGAAAAGCTATTTCCATCTTGAAAAAAAGGTACTCTACCTTATCTTTCTCCGAATTCCCACTATAATTTCCTATGCCAACATTTCCTCTAAGGGTGCAGTGAAAGATTGCTTATACAAGATGTTAAATATGTATTTTGAATGAAAAAGAGATTCCAAGGTCACATTTGGGGAAGGCCTAGTTATTCAAGGTTGAAATGTTTTCTTTCTGTACTATGTATTAGAACTTGCAGAGTGTTTGTTATTCTGATGTGCACTGTCACTCTTCATGAAAGGGATATACTACTGTATCATGTTTTCAGACCTCATTGACTATGGAACCTTTTTTTGATATGTGTCCCTTGAGAAACTAGTACTCTGTGGGAAACACTCCAAGACACACTCATTTATCCCAAAATTATTCATTTGATCATGTATCTCAGATTCCATGCAGGCACTCCTTGGCCTTCAAGATCTGGCATTATTGACTGGGACCTGCCTGGTTGTTCTGTTCAGGATGTCCCAGGCAGTCCCCATACTTTCTTCTAATTCCCACAGATTATGTGCTCCATTCTCTGGAATCTCCATGCTCAGGGACTACTTCAGCACTGCCCTGTCTTATTCAAATTTGACAGTCAAAAAACCTTTGTGAGTTTTTGTCAGCTTCCCTCTACCCTGGTCTACCCATACAAAGGCATTTTTTTCTGAAGCATTAAAAAAAGATTACTGATGATTTTGTAGGGGAGGTGGTAGAGGGTAGCAGATTTCTCTTGCACAGTTGAGTGCCAACAACTTTCAACATGTATAGATATCAAGAATTCTTTGGTCTTAATAGCCAAAAAGGATCTTTCTCTGTTATTCTTCTCTCATTTAATGTACAGATGCTGGCCATTCTCTTCCAAACTCCTGGAGTTTATCTTGTTGTCCCTTCTTTTCAAATCCAAGAATTAAACATTTCTTTTCCTCCTATAATTCAAGGGCTTTTTACTTAGCCCTGGCAGCCTCTCTGAAACTGTCCCAGGGTTGTTAAAACTTACCAAGAGGAGAGGAGATAATATGTCTGTGGGGCTCTTATGTAGGTGAGAGGTCACTTGCTCAGTGCCATTGAGCTGGCATGTCTTCTTGTGTTTCTCATGTGTTTTTCAGGGCTCCCCCATGCCATCTTCAGCATCTGGAATGATGTTGGCTGCTGTCCAGTACTTAGAGCCCATTGCTCATGAAATAATAATTGAAGAAATTAACTGATCTTAATCCTTTTGGTGCTTTGTGGGCAGAAATGCCAGATTTACTTTTCCCCACAGTACCATGAAAAATAGGGCAATTTGGGAGCTTTGGTACAATTTAGGAGAGTTTCAACTCTTAAACTAAAAAAAATTAAATGTAAAACGATCAGCTGTTTTTTCACAGGTATGATAGATGTTGGCATTATTCAGGTGGCTTGAGCATTTCAAATTTTATGTTAGTAAAAAGAAATATATTCATGTTTACCTCTTTTTAAAATTAATTTTTATGTCATCTAACAAAATAAGGACATAGTTTAAAAAGTCAAATAGCAAATAGGAATACTTAGTAGTTCTCTGCCCTAACTTGTCCAGAGACAATTACTTTTGATTCTTAGTTTTTTTCCTAGCACTTACAACATTTCTATAGTAAGATCCTGTTTTCTTTGATTAATCAGTTTTAGACACAATTTTAGACTTCTTATTATGGTAACCAGTATTTAGCTTTTTAACCTCACTGTCCCTTCTGCTTTCCTTATCTTACTCCCCATAGTGGGTGTATAAGTTAAGTCAGTATTTGGGTTTAAATTACTGCATATGTAAATATTATTTATTCCAGAGCCATGTAGTGAATTATGAATTATTGACTAACTTACCTTTTTTCCCCTCAAGTTGATACTTGCCTTCCTTTTTCATTTGCTTTATCATTCAGTACCTCCCTTGCTGTAGCTTCTCATGCAATTTTATACAGTCAGTTCCAGCAAGTAATCTTCCTGTTCCCTTTTTCTTCTTGGATACCTCATTTGCTTATCTTGGGTTGATGGCTTTCCGGGCCTGCTGTACAGCTGTCATCTTGGAATATGCTGTTATTTTTGGAATTCTCTTTACCCATTTTCTGGATCTCAAGTCTTCTTCATTCTGGCCTTGCTCCCTTGTTTTGCTGGAGTACAATCCTATATTAATTTCATCTAAAAAGATGCCGCATGGTTTCAACATACCTTCTCTTAGCTCACTCTGCTGTAATGTGAGCTAGTGCTGGTCAGTCCCTACACCACAGACCTTTTGTTTTTTTTCTTTTCAGGGGATAGGCCTGCAGAATTCTGCTAGGAGGAATTTATGGATCTGTTTTCAATTGGCCTTCCCAATTCTTTTTCCTTGTTTTAGCTCCTCCTTCCCATTTGTTATATAAATGGCAAAGATGCTCTCACTCTGTTTTGTGTATTGGCCCCTAGGTGGTTTATTTCCTCACCACATATTGAAACCTATTAACTTAAAAGCTTGCTGGTGCTTGGGCACCTGGGTGGCTCAGTCATTTAAGCCTTCGACTCTTGGTTTCAGTTTATGTTATAATTTCATGGTTCATGTGATTGAGTCCTATGTTGGGCTCTGCACTGACAGCACAGAGCCTGCTTGGGATTTTCTCCTTCCCTCTCTCTCTGTCCTTCCCCTGCTTGCTCATGCTCTCTGTCTCTCTCAAAATAAATACACTTAAAAAAAAAAAGCTTGCTGGTGCCAAACTTGAAGTTTTAACACACCCAATCATTTTAAAGAATAGCATGAGTAAACAGATCTTTAAAAGATTTTTATTTTTAAAAAATTTTTTTTTAGCATTTAGAGCCTCCTTGCTTTGCATAATCTGAAAGACCTCCCTCAGCATCTGGTGGCTGTTGATAAGATCCAACCTTGTAGTTAAAGGCCCCATGCTGCTGCTGCCCCTTAAGCTGTCTGACCCAGAGGCTTCTCACTGTGCTGCTGAGTGACATCGCCTAGATGTATGCGCCCCTCTCTGATGCCCCTCTACCTCTACTCTAGGAGTTCCCTTGCCCTCCTTCCCTCTGGATGGTGGCCAGCTGGCCTTAGGCCCCTGGACAGTGTCATGTTATAAGGCATTTCCATTCTTATGAAACCAGGCATCACCTGATAAAGCGCATTGTGGATTACTGCCTTTTTTGGCCTTTTTCCTTGATCAGCTCCTCACATCTACATTAACTCAGCTCTGGCTCCAGGGATGTCCAGAGAGGCCCGTGCCTGAACCTTCTGGGAATTCTGAGAATTCCCAACTGGTTGTACACCTGGTTCTGTTTTCTGCTGCTTTGGAATTCATCTTTCTCAATTCTGCCAAATCAGTGCCATCTGTCTATCTTTTTCCTAGCTTCCAAAGTTTGTTTGCCATCAATATTTGTTTATCCCTTCCATCAGTCTTTATTCCTTCCTGTTTACCTGGGCTTCTCTCTGGGTCAGTGTCCTTTAGCTTTCCTTAGTGCAGCTTTGCTGGTGACAAATCCTGCTCTGATTGTCTGAAACAGTCTTTATTTCACATTTGTTTTTTGAAGGTTGTTTTCTTGGTTATAGAATTCTAGGTTTGTAGTTATTTCCTTTTAGGAAATTATAGGTGGTCTCCATGACTTTGCTTAGAAATTGACTTTCAGTTTTTTTGTTACTTCTTTAAAGGTAATGTGTGTGTGTCCAATTCACCCCTTTGCTGGAATTATTGAATAATTTGTGGTTTGTTATTTTATTTGTTTTGGAAAATTCTCAGCCATATGTCTTCCACACTCTTCTGGGGGTGTTTTGTTTTTTTGTTTGTTTGTTTTTGTTTTTTTCTCTCTGGGACTCAAATTACACGTGTCAGGTCTTTTCATTATGTCTTATATTGCTCTAATATTATTTTTTACTTTTTTCTCTTTATCTTTTAGTTTGGGTACTTGTTTTAATTGACCTGTCTTGTAGTTTACTAGTCCTGCTTTCTTCTGTATCTAATCTGATATTAAACCCATCCACTGAATTATAAATTTTGGGTATTTCTTTTTTTAGTCCTACACTTTTTCTCTTTGATTTTTAAAGCTTTTAATTATCAAGTGAAATTCTTCCTTTCATTTGTTTTGTCCATCTTTTGTTTTCTTGGACATAATGATTCTGAAGGTGCCCAGCTAACTTCATTATCTGGATTGTTTGACAGCAATCCCCTTATGGCAGGTGGGGACTGATGTGTCAGAGGTAGTGTGTAGTCCAGGTGAGCTGCAGTCTTGTTTTGGTAAGTCCTGGCCTTATGGGGTTTTCAAATGGTACTCTTTTGTATTCTTCATAGACCCTCCCTCTGGGGTTTCTGAATTACAATCTTTATCTTCACTCTGCTTTTCAGTGGCTTTTTGTTAAAGATTTATGTGCTTTACCCTCAGAATTTGGAAAATATCCCAAGGGGTAAGCCAAACCTGTGCTTGCATCCCAAGTCTCTGTGTAAAGCCAAGCCAGGGTTCTCTGGCTTCTGCTTCTGCCACAAATTGGCCAATGCCTCTAGGGTAAGGAAGTTGCAGAGGTTAGCTTCACTCTAGGAGGAAAGTTTTCTTCTCAGTGCAACTGCTCTGAATTTCATTGCTCTCAGCTTCTTTCAAAGAGTTAGTTTCCAGATTTTATCTAATTTTTCCAGTTGTTCTTGATGGGAACATTGATGTGCTGTTAACTACTCCAGCCTACTTAGAAGTAGAAGACCTTAATGACTGTGAACTGCCTTTAAGAAGCGTAAGTCAAGCTTCCCTTATGCATAAATAATGGCATCCCTCTAACTGCTCTGACTTATTCAGTAGGACCTTTATGTAGGTAAGACATAGCAATATAAATTTTAAGTAATGGTGCCTGGAACACTGTGTCAGGGAGGATTCTGCATGGTGTCCCCTCTGCACTTGGCCAGGAGTGGTGCTGTGATGGAGGAGTTTTGTCTCTTTTGGTTGTGGGAGGAGGTTGCCCCCTGTTTGCCTTTCCTGTTGAAGGATTCCACTTCAGTACTTGACAGACATTTGGACAGAGCTCTTAAAGAAAACGAAAGCACATTAAGTTAAATGCTGCTTTTACGCTGGAGAAAACTGGTGAGCAGGAAGTGTTTGATAAAAGCTCAGGTTTTTAGAGTGCTGTTATTAATGTTTTGATAAAATACTGCACTCCCTGTGCATTTTTTGTTTGTGTCGTGCATAACTTAAACTTTGCAGTAGACTTCATGATAGCATGTCTTTAAAATGTGTTTGCTGTAAATTCTGAATAAATGATCCCAATCATTATTCTAAAATGTTCCAAATTGCTTCTATTCTTACAGTTGTTAGTATGCCACATATTATTCCATTCTGATTTTTTGCTGAGCAAAACATAATTGCTTTTGTGGAATATAGCTCTATTGATGGTGTAATCAGATATTAAAAATAGTATTGCAGAGTTTTGCAGAAAATACAATTAAAGAAGCAGTGAATGTGTGTGTCTTTCCACTCCTGTTCATAACTATTCTTTTCAGACTAGAGCCATTAGAGAAAATCAAATCTTGATTTGAGATTATTTATATGGAAAATAGCCATGAATTATATTTGTAATATAATACATATTTTAACCATAGGAAAGTTTCTTTTTGTACTCAGATTATTGCACATGGGACTGGGGACTTAAAACAGTCTTTCCTAAGCATGAAATTTCTTCTGTAGTATGTCTTTGCTGTTCACGAGTGTTGACTCTCATGGAATTGGTTAGGCTTCTCAGTGTTGACTTTGAAACTTACTAGATCTGTTTCCTTCAACAGATTATTTCACATCTTGGAGACTTGGTTTCTTTGTCTGTAAGAAGGGAGACAATGAGCCCCTCCTGAGTTGATGCATAATGAGGTACTCGTTGTGATAGTCCTTGGTGAGAGTTGTTCCTTGGGTTCTACTCTTTGAAGCTAACCAAATGCTCTCCATCTCTCCACCTTTCCATGTTTCCCTGAACCACCATTTTAGGCATCCAGGCAAAGGTTTAAAAGCTGTAAGGATGCCTGGGTGGCTCAGTCAGTTGAGCGTCCAACTGTTTATTTCACTTCAGGTCATGATCCCAGGATCATGGGATTGAGCCCTATGCCAGGCTCCTTGCTGAGTGTGGAGCCTGCTTAAGGTTCTTTCTTTCTCTCTCTCTCTCTCTGCCCCTTCCCTGCTCTCACTCTTTCTCTCTCTGTAAAATACATACATACATACATATATACATACATATATAAGTGATGATATTTTCATACAGTGGAATATCATTCAGCCATTAAGGTGATGTAAATGAATACTTACAGGATGTGATGTCATGATCATGATACATTATATGGTAATGATTATTGACAAGACTGTGAGCCATTTTTTTAAAAATCTAGTTAAGTAGAATACAATAGGAATACAATAGGGTCCAATCTATAACAGAAGTTATGGAAGTGGTGAGAAATAAATTGTTTCCTTTTCTTCCTTTAGCTTGTAGGGCTTTCCAGAAAGCCCCATATATTTTTATATGTTGAACTTGCATTACCTTTGTTATAAAATACAGAGTAAAACTAAGAACACTGCTGCTTAGGCTGTGCTGCCTCATTGTGGCTACAGAAGTGGACAGGTGTGCAGGTGAGGGGGATGGGTAGTCTTGGGAGGCTGAGTGTCTGCACACCAAGAGCCTTCAGGAACATCACTTATGCCCAGGCCCTTTGCTCAGTTTGGGGACTGCCCACATGAAAAAGGTATGTCCTCTGCCCCCAGGACTTGCTACATGCCAGGAAAATGGGCACATGGGTGGGGTGTGGGCCCTGGTGCCCTGGTACCATGGTTCCGTAGCTTTCTCCTGGGGGGCTTCACATTCTGGTGCAGGAAGGGGGAGGCCCAAGCAATTCATTGTGGTGGAGGGACCTGGATGAGGCAGCACAGATAGGCAGGAACTCTCTGAGCCTAAAGATTTGGGACTTACCCCAAAGGCAGAAGAAGGGAAGAGTCTCAGAAGAGGAGAGGGCATGGTCATATCTGAATGGGCATGTGATTCTGCAGAATGGAGAATAGGTTCGAGATGCAGTCAGAAGTGGGGGCAGGGAGACCTGTTGTAGAGCTGTTACTGTAGTTCTGGTGGTGAGGTGACAGCCAGGTAGCCAGTGTGGGTGGAGGGTAGAGGCATGGGCAGAAGAGGTGTATCCAGTATGAGTTGGACAGTGTGATGTACCTGCTTTGGATAGGATGTGAGCATGAGGAGGGTGTCAGGGAGGGAAGCGGCGTAACTTCAGATTTCTGAAAGGCCTCAGACCGAGGTAGGAAATGTCCTGGCTGGGGTGGAGGTGTGATGGCATGGTTGGCACTATTGAGTCAGACCTGCTGATAAGGCATCCAGCAGGTTTCCATAGGCTTGGGGATGTGCACAGGGGCCTGGAAGGCAGAGAGGCTGGGGGAAGAGGTTGGAGACACTCAATGAAGGATGCAGCAACAGTGAGAATAAGCTGTCCCAAGACAGATCACCTATAGAAGGAAGGAGAAGGGTTGAGGAGATGGGCAGGGGATGTTTCAGGGAGGGGTGGCTGCAGGGACCAGTGGCAAGGAAAGGGGAACAGGATTGGAAAATAGCAGTGGTCCTGACCCCTGCTACCCAGCCCTTGGGGAGGCCACTACATCTATCCAGGGCCATTAGGGGGAGATCCCCTGCATGCTGCCAGCATGACACAGTTGTGCAGGTTCCCCAGCCTCTGTTTGGGGGTCCTAGAAGTATCTAAGCCTGTGGGTAGATATAGACCATGAGTGAGGGGTGGGGGCCAAGGTGTCCCAGCATGAGTCCCTTCAATTGGACAGTCATCAGCAGGCATGGTCCTCACTCCCATGGGATGGTCAGCAGTATAGAAGTGCTCCTATGTCCTCTCATAGAAATCAAGTCCCCCTACCCCCTTCCCCTGTTATCCCAACCCTCTGCCTCCTCTGGGCACCTCACTAAGTTCCAGAAAGAAGACTCACTCCGCACCCAAGTCTCTGTGTATGGCTTGGACAGCTGAAGAGGATCAGGGTTGGTGCAAGGACTTAGGGATGCCTGGGGTGGGGGGTAGCACCTGTCCCCCCTGGACTGCAAAGAAATCCTCCAAGGGGCAACTGTGAATGTCCAGGAATTCAGGGGACCCTGCAGGATCCAGTCTATAGGCTCAAGGGATTCTGAGAAGGGAGTGTGACTTGGGACAAGTTTAACTCAGAAGACACAGGGTTTAGGAGCATAGCCTCTGGCCCTGAGAATAGGCTGCCTCTAGGAAAACCCAGGCAAAGGCACCTTTAAGGAAAAGTCCTAGATTTTGGAGTTTGCATGAAGTGTGCGGTTTCTAACATTAGTACAGTGGGCCTTTATTCATAATCATTTGGAGATGAAGGAGCAATTTGTCTACCAGGCAGGTTCACTTCCTGTTGTAATTCCAGTGGATTTAAAAGTTGATGCGGGTCTGTGAATTTGCTTACATAATTATACTCTGATAGCTTTTCATTATACTTGATGTGATTTTAATGGAATTAATGTTCTGTATCAACAAATACATTGTTTTTATTGTGCAAAGAGGAGACTTTTAAAAGGAGAGAACCAAAATGGTTTGCACATGGTTTCTATAGTATTCTTTTCCAAACTGGGCAGTGTACCTGCCCACTTCATATTTTCTTCCCTGTGTTGGTTGAGGGAAGTAGAAGGGCAGGAGGCTTTTACACACGTTTGGGTACTAGTTGGAATTCATCTTTGAAACTTGCATTTATGTCTTCAGTTCTTACTGTTCTTAAATTCTTCCTATTCTCCATCAAAGAATAGCAGCCATATGGAATTGCCTATGGCCACCTGCCTATGGCATCTTACCTGGCAGACCAGGCCTCCCCACACACACCTTGGATCCCTACCACCTTCTGGACCCTCATCACAGTGCTTGTGATTCTGGTTTCTTGTCTTCTTAGTAAGGCCATAAGTCTTCAGAGACCCTCAACATTTGTTCTGAAGTACGGGGCCCTCAGTGCAAGTTGGAATTTGGCCCCATCCACCTCTCCCACCTGTGGAAGGGAGCATTAGAGGGAATTATGTCCCTCTTACCTGGGTATACCTATCCCCTTAGAAGGTAGAATCGGCTGTTGTTAGCTTGTGTTTCAGTAAAGTATTTTTTCTATTATTTATAAAACATGGGAACCTAAAAAGTACAAGGAGGAAGCCAAAGTCCCACTCTACAGAGATGATCATGGCTGTCTTTGGGATCTAGTGCTGATTTCTTTATGTATTTTGTGTGTTTGCATTTGTATTTATTTACTTAATGCAAGGGAAATTATCCTCCCTCCATACCATTTCGTAGCCTGCTCTTTCTTTTCTTCTTTTTCTTTTATGTGGTGTGAACATTTCCACACAGCACTAAATATTCTTCTACAACATGATTTAGTGTCAGCAATTGGAAAAGACCTAATAAATATAAGCAGTTCTCTGTTGCTAAACACCCAGGTCATTTCCCATTTTCAAAATTATAAAGAACACTTTGATTAATACCTGGAATTCTTAGAAGTGGAATTACAGGTTCCAGTGGTATGCATAGTTTAAAATATTCATGATATAATGCGTGCACAGATCAAAGGTTAGTATTTCAGAAAGTTACACATTTAATAGCAAGTGTTTCTTCCCTTCCTCTCTCTTCCAGTTTCCCATTGTTAAGTTCCTTGTGAATACTTCCAGAGAGAAACGTTTATGTATGTACTAGCATCCGTCCATTTCTCTGTTTATACAAATGGGATGATTCTATGCACACTGGGATATATCTTGTTTGTCAATTATTTATGCTTGAGATTTTCCGCAGTAGCATAAACAGATCTGCCTCAAATTTCATAATGCATATATTCACGCTCTATGTAAATATCAAAGTTTATTTAACTAGCCCTTTATTGTTACCCACTTGTTACAGGTTTTTGCTATAAACATCCTTGTGTAAGTGACTTGCCATACCTCTGGTACTGTATCCATAGGCTGTGTTCCCAGTAGTGAAATCATTCAATATAAGTATATGCATTTCCTATTTTGAGAGATTTATGAAATTGCCATGAAATAAGACTACATCATTTTATACCAACACCAATAATATTAAAGAGGAACTTCTTTTTCCTCTGTTCTTGCCACCACTGGGTTTTATCATACTTCACCAAAAAGTTGGCAGCCTGATAAAAAGTATTTGTCGTATTGTTCTGGCTTGCTTTTAAAAAATTAGAGTAGGTTTAAGCATCCCTTTATATGTTATCCTCCATTAAAAATGTGAACATACTTGGCCATATTTTCTATTGAGTGGTTCCCGTTTTGTAATGTTCATTTATTTAGAGAGAGAGAGAGAGAGAGCACACATGCACGCATGCCAGCAGGGGAGGGGCAGAGAGAGAGAGAGGAAGAGAGAGAATCCCAAGCAGGCTCCATGCTGTCAGCTCAGAGCCCAATTCAGGGCTTGAGAACCATGACCTGAGCTGAAATCAAGAGGCAGTGCTTAACCAACTTAGGCACCCAGGTGTTCCCTTTCTTATTAATTTATATGAACTCTATAAATTAAGACAATCAACCTTTTGTCTGTTGTATGTATTTTAAGTATTTTTCCCATTTGGAACTGGTCTTCCATTTTATGTTCTTTTTAAACCACAAACATTCATCGGCTCTTACCATGATAAGGCTGCATGAAGAAGCACCCCAAAACTCAGTGGTTGGCAGTATCCAGTCTTTGTTTTCTGCTCTGGTTTGCAGGTCATTGGGGTGGCCCCAATGTGTGCTATATGTCCATTCTGTGGCCCAGGCTGCATTTGATGTTGGGTGGCAGGCAACATGAGATGCCCCGGAAGTCCTGGGAGTGATGGCCACCTCCACCCTGTGTGGCCAAGCAAGTTTCGTGGCCAAGCCCAGCATTGGGAGAGGATGAGTACTGTATGCACTCTCTTGGGAGGCTTCCATGTTACCCATAAGAAGCATGGACTTATGCTTCTAATATGGCAAGGCCCTGGGATTGAGAGCAAAGATCCAGTCTACTATTACATACGGATTCTTTTAATATAAACATTTGAAATTTACTAATCTTTTCTGTGAGGACTCTTGATTCTGTGTCATGCCTCAAAACACTGAATTCCTTTCAAGATTGTTTTTAAAAATGCTTCCATGTTCTTCTAGGTCTTTCAGGTTTTAATTTATGATTTACTCTTTGATTACTCTGGAATTTATTTTGGTATAAAGAGTAAGGTAGAAAATAAGTTTTATTTCTTTCCAAGTGACTAACCCATTGTTCCAATGCTTTTTATTGAATAGATTTCCTTTTTCCCTTTATAGTATTTTAATTAGAATTTCATGGACTTTGTGCAATCTTTGGTCTTTCTGTTTTAAAAAATGATTTTGGGGGGGTGGTGCCTGAGCCTGGGTGGCTCAGTCGGTTAAGCATTTGACTCTTGATTTTGGCTCAGATCATGATCTCAAGGTTCATGAGTTCATGTCCCATGTAGGACTCTGCATTGACAGTGCAGAGCCTGCTTGGGATTCTTTCTTTCCTTCTCTGCCCCTTCCCCTTCATATTATGTCTCTCTCTTTCATAATAAATAAACTTTAAAAAAATTTAAAAATGATTTTTTGTATCAAATATGAGGACTTTTATATTCTCAGTAGATATTTAAGATTTTGATGTTGTTCTTCCTCACTTCATATTAGTCTTTGTGTTCTAAGTCATTCTGCCTTTTTCCTTGCTGTTATAAATGGAATATTTAATTTAATTCTCTTTTCTAATCAGTCTTTGCATGCATATAGGAAAGCTATTTTTTCTGTAGTTCATGAGCTTATATCCTGACACTGTAATGTGGGTGAGTGCTTTAATTTTCTCATCAGTGCAGTGGGGCACAAAAATCACACATGCCTTTTAGGGTTGTCAGGACACAAAGAATTAAAGTATAAAGCCTTAGTAAGTGTATGTCATACAGTCAGTGTTCACTAAATATAAGCAGTGTCATAATTTTTAAATATATTAATTTTCTAGCTATATGATTTACTGAATTCTTCTGATTGGCCTCTTATTCTTTTTGATCAGTTTGCTTCAGTGTTCTAGATGGAGAAGCGTGTCATTTTCAAGTGGTAATAATTATGCCCCCTCTTTCCATATTTATAACTTTGTTTGTTTTGTTTTATTAGCTGGTTGTATTAGTTTTCTATTGCTATAGAACAAATTACCACAAGCACAGTGGCTTAAAACAGCACAGGTTTAGTGAGTCTGGAGTTTCCATGGGCCCAGAGTCTGGAATATTTGGGTTTCTGTTCAGGGTCTGAAGGCTGAAATCAAAGTAAGACCAGATGCATTTTCATCCAGAGGCTTGATGAGGGAAAGATCTATTTGCACAGTCCTCAGGTTATTGTGTGGCTGTATGACTGAGTTCCTATTTTCTTGCCAAGTGTGAGCTGGAAAAGATCCAGCTGTTAAGAGCTGCTCTCAAGACACAGCAGCTTACTTCTTCAGGCAGCAGCAGAATCTCCCTCGTGTTTCAAATCTTTGATTTCACGAAGGGCCCAGACTCAGAGGGTTTGCCTGATGAGGTCAGGCCCACCCAGGAGAATCTTCCTTTTGATTAACTCAAAACCAAACTTAGTTTGGACCTAAGTGTGCAGAAAAATCCTTTCACCTTTGTCAAATACTGTAACCTAACCACAGGACTGAAATTCAACATATTCACAATCCCCCCACACACTCAAAAATAGGGGATTCTATAGGAGGTGTACACCAGAAGTTAGGGATCTTGGGGACCGCCTCATAATTCTGCACACCATGTTGGTATTTTCATATTAATTTTAAATATAGGTGGCAATTGCGGGCATTTTTATTTTGTCCTATTAAACTAAGGTGTGTTTTTTTTTTCATAAAAAAACAGTGATTGAATTTTATCAAATGCCATTTATACCTCTTTGGAATGATAATTTTCAGTTTTGTCATATTAATATGATTAATTTTACTACTGTGTTTCCTCTTACTGAACTATCTTTTCATTCCTGGCATGAACCCCTCGCCTTGTTCTTTATTCTTCTAACTGTATTGCTGACTTCTGTTTTACAACATTTTATTTAAAAATCGTATACCTCTATTTATAAGTAAAATTGGTCTGTTTCTATTCTTGTGATGTTTTACAAGTTTGTAACTATTATGCTGACCTTTGTAAAAAGAATTTGGAAAATTACCTTGTTTTTTCCCTCTGTGCCCAGAAAAAAATTAAATAGTGTTGGAAATCTCTATACTTTAAAGCTTTTGAAGAATTTGCCTGTGGCTGTTTGACCACTTTCCCAATTTCTTGGTGTTTGTAGGTACATTTGGTGTTTTGATTTTGGGGGGACTTAATTGTAGTAATTTATATTTTCCTAGAATTGTGATCATCTATGACATCCTAGGTGCTATTGATTGAATGTTTATGTCCCCCTAAAATTCACATGTCAAATCCTTATCCCCAGTGTGATGGTATTTGGAGGTGGAATCATTGAGAGGTGATTATGTCACAAGAGTGGAATCCTCATGAATGGGATTATTGCCCTTATAAGAGAAACTCCAGAGAGCTCCCTTGTCCCTTCTACCATGTGAGGCCATATGAGAAGATGGCTATCTATAATCCAGAAAGTGAGCCCTCACCAGACGTTGAATCCACTGGCACTCTGACACTGGACAAAGGACACGATCCTGGAGGCATTGCAGGTCTCTGGGGTCCACTACCGCACCCTCAAACAAACAGCACGCAATGAATCAAGGCCAGAGGGGCAGGTGGCTGGAGTCTGAGAGGCAGGGAGCAGGGTCAGAGCAGTATGTGGCTGGAGCAGGCATGTGCCCTGAGCATGAATCTGCACTCTAAGGTGAGGTGGAGTGGGGAGGGCGCAGACAATTTCCATGCTGAGCCATGAGCTGAGCCCCTTGGAGATCAGTGTTTCTAGATGCTGAATGCTTCTCGGTTACTGGCCGAAGCATACCTCTCTTGGGGAAAATTTCTCCATTTTGGATCCACAGAACGTCACTGATTAAGAGCAAGCAATGTGTTGACAACAAAAGACTTCCAAGCCTGCAAGCATCAAAGAAAGCAAACTGCAATAAGTGAGAGTCAACAGAAACAACAAGTGACAGACAGACTTAGATGCCTTCTTTCACTATACATCTTGGACTCTAGACATCTGCATATGAAATATTTAAAGCAGTTATGGGCAGAATCATACAGATGAGCATGCAGTCAGAAACTATCTGAAGCAAATAGTCATATTTGGGGAAAGATAAAAGCAGAACTTGTAAATACATAAAATATAAACGTTAACATTCTCTAAAGAAATGCAAATGTTCAACAGCTGATGAAACATCCTTCAGGGAAAATTGGTCATCTGGAAGGCAAACTTAAGGAACTTATTCAGAACAAAATACTGAATGACATGGGTATGGAATATGTGAAGGGAGAACTAGGAGATTTGGAGGATGGAATGTGCATGCGGCTGTTGGAGTCCCTGACAGAGAGACTGTAGGAGAGGTAATATTTGAAGATATATTGGCTATATAGCTTCCATAACTAATGAAAAATATAAAGTCAGTTTCAGGGGCACCTGGGTGGCTCACTTAATTGAGCATCTCTTGATTTTAGCTCCGATCATGATCCCAGGGTCATGGGATCGAGTCCCGTGTTGGGTTCTGCGCTAAGCATGGATCCTGCTTAAAATTCTCTCTCTCCCTGTGTCCCTCCCTGGCTCGTGCTCTCTGTCTAAAATAACAATAATTTAAAAAAACATAGTTTCAGAAGCACAGTACATCCCAAAAAGCATAAATAAAAAGAAATCTGCACCTACACATATGCAAAAATCTCAGAACACTAAAGGCAGAAAGACAGTCTTAAAAATCTTCAAAGAGTAAGGACAGCTTCACATTTCAAGGAACAACAGTTAAAAGGACTGCTAGCTTCCTGATGGCAACAGTGGAGGCTGGGGTCACCTGAGAGGCTTGGTTGGTTAAGCGTCCAACTCTTTATTTCAGCTCAGGTCATGATCTCATGGTTTGTGAGTTTGAGCCCTGCATTGGGCTGTGTGTAGACAGTGCAGAGCCTGCTTGGGATTCTTGCTCTCTCCCTCTCTCTCTCTCTCTCTGTTTCTCTCCTGCTTGTGCACTCTCTCTATCTCTCTCTCAAAATAAATAAGTAAATTTAAAAGAAAAAAAAACTGTGGAGGCCAGATGATGGTGCAATAGTATCTTCAGACTGTTGAGAGAAGAAACTGTCAACTTAGAACCGTATATACCCAAACTACTTTCCAAGCATGCAGGTGAAGTAAGACATTTCCAGATAAACAAAAAACTGGAGTTTACCACCAAAAGGTCTGCACTAAAGGAACTTCTGAGTCAAGGGTTCATACCTTGTGGGATTGCAGTCTAGGGAAGCCTGGGGACCCCATCTCAGATTAAGGTTTTTAAATGTGTACAATGAAATAGGATTACAAAGGAAACCAATTATTTTGAAGTTTTTTTAAATCAAAATATTTTAGGGGGACCTGGGTGGCTTAGTCTGTAAGTGTCTAACTCTTTGATTTCAGCTCAGGTCACAGTCTCACAGTTTGTGGTTCGAACCCTGCATTGAGCTCTGTGCTGACAGCACAGAGCCTGTTTGGACTATTTTAAAAATGTGTTGTAATAATACATTTGCTACTTTATTAACTCATTAAATAACAAAATCCAGTTGCAGGTGTAGTAACTACCCTAATTTCAGAGTAAAGAGCCCTGGTGAAAGGCTGCATCTCACAAGGCATAGCCAGGACAAATGAGTTTGGTACCAACCAGTATATGAAGTAATTTGCATCAAAGAAACATTCACTGCAGAACAGACTGTGTTGCATTTCACTTGGATTTCCTTTTGACTCCTGGGTTATTTAGAATATCTTAAAACATTTAACTTTTTTCTTTTTTTCTTTCATGGGGCTATCTTTCTAATCATTTATAGTTTTGCTACTATACAGTGAGAGAATGAAAGCTATAGAATTCTTTTCTATTATGGAGGAAGTAGGCTGAGAAGGAGAGTGGCTTTCCTTGTTGACATCTTGAGTTTGATGTATTGATGCAGGCTCCAGTGGGAAGTGGCGTGGAGAAAGTCAGAACCACAGGTGAGCGTGATGGTTAGGAGAGAGAATGGTGGGTTGGGAATTGTTGTGAAGGAAGGAGGAAGAAGCCATGGATATGGGGTGGATATGAAGATGTATGTTTCCCAGAAGGGAGTTGAGATGGACATCGAAGGCTGAGGGTTTGCATGCTGGAGTGAGCCATGCCATGTGGCCCTAGGGAGACTCAGACACACAAAACCACTCAGAAAAGAAAATGTAAGTAGAATAAAGTAGGAGGTTCAGCCACTCCATGAATCAGAAGACTTTTGCATAGCACAGGTCTGATGTCTGAAAAGCTTTGAGAGACGGGGTCAGTAGACTTTTTTCATTCGGGGCAACTCAGAATATTATTTGCTCCATTTTTTTTACAACAACAGTTCTTTTGCTAACGCTGTGAACCCTGGCTTCTTAGTGGTAAATTGATACCACTGTAGCTATTAGGCACACCTGCCATATGTTTCGTGAAAGAATTTAATTGACTTTCAAGTCTGCATTCTAGAAGGACTTGCTTCCCTACCTAAAATGTTGCATTACCATTTGCCTTTGAACCAGGAATGAAGCTCCAAAGAAAATTCTTGATTTGGGGCAATGAAAGAGGACAGGATTTAAAGAGCTAATTTATTCCAGGCCTCTGTGTTCAGGCAGCAATACCAATCAAACAGGAAGACCTTTGGCTCTAAAGATGCCATTACTTCCTGGCAGTCTATTATCCCCTTTCATCACCCTCAACAGCAGGAAATTCTGTCTCATTTTTAATATTATCTCTTGCCTCTATTTAGGCTGGGTGGGAAGTGGAGAAAAAAGTGGGTTGGTGTCCTTTTAACAACTTGCAGGTGCTTGAAAAGTTAAGTCCCCCTCTCTCTGAACAGTATCATGCCTTTCCCATTTTTTTTTTTTTGGTCTTTTCTTTCACAGCCACTTAATCATATGTTACTCTTCTCTGACCCTCTTAAATTTCTTCATATTCTGTGTAAACTGTGGACTTTGAATAACGATATTGGCAAATTAAATGGGACAAAGGTTTCACGAGCTGCAGTAATTTCACGGCTAACTAGCTCCATGACCCCGTTCCTCACCAGAGTGGAAAAAAATAAACCGGAGGAATTACTGAGCTGGCGGAACATGCAACGTAATTCTCACCAGTAGCTGGAATTGAGCAAAAAAATAGTTCAAACTCAGACCTGATCATTTCTGAGCAGAGGTACACTCCATTCTTCTCTGTTGCCAAGTGGACCAGGAGGCATCCTCAGGGAGGAGGCACTGTGGCACCTAGGCTTTGAAGACTCTCCTCCAAGCCATTCTCCATTCTCCTGTGCCTCCCTCCCTTGTTAGAGCGGGTACCGATGCTTCTAGGTCGGAGGAGCAGGGAAGTCAGCTTCTGGTGGGGGGAGACACGGGGAAAGAGTGGACATTTGAAAACAAGAATCCAATATTGCACTCTGGTTGCATTAGTGTATTAATAAGCTTGAGCTGCCATAACAAAGTACCATAGATTGGGAAGATTAACCAACAGTTAAGTTAATCTCACATTCTGGAGGCTAGAAGTCTGAGATCTGGGTTGAGTTCTGGTGAGGACCCCCTTCCTGTCTTGCAGACTGTCAAAAGCTCACTGTGGGGGAGCTTGGGTGTCTCAGTCGGTTGGGCATCCGACTCTTGCTTTTGGCCCAGGTCATGATCTCATGGTTTGTGAGTTCAAGCCCTGCCTTGGCTCTGTGCTGATGGCGTGGAGCCTGTCTGGGATTCTGTCTCCCTGTCTCTCTCTACCCCTCCCCTGCTCGCTTTCTACCTCTCTCTCTCAAAAATAAACATTAAAAAAAATACTTCACTGTGTCCTCACATGGCCTTTCCATGGTGTGTGCATATGGGGAGAGAGAGAGGGAGAGAGATCCTTCTCATCCTGTAAGACCACCATCCCATCATGAGGGCCCTACCCTTACAACCTAATCTAACCCTAATTCCCTGCTAAAAGTCCTACCTCCAAATACCATCACATTAGGGGTTAGGACTTCATGTGGATTTGGGGAGGACACAAACATTTAGTCCTATGTTGTGTAGCAAACTTCCACAAACTTTATAGCTTAACACAACACCATTTAGTTTCTTAGGTCAGGAGTCTGGACATGGCTTAGCTGAGTCAACTGGTCAGGGTCTTACAAGGCTGCAGTCAAGGTGTTGCCAAGGTAACATCATTTTAAGAGGTGCTAGATAGGATCGCAGGAGTGTAAATTATATTGATAATTACCATAATTTATCATTGATTATCATATTGATAATCAAGGCTACAGGTCATCAGGGATCATCTCAGGATTTCCATGCCCCACTGAGTCTGATGATTTTATTTTTTTCCTTTGTATAGGGGAATTGAATCCACCCTCAATTACAGTTATTAATGATTCTTAGAAATGTAGTTTTCCCCAGTAAAGCAAATTGTCCATATTTGTTGGAAATAAAATTATTTGAGGGAATTCATAGAATGATAACTTTATGATGGAAGTAAGGAAAGTCCAGAATTCATACTGTGGCCTTAGTTAAGTGATATTCACTTCCTTTGTGTTTATAAATGCCTGCTCTTTGGAGGTTTGTGGGTTTCCAATAATATTTCTGTTACGAGTCACTTGGTCACTATAGACATTTGATACTTTTATAAACTTCAGCTTAGGAGAGATCAAAGACTTCTGTCTGAGCTTATTAAACATGCCTTGAGAGATCTGGTCATAGTTTAGGGATTTAGTGGGGCCCCATGTACTCATGAATTCAGAGGCCCTTCCTGAGTGAGGAGGCATTGGGCCATGTCTTAAAGAATAGGTAAAATTTTATATGGTGGAAGTGAGAAGTAGAAGGCAGAGTATAAAAGGACATTTTCTGGGAGGCATGCTTTCCCATCCTCTATCCAGGTTTTGTCTGGATGAGGCTGGTGTTGGTGTGAAGGGAAAACAGAGGACACTCTTTGGAAGTCACATCCTAAGGAGATGGCAGGGTCAGAGCCAGCTGGGCCAAACCACCTCTAGGATTTGGGTTTTAGTGACCAGGAGGAGGGATGCCACAGTGTCAGGAGAGATGACAAGAGGGAGACTGTGTTGGATACAGATGGGAAAGAGAGAGGTCATAGGCATTGTGGAAGAAGAACGAGGGACTGGGCTCAACAAGACACAGGAGAACAGTAGTCAAGGGTTTCTGTACAGGTTGCAGCTGGGGGGCATCATGAAGAGAGATTTGGGAGATGGGAAAATGTTTGTAAATAATATTGTCAATATTGACTTATTTGCAGGATGCATGCATTGAAGAAAAAATATATATATGACATGCTTGGGAGCAGAGTGCCCTGTTGAGCTCTCTCTGATTCATTTGTGTGTGTGTGTGTGTGTGTGTGTGTGTGTGTGAGAATAAAGTTCACAAGTCTTTCCTATGAAAGACCAGCTGTGTTCCTATGAAAGACCAGATGTCCAGATGTGTTTGGAAACCCACCTGAGACTGGTGCAGGGTGTGAGAGAGACTGTTGGGTCTAAGACTTGGCCTCACCCACTGCAGAAGTGTTTGCCAAGGGGACCTTGGGGGTCTATTCAGCCAGATACTCTCTTCTGGGGACTGATTCAGTCCTTTTGGAATTCCAGGGGGAAATGCACCAAAGCCCTCCATCCCAGGGCCCAACTGCCTTGTCCATACCCACAGCAGAAAGTTGGGGTGATTTATCTTTAAAAAAGACCTTGTAAGAAAATCCCTTACTTGTAGTGGGGCCTCCCAGCATATTTCCCTGTCAAAGGGGGAGGTGCAGCCCTCTCCTCTTTATTGTGTGTGGTTGGATGTTGGCCTGTCTCTGGAATTTGCATCTGAGCGACCAGGAGGAGGGGTGCCATTGTGGGAGGTAGAGACGATAAGAGGGAGACTGGGTTGGGGAGGTAGAAATTGCAGGTGCGTTTTTGGACATGTTGAGGTGGAGAGTGACACCAGGAGCAGTGCCTGGCAGGCAGTGTGATTCCGCAGTCAGGGACCGACCTGCAGGAGGTGTTGGTGGATAGTGTTAGAGGATCCCCAATGACAGATGGCTCAGGCAGAGCCGGAGCCTGAGTAGAGGTCTTGGGAAGTGGGAAGGGGAGGGAGATGTGGAAGGACAGCATGGAGCAGAGGATGGCAGCCAGAGAAGGGAGAGTGTCAGGGGAGTGACACAGAGACTAGAGGACAGTGTGCCACCCATAGGTAGATGTGGTCAGCCTCCTGTCTTCAAGCCGAGATCGCTGTACTTGTGTGTTGCACTCAGGGACCCCTTAGGTGACCTTGGGAAGTGTGTCTGCCAGTGGCAAGGGCTGAAGCCACACTGTAGTGGGGAGAGAGCGGCTGTGTCTCTCTGATCTGTCTGCCCTGCCTGGACCCAAGGAGACTGGGAATTTCAGGATCAGCATCTAGTGACTGCCTCAGGGAATGTGGGCTTGGAGCAGCCTGAGGGAAAGGTTGGCCAGGAGCTGAGGGGTGGTTCTCCTGAGAACAGAAGACTGGAGGGTGTTCCCGTGGTTAGGGCTACCCAGAGGGGAGGGGCCAACAGAGGGGAGTGGCTGCCAGAAGATGTTCTGGAGGAGACAGCTCTGTGGGACCTGGGGCAGCAAAGCCTGGCGGGGCTGGCCTGGGAAAGAAGCGAGCAGCTCAGAGTCAGCATGTGGAAAGCTGGGACCTCATCTGGTGGCACCCCTTCCTGGTGAGGTGGGAAGCTGGCTGGGGACCAAGCGTGTGAAAGGGTAGAGGGGGGCCTGGTAGGTCTGCTGTACCCAGCACCCATGCACAGAAGGCATGCACTCAGGTGACATGCAAGGGGGGTGGCTCTGCCTTTTCCCAAAGTAGTGTTTTCCGTCCTCTCTGTGATTTTTAAGTCACAGGGCTAAATGACTCACAGGACCAGAGGGGAATAAGTGCCCGATGGAGACACTTTCAGAAAGCACATTTGTTCTTGGGCCTGTCCATAAAGAACATAAGTGACCTGTCAGGACCTCCTGGTGGTCTCAGAGGCCCGTGTGCTGCAGGCTCTGAACATCTGGATGGACCACACGCCTCATGGCCACCCAGCTCATGTATGTGGGCCATATTCTAGAAGTCATCCTTCTTTGGGTTGATCAGCTAATACTGTGTTTTGATCATCTGTTAACGGATTCCAAAGAGTCTTACCTTCCTGCACTGTCTGTCCTTCCAGGTGCTGCTGTCAGGACTCATTGGCGTTGTCTCCTGGAAGAGGCCTCTCTCCCTCGTGGTAAGTCCGCACGCAGTCTCCATGGTGGCCTTGGAGCAGGGCCCTCCCTGTGGAGATGTGAGTGCTTTAAGGGCAATGGCAAAGAATTCTGGCTCTGTGCAGAAAACAGGATGCAGACCTTCATGAAACTGGCACTTGTCAATGCAGATGGGCACGTAGTTAACAGCCACTGTGCATCTTCCCTCCGTACATCTGAGGGTAGCCCTCAGGTGTCTGTCTGAGATGCTCATGTGCCATCTTCGTGATGGTTCTCTTTGGGTACCCTCCTCCAAGGACATGCCGGGAACAAAGACATTGTAAGAAGTGTAGATGCAAGCGTTTTCTCTAGGTGTGTGAACACCTTCGTGCATATACATATGCATGCGTATGACCACAAAGGCAGCACATATTTTATCAGAGTTCAAGACATGTTGGCTGTTTGTATGTTTTGGAGACTGAAACTTGGGAGTGTAAGAGGAGACATTTATTTGAGTAGAAGAGTGCAGGGGTACCACTTGAACCCTTTCTCTCATTGCTATGTCACTGTGTTGGGGAGGAGGGGCAGGCCTCATGGGGGATGGAAAGGAAATGATGGTTTTTCTCTCTGAAAAGTACCCCAAGCAAATTCATGTCTATTGATTTGTATGTGTGTTTTTCTCAGTGTATGCATTAATATATTTATGCATCCGTGTCAGGACCAGACGAAGAGGTTTTCTAGGTTTTGATGGATAATGAAAAAACATGGTGTGGCCTCTTTGTCTTTTGTAGTAATCAATTATTTAAAATCCCTTCTTTAAGTGATTAGATTTGGAGATAATGACATGTACTAAATATTAATGGAAATAGAAAAAACCCACAAGTCTGCCTGTTGTAAACACCTCCTCCTCATGAGAGTTACCAGGGCGTCCTGAAGAGGCATGGGGAAGAGAAGGAGTGGCATTAATTCAGTGAGCCTCTTCTCCTATGACCCATCGAGAAATTTTCTTCACAAAAAAAGGTGTTATTTTTTTTATGTAAAAAGTTTCAAACATGCATAAAAGTAAGAGAGGCTAGTATAATAAATCCCCATGTAGCCCCCATCTATCTTCCATAAAGATCAACACTGGCCTGTCTTGTTTCATCCAAGCCCCTTGCTGGAGTATTTTAAAGCTAATGCCAGCTAATGTATCAACAAGCTGACTCTTATGCAGAGGGAAATGGTGGTGGACACATCAGCTGTGGGGCCTGATGTCCTTTGGCTGTGCTTTTGGGTGTCCTTTAGGGACATGGAGGGACAGCTTGCTCCATTCCTCCTCACCTGTCCTCACAGTGCAGGCAGAGGAAGGCCTCTGACACTGGATGCCAAACAAGAAGAAGCCACAAATCCTTTGGGTGGGTGTGTGGGCAAAAAGACAAGAGGAATGGCACCCATCACTCAGCCACCCTTCACGCCTGCCCCCACACCTGGCCCCAGGATGGAGATTCTCATGAGGTTGCGCATTTTATTCTGAAGGATGCTGTGCAGTTTATAGCTGACAAGAAGTCAGGACTCCTTATGGATGTGGCTCAGGTGTGTCCTGGGGAAGCCAGAGCAGTAGGGTGGGGTGTTAGGGACTCACCCTAGGAAGCAGGATAAAACACCAGACTGGGATACCACAGCAGAACTTTCAAAATGCCTGTCCACTAATCCCTGTCCGTTGGTGTAGAACCAGCTGCTCTCTGGGTAATGGTCAGCCTTTCCTCCCATTGATTTATTTCTGCCCAAGCCCCAGATAGAAGAGAAAGGGTTCCCCTAGTTTGACTGACCACTTTCCTTACTTAGGTTTGTAAGGGGGTGGCTTAGGATAACACTAGGTGCTATAATAAATCCCAGACTTTCAGTGACTTAACATGACACAACTTTGCTTCTCGAGTGGGCATTCCAGGCAGTGGCCATTCCCCATCACGGGTGATCCAGAGGACCCTGGTTGCTTCCATCTGGGGCTCTACAATTTCCTAGGCCTGTGGAGTCAGCTGCATTTCAGTGGAAGAGAAAATAGTGGAGGAGGCTCTGAAGATGACCTTCATCACTCAACACAGAGCCTGTCACATGGCCCTGTCTGGCTGGGAAGGAAGCTGGAAAATTAGTTCCTTCCCGGGCAGGCACTTCCCAGAGGCAGCTCCATACTATGAAGAGGAGGGCAGTGATTTTGGTAGACGGTTGGTTGTCTCTACCATAAGAACGTTCTTCTACTTGTGTTTACCAGGACAATCTAGTCTTGATTCATTAGAAAATCTCATTCTGTAGACTCAGCTAGAATGGCTTGAAGTCTTGATTTAAATAATTCTTTTATCCCAAGCTCCTGCTTCTGTCTTGTACCCTAATCATAGTGTTTCCTTCCTTCTGGGGGTATAAGCTGAAGAAGCTACCATGAGTATTCTGGTTCATTTCCAGGGGATATATCACCCTCTGCCCTCACTAACAACCTCTCTGAAAGAGGCTGTCTCCCATGGGGTGGTTGGAAGAGGCAGTGCTGGGCCCTACTGCTCCAGGGCCCGCGTAGCCAATGCCTGACACCTTGCAGGGTTGCTGGGTGAGGACAGCAATGCGTGGGCCATGCTGATGGCGGGATTTTGGTGCTGTCATTGGTTTGCTGGCAATATCTTTTCCTGTGAAGGGCAGGTGCATGTGTGCCCACCTAATCTCTGCTGCATCTCCTTTCTTTTTCAATATGATCTTACATGACAGAATGGGATGAAGAAGGGTTTACTTCTTGCCCAGAGTGACTGATATGCTGGAGGGAAGCCTCAGTTAGGAAAAGGGAAGGGAGAGAGGCAGCAGGCTGTCTGAGAGCAAGGGGCAGGAGACTGCCCCTTCCAGGCTGGTGAATGTGATGCCAGAGAGAGGAGGATGAAAATTTCTGCCTGGTATTTTATAAGAGCTTTTCATATGCCGAAAACTAGTGATAGCTATCTCAGTAGAGAATATGTATTTTTGCATTACTGTGGTTCTTTTTTCTTTTTTTATTGAAGCATAATTAACATACAGCCTTTTTTTAAAGTTTGTTTATTTTGACAGATAGTAAGAGAGAGCATGTGTGCGTGCAAGCAGGGTGGGGCAGAGAAATAGAGGGAGAGAATCCCAAGCAGGCTCTGCAGTGCCAGCATGGAGGCTGATGTGTGGCTTGAACTCATGAATCTGTGAGATCATGAGCTGAGCTGACTGAAATCAAGAGTCAGATGCTTAACTGACTGAGCCACCCAGGCACCCCAACGTACAGTGTTAATACTAGTTTCAAATGTACAATATAATGATTCAACAATTCTGTATGTTACTCAATGCTCATCATGATAAATGTACTCTGAATCCCCTTCACCAATTTCACCTATCACCCCCCCCCCCAACTTCCCTTCTGCAACCACCCGTTCTCTGTTTTTAAGAGTCTTGTTTTTTGTCTCTTTTTTTTCTGTGTTCATTTGTTTCTTAAATTCCATGCATGAGTGAAGTCATATGATATTTGTCTTTCTCAGTCTGACTCATTTCACTTAGCATTATATGCTTTAAGTCCATCCGTATTATTGCAAATGGCAAGATCTCATCCTTTTTTTATGGCTGAGTAATAGTTCTTTGTGTGTGTGTGTATACCACTTTTTATTTGTTCGTTTTTTGATGGACATTTGGGTTGCTTCCATATCTTGGCTATTGTAAATAATACTGCAAAAAACATAGAGATGCATATGTTTTTCTAATTCAGTCTTTTCATTTTCTTTGAGTAAATACCCAGTAGTGGAATTACTGGATCATATGTATTTCTATTTTTAATTTTTTAAGGAACATCCATACTGTTTTCCACAGTGGCTGCACCAATTTACATTCCTACCAGCAGTGCACAAGAATTCCTTTTTCTACACATCCTCACCAACACTTGTTTTCACCTGTCTTTTTTAGTCTAGTCATTCTGACAGGTGTAGGGTGATATCTCATTGTGGTTTTGATTTGCGTTTCCCTGATGGTTACTGAGGTTGAGAATCTTTTAATGTGGCAGTTGGCCATCTATATATCTTCTTTTGAAAAATTCTATTCAGATCCTTTGCCCATTTTTCAATCAGATTTTTTTTGGCATTGTATTTATAAGTTCTTTATATTTTGTTAATATTAACCCCTTACCAGATATACCATTTTTAAATATCTTCTCCCATTCAGTAGGTTGCCTTGTCATTTTGTTGATGATTTCCTTCACTCTGCAAAGGTTTTCATTTTGATGTAGTCCCAATAGTTTAATTTTGCTTTTATTTCTGTTGCCTGAGGACACATATCTAGAAAAATGTTTCTGTGTCTGATGTCAAAGATATTACTACCTAAGATTTCTTTTAGGAGTTTTATGGTTTCAGTTCTCACATTTAGGTCTTTAATCCATTTTGAGTTTATTTTTCTGTATGGGTAAGAAAGTGGTATAGTTTCATTCTTTTGTATGTAGCTGTTCAGTTTTCCTAGCATTATTTGTTGAAGAGACTATCTTTTCCCCATTGTATGTTCTTGCCTCCGTTGTCATAGGTTAATTGACCATATAATCATAGGTTCATTTCTGGGCTCTGTATTCTGTTCTATTGATCTGTGTGTCTGTTTTTATGTCAGTACCATACTTTTACTTTTGATTACTACAGCCTTTGTAGTATATCTTGAAATCTGGGATTGTGATACCTCAGCTTTCTTCTTCATTCTCAGGATTGCTTTGGCTAGTAGGGGTCTTTTGTGGTTCTATACAAATTCTAGGATTATTTGTTCTGGTTCTGTTAAATTGTTGTTGGTATTCTGGTAGGGATTGCATTAAATCTATAGATTGCTTTGGGTAGTATGGACATTTTGACAATATTGGTTTTTCCAATCCATAAGCAGGGAATATCTTTCCATTCGTTTGTGTCATCTTCAATTTCTTTCATCAGTGTTTTTTAGTTTTCAGAGTACCGTTCTTTCACCTCCTTGGTTACATTAATTCCTAGGTATTTTATTTTATTTTATTTTTTTTGGTGCAGTTTTAAATGGGATTGTTTTCTTAATTTCTCTTTCTGCTACTTAGTTATTGGTGTATAGAAATACAACAGATTTCTGTATATTGATTTTGTATTCTGTGACTTTGCTGAATTCAGTTTTTAGTTCTAGTAGTTTTTTGATGGAGTCTTTAGAGTTTTCTATATATAGTATCATGTCATCTGCAAATAGTGAGATTTTTACTTCTTCCTTACTAATTTAGATGTCATTTATTTCTTTTTCTTGTCTGATCATTGCAGCTAGGACTTCTAGTACTATGCTGAATGAACATGGTGACAGTAGACATCCTTGTCTTGTTTCTGATCTTAGGAGGAAAGCTTTCAGTTTTTCACCATTGAGTATGATGTTAGCTATGGGTTTTTCATGTAAGGCCTTTATTACGTTGAGGTATGTTCCCTCTAAACCTACTGTATTGAGAGTTTTTAACATGAATGAGTGTTGTACTTTGTCAAATACTTTTTCTGCATCTATTGAGGTGCCCATATGATTTTTATCCTTTCCCTTACTAATGTGATGTATCGTATCAATTGATTTGTGAATATTGATTTTTGCATTCCTGGAATAAATCTCACTTTATCATGATGAATAATTTTTAAATGTATTGTTGGCTTCAGTTTGCTAATATTTTGTTGAGGACTTTGCATTTTTGTTCATCAGTGGTCTTGGCCTGTAGTTTTCTTTCTTGCTTGCTTTCTTGCTTTCTTGCTTTCTTTTTGTAGTCTCTTTGTCTGGTTTTGGTATCAGGTAATGCTGGCCTTGTAGAATGAATTTGGAGGCTTTTCTTCCTTTTCTATTTTTTATAATAGTTTGAGGAGTGTCTCCTATGATTGAGATAATCGTCTTTCTTACATTAAACTATGAAAGGTTCTACATTAGGCTAGATTGCAATTAGGAATGAGATTATATAGCTCTGATTTAAGTAAGTTTTGAAAGATTCAGTGAAATATCTTGTGATTGCTTATATATCAGTAATGGAACTAGTTTCACACATAATCACAGGCAGTATATATATTTTTCTAATTTTTGAGTGAAGTAGTACTGAGATGGCCATTAGATTATTTGTAACAACTAATACTGTTGGGAGAGTAATAAGCATGAGGCTAAAAACATTTTTTAGAATTCATTTTTATAAATAAAAAAATCCATTTATTTTGTTCGGTTTTTTTTAAAGCAAAGTAAGTCTATTTTTAAAAGCACTGATTTGTAGGACTATGAGTATCATATGGATCCATTGATGTATTTAGTGCTGTTTGAATTTTCTATTATAGTTTTTGAGGAGTCTAGCTTTTTGATAGTGGTTTACTTTTGTGAAATTTTATCAACCAAGATGGGATTGTGTATCAGTGAAGGTTTAATTAAAGAAATAGAACTTCTAGGAGCCAACACCTAGCATCTCTATGAGTCATACTCTTCTAATCACTTCTTTGGCCCCACTGTCCATTACAGTAACCACACTCACCTGGTCTTTGGTGATAAAGTGCTGCCACTTGGTCCCTGACACCCTAGAATCCAATAATCCTCATTGCATTTAGGGAACCCAGTTTGATGGTACTGACATTGACACTCGGATTTCTGACTTACAGAGAAGAGTCACCACAAAGTTCTTCAAGGATGCTGGAGTTCCTCTCACAGATTTCTTATAGTTGTGGTGAAAGATGTATTCTCTGGATCTTCCGGGGTGGGTGAGCAAGTCTTATAGGATCAATGCACTCTTATCATTCCAGTCTCCCTAAGCCTTTAGATCTCTTCCTCTTGTGGTATACTATGGAAGTCTGGCTTTTCAGCTTCATTTAGTGTAGCCCACCTTTGGATTCATATGTCAGCTAACCAAACAAACTGAGCTTTTCTTAACTGCCGCAGCTAAACATTGAATGCCAGAATCTCTGCTTAGCTGGTAGCAATAAATCTGGCCTGATTCTACTGTATATTTCTTCTATCTTGATCCTCCACCATTAAGAGTAAGTCCTAACATTGTCCCTAGCTGTGAGACAGTTTCCAGACTGCTCCACAGGTAGGGGAAACTTGGGCAGAACCTGGTACACTTGCTGAGTTAAGGAGAAGAAGGTGAAGGTCTAGGGATCCCAAGATGGCTAGAGTTCACAGAACAAAGTACCACAGAGGAGAGACTTCCATAGACAGAGAGTTTTGTAGGTCTGCAGAGGATCTCCAATGAGTATTTAGCTGACATTCATCAGCTCTTGCATGGGAGGAAACTACCTGAGGCTAGGAAAGAATCATCTGAGCAGATTAGAGGGAACAGAGCAGGCATAAAAGCAGGGTTTTCCTACCAGGCAGCCTAGAATACCTCATGATTCACTGGGGCAGTGAGTAGAATACTCAGAAGAATCTTGCCTCGGTATGGGGATTAATTAGCTCCAGAGTACATGTTGCTCCAGTCCTTTCTGACAAATCTTAAAAGCAAGATCCAAAATAATCAAACCATTTCCAAGTAATTTAACTGTGTCCCAGAACAAAATTCAAGAATGTTCAGTACAAAACATCCAGCACCAACAAGATAATAATCACAATGTCTGGCATCCAATCAAAGATTACTACACATGCCAAGAAACAGGAAAATACAACCTGAAATGAGGAGAAAAATAAACCAATTTAAACTGATAAAAAAAACTTACCCACATGTCAAAAATAGCAGACAAGGACATTAAAACAGTTATTGTAACTGTATTCCAGATGTTCAAAAAGTAGAGACAGGAAGGTATAAAAAATACCCATTTGAACTCTGAGTGATCAAAATTACAAGGTAAGAGAGAAAAGATTCCCTGGATGAGATTAATGGCAGATTCAATAAGAGAGAAGAAGAGTTTAGTGAACTCAAGACATTGCAATAGAAATTATACAAATGTAGAACATGGAAAAAAAAAGAATTTGTGAAAAATGAAAGGAGCATTAGTGAGCTATATGGGACAATTTTAAGAAGCCTAATATATGTGAAATGGGTGTCCCTAAAGGAGTGGGGATGGACATAAAAAATATTCAAAAATAAGAGAGTAGATCTTAAAAGTTCTTATCATAAGAAAAAATATTTTGTGACAAGGTGTGGTGATGAATGTTAACTAGACTTACTGTGGTGATCATTTTATAACATACATATATCGAATCAGTATGTTGTATGTCTGAAACTAATATAATGTTATATGTCAGTTGTATCTCACTTTAAAAAAAGAAATAATAGCCATGTTTTTTTCCCAAAATTGGATAAAAACTATAAACTCACAGATCTAAGAAGCTCAATGTACACATAGAACAGGAAATATGAAGAAAAACATATCAGCATATTGTGGGATTTTTAACATATGTAGAAGAAAATTTGTGAAAAAAAAGAGTATAAAGGTGAGGAGGTGGTATACAGTGTAAGACTCCTAAAAGATATGTGCAGAAGTATGTCACTTGAAGGCAAACTGCTATAAGCTAAAATGTATACTATAAACTCTAAAGCAACCACTGAAATAAAAAAAATGAAGAGCTGGCTAATCCACCAAACATGGAAATAAAATGGAGTCATGCAAAATATCTAATTATCCCAAAGAAACCAGAAAAAAAAAAGAAAAAAGAATAGAGAATAGATGAGACAGAAATAAAACAAATAGCAAGATTTTATTACCCATTTGAATTTCTTTGAATTGCTTGTTCATTTGTTTTTTCTATTGTCTGTAAGACTGTTTGCTTGGTATTCAGAATTTCTTCACACAGTAATTCTTTTCTGCTTTAAGTGGCTAATATTTTATTCTGGCCTGTGGTTTGTCTTTGTCTTTTTAGTTTTAATGAAGTGTCTTTTAAAAAAATATAGAATTTTTAGCTTTTTATCTCCCAAACTCTGTTGTTTTTGTTTTCTTATGCGGTGTTTATGCTTGCTTACTTTCAAAGATCTCTCTTGCCCCACAATTCTGAAATTATTTTCCTGTGTATTTCTAAAACACTTATAGTTTCACTTTTTTATGTTTAGGTAATAGATCCCAAACTTACTTTTATATATAGTACGAAGTAAAGGTCTAACTTTATCTTTTCCAAATGGATAAGCAATTGTTGAATGTTCAATATTTCTCCTCACATGTGAAGTGTCATCGTCCTCCCACTGCTGTGGACATGGGTCTGTTAATGAATCTCTGTTCTGTTTCATGAGTCTGTTGGCCCATTTTTTTTTAAGTTTATTTTGAGGGAGAGAGAGAAAGAGAGAGCAGAGGAGGGACAGAGAGCGAGGGGAGAGAGAGTGAGAGAACGAGAGAGTGCGTGCGCACGCGCGCGCGCGAGAGAGAGAGAGAGAGAGAGAGAGAGAGGGGGGCAGGGAGAATCCCAACAGGCTACTTGCTGTCAGTGCAGAGCCTGACACTGGGCTTGAGCTCATGAACCATGAGATCATGACCCGAGACAAAATTAGGAGTCGGATACTTAACCAACTGAGTCACCCAGGCACCCATGTTTAAGCCAATACAATAATGTTTTAATTAGTCTAGCTTTATATTAAGTCACTCTTTTATTTTTTCATAATTTTCTTTGCTACTTCTGTGTGTTTTCTCCAGTAAATTTTTGAATCAGTTTGTCAGGTTTTACACTGATAATGGTTTGATTTTGGTTGTGATTACCTTGATTTTACATATTAGCTTCTGGACAAATAATATCTATATAATTGAGAGATGGGAATAGATTTTATGTGATAATTTCCAAAAGATATTGTGTGTTCATCTTCTGTCTGGCTGTAATACCCCATAGTGAGCTGTTGTTCTGGATCTCATTAGTTGTCTGTTGGATATTTCAAGAGAAATTTTCTCAGGAAATGTCTTCCATTAAGTTTTTGATTATATCTCTTCTCATATTTCTCTGCCTTCTTGAATTTAACCCACTTGGAGTAGGCAGGAGGATATCCTATCTGCTAAATTGATGCCAAATAATTCTTAACATTTTTAATATTTTCCTCTTTTTTCTTACTTTTTGGGATATTTCTTCTGTTTGATTTTCTGGATCACTAATTTGGGCCCCAGCCATCTCTGTTCTACCGTTTGACTCTTCTGCTGAATGTTTCATTTTGATGGTGCATTATTTTCAGAGAACTCTCTTGTTATCTAATTGCTTCTTTTTCATAGCAATATGCTCACAGTTCATGAAGCATTCATTGTACGGGTGCAGTCTACTTCAGGGAAATTAATTAGAATTTTATTTATCAGGTTTCCTCGCTCCCCTGTATTCTCACCTCCCCCCACAGGTCAGTTGGTCTCTTTACTCATCTAGGGTTTAGGAAATTTGTTTTCCTCATATGTCAGCCCCTCCTTGGTTATCTTGCTCCTATTTACAGAAGCAGGACTGTGTTGATGAGGGGAGGTTGTTGGTGTGGTTGGTCGCTTGGGGTCTTGTGTTTTCTTTTCTGGGGCAGCATGTAGCAGGACCTACCCCGGGATGGGAAGGCTGTCTTTGGGATCTGTGAAAGTAGAGGCCCACATCGACTGGCAGGATCTACTTTAGGCCTCCTGGGAGAGGCGCCCAGCTCAGGAAGGAGCACTAGAGTTTATTTTCCACCAGGCAGAGCTGCCTTTCCAATCTCCCTCTCCAACCTCAGTGTCCATGGTGAAATTTCAGAGGTTCCTCAAGCCATGCTTGTCTGGGGCTGATGATGATGACGACGATGATGATGACAACGGTAATTACTAATATTTATCAATCATTCTCCGTGTTCCAGACACTCTTCTAAAGACCATTCTATGAAGTGAGTACAACAAAGTTTAGTCGTGCCCAGCTCATCAGTGGCAGAGCTCAGGTTTAAACCTGGGTAATATGTTTCAGAGCCCATGCTCTTAACCTCTAGGCCAGCCTTCATCCTGCCTGCACATCAGAACCACCTGAGGCACTTAAAAAGAAAAATACTAGTTTAGACACAGGGCATCATTTCCATTAACTTCTTTACTAACAAGCATGGATGTAAAACATACTATGTACCAGACCCTTTTCAAGTATTCTTACCACTTGATTCTTACGATACCCTGGTGGGGCACCTCCATTACCATCCCACCCAAAGGAGGAACTGAGACACAGGACAAAAGGAGGGGTCAGTAAACAGTGGGCTGGGTACCAGATCAGGACGATGGGTCCCTGTGGGCTCTGCTCCTAATCATTGCTGCCTTACTTGAGATCTTTAAATTTAGCAACAACAAAAAAAAACCTCTTTCTTTAGCTTACTGAGGCATAAATTCAGCTTCCTTAGCATGTCAGGCTAAGACTTACTGCAGCACAACATCAGACTAAATAAAATGCTTTTATGTCCAATTCATTATTTCATGATTCCCTTTTCATTAGAAGCTGCCAGATAGAGGAAGGTTTTGTTGTTGTTGTTTCTTTCATATTTTCTTTTCTCAAAAAAAGGCAGCTTCCATAGTTTTGCATTCATTCCAGCAGGTGTTTGGATGGTTCTTACACTGCAGGGGGCATTCCAGCCCTGATGAGCCCAAGTGTGTGGCACCAAGAGCTGTGATTAGCTCCCCCACTATGCTGGGCACTGGCCAGAACATCTCCAGCCCTTTGGAGCTTCATTCATTAGAACTGTCCCAGGAGTGGTACCAATAGGTGTTGAATAATCACTCCCAGGTTTAGAGAAACCAGCCCCATATATTTATACCTAAGTATAAATGACTGGTTTTTATAGTGTCAGTTTTATTGGAAACCTATACACAAATGATGAAAAAAGATAGCTTTCACCACCCTTCCATCCAGCTTGGATTCTGTTATTTTTGTTTTATCTCAGCTGCCATATTTAATGAAATGTGCAAATGCCAAGGAATTGGAAGTGTATGATGAATGAACTTCAACCTGGATTAGGGTGTTTTTTTCTCTCTTCTCATTGCTATGGCGATCATTTTCTAATATAAGAAATCTTAAAATCTTATGCAGCATCTCATGCTGCATATATATATTCACTTCTTTTTAAAAGTATCTTTGAATTTTTGTACTAACAGAAATGTTTCCTGCTGTGCCTATCAGAAATTCAGTTTTAATTTTACTACAGAGTCACATGTTTGGCCATATTTTGTGGGAAAAAATGTATGAATCACTTTAACCTTTAATATGAGTTATAGAAAGCCTGTAGGGCTTTCTTTCAAGCCCATGAATTGAGCTCAAATATAACTTTAATACGCGATTTAAAAATATAGGTGAGCTAAAAGGTTAATATATTTAATGTAAATGTATTTGGAGTCATTATTTATTCAGAAAATTCGTTATAAATCCACTTTGGGGGTTTCTTACAGTCAAGATCATGACCTCTCTTTGAGAGAATGTATTTGGCTTGATTACATTAAAGATGAAGCCCTCCTTCATTCCTTAAGTGCTGAAGAGGAGAAGGAAGAAAGATGTGCACATATTTGTACAGGTTCTTGAAACAATGCAGACTCTTACTCTGCTAATAAAGCAGCTTAAGTATCTAAAACCCTCTATCTTGTTTATGAAAATAGACTAATACACTTGTCCTTAAATTTACTAACAGTATGAAATTACATTAGGGGAAGATAGTCTCACTGGAAAACCAAGACAGAAACAGACTAATTAAAGTAGAGCATAAGAAAATCACTCAAGGCCAAGTGAAATTAAAAATGGTCAATGGTAAAATACCCACTTTTATTAAAACATGACAGCTTTATTTTTATATTTGCTTGAGTCATTTATTTCTCAATGAAAATTCTTTTATTTTGATCCATCAGGTACATTTTTAATAGAAAATGTAATAAAACTTTTTACAAGAGACAATGAGCTTGGATAAGAAAATTACAAACAAGGTAGACAAAGACATCTATCTAGTAAGGTAGTCATATGCCTAAAAGCATAATGAATTAAATGTATTATTTTGAACTGTACCTGGAAAGAACTATAATAAGCCTTCCCCTGGTTGTTGTTTCTGAATTGCTGTTGAGAATCTTTTTAGAGAGCGGTAATTATTTCCATAGGCCAGTCTGGGGAATTTTGCTTTCTCCCACCGAGGGCAGAGAGTGATGAGTGATGAGCTCCATAGGAATAGCACCGAGGACAAGCAGGCAGTGGTCTTTGGGAGCTAAGGAGCCTTATGGAGCATACATACCTCTGTGCTACAGATGTCCAAGTATGTGCCTCTGCATGGAGTCCTGGGCTCTTTCTCTCTCTGTATCTGTCTATGGGTTGAGTGGTTTGCTTGTAATTCATGTCCGTTGGTTAATGTGCTGGGAGATGAATTGCATGTAGCTGAACCTCCAGACCTTGATACATTTCTTGATTTTGGTAAACCCAGTATGTAGTATCCCCAGTTGTGGGCATCACCAAAATTTACAATGTTTCCAGAAGAGCAGAGTTTGCCCCGCTGCTGGTTACTGAGGCTTGGTTATATGTTTCCTGGTATGCTTCAGTAGATGACCTTCACATGTATAACCCTGGGTTGACTCTGACTTATAGCCAATTCTTTATTCTGTGTGTTCTGTACACATAAAGGACATGGTCAACAAGCAGTAATGCTCAGAATTATCATGTAATGAGGCTCAGAGTCTGTGGTACCACAGTAGTCCTCCAGATAACAAAATGCACTGTGCAAGGCACTGATCTGCAAGATAAGTTGGAAACCAGCATAAGATATGGTCTTGCCTTCAAAAGTTTGGATTCTAGGTGAGGAAATTATATGATTTGGGAAAATTTAAATAGCAATAAATGTATTAAAACAGTTAATATAAGATAATAGGAAACGGTTGCAAGTTAGAACTTAACAAATCAAGAAATGTACATAATTTTTATTTAGAAAGATGAAAGGAGATGATGCCTTGCTGGTGCTTTTTGTGTATCAGCTCATAACAGCCCTACAAGACAAGTGTTCACTATTACATGTGAAGAACACATTTCTTCCAAAAGCAATATATAACTGGCCAAGGTCACAGGGATGGTAATTGCCAAAGTTTGGATAGAGAAACCTAGGTCCATCTGCTTCTAAAGGGTCTGCTCTTTTCATTAGGCCTTGCTGCTTCCATGAGGGTTGGAGTGGGGAAAGACTGATTCAGACTACGTCTTACAGGAAGAATGGGATTCAGTCTATATATTGGATGGCTGGAATTTGGGCAAGTGGATTGCACAGTGCAATCCTTACCAGCCATCAGAACAACATCAACAAAATCCAAGAAGCAAGAAAAGCATAGGGCCAAGGGTCCAGGAGAAATTCAACTGCAGAAACTTTGGGAAGAAAGGCATGACAATGGTTGAGCCACCAGCTGGTTCTTGAATCTTCTTTCTAGCTTTCAAAGCTGTCCTCAGCCTGTGTTTGAACACTTCCGGCAATAAGACATAGGTGACTGCCCTATACCTGCCAATCTGTGGAGTTGTTTCTTAGAAGTGCTTCCTGGTGATACTTTACTAACTGGCTCCTGACCTCACAGGGCCATATGGACTCATTTTACTGCAGCACTGACCTAATCCCCCAGTGCTTATGGTATGGACATAAAGGTATGGTAAAGACAGAGTCAGCTGTCAGGGCAAGAGGAGTTCTGTCTGCTGATCTGAGTGGTTTAAGCAGGGTGTTCTGGTGGGTCATAGCTGACCAGGGAGGAGGTGAGGGGTGATCCCTCAACTGAGTAGCAGTGGCACGGGCAGTGACATACTTAATGTGTGTTTTGCTGTGCTGGCAATTTAATTCACTGTATTAATGATGAGTCTTGCAGATTTCATAGCCTTTGTTTATAGACATTCATCAAAAGTGTCTATAGTTAAAGGAAGTGGGGGATCTCCTGTACAGTCTGTTTTTGACAAGAATTGTCAGATGTCCACCTTAGAAATTCTTGCTGCCTCTAAAATGCCTCTCTTTCCTAATGCACTTCCTTTGCCCTGGGGTCTTCATGGTCTCCTAATAGAAAAAAGTCATTAAGGAAAAAAAGTCTAATATGCTGAGGTAGCTCTAATATAAGAAAAGTAATAAATGAAGTGTCACTAGATTCAAACTGCATATTCTTTCAGAAAGAAGGCAATTACTGTTATAAAGATATAGCATTAGAAAAATTATTGCAGCTGAGAAGTATGTGGTATGTCTATCTGTGGCACAGTTAATTTTAAAAGTATTACCAAGCATACAAATCATAAGACTGAAATGCTGAACCATATTAATTGAAAGTGAATTTAATATGCAATTTGAGGAACTGTCTCTACTTATCCAGCTTTAAAAAAATTGTAACTTATAGGCTATTAGTTATCAGATTTTCTTTCAAATGTCCAGCCTCTTTTAATGAAGAATATTACTCATGGACCTTATCTTTGATTCCTGAATAATTTTTTGCTGTACAATAAGTAATGGTAATATTGGAACATCCATATTTTACCCTGATTTTTATGTGTATTGGGTCAAATTTCTGTAGGTTCCAATTTTTATTAAAATACAAAAATTCTGGTTAAGAATGAAAAGGAAACTCCAAGGTTTCAAATTTGATTGTTCTGCTATTCACTTTGCGTGGTTCAGCTATTGATAAAAAAATTGATTGAAATTTATTTAGAATAGCACTATACATATATAGGCAGTGTTATCTAATGACTAGCAGAAGTTTCTAAAATCAGTCACACTGATTATTTGCAGGTTGACTTTAGGAAGAAGAAAGAAATTCTTTCTTATATATGTGGTATTACTAAAAACAGGTCTTGATGCAATTTTCCCCCCACCCTATGTGAGTATTGGATATATATCCTAGAAAACCTGGAAGATGCAGGGACATAACTGAGGAAACACCTGCAGGGTTCTGCCCCCCCTGCCCCCACCCCCACCCACAGCCACTGTTAGCCTCACCTAGTCTTTTCCTCCCGCTATTTGCTCTATGATCCATATTAGTATCTTGCAGCTCTGTTTTTGCCAATTTATCACTTCTGTCACTGTTTGCTCTCTTTGGATTTTTTGTTCTTAAGGATATTAGTGTTCATTATTTGTGGATTATGTCATCTGCTAATATAAAGTGGTCTTGCACAATTGAATGTTTTATTGCCTTTGAATTCTGCTTTGTCGAAAATTAGAGCATCACCCTCATTTCTCTTTTGTTCAGATTTGCCTATCTTTGCCTAGCATTTTTATTTTATTTCTCTGTGATATTTTATTTCAGTGTGTCTCTTAATACATATCAATTTGCTTAAACCTATTTATTTTAACTATTTATTGTTAAATCTCTTCTGTATGTGTGAATTATTTCAAGTTGTTCTTTCAGCTTTCTGCTTTTACATGGTTTTCATTGGTACTTGTGATTTGTATTGTTTTTTTTTTCTAAAAGCATTCCATTCAGTGTGCTTTACACTATACAAATGTTTATTTTTATTTTATTATTTTTTTTAAATATGAAATTTATTGTCAAATTGGTTTCCATTCAAACATTTAAAAGGTAAGCAGCTAGCTTCTTATTCTGCTGGCAGTTACGTTTTAAAATATAGTTCATCTTTTCAGTTTTAAATTGTGAAGTATTTATTAATAAAACAAAATATATGATACATACAATGGAATACATGTAAACTATGAAGCATAACCTTGAAGCAAACAATGGATACCCCCCACCAGTCAACATAAGAAATGTAAAGTACCCACACTGGGACCTGCATTATGGGCCCCTCCCCATCTCATCTCCTGCTTCTGTGCAGAGCAGGGGTTTGAGGTGCATCATTCATTTACCACATGGGTACATCTCCCTAAATAATACAGTATTTTTATTTGTTTTTGAGCTTTATATAAACAGAATGGTTTTCTATTCTTCTATGACTGGCTTTTTTTTCATTTCATCATAATATTTGTGGATTCATCCATTTTGTGTGTGTAGCTCATCCATTTTATTGCTGGTATAGTATTTCATTATATGAAGATATCACAATATATTTGTCTATTCTCCTTTAGTGGACACATGGGCCATTTATATAACTTTTTTGCCACTATGAACTAAGCTACTATGAATATTTTAATACCCATCTCTTCATATACATGAGAGCTTTTCCAGTATATGCACCTAGATGTGGAATTGCTGGATCATGGGGAAAGCTTATCTTCACTTTCATGGAATAATGTCAAATCGTTTTTCCAAGGCCAACGTAGACACCTAGCAGTGTCCCACATTTTTTCTAGAACTTCATAGGGTTTGACTTGAAAAGTTTGCCAATCTGGTACATGTTATGTAGTATTTCATGGCCTCAGTTTGCATTTATTTTATTCCTGATGAAGTTGGCCAACTTTTATGTCTTTATTGGCCAATGTGTTTCCTCTTCTGTATTAGGTGAGTTTGTGCTTTACTCATACTTTACTGGTGAATACAGATGTAAAAATTCTCAACAAAATCTAGCAAACCAAATTCAATAGCACAGTAAAAGGATCGTACACTATGAGCAAGTGGGATTTATCCCTGGGATACAAGGTGGTTCAACATAAAAAGATCAATAAATGTGATATACCACATTAACAGAATGCAAGATAAATATCATATGATCATCCCAATAGATGCAGAAAAAACATTTGAGAAAATCAATGTCTTTTCATGACAAAACCTCTCAGCCAATTTGGTATAGAAGACTGTATCTCAACATAATAAACACCTTATATGACAAGCCCACAATTAACATCATACTCAATGGTAAAAGGTTGAAAACTTTTCCTCTACAAACAGGAACAAGGCAAGAGTACCCACTCTCACCACTTCTCACCACTTGTGTTAGAGCAATTACATAAGAAAAAGAAATAAAGGGCAATCAAATCAAAAAGGAAGAAGTAAAATTGTATCTGTTTGTAGATGATGTTCATATATAGAAAGTTCAAATGACTCCACCAAAATACTGTTAGAACTAATAAGTGAATCCAGTGAAGTTTCAGGATACAAAATCAACATATAAAAGTCAGTTGTGTTTGTATACACTAATGATGACCTATTTGAAAAATAAATAAAGACAATCTCATTTACGGTAACAAAAAATAATAACATATTTAGTAGTATATTTAAGGAGGTGAAAGATATGTACACTTTGAACTATAAGATATTGATGAAAAATTGAAGTGGAAAGATATCCCATGTTCATTAGAAGAATAGATATCGTTAAAATGGCCATACTACCCAAAGCCATCTATAGATTCATTGAAATCCCTATGAAATTCCAATGGCTTGTTTCACAGATAGAAAAAGCAATCCTAAAACTTGTATGGAACCACAAAAGACCCTGAATAACCAAAGTAATCCTGAGAAAGAACAAAGCTGGAGGCCTCATACTTCCTGATTTCAAACTATATTACAAAACTATAGTAATCATAAAAGTATGGTATTATCATAAAAATAGACACATAGACCAATTGAACAGAATTAAGAGCCTGGAAATAACCCATGAATAAATGGGCAACTAATATCTGACAGAAGAACCAAAAATATTCAATAAGGAAAGGACAGTCTCTTTAATAAATGGTTTGGAAGAACTGGATATTTACATGTAGAAGAAATATATTGGACCTTTATCTTATACCTCTCAGAAAATTAACTCAAAATGTCAACACCAAAAAACAAACAATCTGATTTAAAAATGGGCAGAGGACCTGAGCACATATTTCTTCAAAGAAGACATATGAATGGCCAACAGACACTTGGAAACATGCTTAACATCACTAATCATCAGGGAAATGCAAATCAAAACTACAATGAGATATCACTTTACACCTGTCAGAATGGCTAGAATCAAACAGACAAGAGATAATAAGTGTTGGTAAGGATGTGGAGAAAAAGGAAGTCTCATGCATTGCTGGTGGGAATGCAAATTGGTGTGACTACTGTGGAAAACAGTATGGAGGTTTCTCAAAAAATTAAAAATAGGATTACCATATGATCCAATAATTTCACTGTTGTGTATTTACCTAGAGAAAATGAGAAGACTAACTCAAAAAGATATATCCATCCTATGTTTATTGAGGCATTATTTATAATAGGCAAGATATGGAAGCAGCAGTGTATACACACACACACACACACACACACACACACACACACACACAAAGGAATATTACTCGCCATAAAAATGAATGATCTTGCCATTTGCAACAACATGGATGGACCTATAGAGTATTATGCTAAGTGAAATAAGTCAGAATGAGAAAGACAGTAACTTATAATTTCACTTGTATGTGGAATTTAAGAAACAAAACAAAGGAACAAATAAAGAAAAAAGGAGACAAACAAAAAACCAGACTCTTAAATACAGATAAAAACTGGTCATTGCCAGAGGGGAGGGGTATGGGTGAAATAAAGGGTACACTTATCTTTTTTTATAATTTAATTTAATTTTTTTAATTTAAAATTTTTAATTTTTTTTTGAGAGAGAGAGAGTGCAAGTGGAGGAGGGGCAGAGAGAGAGGGAGAGATAGAATCTGAAGCAGGCGCCAGGCTCTGACCTGTCAGCACAGAGCCTGATGCGGGGTTCAAACACATGAACCATGAGATCATGACCCTCATCAGCCAAAGTTGGACTCTTAACCAACTAAGCCACCCTGGCACGCCTAATTTTCTTAATTTAAATTCTAGTTAGTTAACATACAGTGTAGTATTGGTTTCAGAAGTAGAACCCAGTAATTTATCACTTCCATATAATGCCCAGTGCTCATCATAACAAGTGCCCTCCTTAATGCCTATCACGCATTTAGCCCATTCCCCCCACCCCCTTCAGCAACCTTCAGTTTGTTCTCTATATTTAAGAGTCTCTTATGGTTTTCTTCCTTCTCTGTTTTTATTTATCTTTCCTTCCCTTCCCCTATGTTCATCTGTTTTGTTTCTTAAATTCCACATTTGAGTAAAATCATGATATTTGTCTTTCTCTGACTGATTTATGTCACTTAGCGTAATACACTCTAGCTCCATCCACGTTGTTGCAAATGGCAAGATTCTTTATCCATTCATCAGCCAGTGGACATTTGGGCTCTTTCCATAATTCAGCTATTGTTGATGTACTGCTATAAACATTGGGGTACATGTGCCCCCTTCGAATCAGGATTTTTTTATCCTTTGGATAAATACCTAGTAGTACAATTGCTGGGTTGTAGGGTACTTCTATTTTTAATTTTTGAGGAACCTCCATATTGTTCTACAGAGTGGAGGCACCAGTTTGCATTCCTACTAACAGCGCAAAAGTGTTCCCCTTTCTCTGCATCCTCACTAACATCTGTTGTTTCCTGAGTTGTTCATTTTAGCCACTCTGACAGGTGTGAGGTGGTATCTCATTGTGGTTTTGATTTGTATTCTCTGATGATGAGTGATGTTGAGCATCTTTTTATGTGTCTGTTAGCCATCTGGATGTCTTCTTTGGAAAAGTATCTATTCATGTCCTCTACCCAGTTTTTCTCTGGGTTATTTGCTTTTTGGGTGTTGAGTTTGGTAAGTTCTTTATAGATTTTGGATACTAATCCTTTGCCCGATATGTCAATTGCAAGTATCTTTTCCCATTCCATTGGAAGTTGTGAGATTTATACACACACACACACACACACACACACACACACACACACAATGGAATATTACCTGGCAATCAAAGAAGAGTACACTTATCTTGATGAGCACTGAGTAATGTATAGAATTGTTGAATCATTATATTGTACACCTGAAACTAATATAACACTGTATGCTAACTATACTTCAATAAAAAAAGAAAAAAATTAACTCAAAATGGATTAAAGTCTAAATAAGACCTGAAACTTTAAAACTCCTAGAATAGTTAGGAAGAAAGATTATTGGTCTTGGCAATGAGTTTTTGGATATGACACCAAAATCACAAGAAAAAAAAAGAAACCAGTGACAACATCCAACTAAAAAGCTTATGCACAGTTTTGAAAAAATTAAAAATGAAAAGATAACCTACGGAATGGGGGAAAACATTAGCAAGCCATATATCTTATACAGAGTTAATATTCAAAATATAGAAGCAACCCATATAGCTCAATATCAAAGCCAATAATATAATTAAAAACAGGCAAAGTACCTGAACACATATTTTTCAAAGAAGATACACAAATGGCTAACAGGGACATGAAAATGTTTTCAACATCACTAATCAGGCAAATGCAAACCAAAACCATAATGAGATCCCACCTCATACCTGTTAGAATGGCTATTAGCAAAAAGACAAGAGATAAATATTGGTAAGGATGTGGAGAAATGGGGACCATTGTGCACTATCAGTGGGGATGTAAATTGTTGTAGCCACTATAGAAAACAATATGAAAGTTCCTCAAAAAGTTAAAAATGGAACTACCATATGATCCAGCAGTACCACTTCTGGGTATATATCCAAAGGAAATAAAATCACTCTCTTGAAGAGATTTTTCTGTATTCCCAGTTTCATTGCAGCATTATTCACAATAACCAAGACATGGAAACAATCTAAGTGTCTGTGAATGGGTGATAGCATAGAGATAGTGTGTGTGTGCATGTGTATGTGTGTGTGTCTGTGTGTGTGTGCGTGTGTGGACATACACGCACACACACACTGGAACATTATGCAGCCATAAAAAGAAGGAAATCCTGCATTTGTGACAACATGGCTGAATCTTGAGGGCATTGTGGTAAGTGAAATAAGTCATACAGAGAGAGACAAACACTGCATGATCTCACTTATGTGTGGAATCTACAAAAGCCAAACTCACAGAAACAATAGGTTGATAGTTGCCAAGGGCTGGGATGTGGGGTAAATGCAGAGATATTGGTTAAAGAGTATGAACTTCGTGAATTTCCAGTTATGAGATGAATATGTTTTGGGGAATTCATGTATAGCATTATTACCATAGTCAGCAATACTGTATTGCATATTTGAAAGTTGTTAAGAGAGTGGATCTTAAATGTTCTCAACACACACTACAAAAAAAGTAATTATGTGGTATGATGGATGTGTTAACTAACATTATTGTGGCAATCATTTTGAAGTACATTCATGCATCAAATCATCATGTTGTATACCTTAAACTTACACAGTCTTATGTCAATTATATCTCAAGGTTGGAGGGGAAAAAAAAACTTTTCCTACCTTTAAGGTCGTATAAGTATTCTTTTTTTTTCTTAAAAATCTGAAGTTTTACTTTTCACATGTAAGCATTTATTCCACTTGCAATTGAATGTTGTGTATGCTCTGAGGTAGGAGTTCTCTTTTCTTTGTCTTTTTAATGTGGATAACTGATTGTATCAGCATCATAGCTTATTCTTTACCCAGGGATCTGTAATGCCCATTTTGTCATAAATGTTTCCATATCTGTGTGTGTGTGTGTGTGTGTGTGTGTGTGTGTGTGTGTGCGCCTCTGGGAAGTCAATGCTATTCCTTTGGTTCGTTTTGTTTGTTCCTGTGTTATAACATTCCTTTAAGAAGGAAAGATCCTCTATCTTCTTTTCTCCAGGAGTATATTGACTGTTGTTGGCCCTTGTTCTCCCATGGAAATTTTAGAATCAGCTCATGAAGTTTCCTGAAAATCTTTGTTGGGATATTTATTGGAATTTTATTGTATCTGTGTATTATCTTGGGAGAATTGACATCTTTACATATTGAATGGTCCTGACCATAAAATACTATATCCTTCCATTTGTTTAGGCCTTTTACAAAGTATTTTGAACTGGGTTTTGTGCTTTTCTCTGTAGAGGACTTTGATATCTTTTTTTTTATGTTTATTTTTTGAGAGAGAGAGACAGCGTATGTTGGGAGAGGGGCAGAGAGAGAGAGAATGAGACACAGAATCCAAAGCAGGCTCCAGGCTTTGAGCTGTCAGTAAGAGCCCAATGCAGGCTTCAACTCATGTACTGTGACCTCATAACCTGAGCTGAAGTCAGATGCTTAACGGAGTGAACCACCCAGGCACCCCTGATACTTTGATGGACTTATCCTTGATACCTTACTTTAATGTCTATGTAAATGATATCGTTTAAAAAATGCATTTCACCTTTTCATTTCTGGACTACTTTTTGATTTTGTGAAAGTGTCCTCAATCCTACATTTACCAAATTACCAAAATCAAAGATACAATCCTCTCTTCCTCACATAGAACAGTTTGCATTTGTTTTAAGTATAAAGTTCATTGCATTTCAAGAAAAGTAAATACCTGGGTGACCATCACCATTGTGGAACTAGAGAACATTTCATCATAGAGAAATTATACCCGAAAAGAAGTTGTATTTTAAAATCTTCTCCTTTTGGAAAACGCATGTTAGCATTTTTTATTTTGTGCATATAAAACACCCTTCACATTTTCATTTTAAATTTAGACCTCAGGTTATAAATCTTTCTCTTTGTGGGACCCCCTTTATTTAACGTAGTGGTTTCACTCCCATGTTAGATGTCCAGTGACTGACTTAAGTACTACTGTATTCTGAATTTTCATTCATCTCTTTGGATTAGGTACATGAAGATATATGTTCCCCAGGCCATGTATAAACCAAAGTAGCCATCTGTTATTTTAACACAAGAGCAGTTGGGTTAGATTCAGTATTCTCGAGTAATCATTTTTTCTGGCACTAGTAATTTGAAGGAAAGTTCTGAAACCAATGTAAGTTTCATTCTGTAGTGAGAACATAATTATTTGTTTGGGATTCTTTTCGGGAATTTTATATTATTGGTCATTTTATTTACTCTAAGTGAGAGATTTTTCTCTTTTTATTTTTATCTCTGTTTTTTTTTTGGCATCCTCATGAGTGCTTCTCAACATTTTTTTTTATCAGCAGTTGTTTTGGAACTACTTTTTAAAAAAGCAGTAGAATGCTTAAAAACTCAAATTATTGTCTAGAACCAAAATTTATTAAAGAGATAAAGAGGCTGTCTTAGGGGTTGCCTGGAGCTCTGCATACTCAGTATTCTTTAGGGTCTAGCAGGGAATAGACGACATACTCAGTTTGGTAATGTAGAGTTTAATGAGAGACTACAAAGGCCGGGGAGAGCTAAGGGAAGCCAGCAGGGGATGTTGAGAGCTGTGTAGCTGTGTAGGCCTGAAGGGCAGAGGGAAGAAGTGGCACCAGAGCCTGGAAAGAGCAAATTCATTGGAGAGTACCACCTGGGAAGAGATGTGGCCTTTGGTAGAAGAATGCAGGCTCTTATACAATGGTCCTGCAGAGAGGGAACAAATACCCCAACCTTTCTCCCCTTCTCACTATAGTCTCCCCCCAGTGCCTCACATATCTGAATTCCTGGGAGAACAGGAGAGCCCAGTTCATGTGGCCCATCAAGGTCAGCCTACAGGTTGCAGTAGAAGGTGCACAGTGGATTTGGAGACAAGTAGAAAATCTAGCAAAATTTGGAAAAACATTTAAATGCTACTATATGGCAAATATTTTTTTAACAATTTTTATTTTATTGTTATTTTTGCAGTGTCTATAGCCTGCTCTTTACTGTTTCCAATGCAGAGTTTAATTTGGCATTTCTCTTTTTATGTTTTTTTTTTATTGTTTTTGTTGTTCACCTTCTTCTTATCTTGGTGTATTTCCTTCTGGTCACCAGCTTTTTTTTTTTTTTTTTTTTTTTTTTATTTTATTTTATTTTTGGGACAGAGAGAGAGGCAGAGCATGAACGGGGGAGGGGCAGAGAGAGAGAGGGAGACACAGAATCGGAAACAGGCTCCAGGCTCTGAGCCATCAGCCCAGAGCCCGACGCGGGGCTCGAACTCACGGACCGCGAGATCGTGACCTGGCTGAAGTCGGACGCTTAACCGACTGCGCCACCCAGGCGCCCCATGGTCACCAGCTATTCTTATCTCTTCCTTTTTTGTCAATGAAGCCTGTTCGTGTTTCATAGAAGTAATGCCTTTTTATTGTTGGGAAACTTATAGACAATTTCTAAGAATTTCTTTGGCTTTATTAAAATATTTATTTAAAAATTAGTCCTTTTGCCCCTGGTGTCTTGGAAAATGCCCTCATTCTTTCCTGATAGGAAGGCCTTATTTAAGTTGTATATTTGTGTGCATATACATATGCGTGTCTGTTTATACATTCTCGAAAGGAAGGTGATCTTTTCTTCAAGGGATAGCAGTATTACATGGTAAAGAGCACAGATTTCATTTCTTAGTTACTGTATGACTTTTCAGCAAGTTTCTGAACCTCTATGTTTCAGTCTCCCCACTGATACTATTGGAATAGTAGGATTTTCTGTCTTGGTTGAATGACTCCATCTCCATGAAGGCTCAGCTCACTCAAGTGTACAAATGGGGAAAATGATAGAACCTGCCTCATGGTGAGCTCATGGCACACAGTAACCAGTACGTATGTGGTAGCCATTGGTATTTAGATTGCAAGGTTTGTGGGAATGATCAGTTAAGTACTGCATCTGGGTGCTGGTTATGGAGGTGGTACTGGTTATGGAGGCTTCCCTGTGGGAAGCACAGCTGGCATTCACTTGCTTACATACATACATACCTACCCCCCCAGATACTTTCATACATATACACAATACACACATTCCCATACGTTCTTATATATACATGCATGTACAGTAGATAGTTACATATACTGTGTGTGTATATATACACACACATGTACATATATATATTCATATCTCTATATATGTACATATGTATATATGTATATATGTACACATATGTGTATATGTATATGAATATATATATATATATCCATGCATGCATAAATACATACAAACATAAACAGTGTCCAGGCAGGACCCTTCAGGAGCTCCTTTCATAATTTTTCAGGTATTTGGAGCTCATGTCCAATGCACCTGTGTTCTTCTCTTTTGTAGACTAGTTCTTTTTTGTAGGCAGTCCTTAGTCCCATCTTTTTTTCTGAAGAATGTACTAACAAATGCACCAATTTGAAGGAGACTAAATAGAGAATCTTTTTCAATTCTCAGGAGAGAACATATTGCCATTTTTATATAATGAGGGGAATAAATTATATATTTTTAATACATTTTTTAAGATGCTGCTGCGTGGTATTCTGTAAAATGCTACTGAAAAATCAGATTTTCCTTCCTATAGAAGCAAAATGGGCATTTTAGTCCAGATTTCAGATGCCATAGTGAATACATGCTAATTTAAATGTCATTCTCATGCAAATTCTAAGTCGTTTTACACAGAGCAAAACCTGTATGCATTTCATCTAATAGAAATAAGAGATAGAATGTAAATGTTTATCTATCTTGACTAATGGAATCTAAAAAGCTGTCAAATGACAAGGGATGGATAATATCATAGGATAATAAGCAAATGAACTGAATGGTTCAGGAAGAAAAAAATCTAGGAAATATTCAAAGTCAAGTTAATATGAAAAAAGGAATAAAATAATCTGACAAATGAGATAATAGCAGTTAGGAGAAAAAGTACTGGCTTGGCTGGCGGACGGTGACAGGCGGTCGGCTTGTCAGAATGAGCGGCAGCCGGGGTGTGGAGGATGAATGCGCCAAAGGACAGGCTCATAAACGGCAAAATGATGAGTGAGTTAGTAAATCTGTCAGATGATGAATGAGCTGACAGTACACATTGGACGGATGACGGAGGAGAGGCCATGTGAAAAAGGCAGTCAGCAGAGACATTAAGGGAAGGAGGAAGGCTGCATTCCTAAAACCAAAAAACTTTCACATTTAATATCATAAGCAGGAAAAAAAGTGGTGCAATTAATCACAGTACCTGATCTGTTTTGACGACTGTTAAAAACATAACAAAACTTCCATTGAAGACACTAAGACTCTATATAATGTGCTCATGGCTATTAATAATTATTTGCATTATATACCTGTCACTTGCTAGTTGTTACCCTATCCATTCCTGGGGATTTTCATCTGTGAAATGGAATAATAATAATTATAGTACCTTTCATCCTTTCATATGCAGACATTTGAGGGTTCATTTCATATGAAATACTTAGAACAGTACCTTGAACATAATAAATAATGAAGAAACTATTGTTAGTTGCCATTGATATTATTAATCATATTATTATTACTACTATTAATTTTTTATTTTTGTTTTCTTCTTGGAGTGTAAATTTCCATCTTACACATCCTTGGTGCCTAATTTAGCATATGGATCTCCCTAAAGACTCCCACATCAGTCGAATAAATAAAATACTGATGAGTTCCCTTATCTCTTATTAATAAATATTGCAAAATTTTTTTGAGAAGGAGAGGCTTCTAGGGTTTTTTTTCAGAGTTTAGTTTTCAAACTGTATAAACACCAGAGATAAATTTAAACTCCTGTTTGTAATTAATCGAAGTAAATGCATAAATCCACAAAAAGAATAATTTAAGAAGACTAGAAGGAAAGTGATGAAATTGAAACCCAAGGAATAATAAAGGCAGTAAAAAAAAAAACCAAAATTCTTTGAAAAGAGTGATAAGTACACAAATCTCTTATTATAGTTTAAGATAAAAACAGAGAAGAAACATGAATAGAGAACCAAGAAAGGAACATAGCAATGTAAAGAAGGGATTTTAGACTTTATATTATAATTAGAAACATTATGCACATATATTTGAAAATTTTAAACTAAATGGCTGGTCTTCAGAAATAATATCAAGAGCCACAATTAATGTGAGAAGAATAAAAAACCCAAGCAGAGCAATAGCCATTAAAGAACTTGAATGAACTTGTTCAACTGATGGACACCTTGATGGACACCAGGCTTTGATGGTTATAGAGGTGCATTTTAGCAAACTTTTAAGAAACAGTGGTAGAAAAATGAGGGGAAATTACTCAGCTTATTTTATTAATCTGTTTTAAAACAATAGCAAAACTTAGACAAGGAAAGTAGAGGAAAAGAAAATTATAAGCCAGTTTCACTAATGAGCATAAGTAAAAGAGAAAACATCGCAAATCAATTCTAGGAATTTATATTGAAATGCGGTATAACTTAAACAGCTTATTTTAGGGAAGAACGAGTGGATTAACTTTTAAAATCCACCAACTTACATAATTAAAAAATTAAATATGACAACCATATTATTTTTCTCAGTAAAAGTTGCAAAAGTGTTTAATCAAAATCTTAATGTAAAAACAGAAAACTAGGATAGACTCCTTTAATCTAATAAAGCATATATCTACCTATATGCTATATAACTCATAGAATATACCATATTAAATTTTTTAAATGTTTGAAATTAAATTGGGAGCAATACAGGAAGCTTAGTGTCATCACTGTTACTCAGTTTTGTCCTGGGAATTCTAGCCAATGCAATTAGATAAGAAAAGAATAAATCATAAGTATAGGAATAAGAATGGAAAAAACATAATTATCTTTACAGACTGTTTGATGATCTACATAGAAAATCTATAAACTATTAGAACCAATAAGAAGATTGATTCAAATTACAAAAATAAATAGCATTTATATATAATAGCATAAACCAATATGAAAATTGTAGTTCAATAATTTAATTAAAAGCCATGATTAAATTTAATGAATGATACAGAAGACTGTTCTTGAGGGACACAGAATTCCTGATTTAAATGAGGAAAGGGCTTATTGTAGACAGGGAAGTTTGGTGTCCTAAAGATGACAGACCTTCTAAAATCAACCCATAAATTAAGTGCAATTCTTATCAAAATCTCAGATTTTTTTGTGTGAAACTAAATAAACTGATCCCATAATTTATACAGAACAGTAAAGGTCCAAAAATAGCCAAGTCAATTTTGAAGTAGATCTAACAAGTGGGACTCACTCTACCAGATATTTTTTTTATAAAACCATAATAATTAAAATTGTGTGGTACTGGTATAGGGATAATTGAATAGATCAGTGGAACACAATAATAAACCCAGAAACAGACCTGTGAATATTGGAATTTGATTTATCACAGAAATGATGTTATTTAAATTGACTGGACAAGGGTGGACAACTGTTCAATGAAAGCTGTCTGTACCACTGGACATCCACGTGAAAAAAGATGGGGAATGGTAGGAGACCTTGCCTTGTACAGGGTCTGAAAATAAATTCCCTATGGATTAGAGACTTAAATTTGAAAAGCAAATCAAGACAAAAGCATAAAGAAAAGATAGACCATGAAGGAAAACATTAAAACTAAAAAGTTGTGTGCATCAGAAAAATACCATAAATGTAAAAGGTGAGCCACTGGTTGGGTGAAGATGCGTTCCAAATGTGTGATCAAGCAAGGGTTAGTGTACAGAATGTTATGAAGAGCCACAGAATAGTAAGAGGCAAAGAACTCACTCGGAAAATGGGTGAAGAATCTGGTATAGGGGTGCTAACAGTGAGGTCACTTTCTTCTGCCTCTTTTTTCCCTGCCTCCACTACCTCCATTTCTCAGTGGCTGAAGTTGTTTTTTTTTTTTTTAATGAAATTTTTTGTCAAATTGGTTTCCATACAACAGCTAGTGATCATCCCAACAGGTGCCCTCCTCAATACCCCTCATCCACCCTCCCTTCCCTCCCATCCCCCATCAACCCTCAGTTTATTCTGTTTTTAAGAGTCTCTTATGCTTTGGCTCCCTCCCTCTCTAACCATTTTTTTCCTTCCCCTCCCCTATGGTCTTCTGTTAAGTTTCTCAGGATCCACATAGGAGTGAAAACATATGGAATCTGTCCTTCTCTGTATGACTTATTTCACTTAGCATAACACTCTCCAGTTCCATCCATGTTGCTACAAAAGGCCATATTTCATTCTTTCTCATTGCCATGTAGTATTCCATTGTGTATATAAACCACGATTTCTTTATCCATTTGTCAGTTGATGGACATTTAGGCTCTTTCCATAATTTAGCTATTGTTGAGAGTGCAGTTTTAATGATTTGATGTTAATTTTTCTGGTTGTTACATCCATGTCACCAAATAATATGACTGTATTACCATTGCTTGACTTACCTCTTGCTCATTTATCCTTGGCTTTTATTTGCCAGATGATAGACTGTCTTCTAATGTAGCTGTATGCTGTCTTTACTCTCACTGTTGGTGACATCCATAACATGAATACTATCTTAAATCTCAACTTATTAATCCATCAACCACAGACACTACATGTTCACACCTAATCTTATAAAATGAGTAAGTTAGCTTGGTGTCTTAATTTGAAAACTTGTGTAAAATAGTAAATAATTTATCGCTTGGTTGGTAGTGTTTGTATCCCCAAACGTAAGGAGGTATTAAACAGAGATGTCTCTGGTCAGGAATAAGATGCTTTTGAGCATCTTCAGAAAATGGAAACAGTTCATAGTAATTTATTCTAGGTTGGTATGCTATTTCCTCTGTGCCTTGCTGTGAATTAATTGTGTCATCACTGTAAGTTTTTCATACTATAGGAAGCTAAAAACACTGCCTTCTTCCTGTATCTGGCAGCTTGGGATGTTTCTAATTTGTGTTATCTTTTGTATTGTTAGTTTACATTCCGGTTTGCCAGCGTGCATGTAAATAAGTGCCATGCACAAAATGTGAAAAGCCAAAATTCATGTATTCATGATTGATGCCGATTTGTATGCAATATAAGCTTGTATACTTCCCTGATTAAACTGTTCTGTGTATTTCAATGGATGTGTTAATCTGGGTTTCACAGTCCGGCTTGCATTTTGTCTTTGCAATTGTGTGGACATAAAAGTGAGTTGACTTCATTTACTATGGGGATGCATGTTAGGAATTTGGGTTTTGTGTACCCTGTGGGAAGGAGCACACCCTCTGGCATTTCCTGGTGGAAGCAGGTTTTGCAGCGCAGAGGAAGTGACGCTGACCAAATGTGAAAGCCTGATACATGTTCAGGAGGGTCTGGGAAAGCAGACGGTGCGGTTGGGGTAGCAGCCCCAGCCAGGAGGCCTGGCTCCAGGGTGGGGAACATCAGCTGTGCATGTGACAAAATGGGAAGAACTCTGAGCAGCCAGATCTGCTGTGAATTGTCCCATCACATGGGCCCTGCTACTCCAACAGAAGATCTCAAGTTATGTCTAAGATGCTGAATGATCTTGTTAGCTAATGTTAAAATATTTGATCAGGAGGTGCCTGGGTGGCTCAGTCGGCTAAACATCCAACTTCAGCTCAGGTCATGATCCCACGGTTTGTGAGTTTGAGCCCCGCATCGGGCTCTATGCTGACAGCTCAGAGCCTGGAGCCTGCTTCAAATTCTGTGTCTTAGTCTCTCTCTGCCCCTCCCCCACTTGTACTCTGTCTCTCTCTGTCTCTCAAAAATAAATAAATGTAAAAAAATTTTTAACAAAAAATAAATAAATATCTGATTGGAAACAGATATTAGTTCACAATTATATGGAAAGAAAAAAATTGACTACTTTCATTTACACCATTTAAATTCCAGGAGGCATTTTTTCTAGCTCATCCTTATTTTATTTTATATATGTTTTTAATTTTTTTAATGTTTATTTATTTTTGAGAGAGAGAGGGAGAGAGAGAGTCAGAGCATGGGAGAGGGAGGGGCAGAGAGAGAGGGAGACACAGAATCTGAAGCAGGCTCGAGGCTCTGACCTGCCAGCACAGAGTCTGACACAGGGCTCGAACTTATGAACCATGAGATCACCACCTGAGCTGAAGTTGGATGCTTAACCGACTGAGCCACCCAGGCGCCCCTGCTCTTCCTTAGTTTTATATGTAATTGTATTATTTTCCCTCTCCGGTTGTACTTCGTATCACCAAGAAGTGGGTTTATGTTTCAGGTGATACAAGATAGGCATGCAGGGGTTTGTCTGTGTTATTCATTCACCCAACCGGTGTTTTCACTTGGAGGCGCCTCTGAGTGAGACTCAGATGTTAAGGATGTTAAGGACAAATGAGGGTTTGGAGCTAGTGGCCTGCTGGGAGAGTTAGAAAACAAGAACACCAACAGGGAAATAATCCAGGTGTCAAGAGGCCTCTGAGGCAGCCAAGTGGAACATCATAACTCCAAGAATGCCCAGGGGCAGAGGCAAAAAAGCCCTGAGATGACAACAGCTGGTTGTGTTTTTTAAAAAATTGCGAAAGGTGCCTCTGTGAACTTTGGTGTTTTCTGGCTGCTCTCTGCCCTGAGCTGTTCCAGGTGACAATTAGAATTTCGTGTTACCGCCACCCCCGACCTATCCTTCCTCCCGGCCTCCAGATCTTGGCTCAGTTCTCTCGTTCTTGTATTCCTTTGTCAATACTACGTCTTTCTGATATTCTGGGTTTCAGACCTGGCTTTCTATTACTCTGACTCCCAGTGCTAATTCTCATATTTCTGTTCCTGGCCTGTAACCTAGACTTCATCTACTGATTGGCAGGCAGTTACCTTCTGGCAGATGTGTGTCACTACCCCAGCCCGTAGGTTCCAAGATGAGTTAAGTCCCAGCATCAAGCAGCTTACAGTCTGTGAGGAAGGATCAGACAGACAGACAGACAGACAGACAAGTGTAATTCTAATCAGAAGTCATAAATTGCATCAAAATGGGTTTCCATGCAGAAGAGTATAAAAATAACCCTAGTTTGAAACTTCACCGGGGCCTTTATGGATGTCCTCAACTAACTGTTCTTATAGAGTGCCATGAAAATTTCTTTATCCACTTGAAAATATCCTCTTAACAGTTGCAGAACTGATGTGTTTCCAGTGATGTCTCAGACTTTGCCATGTGGTTATAAGAACTAGGATGGCTGGGGTGTGAGGGGCTGTTGCTCTTTTGCAACATAAATTTATTAGGTAGGCTTGTCAAAATGTACTCTTTGCTCAGACCTGGGGTGATGGGTTTAGACTGAGGTTCCTACACTTGCAGTTAATAGCTTCCAAAATGTCACTGTGTCATAACTGGGGCCCCTTGTGGCCCAGCCTTAGGGTGGCTCCTGCAGGAACCTTGATGAAAACTATAGAATTAGATCATAACTATGAATCTCCTTAAAGTGGCAGCCATCACATAAAGAGTATCATAAAAATCCAGTTTGGGTCTCTCTCCCAAAGTTTTATGCTAATTGTAAGCGGCTGACATCGTTTCTTTCATCTGACCTCTACACCTACTAGCTGACCACCTCATGGCTCTTTGTCTCTTTTCCTTACACCTGTCCTCACCCCATGCCACACTCTCCAGGCCAGAGGGTGTGGTGTCACCTCATTCTCCCTCCTTCTGAAAGCAGGTCTGGGTCCCCAGGGAGTTACATATTTTCTCTCACTCTGACTGCTTTTTTTTCTGTGAAATCCTCAAGGAAAATTTTCTTTTTTCTTTTCTTTTTTCTTTTCTTTTCTTCTCTTTTCTTTTCTTTTCTCTTCTTTTCTCTTCTTTTCTCTCTTCTTCTTTCTTTCTTTCTTTCTTTCTTTCTTTCTTTCTTTCTTTCTTTCTTTCTTTTCCCCCTCCTTCTGTCTCTCTCTCTCTCTCTCTCTTTCTCCCTTTCATGAGCAGGGGAAGGGCAGAGAGGGGTGGGGGGAGATAGAATCTTAAGCAGGCAGGCTCCACACCCAGCATGGAGCCCAACACAGGGCTCAGTCTCACACCCCTGTGGTCATGACCTGAGCCAAAATCAAAGGTCAGACGCGTAACTGACTGAGCCACCCAGGTGCTCTATGGAGAAAAAAATTTCAAATAAAATTTAATATTTGCATCTGAGCTGCAAAAGTTGGGTCAGGAAGCAGAACCTGAAATCAGATTTAACGTGGAAGGAAAACCATAATGCAGGAGGCTGCTTTTCCCACACTAAAGCTGTATTTGTTTCTCAAGGTGGCCATGACAAATTACCACAAACTTCGTGACTTAAATAACTGAAATTTATTCTCTCGCAGTTGTGGAGGCCAGAAGTCCAAGAGCAGAACTGGGTCCTTCAGGAGGCTCTGAGTGAGGATCCTTCCTTGCCTCTCCCCCAGCTTCTGGTAGTTGTGTGAATTCTTCTTATGTGGATTCTGCCATTTTCTATTGGGGCTGGATTTTTATCAAGATTGTATAAAGTCACAGGTCATGTTACAGAAGCCTGTTCACTGAGCTACTCTTGTGGCCACAAGGATTCTTTCAAATCCTCTGTCAAGCCTGTCATACCCATATTGGAAACTTTCCAAGGAGTCTCCAATTCCTCAGAATAAAAGCCAGAGCTCCCCATGTCTGTGACCACCTTCCTCTCTCACTCCGGTGCCCGTCTTCTGGACTCCCCTTGCTCATTCAGCTCTGGCCACACCCTTCCTCACTGTTTCCCGAGTCTAGAACATTCTGACCCTAGATAGCTGCAGTGCTTCAGGTATTTGCACAGATGTCAATATCAATGTGGCCAGTCCCATTCAAAATTGCTCCCCTACCTTCTTGCCCCCTCCCCTGTTTCAGGTCCCCCCCCCTTTACCACCTTTTAATACCCTATGTGATTTATTTAATTCCTTGTCTCCTCCCTCCATGAAGTTTACTGATCAGTTTTATTCACGGTTGTAGCTCCATACTGACAGTAGTGGCTGGCATGGTGAAGACACACCACAGTGCTTTTGAACTGAATCAGTGATGTCAGAATTCAGAAATTTAAAGTTGATTTTTTTGGAACCCAAGTACAAGATAGGCTGTTTATCCCCTGTAAATTTCTTTGCACTCATTTAGAGCCTATGAACCTCCCAGACCCCGATTCAGCAATATAATGATATTCTCCATTTGTCTCCAGTTGAGTTCTCTGTAAATTTGTTAAACCAGACTCCCCATGCCTCCCATTGAACACTGGTGATGGCGAACAGGAAGGTTGGTCCCCAGGTAGAATTCTTTTGTTAAGTTTCTGTACTGCAAGAGAGAATACAAAATGCAGCTGATCTGTGCCACCCACATACACTGTGTCTGCACCACCTTGGCCCAAACAGTGAAGTCTAGGCTGTTCTTATGAACTCCTCATGAGCCCCTCTAGGTGCTGACCAGCTTCACGTGAAAGCCTTGTTCTAGTTATCCCTTGCCTTTTTTTTTTTTTTTTTTTCAGTCACCATGATACTTGTCCATCTTCTGGCACTCTCCTTTCTCTATGATTTTTCAGGTGAAGACTACTCTGTTGTAGCAGGGATGTTTTCTGTTTCTGATTCAGTTTAAGATGAAGCCCTTAGTCTCTCTGTATTTCCTTGTATGTGTGTAAAATAAAGTGATGTCCTCACATAGGAAAAAAAAATTGATAAAGATCTAAATTTTGAAAAAAATATTTATATATTTTTTTGGAGAGCACAAGCGGGGGGTGGTAGGCAGAGAGGGGGGTACAGAAGATTCAAAGCCAACTCTGCGCCAACAGGCTGACATCAGCGAACCCCATGCAGGGTTCGAACTCTCGAGTCGCGAGATCATGACCTGAGCTGAAGTCGGATGCTCAACCAACTGAGCCACCCAGGTGCCCCAGATCTAAATTTCAAAATTAAGAACCCATAAAAAAGATGAGAAATGATTCTCTCTTTAGAATTCTGAGAACAAAGGAATGTCTGGTCCAGGTCATATTTAAATGGGGCATCTCAAGAGCATTTCAGATGGTTGTGTGTGTGAAGCCATTCTGAGATGCATCCAGACTTTTCTGTGGACTGTAAATAACTAGAGATCGGATTGTAAGCAAATCAGAAGCTATAGTTTTAATTCTTGGCCTATGACTTAAAATTTTGAGTTATGCCCAAATAAGCTGGAAAAGACTAGATTTCATCAGAACTTGCCTTTAAGATGTGACTGGTCCCTTTTGAGTCTGACCTTAGCTTTCATTTGTGACCAAGAATCCTTAACATGAAAACCACCAAATTGGAACATTCTTACGAAATTTACATCATCTTTTAAGGAAAAACAAACCCTACTAAATAATAATGGCAACATAAATCTCGGTTTACACAGAAAACGATAGGCTTTCACTGAATATAATAGGAAAGTGAAATGGTGAATTTGGAAGTCAGCTGGAAAGGACTGTTTGAAGCTGAAGAAAACTGCCTTTTGTGGAGCTGTTCTGTAAAATAGCAAAGACTTTTCTCAATGCAAATATTTGACTTTAATGGGATTAATTCATGGAGAAAATGGAAACCAAAGACCCCACCCACTGACTTCTGTCCCTCTATCTGTCTGCTCTGTGAGGCACTAGGAGAGAAAGACAACTGGCTTAGGCAGCAGAGCCCAGTCTGGACTTTGGCTCCACGCATCTTCCTAATCCCTCACGGGGCCCAACAGGTGACGTTCTGAGACCCTCTCACTTGGAGTGTCTCATCAGGAATTGGTGACCATTCTCTGTCTTCTGCCAACTTCCTGGTCTTTTGGACTGATTTTGTTTTCCGCTTTGGGCTTCTTCCCTCCCTTTGCTGGCTGTTCTTTTCCCTCTCGATTTCTATGTGCCTGGGTCCCCCAAAGCTCTCCTCTTGGTATTCCTCATGTGGGATAGCTTCTGCTAAAGAACACAAACCCTGAAGCTTACCTGTCCAAATTCGATCCTAGGCTTGGCTGCTTATGAGCTGGGTAACCATGGAAACTGAGTTACTTTCTCTGTGCCTCCATTTCCCCATTTGAGAATTAAAATGGTTAATAAGGTGCTTGGATCAATGTCTGGCAAGTAATCAGTGTCAATTATCACCGTTAATTTGCCTTACTAGGGAATGTGTTTTATAGGCCATGGTCTCAACTGAAGGATTTGGACAGGAGGTGGACATACTAACCACGCATGCCTGGGCATATGTGTAACTGAGGCCTCAAGTCCTTGGTATCTTCTTGGATCGCAAAGAACTCTCCACGCTGGAGTTGTTTTTAGGTTACCCTAAAGCAGAGCCCAAGCAAGGAAGCAGGCCTGAGGAGCTGGGAGAGTGAGTGGATGGGAGGAAGGATCTCTATCAGGATGCAGCAGCAAGGTTGTCACTGTGGGCAGTTGGGACTGGATTGCCCAGGATGACCCCAGAACTGACACCACTGAGTGTTATGCCTGGGAGCGTTGACTCTCCTGTATGTGAGGAGGACACATGTGCTTCCATGGTTGAGGGGGGTCCTGTTGCAGAAAGCAGAGACACACTGTGGTGACCTGAGATGGGCTGCTGTCACTCTGGGCAACCCTGTCTACCCTACCCCAAATGCAGTTCTTTCCCAACCTCATGTTCTTCTCTCAGATTCTAGAATATTATATATTTTTAAATACAATATATAGTATTATGTTAAAAAATTATATCTTGGTGCTTTTAAAAAGTTCCTTCTTCCTCAGGAATACATCTTCTGAATAAAACTGGATAATTCCCTTTTTTGTGTCTTAAATGAATACAAAGCAAATAACATGTATCCCTTCATTTATACGGCATTTGTTTTGGTTTGTATCTAAAAGTTGATTTTGTTCTAAACTTCACTTTCTATTTTGAATAGGTAATATATTTATATAGTTTAGAATTTCTTAACATAACAAAGTCTAAGTTGAGCATTCCTATTTCCATCCTATTCTAGCCACCTTTCTCTTATCTCTCCTATGCCCAGTTATTTCATTCCTTGTGGAAACCTGCCTGTGTTCCTGTATGAGTCAGGGTTCTCTGGAAAAACAATCCAGTATGTGTGTATGTGTGTGTGTGTGTGCGCGCACATATGCATGTGTGTGTGTGTGTGTGTGTGTGTGTGTGTGTGTGTGTGCGTGTGCGTGGGTAGAAAGAGGGAGGGAGAGAGATTTATTTTAAGAAGTTGGCTTATGCAGGAGCGTCTGGGTGGCTCAGTAGGTTGAGCATCCAACTTTGGCTCAGGTCGTGATCTCATGGTTCATGGGTTCAAGCCCTGCATCAGGTTCTGCACTGACAGTTTGGAGCCTGGAGCCTGTTTCAGATTCTGTGTCTCCCTCTTTCTCTGCCCCTCCCCTGCTTACACTCTGTGTCTGTCTTTCTCTCAAAGATGAATAAACATTAAGAAAAAATTAAAAGAAAAAAGAAGTTGGTTTATGCAATTATAGGGGCTGGCAAGTCTGAAATCTGTAAGACAAGCCAGCAGTCTAGAGATTCAGCTAAATGATGATGTTGCAGTCTTGAGATCAAATCAGTTAGGGCAACAGGCTGGAAACTGAGTCAGGGTTTCCATGTTACAGTCTTAAGAAGATTTCTTTCTACTTCAACAAACCTCTGTCTTTGTGTGGAAGGCCTTCAACTGATTGGATGGGGCCCAACCACATTAGCTTTACTCAAAGACTGCTGATTTAAATGTTAACCACATCAGGGCTCCTGGGTGGCTCAGTCTGTTAAGTGTCCAACTTTGGCTCAGGTCATGATCTCGTGATTAGTGAGTTCAAGCCCCATGTTGGGTTTTGTGCTGACAGCTCCAAGCCTGGAGCCTGTTTCAGATTCTGTGTCTCCCCCACCCGCCCCTTCCCCCGGCTTGTGCTCTGTCTCTGTCTCTCTCTGTCACTCCCTGTCTCTCTCAAAAATGAACAAACATTAAAAAAAAATTTTTAAATGTTAATCACATCTAAATAATACCTTCACAGCACCAGTTAGACTGGTGTTTGGCCAAACAATGGGGCACAATAGCCTAACCAAGCTGACACATAAAATTAATCATCACAATTCCCTTGATGAAAATATAAGCAAGTAGAAACATAGATTCCCACTTTCTCTTCTTTCTGACACAAAAAGAAGCATACTCTATACTCATTTGCTGTTCCCATTTAGCATTACATTTAGATTAACGTTACATTTAGATCTTTCTAAATCTGGGCCAAATAGCTTCCCCATTCCTTTTTTACCAGCTCCAAATAGTGTTCTTTGCAGCTATAAAATTTTGTAAATGTGACTGTTGTAAATTTAAAATGTAAATGTGACTACATAAAAGCACAAAGCTTTTGCATGGCAAAATAATTAATGAGTTAAAAAAGCAATTGGAAAAATGTCTGTTCAGGTCTTCTGCCCATTTTTAAAACAGATCATTTGCTTTTTGGTGTTGAGTTGTATAAATCTTATATATTTTGGATATTTACCTGTTATCAGGTATGTCATTTGCAAATGACTTCTGCCATTGGGTAGGTTGTCCTTTTGTTTTGTTGATGGTTTCCTTTGCTGAGCAGAAACTTTTTTTTTGATGTAGTCTCAATAGTTTGTTTTTGAATTTGTTTTTCTTGCCTCAGGAGAAATATCTAGAAAAATGTTCTTATGGTCAACATCAGAGAAGTTATTGACTATGCTCACTTCGATGGATATTTATGGTTTCAAGTCTCCCAGTTAGGTCTGTAATCCATTTTGAGTTTATTTTTGTGTGTGGTGTGAGAAAGCAGTCTGGTTTCATTCTTTTGCATGTAGCTGTCTAGTTTTCCCAACACCATTTATTTAAAAAACTATGTTTTTCCCATTTGCAAATTTTTGCCTCCTTTGTCAAAGATTCATTGACTATATAATCGTGCATTTATTTCTGGGCTCTCTATTCTCTATTCTCTGTTGATCTGTGTGTCTCTTTTTGTGCCAGCACCATACTGTTTTGATTACTACAGCTTTGCAATATAACTTGAAGTTCAGAATCGTCATACCTCAAGCTCTGTTCTTCTTTCTCAGGAATCCTTTGGCTAGAGGGGTCTTTTGTGGTTCAATACAAATTTTAGGATTATTTGTTCTAGTTCTGTGACAAATGCTGTTGGTATTTTGATAGGGATTGCATAAATCTGTAGATTACTTTGGGCACTATTGATATTTTAACAATATTTGTTCTTCCAATCCAAGAACATGGAATAAATTTCCGTTTTTGTGTCATCTCCCATTTCTTTCAATAATGTTTTATAGTTTTCAGAGTATAGGTCTTTTACTTATTTAATCAAGTTTATTCTTAGATACATAGTTGGCCAACAGACACATGAAAAGATGCTCAACATCACTAACCATCAGGAAAATCCAAATCAAAACCACAATGAATATCCCCTCACACCTCTTAGAATGGCTGAAATCAAGAAGACAAGAAATAACAAATGTTGGTGAGGATGTAGAGAAAAAGGAATGCTCATGTACTGTTGGTGGGAATGTAAACTCGTACAGCCACTGTGTAAAACAGTATGGAGATTTCTCAAAAAATTAAAAATGTAAATACCACATGATTCAACAGTTTCACTCTTGGGTATTTACCCAAAGTGAACAAAGCATAATGTATCAACTTGTCAAATCACTAAGTTGTACGCATGAAACTAATATAATATTGCATGTCAACTATATTAAAAATAAATAAATTAAAATTAAAAAGCAACTACATTCAAAAGCAAAATATCAAGCTGGGAGAAAAATATTTCCAACTTCAATCACAAACAGTTCCCACTTTGTGTAAGTTGATAAGATAAAGACCAGACATATCCAAGAGAAAAATGGACATGGAGAGAAAGTTCATAGAAAAAGAGAATCAAATGGACTTTACCTTATGAAAATACTGTGACTGTCACTGGTGGTAACAGAAAATCTAATTAAAACAACGTGGAGATACATGTTTCACCTTTCAGATTGGACAGAAACCCACAATTTGGATGACAGAATCTTCTGATGAGGCTGTGGGGAAATTGGTCCTCTCCTCCTTTGCCAAGAGGAGTGTACAATGGTACGGCCCCCAGAAGGATTACTTGGCTGTATTAAACCAACTAGAGGTGAATTAACTGTGTCAGGAATCCCAGCAAATCCCAGAGATTTGATCCTGTGGGTAGACTTGCACATCCCTGAAGTGATGCCTCAGGGCAACATTGTCTATGATGCAAAAGACTGAAAACAACCAGGAGTCCATCCACAGGGGAGCAGGTTGATAAACTATGGCACATGCACAATGAAAAACCTGCAGCGTGAAGCATTTCTACAGAACTGAAAGCTTGCACTGGGGTCTTAAAAATAGTATATAAAAGATACGAGGCATCCTTAACAATCTGTTTCTCTCACTGTCCTACACAAATGCATATTCAGTCCTGCCAGGTTTTCCTTCAAAAGCTATCTGCCATCCATTCTCTAATCTTGGTCTTTATAGCCACCTCTTTTGTTCCGGTTACCATCTCCTGTCACCAATCCCCTAATTTATGCGGCAGCCAGAATCAAGGAACCTTCTGCTCTACACAAGGGCCCTGGCCAAGAGGTGAAGGCTGGAATCTGCTACATCACCTAGAGGGAGTGGGGCAGCTTTTTCTACTTAGAAAACACCCCTATGGGCTCGGGGGTCTGATCAGTATGCTTCTTTAAAGATACACATAGGAACCAGTCAGTGGCACTTCTAAAACTCTCCAGTGGCCTCTTATCACATGTAGGAAAAAAAAAATCAAATTTTTCCCCTTGGCCTGAAGTGCTCTGCCCAAGCTGCTGACTGTATCCAATGATGCCCTGTGCACCAGCCCCTCTGGCCTCTTGACAGTTTCTAGAACACCCCACCTTTTTCTTTATGTTTGGAATATTCTTCTCCTGGCTCCTTTCGTGTAGGCTCTGGGCCAACACGTCACCACCTACTCCACAGAAAGCCCCCAGGACTCCCAGCATGTCACCTGCTTAATTTCTTCCCAAACACTCATCACAAGATGCAGTGTCTTTGCTTCCTGCCTCTCTGCCTCCTGACCGTGACCTCTAAGAGGGCAGGCGTAGGGTCTGTGTAGTGCCTGGTGCATGTCAGCTTGCACTGCATATTGTGGAAGTGAGAACTCCTGCTCATTCTCTGGTTCTTTCGGGGTCACTTCTGAGAAGCCTTCACTGAGCCCTCCAGCCTCATTCAGCCTTCCTTCACCAGCAGATGCACCCATCGCACCCATGTTCGACTCGGTGCAGCACCCATAAGCCTGGTATGATGCCTTATACCCCAGTACCTCTCAGCTGGACAGGAGGCCCACATTTTCAGTGCCTGCTCTGTGTATATTTGATGGATGAATAACTGGCTGAATGTTGAAAAGATGAATGGACAAGGGAACAAACGTACAAATGAATGAACAAAGGAATACAGCAAAAAATGAATGAGCATGGTGAATGTGGTAGAAAAAGTGCTAGGCTGGAAATGAGGAATTCTAGATTTTAGTTGCAGCCCCACAGCTAGGGAGGTGTGCTTGAGCGAGATATGTCTACCACCTGGGCCTCGAAAGGCACCTTGACCTCTCCTTGGGAGTGTTTCTCACAACTGTACTTGAAAACCAGATGTGCGGGCGCTTGACTGTCTGCTTCACGGGAACGGCAGCCCCAGGTGCGGAAGCTGGTTCTGGCTAGTTCATTGCTGTGTACCTGCACCACACCAGCACGGTGCCTGGCATGTTTGAGTAATGAATAAATGAAGCATTAAATTGGAAAGGAAAAAATAGAGTGGAAACAAAACTCAGGGGCATGTAGAGAAATAGGAGTAGACAGTCCATGGCTCTGACACCGTGGAAATCTTGGAATGGGGCTGATGATTCTTGCAGGGGTTTTAGACTTTTCTATCACCCGATCCCTCACACATGTGATTTCCTCAGCCATACTGCCAGATCGTCATTGTTACTTTTATATTTCTATTTTTTAAATCAAATTAGCAACATTCTAGTCAACAAACGTGGGGTGGGAAACAGTAGAAGCTTCCCAGGGTAATAACTAGTTTTCTGTTAAAAAGAAGAATTTTAGAACTGTCAGAAATTATAAAGATGTCTGTGTGTGGTGTTGCCTTCACAGTCCCAGTTATGCTTAGCTTTATTGGAATGACTCTTGTCCCAGTTGGTTTTGGGTGAACTGATCTGACTCCGCTTTCCCAGTGAGGATGCAAACACATTTAACCAGAAAACATAGTGTTCTTCTAAGTATCTCTCCCCATCACTGGCCTTCTGACCACCCCTGCCTGGCTCCAGATTCATCCTGCTCACTATCGAAGATCTAGTTATTTGCTACCCTGCTCAGTGGCCTCCTGTGCCCCACTCCACACCCTGTCTGTAGAGGAAATTGCCAAATTTATTAGCAAACAGACACCTGACCAGACACCTGACAGTCTCCTGTGATGTTTTTGTCTCAAGGTTCCATGCATTGTACATGCTAACGTCCTCCTGAAATGCTTTCTTAGAGCCAGTGCAGCTGGAAAGCTCCTGTTTATCCCACAGAACCCACCTGAAGCCTCGTTTCTGACCCTCCAGGCTGACTTCATGGAGTATTTCTTCATGCTACCACAAAATCTGGTGTATGAACTGAATTGGATGCAGCATGAGTCTACCTTAATTTGGGGCAAGGTTGAAGAATTATGGATATTTTACCGTCTTTTTCTGGCCACCATGATTGCATCTGACTGACAGACTTCATAATAATTTCATCTTGCAATAACTTTGAAACAACCCGTAAGAAAAACTGTTAAACACCAGTGCTTAAAGAGAATCTTAAATCTCCTACCCTAATACAAATTCTAATTCAGACCTAGACCAAGCTAGAAAACCAGGATATAATAACATGAAATAAAAAAGAAGCTCTTATGGCAAAAATACTCATCGTCTGGCTATATCTAAAGGTAAGGGATGTCCATGGTCAATGACATTGGGGAGCACTGAGCAGACATTGTGCATCACCTTTTCTGTCACGTCCCACTTTGGGGGGAATACCAGGACCATGTTTTACATAGCCACTTTATTAAACGGTAACATTTTCGTATGTTAATGAATGACTTTGTAGTGATGAGATTACATGCCTTACAGTGACAGTTCTTTATATTTGAAAATCTTCCTAATTAGGCATCTTTCTCTGCAAGTCAAAAGATGTAATTTATCTTGAAGTTATGCATAAATTGGAGCACTGCTGGGTGCTGCTGCTGTTGTCATTAAAACATTATTTGGTAAATTAAATCTGTATTTAGTTCAGATCTAATGATTGAAATATTATTATGACATATGGTAGAGGAAGGGCCAAGCATGTTACAGTGTGCAAATCCCCTTTATGCCTTCACTTCAGAGATTGCCCCACATCACAAAGCCACAGGCAGACCTGTCCCAGCACAGCACCTATCCTTGGAGGGGCTCCTGTCACTCCCGGTCTGTCCCCATTAAGTCCTGTTTACTTTTTTCATCTCCACTTCCTTAGGCATTAGAAACCATTCTTATTTTTCCTTCTGGTTTTCCCTTTACTTTTCCCCTTTGCCCTCACCAGGCTCAGAATATCAATGGAATAATTCGGAAATGCAGCACTGGTCACAGATTTATGCAGGTGCTGGACTCACGTTAGAGCCGGTGAATCAGGAATTGGCCCAGTCCTGCTGAGATTGGCAGTATTCTTGAGGACACAGAAGGCTGTGTTCCTGCAGTCCCAAATGTGGAGGACAGGGACAGACACGGGGTCCGAGGCGCAGTGAGAGCTAAAAACTTGAAACTGAGTGGGAGAGCACTGTTTGCTGGGAATCAGTAATTCATTTTATGATGTATGTTTTAAGCATTTATGATGCCTCACACAGTTATTTGGGAAGGGGCATTTAAAAAAAAACCTTATTTGACAATTATAGACAAGGGCATAACATTTTTTCTTAAAAGTAGTTTACTCCTGTTGCTCTGCATAAGTGTTGAACAGGTATTAAAGGCTGTCATCAGTTGGAGCATTTGGGACAAATGCTCAATAGGGAGCTGGGCTATGAGTCAGCCAGGTCTCATGGATGGCTAATGAGACAGAGGAATATCTTCCTGCCGAAGCTACCCGAAGAAACAGTCCCTATTTGTGCTCTTTGTCCTGACTGGGAGCCAGGTGGCCATGTCCCTGGTCAATTTCTGCCAGCCAAGTTTCTTGGCCTTGTTTCTCGTTCTAAGCACCATCCCACCTCATAACCCCCTCCTCTGCACTCTTTAGATCCACAGGGGCTGTGACAGTCAGGCTTCTGTCTCTCTGAACAGTTCCATGCCATTGGCTTTGGTGTCTCTTTGTCACAGCCAGCAGTGTTGGCCCCATCCCTGTGGGATTCAAGCTGCACTGTGGGTAGTAAGGGCCACAAACATGGCAGCAACAGTGTCACCGGTTCTGCAATACCTCCCCTGTTCAAGCACCTGGCAAGATGCTTTACTTTTGTATATATAACACGTTAGTGTGTCCTTCAGAGAGGTGGGTATTAACATCCTCACTTGACAGATAAGGAAAATGACCCTCAAAGGCATTGAATGATTTACTACAAGTCAACACAACCATTAAGTACCACAACATATTATTGGAAGTGCAGGGTGAGCTGCCTGGGTCAGAATCCCAGCTCTACCATTGACTTAGGATCTAAGGACAATTACTCTCTGTGCCTCAGTTTCTCATCTATAACATGGGATAGCATTAGGGTTTACTCATGGGGTGTTTGCGAAAATTGAATGACAACTCACAACAAACAGTTCTGGGAAAACTGCATATCCATATGCAACAGAATGAATTTATACCAAATACAGAACTTAATTTAAAATCATTGAAGGACCTAAATGTAAGACCTAAAACAATGTAAAACTCTTAGAAGAAAGCGTAAGACAAAGGCTTTACCACATTGGATGTGACAATGATTTCTTAGATATAACACAGGTAACAAAAGAAAAATAGACAAATTGGACTCCAAGAAAATTTTAAAATTTTGTACATCAAAGATACTACCCACACAGTAAAAAGGCAACAGGATGGAAGAAAATATTTGCAAATAATATATCTGAGAATGGATTAATAGAAAGAATATATAGAGAACTCTTAAAACTCAACAACAACAACAAAACAAGCAATCTGATTCAAAAATAGGCAAAATAGTTGAATAGACATTTCTTCAAAGAAGATATGCAAATGGCCAATAAGCACATGAAAAGATGCTGAATATCATTAATCATTTGGGAAAGCAAATCAAAACTGCAGTGAGATACTACCTCAGACCCATTAGGATGGCTACTATAAAAAAAAAAAAAAAAAAAAAAAAAAAAAAAAAACCACCAGAAAACAGTAAGTGTTTGTTCAGGACGTGGAGACATTGGAACCCTTGTACACTGTTGGTGGGAATGTAAAATGGTGCAACTCTTACAGAAAACAGTACAGAGGCTCTGCAACAAAATTAAACATAGAATTACCACAGGACCTGACAATCTCACTTCTGGGCATATACACAAAATAATTGAAAGTGGTGTCTGAAAGAGGTATTTATACACCTGTGTTCACAGCAGCATTATTCACAAAAGCTAAAACATGGAAGCAATCCAAACGTCTGTCTATGGATGAATGGGGAAGCAAAATCTGGTCTATACACACAATGGAATACTATTCAGCCCTAAAAAGGAAGGAAATTCTGACACTTGTTACAACATGGATGAACCTGAAGAACATTATGCTGAGTAAAATAAACCAGTCACAAAATGTCAAATACCATATGATTCCACTTATGTAAGGTACCTAGAGTAGTCAAAAACATAAAGATAGAAAGCAAAATGATGGTTTCTAGGGACTGGGGGAGGCAAAATGGAGAGTTCGTGTTAACAGGTACAGAATTCAGTTTTAGAAGATTTAAAAAGAGTTATGGGGATGGATGGTAGAGATGGTTGCACAACAATGTGAATGTATTTACACCACTTAACTGTACACTTAAAAATGGCCAAGGCAGTAAATTTTAGAAGAAAAACACAGAATGGCAGTGCATGTAAAGAGTGCAACCAAGGCCCTCAACAATATAAACTATTACTGGCCTCTGATTTTAAATTACTCTCTCCTTGGGTCGATCTCAAAATCTGCATGTTCAGCCACAGGTAATGTAATGCTATCTGTCCTCTTTAGCTGCATGCTGTACATAGATATTTATTTCTCTTCAATTTCTGCCTTACGCCCCAGAATTACAAGCACAATACAGTCTCATTGTGACCAGCCAAACAGTAGAGGAATGTCTATAGAAGGAGCGAGGCACACCCCCTTGCTCTGACCCACTCTCCCTTGCTAAACTAAGTTGGATGTTTGTGAGTCTCCACCCACACCATTCTGCTCCTTCCTACACACAGATATACACAGAGGGTTTTCTGTTCCTTGATTTTATTTGAATAGGAAATGGACTTACGTGATACACAGTCTCCATCAGCTTTATACTTTTCACTTAGCATTTGCACATTCCTTCAGGTCAATAAATCAGACCTAGCCAATTTGCTTTCACCAGCTACTCAATACCCTCTTGGAAGGCTACAGGAAATTTGTAATCTAAAATTAATTTTGCTTGCCTCACATAATTTAAAACACCTAACAACAGGGTAACTGAAAGCTAACAGCCCTTTAAACAAAAAACCTCAGACCTGAGAATTCTGGCCATTTTGCCCTGGGATCTGCGGAAGAGATCTCTAGGATGCCCAACCAGATGCTGGGGGCAGAGTTGGAATGAGAAATGTTTAGATGTGTGCAGTGCATAGACGGGAGGACCTGAGCATTGCTGGAGGGGGTGGCATTAGGTTGGTGTGACCCAGACCTTTTCCTTGCAGGCTCTGGCATCTGGTAGACCTGGATTTGAATAACGCTCCACTCGGGACTGGCTGTGGAACCTGGGAGAGCTGCATAGAACATCTCTGTGAAAACGGGGTTGGCACAGGCTTGACCTGAGGCCCGAGGAGATGGTGTAGCTGTGTCTATGAGAACAGTACTCCTCAAAGTGCAGGCAGATTCCGGTTGCTATTAACATTGGATTGTTTGCTTTTCATTTTATTTTTAATATTTTAATGTTTTTATTATTTATTTTTATTTTAAAGAGAAGGAGAGAGAGAGAGAGCGTGTGCACAAGCATGAGTAGGGGAGGCACAGAGGGCGAGAGAATCCTAAGCAGGTTCTGCACCGACAATGCAGAGCCTGACACAGGACTTGATCTCACGAACCTTGAGATCATGACCTGAGCCAAAATCAAGAGTTGGGTGTTTAACTGACTGAACCACCCAGCTGCCCCTTACTTTTCATTTCAAAACAATGTTTTTGTTGTCCACTTGAAAATCATTTGGTGCAGGTTGTCTATAAAGCAGATACTACACATCCAATTATCATTGGTTGTAAAGTCAAGTTTAGAAAAATGTGGCAATAGGATTTACATTGTACCAGCAAGGAATATTTTTATGAGACCTGAGGAAGTTGTTTTGCCTCTAAAGCCAGGGCCACCAGCAAAGGTTGGGGTTATATCTCTGAAGAGACACAATGGGGAGACATCTCTCCAGTCATGTGGGGCTATCTGTCTGGAGGTGATGCCTGGGTGTGTGACCTCTGGCCAGATGCATGACCTGTGGCCCTGTCGAGTGAGAGGAACCCATGTTTCTATAATCGTCCACCACATTATCTTTGGAATGTCTGATGCCTTCTTGAAATGAGAGCTGTGAAGCCCATAAATGGCCAGTTAAGTTCACTTTTACTGAGTTGAATCACACTTTGCTTCTAAGCATTGTGGTAACACTCTTCTAATATTCTGTCTTGGTCTCCATTTTAGTTGGGCAGCTATTAGAGAGTATAAACCTGTGATACATACTTTACTGGGTAAGTTCACTGTGTAAGCTATGGTTTGACAAAGACAGTGCACTCCTTTATAATGGGAAGATGTATTTGTCTCGCTAGTTTGTTAAAGAGCATCTTTAATGGAATTTCAATTACGCTGTAGCCTCCAGACAAACCCACCTAACTTAGAACTAGAAAGAAAAAAAATACTTCATAGAAAGGCTGTTCCAGTTATCCATATTGCTGCGTGAGAAACCACCTTGAAACTTAGCAGCATTAAACAACCATCCTTTTATTATGTTCATGATTTGGGGAGTGAGGAATTTAGGCAGGGCACAGTGGAACTGTCTTACCAATGACTACAACCATACTGTGGCTGGGATGTCTGTACTGGGGCCATATGTCTGGGGACTAGGTTCTGGCTATCAGCCAGCTTGCCTGATTCTTTTTCATGCCCTGTCTGCTGGAACTGGAATATCTAAAAGGCTCCTTCACTCACATGAATGTGCGGTGCCTGGGCTGGGATGGCTGGAGCATCAGGGGCTAGCCTGACACCCTGTCTTTTCATGATGTCTCCATGTGGCTTTTTGAGCTTTTTTAGAGCATGGTGATCTTATGGTAATTGTACTGATTACACGGTGGCTGGCTTTTCCCAGAGTAAGCATTCTAGGAGACTCAGTTGGAAACTGCCAGGCTTCTTATGACTCAGGCTCCTGTGTCCCAGAGTGTTGCTTTTGTCACATTTCTTGATCAAGGAAGTCACCAAGTCTGGCCCATATGCAAGCAGACCAGAATTACACTCTACTTTTCAGTGGAAGAAGAAGCCATCTGAATTTCAACGTTGAAGCACTTTATTATTTTTTAAAATTTTAGTTATTTACTTTTGAGAGACAAAGAGAGAGCATGATCAGGGGAGGAGCAGAGAGAGGAGAGAAAGAAAGAGAGAGAGAGAATCCCAAGCAGGCTCCACACTGTCAGCACAGAGCCTGATGCAGGGCTCGAAGTCATGAACCATGAGACCATGACCTGAGCTGAAATCAGGAGTTGGGTTCTTAACCGACTAAGCCACCCAGGTGCTGAAACACTGAAGCATTTTAATAAATTAAGTTGAGATTCAACTTAAAGTCCTATTTTAATATCTAATATTTTATTCAAACGCTTAACCATAATAGCAGAAACTATATGATCAGAGGATTCCTCTGATGGTGAAAACATGCCTCTTAGAATTGATTGATGTGAGAAAGGAAACTGCTGTAAAATTCTTATCTTCTTGAAAAACTCAGCTGTGCATTCAAGATCAAGCATTGTGTCTGCAGTGGGCAGTGCACATCTCTGAGCTTGTTAGTAGGGTCATTAAGCTTCTGGTTGAAGGCCTGAGGGCCTCCCATGAGTCATGTGCAAGCCCCTTGAAGTGTGACAATGATAGCATCTCCCCAGGGCCTTCTTCCCTTGTTTTCTGGGTTATCATATCCCAGGGAAGTTGTGGGAACATCTGTGTAAGCTTATGTGATGGGCTGTTTTGGTTTGCTGGGTAGGGCTCCTGTAGCAAAGTCCCACAAGGCTTAGCAGAAATTTAGTGTCTCATAGCTCCAGAGGCCAGAAGCCCACATCAGGATGTCAGCAGGGTTGATGTCTTCTGAGGGCCCTGAGGGAAAATGTGTTCCAGCCTCTCTCCTAACTGCTGGTGGTTTCCTGACCGTCTTTGGCATTCCTCAGTTTGCAGACACATCACCGCGATGTCTGCTTGCGTGTTCACATGACATTGTCCCTGTGTCTCCGTGTTTCCAAATCGCCCCTTTTCATAAGAACAGCATTTCTACTGGGTTAGGGCCCACCCTACTTTAGTGTCCCTCATCTTAGTTCACAACATATGCCAAGATGCTACTTCCAAACAAGGTCACATTCTGAGGGACTGAGGGTTAGGATGTCAACAAGAATTTCAGGGGGATGCAATTCAACCTGTAACATAAGACAACCTCGAAAACTAATAATTTTGATTATATGTCCTTGGGAATAAGAGAAAACAGTTGAAGCTTTGGGGAAAATGTTATCACTAAAAAGTAATAGAAATCAGTAATAGACATCACTGCTAGGAGTGGGGCATATGTGCCTGTTGGCTGCACCTGTGCCTTGGCCCTGCCCCCACCCCCCCAACACTGGTGCCCTGAATGTCCACGTGGTGTCAGCACAGAAAGTGAGGTGTTCTTTCTTTTCTTTCAATTTATTCAATTTTCTTTCAATTTATGTCAGTAAAATTGACATACAATGTTAGTTTCAGGTATACAACATACTGATCTGATAATTATATATATTAGTGCTCTGGACCACAGTGAGTGTGGTCACCATATGTCACCATACAACATTATTACAATATTATTGACTATGTTCCGTGGGCTGTACTTTTCATCCCTATCACTTACTTATTTTATAATTGGAAGGTTGTACCTCTTAGTGCCCTTCACCTATTTCACACATTCCCCATCCCCCTGTGTTCTGGAAAACATAGATTATTCTCTGTGTCTTGGAGTGTATTTCTGTTTTTCTTTCTTTGTTTGTTTTGAAATTTTTAATGTTTATTTTTGAGAGAGAGAGAGACAGAGAGAGAGAGTGTGTGAATAGGGGAGGGGCAGAGAAAGAAGGAGGCACAGAATCCAAAGCAGGCTCCAGGCTCTGAGCTGTCAGCACAGAGCCCGACGTGGGGCTCAAACTCACAAACTGTGAGATCATGACCTGAGCCAAAGTCGGACACTTAACCAACTAAGCCACCCAGGCGCCCCTGGTTTTGTTGTTGTTGTTGTTGTTAGATTCCACGTAGGACCTAAAGGGTATTATGCTGAGTGAAATAAGTCAGACAGAGAAAGGCAAATACCATAGGACTTCTCTCATATATGGAGTGAGATGTCCTTTAAGGAGGCAGTTCACCCTGACAGGCCCCCTGCATATCTCATCAGGCTGACTGCTTATTGGGGTCATTTTCTGAGAGGGGCATTTTTGGAACTTCTTCCCCATTTCCAGCAGTGAAACCTACCTCCCCGTGTGCACTATTAGAATGCATTTTGCGAAGACTCATGCTTAAAATCCAAGTATTAAGTGTTTAGAAAAATGTGGCACACTTAGTTTCCTGAAGATGGAAGGTGAGGGCAGTATTATCGTGTGCATTTCGGCTGCTGGCAGTCTCGCTTCTTGTCACCGCTATTTATTTATCACAACATTCATAGGCGGAAAGGGAATGTGAGAGACCACCTAACACTGTCCTCCCTTAAGGAAAAACTCTCTCAAAGCTCTTCAGCCAAATGAGAATTTATTCCTTGTTTTTTTTTCCTACTTAAAAATATTCAATATTGACTTCCATTAGAAGCTACCCATAAATAACCAGTATAAATAATTGAGTGTCAGTGATCTAGAGGTTACCACAGATTTTGCACTTTAAATTCAGCATTTACATGTAAAATTATGGCTATAGAATTACATCAGAGTCCTGATTTCATGTTTCATTCTCTGAATTTTTATGCCATCTTCCTTTTACCATTTCCTGTTAACTTTCAGTAATTTCTTCAAGGATGGTGTGAGAAATCTGAAAGCTTTCTATGACCTCTTACATTTGCCAGTAGTAGTACAAATTTTATTAGGCACTTTTTTTTTTTCAGTCAGAAGTTTTGCCCTCATGAGAAGTGCACTTCATCTCATTGTATATCTAAGTTATTGACATATATGATTGATGCTTTCATGATCAGATATGAATGGTATATATTTATGTTCATAGTAGATAGTTCCAAAATGCAATTTAGGTTTTTATATTAACTTAATCATTACAGAAGAACAGAGATGACAGTGTTGGAGAAGTTCTTCAAGAACATTTGATTGTGGTTTTGGGGGTTGAACAGAGCCTCTAGTCTTAGACTTTCCCCAGGGAAAAGACCTCAGTGGCACAGGTAAATGAATGCCACTGGTGTGATGTCTGGGGAAGCCAGATTCTTGGGTGGGCCCCTACCTATCTCCTGAGGATCCTGAACTGTCAGCCATGGGGGCCTCAAAGTTTTAGTGCTTTTGTTTTCTTTGCTTGTGTAGAGTTGCTTGTGAGGGAGGGTGGAGCTTATAAAGCTTGTCTGGCTTGTCTGGTGGATCAGCTTACATTCTTGCCACATTAGCAGTCATGCAATTGCTCAATGTAGGTACCCCAGGGTTTCTATTAAGTGTGCTTGCTTCATGGGACATCCTGAAATGTCACAAGGCAACCCTCTGACTATGGCAGTTGTATGCAAGGAGATGAGACTCTCCCTTTTTAAAAAAAATTTTTTTTAAGTTTATTTATTTTGAGAGAGAGAGACAGAGAGCACAAGCAGGCTCCACACTGTCAGTGCAGAGTCCAGTGTGGGGCTCGAACTCACTAACTGTGAGATCATGACCTGAGCCGAAATCAAGAGTCAGCGGCTTAATTGACAGAGCCACCCAGAAGCCCCAAGACTCTCCCTTGTTAAGCTGCATTTGGAGAGTCTGCTTCCAGAAATGTGAATGAAATGGCGTAGAAGACCCTCATCTTGAGCCCTGGCACCAGTGACACCTGTGCTTCCTAGTGACTCTTGACAGGAACCCAGGCAGCTTTCCTGACTCAAATCCCAGGTTCCTGCTACATTGCGCTGTGGCCTTCATGACAAGGCAGCACGAGGGACAATGCCAGCCCATCTGGCTGTCTTCAGACATCTCTCTCCTGTGTATCCATGTGATTTTCTCGGCTCCCGGAGTCCCTGTTTTCTGGCACATAGGGGTGGGCTGCTACCTGCTGCTAATTGAAAAGCCCTCTCTGGCCCTTCTGAAAATCATGCTCTAAGATTGTTTGTGTCTACATCAAACAAGCAAGAGTTAAACCCCCCCCTTTCAACAGTATAAAACAGTCTAAACCACATGTAAATTAATTTGATTCGGGGATGGACTCCAGGGCCAATAACTCACTGGCAGGCCCTGTGTGTTGTGAGGACACAGTCCCTGAGCCCAGCCCTTGGGGATTCTGCAGCAACCAGCCTCTGTTTGTTTGCAAAAGCAACCTGCAGTGAAGTGGATGTGGCTGACTGAGATCTCAGATCTTTGCGCTGCATGATTGCTGTTTGGATTTTTTAGAATAAACTTCATCTTTTAGAACAGGCTTAGATTTACAGAAAAATTGCAAAGGTTGTATAAAGAGTTCCCATAGTTTTCCATTAGTAACATCTGACATTAGTAGCACACATTTTTTTTATGATTAATGAGCCAATATTACCGTATTATTATGAAAGCCCACAGTTTATTCAGATTTCCTTCCTTTTTATATAATGTCTTTTTTCTTCTCCAGGATCCCATTCAGGACACCATATAACATTGTCATTGTGTCTCCTTAGATGCCTCTTGGCTCTGACAGCTTCTCAGTCTTGCCTGGTTTTTAATGGTCTTGACTGTTTTGAGGTGTACAGGTCAGGTATTTTGTAGGATGACCTTCCATTGGGATTTGTCTGATGTTTTTTTCTCATGATTAGACTGGGGTTATGGGTTTTGGAGAGGAAGCCCGCAGAGGGAGAGAACCATGCTCAGTGCATCCTCTCAAGGGCACATTCTGTCAACGTGACTCATCATTGTTGGTGTTGACCTTGATCACCTGGCTGAGGGAATAATTGTCAGGTTTCTCCACCATAAAGTGATCCATTTTTGTTCTGTCTTTTTGGAAGGACATCAGAATGCATAGCCCACATTGGAGGAGGGGGTAGTTTTATTCTTCTTCTTTGAGGGCAGGCTGTCTACATACATTATTTGGAATTCTTCCACAGAGATTTGTCTTTTTTCTCCCATGTATTTATTTATTTGATTTTTTACTTGTATCAGTGTGAACTCAGAGATTTTATTTTATGCTTTGAGATATAGACCAATGGTAATTTATTCTGTTCCTAAAACTGTTCCATTGGTACACACACTATATGTATATGTGTGTGTATGTATGTGTACATATTCTGTGTGTATGTATATTCTTACTTCCTGGCACTACAAAAATCCTCCAGGCTTATCTTACATATTTCTTGCCCCAGTCCTAGAATCAGCTACTTCTCCAAGGAGACCTGGTTCCTTTTATTGGAGGATGGTCTTAGAAACCAAAATTAGGGTGTAAAGTGTGCTCACTGCTCCTGAGAGTCTTTGTGTCTAGGTCCTCTCAGCCAACAAAACCCAAAATATACATACATATACTAACACCTGTGTATATTCATACTATAAATATTTCTGTATGTGAAGGAATACTCTTCTGTTTGTCTCCACTCCACTCTCAATACTTCACTTCTGGTCACTAAATGTGTGTGGGGTTTTCCCATACCAACCAATTCTCTGGCAGTCCAGGCACCACTGGGTATCCTATACTTCAGTTCAATTCTAACATTATCTGAGGTTAGTGCAGACCTTACAGGGTAAGGACTCAGTCCCACAAGACTGCCCCACCCACAGCTCACCCCACTTAAGATGCCCATTGCAAGTAATGAGTCTTAAGGTTACCCACAACTTATGCCTGATTGGGCCACAAACCAGGGCTTCTGTGACCCCCTCCTCAGGTTTGGTAATTTGCTAGAATGCCCTACAAAACTCTGGAAAATAGTTTCACCTATTAGTTTACTAGTTTAATATAAAAAGATATAACTCAGGAACTCTCTTCCATCTGACGCATAGGGCAAGATGATGCATGGGGCAAGGTGATAAGGGCACTCTGTGTCCTCTCCAGGCACACCACCCTCCCAGCGCTTCTGTATATCCATCAACCTGGAAGCCCTCTAAACCCTTTTGGTTAAGAATTTTTATGAAGGCTTCATTACTTAAATATGACTGATTAAATCATTGGCTATTGGTGATTAATTAGACCTCCAGGCCCCTCTCCATTCCCTAGAGGTCATGGGGTGTGGCTGAAAGTTCCAACCCTTTAATCACAAGGTCTCTTGCCCTGGCAGCCAACCCCTATACTTAGGGGCTTTCCAAAAATTACCTCATTGACAACAACTCAGGTGTGTTGCAAGAGGATTGGTATGAATAGTAAAAAATGCCACATTCACCCTTATGTTGTACAGCTATTTTAGGAACTGGGGACAGAAACCAAATGTTACATCAAAAGATGCTCCTGTCACTCTAATCACTTAGGAAATTACAAGGGTCCTAGGCGCTCTGTGCCAGGAACTGGATGTAAATATAATATATATTACTATATTATAATATGTAACCATTGGTGTCTATATTAAACTAAATGTGAGGGCATAGTGATGTCTCCAACTTTAATCCAGTACCAGTGGATCCTTCTGTTACTGGATAAGTGTCCATTGCCCAGTGTGCAGTGAACTTAACACAGACACAGGCTTTTGCAGAGAAAATGATTTTTATTGCAGGGTGCCAAGCAAGGAGACAGAAGGGCATTTCTCGTGTCCTCCTCCTAGAGGAAATGGGAGCTGAATACTTATGGGACTTTACTGGGAAGGGTGGTTCTTAAGGTGGTTGTAGTGATTGGAAGTTGGAAAAAAGTGAGGTAAGGGGTAAGGGATCACTGCTTCTCTGCAGGCGCCATCCAGTGACATACTTGTACATATGTCATATGTACACAAAAATTGGCAGCATTGGCATGATGAATATGGGGGAAGGAGGTAGATGTTAGGGGTGTCATCACAGAACTTACTTACTTTCACTTTTGGTCCCTTTTGCACGACTGCAAGAATTCTTCCCAGTTTGCTCCTGTCTTAGCTGGTCTTATTGGTGGTTGGTCCACTTTTGCAAAACAGATTTATAAATAAGTCAGGTTAGCAGAGTTTTCTTAGGGTACACCAGCCATACATTTGTTAACTTAATATGATGGTTTCACTTCTAGTCTCCCCTTTGCCCCCACTCCAGCAGTGAGAAGCTTGTCACTCGCTATCTACCATTTATTTACTTATTTGTTTACTTCCACTATACTTGCCTAGTGGTATCAGAATTGTTAACCAGTACCCCCATGAAAAACAGTTCTGTCAGCTAGAGTTCAATGCTGACATACAGTTTCTTTTGCCTTTAGTTTTACAGACTCTACTCATTTCCAGAGTTAATTGGGCTAGTCCCCTTCCCCCCACCCCTTTCAGTGAGATTGTTTCATGTTTTTGTAAAACAGATTGTTTTGCTACATTCTGCGTTCCGTCTTTGAATCTTCCAGCTTCCTAAAGACTACTTTTTAAATTGCAAACATAACTTAAAAAAAAAAAAAAAAGAAGAAGAAGAAGAAAAACTTAAGCCTGACTGGCTCAGTTGATAGAGTGTGCAGCTCTTGATCTCAGGGTTGTGGGTTTGAGCCCCACAGAGGGTGTAGAGATTACTTAAAAAAAATCTAAAATTGCATACATTGTACCGTACGATTCCATGGACTCTGACAAGTGTGTATAATTGTATCTGTAATTATAGTATCATAAGAATAGTTTCACTACCCTAAAAAACTCCCTATGCTTCACGTATTCAATCCTCTCTGCTCCTTCTAACTCCTGACAATTGCTCATTTTTTCACTGTTGCTATAGCTTTGCCTTTTCCAGAATGTCATGTAATTTGAACCATACAGTGTCTTAGTATTTTCAAGCCGCTATAACAAAATATCACAGACCGGGTAGTTTAATTTATTTCTCACAGGCCAGAAGTCTGAGATCTTGGTGTGGGGATAGTCTGGTGGAGGCTCTCTAGGTCACAGACTTCTTATATTCTCACCTGGCCAAAATGCCAGGGATCTGTCTAGAGCCTCTTTCATGAGATACCAATCCCATTCATGGGGGCTCCACTTTCATGATGTAAGCGCCTCCCAGAGGCCCCACCTACCAATACCATCACTTTTAGGGGTTAGGATTTCAACATAGGAATTTGCAGGGAAACAAACATTCAGACCTTAGTGTATAGTAAGTAACTTTTTCACACTGGCTTCTTTCACTTAGCAATATGCATCTAAGATTCACTCATATTCTTTTTTGTGGTTCGAGTGTTCATTTATTTTGTTGCCAAATAATATTCCATTGTGTAGAGGTACCATAGATTCTTTATCCATTCACCTATTGGAAGATATCTTGGTTGCTGCCAGTTTGGGGAAATTATGAATAAAGCTGCTATCAACATTCATGTGAAGATATTTTCAAATAAGTGGGGTATGTATCTAGGAGTGTGATTGCTGATCATATGGTAAGACTATGTCTAGGCTTATGAGAAGCTTCAAAACTGCCCTCCCAAGTGGCCATACCATTTTGCATTCCCACCAGTAATGGATGAGAGGAAGCTTCTGTTGGTCTGCATCTTCAGTAGAAATTCATATTGTCAGTTTTTGGATTTTAACCATTGTTATAGGTGGGTGGTGCTATCTTATTGTTATTTTAATTTGCAATTCCCTAATGACAAACGATGTTAAGCATTATTTCAAATGATTATCTGCTGTCTCTGCATCTTCTTTGGTTATGTATTTGTTCAGATATTTGCCCATTTTAAAACTTGGGGTAGTTTTTTGTTTTCTCATTGTTACATTGTAAATTTCTTTATACATTTTGGACACGAGCCTTTTGTGAGACATGTGTTTTGTAAATATTTTCCTTTCAGTCTGTGGCTTGTCTTTTCCTTCTCTTAACAGTGTCTTTTGCAGAGCAGAATCTTTTAATTTTACTAAAGTTCAACTTAGCATTTTTTTATGAAGATCATGCTTTTGGATGTTCTATCTAAAAACTCATCCTCAAAACCAGGATTTCCTTGATATTGTCCTATGTATTCTTAAAGGAGTCTTGTAGTTTTGCATTTCTCATTTAGGTCTATAATCCATTTTGATTTAATTTTTGTGTAAGGTGTAAATTCTGTGTCTAGGTTCTTTGTTCTGCATATGGATGTCCAGCTTTTCCAACACCATTTGCTAAAAAAACTGTTCTTTTTCTATTGAATTGATTTTGCCTGTTTTAAAAAATCAGTTGACCATATTTGTGTGGGTCTATTTCTGGGTTCTCAGTTACATTAAATTCATTTATTTGTCTGTTCTCTTGCCAATGCCAATGCCATGTGACTTGATTATAGTATCTTTACTGTAAGTCTGTAACTTGGGCAATGTGAGTCCTCCAACTTCTTTCTTTTATCCTCCTCAGTATTATGTTGGCTATTCTAGGTCTTTTGCCTCAAAATAAACTTTAGTATCAGTTTGTCAATATCTAAAAAAAATAGTTTTCTGGGATTTTAATCGAGATTGCATTGAATTTATATATATAGTTGGAAAGAATTGACATCTTAATATTGTCTTCAAGTCTGTGAACACAAAATACCTTTGTAGAGCATCTTTGAACTTCCTTCATCAGAGTTTTCTAGTTTTCTGCTTTTAGTTCATATACATCTTTTGTTAGGTTTATACTGAAGTGTTTCATTTTTGGTGCTATAGTAAATGATAGTTTTTAAATTTTCAAATTCTAGTTGTTCATTGTTGGTACATAGGAAAGCAGATGATTTGTATGTTAACATTGCATCCTGCAACCTTGCTATATTCACTTATTAGTTCAGGAACTTTTTTGTTAATTCTTTGGGATTTTCTGCAGAGATAATCACATTGTCTATGAATAAAGACCTTCCTTCCTAATCTTTGTTTTGCATTATTGCACTAGCCTGTGTATAATGTTGAATAGGAGTGGTGAAAGAAGACATCCTAGCTGTGTTCATTCTTAGGGGGAGAGTGTCTAGTCTCCTCACTAGACTCATCACTCTCATGATGTTAGCTGTAGATTTTTTGTAGATGCTATTTATCAAGTTCAGGAAGTTTATCTCTGTTCCTAGTTTGTACAGAATTTTTTTTAATGAGTAGGTGTTAAATTTTGTCAAATGCATTTTCTGCATCAGTTGATATGATGATATGACTTTTCATCATTAGTCTATTGATGTGAAATATTACATTGATGTTCAAATATTGTATCAGCATCCTATACCTGAAATAAATACCCCTAGTTAAAATATAAAATTCTTTTTATACATTGTTGAATTCAATTTGCTAATATTGTGTTGAGAATTTTTGCACTGAGGTTCATAAGAGATGGGAGAGTGACCTTTTTCTTTCTTTATTGTGTTTATATGATGTTGTCATTAGGATAATGGTGGTCTCTAGAATTCTCAGAGAATCTGAAAGGAAGTGTTTTCTCTGCGTCTGTTTTGTAGAAGTGATTATGGAAAATTGATATAATTTCTTTCTTAAATGTTTGGTGGGATTCACCAGTGCAGTCATCTGAATCTGGTGTTTTGTTTTGTTTTGTTTTTTCTTTTTCTTTTTTTGGTAAGATTATTGAATCAATTTCTTTAGTAGATACAGGCCTACTCAGATTGGTGTATATCTTCTTGTGTGAGTTTTGGTAATTTGTGTTTTTAAAGTAATTGGTCAATTTCATCTATGTTGTCAAATTTGTAAGTATACACTTATTCATAGTGTTCCTTTAATTATTGTTTTAATGTTCTTGGGATCAATAATGATGACCCTAATTTTCTGATATTAGTAATTTTTGTCTTCCCTCTTTTTTTCAGTCAGCCTATTTTCTCTATTGTTTTCCTGTTTCAATTTTATTGATTTATACCCGAATTTTTATTATTTCTTTTCTTCTGTGTGCTTTAGGCTTAAATTGCTCTTTTCTACAGTTTCTTTTTTTTAATTTTTTTTAACATTTATTTATTATTGAGAGACAGAGAGACACAGAGCATGAGCAGGGGAGGAGCCAAGAGATGGAGAGACACAGAATCTGAAGCAGGCTTCAGGCTCTGAGCCGTCAGCACAGAGCCCAACATGGGGCTTGAACTCACAAACCGTGAGATCATGACCTGAGCCGGAGTCAGACACTCAACCAACTAAGCCACCCAGGCACCCCTCTTTTCTCCAGTTTCTTAAGGTGCAAGCTTAGAGTATTGATTTTAGATCTTACTTCTTTTCTTTCTTTTTTTTTTAATTTTTTTTTCAACGTTTATTTATTTTTGGGACAGAAAGAGACAGAGCATGAAAGGGGGAGGGGAAGAGAGAGAGGGAGACACAGAATCCAAAGCAGGCTGCAGGCTATGAGCTATCAGCACAGAACCTGATGTGGGGCTCAAACTCACGAACTCAACTGATGCTCGACTGAGCCACCCAGGTGCCCCCCCCCTTCTTTTTTAAACCACTGTAAATATTCATTCTGTTTATGCTTGATGTCTTGATGGGAAAGCGCTGAAATTCTTATCTTTGTTCCTCATTAAGTATAGCGTTATTTTTTTCTCTGACTGCTTTCAAATTTTTCTCTTAGTTTGTGGTTATCTGAAGTTTCACTATGATATGCCTAAGTATAGATTTTTTTTCATACTTACCCTTCTTTAGTGTTCTCTGAGCTTTATTTGTGGTTTGGGGTCTGTCATTATATTTGAAAGTTCTCAGTCATTATTACTTTAGGCAATTTTGATGTTTCTTTCTCTCTTCTCCTTTTGGTATTCTGCATTTATTATACCCTTTGAAATTGTCCCATGGTTCTTGGATTTTCTGTTTTCTGTTTTGTTTTGTTGTTTGTTGTTTGGGGTGGGGGGCAGGGGTTGTTTTGTTTTTTCACTTCAGTTTGGGTCATTTCTATTGACCTGTCTTCAAGCTCACTAATTTTTTCCTCAGCTGGGTACAGACTACTAACAAGTCCATCAAAGGCCTTCTCCATTCCTGTTGCAGTGTTCTTGGTTTCTAGTACTTTCTTTGATTCCTTCTCAGAGTTTCCATCTCTCTGCTTACATTACCCATCCGTTCTTGCATGTTGTCCAATTTTTCCACCAGAGCCCCTTAGTTTATTAATCATAGTTATTTTAAATAGCTCATGTAATAATTCCAAAATATCTTCCATTTCTGGGTCTAGTTCTGTTATTTTCTCTGTCTCTTCAGAGTGTGTTTTTCCTTACCTTTTAAACATGCTGTGTAATTTTTTGTTGGAAGCTCAGCATATCATATTGGATAATAAAAACTGAAGAAGTTAGGGGCACCTGGGTGGCTCAGTCGGTTAAGCGGCCGACTTCGGCTCAGGTCATGATCTCGCGGTCCGTGAGTTCGAGCCCCGCGTCGGGCTCTGTGCTGACAGCTCAGAGCCTGGAACCTGTTTCAGATTCTGTCTCCCTCTCTCTGACCCTCCCCTGTTCATGCTCTGTCTCTCTCTGTCTCAAAAATAAATAAACGTTAAAAAAAATTTTTTTTAATAAAAAAAATAAAAAATAAAAACTGAAGTGAATTGCCCTTAAGTGTGAAGTTTTATCTTTCTATGGCTGGGACTTGGGCCCTGTTAATGTTTGCTCTTCCTGGAGGTCCCAGAGGCCTCAGATTCACTTACTTTCCTTTGTTTGTGTCATCTGCTTTCTTTAGACTTTCCTAAAAGCTGCTCTTCGTGTCTTGCAGCTCTTTTAGCTGTAATCTGCTGCCATTATACTGGGGCCCTGTTCATATTGTGGGAAGTTTTATGTGTGAGGAAACCATTCAATAATTGCAGTGTCCTAGGAGGCCAGTGTCCCTGTATTGTGTCCTTCCTAAGTGTTTCTTAGACTTTTAATCATTCTTTAGGTGAAAGCTAGAGGGACACAGAGTCAGGAAATGCCCTTTCCACAAGTGGAACAAGACTTGGTAAGGGATTTTTACCTGCAAAAGTAGGCCTTTCTTGTAGAGAAGCTTTTGTTCACATCCCACTATGATTACTCTCCCTCCCCCTGCCACTGCCATCAAGCGATCTTTCTAGACTCTTTACCATGAGAATCTGGTGGTGTTCTTAAAGGTAAAACACACTATAATATGAGGATCTCCCAGAGACTGTGGCCCCATGCTCAGGCTAGTTCATACTCAGTTTCCAGCAGTTTGTCATACTTGACATAGTAAGTGTTCCTACCCCTTTGTGGCTCCAGCAGCTTCTCCAGGTGAGCAGACCTCCTCTGTGACTCTCTAGTTCCAACTTTACCTTCAGATTTCTAGGTTGCAGTTTGTTCTGAAAACTTTGTTCCCCAAGGAACCTGAGAAAAGTTGTTGATCTTCATTTTGTTATGTGTTTTTCTGGTTGTGAGGATGGGAGTGATGACTTTCAGCCTTTTTCCATGTCAGAGCTGAAATTGGATATCTCTGTTTAGATAATTAAAGAGAACTTTGTTACTCCTTATGAATTCCTTGTTTGTAGATACACGTGAATTAGTGCAGGAATATTCATGTTTGGCTGTCAAATGGATGGCAGTAATTAGTTTGGATAGTTGGGGATTCAGAGAGTTTTTCAATAATTGGCAGTCTTAATAGTTCATTCGATCTAAACGTCCTCATGTTACCGCAGAGGCTCAGAAACTCAGGCTGTCTGAGCTTCTTGTTCAAAATAACTAGTTAGTCTTTAAATTACTGGTCTGGCTCAGGCTTTCTCTGACTCTCTTTTACTAGTCTGTAATGAAAAAAACCTGCAACTTAATGGAACTTATAAGACCTGTGTAATATAATAAATACATGCATTTGTTCTTTGTTTCTGATTCCTGGCACTAAGTGCCTAAGACCTTTTCAATCTCCTGAGTGACAAGAGTAGCTGTATCCTGCTGGGATGACTCTTGGCCCAGAGCCTATAGATAGTTTTAGGAGTGGAAGGTCTCCAGAATGACCAACTTTTTATTAGAGGATTGAAACTTTCAGCAACCCCGCCATCCTCCTGGGGCAGCAGAAGGGTTAGGGAAGTTAGGTTTGATCACCAGCGACCAATGATTGAATCAAGTGTGACTTCATTAGAAACCCCTAAATAATGAGGTTTGGAAAGCTTCTAGGTTGGTGGACACATTGAAGTTCTGGGAAGGTGGTATGCCTGGAGAAGGCATGGACACTCCTGCTGGCACCCTCCCCAAACTTTGCCCTATGTATTTCTTCCATTTAGCTGTTCTGAGTTTCATCCTTTATAATAAAGCGATAAACATATCTAAAGTGTCTTCCTGGTTCTGTGAGCCATCCTAAAAAATTATTGAATCTGTAGAGGGGATTTGGGGAACCTCTGATTTGTAGCCAGCTGGCCAGAAGTGCAGGTGGTCCCAGGACTTGTGACTAGCTTCTGAAGTGGGGGCAGTGGTGTGGGACTGAGTCCTTAAGCTGTAGGGCCTGTATTGTGGCTAGTTAGTGTCAGAATTGACTTGAACACCCTGTTGGTGTCTGAGAATTGCAGAAAACCTCACACCACCTCATGGTTCCATTCATATTGAAATGAAAGAACAGGTAGGCTGCTCTTACTGTATTCTAATGCCTCCGGTATCCATGGAAGCAATGCCATGCTTTCTGGCACCTCCTCGCAGAGCTACCGCTTGGCTTGAGAATATAACACAGATGTGGAAAGGAGGTAGTCTTACTTTCCATAGCTTTTTTTTTAATTGAATAGGTATGTTAGGTGGCATACAGTTAAATTTTAGGATTTAGCTTTATGTGTGGTTTTTAGCAAGTTGGCTTCTCTTTGGTAACAGCTTTATAGAGGAAAAGGCTGTGTGACGGTAGATGTCCCTGGCAAACAAGAGCATTCCACATGCAGACAGTGGTTTCCACCAACTCTTTACCACTTTGCCTCCATTTTACTAAGCCAATTGATAGGAAAACAAGCTTGTGTGTGGTTGAGAATTTGCCATCAACGTACGAACAACTGTCTGGAAACAAGGAACACTTATACCTCAAATCAGGAGTTGTTTGTTAACTTTGAGGGCCAAGTTTGGGTGGGCCTTCAGTAAACCCAGCCAGCACTCTTTTTCAAAGGAAGCCAGCTGCGAAGTGAATTCACACGGTTTCAGTATGGCTTTGCACTTACCAGTGAAGAAGGCACACCCAAGGCATCATCATTAGAAGTCTGTCTGGTTTGGTCACTGGTTTATTCCTTTGACCTCAGCCCCACTTATTTTCTGTGGATCTGTGCTGAAAATTCTCTCCATCCCACATATGTCTTTTCTGGGCTCCTGTGTAGCTTTTCTGGACTTTGCTTCAGTAACACTTTCTGTCTTTTTTGAGTGGGTTGGCCTCTAAAGCAGTAAGACAAATATTGTCGGAGTCTGTAGCATTTCTCATTGCTTTATGGTCAAACCCCATGTTTTCTGGGTTAGTACAGAGGCATTACTGGAATTACACAATACTGAATTTTCCTCTGGCATATCTAATACGCTTGAGTGTTTTAACAAACCAGCGGTTATGATCATTTTAATGGGAGATTCGTGTTCCATTTTGCATACGTGATGAATTTAAATTTGATTGAGTCTTTGAATGTAAGTCCCTAGAGTACACAGATCTAGTTCCTTAATGCTTTGAGGTCTGTCCCTGCCTATTTTTATTAAAATATTTCCTCATTTTAAATTATTGTATTTACTAGAGTATTTTAAAAGGAGCAGTATTTTGCCTGTGGCTTTATAATTAACCTAATCTGATTACTGTGTGTGTGTGTGTGTGTGTGTGTGTTTTAATGGGACAGTACGCATACTATGTCAGCGAGGTTTTAGGAACAGTAGGCTTAGCATAGCATCTGTGGTCCCACACATTATATATTATTTATGGCAATAGTCTATGTAGTTTTATGGACTAGTTACTTAGAATAACTTCATTGCACATACCTGGGATTTGAGTTTTGCAATATTGAGCTATACATTCAGGCACCAGTTTGGTTCTATTCTAAAAAACAAGGCTGGTTTTTTTTGCATAATTATCAAACTGAAACAGCTTAATTCTTTATTTCTTTTTCAAAGGTTCTTTTGCAAAACCAATTTGATTTTGTGTTTAACAAAATACTTTATTTTTTTTCAATATATGAAATTTATTGTCAAATTGGTTTCCATTTGGTTCCCAGTGCTCATCCCAAAAGGTGCCCTCCTCAATACCCATCACCCACCCTCCCCTCCCTCCCACCCCCCATCAACCCTCAGTTTGTTCTCAGTTTTTAAGAGTCTCTTATGCTTTGGCTCTCTCCCACTCTAACCTCTTTTTTTTTTTTTTTCAAAATACTTTAAAAATTTGGCAGAGTTATATATTTATTTGTTTTATATTTAGGTAAATATAAAAAAACAACTAGACTTTGTTCAGTTTTGCTACACAACTGACCCTTTGTTATATCATTAATTTGCCTTATGACTTAGGTTTATGTGTCCTCTTTTCAAAATGTAGGAACTGAGGTTTCCCAAACATAGGGAGATTTTAAAATCTGGCTACATGACAAGGAGCTAGGGTCTGAACCGATATCTTTCCATCTCTCATCTTTATTTTTCTTTTAACTGTGGGTAATTTCAAATATATACAAAGGTAAAGAATGCAGTATATTGGGCTTCAAGCACCTGTCAATCAGCTGTAACACCCCTTGGCCGTTCTTGTTTCACTGATACCATTTGTCCCACTTAGTTTTTTTTTTTTTTTTAATGTTTGTTTGTTTGTTTTAATGTTTATATTTTTTTTATTTTTTTTTTCAACGTTTATTTATTTTTTTGGGACAGAGAAAGACAGAGCATGAACGGGGGAGGGGCAGAGAGAGAGGGAGACACAGAATCGGAAACAGGCTCCAGGTTCTGAGCCATCAGCCCAGAGCCTGACGCGGGGCTCGAACTCACGGACCGTGAGATCGTGACCTGGCTGAAGTCGGACGCTTAACCGACTGTGCCACCCAGGCGCCCCAATGTTTATATTATTTTTGAGAGAGAGACAGAATGCGAGTGGGGAGGGGCAGAGAGAGAGGGAGACACAGAATCTGAAGCAGGCTCCAGGCTCTGAGCTGTCAGCACAGAGCCCGATGCAGGGCTCAAACCCATGAACCGTGAGATCATGACCTGAGCCAAAGTCGGTCGCTTAACCCCCTGAGCCACCCAGGTGCTCCCTCCCCTGGATTATTAAGACAAGTCTGAGACATCTTATCATTTCATTTCAAAATCCTGCCTATGCTATCTGTAAAGGAAAAGGATTCCTTTTACAAAATGATAAAGTCACAAAGCCATAACCACACCTAATGAATACCAGTAAACTTGTTTTATCATAAAATATCCCATGTTCAGATTTCTCAAACTGTATCTATCTGTGTCTCTTAAGTCTCTTTCTCTTTTGTTTGTTTTGTTTTGTTTTTCCTGGACCTGATGAGGGGCTGCTAGAGCCCACACAGCCCTTGTTATCCCTTTGGACATATACCACTAGAGAGATAGAGTGAAATTACTTATTTTAAGGTTACCTTAAAACTACTCTCTGTGGTTGAGCCACCAACCTAGATACTAATATGTCATTTTGCTTTTGATTTTAGGGATTTATTTTTCAAGTTTTGATTTAATTTTGTGTCATGATCATTTAGAACATTTACTGTTACAAAGTCAGATCTATACAAGAAAGGATTTTTGGAGGCTTCTGGTTGTCATCCTGTCCCCTTTATCCTGTTTCTATTTCTGTCTTCCTCCTGTCCCCACCACCTCACCTCCACCCCCATAGCAACCAGTCTTATGGGTTTTTGCTTTATACTTTCATCTAAGAATTATAAATCTATGTGTGTACTCTATACATACTGCATGCACATTTGCATACTAGACACACCGTCTTTGCTCTTGGTTTGTAACTTAATGATCTATCCTGGGGACGAGTCTATAGCATTATATAGAGATGTTTCTCCTGCTTTTTACAGCTGCACATGTGAAGGGTATTAATCCTTGTCTATGATACAAGTCACACACTCTGCCCTAATTTATCATTGCCTTTTTTATTTACTTCCGGTGGGTTTTTTTAATATGTAAAGATTCTAATTTTTACATACATAAGTTTCCTATTCTTTTTCCTTATTGCTTTTGGATTTTGAGTAATTGGAAGTATTTCTCAAATTGTAGGTTATAGAGGAACTCCCTATTTTCTTCTAATATTTAAATGGAATCTCTCTCCATCTTCTCTCTCTCTTTACTTTTCCACTTACATTTCTATTCAGTTTAGAATAATCCTGATATAATTTGCATGAAACAAATCTATCTTTTCCCTTTTCCACATGACTATCTGGTTCTATCAATACCACTTATTAGAAAGTCCATTTTCCCCCCAGTGGTTTTAAACAACACTGTTTTCATATTCTAGAGTCCCATAGACAAATATGTCTATTTCTGGATATTTCAGTTCTATTCAACTGGTCAGTCAATTTGTACACCAGTACTATGCTGTTTTGATAATAAAGGCTTTATAATATACTTTAATATCTGGTAGGTTAGCCTTCTTTGTTGTTACTCATTTCTAAGATTTCTTAGTGATTCTTGCTTCGGTTTTCTTCTAAATGAACTGCATAATCAATTTGCCTGGCTTTTAGGAAACAGTGATGGGATGTTTTTATTGATATGGTATTAAATTTATAGATTACCTTTGGGAAGAATGGTATCTCTAATGTTGACTCATGTCTAAGAACATGATGCATCGTTTCATTTATTTAAGCCACTTTTTTCTTTTTTGAGTGTTTTTCGGTTTTCTTTATATAGGCTTCAGATTTCTTGTCACATTGAAAGTAATGGTACTTATTTATCTGTTTTATTATTGTAAATGTGGTCTTTTTCTCTATTACATTTTCTATTTGCTGTGAATGAACATTGTTTTGTATATTTATTTTACAATCTGTTTTTTTAACTAAGTTTTCTTTTTGTGTTTGGGTGTACTAGTTTTGCATGTATTCTTTTGTTTTACAAATATATAATCACATGCTCTGCAAATAAAGATATTTTTACCTCTTCTTTCACAAACTTTATGGGTCCAGTTTATTTTTCTTGTCCAACTGATGGGTGAATCACTTGAACTCTGTGTTTAAAAGTAGTGCACATTGTGGGTACCCTTTTCTTGTTACACACTTTAGCAGAAAAGCCTCTAATTATCTGTTGGCTTTTGCGGTCATATATATATGTTGTATATGTATATATTTTCTATTATGTTGTGTTGTGACTTTATTATCTCCCTTAATTCCTGTTTTTTTAGTGCTTTTCATATGAACGGATGCTGAGTTGTTTACATATCTTTGCTGTATCCTAGAGATGATCATATGATTTTTCTCCTTAGCTCTATTAATATGAGGAATGTATTTCCTAATGTTAAATCACTCTTGCATTTCTGGAATGAAATGCATTTGGATTAATCTTTGTCTTCCTGAATCTGCAGCCTTCCTTGATTGTATCTGCAGCTGGACAAGATCTTAGTCTGGTTTGTATCTTCAATGTCTAAAAATGCTGTGTGTGTGTGTGTGTGTGTGTGTGTGTGTGTGTGTTTATCTAAGGAATGTTGAATGGATTTTTTCCTTTTATAATAATGATTATATGTGTGTGTAAATATATATATATATATATATATATATATATATATATCCATATATATTTTAGAGAGAGATAGAGAGGCATAGAGGGGCAGAGGGAGAGGAAGAGAGAATTTTAAGAATTTTAAGCCTCCACGCTTAGCTTAGCCCTAATGCGGGGCTCAATCCCATGACCCTGGAATCATGACCAAACTCAAGAGTCAGATGCTTAACGGACTAAGTCACCTAGGCACTCCAGTAATGATTATATTTTTAAAAACAAAAACAATGCATATTTCTACTAAAATAAGCAACATAGAAAAGTAACAACAGCAGAAGCAATAAATTAACGGAATAATACCATCCAGAAATGATCTTTTTTTTAATTTTTTTTAATGTTTGTTTATTTTTTTTTTCAACGTTTATTTATTTTTGGGACAGAGAGAGACAGAGCATGAACGGGGGAGGGGCAGAGAGAGAGGGAGACACAGAATCGGAAACAGGCTCCAGGATCTGAGCCATCAACCCAGAGCCTGACGCGGGGCTCGAACTCCCGGACCGCGAGATCGTGACCTGGCTGAAGTCGGACGCTTAACTGACTGCGCCACCCAGGCGCCCCATTTTCTTTTTTTTTTTAACGTTTATTTATTTTTGAGACAGAGAGAGACAGAGCATGAATGGGGGGAGGGTCAGAGAGAGAGGGAGACACAGAATCCGAAACAGGCTCCAGGCTCTGAGCAGTCAGCACAGAGCCTGACACGGGGCTTGAACTCATGGACCGCAAGATCATGACCTGAGCCGAAGTCGGACGCTTAACCGACTGAGCCACCCAGGCGCCCCATTGTTTGTTTATTTTCAAGATAGAGAGAGACAGAGTGTGAGCAGGGGAGGGGCAGAGAGAGAGGGAGGCACAGAATCCAAAGCAGACTCCAGGCTCTGAACTGTCAGCACAGAGCCTGACATGGGGCTTGCAACTCACGAACCCACGAGATCATGACCTGAGCCAGAGTCAGACACTTAACCAACTGAGCCACTCAGTTGCCCCAGTCTATTTTTTCATATAGGTGGCCATAAATTCAGAAGTCTCTAAATGGGTATAATGATAAAAGAAGAGAGTACAAGGGAATAACACTGTGTGTGTTTTAAACAATCATTTTTATTTGAAATTAACAGAAGAAGCACTGAGGTGAAATTAAAGTTAATTCTAAACTTCAGATTGGTGTTCCTTTATGGTAAGACACATTCGTTTCTAGAGTTAATGGAAAAAAAATACCTCCCAGCTGCCATTCAGATCCCCTTCATTGTAATTAATCACATATCACTTTCCTCCTCCACGAAATTACTGTGGCGATCTCACGCTTTCCCCCATGCCAGTACTGTGATTTTCACTCTTGTCTACTATGTTCTTCACTGTTTTCAAATTATTTATTAGATGTGCAATGGTGAGGGTTTAATTCTCACTTTGTAATTGGTTTCCTGAGTTCTGTCCCTAGTGTCCTGTAAGAGCACTGTCTCCGTTTATCACCTTGAGTGCTTCTGGTGTTGGATTTAAATTCTTATTCGGATCTTAGGTTCCATGAAGCACTTGTGGGGAGCTTCTGTTTCTTGGTTTATGTTTTCTTCCTCGTTGTCAAGCTCTGTTTTCACAGCCCTTCTGCCTCTGTTTGTTTACTTGCTTGCTGTAGCAGTGGATGTTTGTACACGCACCTGCCAACACTCTGTCTCACTCATGTGCAGTGCCACTGGCTCCGTCCTTGTGTTCCTTGGCTCCCATCTGTGTGACTCCTCTCCTATAGCCCTTACCCGGCTTATTATCCCCTGTCAGGGACAGATGTTACCTGTCAGCCTTTTTTTCTAGCCTCCAGGAGAGGATGGGGATAGCCATGCAGGCTGAGCACTGTCCTTGCAAAGGCCCTGGGGTCTTGCTTTTCCTTTGGAAACCCCACAAAATGACCCCTTGGTGGAGCCCTGGTGGGTCTCACTCCTGTGAGTACTGGCTCATCCCTTCAATCTTGGCCCTTTCTTCCTCTGTTGAGCCATGAGATACACTGTATGGGCTTCTATTCCGAAGGGATTTTAAAACAAAATTTCCTAGAGCCAGCTACCCCCAACTCTGCTCACATTGTTACTGGACAGAGAACTGATTCTGAACTCAGTTTCGACCGCTCCCTCTGAGAGACAAGGATGTTGGGAAAGGAAAGGTTGCTTTATTCAGGGAGGCCGGCAACCTGGGAAGATGGTGGATTAACGTCTCAAAGACCATCTTCCTCATATGGGGGAAGCTGCAGGTTTTTAAAGGTGAAGCCATGGGAGAACAGAGGGTTGGGGAGCTGTAGGCAGGAGAAACAGGTGCCCTGGCAGTTAGTCCTCTGTCGACACAACCCTGAGCAGATTTGCTGGCATCGGTGGCAGCTGTTTTCAAATGTAGTCAGGGCCTTATCTTCTGGAAAGTGTGGTCCTTCGCTCCTCAAGGCCAGTGGTCTGCAAATCTCCAGGAAAGCAACTTAGTTCTGCTACAGATCGAGGGACTTAGGTCAGCCAGAAAGAGTGCATAAGTTTGAAGCAAGTTCACCCTTCAGACCAGCTGGAGTGCTGTTACAAGGTCACTTCAGACTTGCAGGTATTACTGGGAACTCTCAGGACTCTATTTACCTTCTGTGCTCACAGTGACTTTCGAAGGGGAGGGTGGGTAAGGAATCATATGCTGTTGGAACCTCCTCTTTCTTCACTTATTTCTGTACCCAGTGTCCCTCTCCAGTTCAGATATTGTGCCTTTCTCTTCCTTTTTCTTTTTTTCTTATTGTGCTGGTGAATTTCTTAAAATGTTTGTCCTGTGTTTTTCATGAAGAGCCGGAAGAGGGCCCTGTGGTCTTGCCTCATACGGGTACTTAGGTGAGCTCCCAGGCCCTGTGTTTCCTTCCCACGTTCCGTTATATACTGAGGCCAGTGTGGACACTTTTTGAGGGACACTGAGTGCTGGGAGTTCTGATGGGCTCAGCATGTATCACTGTCTTAATCTTTCCAATTGTGTTTTGGGATAGGCATTACTATTAAACGTGTTTATAGACAGGGAAACTGAAGCACAGAGAAGTCAAGCAACATTGACTTGATTTGAACCCAGAGAACCCTGATGTAGAACCTGAAGTGTTTTGTGCGATGTTGCCTCTGGGTGAAAACACATGAAGGAATCTCGTGGAAGCCAGTTACTGACACAGTGATGGCAGTCCCCCAACGTGCGAGCAGGTGTTGGTATCATAAGAACTGAAAATGTTTTTTAAGGAAACTACCCTGGGAGCTGTCAGTATTACCACTCTCAGATTAATGACTTCTGAGTGTATTTCTTCTGTCATAATTCAGTCATTCTACAAATAGCTTTCTGTTAGGTGCCAGGAACTGCCTAGGGTGCTTTATGAATATGAATCTTTCACCCTTCCCACTGACCTGCAGGAGGCTCTGATTTTTGTGTTACTGACGGAGAAAGTGGAGGTCAGAGTGAAATGAGGGGATTCCCCAGGTCACCTGGCTAGTGAGGGGTGTAGTAGCTGGATTCAAGTCCAGGTTCACGTGGTCCCTGAAGTGAAGCTCTTTGAATGATGCTCCCCTGCCGGGGGTTAGGTCATCGAACTTTTGTCAGTGAGTTTTGAAGAGCTGTCTGCTTTGCCTGTGACCAATCTTTACCATCTTTTTTTTAAGAGAGTGAGAGAGAGAGCATGCACATGCACGAATGGGAGTGGGGGACAAAGGGGAAGAGAGAGAGAATCTCAAGCAGGCTCTGTGCTCAGCATGGAGCCCAATGTGGGGGTCGATCCCACAATCCTGGCATCATGACCTGAGCTGAAATCAATAGTTGGATGCCCAGTGAACCGCGCCACCCAGGGGCCCCTAATTTTTACCATGTTTAACGAAAGTGTCAAAGAGAGTCCTCACCCTTTTAAACAAGCATCAGAAGGGAAATTGTTGGGGCAGCAGTGTATGAAAGAAGTGATCTGTAGGCAGGAATCTTGGGGGAAGATATTGACTTAATTTTCAACTGTCTCCCAGAAAAAAATAATAGAAGTATATGAAAACATTATTACTTATTAGTTAACATTTAATCCAACATATTGTTTTCTCTTCTAAAGTAAAAAATAGAAGTAAAATCTTCTTCATAGGTATCTTAGCTTGGGCTACCATAACAAAATACCATAGACTGGGTAGCTTAAAACCTGAAATCTATTATCTCTAAGCCCTGATTGGGTTCTGATGAGATTCTGCATCCTGACTTGTAGATGGCTGCCTTCTTGCTGTGTCCCTACATGCCTATTCCTTGGTGTACACATGGGGAAAAAGAGTGATCTGTCTTTTTTCCTATAAAGGCTACCAGTCGTATCAGATTAGAACCCTGCCCTTGTGGCTCATCAAACCTTAATGATCTTCTTAAAAGCCTCCCTCCAGAAGCAGTCACATTAGGGGTTAGAACTTCAGCATATGAGTTTTGGGAGGACATGATTCAGTCTATAGCAATAGACACAATAGAGAAGATGTTTTCATTTCTCTCTCTTATTTTTTTTTTGCTGTATTTATATTTTATCCAATTTTTCAGCTGGATTATAAACACCAGTGGGAAGGATGTGTCTCTAAATGTCTGATTTACAAACCACCCAGCATATTGTTCTTTTTTAAAAAAATTCGTTAAGTTTATTTATATACTTTGAGACAGAGAGAGAGAGAGAGAGCATGTGCACTAGTGGGGGAGGGGCAGAGAGAAGGAGAGACAGAATCCCAAGAGGCTCCATACCATCAGCACAGAGCTGGATGAGGGGCTCGAACTCACAAACCATGAGATCATGACCTGAGCTGAGATCAAGAGTCAGATACTTAACCAACTGCACCACCCAGGCGCCTCTGTTCTTAATTTCTTCCCGTCAGGTGATAATTATCATAGAAGGTAATGAGGGTGATCAGTGTTTGAGTAAAACTTTGAATATTTTATATGGTAGTTGAAAAATAACATTCAATCAACTTTTAAAAGGTGTGTCCATCCAGAAGAGGCTGTAAAGCAACTAAAGTATTTATTTGTGATTACAGTCCCAGAGACACAAAGTCTAGTGACATGGAAAGTTTGCTCCAAATTTGCTAGCAGGAAGGGTAGATTTGCAAAGGCAAAACCCAGGTTACATAACTTGTTTTGAAAGAGTTAAGATTGGTGTTGGCAGAGTTTAAACTAACAGGTGGTACATTATCTCTAGTTCGGTCCAAAGTAGAAGGATGTGTTCCAAGAAGTGGTGGAGTTGCAGCTGATTCAAGGGAAAAGTTCATGGTGTTCCGGAAACTGAAACAGGAGAGGTGCATGGGGTCTACTTCCCCAATCTCTTTTCAACTCTATTTTGAGTGACTCTCTTCACAATGCTTATTTTATCTTGAAACTCCTTCCACAGGTGGCTGTGCATATTTTCATTCTACCGGATCAGGTAGACATCCTGTATGTTTTATATAAGAGAAAGGATAGGGTGCTCTGTATGGTTTTAGTGGAGAGATACATTTGGAATTTAATGCTCTCATTTAGTTACAGAAAACTAGAGAGAACCGCTGCTTTAAACAGTTGGGTTCTTGGCAGATGAACTTACAAAAGAATATTGCCAGTTTTTTTTTTTCCCTGTGGGTCGTAGGTGCCTTGATATAACTAGCTCTTAGGGGAAAAAAATATATGAGGCAAGTATAAAATGTGGCTCAGTGTGATTAGAAAGGAAAGTCTATCTTTTTAGAAATGTGTTGAACTCTGAAAGTTTTAATTAAAACTCAGACATTGTCACATGATATTCTAAACTTGTACTTACCTTTTCCCTTGAAAAGAGATACCTCTTTCTTCTCTGTAAATGTAACTATCCTGGTGTCTTAAATCTTCCAGCTATATAGGATCACCATGTCCCTTAAGATTCAAGTGAACCTGTTCACACCCCAGTGTCCTGCATTTGGGAAACCCAGCATGCTCTGTCCCTCTCCTCCTTCCCCAAGGATGGCTATACCTGGCCGTGGAGATTTTCCCGGTCACCCTGACTACAGTTTCCTGCCTCTGCTGAATGTTCAGGCTCCCCTGAGCACTGGGTCTCCCACGACCAGCCTATACCTATTCCACATGCTTCAGGCTGGGCACTGCTCCCCATCTCAAAGGACCTAACACAGATGACAGCAACCCATGGGGTACGAGCCATACTGCCTGGCAGTTCTGGAACACTTCCTGCATTCGTGTTGTGAATCCAGTGGTCATCTTTGGCTCATCTATTTTTCCATGTGCTTTCTAGAGCAGTAGAGTCTCACCAGTCTCCCCTATATCACGGACTGCCCCCTCTCAGCCTCTCTGGTGCCTCTTTCTCCTGAAAGGAGAAAAGGGAGAGCCAAGTGCATGCTCTCTTGCTATGGTGGCTTCAGCTAGACCCATGGCCTGAAATACTAGCTCTAGTTCAACTTCTTTCTTGGACTCCCGCAGACTCATGTGTCCCACTGCCCAGTCACCATCTTTATATGGATGTCTGGTAGGCATCCCACATGGAATACATCCAAAGCAGAAGTCTTCATTTCCCGCTCAAGTCTGTTCCTCTTAGCCCTTTTCCACACAAGTAACTGATACTTCCATTTACCCTATTGCCCAGACCAAGCATTTAGCAGTCTTCCTTGACTGCTTTCTCTTTCTCTGCAGGTCCATCAGCAAGACCCATTAGCTCTCCCTCCATGATATACCCAGAATCTGACTCCTTCTCACTCTAGTCGAAGCCACTATAACCCCTTGCTGCACTAATGCAGCCTCAGTACTAGCTACCTAATTCCATTCTGGCCTCTAAGTCTGTGAGCCACACAGGTGCCTTGGCGGTCATTTAAAAACTTAAGTCACATGACGTCACTCCCTAGTTCAAAATCCTCATGGATGCTAGTCTCACCCAGAATATTAATCTGAACTCCTCATCATTCCCTGCAAGGCCCTGTATGATTTGCCCCTTGCCCACCTCCTGGACCCTCCCCTTCTGCACCAGCCACCTTCACCTTCCTGCTTTTCCTTGGGCACCCACATGCCTGCCTTTCTTAGGGTCCATGTGCATGCTGTTCTTTCCCCTGCCATGCTCTTCCATGAGATCTTACTCTGGCTTTCTCCTTCGCTTCTGTCAGGCTACTACCCAAGTGACAGCTCTACACAAAGGCCATCCCTGACCACACTACCTAAAATACTGTCCTTGCCCCATATAATTTTTATGCAACAAATTCTGGTTCTCACTCTCCTTTGCTTCCTTCTTCCAAAATGAGTACAGTTGATGAGTGGCAATGGAGAGGAGAATTAGGAATGGAGGGACTCTGTTTTCTAGTGTTGAACACTAGATAAAACCATTGATTTTCTTAAACAAGGAACCAATTCCTTGAGATTAGCTTCCCTAATACCCGAGGACAGCTGAAATTATAAAGCTAAATTTTAAAAGCTAAAATATTAAAAATTTAGATTTTTTTCCTTCTGGCTACATAACAAATGGAAAGAAATATTGTTATATTGGTATTCCTACTGTGCTATCCAGATAATACACAGTTCTAGAATGCTTGTCAGATATTGTGGGTCCTGTATCTCAGGGTTAGCAGGGATTTTCATATTTATGGCAGAGTGAATTTTAAATATTTTAAAAATTTACATACAGTAAAATTCACTTCTTTTTGACATGCAGTTCCATGAGTTTTAACATATATACAGATCAGTATAACCACCTTCATCACAACCTCCCCCCCAAATATTCTCTTATATTGCCCCTTCGTAGTCAAACTTTGACCCTACTATTAATCCTTGGAAACAAATGATGTGTTCTCCATCCATCCCTAAGGTTTTTCTGCTTCCAGGATATCATCTAAGTGCACTCATGCAATATGTGCCCTAAGAGACTGGCTTCATTTACATTTGAGGCTCATCCGTGCCTTTGTATATATAAATAATTTTGTTCCTTTTTATTATTAGGCACTATTCATTCATATCGATGTAATACAGCTTCTTTATCCCTTAACCCATTAGAACACCACATTATTTCTACTTTTTGGTGATAATGAACAAAGCTTCCATAAACATTTGTTTATAGGTTTCTATATGGACATACATTTTTGTTTTCAATAAAAATAGGTGGAGTCAGGATGGCTGGGTCATATGCAGAGGGACCCTCCACACTGTTTTATCAGGGTGGCGGTACCATTTTCATTTCCTCGAGCTTGTATGACAGTCTGGTTGCTGTGCGTTGTCACCAACCTAGTTTGTTTCCTTTGCTCTGCCATTTAATAGGTGTGCACAAGTAGTATGTTACTGTGGTTTTCATTTGCATTTCCCAACAACCAGTGATGTCCAGTGTCTTTCCATATGCTTATTTGCCCTCTGTGTATCTTTTCACATAGGAATATTTGTCAGCTCTTTTTCCATTTTTATAGGAGGTGTTTGTTTGGAGATTCTTTACATATTCTAGATGTTGTTTGTCAGCCATATGATTTGAAAGTGTTTCCTCCAAATCTGCGGCTTCTCTTTCATTTTCTTAACAGTGTCTTCCTCCAAGTAAAAGCTTTTCATCAATTATTTCTCTTCCAGTTAATCAATATATTTTTTCTTTTAGGGATCATGCATTTGGTGTTATAGCTAAGGATCTCTGCCTAAGCCAAGGTTCTGATGATTTCCTTCTATGTTTTCTTCTAAGACTTTTTTTTAGTTTGATACATTACCTTTAAGTCTGCCATACATTTTGAGTTAGTTTTTGTATATGATGTGAGGTGTACCTTGAAGTTTATATCTTTTGGCATCCAGGTACCAAATTGTCCCAGCACCGCTTTTGGAAAAGACTACCGCTTCTCCACTAAATTGCCATTGCACCTTTTTCAGAGTACATTTGGCCACATTTGTGTGAAAAGATGTTCTGGGCTCTCTGTTCTGCTCCGGTGATCTGTGTATCTACCCTTTGCCAGTCCCATACTATATCAATTACTGTAGCTTTATGGTAAGACTTTAGATCATGTACTGTGAGCTCTACAACACTGTTCTTTTTCAAAAGCTGTTTGAGTTTTCTCCTGCTTCCAAGAGGCACCTTTTATCAGTGATCTGACTATAAAATGTAGGGTTTTGCATTCCCCCACTCTCATTTACTTCCCATTACTGCATTTGCCTCAGAGCAGAGTGTGAGAGGAAAGAACCTGGTTGGGGGGTCAGTGTGGCCACCCTCCTCCCACCCCAGCCCACCTCCCACCACCCCAGCACCAGCTCCTGTCACTGTAGCTTCCACTGCAGGCTCTCCTCAGGAGGGCCAGGAGAATCCAAATAACTCGGTCTAACAGCTGCCCCTCCTTGTACCTTTCCAGAGGACTCTGAACAAATAGAATGAGTTTTTTCTTGGAACTTTTATGTCTGTATGAACGTCTAAGAATCTAAGCCAGAGGATACTGGTGGGAGAAAACAAAACTAAAAACAAACAAAAAGTAGGGAATCCATCATCATATGATTCTTTTAGGTTCAGTTTTCTTACTCAGTCTACCTACTCTTATTAACTTTTCAGTCTCTTAAGATCATTGTTTTGTACACTCTGCCCAGGGTTTTGAGTTGTAAACAGTTGGCGAGAGAGGGTGGAATGTGCTTGTCCCATCTTAACTGGAACCAAAAACTCTGACCAAGAAATCTAGTAAGAAATGTATCTTTGTATTTTATAAGTCATTCATTCATTCATTCATTCATTCATTCATTATTCATTATTCATTCATTCAACAGCTATTATCACCTTCTAACTACTCGCACTATTCTGAGCATGTAAGATATATCAGTGAACAGATCAGAGAGCTGATATCTTAATGATGGTGTTGAGTAATAAAATTAAAAGAAGAATGTTGTATGTTTGAAAGTGATATGTGCCAGGGAAAAAGGAACAGGTGGAGTATAGTACAGATATACTATACTCTCTGAGAGATATACTATACTCTGAGAGAGAGAGTGATTAGGGGAGAGGTTGCTATTTTAAATATGGTGGTGACAGCAGGACTCATTGAGCAGGCTATACTTGGACCAAGTGAAGGAATGAGGAAGTAAAAGAATTAGCCATGTGGATATCTGAGACAGAAGGAATAGTCAGTGCAAAGGCCTTGAGTGGGAGTGACGGGTTCTAAAAACATCCAGGAGGCCATTGTGGTGAGAGGCAAGTGAGCATGGGAGGAAGTAGAAGATGAGGCCGTAGGGGAAAGGAGCAGAAAAGAAAATGTAGCTCCTTTTAGGTAACCTGAAGGACTTTGACTTTGTGTAAAACAGGGAGCCACTGGAGAATGTTAAGCAGGTAGTGACATGGTCTGATTTAACTTTTCAAAGGATCATCTGACTGCTGAGTAGAGATGAAATGCAGGGGAGCCATGCAAGGAAGAAAACCAGTGAGGAGGCCATAACGGTGTGATGGCTAATTTATGTGTCAACTTGGCTGGGCCAAAGGTATCCAGATGTTTGGTCAAACATTTTTCTGAATGTTTCTGTGAAGGATTTTTGGATGAGAGTAACATTTAAATTGATGGACTTTGACTAAAGCAAATTCCCCTCCATAATGTGGTGGGACTCATCCAATCAGTTGATGGCCTTAATAGAACAAAGATTGACCTCCCTTGAGCAGGAAAGAGTTCTGTCAGCAGACTGCCTTTGGACTTGAACTGCAAATCTTTCTCAGGTCTCCAGCCTGCTGGCCTGTCCGATTTTGGACTTGCCAAGCCTCAATGATCATGTGATCCTGTTCTTCAAGACAGTATCCCCCTGCTCCCCTCCTCTCTCTCTCCCCCCTACCCCCACCCTGTGTGTGTTTGTGTGTGTGTGTGTGTGTGTGTGTGTGTACACACAAATGTCTCTCTCTGTGTACACACACACACACACATCCTGTTGGTTCAGTTTCTCTGGATAACTGATTAATACAAATAGTAACCCAGATAAGAGATGGTGGTAGCTTGAATCACATGGCGGGTAGCAGTGGGGCTAATGAGAAATGATTTCATTTAGGGTAATCTGCATAACTTCCTGAAAGTTTGGACATGGGATTCAGAAAAAGAGAAAGGTTAAAGATGATTCAGAGGTTTCGTACAATTTCAACAGAATGACAAATGTGAGAATGCTAGAAATCAGGGTGATACTTAATTTAAAAAGCAAACTCCTTTAGGTACCTGGGTGGCTCAGTTGGTTAAGCGTCCAACTTCAGCTCAGGTCATGATCTCACAGTTTGTGGGTTCGAGCCCCACATGGAGGGGGGTGATCTATCTTAGCCCCCACTATGAGTGCAGAGCCTGCTTGGGATTCTGTCTCTCTCTGCCCCTCCCCTACTTGTGCTCTCCCTCTCTCTCTCTCTCTGTCTCTCTCTCAAAATAAATAAATAAACTTAAAAAAGAAAACAAAACTCCTTAGAACATATACTGGAAAAGGAGATCCTTTTTTTAAGTTTTATTTATTTATTTTGAGAAAGAGAGAGAGAGAGAATGAGCAGGAGAGGGTCAGAGAGAGGAAGAGAGAAGAATCCGAAATAGGCTCCACACCATCAGGACGGAACTTGACACAGGGCTCAGTCTCATAAACTGTGAGATCACGACCTGAGCTGAAATCAAGAGTTGGAAGTTTAACTTACTGAGCCACCAGGTGCCCTGAAAAGGAGATCCTTTTAAAAAAATTTGCAAAACTATAAAATACCTAGTCCTAAAATTAACAAGAAATATTAATAACCTATAGGAAAATAAAAACTCTGGAACTCTACAGAAAATCATGAAACATATTTTTTAAAACATAAATAATAGATAAATACTCAATGTATTCAATACTATGAAGATGTCAGTGTTCACTGAGATGACATATAGATGTAATGAATCCCATTTAAAGTAACAACTGCATTGGAATAGGTATTGGTTTCCTAGGGCTGCTGTAACAAAGTACCACAAATTGGGTGGCTTAACACTACAGCATTCATTAGTAGAGAATTGGCCAAATAAGAATTTACCGGCTGGTATGCTTTGGAACACTGATGTCCCATAAATGAACCTGTTATAGGTGTTTTCGGGTGGCTTGGTGGATTCCCATATCTCAGATTCCTTGAAGGGTGCCCCAAAAGAAGCTGGTTCTGAAAGGACATACCATGGTCTCTGCAGGGAACAACATCGAGCACTCCCTCTACCATCACGATACTCTGAAACTGTGCTGCTCATGGAGGGCTCAGGGCCCATGGAGCTGATGAAGGAGTTTGTATTCCAGCTGTCCCAAGGTTGTGGGTGGTTCGGGTTTCAGAAAGGCCAAGTTCCTGGAGGGTGTAGCTATAGTTGGTGGCGTCAAAATTCTGTCTTCATCTGTATCAGATACTTCTGGTTGAGCTAATGTGTCCTTTCAGTGCTGTCTCTACTAACCACACGGCAAATAATCCCACAGGGCAAGCAGATTCTGCAAATTACAGTACCATGATCCTGTGGAAATATGAATAATTCTGAACAGATTTGAAATCCATTTGCATTATTAAAAGACATTTCACTATTACATTTATCAAGAAAAGCAAAAACGAAAGCAGTTTCCTATTCTGTAAGTATAATTTCATTTGTAAAGGTGTGTGGCTGGAAACACTGTTTTTAAAATTTTATCATCTACCTGTATATATCTCACAAATAAGACTATCAAGGGGCGCCTGGGTGGCTCAGTTGGTTAAGCGCCCGACTTCGGCTCAGGTCATAATCTCACGGTTTGTGAATTCGAGCCCTGCGTCAGACTCTGTGCTGACAGCTCGGAGCCTGGAACCTGCTTCCGATTCTGTGTCTCCTTCTCTCTCTGCCCCTCCCCCACTTGTGCTCTGTCTCTCTGTATCAAAAATAAATAAATGTAAAAAAAATTTTATAAAAACAAACAAATAAGACTATCAAAAATTTAAAGAACTCGTTATTTTAAAAGCCTTCTCAGAGACTTCTGCTGCCCACCATGGTGAGGTAACTGGAATTGAATTCATCCTCCCACTATGAACAGTTATAACACTGGACAAAATAAATGAGGCGATTGTTTTCTGATATTAGATAATAAGTGGTGCAAAACTACAATCCTTCAGAAAGGAGAAATTCATAAGTGAGTTCTATAGTCATCCTAGTTTTCTGCCTTAAGGCACTTTCCACGCTACAATGGAAGGAAATGGAGCCTAAGCAGAGAACAGTTGTCTCACTGAGGTTGGGGGACTGAGACCAGAGTATTGAGCTGCTAAAGTAAAAGGAGTTTGTAGGGAAGCATATTGGAGAGAAGAGAGCTGTACATAGAAGGAGCTCCCGAAGTCTTCATAAGAGTCCCCAGTTATTTAGCCAAATAATTTAGCTGTACATATGCAGGGTGAGATTCTGCAGGGCCTGACAGAGAAGAACTGCTAGAGGGCAATGAGCCGAACAGATTCCAGAAGTTGCACAATAAGGCAAGGAGTTCCAACCATGAGCAGACATCACTGAACAGCCAGAGCACTGAGCTCACAGCCCAGAAAGATCATGGCTTCAGAGTAGATCTACCTTAGCTCTAGAGTAAGGATTACTCTAGACCGTGGTTTGGCAATCTATGGTTCATGGGCCAAATATAGTATGTTTGCCTGTTGTTCAACCCATGAGCTAAGAATTATTTTTACATTTTTAAAGTGTTATATTTTTTAAAATAATAATGAAAAAAATATTCAACAGAGAAAATACATGACCCACAACATGTAAAATATTTACTGTAGAGGAAAAGTTTGCCAATCCCTGCTCTAGACCCATCATAATAAATCTTAAAAAGACGCTCAAAAGGATTGAGCTTATCCACCACTAAATCAACTACTTGCTAGAATTAAATTCACTCTCTGAAGGAAGAAACTAAAATCCAGATTCTAACAGTATCATATCCACAATTTCCAGCATACAATCAAAACTTACTAGATGAATTCATTAGAGAACAAATTGCAAACAACCAAAATGACCTGAGACATTGACAAAAGACAGTTGGAAAGCTTTTACTGGCCAAAATTGGGACAATATGTTCATCAAAAGGAATAAAATTGCAGAGGAGTGCAACATATTAAATGTATTTTGATTTATGAGTTCATAATGATCTTTACAAAAAGTGGATTTCTACTCCTAGATGATGCTAGAGAACCAATTTATTCTCTTGAAGACTAAATAAAGAGAAAGATTTAATCACAGTAGATAAATAGTTCCATCTCCATATGAAAGAATTCAGACTAATAAATGAGGAAGAAATAATATAATTAGAGTATCATTACTTTGCAACCTCCAGTATATTAATGAATCTGGGCATTGGCAGCCAAATTTGACAAGATTTCTTGTGATTGAATACAGTATGACCTGTCATCTTACCAAAGAGAAAGAACCTGAGTCCAATCAGGCCTCTAAATCCTGTCGCTTATTTTTTGTTGTTGTTATTGCTTATTTATAAGAAATTCATCTGAGAAATACACATTTTGAACTGCACCAAAAGTAGACAATCAGTGAATCCATACAGGAGACTACAGATGAAATTCCTGAGGTCCTTCAACAGATAAAGTATAAGGAAGAGGGAAGGATTGAGAGTAAAAGAGACAAAAAGTCATAACAATTTTTAAAATGAACAGATGAAACTTCAGTGTCTTGGGATGCACATTTAGTGTTGAAACAATAAAAGAATGCAGCAGCAGAATGCACATGGTTCCTAGAACATTTATAAAAATTGGCCATATGCAGGGCGATAAAGCAAGCTTCACCAAATGTCAAAGGTTTGAAACAGAAGAGAGTGTGGTCTCTGAGAACAGTATAATTGAGCTAGAACTACATAACCAAAAGCTAACTAGGAAAGCTGTGTATATGGGGCACCTGGGTGACTCAGTTGGGTGTCCGACTTTGGCTTCGGTCATGATCTTGCCGTTCGTGGGTTCGAGCCCTGTGTTGGGCTCTGTGCTGACAGCTTGGAGCCTGGAATCTGCTTCAGATTCTGTGTCTCCCTGTCTGTCTGTCCCTCCCCATCATACTCTATCTCTCTCTTTCTCAAAAATAAATAAACATTAAAAAAAGGAAAGCTTGGGGCGCCTGGGTGGCGCAGTTGGTGAAGCGTCTGACTTCAGCCAGGTCACGATCTCGCGGTCCGGGAGTTCGAGCCCGCGTCAGGCTCTGGGCTGATGGCTCAGAGCGTGGAGCCTGTTTTCCGATTCTGTGTCTCCCTCTCTCTCTGCCCCTCCCCCGTTCATGCTCTGTCTCTCTCTGTCCCAAAAATAAATAAACGTTGAAAAAAAAAAAAGAAAGAAAGCTGTGTATGCTTGGAAATTAAGTACTATACTTCTAAATAGCCTATGGATCAAAGAAGAAATAATAATCAATATTAGAAAATATTTTGAACTGAATGATCATATCAAAACTAATGAGATACAAGTAATGCTGTGTTTAGAGGGAATTTATAGCCTTGGAAGTATATATGAGAGAAAAAACAAAGCTGAAAATTAATGACCTATTCCTCTCAAGAATTTAGGAAAAGAACTTAAAATTAAATGGAAATTTAATAAGGAAGAAATAATAAAGAGTAAAGATAAGTACAGAAAGTAACCAAATAAAATTTCAACATACAATAAAAAGGATGAATAAAGGCCAAAGAAGGTTTGTTGCTAACTCGTAAAGTTGATAAATCCATGGCAAGACTGTTGAAGAAACCAAACCAAAGGGATAAATTACTAATATCAGAAATGAAAAGGAAATATCACTTAAGATCCTGCAGACATTACAAAGACAATGAAAGATATTGTCAACAAATTCATGACAATGCATTTGAAAATTTACATAAGATGAGGAATGCATAGAAAAACACAAGCTACCAAAACTGACACAAGAAGAAATAAAAATTTGAATTAACGGTTAAAGAAATTGAATTCATAATTAAATTCCTTCCCCATAATTAAATACCTCAGGCCTAGAGGACTTCACTGGCAAATTCTACTAAACACTTAAGGATGAAATTGTGTACATTGTACATGAATTCTTCCAGAGAATAGAAAAAGAGGGATTATTTTCCATTGTTTTTATTTTATTTTATTTTATTTTATGTCTTATTATTTACTTTTTTTGAGAGAGAAAGAGAGGTGAGGCAAAGGAAGGGGTGGGAGAGAGGGAGTGAGAGAACATAAGCAGGGTCAGCATGGAGGCCAACATGGGATTCGAACTCACAAACCACGAGATCATGACTTGAGCTGAAATCAAGAGTCTGATGCTTAACCAGCTGAGCCACCCACATGCCCCTCCCATTGCATTTATGATGGCAGCATAACTTTAGTACCAAAGCTAACAAGGGCCTTATGATAAAGGGAAATTATAGGGCCATATCTATCTTGAATATAGATCCAAAATTCCTTTAAAATTTTTAATAAACGTGACTCTAAAATGAAGGGGAAAAAATCAAAGGAAATATGTATAGACATAAAATTGGCGATGTTTTCTGGAAGGAGTCAAAAGATACCAATGGAAGTATCAAGACTGGAATTCAGGTGATACTGGAGATCTTACCTTCTCATTTAGTCTTTCTCTTCACAGTTTGAATTTTCTAACCATGCTATTCATATTTTTGCTTCAAAACATCAGAAGGGGTTTCCTTGGTGGCAAAGGAGTTTTTCTTTGCAGTGCTCATTGCTAAAATAATAATTGCTATAAAATAAAAAAATAAAGGTAATTTCATTTAACAAAATTCATGAAAAGCATTGCTAATCTTTAGGGACTTCCTTGAAGTACGGAGAGGTCTTGATGCATCAAATAAACATTAGTTGGCACTCAGTATTTTCTATTTGCTAAGGCTGAAAACTTTTACTTGTGTCCTTAAGGTATTCTTCAACAAAAATTTCAGGTCATCAGAGTGCTCTGTTCCCTATACTGTCTGCTCTTCTGTAATTTTATTCTAATTCATAGTAGATTGACAGGCTATTAGCATATGGGCAAAGTTTTAAAATTTTTATACCAAGTTTTATGTCTGAGTCTGTGGCTCCGGATGTTGCCCTTGACTCCATGGTTATCAATTAAATTATAGCTCCCTGGAGTTCTCCAGGAAAGCAGGACTTTTGAAGCCCTGGGATCTTTGTCCAACTTTGTGTAGTTAAGCTATAAACTGATGTCCATTTTCTCTGTGCTTTTTCACTTTTGATGTTTGCTCAGTTTGTAGCATGTTTTCATTGTTCATCCTCACTACAAATATCTGATGTAATACAGCATTTTCTGGAGGCTCCTTTTCTAGTAAAATCCCATGAGGAGAATGAAACACAAATATGTTTTTTGGAAAATTAAAGAAAGTCATTTTAAGAAATGTATATGATTACCAAGACCCACAAAAACGATTTCATTTATCATGATTACCTTTTCATCTATCTTTTCATCATAGGATGTGAAATGTAAGGTCCCCATTTACTGACTTTTTTTTTAAGTAGGGTGATGCTGGCTCAGAGAAGTGCAGACTTCAGTGTTTTAACGGGCCTGTGCAGCTCACTTACACTGACAGCAGATAAGAATTAATTCTACTGGAACTTGATAAAGTTTAAGTCCATCAGCAGCCACACTACTTTATATTAGATTTTCAAATGAATGAAAAATTAATGAAGAACTCTCACAATAGCTTAATAATGGGCATATTTATAACCTTATCCTGCTTGCCAAAAATAATTATATCCCATTTTTTTCCTGCCAACCACTTTAACGCCTTTCACAGAAAATGGGAAAAGGGAGTTGCTGCAAGTAGGGTGTTTCCTACAAGAAAGAAGAAAGGTTTTGGAATCTTTGAGCAACTTGTAAGTCTTTTCTATTCTGGAACACTCTGTTTTGGAATGTTTCCTATATTTATGTTTATTTGTTTACATATCATTTATCCTTCAAGTCAATTACACATCATTTGTTTCCAAATTCCATAATTATGAAAGTCTGGCACCATGATAGAAGTTGCTTCTTATGGTGCATCAATTGTCTGCTGAGGATCCTGGATGTGTTTTAGGAGCTAAGGCTGAGCTCAGTGACCCCAGCTGACCTGATTCTGGGTTACCCCAGGGAGGAGCACACCAGTCTGACCAGACTTGGTGGGGAGAGAGGGAGAAGGGGGGACTTGCTTCTACTTAGACCCATCTTGTCCCCACTCCACCCTAAGCCTCTGAGGGATTTCCTAACCCACCCAGCCCTCTTCCCAGGGGCTGCACAGTCTTGTCCACCCCTTGGAATATGAGCCTTTGGCACCTGATATTTCCTTCTCAGTCCTGGGGGGGAAGCCACTGAAAAGGAGACAGAAGGATCCATTTTTTAACATTATATGTTTTAGTATTATCGCTGCACCTTTAGTTCATAGCTGGGTGCATTTATTTCACTTTTTAGATTTGTATTATACACTCTGAACAAGTTATGCTTGTTTCTTTTTTTTTTTTTTTTTTTTTTTTTTGGTCAGTGCCATCAAATTTACAGAAATGTGTAATGTATGATCAAAACAGTTTTTATTTTGACTCTAGAGTCTTAGAGAGTTTTTTCAGGTGGATCTTGGGCATTCTTAAATTAAGAAAATATGTCTAAGTGAACGTAGCTTTAAAATGAGAGTTGAATTAATAAAGTTAGAATTAATTAAAAAAATGAACTACCCTTTTTAGAAAAAAAATGTTAAGTAATCATAAAAGTAAAAAGTGAGAATGGGCAGAACAGAGGCAGGGATCACTGGACAGAGCACAGAGAAGAGATGAATTTTATGCTTTGTATGTAAATTCCTTTTAAGAAAGTTATGATTTCTTTTTTTTTTTTTTTTTAATTTTTTTTCAACGTTTATTTATTTTTGGGACAGAGAGAGACAGAGCATGAACGGGGGAGGGGCAGAGAGAGAGAGGGAGACACAGAATCTGAAACAGGCTCCAGGCTCTGAGCCATCAGCCCAGAGCCCGACGCGGGGCTCGAACTCACGGACCGCGAGATCGTGACCTGGCTGAAGTCGGACGCTTAACCGACTGCGCCACCCAGGCGCCCCAGAAAGTTATGATTTCTTAGCATGGTGATTGAGTCAGGGAAATTAGAGAATATGAATCATGATATCACTTAGAAAAATGATTATATACAACCTGGAACAAACAATATATATCTGCATTTTGTTTTCTAAGTATAATTACATACATTAGGGACACAAATTTTGAAGTATAATTTTAATAAAACCAGATTACTGTTGCAAAAAAAACCAGAAGGAGCTCTAGCTTTAGACCCATTCGTTGGCCCATTTGTTGCTATAGAAGAAACAGTGTATCCTTCATATTTGAGAGAGATATATTCTTCTCATGATATTTCCTTATTCAAAACCTCTTGCATTGAGTACAGATTACACCATTACAGTCATCAAAGAAATAATGCAGTTGTTAATTAAAAAACAACTTCCTCTGGGGCGCCTGGGTGGCGCAGTCGGTTAAGCGTCCGACTTCAGCCAGGTCACGATCTCTTGGTCCGTGAGTTCGAGCCCCGCGTCAGGCTCTGGGCTGATGGCTCGGAGCCTGGAGCCTGTTTCCGATTCTGTGTCTCCCTCTCTCTCTGCCCCTCCCCCGTTCATGCTCTGTCTCTCTCTGTCCCAAAAATAAATAAACGTTGAAAAAAAAAAAAATTAAAAAAAAAAAAAAACAACTTCCTCCAATTTTATTGAGATATAATTGACCTATAACATTGTGTTATTCCCAGGTGTACAGCGTGATGATTTGATGTATGTATATTATCACAAGACGATTACCACAGTTTAGTTAACATCCATCACCTCACACCATTAAAACTATTTTTTTCTTATGATGAGAACTTTTAAGATTTACTCTCTTAGCAAATTGCAAATATACATCACCGTATTGTTAACTAGAGTCACCATGCTGTACGTTACATCCCTGGGACTTCTCTTATAATTGGAAGTTTGTACCTTTTGACCACCTTTACCCATTTTGCCCACCTCTGATAACCATCAATATGTTCTCCATATGTATGAATTTGTACTTTTTAGATTCCACATATATTTGTGGGGTTTTTTTTAGATTCTACAAAGAGTTGTCTTTTTCTGACTTACTTAGCATAATACTCTAGGGGTCTGTCCATGTTGTTCCAAATGGCAGAGTTTCCTCCTTTTTTATACCTGCATAATATTCCACTATATATACATATGTATATTACATATACATTCATACATGTGCAATTTCTTTACCCATTCATTCCTCAGTGGGCACTTAGGTTCACTTATCTTGGCTATTTAGAATATATAAATATTCTATATTTATTTAGATATTAAGAAAATATATTTAGAAAATATAAATATATAAACTGCAGTGAGTGCAGGAGGGCAGATATCTTTTCAAGATAGTGGCTTTGTTTCCTTTGGATATATGTCTCTTCTTACATTTTTTAAACTCAGGTGATTTCTGGTTCTGTACCTCTTCCTGCACAGTGGCCCTCCCCATCAGCCTTTGTTTCTCCCACCTGGAGATGCCGTGGCTGCTAGCTGTTCCACTGCTGCCTAAGTGGCTCTGGGTGGGCTGCAGGGAGCCCCTCTCCTCTCTCAGGGCTATGGCCCTAGGTGGTCCAATTCTTTACCCTTGTACTCAGCACCTTCCAAGGATACCGGGTGAGAGAGGGTTGCAGGCTTCTGCCACTTCAGGGGGACCTCACCCCCCTGACCTCTTCCCAGTCTTGGGGAATGCAGCTCTCCATGGGGCCATGCAACTTTTCCCTGTGCCGTCCCAGCAGCCCTTGCTCCCTATTGTCCTTGTGAGACTCCAGTTCAGCACTCTGAGGATCTGACATTTCAGGCAAGGTAGAGGCTGGACTGTTCTTGGTTTTCCAGTGCTTTGGGAATGAGATCTAAATCTGAGGATCTTCATGTACTGGCCTTGTCATCTTGTCCCTCTTCTTTCCTTTCTGGTAGTTTGGTTCTCAGTGCCTGGGGGGCCAGTGCACCACCCCCTCCAACGTGGCGGGGATCATGCATTCCTCCACTTCTAGTGGAGGAGCTTCTAGGTGCAGAGCTGCAGGAAGGCTGGCTGCAGCATTGCTAAGGACTTCCTCTCCCACAGATGAGAAATCATCCCTCAGCCAACTGTGACCTGTGCCCCAAGAACAGGAAGGACCTGCCACTTTTGTTGTTTTCTGAGTAATTGTAAATAAGACACATTCAGTCTCCTTGGGGGAAAAAAAGCATGATATTTTACATCAATCACTTCATTGGAACTCTTCAAAAACTCACATTATATAATTATATATAAAAAGTGTATATATATTATATATTTAAAAATCACATATAATTATAATTAAAATAAATATATTATTTTAATATAATTTTGTACTTATGGAACTTTTATTACTGAGATCTGGCCCTTATCTTTTATATGTGCTTGTTCAGTTTCCCGGGTAATAAATAACAGTGACTGGATCTGCGTCTAGGAAATGTTCTGTGAAAGTCTCCATATTTGTCAACCAAACCTTTAAGGTACTGCGAACTTGGTCTATATATCAGAAGAGGCACATGTTCTTCTCATTTCCTCACCAAGGGTGCTGAGGGCAGATTCCTTCCCCACCACTGACCTGTATAGCTGCAGCAGGACAGGTGCAGTTACGTGCCTGGGCTTCTGTCCCACCCCACCCCCACCCCCACCCCCGCCACCTCAGTGTACTTATAGTTTACTAGCAGGGTGGGGGTGTGGCTGAAGGCAGAGTTGGTTCATTCTTGGCTCTAGCCTCTAAATGTTAGGCTCTGCTCCTACATTCCACATGCGTTGAACTTCCAGAACCCTGGCGATAACGTGTTTCCAGGATTTGCCAGTCCTGCTTTGCCCTTCCTGATTCCACCTGTTTCTTCATTCCTGGTCTTCCATCCTCGCTTCCTAGGCTCTGAGCTCTGGTTTCCTTGGGTGGACTGTCCCACCAGAGAGCTCTCATTCTGACATGATTCAGTATGTCCTCTTTGGCTCTGGGCACCTGGCCTATAGGTTAGAGGCTTCTGCTGCCGGCCTTAGGCTGCAGGACTCCCTGGTGACCACATGAGGGGGGTGAGGAGTGGAGGTCAGGCTACAAGGAACAGTAGGATCATAGGCCCAGCATCTCTTTGCTGTTTTGCAGTTGCTGCAAGCCCCCTGTGAGGACAAGATGAGTGTATTGATTTGGATATAGCAACTAGCGCACAGTAGGCTAAAGAGTTCTGCTCCTCAGGATATCTGGACTTAAATCAGGGTGTCCCACAGTCAGTGTGTCTCCATTGGCAGAGTTTGAAATGTGCTGCTCAGTGCCACCTACTTTTGTGCTCCCTGTGTGTGACAAAAGCTGTGCTCCAGGGAGAGAGCAAAGCCAAGGACAGAGAGATGGATTTCTATCACAACCCAAACCTACGTACCTAGTACATATGCCCACCTCCGCGTTCTGTCCTCTGCAATAATGTTTGCCCCCCAGGAGGATTTTAATCCAGACAGGATGTCATGATAAGCAATGGCTGTCATGCTGTGAATCATACAGATCCATCCTGCTGGTGTGTTTCTGTGACAGCATCATTGACACAGGGTCTGTCAAACAGATTCTGTGTGCATTGCTGCAGAAGAGAGAGGGTCATCACTGTATTTTAATACTAAGTAGTATTGAGAAGCAGGAAGCTTTGCTTTTTATCTTGTTTTCCATGGCAAATTTATTTGACCTGCATCGGCATTTTTTAGAATCACATATTCTAGAAAATACCTAAGACTAGAAAAGAAGTGAGAAATGAAAGAAGCATTATCCTCCCCTGCTCTGTTCCTTTTTAAACCAAGATATGCAGTGGTGAACCTCTGTATTTTCCAATCCCAAAATATATCTCCCCATTATATTATTGTACATTTTTGTGTTTTGTGACCTAATCCTATTAAAATTCATATATGAAATTATGGAACCAAAGCCTGTGATGGTTGGTATTCATATATTGGTGAAATAACTTGTTAAGGTCCTGAAAGTATTGGCAAAAATTACAATCAGGCCTCAGCTAGGTATCCTTTGAGTGATACAGGTGAATTTTATTGAAGGTGGGAAAATGGGATATAAAATATAGCACTCAAGGCAGTGTCTGGTAGTAGAAAATCAGAAAAACATGAGATGGGAGCTTAGATTGTGTCCCACTGTTTAGGTGGTAGACAGTTTCTAAGCTCTCATGGGGCTTCACTCTGTGTAGTTTTAAAAAGAGCAATAACATTTCCTTTTGTTCTTTTAGCTTGACATTTTAAATGGACATTGAACTACTTGGTATTAAGTGAGGGCCTGGAGAAGGGTGAGGCTGCATCTCCATCTGCCATCTCAGCCTCCCTCTTTGCAACTCCCAGAGTGCTGACTGCTGGTCTGAACCATCCTCAGGCTGAAGCACGAGACTTCCCTTCCATAGAAATCCACTGTCCAAGGGGAGAAAAAGTCACAGGTTCAGAGAGGTAGGGGACCCCCCAGTGAGGCCTGCACTGGTAGATAAGCTCCTCCTAAGGATAGAGAGCATCAGTCATTTTAGGAACTTTTATGTGGTCGCTCTTAAACAGGATTTTATTGAGCACCTTCTGTGTGCCAGGAAATGTTCTGGATGCTGACGATATAGTGATGAAAAAAATAGACAAAATTCCCATTCTCATGAAGCTTTATTTTAGGTAGGGGAGATGGAAAAACATAGATAAATCCTATGTCACATGCAGGTGTTAGAGTGAAAAAGGAAAACCAGGAAGCAGATAGGGAGTGTGAGGACTGGGGAGCTATTTAATAGAGTGATGAGAGGTGCTCTTCTGTTGCTGGAGACCTAAGGAAGTGAGGGGGGTGGGGAGAATTTTCCAGGCAGAGGGACTAGCCAGTGTAGAGGCCTCCACATGTGGGCATACTTGGCACACTCCAGGGACAGCAAGGAGAGGTGTGGCTGGAGGGGAGTGTGTGAAGGGAAAGTTAGAGGCACACCAGGGGCTACCTTGTGTGGAGGCTGGTGGATGATTTAAAGGACTTTGCCTTTTTACTCCAAGTAAGGCTAGGACCACTGTAATGGTGAGGAGAGGAGGGGCTTTTAAGAGGGTCCCTCTGGAACCCTCTTGCAATGTTGGTGGGAATGCAAATTGGTGCAGCCGCTCTGGAAAGCAGTGTGGAGGTTCCTCAGAAAATTAAAAATAGACCTACCCTATGACCCAGCAATAGCACTGCTAGGAATTTATCCAAGGGATACAGGAATACTGATGCATAGGGGCACTTGTACCCCAATGTTCATAGCAGCACTCTCAACAATAGCCAAATTATGGAAAGAGCCTAAATGTCCATCAACTGATGAATGGATAAAGAAATTGTGGTATATATACACAATGGAATACTACGTGGCAATGAGAAAAAATGAAATATGGCCTTTTGTAGCAACGTGGATGGAACTGGAGAGTGTAATGCTAAGTGAAATAAGCCATACAGAGAAAGACAGATACCATATGGTTTCACTCTTATGTGGATCCTGAGAAACTTAACAGGAACCCATGGGGGAGGGGAAGGAAAAAAAAAAAAAGAGGTTAGAGTGGGAGAGAGCCAAAGCATAAGAGACTGTTAAAAACTGAGAACAAACTGAGGGTTGATGGGGGGTGGGAGGGAGGGGAGGGTGGGTGATGGGTATTGAGGAGGGCACCTTTTGGGAAGAGGGTCCCTCTGGTATCTTTGTCTTGGCAGGGCAGGGCAGAATCCACAAAAGCAATGAAGAAGGAATGAGATTAATTCATGTTGCATTTAGATGTGGTGCATTAATTCTCCCTGCTGTGTTGTATTCCATTGTGTGTATGTCCCATATTTTATTTATGTATTTTATTGTGGATGGACAGTTGGATTATTTCAATTTGGTGACTATTGCAAATAATGCTGCTATGAACACTGACTTACATATCATTTTGTGCACCACTTAGGAGTGAAATTCTGGGTGCATGGATTCAATTTTAGTAGATAATGCCAAATAATTTTCTAAAGTGGTTGTTCCATTTACATTATCTCCATTATAACCAATACTTGGTATTGCCACTTATTTTCCTTTGAGCCATATGGTGGGTGAGTCATGGTAACTCACTATAGTTTTATTCTGCATCTCCTTGATTATTAATTATGCTGAATGCCTTTTCACATGTTTATTTGACATTTGGATCCCCTCGTTTGTGAAGTACCTATAAAAGCTCTTGCCCATTTTCCATTGTGTTGTATGTACTTATTTGTTTTAAAGAGCTCTTTATATATGCTGGAGATAAGCCCTTTGTTCAGTTATTTGTAATTTGTCAGCTGTGTCTATATACACACATATATGGATTATCTTCTTGCATTCAGGGGCTTGCCTTTTCATCTCACAATGATCTTTTTGGTGTCTTGATTGAAATAAAGATTTCCTACCTCAAGGTTAAAAAGATTTTTGTCTTGTGTTATCTTTAAATAGTTTTATTACTTTTCCTTTTGCATTGGAAACTATAATTTACTGAGAGTTGGTTTGATTTTTTTTATAATCAAAAAATATAGTTTCATTTTTCCATATGAATATCCAGTTGATCTAGGTCCATTTATTCAAAAGACAGCCATTGTCCTCACTGCTATGAAATATCATCTTTGTGATGTGGAAGTGTTCTTATATCCATGGGTCACCTCCTGGATTCTCTGATCTTTTGGTCTATTTGTCCATACCATACATTGTCTTAGTAACTGAAACTATAAGTAAATCTTGGTATCCAATAAAGTAAGCACTTTTTTTGTTCAGTGTTGTTTGGTTATTCATGTCCTTTGCATTCTTGTATAAATTTTGTAGTCAGCTTGTCAAATTCTACAAAGAAACTCTGCTAGAATTTTTGATGGGTTATAGTGGATCTGTAAATCAATATAAAGACAGTGACATCTTTACCATAGTGTGTTTTCCATCCTATGAGCATTTATTTAGATCATCTTTAATTTCTCTCAATATTTTGTTTTATAATTTTCTGAGACATTGCATAGCTTTCAAGAGCTATAAATCCTGTCTTTTATTTATTTATTTATTTATTTATTTATTTATTTATTTATTTATTTAATTTTGGCAATGTTGTGCATAGTGTTCAGTTATCTATTGCTATGCCACAAGCCACCTCAAAATATCACGGCTTAGATATCTATAGTTTATTATCCCTGATGGTTCTATGGGTATTACGTCTGCTTGTCTTGCCTGGAGTCCCTCCTGTGATGGTGTTCAAATTATGGCTGGAAGATGCCCGATGGTCCCAATGGCCTCACTTATATGTATTTGGAACTTTGATGCCACTGAAGTTGGGCCTCTCCTGTCATCATTCAGTAATCTAGGTGGGGCATCTGTCCATGACAAAGAGAGCTCTGTGAACGGGAGTGTCCCAAGAGGTCAAAAGCAGAAGATACAGGCCTCTTCAGTCCTGGGCTCCAAAATCCACATGATGTAACTTCTGCCACACTCTGTTGTTCAGGGCAAGCCATGAAGTCAGTCCACACATGAAGGGTTGAAACGATTTTCCCCACCTCTTGATGGGAGAAGCAGCCACTCACATTACAGTACAAAAGCACATGTGGGATCCATCTCTGGGAAAATGTATCACATATGGCATATATTTTTTATTCCATTTTGTTTGCCATTGAAAAATGGAAATGAAACTGATTGATGCGTATTGACCTTATACCCAACTACTTTGATAACTTACTAGTTCTAATGGCTGATCTGTACATTCTTTTCAATTTTCTACATATAGAATCATGTCATTGGAAAAAGAAAAGACAATTTTCTTTCCAATCTTCATAATTAAAAAAAAATTTTTAGCATTTATTCATTTTTGAAAGGCAGAGAGAGACAGAGAGTGAATGGGGAAGGGGCAGAGAGAGAGGGAGACACAGAAACAGAAGCAGGCTCCAGGCTTCAAGCTGTCAGCACGGAGCTGGACGCAGGGCTTGAACTCACAGACTGCCAGATCATAACCTGAGCCAAAGTCGGTTGCTTAATGAACTGAGCCACCCAGACACCCCAATCTTCATAATTTTTATTCCTTATCTCAGAGGAAACATTTTCAACATTTCACAATAAAGAGCGATGTTTAGTGCATATTGTAGTGATCAGTTAAGTCCCCTTCTATTTCAAGATTGTTAAGTTTCTTATTTTGTTAGTATTTAAAAAAAATTTTTTTTAATGTTTATTTATTTTTGAGACAGAGAAACAGAGCATGAGCAGGGGAGGGTGAGGGGTAAAGAGAGGGAGACACAGAATCTGAAGCAGGCTCTGGGCTCTGAGTTGTCAGGACAGAGCCCCATGCAGGGCTCGAACTCACAAACTATGAGATCATGACCTGAGCTGAAGTCATTCACTTAACCAACTGAGCCACCAAGTTACCCCTGTTTTTTTTAAGATCATGAGTAGATACTGAATTTTCTCCTATGACTTTTCTTTCTTTTTTGAGATGACCATAGGAAAGTTCTTTATTCTGTAATATAGTGAATCACGAATCACCTTGATTGATTTTTGAATGTTCGCTTTCCTAGATTGAACTCTGCTTTCTCATGCTGAATCTCTTGATTTTGTCAAGGTTTTGTTCAGGGCTTTTGATTATGTGTTTGTGAGGGAGACTGGCCTTTTATCCACACTTTTCAAAATGTCCTTGTCAGTGTCTTGTATACGTTTTATTTGGTTATGTTTTTCTAGGAATTTGCCCATTTCATCTGTTTTCAAATGTATTGGCAAACATTGTAATTAATATTCTGTTATCCTTCTAATATATATACGGACGTCCCTTGCTGTTGTTCATACCTGTGTGAGAGCACAAGAAAGCTGTTTCTGGGAGTGTTGAAAGAAGTTGGAACCAATTGCTGCTGTCAGGGCAGAGGTATTGCTAGGACCTTACTGGCAGGAAGAACAAGCAAACAGGAAGAAGAAGTCCTACACCTTACCCCACTTTTCAGGCTACTCCATTGGCCCGTTAGAAGACTGCAACATGAAACCACCTAACAGAAGAAAAACATAGCTTACAGAGATCCAACCCCAGTATTAGAGAGCAGTGGAGGGGCGCCTGGGTGGCTCAGTTGGTTGAGCGTCCAACTTCAGCTTAGGTCATGATCCCACGGTTCGTGAGTTCTGGCCCCGCATCGGGCTCTGTGCTGACAGCTCAGAGCCTGGAGCCTGCTTCAGATTCTGTGTCTCTCTCTCTCTCTCTCTGCCCCTCCCCAACATGCACTCTCTCTCTGCCTCTCAAAAATAAACAAAACTAATAAAAAATTTAAAAAAAAATAGAGAGCAGTGGATTTGGAACTGAGAGATCATAGCTTAATAAACAGCACACTCTCACACTAAAATATTTTCAGTACCCTCTTGACCTCACCCCACCTGGAGAAGACTCTTAGAGTCATTTTTCTTTCTGTTCCATCTCCCCACTCTTCTCCTTTTTCCTGGGGTATTCAGAGATCGTTTGGGTCCGGGTTCTTACCAAAATCTTCCTTCTTCTATTTCAAGAATCCTTATGAGCAACTGTAGTACAATTTACATTCACATTATCATTGTCCATTAAGATTTTAAAATAAGTATTACAAGATTTGTTCTCACTATTGCTTACTAAACTCTGTCTTCACCTCCCATGGGTGCTTGTTTGATTTGGTTCTTTGGCAAGACTATACTGGAGTGTTCTCAGAGAGGACACCTGAGACCACTGCTTCCCACTGTGCACCTCCCATAATCTGCTCCTTGGTACTCACATAATAATATGTTGCCTGGGCTGAGAATTTTTGGGTTACAAGTGAAAAATGTGATGTTAAACTGATTGTTTCTAGAAACAACTTACTCGTTTTCTCTGGAAGCTGATAGGATTGTTCTTGAAATTTTAGCAGGATGGATCTAAATTCTGCCTTTTCAGAACCCTATCAAATCCAAAGCCTTGAGTTGTTTTTCCTTTGATATAGTTTCTTTGCTCATTCTCTGTCATATGTTTTGTTTTCTCCCCCAACTTCTGTGATTTACGTATTATGCCTTCTGTTTCTGCCCTTCATATCTTGATATTTCACTTATTATTTTTATTTCATTAACTTTTGTCGTGTATCTTTCATTTGAGCCTTCTAAAATAGTAATCTGGCTTTCAGCAGGGACCATTCTCTTTTACAGTACCTCTACTAGAATTTTACATTTAAAAATCAAGAATTACTCTGTTCCAGAAGTATCTTATTGTGCTCTAATAATATCTCCTTGTGTGTCCTCATTATGTTTTTGATAGTCTTATTCTGTTTCTTCTATTGGTTGCGCTCCATAGTAGCCATCTGTTCTGGAATTTGGCTGTCTCCTTCCCTAAAACCACTGTACTTAGGTGTATGTATGAGTTTACTTTGCCTGATCATCTTGCTTGGAGTTTCCCCAGTGCTGGTTTGGGCTCAGCAGGTGGCCATGACAGGATCCCCTTAAGGCCACGGTAAATAGGAAGAGATGGAAGCAGATAGCGGAAGTATTTTCCCTCTGTGGGGAAGGGGTAACTGGGCCTGGCAAACTACATTGTCTTACTTTAGATATGGCAGGGGGAAGGAGGAGGAAAGGGATAGTGTCTGTTTTCAGAATCAAATAGGGTTAGCTTATCTTCAGGCCCACCTTGCAACCTTTTTTTTTTTTTTTTTGTAAACATTTATTGTTGAGAGACCAGAGAAAGAGCGTGAGCAGGGGAGAGACAGAGAGAGAGGGAGACACAGAATCTGAAGCAGGCTCCAGGCTCTGAGCTGCCAGCACAGAGCCTGATGGGGGGCCCAAACCCAGGAACAACGAGATCATGACCTGAGCCAAAGTCGTATCCTTAACCCACTGAGCCACCCAGGTACCCTGCAACTTGTCTTTCAACAGGACAGTGGAGTGACACCTCAGGCAAGCCTTACAGGCTCCCTCTCTGCTCAGAAGACCCCCTGGATCATTCCACTGTGGCTTGGAATGGCAGTTTCTCACTCTGAGCTCTTCCAGAAGATGCAGCCTTTCTCCATACTACCTGACCTTTGGCCTATAGAGTTTTACTGATTTGGGCTTCCTGTGCTGAGCATGCACCTCTACCATAGGCCAGCCATGGGGTGCAACTGTGAGTCAGCCTGTGGGCACATGTTACGCATCATCAGTAGCCACAGGATATAGGAGAACATGTGGCTAGCTGGCCAGCCTGGGGCTGTCAGAGCTCAACTGTACCCTGGTCATCATATTAGGAACGCTTCTAGGCAGGAAACAGGGCTAGACTTGGGGGTGCTGCATGAGTCACTTGGGGGTGCTGCATGAGTCACTTAGGGGTGCTGCAAGGACACACTGGAACTCCTGAAAACCTCCAGAGCCTCAGGTTATAACTTCCTGTCTTCTCTTTCCAAGAAAACTGGGGACCAAGTTTGTAGCATAGAGTAAGGTCTTAGGGGTCAGGGACCAGCTATAGGCCAAGTGGCAGTGAACGAAAGACTCAGTCCCCTGCAGGATGGCCTGGAGAAGCTAAAATTCCAAGTCCATCAGGTGGATAGAGAAATGATGACTTTGCTGGAAAGTAAGAGCTGTGGGGAGTTTGCAGTATCCCCTTGTTCTAGTGTATGGCCGGAGTAAACTCCTCAGTAGGTACTCACAGGGAACCACTGGCTGAGGATGGGAATCACTCAGGCTAGGGTGAAGTTCCTGAAAATGAGGATGCATCTTCAGTACTTCCAAGCAAATTCTGCCTTTCCAACTTACAGACTGTAAATATCTGGGCAAACCATAGATCCTCCCTGTTCCCAGATAACATCTAAATGTCTTTTTGCAGAGAGGGAGGCCGACAGCCAATTTGTGGGCTTGTACCACTACCTTCAGCAGTGCTTCAAGCTGATGTTCAAATGTCTATAGATCTCAGAGCTAGGTGGAGGGGTTGGCACATGGCTAGTGACTGGGAGCCTTGGCTTCACTAAGCGAAATCTGAACAACCAACTGATATATTCCCTTTGTTGGGATTCTCTCATCCACAGAAATCAGTTGGGATGCTTTGGGCTACAAGTGATATAAAGCCCAACTCACAAAAGCTTCAATGCCAAAGGAAGTAAATTATCTCAAATAACAAGTTCAGAGGTGGGCTGCTCCAGAGTTAGTTGGTTCAGCAGCCTAGAGAAGTCATCCGGGATTCAGATTCTTTCCAGCTCTTCATTCTGCCAGTTTCAATATTTTGATGTGTTGGCTTAGCTCTACTCATGGTCACAAGATGATTGCCACTGCTTGAGGCATTACACACAGATGTAAAATGTGTAGAAGAGGATTTTTTTCCTGTGAACCTCTTTTTGAGAGCAAGTAGACATTTCTCAGACTCCCCCCCACCCCCTCACCCCCACCCCACACACACACACTACCAAAATATTCCTCACATCTCACCGGCCAGAACTGGGCCACATGTCAACTCTTAAACCAGTCACTTGTTATTTTGGTTGTATAATTTATTTATAAATTTAAAAAATACTGCCCTTGAATAAGATTAATCAAGTGAACATGGGAATGGATGTTGATATTAAGTGGCAATAAGTTGGGCTAAATTTCTGTAATTTGCACCTAATAATCACACCTGGACACAAAGGATTAGCCATAAGCATAACAGATATATCCACATTAATCATTGTGTGAAATTTCTCAATATACAGTTTTTAAAGGTCCAAAGTAATAACCACACTGAATTAGGTAATTTGCTTAGAGGTGCATGTGAAAGGAAAAGAAAACATGCATGAGTAGTATGAACCACTTGGATAATTACAAACAACTGAACAGCTCAAGAAAATTTCATAAGCACATTTTTAACGACTGATTGGATCCTAGGAAGCAGTTAATTAGCTAACATTTGCTTTTCCCATGCCACCTCTCTCAAACCTGTGGGATTAATAAAATCTGAATTAAAAAAAACCAAACACCTCTTGTTTCTCGTGAAAGAAAGATGCCCTGCTTTATCCAGCCAGATGAAGGGATGTTGTTGCCAGCTTCAGGAGGCAGGGATCCTTCAGGAAACCGAGCTCCTTGGCCTCTTGTGCATTTAGGGCTGGCTTTCCCACGGTGGCTTCCTGGTTGCTGGATGCAGCACTGAAGCCAAGCCAGCTGGGAGGGCACATAAGTAGGCAGCAGGTTCCCCTCTGTGATTTCTTCCTTCCCTGATGCATGTGATTCTCACCCGATGTGCAGGGCTTTCTCTCTTCCTTGAATCACTTTCTCACGCACAGCACTGGTACGTTTGCTGTCCAACATGTTTGTATTTATAAGGTTGCTACTTTCCCCTGGTGTTACAGGGTGTGTTCTGTTTTACCTATTCTGTTTCTTCCTTCTCCAGGCTTTGTGCCTCCTTTTGTCCAATTGAGGTCAAACTTGTTTATTCCCTGGAATGCCATTCTTTCTTATTTTCTCTGTTCAAGGCTTCTGAAAGCTCCACAGAGCTGCCAAAACATCTCATGCACATGCAAGGAAAGCACTTAGAGGATCCGGGACTGAAGTTTCCTTTAGTATTGAGCTTCTGAGGGTATCTTCTGAGAGAACTAGGGACGAGTTGGTCAAATTCTCTTCTTAGCAGGGTCGTCACATATGCCCTATATGATTTACAAGTTTTCATGGAATTAGAGTAGCAATTGGTCTTTTAATGCTCTAAGACAAGTGGATAGAAGTGAGAGTTTTGGTTGAGCATAGGTTTTACTTATTTGAATGGTTTTCATACTAAGAAAGGCAATGATCATCATACCTTTTTGTCCAGGTGAGAGAGAGAAAGTCCAGGTAAGAGAAAGCGTTGCTCATGTACAAAGGACAGAGCATCTGACTTTCTTATTCCCTCCAGGGAAGATACTTTACATCAATTCTTAATTTCTGAAAATATTTTTTGGGGGAAGTATCACACTTACTGCACTATATGAACTGCAAAAAACTATTGTTGCTGTTCTTCTCCTTTTTCTTCTTTTACAGTTAAGATTTTCTTTTTTCTACCAGATGGGCAGCTTCCAGAAGGTACACATGGAAATCTGGTCAGCCAAATTAGTGAGTGGACTGAACCCCATGGTCAATGAGGTGACATGTCTCACCTGAATCACTCTCACATTTCTAGATTTTTTTTCTCTAAATTTTATTAAGTTTCACGATCCTTGTATAGTTCTTGTATATAATCTCATTGTTCCCGGTTGTCGTATTTAAGAAACTGTAGGAGCTAAATTCAATTCAGTATAGTGTAGTAAAGATATGACATCAGGGTAAGGGAGACTATGTCAAAGTTTGGGCTAGATCAATAAGCAAGTTATGTATGTCTTCCTTATTAATCCATTGCATGTGTCTGAAAGGCTATTTTGGGGGTGGGGGTGGGTGTTGCCTTATTTTTTATTGTAGATCTTGTCTTCAGGGTTGTATATGGAAATGAAAAATGAGCCTGTGAAGCAAGGGAGAAGAACTTAAAATCACATACCATAAAATACTTATACTTTTGTAGATGTTAACTTATTTTGCATTTTTTTGTGAATATCCTGCATTGAGTTATACATACTGCACTATGATTAACTCAGAGGCAATTTTCACAGTATAGGTTGATATGTTTTGATATGGTAGATCTCTTTGAGAGAACAGGTACTTGTTCTTGCTCGTGAGTGGGAAGATACAGTTTTGAAACCACTGGATCACAATGCATGCACAATTGACTTTATTACCTATTTTTGATTTTGCCCTTCTCTCAAAAATATTTGAGGGCCAAGGCTATTTATGCAGCCCCCAAAGCCTACCTTTGTCTGATGTCTCTGGTACAGGAAGCCAGGAAGCAGCAGGAACAACCAAAGCCCCCATTTCCTCAAGATATTTTGCTGCTGTTAAAGATTCATTCAACATTAGAGTGGTTTTTAAATGGAGACCTCCACTTGTCCTAGAAGTCACAGAATTGTGTCACTTAAAGAAAAAGAGAGCCAAGTTAGGAAATTTATTGTCTTATGAGCAGATGCTCTGGGAAACTCAGGATGCTCCAGCATATGGACATCTAATAAATGAGGAACCAGGTATTTCTTTACATGTTACTTTCAGGATGGGCTTTCTATTTTCCTTCCAATATGTGTGTATGATTTATGATTTAGAATTCTTTCATATATTAATCATATTTTATAGCTGAAAGTTTGCCTAACTCAGCCCTGCCTTTCTGCAGGTGAAGAGGCTGAGACCTAACCAGTGAGAAGTCTTCCAGGACCCAGAGGAAAGAAATTGGTGGCAGAGGAAGGATGAAATTGTGTTCCATAAACCATATAGCATAAGGATGTTCATTAATCACCTAAAATATAAACAAAAATCTTTGTGACAGTGGAGAAATCATTATTTCAACAGTAGACTCTCCTCCACTTTACTTTAACTTTTTAATTAAAAAAAATCTTTCTGTTGGGGCGCCTGAGTGGCTCAGTCGGTTAAGTGTCCAACTTTGGCTCAGGTCATGATCTCACGGTTTGTGTGTAAGCCCCATGTCAGGCACTGTGCTGACAGCTCAGAGCTTGGAACCTGCCTTGGTTTCTGTGTCTCCCTCTCTCTCTGCCCCTCCCTGCTCATGCTCTCTCTCTCTTTCAAAAATAAACATTAAAAAAATTTTTTTAAATTCTTTCTGTTGCTATTGATCCAGAAAGTCTGGGTGCCCTAACTGCATCTACTTGATGGTTCTCATTACTGTTTTCCTAGTCTTCTTTTCTGATTTCATCTCATTACACTTCAGAAGGAACATCTTATTAAAGATTCTTCAGCTTGACCTTCTTCAGGTTCTTTTTTAAACAGGTTTATAAAGACATAATTAACATATCATAAAATTCACTTGTTTAAAGTATACAGTGTCTTCTTAGCATACTTCAGAGTTATGCAGCCATCAGTATCTAATTTTATCACATTTAATCACCCCAAAAAGAAATCATATACCCTTTAGCAGTCACTCCCCATACCCCACCTTCCCCACAACAAAACTGTGTTCCACAGAAGCTGTAGTGTGTTACGGTCCCACCAGCAACATATGAGGTTTCTCTGCATCCTTGCCAAACCTGATATTATCTGCCTTTTTGTTTAAAGCTATTTGGTGAATGTGAAGTAGTATATATGGTTTTGATTTTGCATTTCCCTAATGACCAATTGTGATAAACATCTTTTCATGTGATTAGCCATTCTTACATCCTTGGAGACATGTCTACTTAAATCCCTTGCCCAGTTTTACAATTGGATTTGTGTCTTCTTATTGAGTTGCAAGAGTTGTTTATATGTTCTGTATATATGTCCCTTATCAGATACATGATTATTTGCAAATAATTTCCCCCAGACTGCATAGATTGCCTTTTCACTGTCTTGAGTCTCCTTGAACACACACAAATTTTTAATTTTTATGAAATCCAACTTCTCAACCTTCTTGTTTATCACCTGGGATTTTAGTGTCTTATCTAAGAAATCATTGACAAATGGAAGGTCATGAAAATTTGCTCCAATGTTTCATTCTAAGAGTTTTTGAACTTTAATTCTTACATTTGGGTCTATGATCCACTTTGAGTTAATTTTGTATGTGGTGTAAGGTCAGGGTCCAGTTCATTCGTTTGAATGAGGATATCCATTATCCCAACACCATTTGTTGTTATTCTGCCGAATTATCTTGGTTCCTTTTTTGAAAATCTGTTAACCATAGATGCATGGATTTGCTTTTGCACTCTCACTTCTACTCTACTGCTCTGTATGTGTATCAGTTTACTAGAGTTGCCATAACAAAATACACAGACTGGGTGGCTTAAACAACAGAAATTTCCTCACAATCTGGAGGCTAGAAATCCAAGACCAAAGTATTAGCAATAGTGTAGTTTCCCCTGAGCCTCTCTTCTTGACTTGCAGACAGCTGCCTTTCCACTGTGCCCTCAAATGGCCTTCTTTCTGTGTGTACATATCCCTGGTGTTTCCTCCAGGGATGAAGAAGGATGATGTCCTTATGAGGGCATTAGTCTTATTGGATTAGCAACCCACCCTAATGGCCTCATTTTAACTTAATCCATTTAGAGACCTTATTTCCAAAATCAGTCACATTCTGAGGTAGAAGGAATTGGGACTTAAACTTATGAATTTGAGGAGGAGGGAGACACAATTCAGCCCATAACAATATGTCTTATGTTTGTGCCAGTACCTCACAGCTTTGATTACAATAGTGTTGTTCTGACATTATTGTGGAAGTATGAGGAAGTGGGAGTCCTTCAACTTTGTAATTTTTAAAGAGTGTTTTGGCTATTCTGGGTCCCTGGAATATCCTTATGAATTTTAGGATCAGCATGTCAATCTCTATCTAAAAAAATGCAGCTGCGATTTTGATAGGTAGTGTCTTCAATCTTATATATATATATATATATATATATATATATATATATTATATATACATATTACATATATAATATGTATTATATATACATATTATATATAATATATATTATATATGTATACACATTTGGTTTGCTACTATTTTGATAAGGATTTTTGCATCTGTATTTGTAAGAAATGTTGGTTTGTAGTTTTCTAATAATGTCTTTGGCTGGTTTTGGTATCAAGACAGTACTGGACTCAGAATGAGCTGGGAATCGGTTCTTCATTTTCTGGAAAAGTTTGTAAAGAGTCTTAATTCTTTTGTAAAGAATTTTGGTAGAATTCACCAATGAAACCATCTGGACCTGGATTTTCTTTATGAGAAGTTTTTAAACTAAGTCAATCTTTGTTTCTTTATATTTTCTATTTCTTCTTGAAATGTGTGTTTCTAGGAACTTTGCCATTTCACCAAATTTACCTCATTTGTTGGTATACAGTTGTTTATTGCTCATAGCATCCCCTTATAAACTTTTTTTTTCCTTTTTAAGGTTGGTAGTGATATACCCCCCTTCATTCCTGATTTTTTTGAATTTTATTTATTTTGAGAGAGAGAGCATGCAAGTGGGGCAGAGAGAGAGAGAGAGAGAGAGAGAGAGAGAGAGAGAGAGAGAATCCCAAGCAGGCTGCGCACTTTCAGCACACAGCCCGACATGGGGCTCAATCTCACAAACTGTGAGTTCATGACCTGAACCAAAATAAAGAGTCAGATGCTTAACCTACTGAGACACCCAGGTACCCACATTCCTCATTTTTTTTAATCAATGTGGGTGTTCTTTCTTGGTCAGTGTAGCTGTCAATTTTATTACTTCTTCAAATTCTTGGATCATCGTTGATGAGTTTTCTTATTTCACCTGTGCCAGGTTTGCACTTATTTCTTTCCTCTGCAGATCATGTTTTTGGGAGTTGCTGGTAAGGTATTAGGCTGGAACAAGTGGTGAGAGGCCCAGAAGTTTCTGGCACAGCTGACTTTGCTTTTATAAGCCATTGTGAATCAAAGAATACACTGTTTACATGTCTCCTGAGGCACCATGAAGCAGCCTCTAGGAGCCCAGGCTTAAAAGGGAGCAAAACTGCTCAAGGCCTCATAGCATTTGACCTGCCTGTAAGGCTTCTACTGTGGGCAATTAGTCACCAGCCTGGGGCAGGTTTTTGGAGAACTAGCCTCAGAAAGAAGACAGCTGCAGGCTCTCAGAAGGGAGACATGGGTTTCTGACAGCTGAATATCCACAAGTAAATGATCCTGGGTCTTCCCAGGCCTTGGAAAGGGGCAAGCCTTCTCCTTATCAGGTACCTAAGTTCTCATTTTCATCTCAGGGAGGAAGAAGCCCTGTACTAACTCTCTTCTCTGCAGACTTTGAAGAACCCAGGGTCTTTGTGTACTCTCCAGCCTTGAAAGCATGCCTGCTTCAGTTGTTAATTTAACTCAAAGGAGGGAACCAGGAAGAAGAGGGAATGAGAAACAGAGGACCTGTGCAAAATTATCATTTCTCCAGGATTCCTACAGCCACCTCTAAAGTACCTCGGAATATTATTTCTGGTTTTCTGTTTATAATTGTTGTCTCCTTCAGGACCACCAGTTATGCATAGGTGGGATCTTTCTTGTCTGCCTTCATTATTTCTGTATTTCATTCCAATTCCCTTCTTTTATTCTTAACCCATTTCAATTTGCTCAGTTTTCTCAAAACTTACCTGTCTTATCCCTCTCTGGGTATTAGTTTTGTCCATTCTCCTTCTTGGTTCCCTCGCCCTGTGAGTTACCTCTGTTACAGGCTAAAGTGAAATCTAGAAGAAAAGAATGAGGCTTCTGTCATCTTGAACGGTGTGGCCTATAGGGAAATGCTTTGGGTTAAATAGGAGAACACAGCTACTCTAGAATAGCAAATGTTTTCAAATATGTTCTAAGTCATCTGAAACTTCTTTCTGCAGAGGTAAATCACCAGATTAGCTCACATGTACATTCTATATGGAAAAACAGTCTTTCCTGATTTTTACTTTGGCCTTATTGCCAGCAATTAAAATCATAAGTGCATTCCTCAACCACAGAATATGCCAAGAAACAATAAAAATATCAAATTATATTCAGATAACATCTGATTACATTCAGTAACCTTACAGGTAATATTAACTTTGTCTAGCCCCCTCCTTTTGAAACAAAGTCTCATTCCCTAATACCCTCTTTTCTCCTGCTTCATTGGGTTTGGATATTGCTTGGCCAGAATTTTTTCAGTTCCAAGTGAGGAGAACCAACTGGAAGCAGATAAAGCGAAAGGACATCTGACTTGCTTTAGTAAGTAGTTATCCCTAGTTTGACCTTGAACTCAGGATCCAGGAGTTGGCAGCATTAGGATTTCTCCATCTCTTAGATCTCCTTTGAGCTGGCTTCACCATGAAGCAGGTTATGCCCAAGCAAAGGCAAAGGAGGCTAGGCTTCCATCACTGTTTAGCTTGTTAGCTCAGGGAAAGAGAACCTATGTGAGCCTCTGAAAGGATGCTGAATAGACTTCCGAACCAGTCTCTGTGGCTGCCCTGAATCATGTGCACTCAGGAAAAAAAGGTAGAGCCTTACTAAGGTCTCCTAGAGATAGGAAGCAGTTCCTAAAGGGAAAAGATGCAGAACAAGTGGCAAAAACAAGCAAACAAAAAATTTTTGGCCACCACTGAGAGACCTTGTGTATTTGCAATTTTATAACTTAACAGACCTTAATGATTTTCATAAGTAAAAGGCTCCAGGTAACTGGAAGGTTTATATTTCTTGAAAAGAGTCTGAGAAGGTGCTTCTGGGCCAAATGGCTGCAATGCTTGGAAAGAGCTATCTCATCAAACTGCACCTCTCCACCACCACCCCCCACCCCCGCCTCTTCCACCAGTCAAGGAAAGCTCTCTTGCCACTTAAAAGTATCCTTTCAAGAGAGATAAAGTGTTTTCATGTAGTCCTGCTGTGTGATTTAACCCGTATGGATCTTTGTTATGAATGGACACAAGGGATTTTATTACAAACATTAAAATATCTGGAATCGTTTTCCTCCGGTCTACTCACCAAAATAGTATCTGCCTCCCCCGCTCCAACTCCTTTGCTCACATACTGCATACGGTCCCACTTTCTTTCACTGGAAAAGGCAGTGAGGCTGCTCATATATGATGGCTGCATGCTTTTATCATTGCTTTTCTCCCCCAAAAGCCCTTACCTGCTTTTTGCACTAGGTTGCTGGCAGAAAATTTTAAATCTTTGTCTGTTTCTGCAAGAAATACCAGGGAGTGAAGAGGAGAACCTAGTAAATAAAGATGATTAGAGATTGCTGGCAGTCATTTGCTACCAAGGAGATGAAATAAAGCAATTAATTACTCAGACATCTAAAGAGCAAATGATAGTAGGGTAGGCATTTCTTTGTTCAATGCATTTGAAATCTCAGCTAGCTTAATTTTTGCCTCAAAGAATTTTTACTTTTTTGTCTAGTAATAAAAATATTAAGATCATTACCATAAACCATTTGAAAATGTTCTTCTTTTTAAACCACTTGTCTTTATTACTTCACTGGCTGAACAAAAAGTCATAAATGTCGTATTCAAGTCACACTGAATTTGCTGAAAATTTGAATGTGTATAACTGCTACGGCATGGTGTCACCATGAAGTCAAAATCATTGAGAATGTATTTCTCATTTATCTCCCAAGCAACACAATCAACATTAATTTCATTTTTAAAATAATTTTAATAGCACCTTAATATGTTTTTTCCATACTTTTTTCTGATTTTTGTATGTACTTGTGTTTCACTGCAGTAAACATCTTTCTATATACAGCTTTGTAAAGTCCTCAGACACTTTCCTTAACATACACCCTCTGGAAAGAAGCAATCTATTATCAACTACCCTGTCCCACCTTATGCGAGGTACTTGGCAAACCTCTCATCAGTTCCCTAATGCCTGGATTATTATAGTAGTCCCCCCCCTTATCTGTGGTTTCACTTCCCACTGTTTCAATTACTCTTGGTCAACTGTGGTCTGCAAGCAGATGATCCTCTTTCTGACATAATCTCAGGTCAATAGCCTAATGCTACATCACGATGCCTGCGTTATCCCCCTCACTTCATCTTATCACGTAGGCATTTTATCATCCCATATCAGAAGGGTGACATTTTGAGGGAGACTACATTTACATAACTTTAATTACAGTATATTGTAATTGTGCTATTTTATTATTATTATTTTCAATCTCCTACTGTGACTAATTTATCAACTTTGTCATAGGTATATATATGTATGTATAGGAGAAAACATAGTATATATAAGATTCAGTACTATCTGCAGTTTTAGGCATCCTTTGAGGGTCTTGGAATGTGTTCCACGTGGATCAGGGGAGACTACAGTAATCTCATTTCATTGATTTGGAAACAGAAAGGAGTGCCGGTAGCTGCCTTGATATCACACAGGTTCCTAATCTAGGTCCATATGGCTCCATAACTTTACTTTTTTAAGGACACTATGTTTATGTTCTGTCTGCTTTAACATATGGTTAAGAGGAGTCTCTGAAGGTGCACTTTCTTAATTCAGAACCGCCACTTACTTTCTATAGGGCAGTTAATATTTTCTCTGTGCCTGTTTCTTCCTTTGTGAGAAGAGAAACATAATAAACACACAGGCCTCACAGGGTTGTTGTAGTGACTGAAGTAATATATGTACACCACTTAGAATAGTCTGACCCTTTGCAATAATCATTAGCTGTTGTTTGTATGTATTATTATTGTTTGTGTCATTATCATCACAAGTTTTTCCTCAAACATCCATGGCTTCCAATGTCAATCTAAAATGGAGTGTGGGTCTGGGTGACTTCTCCATGTGACGCCTAAACTTCATTCTAGTATTATTATATGTCTGTCTTTTCTCATGTGCATTCTCCTGGACACAGTGTAGGGAGGTGTTTTAACTGAAATCTTTTCTGACTTTGAGTATGACAATCTGCTGAGTACAGATGCTGCTGAAGGACACTGCAGATTTACAATGAAAATGCAGCCTAATTGTTGACAGTGGCTTTCATCTCATTTTGCACTTCTCTGTTATCTGTTGGTTGCTGATTCTTCCTCCCTTCTTTCTCTCTTTCATCTTTTTTTTTTTTAATTCACGTTACAGCTGATTCTATTGGAGGGGACTTTTGCAGAATTTTTTATTGCAGGAGGTTTAACATGAAGCCCAAATTTGTAAGGAAAATGGAGATGAATTTTCTCATTGTAAAAAAAAAAAAATGAGTGCCTTGATGATATATTTGTTTTTCTTAGTAGGCTTCTGTCATTAAGACAGATGCTTGAGGATATATTGTTAGATCTTGCGTGGAACAGTTATTACTCATAGCTCACTAGATTTTAGCATACTTGCATCACAACATGGAGTATCATTTTACATTTAGTATTGCAGTTCCAATGCCATTATCAGATTGCATTTTCATATTGAATTACAAACAAAAATTTTATGTTACTAACACTTAATGAAATTTTAATAAGGTTGTGTTTTGATGCTATTATTCAAATAATGTGTTTTGAATTGCTTTCCTTTGAATATATTTGCATTAAAGAGGAACTCAGTTTGATTTGGTTCTTTGAAGAGTTTTCCCACTTTCTGGGCGCTGCTTTCAATAAGATAAAGCAGGAAATTCAGTTTCTTCTCTGCAAGTCAGTAAATAGAAAAGGAACACATTTGCTAAGATCTGTAGAAGTAATGGCAGCAGACTGCAGATGGTTTGAGCTAATGAAATGACTCATGTTGGCTATTAGGGTTGCACATGATACCCCTGGGTTCTCTTTTCTTTGAGTCCTAAGGCTAATATATGAAAAATTAAGAAATTTAAGAGATTCGCATTATTGCAGTTCTTGATCAGTGATGCCCAAAATTAACTGAGAATCTCTTGAGAGAGCACGTTTCTGTTTGTAGCATTCTTACTCATTTCTGCTAAAATTGTGGTTGTGGGCCCAACGCAATTTACGTGAGCAAGTGCTTTCCAAGAGAAATAAGCAAGAACACTTGATTGTAACGTGCTTTATGTGCTGGTTTGTCCTGGTTGTCTAGCTGGGGGAGTTTAATGCAGAATTATAAATACTGCAATAGCGAAAACATGGTTAAGAGTCCTGTTTACAAGGCAAGCCTGTCTTTATCAAACATTCGTTTTTAATAAACTCTTCAGGGCATTAGAGAAAAGTAACTGGTGGTAAATGTTTAGGCCGGTTTGAACCTGCACCGAGGGGTGGGGGTGGCAAAGGCAAAAAGCAAATTAAGAGTCATCTGGGTCTTTTATTTTTTCAACGTCGCTGTTATGTAGAGAGAAATGCTTTTACTTCACTTCCACACTCTTACCTTCCTCCTCCCCTTACTTTTCTCCCACATTCGTTCTTTGAGTTCCCTCCATCTGAAAATACTCGCGATTTTAAAACTCGTAATACTTCTGCAGTATTTGCCGGAGTCCGTGTGGTCCTAAAACGAGCCGCACACTTGCTTAGGAGTTTTGGTTCCTGTCCTCTATTTGGGGGGCTTGGTAAGGACAACACTTTTAATTACAACAAAAGCCACTGCTGTGACTCGAGGTGAAGCACAGACACCACCCGCTTCCTTCGGCCGACGCGCAGCGGCAAGGCAAACGCCCCTGACGCAACGCGCAGCCCTTGTGACGCAACACGCAGTCTCCGCCAACGCAAGCGCAGTCTCCGTGATGCAACGCCCCCCCCCCCCCGGCCCCGCCCAAGGTCGCCCAGACGTGCCGTACGCCGACCCACAATTCCCGCTGCGTGCTGCTGTCCCGCCGCCGCCTCTGCCGCCGCCGGTTACGGCTCCCGCCGCTGGGGACATGTTGCAGAAACCGAGGAACCGGGGCCGCCCTAACACCCAGGCCGAGAGGGAGAGGGACTGGGCCCGCGGCGCCGCGGAGGAGGCCCCGAGCACCTCCCGCGGAGCGGGAGGCTCCCAGGAGGCCCGGGGCACGTCGTCGCAGGGCGGCCGCCGGGCCGAGGCCTCCCCCGAGGTGGGGCCCAGGTCCCAGCAGCAGCTGGAGCTGAAGGTGGCCGAGCTAGTGCAGTTCTTGCTGATTAAGGACCAGAAGAAGATCCCGATCAAGCGCACTGACATAGTGAAGCACGTTATCGGGGACTACAAGGACATCTTCCCAGATCTCCTTAAACTGGCTGCCGAGCGCCTCGAGTATGTCTTCGGATACAAGCTGGTGGAACTGGAACCCAAAAGCAATACGTACATCCTGATCAACACTCTGGAACCGGTGGAGGAGGATGCTGAGGTGAGAGGCGATCAGGGCACGCCCACCACCGGCCTCCTGATGATTGTTTTAGGTCTCATCTTTATGAAGGGCAATACCATCAAGGAAACGGAGGTCTGGGACTTCCTGCGTCGCTTGGGGGTGTACCCCACAAAGAAGCATTTAGTTTTTGGGGACCCAAAGAAACTTATTACCGAAGAATTTGTGCGACAGCGTTACCTGGAGTACCGGCGGATACCCCACACTGATCCTGTAGACTATGAATTCCAGTGGGGTCCCCGAACCAACCTGGAAACCAGCAAGATGAAAGTTCTTAAGTTTGTGGCCAAAGTCCATAATCAAGATCCCAAGGACTGGCCAGCACAGTACTGTGAGGCTTTGGCAGATGAGGAGGCCAGGGCCAGACCTGAGACAGGTGGCCCCACTCCCTCCTCTTGAAGTCTGAGAGAGATTTGAGCTCCAGAGGAGGTGTCAAAGGCACTGGGTGATGGGGTAGGGGGGTGGGAGGGAGCATATTTCTGTAACACTCAAATGTGTGTGGCTTTAGGATGTGTTTGCAAACTCTGTTCTCTTTTAATATTGTAAGTTATTTGGTTCCAGCTTTTCACTTATAAAAATATTAGGAGAGGATTTTTTGTTTTAACTTGTGTTATTGTCTGTGTATTTTGGCATAAAAATTTTGCTAGCTTTATGCAAGTAATTGGAAAACATTGCACCATGATCTGGAACAGGTGTTTAAAAAAGAACACATTGGTCAATTGCTTTGGCGCCAAGAAAGTAAAAGCAAAGTGACTACTATCTGGTGTCTTAACTACCCAGTTTGTAAGTTAAAATAAAAGCCTTTATAAATTAAAAATAAAAGTGTAATTGCTTATACTTTTTTTTTACCTTAAGACAGCTACTATATATTTATATATTTTCTATGTATATAAGCATTACGCATCATCTAAGCAATGTGCATATTGTATTTTCTCCGAATAACAATTTTTTATATTCATAATTCTTACCTCTGTGGCCAACCATTTAGTTCCATTTAGGTTTTTTTTCCTGCTATAGTTGTAATAAATACAGTATCTTTGAAGCAGTTAAGCACTGTGCATTTTTCAGTCGTGATTCATGAGATTAATTTCTTGACTCAAAACCAGCATCTTAAAAACAGGTTTTTTTCTTGCTACAGATTATTAAGGTAAAAGCGTTTTGTAGAAGTTGCTTTACTTTTGTGTGTGTATGTGCATATTGCATCACAATCTAAAATACATTTCCTACTGGATATAAAAAAGTTGATAAAACTGTTAGCGATTAACCATACTTGGGAATCTGACTACCTGGGTTTAGATACTGGTTTCACATAACTAGCTATATGAGCATGTTACTTATATACAGATGTTTTCTCACCTGTAAAACAAGCTCACGATGCCCATGTTATGTGTGGTAATGTGGTAATTTGATATTGGAAGTGTATGTCAAGTTCTTGACACAATGCTCGGTGTGGAGGATTTTAGTTGTTAACTTTGTTCCTTAATTTTTTAAATTTGTTTTTTGTTGCTTATTTATTTATTTTGAGAGAGAGCAGGGGTGAGGCAGAGAGAGAGAGAGAGAGAGAGAGAGAGAGAGAATATCCCAATTAGTCTCTGCACTGTCAGCGCAGAGCCTGACCAGGGCAGGGCTCGAACTCATGAACCTTGAGATCATGACCTGACCCGAAACCAAGAGTCAGAGGCTTAACCTGACTGAGCCACCCAGGCACCCTAATATTTTAATCTTCTTGGTTTGGAGCAGTTACATTTTTTTTTCAGGTTTTCTTTCATTATCTTCTAAATCATAGAATAGGAGTTACTGGTTCAAAAGTTACGACAATATTCTTCTAGCCTGATTCTATTGTGTGGTTTCATGGGAAAACATAACTCATGGTATATTGTGAGTATAGCCCACATAAAGTAAAACAGGACAGTTAGACCTAAGATCTTCCCTGGGCTTGAGAGCTAATTTTTTAGTGGAAAGGATATGGGTTTTGAGGTTGTCTGACAAATGGAATTTGAATTCTGGCTCATACTATGTCAGCATGGTGACTTGGGGTCGATTTTAAGTTTTCTGAATCTCAATTTATCTGTAAGATCAGAAAAACAGTAACGATATTATAGTTTGTTATATGTATTAAATGAATATGAAGAAAAGAGCTCAGTCTCCTCTCATTCCTCCATAGCTTCTGGCAAAATGTTGTTTATATTCAGAGATTCAACAAATAATTATTCAGTGAGTGAGTAAATTTAATTGTTTGGGGGGAAGGTACTACAAATTAACCCCAAAATGAGATAAGTACTTCAGTTCAAAAAAATGTGGATTTGATCAACACTGGACTGCCATCTAGAAGCGTCTATGGTGGGTTTGTAGTGGTATGACAGAATGTGATAGGCTAATTGTTTTTTTGGGTTTTTTTTTCATTCTGTTAAATTGGAATTTGCATTTATTTCATCAGTTAGAATATAATTGGTGCTTGAAGGCATTTCTCCTTGGTTTGCATTTTATTTCAGTGTATAAATTACCTCGCGACTAAGCATCCTGCTTACTGGTCCCTCACCTCACTGACTGCTTTCCTCTCTGGAGTGTTTTAACACTGGCATTTTCCTCCGTATGTGAAAATTATCATTACCCAGCATCCACTGTCGGTTATGTCTGAGGCAGATATCTTCTCCCAAACTTTTCTATAGAGATGTTAGCCATTTACCTTTAATGAGTTACCGTTTTGTTTCAGATTTTATTTTTTAAAGTTTTTGTTTATTTATTTATTTTAAGCAATCTCTACAGCCAACATGGGGCTCAAACTCTCGATCATGGGATCAAGAGTTGAATGCTTCCAACGGAGTCAGCCAGACACCCCCATTGTAAAATATAAAACATTACAGACCAGATCAAGCCCTTAGAGGTTCTATCCTTCCCGGAGGTGTCTAAAGTTTGTGGGTATCATTCCATTGTATGATTTAACACTTTTACCATGTATGTGTATATACATGAACAATATATAGTAGTATTTTGTAAGGTTTGATGACATATATGGGGTATCATACTGTACCCTTTTGCAACTTGGTGTTACAACTTACCCTGTTTTTGACATTTAGCTACAAAGATCTGATTTATTCATTTTAGTTGTTCTTTCATGTGGAAAAAAAGTAACTGTTTACTCATTTCCTAATGGTTAGACCAGTTCTTTCCAATTTTTTGCTATTTGCCTGCAGTATATAGTGCTTCCTTATACATGTGAGTTTCTCTAGCCAGAAATAAATTGAGCAATCATGGGGCATTGCCAAATTGCTCTTGAACTTGTATTAAGTTACAATCCACTAACATTTTATAGTTCTTTTTCACTGACCCACCCTCCTACTTCATATGAAAATTTGTCCCTTCCAGCTGTATAGTGGGTATGTAGTAATAGTTTATTGTACTATTAACTTGCACCTCTTGTTTACTAGTGACGTTAAGTATCTTTTGTTTGGGGTTTTTTTTGCCATATTATTTGGTTTTTTTATCTGTTAGACCTGTTTTTTAATGATTTGTAAGATTTCTTTATATGTTCTGTGTATATTACTCCATTGTCATATCGTGCAAATAGCATGTCACGTTTCATTTTTTCTTTTGTCATGCAGATGATTTCATTTTAATGTGTCGAAATGATCAATGTAGTGCTTTAAAAAAAAGTCTCCCTAATCCTGATAAGTGTTAAAATTAATAAGTGTTAAAATTTTTGACTTACATACACATTTTTTTTTTTTAAGTTTATTTATTTTGAGCAAGAGATTGAGTGCACGCACTGAGTCAGGAAGGGGCAGAGAGGAGAGAGAATCGTAAGCAGGCTCTGTGGTGTCAGTGCAGAGCCCTTTGTGGGGCTTGATTTCATGAACTGTGAGATCCTGACCTGGGCTGAAATCAGGAGTCAGAGGCTCAACAGAGTCACCCAGTCACCTCACATTTATGTTTTTAATCTTTTTTTGTATCATGATTTGAGGTATGGATATAGTTTTCATATTTTTTCCTATACAGATTGCCTAGCATCAATTTCTCATAGTTTATCCTTTCCACACTGATTTATAACATGTTCTCTTATTATAAAGCCATAACTCATATAAATAAATTTATGTCTAGGACCAAATTGATTTATTTGCTATCTCTTTGCCAATGCCATGCTATTATAATTCTATAGCATCATAACAAGGGTTTTTTTTTCTCCTTTTCCACTTCTTATACCTTTTATTTTAGTGTTTTTTGCACTGGCTGGAACTGCTTATGTTTTTAAAAAAATTTTTAATGTTTTTATTTTATTTTAGAGAGACAGTGCAAGTCGGGGGAGGGGCAGAGAGAGGGAGACACAGAATCCGAAGCAGGCTCCAGGCTCTGAGCTGTAAGCACAAAGCCCGAAGCAGGGCTTGAACTTCAGGTCAGTGAGATCAACCTGAGCGGAAGGAAGTTGGATGTTTAACCAATTGAGCCACCCAGATGCCCCATGGAACTGCAGTATGTTTTTGAAAAGAAGTGGCAACGTAGACTTTAAGAATGTTCCTGATTCCTTGTTCCTGATTTTAAAGGGAATCATATTTAAAGTTGTACATTAACTAGGTTTGCTTTTAATTTTTTCCCCAACAAATATCTTTAATTGTGTTTTTATATTCCCCCTTTCTAGCTTGCCTAAAGATGTTTAAAAAACTTATGCATAGCTTTTTAAATTTGTATCATGCTCTTTATTAATCTGCTAATGTGATTAAATTTTTATTTTTACTCTCTAAGTTCAGTATACTTTTTGATACAGTTTAGTGTAACAACACTGATAGGTTTTTCTGATATCTGACCATCCTGCAAATCTTCTTGTGAGTGATACATATAAAAGATAGTTTTTTTATTTGCTAAAAATTTCTAAATTTTATGTCTTTGGTCGTAAGGGGAATTAGCCTGTAATTTTCCTATATTTTATTGTCATTATTGGCTTTGAGATTACACTTATTTATTTTAATTTTTTAATGCCCATACTTACAGAAAAGTTGCAAGTACAGTGCAAGGAATTCCACCCCCCCCAACTATTTGAATGCATTAGTTATCATGTTTCTTTAGTCTCTTTCAATTTGCAAACAGTTCCTTAATCCTTCCTTGACTTCCATGATCTTGACATTTGAGGACTACAGGCCGTTATTTTGTGGAACATCTGCAGTTAGGGTTTGTCTGCTATGCTTTGTGATCAGATTCAAGTTATGCATCTTTGGCAGGAATACCACAGAAGTGATGGCAGTGTTTTTCTTTTCGGATCCTATCAGTGGCACAAAATATTAATTTGTCCTATTATAATCTTGATCACTTTGGTGGAAGAGATTTTGTTTTTTGGGGTTTTTGTTTCTGTTTTGTTTGTTGTTTTTTCATCATTCCTCTCTACTGTGAAATTGTTTTGTTTCTCTCTATAATAAATCAATAAGTTGTGTGGAGATACTTTGAGACTTTGTAAAATTGTATTCCTCACCAAAGTTTCAGTTTATTCGTTGTCTATGTTTATCTGTATCTGTGTAGACTCATGGGTGATAATCTTGTACTATCATTATTTGATACACAAATTATCCCTGATTTGTCCAGTAATAACCTTTTTCAGCTGGCTTATGTGTCTTCAGCCCACCCCCATCATTCTGAGACTTCCTAACTTTCTGGATCTGTCCACTATCTACTGAAAACTGTGGGATTACATTAATAATATCATTTCCACTCTAACACCACAGTGTTTATTCTAGCTTTTCCCCTCTCTGTATTTATCTTCTCCAACAATGAGCAACTTAGATCCTGTTATTCTCATAATGCTTATTTGATCAATCCCCCTATAAATAACAAGTCTTCTGTTGTGGCTGCCCTACCCTCCCACATGGGGATGCCCTTTGCCCCCCAGTGCTGAGCTGACATCCTGCAGGAACTACCCTTCTGGGCATGCACCCTCCTCACAATGTTTGAGCTCTGGCTCCCTCCTGGGGCTTTTGCCTTTCTTCTCCCATATATGTATCTTGCTCTGTTACGCTTCATGGCTTTAGCACTGAATTGCCCAGGAAATAGGAAATATTATTCTGTTCTCATAAATGAGTTGGGCTGCTTTTCTTTTGCCATATTATATAAGGATTACATGTTTTTTTAAGGTTTTGAAGAAATCCACCTGTAAAATTCTCTGGGCCTGGTGTTTTTGCTGGGTAGATTTTTAACTACTGCTTTTATTTCATTAATAGGATGTTCAAGTTTTCTCTTCAGATTACTTCTGGTCACTTGTATTTTCTAGAAAGTGTTTTCATCAGTTTTCTGATGTATTAATATAGAGTTGTTCTTAGTATTTTCCTTTCATTTAAAAATAATTTTATTACATCTTCACTTAATATCCACTTTTGCATTCTCAGAATTATTTTTGCTTTCACTCTTCTTTTCTCCCCGCCACCCCCCCCCCCCCGAGCCAAAGCCAGTTTTGCCAGGAGTTTTGGTTATCTGGGGTCCATTGAGATTTCATATGAATTCTAGTAAGGGTTTTTTATGTTGATTTATTTTTGAGAGAGAGAGAGAGAGAGAATGGGTGCATGAGCATGAGTGTGGGAGAGGCAGAGAGAGAGGTAGAGAATCCCAAGCAGGCTCCACACTGTGAGTGCGGAGCCTGACATGGGGGCTTGAACTCACAAACCGTGAGATCATGACCTGAGCCGAAACCAAGGGTCAGATGCTTAACCAACTGAGCCACTCAGGTGCCCCAATTTTAGTGTTTTTGAAAGAACATAAATTCTTGGTTTATGTCAGCACATGGCTTTACTTTTAGCATGTAAATAAAACATTTTCATTTATTCCATAACTATATAGAGAATTGTCAAGTGTTCTAAGGATCCTATTATTATGAATACGTGATGAGAAAACTAGGATTTTTAATTATTTCCTTTCCATTTAGTGAACAGAACATGTATTGAATTGGCCATCTTGTGGCTCCATTGTAGTTTATCCAGCCTCGGGATACTCCAGAGTTCTGGAATGTCAAAATCATGTTCTCTGGTTATAAATTGACAAGTCCTAAGGGTAGTCAGGGGGAATACAGTGGGCTTCCATACACATTTGTTTTCTTTGTTCTGATTTATATGGGAGGAAGCAGATTTGAAAAAGTTTAAGTGTTATACCATATGAAGAAATGACATAGAAACTTCTATAGAGTTACTGTAATGACACAGCTGATATCTAAAGATGAATTGGAAGTGAAATTTAAAGGAAAAAGATGGTGTTTTAGGGTAACAGAACAGCACAGTGACTTCATTGGCAAATCATTTTTCATGGTAGTTACTTCATTTTGTACATTTGTGAGCTTTTCTTGTTTTCTCACTGGGAAATAGCAAGCTTACACAAGTACCCTATAAAACTTAAAAATGCATTTTCCTTATTTGGCAAATTAGATTCTCATTTTAGCCATTTTTTTTAAAGTAACAAATGTGTCATTGTTTCTTGCCCTTATATAGGAGATGTTATAGTTAAAGTAATCAGCCATGTTATGGGTTTTGTGGAGGTAGCACTGATTCCTAATTACTGGGCTGTAATTCTTAAGAGAAATTACTGAGTTTATGACAACTGTAGTCATCATTTGTTGGATTTTTCCCCATGTGCTGCCCTGCATTTGCATTTAGCCCATTGCATACTCAGACCCACTTACCTATCTCGTTTACTAATACGTGATGCATTTTGTTTCATAAGTTATGCTTTAAAGGACTAATTAGCTCTTATAGTTTCAAAAAAATTTTCATTGTTAGATCAATAATCTGCCTGAATACTCAGATCCCTGTTAACAACTTAATTTTTCTGTCTTGGTCTCAGATATTCAAAATTGTTTTCCTGTTCTCTAGGGCCAAAGTTCATGGAATCAAAGTGGAATTTTAAATTATTCTGCCACAAAGTATCCATAGCTCTGTGGTCACGAAAATGTGTGTTCATTGCTTGCTTGAGATTGGACTGAAAGTTTTGAAAATCTAAGTAGAAGAGTTTTATATGGACTAGAATTATATCTTGATATCCATGTTTAAAAACTAATTTGGTTCTGTACTAATGCTTGGAATTGGGTCTAGGAGAGCCACTGCAGCAGTACTGATCTTTGAACATGTAAAGGTAAAGACAAAGAACCTTTCCCAGGTCAAAGACATTCCCTAAAAAATTCCAGATTGTGGGCAGAGTCTGGGTGATTTAATTTGATCTTGACTAGAGAGGAGAATGTGCATCTATCCATTTTGGCATCCACACCACTTTTTACAGCTTCTGGCCCCTGGTGGAGGCTCAAAATATGCTGAATCAGTTAATGAATGCATGGTCCATTAGTCCTTACTTGCGTAGTCATATTAATAACAGCTGACATTTAGTAATCTTGTTCTCTGCTTGGCACTTACGCAATAAGTGTTTGATGAACTGTCAAGCTGATCCTCAGTGACATTGTTTTCTCCTCCTTACTTCTTGCAGATTACTTACTTCTTACTTCTTACTTACTTGCAGATTACTTACTTCTTACTTCTTGTTTTCATTTTGATCATTGTGCAGGAGCTGCTTATGTATTTCCTCACCATAACCTTTCTTGTACTTATTCGGTAAATATTTTTCAACACCTCCTGTGTATCAGTCACTGAGAATGCAGTTGTGGGCAGGATACACACGATCTCTGCTTCTGTAAATCCAGTCTCATCTACAGGGATCAATGAAGGCTTCTCAGAAGAGGTCAATGTCATATGATGGCTGACGGATGAGTAAGAATCAAGTGAAGGAACCAAAAGGGTAAAGCCGCATGTTTTGGGAAAAGAAAATAACATGAACAGAAACTTAAAGAATTCCTGGAATTAAAAGACCCTCACTATGGCTAGATGGTAGAGACTGTGGCAGGAACAGCTGGATACAGGCTGAGGAAATAGGCAAAGGCCAGGTCAGCCATTTATAAAGTTTGTCAAGTTTTGGAAATCCAAGCCAAGGAGTTTTATTAAGGCAAGGAGATGCTACTGAAGAGTTTTAAGCAGAGGAGTGATGTCATTCATTCATTCATTCATTCACTTATCCAACAAATATATATTAAATGCCTAGCTGGGCTCTTGGGCTAACCAGTAAATAAAAGACATCCCTGCTCTTGATAATCCATTTATATTTCAGTAAGATAATGCCAGTCCCAGACTCAAGGAAGTCAAGACTGGAGGCAGGAAGAACAAAGAAAAGCCATCCATGGAGAAGATGGTGATCATTGAAATTATAGAGTGGCACCAGTAGGGGTGGAGAGAAATTTCTTACGTAGATTTAGTAGGACTTGCTGATTTATTAGATGTGGTCAGAGTAAGGGAGGGTGAGTGGAAAATGTCTCATGGCTCTAATGTGGGAAATTAAGGAGGATGGTGATGCTAGCAGTTGAACAGCATTTCAGGAAGGTCTTCCTGGGTTTGATTTTCTATGCTAAGTGAGTATGAGGAGCCTCTGAGGTACACAGGTAGAATGTTGAACAGACAATTATGTATATAATTGTACAATAGGTCTGGAAGGGAGACAAAAATAAGAACCATACATCATGTTCTTAGATAAAGTAACAGAGGGGATTTACAGTATAAGAACAATATATGGATGTTGTGGTTATTGGGGATGTTCACAAATAAGTTATTTCCTTTCAGCGCATTTGGTAGGACTGTATTTCTCCATCCCATTGGATGTTGAGTGTGGCCATGTGGCTTTTTTGGCCACTGAAATGTGAACAGATCTTGCATGTGACACCTCCAGGCAAGAACTTTAAGTTCTATAGCTGAAATGATTGTAGGAGCATCACTGAACTGAAGCCTTCACTGACTTGAGTGCCTGGGTGAATTTGGGGCAAAACCCACTTGACCTGTTTTGGCCATATAATGCGAGCAAAAAACACACTTCTGTTGTGTTAGGCCACTGAGATTTTAGAGTTATTTTTAACCTATCCTATCCTGATTGATCCAGAAATCCCACCCTGATACAGAGGAGATTGGAAAATGACCATACACGTTATATAATGGAAAAGCATTTGATAAAAGTGACTTTTGTGGCAACTTGAAGAAGCAGGCCATGCACCTAATGAACATATAACTCTAAAATTAAAGAAGAGAACCCTGGAATGAACATATACCTCTAAAATTAGAGAACAGAACCCTGGAAGTGTGAACGTTGGTGCCTGTGACTGCATCTAGAAAAACTGTCAGGAAAGAGATGAAATTGGAAAACACTTGGTTGGTATGTATTCAGTGATAAATAGAACAGAGAGAATCCAGAAGTGTATAGATATGCAAATGCTTCTGAATCCCCAACCAATAAAAAATAAAATTGAGAGACAACGGCGAATTAAACCACATTCTTGAGGCAAAGATCAAATACATGGTATAGTTGTCCTTCCCATTGTCAAAATATGGGAATGTATTAAAGTGGTTTAGGATAAAGGCTTAACTATGAGTTGGATGTCCAATATTTTAAAAAGAACAAGATGAGAGAAAATAATTTAAATGTGGTCTGTCCACCAAAAGCATGAAGACCGGAAGTACACAATCAAGTAGAGAGAGAAAGAGGAACATGATGGGAGTGTATATATATACACACACACACACATACATACATATATATGTGTGTGTGTGTGTGTGTGTGTGTGTGTGTATCAAATAATATTTCATATATTTTGATACATATCAAAAATATATATAGCAATACATTATACACACACACACACACACACACACACACATATGCATGCAAATCTAAAATGTATGCCTAATGCTTAGAAAAGAAGTATACAGGTATGGCTATTGGCACATGGCACCAAATAAAATCAAATTGTATTTAGAGATATGACCTGTCAAAGAAACCCTAGCCTGAATTTGCAAAAGTTGATGACTGTTTGAGGCTTAAAATAACCCTTAGATCCCCACCTTTTGTGAGCCAACGCCTATAGTCCATGTGGCCCAGAAGGGTACTGGAAAAGATAGAACCCCAGAGTGGAGTCAAGGTATACAGTTTCAAAATAAATGTCATTACTTTATTTACATAAAAATGATTAAAATCTTATTTTTTTCACCATGGCCAAGTGGGATTTATTCCTAAAATGCAAGGATGATTAAACACATGAAAAGCAGTGTAATATTCCACATTAACAGAATGATTTGAAGAAAACCAAAGCTTGGGGACGCCTGGGTAGCTCAGTCAGTTAAGCGTCCAACTTTGGGTCATGATCTCGCATTTTGTGAATTTGAATCCTGCGTCGGGCTCTGTGCTGACAGCTCAGAGCCTGGAGCCTGCTTCAGATTCTGTGTCTCCCTCTCTCTCTCTGGCCCTCCCTCACTCACACTCTGTCTCTCTCTGTCTCAAAAATAAACATTAAAAAAATGTGAAAAAAGTTAAACAAAAAACAAAGATTGATCATCTTAGTTGATAGAGAAAAAACATTTGAAAATTCAACAACCTTTCACTGTAAAAACACTTAAAAAACTAGAAATAGAAGAAAACCTTTTTAGCATAATAAAGCCAGTATAAAAAAAAAAAAAACAAAACCACCCACAGGTGACCTCACACTTAATGGTGAAACACTGAAAGCTTGCCAAGATCAGTAATAAGACAAGGATGACCACATTCACCACTATGATTGAGCACAGTATTGGAAATTCTAGCCAGGTAGGCAAGAAAATGAAATAAAATATATTCACACTGAGAAGGAATAAGTAAAATCATCTCTGTTACAGACATAGATGTATCTTATATGTAGAATTGTAAAGGTTCCACTAAAAAACTCTTTGAATAAATGAATTCAGCACAGTTGCAGGATGCAAAATCAAAGTGCAACAATTGGTTGCAATTTTATACAACAGTTAACAATCTAAAAGGGGAGTTAGAATAACAATTTCATTTACAATAACACACAAAAAAGTACTTTAACCAAGTGCATGGAAGACTGCAGACTAAAGATGATAAATTTATTGTTGAAAGAAATTAAGGGATACATAAACACATGGAAAGACATCCCATGTTCATGGATTAGAAGACTAAATATTTTGAGATGTCAGTGGTGCCAGAAGTAATCTGTGGATCCTATGTCACCCATATCAAAATCCCAACATGTTTTTCAGAAATAGAAAAACTCATCCTAATATTCATATGGAATCTTAAGCAATCCCCCCAATAACCAAAACATCCTTAAAAAGAGCAAAGGTGGAGGATTCACCCTTCTTGATTTCAAAGCTTTTGAAGCAATGTTAATCAAAACTGCATGGTACTGGCATTAATGACAGACATGTAGACCGATGGAATAGAATACAAAGCCAAGAAATAAATCCTCACATATATGGTCAAATGATTTTGGACAAGGGTGCCAACCATTCAGTGGGAAAAAGACAGCCTTTGCAACAAATGATGCCAGAAAACTGTATATCCACATGGAAAAGAATGAAGTTGGATCCTTACCTTACACTGTATATAAAAAATAGCTTACAGTGGATTAGAGACCCAAACATAAGCACTAATAATATATAACTCTTAGAATAAAACATAGAAATCTTTATGACATTGGATTTGGCAATGATTTTTTGGATATGGCAAGCAACAAAGCAAAAATAAATAAATGGGACTTTATCAAAATTTAAAACTTTTGTGCATCAAAAGAAAATCAACAGAGTGAAAAAGCCCGCAGAATGAGAGAAAATTTTTGAAAATCATATATATGATAGAGGATTAATATCTAAAATGTATAAAATTAGTATTCAGAATATATAAAGAACTCTCCCACATAAATCACCCCAAGTAACCCAGTTGCAACAATGGACAAAGGACCTGAATGTATACCTCCAAAGACTTCCAAAGAAGATATGCAAATGACAAGCACCTGAAAAGATGCTCAATATCACTAATCAATTAGGAAGATGAAAACCAAACCACATAAGATACCATTTCACATCTATTTGAATGACTTTTATTAAAAAAACAGAAAATACAAGTGTTGATGAGAATGTGGGAGAAAAGCAGAACCTTTGCACATTGTGCATTGGAATGTAAAATGGTTGTAGCCATTCTGGAAAACAGTATGGTGTTCTCTCAAAAAATTAAACATATATGATCTAGCACTTCCACATCTGGGTATATATCCAAAAGAACTGAAAGCAGTCACTTGAACAGATATTTGTACACCTGTATTTATAGTAGCATCATTTACAATAGCCAAAAGTGGAAGTAACCCAATTGTCCTATGGCAGATGAAAAGGTAAAGGAAATGTGGTATATGCATAGAATACAATGTTGCTCAGCCTTAAAAATAGAAGGAGGGGTGCCTGGGTGGCTCAGTTGGTTGAGTGACCGATTGCAGCTCATCATGATCTCACCATTTGTGAGCTCGAGCCCTGCATCAGGCTCTCTGCCGTCAGCGTGAAACCTGCTTCAGATCTTGTCTCCCTCTCTCTCTGCCCCTCCCCTATTCATGGGCGGGTGCTCTGCTCTCTCTCTTTCAAAAATAAATAAACATTAAAAACAAAAAAGGAAATTCTGACATGTGCTACCATGTGGATGAAACTTGAAGACGGTATGCTAAGTGAAATAAGCAAACACAAAAGAAATAATTCTGTATGATTCCATTATATGAGATCCCTAGAGTGGTCACATTCATAAAGATAGAATGCAAAACAATGGTTGCCAGGTTCTGAGAGGAAGAGTGAATGAGGAGTTATTGTTTCACGAGTATGGAGTTTCAGTCTGGGAAGATGAAAAAGATCTGGAGATGGACGGTGGTGATGGCTGCACAATGATATGAACTTAATGCCACTGAACTGTATGCCAAAAAATCATTAAAATGGTACATTTCATGTTACGTACACTTAATCACAATAAAATAAATAATTAAAGCATGGTAAATTTTTTTGGTATGTGTTTTACTGCCATTTTTTAAAAGAGTAAACATGAAAAAAAATCTGTTTTGTTTTTTTTTTTACTTCCTAGCATCATCTATATAGTTGAGCACTTCCTGTGTCTCAAAATAGCCTCTTTTCTTGGCTTCTGTGTATGTAGATTGCTGTCCCAATGTTTTCAATAATAATTTTTGAGCTCAATTTTGAAACTTTTCAGGCCAGTTTATAAATGATTTGAATGATATTATGGTACTGTTGTGACATCTAATATAGAAAATTAATGCTGACCTATTCTGTGAAGTTAAACCTTCCCAGGGGATGCTGTAAGAATCCATAGCTACTAGAATCATTGCAGAAATATTATTAACATGAACTTGAAATATTTCCTAAATTAACAAAACATCCTCTTTTTTTTCTATCCTGTATGTGTATTTTAAAGGAAAAATAGGGGTGCCTGGATGGCTCAGTCGATTCGGCGACCGACTTCGGCTCAAGTCATGATCTCATGACTTGTGAGTTCAAGCCCCGTGTCGGGCTCTGTGCTGACAGGTCAGAGCCTGGAGCCTGCTTCAGATTCTGTGTCTTCCTCTCTCCTCTCCTCCTCCCACCTTGTGTTCTATCAAAAATAAATAAACATTAAAAAAAACTTTTTTAAATAAAAATAAATTTTGCTACATTTGGTGGAAATACACTACATTTATGGGTAATGAATGGCAATAATGATTTTTTTCTATATTTAATTTAGCCAAAACTTTTTAGGTACTAATAAAATATTAAGACTTTTTCACTTTTATATATTGCTGGTAGGGATGAAAAATGGTACCACTTCTGTGTTGAAGAATTTGGCAGCATCTAGCAAAATTAAATATTTATCTTTTGATGCAACAATCCTACTTCTAAGAATATATCCCAAAGTCATACTGCAGTCATTTAAAAGACGTATGAATATGGCTGTTTATTGCAACACTATAGTAAAAAATAAAAGACCAAAACAACTCAAATGTCCATCCATAGGAACCTGGTTGAATAAACTGTGGTATATCTGAGCAATGAAGTACTGAATAACTATAAGAAGGAATAAGTATTTCTATGTATGCCTATTAAGTGTTCTTCACTGTACTGGGTCAAAAAAAAAGTAGATACAGAAAATATTTATAGTATGCTATTATTTATTTACCTTTACTAAAAACCAAATAATGGAAGGATTAAATTTAAAAATAAATGGTTACCTATAGAAGAAAGGAGGGGGAACATAATGGAGATGATAGAATAAAAACTAGACTTTTTTGAGACTTCTTTTATGGATATGACTTCGGAATCCTTTTATACAATTCCAAACAAAGCTAAACTTAAAAAAAATCCCTAACAATAAAAAATGAAACCAATGAATCTGGGTTCCCAGTCAGTAGCATAACCACACATAAAGGAACCATGGTGACTCTATCACACCATAATTTGACTATTTTTTCTTGGTACAATCTACTCTAAGTAGAAAGAAAAATCTTAAACTGTTTTCAATAATCATGTTTTTGGTGCTAGTATTAGCATTGTTATTTTTAGACTGTTGTGTGGATATCACGAGATTAAATCAGATGGATAATTGTAATGAGAAATAAGGTTTTTGTCATGGCTGAAAGGAAATAGAGATATCAGGTTGATAGAATTAAGAAAAAACCCCGTAGTTTTGAATTTGAATCAGAGGCATTAGTATGATCTTATAATATATTGTATCTAACAACTGAAAATATTTAAAACTATGACCAAGTGGCAAGGACATTTCCGGCATGAAGAGTGTGGTATCTAAATACCATTCTCAATGAAAGGAACCAAGACCTACTGTAGAAATTGCTGATTCCAGGTCTGGGGCAGGGGATATGTATGATGATTCTGGAACATCTTGTCATAGCTTTCTTGAAAGCAGGAAAACTTTCAAAGTCTACTAGAATTGTGTCAACTTGAATTGACTCTATCTTGTTAATGACTCCAGTGAATGAAATGTATCAAATTTGTTTGTTTTGGGCTCATAACAAATCAAACACACACAACCCCTAAACAAACAGTACCTTTGGAGGATGCCTAGGACCGAACTAATTTTTTTTTAATAAACATATATCAAAGATTATATTTGACTCGTTATTTAATGAGGGAACCAGTAAAACTAACAACCAGTTCCAAGGAGAATTCAAGCTATGTGCATACATAGGCCATCAGCAATGCTGAAATAAATTTACAAATAGATGTGAAAGTGGTCAGCACCCATGGGATGGCGATCATTGCATTCTACCAGACGAAATTCATTTATATTTATATTATCAAAAATAATTTACATTACTAGTCTTATTCTGTAATTTAGAGTTGTAAAATAGCTTAAAGACAATGAAAGGCACAAATAACTCAGAAGAGTGTACTAGACGGGATATCCAGTATTTTTTCCCATTTCAAAGTGTTTAACAAGTTTTCGTGACACTCTCTCCCCTCTTGATCATATTAATATTAAAGATTATTTTTTTTAATTTTTTTTCAACATTTATTTATTTTTGGGACAGAGAGAGACAGAGCATGAACGGGGGAGGGGCAGAGAGAGAGGGAGACACAGAATCGGAAACAGGCTCCAGGCTCCGAGCCATCCGCCCAGAGCCTGACGCGGGGCTCGAACTCACAGACTGCGAGATCGTGACCTGGCTGAAGTCGGACGCTTAACCGACTGCGCCACCCAGGCGCCCCAAAGATTATTCTTGATTACAAGAAAAATTTTGTTTAAAGTTTTGTTTCATTAGAGTTAGCCTGATTATTTACATAGGTGCAGCAAGAATATTAACTAACCATTATAGGTCCAAGTTTATTTAGTAAATATAGCACCATATCAACTAATTATTTTGAAATCTGGAAAATAAAGAATTGAACATGCATCCTGGTTTTCCTATGTGAACTGTACTCTAGAGTGACAAAACAATTGATGAGGAAAAGTATTCTATATACTGATCCCTGGGAATAAAGAAAGAAGAAATGATGGCATTATAGATAGCGTTTTAGAAACACTAACAATTTAATGATCTAAGCAATCATTAAGAATGGCTGCCAACATCATAGAGAGACACATTATTTGCCTTCTATTAGTCTGAATGTTATCAAATCTCTGTGTGTAACCACCAAATTACAAGATATCCAGAGGATATGGAAATTTTAACTAATAGGAGGAGACAATCAGCAAAGTTAGGCTGTAGAAAACTCTATGGGACAAATAAACTGGTTTCTTCAATAACTTTCTTGGAAGAAAAAGATACAATGGAGGGGAAAACCCATAAATTAAAAAAAATATCTTAAGATTTAGAACAATTAGTTTCACTATATGGAACTCCTTTGTATCCTGTGTAAACTGATTCAAAATAAGATATTTAAGGAAACTTGAACTGTGAACATTTGATATTAATGAATGATTAATTTTTCTAGAGGTGATGACATTATTTTGGTTATGTTTTCAAAACCAATCTTATTTTAGAAATATTCGCTGCCATATTTAAGGATGAAATCATACAGTGTCTGATATTTACTGCAAAGTAATCTAGAGTGGAGAGGGTATAAATGAAATGCAACAGACCATTTGGTTAGTTGTTGAGTCTGGGTGATCGGTATGTGGGACTTGATTAAACTGTCTTGTCTGGTTTTGCATCAGTGGGAAGTTTTCCACAAAGAAGTTAAAAGAAATAAATTTAAAGGCCTTCTAATAAACAAACTACTTCCATTGGTTTTCTTTAGTAATTTCTAACTTGTTATTTTCAAGACTGTATAAAACTATTTTGTAGTTTTATAGTATTTTCAAGTTTAGCCTCTAAGATATTTTACAATGTAATTCAAATTAAAAAATAATACTGCCCTTTAAAAAATATAACTGTTATTCATACAATTTTTTGATCAACTGAAAGCTTTTTTAAAGCCAAATCACTTTTCCTTCAAACTTCTCCAAGTGAATAATCAATTTTTTGTTTGGTTTGTTTCCAGATAACCTTTTTCATGCTGCTCTCTGCAGTGTGCGTAATGCTGAATTTGGCTGGTTCAATTCTCTCCTGTCAGAATGCTCAGCTAGTCAACTCCCTAGAAGGCTGTCAGTTGGTGAGTAATGAAATGCAAACCTTTTGATAAAGGTCATAGGCTTTGATTTTACCTGAAAGTAATTTTAAAGATAAATTTTGTTATATCCTTGGATTTATTGTGATATTTTATAATTGTGTAAGGAATTTAAGTTGACTCATTTCTAAAAACTACCTTAAATTAAAAGCTGTCCTCCTTGTAAATCAGTTATGAATAGGATATTTTTAAGGATCACAGTGTAATGCTGTTTTAGAACAAGTGTCTTTAGTAATGATTATATTTTGGCATTTATTGCATTGATTTTTATCTCCACTGAATTTTTAAAAAATCAATTTTACAAGTCAATCTTAAGTGCTAAGATACATGTAAGCTTGATAATGGGTGCTAGTTCACAGTTTTTTCAATTAAAAAAGTGGATTATCTTTTAGGAATAGATCTAGGAAACTTGTAGACAGTGTGCTGTGTACATTGTAGGGGATCAATAGATGGTTTGTTAGCTAGAACCTTCATTCCGTATCATGAGTTAGCTCCTGGTACGGTAATATGTGCTTCTGGGTGGGGCAGAAATCGAAGTGTATCCAGTCACATTCAGTAAGGGTATAGTTTGACTCCCGATGTGACCATGGCTGCTGGATGCGAACCATTGGTATTTGTTTATTTACCTTGGAGACAACACAGGGCTACCTTTTAGAGCCATTCTCCTCCACAGCTGCCTGTGTACATGCTGGGCCCATGGTGATTATTTCTGGGAGGTCAGGGGCTATACTGAATTACCTAAAGCTTTTCTGTAGCAAGGCCGTGCTTACTTTTCCTGTGGCCATGCTGTTTGTGTTCGAAGGAACAGCTGTTGCGAAGTGCTGCTCTCTAAAGTTCTTAGCAGCAAAGCTAGAAGGATTAGTGTAAGTTGGCACAGTTTCGATACAGAGGCACCTACTGAGTTCCCAAAACTGTGAGAGCTTCATCTTGCTATTTTCTGTTCGGTATGGCCTAGACCACCTTGATCAGATTTCACCCCAATATGATGTACAGAGTATCCCTTGGTATGATGCAGTATTGCTTGTGACTAAGAAATGATAAAACCTGGAGTGCCTCCACCATCAGAAAGGGTCAGTTGCCAGCTTGCATCCATAACTGGGTTAGCCTCTTTATTCCTAAATACAGGGTGCTGTGAATATGATAACATCTGGCAACTGACAAGAGACTGTCCATTTTTCCTCTGATCCCCATTTTTCAATGCAAGGCCTTGTGTTTGGGAGACAGTGTTTGGGGTGATGAGACGTGCATGGAAGTCTATATCAAGCAGAAGGCCCACACCTAGTGTCCCATCTCAAAAGGCTGACTCCTGTGGGTCTTAATCCCAGACCCCATTTTCCTACATCACAAGCAGCATGAAAGGATAGAACAGGTAGATTTGGTTTCCTTTATTCCTTTCTGTCTTCAGTACCCCCCTGAATAAATTTAATGGACATCATGTACACTCATGCACTTTCACATACATCTTGGTTATAGAGCACTGTGGAATCATCAATATTTATCTGACTTTAGAGCTTAATCCTAAGCATCGCTCTGCCCTGGCTCATACATGGCAGGTAATTCCCGAATGAGATCAGTGTACCTGCTTACTGAAATGCAGTGTGTATAGTGGAGAGAGTAGTGGATTTGGAATCAGCAAACCAGGATCAAAGTCATGGCTTCATAACTGACTACTTATATGACTTAGGACAAATCACTTTCCCTGTATCAGCTTTACTTCTCTTTCCTGTTATGTGTGGGTATTACCTGCCCTGAGCTTTTCATGAGATATTTAATAAAATAGAATGTATAAAACACATAAAAAGTATACTTCTTATTAAAAATGTTTAATTATAATATATAATTACTATATATAAAATACATAATTATAATATATAATTACTATAGAAAATTAATAATAACTATAGAAAACTTAGAAAAACAAAATACACTTGTCACCCTACAATCCAGTCTTTCCAGTCTTTTCTGTGCATATGTGTGTATGTGTATGTATTGTGCATATGTACTTGTATACATATGTGTGTGTATTTAATGTACATTTAAATGTGCTGTACTCTTCATGGAGCTTCGTGATTTGGTTTTTTATTGATTGTGAACATTATTTCATGCTTTAAATTTTTCCTACAACTTTACTTGTAGTGGCTGCTCGGTATGAATGAATACAGCATTATTTATTTAACCAGTCTCTCTCTGCTTTTCTCATGTATGAAGGTTGCCATTATCTTTAAAGCTTTTGTTACATATTGACCTACTGCCTTCTAAAAGAGTTTACCAATTTGTAATCCCAATTTATGAGAATGCTTTTCTTCCCACACCCTTCCCAGCCCTGAAAATTGTTACTTTTTAAAATTTATGCTAATTTGAAATGACATCATTGCTTTAATTTGAATTCCTTTAATAAGATTGACCTTTATTTATAATTGTATATATGTAAGTTTATATATGTACATGCATATATGCAATTATATATGTGTGTATACACACCATTTATATTTCTTGTTCAGTGAGTCGACTGTGACTTTTACCCATTTTTAGAAGTATTTATATTAGTGATTTGTAAGAACTCTTTATATATGTAATTGTATAATTCATTTATTTTATAACCGTACATACATATATATATGTGTGCATGTACATATATGTAATTTTATATGTATATAATTTATATTTCCTCTGTGAATTGACTGGGGCCTTTACCCATTTTTAGATTTAACTATCTTATTGATTTTTAAGAGAGTCTTACATTTTGAGTCCTACAGCTTGTATTGGTCAAATGTATTTCCTGGATTGTTAGTTGCCTTTTATGTTTAGTGTATTTAAATCTATGAATGTTTTCCTTTGTGATCTTATCTTGGAACCAATAAAAGACATTCTTCCCAATATCATGTACCACCCCCCCCCTTTTTAAATATAGTTAACTCTTTATATTCTGGAATTTGTTTAATGAATTTAGCTATTTTCCCCAAATGAGTAGCTAACTTTCCTAAAATGATTCCCTGAGCAATCTAATAATTTCCTGATTACTTGAAATGCCACCTAAATTCTAAGAGTCCTTTGGTGGCAAGCTACAAAAACTGACAAAGCCATAGGCTATTTATTGCAAAGACGATAGAGCCTATAACCAAGAGAATTAATTAGGCTTGGGAACTGGTTGGTTCCAGGGAAGCTTCTGTGGATGCAGAAGCCTGTCCCAGACCGGCTACAGACACCCTGAACTCACTGGGGTTTTGTTCTGCACAAGTGAACAATTCCAGTGCTTTATAATCTCTGTCCCATTTACTCTAGAGTCAGAACCCAGAGAGAGAAAGCATTTGATAGGCATTTCTGTCAAGACAGAAATCTACGAAACTGTTCCACTAAACTGAATCCAAGGCAATTTAAGAGGTAATTCCCAAAAATGAATTTAGGTGCTATTAGGAAGGGTAGGGAGTAGGAGGAGGCAAGAAATGTATGGTAGGTGGTCAAAAAACAGCCAATATCTACTCTACCAGCATTATCATATATATGTACACATACACGTAGATACTAGTGTCTATTTGGTATGATTGAATTTTTCATTCTCATCTCCTCCTATGTCCATTTATTTATATTCCAAACAATATTACTTTAATTACACACACACACACACACACACACACACACACACACACACAGGAACTTGTAGGGCAAGCCCTACCCCCACTGGCCTTCCAGACTTTAACCTGCTTCTTAAAAAATATTCTTACCTATTCTTAAAAGTTTAGTCTTCCAGATGAGTTTAAATTTTTTTTGGTCAAGACTCAAAAGGAATATATTTAAGAGTTGAATTGGAATCACATTAAAATCATAGATTGTCTTGGGGTAGAATTGACATGTTAACATACCATGTTTTCCCATTCAGGAACATTGTGTGCGTTTTGGTTTATCCAAATTGTTTTAAAAATCCTCTACCGCAGGGGCGCCTGGGTGGCGCAGTCGGTTAAGCGTCCGACTTCAGCCAGGTCACGATCTCGCGGTCCGGGAGTTCGAGCCCCGCGTCAGGCTCTGGGCTGATGGCTCGGAGCCTGGAGCCTGTTTCCGACTCTGTGTTTCCCTCTCTCTCTGCCCCTCCCCTGTTCATGCTCTGTCTCTCTCTGTCCCAAAAATAAATAAAAACGTTGAAAAAAAAAATTTAAAAAAAAAAAATCCTCTACCGCAGTTTTTGTTTTCCTTTAGGATATCTAGTATATTTCCATATCTGTATGTATGTTTGTCTTTTTCCTCTGCATAATTAAAAATTAACTCATTTTCTCTGCATATATATAATAAAATAAAATATAAATATAGAATATAAATATATATATATTTATATATTCTAAATTTCTTTTCTATTCCAAACTCCCACCTCCTTCCAGAAAGTTTTTGGTAGCCAGACATTTTGTATGCTTATTTTGTATGTTATCATTTTTACACACATGCAAAGTCTATTCTATAAATCATTATTCACACTGCTTTTGTCAGCCAGCCATGTAACTTGGCAACACATTGTATAACAGCACTTGGAGATCTTCCCAGCTGTTAAATAGAGAGCAGCAGAGAATTCCACTGGATAGATGGATGCAGGATGACTTATTCAACCGCCACTTAATGAAGGACAGGTTAGGGGTGTTTGTAATGTTTTGCTAAAACAAACATGGCAGAGATCACCCTTTGTGCACATTCCTTACTCAACAAATAGAAAGTGGTTATTATTGCTGCTGTGGGGACCAGACTAGAGTAAAGGGTACCGTGGCCAACCAGAGAGGGATATGCATGTAGATCTCAAGAAGAAATTACTAAGAGTGTCCTTTCAGACAAAGTATAAGAACTCACTTTAAATTTAGAATGTCGTTCCTACTTTAACCTCCAAAGATGGGACACTGGACTCTTGCCAACAGTATATGACTGTGCCCAATTATCCAGATGCATGCAAACTTCTATGTGTTATCAGAGATTTTTTAGTCTTTGCCAATCTGGCAAAAATGTAAGATCTTAATCTGTAATTTGGATCTCTTTAATTAAAAGCAAAGTTGAGCATCTTTTACGTTTGTTTAGAAGTTATTTCTTTAGGGGCACCTGGGTGGCTCAGTTAAGTGTCCACTCTTGATTTTGACTCAGGTCATGATCTCACAGTTGGTGAGATCAAGCCCCATATTGGGCTCTGTGCTGACAGTGTGGAGCCTGCTTGGGATTCTCTACCTTTCTCTCTGCTCCTCTCCTGCTCTCTCTCTCTCAAATAAATAGACTTTTTTAAAAAGTTATTTCTTTATTTGCTAACTGCAGTTCATTTTTATTGTCTATTCTACTGTCATGTTGCTGTTCACAATTGATTTGTAAGTGCACTTTCTATATTAAGGAAACTGCCCATTTTTATATGTGTTGCAGGTATATATTTTTCATAGTTTTTTTATTCATTTCTTGACTTTTTTTGGTATTCTTGTGTGGAAATTCCATACACTCAAATTTCTTTTATTCGTTTATATATTTTTACCCTTAATGACTTCTGGTTTATATGTTTTGCCTAGAAAAGCTTTTCCTGCTCCAAAATTATAAACAGTTTTTCCATTTTCCTTCCAGAATTTTAGGGTTTTGTTTTTTAAATATTTATATGTTCCATTAATCTTAGATTTATTTTGCTATAAATATCATTATAAAATACTATTTAAAAATAATATCATTAAAAAAACACATGTGGACGTTCCATATTTCTTTAAAATTTTAGTGCTAGATATTTTAAATACCTTGTTGCTCTGGTGGGTGCATTTTTAAAATTTATTGTTTCATATTAAAAGAAGACTCTAGTGGTGTATAAGACTTTCAGTGATTTTTTTATTATTTACATTTAAAGGTATGTGACACTGAATGTACAATTGAGTCTTTGATCCATAGTTTGTCAGAAGAAATAATTATAATATTGTCTCTGCTTTCCAACGTTTTACTTGTTTTTTTGTCCTGTCTACTTATTTTGTTTAAAATTATCAAAATAACATTAGATATTAATGGTGATTCATCATTTACTTTTTGTTCCTGAATATAATGATTCACTGTCAAACATGGTACTGAGCTATAGTTTCAGATAGCTTTTTTGTAATGTTAAGGTGATAAAATTCTATTCATATTTTACTGAGAGTCTTTTAAAAATAAAATGGAGGTTAAATTTTATAAAGTTCTTTTGACATCTGTTAAGATTATATATTTTTTATTTTGATCCATTGGCATGGTAGATTACATTAATACTCTCAAGATTAAGCTACATGGAACATAATTGGAATGAAATCCCCATAGTCTTTTAAAATATTATTGGATTCTGTCTGCTGATATTTTATTTATGATTTTTCATTTGTATTCATAAATGTAATTAATTTGTAGTTTTCATTGGTCTCCTACCCTTCCATATTTTGTTTCCTGATTATAAGTAATTTTTTATAAAAATTAGTTGAATAAATGAAATCTAAGGAATTTTCTGTTCCTTGATGAATATTGATACTCAAATGTATAATTCTCTGGGTCCAGCACTGTTTCATAAAATAATTATTTAAATGTAATTTTCTATTCCACCTTTTTTTCTATTTCTTTCTAAGCTTTTGACAGTGTCTGTATTATTAACATTTTTTCATTATGTTGGCCTTTCCACATTTATTAATATGAAGTAATGCAGTGAATTGTCTCAAAAATATCTCTTGTAACATTATGTTCTTATTCCTTTTATGTGTATTCATTCTGCTTTAAATTTTCTATTTCTCTTCCTTTCATGTTATATTTTTCCAGAAATGTATCTATTTTATTTATTTGATGATTCAAACTACCAAAGAAATGAAATTTTGAAAAATTTCAAAACTACAGAAGTATAAAAAGTCCTCTTTAATACCTCTTTAATGCCCTCCATAACGGCATGTACCCTTATGGAAGTTTCTATATGTAAAATCAAGAAATAGCCTCAGATCCAGTCCTTCTTTTTGACTCCTGCATTAGGTTCAATGGATGCAAGTTGTACCAGGCCCTAACCTACAAGGCACTTAAATGGTCTCTAACTTCTAATGTCATAAATAATCCTGGAGTTCATTGTCTTATAAATAACTCTGTGGACAAGTCTGTATGTATTTATGTAGGACATTTCCTAAAAGTTGGATCAATGGCCCAAAAGGTAAATGTATTAAAATTTTTGACTGGTAATGCCTTCCAGAAAGGGTTACATTCATACACACTTCCATCTGCAGTCTGTGGGAATGAGTGTGCCCCACTCCTGTGCCAAAGTTACATACTACCAATGTTGAAAACATTTGCCAGTCTGAAGGATGAAGAAAGAAATCTCCTTATTTTAATTTGCATACCCTGGTCATTAGGGAGGTTGAGCTTTTTTTTTTTTTTTCTTTTTTGTTTTTCAGAAGCAGAATTGAATGTACATTGGGAAAGATTCTTGTTTTCAGGTTTTTCATGCCTTGAGGAAAGTCTTACACCTTTGTCAAGTGCTTAAACATTTTGTATTAACTTTATTCCTAGTTTGTTTGCAGTTTTTGATGCTAATGTCAAGGGTATTTTTCATCATTTTTTAAATAAATGATTATTGCTGTAATATAGGAAAGCTATTGATTTTTTTAAATTAAAACTTTCATTTTGAGATAATAATGGATTTGTGAAAAGTTGCAAGAAATTATGCAGACAAATCTTGTAGATTTTCCCAGTTTCCTGCATTGGTAACATCTTACAGGGTTACTGACATTGATATAGTCAAGATGCAGAACATTTCTACCACTATGAAGTTCCCTCATGTTGCTTTTTTATAGATATACTCACTTCCCTTCTACCCCTTCTCCCTCCTTAACCCTTGGTAGCCACTAGTCCACTAGAATACTCCACTTCTTTCTTTCTTTATTTTAGAGAGAGAGTGCATGAGTGAGGTAGAGGGTGGGGGAGAGAGAGAGAGAGAGAGAGAGAGAGAGAGAGAGAGAGAGAATCTCAAGTAAGCTCCATTCTCAGCACAGAGCCCAACTTGGGGTGTGATCCCATGACCCTGGGATCATGATCTGAGCCGAAATCAAGAGTCAGTCACTTAACTGACTGAGCCACCCAGGTGCCCCTCTGTCTTTTTTTTTTTAATTTTCAAAATGTTATATAAGTGGAATCATACAATATTTAACCTTCAGAATTGGCTTTTTTTATTCAGCATAATCCTCTGGAGATTCACTCAGGTTCCTGCACAGCCTAATAGTTTTTTCCAGTTTACTCCATAGAGCAGTATTCCACTACATGGATATTCCATCGTTTGTTTGACCATTTACCTGTGGAAGGACATCTGGACTAATTCCACTCTATTACAAATAAAGCTGCTATCGGGGCACCTGGGTGGCGCAGTCGGTTAAGCGTCCGACTTCAGCCAGGTCACGATCTCGCGGTCCGTGAGTTCGAGCCCTGCGTCAGGCTCTGGGCTGATGGCTCGGAGCCTGGAGCCTGTTTCCGATTCTGTGTCTCCGTCTCTCTCTGCCCCTCCCCCGTTCATGCTCTGTCTCGCTCTGTCCCAAAAAATAAATAAAAAACGTTGAAAAAAAAATTTAAAAAACAAATAAAGCTGCTATGAACATTCATGTAAAGTTTTTTGCGTGAACATAATTTTTCATTTCTCTGAGATAGATACCCAGGAATTGCTGGGTTGTGTATGGCAGGAGCATGCCTCTTCTTTTTTTTTTTTTTTTTTTGAGACACTGCCAAGCTGTTTTCCAGATTGCCAATATCATTTTACATTCCCACCAGCAGCGTACAAGAAGAGATCTAGTTTCTCTGCATCCTTGCTAGCATTGGTGTTGTCATTTTTTTTTTTTAACTTGAGCCATTCTCATGGTATGGAGTGATGTCTCATGGTGCTTTTAATTTGTATTTCCCTGATGAATAATGATGATAAACAGCTCTTCCTGTGTTTCACTACCATCTGTATATCCTCTTTGGTGTAGCATCTGGTCATATTTCATATCTTTTCCCCAATTTTTTTAATACTATTGAGTTTTGAGAATTCTTTGTATTCTAGATCTAGTCATTTGTCTAAGATGTGCTTTGTGAGTTGTTTATCCCTATTTCATCCTCTTAATAGGGTCTTTGACAGAGCAAAAGTTTTTGATTTTGATGAAGTCTGATTTATCTATTTTTGCTTTTATGGAGCATGCTTTGGGTGTCAAGTGTAAGAATTCTTGACTTACCCCTAGATCTTACTAATTTTCTCATAAGCAGGGGCAGGAACTGCATTTCCCCGGTAGGCCTCTAATTATACCTGCCTGACTGGGAAGAGTGGGGGTGCCTCACGACTGCTCCCCAGATGGCTTATACTGACAGGGGGTGGGAGAGGGCCTCATTATTACTGTGGGGTAGAAGCCCAAGCTCTCTGTGTCGTTTCCCTCAACACTGTGGGTGGAGGGGAGCTTAGCCTTCATCTCCAAATATGGGATATATGAGGCAAAAAGAAAACCCAGGAAACTCATCGCTGTTCCCTTCCCTGGGTCCTGAGGTCCCTAACCAGTCTATGCTTTTCAGAGTGTTTTAATATACATTTTATATATAACATAGGGGTTTGGGGTTGTGTTTACAGAAATAAGAGGTATATCTCTTATTTTCCAGAAGTAGAAATGCTATTGATTTTTCTTTTATAGAACTTTTTTATTCACTCTAATAGTTTTTCCAATATATCTTTTTCATTTCCAGGTGGACTACCATATTTCTGTGAAAATAAGGAAGGGTGTTGTCCATTTATTATGAATATTTATGTCCATATATTTTTTCTTGGCTTTCCACATTGATTGACATGGGTTTAAGTTGGCATTCAGTACCCTGCAACATAATATGCTTTTAATCTAACCACTGAGCATCATAGACACAGGGTAGGAGACATGGCAGAAAGAAGGGAGAGAGCATCTTCACACCATTAGGAGGTCCAACAGCTTAACTTGTTCATTAGCTACAAAGCTGTTTACTGCTCTCACAGAAGAGGTTCAAGTATGCACAGGCTACTTGACTCAGAGAAACCACAGCCTCTTTCCAGCAATTGATTTTTTGTTTGTTTGTTTTGTCTAACATTTATTCATTTTTGACAGCCAGAGACAGAGCATAAGAGCAGGAGGGACAGAGAGAGGGAGACACAGAATCCAAAGCAGGCTCCAGGCTCTGAGCTGTCAACGCAGAACCCAATGCGGGACTTGAACCCACAAACCATGAGATCCTGACCTAAGCGAAAGTCAGAAGCTTAACTGACTGAGCCACCCAGGTGCCCCTCCAGCAGTTGTTTTTAATCACACGTTTGTAGTCACAGAGCCTCAAGGCCTGCCTGCCAGAGTTCTCCTGATCAGGTGTCTCCCGAAGGGCAAATGAGGCAGACAGAGCATTTCCACATTGGTCTGTGGTGTCCAAGAAAGCAGTGACACCGGAAGTCAGAACTTTCAGGTCACTTTTCCCCAAGTTAGTCTGGATCAGCCCAAACCCTATGTCACCTCCTACTCATGATGAGGATTTACAAGGCAAAAAGTTTGACTAATAAGAGACCTTTTTTATACCATGTTTTATTCCTGACTTTCACAGGTTTGAAAGTGAAAAGGGTTGACCTGAGAGGTCACCCTTTAGTGTAATGTTTGCTGTCAGCTTACGAGAAAGGTGCCCTTGATAACTTAACAGCACTTCTGTCTAGCCTGGCTGGCTAAGATTTTTATTTTAATCAAGAATGCATGTAAATTTTATCACCATCTTTCAACATCTGTGAAGCTGATCATACGACTTTCCTCTTTTAGCTTATTAATGTAGTGATTTGAATTAATAGGTTTTCTAATGCTGAACCAGCTTCCCATTATGGAAATAGGCCCTCCTTGGTCCGGGTGCTTTTAAGGCATACATATTATTCTGCATTCAAATTGCTAATATTTTATTTAAGAGCTGTATGCCTAAATTCATACATGGGATTGACTTACGGTTTACCTTCGGTCATAGACTTGTCCAGTTTTTGTATTGGAATTAAGTATTGGATTGGAATGCTATACTTGGAGGCATTTGGTTCGATCTGTGTTCTGAAATGGTTTAAATAACCAAGGAATTATTCAAGTTTGTTACATCTTGGGGAGTTGATTTGGCTGCTTTTAAATTTTTTAATAGGGTCATTGTGTTATTTACATTTTCTTGGTAATTTTTGTTAATACATATCTTTCTAAAATTGTGTATTTCATCTGTTTTCTGGTGTATTCTTATAAAACTATGGGTAATGTTCTTTTATAATTAAAACAGAACTGTTTAGCAAATCTATAGACATAGAAAGTAGAATGATAGTTGCCTAGGGCTGGGGCCTTAAAGGAAAGTAGGGAGTTTGGGCAGAGTTTAAGTTTATTTTTGGAGAGATAAAAATGTCCTAGAATGGATGTGGCTGCACAACTCTGTCAAGATATTAAACACCAATGAATTGTAAACTTTTCTTGAATTGTATGTGATTTGTCCCTCAATAAGGCTGTTATAATTCTAAAAGTCTTTTGGTTGATATGTTTTCTCTGATTTCTTTTTTTTATAATGTTTATTTATTGAGATTGAGAGAGAGAGAGAGAGAGAGAGAGAGAGAGAATGAGCAGGGGAGGAGCAGAGAGAGAGAGATAGATTCCTAAGCAGGCTCCATGTTCAGTGCGGAGCCCAATGTGGGGCTCGATCTCACCACCTTGAGATTATGACCTGAGCCAAAATCAAGAGTCAGACACTTAACTGACTGAGCCACCCAGGGACTCCTATTTTCTCTGATTTCTAATGCCAAATTATATTTCCTCTCCCTTGATTTAAAGTTTTTTTTTAATGCTTATTTATCTATTTTGAGAGCATGCATGTGCACACCCCAGCGTGGGACAGAGAGAGAATTCCAAGCAGGCTCCAGTCCACACTTCCAGCACAGAGCCTGAAATGGGGATCAAACCCACAAACTGTAAGATCATGACCTGAGACAAAACCAATAGTCAAAGCTTAACCAACTGAGCCATCCAGTTGCCCCAAGTTTATCTTTTTTTTTTTTCAGTTGTTTTTCCTCAAAGACCCAGCTGCTAGTTTTGTTAATCAAGTTGTGTTGTTTTGTTGACTGTGCTTTTTTTTAAGTATTAGCATTTTTTTTTTTTTTGAGAGAGAGAGAGAGAGAGAGAGAGCAAGATGGAGGGAGAAAGAGAATCCCAGGCACACTCCACACTCAGCACAGAGCCTGATGTGGGCTCTATCCCACGATGCTGGGATCATGACATTAGCCAAAATCATGACTTGGACTCTCAGTTGACTGAGCCACCAGGTGCCCCTACCATCTTTATTTTGTTAACCCCCTTCTGCTTTCCCAAGGAATATTATGTTTATTTTCTACCTTTTATACTTAAGTGCCAGGGGTACTACTGATAACCCAGTGCTCTCACTGAGTTTCACTGAATTACAGTGAAATTGTAATTTCATTTTTGCTTTGCTATTTAAGCATTACTTAAATTTATCTTCTTAAGTTCTAGGTAGCTAGAGTTTCTTTCTTTTTTCTTTTTTTTTTTTTTTTTGCTTTTTTTTTTACTGTTGATTTCCAATACTATTGCATGAGAACATGTGTTTTCTGAACATATATATGTGTGTATGTATTTTCTCAGTGTGTAGGATTCAAAATTCATTCACACATTTTTGTGTGGAGAGCCTCTTAAGATATAAATTCAATCACGTGCTTTCCATCACACATAGGATGCTGTGCAGAGAGCCCTCCTTGTGGCCTGTGAGCTCTTTGATGTGACCCCTCCTGCTTCCTATTCCTTTGGATCCCTCCTGCCCCACTCCTCCTCCATGGAGCCTCTAGTGATGCCAACCCCCCAGCTTCCCACTCTTCCCCTAGGCCTCCCGCATTTCTCCATACTCCTACAGCCTCCTGTGGTGGTCCTTAACATCCCCTCACCCTCCCTTACAGCTTACCCTGATACAACCCCCCCTCACTATATTTCCCCCCAAACTTCCCATGCTGTCCCTGGGCTTCCCCCACACCTCACCCCAGCTTTCCCAGGGTGCCCTTCGGTCCCCCCACTACACCCCGGGCCCAGCAGAGGGAGTCCTGGGCTCTTGCTCACCTGGGCTGCTCTTAGTGCTGCACTCTCTGCATGGGCTGTTCTTCCTCCAAAGTGGCCAGTGGGAGGTTCCTTTTTATGCTCTAGATTCCAGAATAAGCAGTATATCCCCTGAAGGGCCTTCCTGGACCACCCTATCCCAGAGGTTCCCCACCTGTGTTATTCTTTCCCTAGGGCATTCCGTTTTCCTCTAGAGACTGGCCTTCCCCCCCCCCCCCCATCATTTCCTACTTGGCAAAGCAACAGAGGGGAAACAGCCACAGCTGTGTTGTGCCTTGTCCTACATCCAGGGCCTGGTGCCGTGCCTGGCCCAGAGCGCCTGTGAGTGAGTCAATCAGTGAATGTCTCCCGGCTGCTATTTTCCTAAGAGCCCGGGGGGAAGATAAAAAATCATTTTGGGATTTTAAGTAAACATGATGTTTTAGGTTAATTACAAGAAAAAGCATTGTTGGTTTCAAAAGCCTTTTAAAATGCCTCATCGCGTTTTGTTTCATTGGAGGCTGTTCATACAATGAAATATTACAGAATCAAACATTTGCTTAAAGATCTTTTTCTAGGCCTTTTTTTTTTTTTTTTTGGTTCATTCTGCAAAAGTTTTGGATTTAGTTTCACGCTTTTCTTGCTCTTTTTAAAAATGTATTTTTGGGGCCTCTGGGTGGCTCAGTCAGTTAAGCATTCAACTTCGGCTCAGGCCATGATCTCACAGTTCACGAGTTCAAGCCCCGTGTCTGTCTCCGTGCTGTCAGCTCAGAGCCTGGAGCCTCCTTCACATTCTGTGTCTCCTTCTCTCTCTGCCCCTCCCCCTCTCCCGCTCTCTCTCTTTCTCTCAAAAATAAATAAACATTTAAAAAAATAAATAAAAATGTATTTTTCATTGAAGTATAGTTGACACACAATGTTGCATTAGTTTCAAGTGTAAAACAGTGATTGACAGCCCTGTGTGTTAGTTCTTACATTGCTTTTAAATGAAAGCATAACAGAATGCTCTTCAAATGCAGATCAGTACAACATAATGCATTCTGTGTGTTGGTAAGTATTTCGTCTTAAATGAGAAGACACTGTTTGCCTTTTTTAATATGAAATAAAACATTAATAGATTCTTGTTATAAAAGATGCAAGCAATACATAAATTAGAATAAAAATGAAAGTCCCTCCCTCACTCTCTGCCTCCCACTCCCTGCCACACTGGGTAATTACTTTATGAGGCATCTAACTCTCTTTTTGTGCATTCATATTTATGTGCATCTGTGTGTACATGTACGTGCACAAACATACAGTTTTTTTCACATAGTTTTTTTTTTTAACGTTTATTTATTTTTGAGACAGAGAGAGACAGAGAGAGACAGAGCATGAACGGGGGAGGGTCAGAGAGAGAGGGAGACACAGAATCTGAAACAGGCTCCAGGCTCTGAGCGGTCAGCACAGAGCCCGACGCGGGGCTCGAACTCACGGACCGCGAGATCATGACCTGAGCCGAAGTCAGATGCTTAACCGACTGACCCACCCAGATGCCCCAGTTTTTTCACAGAGTTTTTAAAAATAAACTTACATACTTAAAAATTTTTTTAATGTTTATTTATTTTTGAGAGAGGGAGACAGAGTGTGAGCAAGGGAGGGGCAGAGAGAGAGGGAGACACAGAATCCAAAGCAGGCTCAAGGTTCTGAGCTGTTAGCACAGAGCCTGAAATGGGACTCAAACTCAGGAACCGTGAGATCATGACCTGAGCCAAAGTCGGACACTTAACTGACTGAACCACCTGAGAGCCCCTAAACTTACATATTTTTGCCTCATTTCCCTCCTTGGTAATATTTAGACATTTTCCCTGCTCAATGATATTATTTCAGACATTTGGGTGGAAGTACATAATTGACCCTTGAACATCATGGGTTCATTTATACAAGGGTTTTATTCAATAGATACAGTACAGTACTGTAAATGTACTCTTCCTCTTCCTCATGATTTTCTTAATAACATTTTCTTTTCTCTAGCTTACTTTAGTATAAGAATACAATATATAATTCATATAATATACAAAATATGTGTTAATCAATGGTTCCTATTATTGGTAAGGCTTCTGGTCAACAGCAGGCTACTGGTAAAGTTTTGGCAAACTTAAAAGTTTCATGTGAATTTTGGACCATGAAGGGTGGGTGTTGGCACCCCAACCCCCCTGTTGGTCAAGGGCCAACAGTATAAAGGGAGTTCCTCATTCTTTTAAAGGCAGCTGTGTGCACTTCCCATAATGCACCATATTTACCTGTGCTGAGAGGCAGTTAATTCATGCCCGCTGTTTTGCTATCATAGACATGACCAGAGTAAACATGCATTTTTCTCCTTGCTTTTGATAAATTTAAATATAGTCAGGTACTAACTTTATTAAGAAGAAAATAGGAGTGTTAGTTGGCTCAGTCGGTTAAATGTCGGACTTCAGCTCAGCTCATGAATTCAAGCCCTGTGTTGGGCTCTGTGCTGACAGCTCAGAGCCCAGAGCCTACTTCGAATCCTGTATCTCTGGCTTCTCTGCCCCTCCCCTGCTTGTGCTCTGTCTCTCTCTCTCTCTCTCAAAAATAAACATTAAAAATTGTTTTAAAAAAGAAAACAAACGTAATCTCCATCACTGTAGTACAGAGTGGATTAAAATATTTTTCCTACTTAGAATTGCCACAGGAACTAGACATTTAAGTGGAAAATTTCATAAAAGATCTATATTTAACTCATTTTAATAGATGTTTAGATATAATCTTAAAATGTGCTCTTTGTTATTTTTATACAAAACGAGTACTGATTGCTATGTGATGATAGCAATGGAGGTGATCACTGAGTTTCTTGAGCACTTGTTATGTTCAAGGCACTGCTCTGAGCACATTATATATGTTTCATTCACTTATTCCTGACAACTAGGAATAGGGGACAGGTACTATTTTATCTCCACTTTACAGGTAGGGATATTGAGACCTTGGGAGTTAGATCATAGAGGTAGCCGGTGCTGGCTTCAGTCATCCTATGCCCATAACCACTGGCAAATCATTACATTTCTGTTTTACATAACATTTTTGCTTTAGACTGATACTAACAGCTAAAAAAGGAGAGAGGATGAGAAGCACCAGAAAGTGGAGGTAAAGCTTATGTCTTATTTATTTTTGGTCAAGTAAATCATTGACTACATGGGAAATACTTTCCTATATAGACAAGAATTTCAAGGAACCTAAAGCATAGTTTATATGTCACAAGAAAGAGAAGTGAAAACTGCACAGTTTTATAAGAACTGTGAGCTCTCCTCCAGCCACATTAAGCATGTAACTGGGAGAAGTATCTTTCCCTGTAAGTAAACAGTAACATGAGTTATGTTGTGCTTATCCATGATCACACCACTGTTTTTCTGACCCTAGGTCCTTTTTAATTAGATCCATCACACTGCAGGGACAGTGGGATATATTCTTGTCAGCTGGAAAGCCTGGCTATCCTTGATCCTGCTGTGCGTGTTATCTGCACACTAATTGGACATCTCTCATCTCTGCCCTGTTATGTACCTGTAACGCCAAGAACAAAATAAAAGGTGGCCTCAGGAGATATGACACCTGGGCAAGTGTTTTGATAGGAAGCAGATCTCTACCTTCTTCTTTCTTGTTTGTTTGCATTTCTGTTTGGAGAGCTTGATTTCAGCCTCTCCCCTGTGAATGCCTCCCAGGTATGATGAATGATTTCTGGTAGGTGAAGCCAGAGTACATCCTCTGTTCCTAAAAGTAATGAGCAAAGAATATTTCATAGAACCCAGGAGGACAGGTGATAAAAGAAAAAGCATTTGATAATGAAGGAAGAAGTCATGATATACTTGGGAGTTATAATTTCCATCTTATCCTTATTTCCAAGTCTACCTAAGAGATGTGGAAGGGATTATGATTTTGTTAAGAGACTGTTTCCTGCATTTGTGTGCAGAAAGGATGTGCTGGAGTAGGCTTGTATTGACTTGGGAGAATGGCTTATTAAATTACCAGATTTTGTGATCTGGTTATAGCCATTATTAAAAATTATATTACATAAATTACAATTAATTGCTTTCTATTAAAAACAAAGATAATATATAGGTATATTCAAAATTCACCATTTTTTTAATAAATACACTTTTCTGCATTCATGATCTTAAGGTTATTTACATCTATTATATCCTTATGCTAGAAATACTGTAGAATGTATTATATTAATAAGGTTCTCCAGAGAAACAGAACCAGTAGGAGATATGCAGCTGACCCTCAAACAATACAGGTTTGAACTGCTTGGGTCTACTTATATGTAGATTTTTTTTTCATACAGTACTGTAAATGTATTTTTTCTTCCTTAAAACTTTCATAGTAACATTTTCTTTTCTCTGTCTTACTTTACTATAAGAAATAATAAAATTAGCAAGAACTGAGGGACTCGTGGGTGGCTCAGTCGGTTAAGCATCCAACTTCAGCTCAGGTCATGATCTCACAGTTTGTGAGTTTGAGCCCTGCGTTGGGCTTTGTGCTGACAGCCCAGAGCCTGGAGCCTGCTTCAGATTCTGTGTCTCCCTCTCTCTCTGCCCCTCGTGCTCTCGCTCTCTCTCTCTTTCTCAAAGATAAACATTAAAAAAATTAACAAGAACTTAGACTGATATTCTTTCTGTATCTGATAAACTATAAATAATTATGACTTTAAAACTATAATAGAAAAACTTAAAACACATGGATGTTTAATATTCAAAATAAGAGTTCTAAGAAAGAGAATTCAGTGTCTTGAATATGATACATATGACATACAAAATATGTGTTAATTGACTACTCATGTCATTGGTAAGGCTTTTACTCAACAGTAGGCTATTAGTAGTAAAGCTTTTGGGGAGTCAGAAGTTACATGCAGATTTCCAACTGTGCAGGGGGCTGGCACCTGTAACCCCTGCATTGTTCAAGGGTCAACACATATATACCTGCATATGTAAACATAGATTCATTCAGTCATATGTGAAATTTATTATATACGAAGAGGTCTGTTATGAAGAATTGGCTCACATGATTGTGGAGGCTGAGAGGTCCCATGATCTGCTCTCTGTAAGTGGGAGACCCAGGAAAGCCAATGGCATAATTCAGTCTGAGTCCAAAATCCTGAGAAGCAGGGGAGCCTACAATGTAAATCCCAGGTGAAGGGCCAGAGAAGGTGAAGTGAGATGTACCAGCTCAAAAATGAGGTAGGAAAACAGGGAGTGAATTCCTCCTTATTCCACCTTCTGTTCCATTCAGGACTTCAGTGGATTGGATCATGCCTATACACTTTGGGGAGAGCAGTCTACTGAGTCACCGATTCAAATGCTACTCTTATCCGGAAATACCCTACAGACACACCCAGAAACAATGTTTAATCTGGGCACCTGGAGTTGACATGTGAAATTCATCATCACATGTGGGCTTCTCCTGCTTCTCCTCACAATACTTTCACCGATGTCCTGCTGGTAGCTTAAAACTGGCCATGGTGGGAGTAGATACACTTTTTAATTATGTTGCTTTTACTAAGACATTGGATTCTCTTTCTTAGAACTCTTATTTAGAATGTTAAACATTCCATGTGTTTAAACTTTTTCTATTATAGTTTTAAAGTCATAATTATTTATAGTTTATCAGATACAGAAAGAATATCAGTCTATCTCAGTTCTTGCTAACTTTTTAGCACTTCAGTGTTAATTTGACTAAGATGCATCTTGGAAATCAGCAAAGACTAAAAATCAGGGGTTTATTTATTATCTTGCTCATTGTCCATGTCAGGTATAGATTTTCTTCTCCCCCTCCCCCTCCTCCCCCTCCTCCTCCTTCCTCTCCTTCTTTTTTTGGAAACGCCAAGTAGTAAATATTTCAGACTTTGCAGGACAGATGGTGTCTACTGCAACTATTCAACTCTAACATTGTAGCACAAAATCAGTCACAGACTATAATTCAATGAATGGGCATGGCTGTGTTTTGATAAAACTTTATTAAACCAGGCAATGGACTGGATTTGGCCCATGGATGACAGTTTGCCAACTCTGGGTATAGATTTAAGAAAGTAGTGGAAAAAATGTTAATAATGCAGATTAAACATTTAAGTGTGTTGTGTCTATAGGCATTACACTGAATATAGTACAAAAAGTTGAGGGCATACTCTTCCACTATCCAAAAGTAATATGATTCAGCAAAGAAGTTTCTCATTTCAGGTAAATTTCCAAAAGTCTTTTTTATTTCACTTTTACCATTTTGGTTAACGTATACAAAAAAAAATTACCCATCAAGCATTTATTCATAAACTGATTTATTTGAATAATAAAAATGGATAATGAATTTTATAAGAAACAGCAAGTCAAAAAGTTGCTACAGATAAGAGGGCCAAATCATAATGATTAAAATGTCTACACAGCAGGAAGATATGGCAATTGTAAACATATATGTTCCAAATAAGAGAACACTAAAATATATGAAGCAAAAACTGATAGAGTCACCTGGGTGGCTCAGTTGAGGGGTGGCTCAGGTGAGTGAGCATCCGACTCTGGAGTTCAGCTCAGGTCATGATCCCAGGGTCATAGGATTGAGCACCGAGCACTGTGTCAGGCTCCGTGCTGAGCATGGAGCCTGCTTGGGATTCTCTCTTTCTCCTTTTCTTTCTCTCTCTCCCTTCCCCACCTCTCTCCCCTGCTTGTGCTCTGTCTCTAAAACAAACAAACAAACAAATGAAATATCTGACACAATGAAGGGAGAAACAGTTGATTCCACAGTAATAGTTGGAAGCTTCAATACTACCATTTCAGTGATGGATATGACAACTGGACAGAAGATCAAAAAGAAAGTAGAAGATTTGAACACACTATAGACCTGACAAACATTTATAGCACACTCCACCTAACAACAATGTACTCTATATTCTGTTCATTTGCACATGGAATATTTTCCAGGATAGACCATATGTTAGACCATAGAGTTCACTGACTACAGTGAAATAGTCAAGAAATAGCAAGTCAAATTGAAGTTATGGTTGTATAAATCATAGTTATGTATGTAGAATGTACTTATGTATGGTATATAGATTTTTGTATTTTTATTATTATAAATTGCTTGTTACAAATCCTTTGTGCTATTAAAATTTATAATTAGTTCATATATGTATACAGTTTTGTTCAGAAGAACCCATTGTTAAACATTTATTAGCACATCTCTGTACTGGAGTTTTCTCCTTTGATTCATTTTCTTCTTGCTCCTTTCATTAATACATAATTTCTTCTTTACCTGAACAACTTTTTTTTTCTTTTCCCCACCTTGCTTACTACATTCCATTCCAACCTGGATGTTTTAGTTACCCTTTTGTTCATGTTTCCTTTGTTCCAAATTCTGGCACTGAAAAGAGAAAGAAAAGAAAGAGGAAAGAAGGGAGGGAAGGAGGAAAAAAAACAGTTAATGAATTAATGATGAAAATAAAGCACATCTTGTCTTCCATGTATAAATACCAAAGTGTAGTACACCTTACTCAGACATTATGTCTGGAGTCAGGACAAAAGTATTAGGCAAGAGCTTCATCATCCACTATTCCTAGGATGTTATATCATAGACTTGTTTTGTATTTGATGCTACTTGACAATGAGTGTTATCACAGTGGTTCTGCCTTTCTTTGTATATGCATCCGCCTCTATGTTGTTATTGCTCATGTATTTTAGGGCACTTGGTAAAATCATCTAGACCCCTTATTTAAGCTCTTTAGTTATTCTCTCAGCTCTTAACTGTTAGTGGCTAACTTAAGGAAGCAGTGATGTAGTTAATTCAATACAATATGTCAGTCCCAAATTTACTTACTTTGGACAACAAATCAGTTTTACAGTTTATAATTGAGTGTGGCATCCACTGTTTTTGTAGGAATTTTTAATTCAAAAAGGATCATGCAGTTATTCATATTTTCATTCCATTCCTGACCCCAATCATCTCATAAGTTGTTACAAAGCAGTTTTTCAGGGATAAGAAAAGAAATGAAATGTTTTGGTTTAAAGTGTGGCTAAATCTGGTTGTTAAGGACTTTAAAATGCATCCAGACATTTAAAGAAGAGTTAGTACCTATTCTTCTCAAACTGTTCCAAAAAATAGAAATAGAAGGAATGCTTCCCAACTTATTCTGTGAAGCCAGAATTACCTTGATTCTAAAACCAGACAAAGACCACTTTGGTGTTCTATACAACAAAGGAGAGTTACAGGAAAATATCCCTGATGAACCTGGAAGCAAAAATTCTCATCAAGATACTAGCAAGTCGAATCCAACAGGACATGAAAAGAATTATTAACCATGGTCAAGTGGGATTTATTCCTGGGCTGCAGGGCTGGCTCAATATTCACAAATGAGTCAACGGGATACACCACATTAATAAAAGAAAGGATAAGAACCATATGATCATTTCAATAGATACAGAAAAAGCATTTGACAAAATACAGCATCCTTTCGCGATAAAAATGCTCAAAAAAGTAAGAATAGAAGGAACATACCTGAACATCATAAAGGCCATATATGAAAGGCCCCCAGCTAATATCACCCTCAATGGGGAAAAACTGAGAGCTTTCCTCGTAAGGTCAGCAATACCACAGGGATGTCCACTCTCATCACTGTTATTCAACATAGTACTGGAAGTCCCAGCGTCAGCAATCAGAAAGAAAGAAAGAAAGAAAGAAAGAAAGAAAGAAAGGGCATACAGATTGGCAAAGAAGTCAAACTTTTACTCTTCACAGATGACACGATAACTCTATATTGAAAACCTGAAGATTCCACCAAAAAAAAAAAAAAACCTGCTAGAACTGATACATGAATTCAGCAAAGTCTCAGGATATAATATCAATGTACAGAAACAGTTATATTTCTATACACCAATAATGAAGCAGCAGAAAGAGAAATCAAGAATTTTATTCCATTTATAATTGCATCAAAAACCATAAGATACCTGGGAATAAACCCAACCAAAAAGGTAAAAGATCTGTACACTGAAAACTATAGAAAGCTTATGAAAGAAATTGAAGAAAACATAAATAAGTGGAAAAACATTCCATGCTCATGGATTGGAAGAACAAGTATTGTTAAAATGTGTATACTACCCAAAGCAATCTACATATTCAATACAATCCCTATCAAAATAATACCAGCATTCTTCACAGAGCTAGAACAAACAATCCTAGAATTTTCTTGGAACCAGAAAAGACCCTGAATAACCAAAGTATTGTTGAAAAAGAAAACCAAAGCTGGAGGCATCACAATCCTGGATTTCAAGATGTATTACAAAGGTGTATTCATCAAGACAGTATGGTACTGGTACAAAAACAGACATATAGATCAATGGAACAGACTAGAGAATCCAGAAATGGACCCACAAGTGTATGGCCAACTAATCTTTGAAAAAGTAGGAAAGAATATCCAATGGAAAAAAGAGTCTCTTCAGCAAATGGTGCTGGGAAAACTGGATAGTGACATGCAGAAGAATGAACCTGGACCACTTTCTTACACCATATACAAAAATAAACTCAAAATAGTTGAAAGACCTAAATGTGAGACAGGAAACCAGGAGAAAACAGGTAGCAACCTCTTTGACCTGGGCTGCAGAAACTTCTTACTAGACATGTCTCCAGAGGCAAGGGAAATAAAAACAAAAATGAACTATTGGGATCTCATCAGTATAAAAATCTTCTGCACAGAGAAGGAAACAATCAGCAAAACTAAAAGGCAACTGATGGAATGGGAAAAGATATTTGCAAATGACATATAAGATAAAGGGTTTGTATCTAAAATCTATAAAGAACTCATCAAACTCAACACCCAAAAAACAAATAATCCAGTGAAGAAATGGGCAAAAGACATGAATAGACACTTCTCCAAAGAAGACATCCAGATGGCCAACTGACACATGAAAAAATGCTCCACATCACTCATCATCAGGGAAATACAAATCAAAACCACAATGAGATACCACCTCACACCTGTCAGAATGGCTAACATTAACAACTCAGGCAACAACAGATGTTGGTAAGGATGTAGAGAAAGAGGATGTCTTTTGCATTGTTGGTGGGAATGCAAGCTGGTGCAGCCACTCTGGAAAACAGTATGGAGGTTTCTCAAAAACTAAAAACAGAACTACCCTACGACCCAGTAATTGCACTACTAGGCATTTATCCACGGGATACAGGTGTGGTGATTCGAAGGGACACATGCACCCCAATGTTTATAGCAGCACTATCAACAATAGCCAAAGTATGGAAAGAGCCCAATGTCCATCAATGCATGAATGGATAAAGAAGATGTGGCATATATATATATATATATATATATATATATATATATATATATGATATATGATACTCGGCGATCAAAAACAATGAAATCTTGCCATTGGCAACAACATAGATGGAACTGGAGAATATTATGCTAAGTAAAACAAGTCAGAGAAAGACAAATGTAATATGATTTCATTCATATGTGGAATTTAAGAAACACAACAGGTGAACATAGGGGAAGGAAAGGAAAAATAAGATAAAAACAGAGGTAAACCATAAGTGACTCTTAAATACAGAGAACAAACTGAGAGTTGCTGGAGGGGAGGTAGGTGGGGGGATGGGCTAAATCAGTGATGGCCATTAAGGAGGGCACTTGTTGGCATGAGCACTGGGTGTTTTATGCTGGTGATGAATCACTGGGTTCTATTTCTGAAACCAATAGTACACTGTATGTGAACTAACTTAAATTTAAATAAATAAATTTTTAAAAATGCATTCAGACTTAGAGCAAAATGATACATGCTAGTGTGGAGAAAGAAGCTAATTACAAATCAACTTCCTCTTTTTTCTTTTTCTAAATTAATACTTTTCATATAAAGAAGTAAATTGGAAATTGGAGGAGAATGAACACAGATATAGAACAAGAGTGAAATTTAGAAATTATTTATGGTTAATCCTCTCATGTTAGAAATGAGCAAGGTGAATAGTTCTATCTATATTGATCAGATAACTTATGTAAAATTAGAATAACTATAAATCCCCCTGTTTTTACTCCCTATAGATACTGGATCTGAAAAATCTCAAGAACCCTGTGAAAATAGGTACAAAGACTTGTTTTGTATTTAATGCTACTCTACAATGAGCATCTATAGAATTGAGGGTTAGGATTGTTAATATATAATTTAAATTTTTTCCATTGAAATTTTTACTAAGAAATTTGTAGATTCACATGAAGTTGTTAAAAATAACAGAGATCAACTGTATTCCTTTTCCAGTTTCCCCCAATGGCAACAATATCACAACCACAGTATTGACATTGATACAGTCAATTCATCTTATTCACATTTCCCCATTTTTGCTTGTATTCATTTTTCTGTCTGTGTGGGTGTTATAGAGTATGTGTATGAAGTTTCATGCAATTTTGTCACCTGTGGACGTTCATATATCCACACCACGGTCGAGATACTGAACCACATATTTCAATACCACAATACAAGTATTCCTCATACTAGTCTTTTTATAATGATACCCACATCCTTTCCACCTCATCCTAGGAACCACTAATCTGTCCACCATTTTGAAAATAATGTCACTTCCAAAATGTTACATAAATGAAGTAATACAGTATGTAACTATGTGGAATTGGCTTTTTTCATTCAGCACAATTCCACAGAGATTCATCTAAGTTGTTGTGTATATCAGTAGTCTGTTTCTTTTAATTGTTGTGTAGTATTCCATAGTACATATATATGACTATTGAACCATTTATCTGTTGAAGGACATCGGGGCCAACTCCAGTTTTTGGCAATTATGAATAGGATGCAATGAACTTTCATGTACTGGTTTTTGTGTTATCATAAGTTTTCATTTCTCGGGCATGAATATCTGAGAATGCAATTGCTGTATCATATAATAATTATCTGTTCAGTTTTATAAGAAACTACCAAAGTGTTTTCAGTATGGCTATATCATTTTACATTTCTATCAAAAATGTATGAGTGATCCAGTTTCTCCATATGGTCATCAGCACTTAGTGTTGTCAATATTTTTTTTTTGTTTTTAAGCATGTAGTGATATGATTGTGGTCTTATTTTTCATTTCCTTGGTGACTAATGATGTTGAACATCTTTTTATGCGCTTCACTGACATCTCTGTATATGGTTTAGTGAAATAAATGTTCACATGTCTTGTCCATTTTCTAATTTACTTATTATTTTTATTAAAATTTGTATTTTACCATTGAATTTTGAGAGTTCCTCACATAATCTAGAAATGTCTTGTGTCAAATATATGGCTTGCAAATATTTTCTCCAAGTCCATAATTTGACTCTTCAAACTCTTCTGAGAACAAAAGGTTTTGATTTTAATAAGGCCCAATTTGTTAATTTTTTCCTTTCCTAAATGATGATTTTGGTGTCAAGACTAAGAACTAGTCTGACAATTTTTCTCTGATGTCTTTCCTAAAGGATTTTTAGTGTTGCATTTTAAATTTAAGTCCCAATTGAATCAGTTTTTGTGTAGGGTATGATATTTAGGTCAAGGTTCATTATTTTGCCTGTGATTATCTGATTGCTCCAGACCATTTATTGAAAAGGCTATTCTTCCTCCACCAAATTGCTTTTGCACCTATGTGAAAATACCAGTTGAGAATATTTGTCTGGGTTTCTCTGTTTTCTGTTCTGTTTCATTGATCTATGTGAAACTGGGAGCACTGTCTGCCAATACTACATTGTCTTGGTAGAGTGATTCTTCCTCCTTTATTCTTTTTTTCAAGATTGTTTTAGCTATTGTACAGGCTGTGACTTACGTGTAAATTTTAGAATGTGCTATCTCTGTCTTCAGAAAGTATTGCTGAGATTTTAATAGGAATTATATTAATTTTATATAGCAGTTTGGAGAGAATTGACATCTTCCTGTGTTGAATCTTCCAATCCATGAATATGGTATATCTCTCCATTTATTTACATCTTTTTAATTTTTTCAACAGCATTTCATAATTTTTAGCATACAGATCCTCTACATATTTCTTAAATGTATATTTAAATATTTTGTTCTCTTTGGATTGATGGTAAATGACATTTGTTTTTAATTTTAGTTCTCTGTGTTTATTGTTACTATATGGAAATGTGAATGATTTTTATGTGTTGATTTTGTATTCTGTGACCTTGCTGAATTCATTTTTTAGTTCTAGGAATTTTTTTGATAGATTTCCTGGGATTTGCTTCCAATATGTGTGCATTTTATTTTTCTTTCTTTCCTGTTTGTAATGACTAGAATTTCTAGTATTATGTTGTATAAATGTGGTGAGAATGGACATGTTTGCTTTGTTTGTAATCTTAAAGGGAAAGCATCCAACCTTCCACCATTAATGTAATGTTAGCTACAGGATTTTTTTACACACTGTGTGTGTGTGTGTGTGTGTGTGTGTGTGTACGTGTTTCAGAATGAGATCATTTCCTTCTATTCCTAACTTGCTGAGAGATTTTTAAATGAATAAATTTTGTCAAATGTCTTTTGTTGTTAATATGATCACATTATTTTTTCTTATTTGGTTTACCAATGTGGTGGATTATATGGATTGATTTCTAATGGTAACAAGTTATATATATCTAGAATAAATATTTCTTGGGCATGGTGTACAATCATTCTCACACATTTTTTGGACTTAGTCTGCTAGGGTTTTGTTGAGGATATTTTGCATCTAAGTTCATAAGAGATGTTGTGTTTTGTTTTGTTTTGTTTTTTTAATTGTCTTTATCTGGTTTTGGTATCAGGGTAATAATGGCCTCATAAAATGAATTACAAAGTTTTCCCTTCTCTTTTCTGGAAGAGATTGTGTAGAATTGGTGTTAATTTTTCTTGAAGTGTTTGATAGAATTTTTTAATGAGTCCATCTAGACCTAGAGGTTTCTTTTTGGAAGGTTTAAAATTATGAATTTAACTCCCTTAATAGTTATAAAACTATTAAAATTATCTATTTCATATTGGTTGAGTTGTGGTAGTTTGTGTTTTTCAAAGGAGTTGATTCATTTCATTTAAATAGTGAAATTTATATATGTAGAGTTCATATTACTCTATTATCATTATTGTAATATCTTCAGAGTATAGCGATATCTCCATTTTCATTTCTGATATTGTCATATGTATGTGCCTTTTATTTTTTTCCTTGTTAGAGATTTTTCAGTTTTCTTGCTCTTGTCAAAGAACTAGTTCATCAAACTAAAGATGGTGGTATTGAAGATAATTATTTGTCAATTTTTGTATTTTTTCATATTTATGATTAATTTTGGCTTTGAGTCATTTTTTAAGTCATGAATATAAAGTTTATAATATTATTTTATAAATATTTTATAATTTTTTGTAGATTTTTATATCTCGTGTTCCTCTGTATGCAAGATTTTATCATATCATTGCTAATTTCTGCATCTTTCTTTTTTTCTTCTTCATTGTGTTTAAGTGTTAATAATTAAATGGTATATTAATCTGCTTATAAAGGCAAGAGTCTTTTTTCTCCTTTTTTTTCATTATGGTAAAATACACATAACATAAAATTTACCATTTTAACCATTTTTAATTATATAATTCAGTGGCATTAAGTGCATTCACATTGCTGTGTAACCATCACCACTAGCCATTTCCAGAACTTTTTCATCCTCCTGAACTGAAACTCTGTGCCCATTAAATAGTAACTGCCTGTTCCCTCCTCCCCGCAGCCTCTGGCAGCCACAATTTTTTCTGTCTCTGTAATTTTGTCTACTCTAGGTACCTCATATTAAATCATACAATATTTCTCTTTTTGTTTCTGGCTTATTTCACTTAGCATAATATTTTCAAGGTTGCTTTTTTTTTCTTTTAACTGGTAAGTTTAGCCTATTTATGAGAGTTTGGGTGTAATTCCTATTGACTTATATGTGATGTGTTTAAATTTTCACAGTATGCCTCAGAACTGCAGAAATGCAATCCTCGTTTTCTGTAATGCACCTTGACTTGGCATGTGTCCACTGATTTGGGAAAAATAAATTTGATTCTTATCACTTCCCAGTGATTTAGTCTCTATCAGTTTAAAACAGTCTCTCCTCCAAAATTAACTCTCTCTCTTTTCAGAAGGTATTTAGCCCTTCAGCACTTCTTCCCTCTTCATCTTCTTCTTTTCTGTCCCTGGTGTTAATCTGGGTTTGGGAGACGCAGATTTAGCATCACAGCAGTGGGGGTGGGCAACATGTCACCTGTTCTGTCTGTCCTCCGAGCCCTTTCTGGCCTGCGCGGATGATGACCTATGGCCCACCCAGCTGGATGGTCTGTCCTGGCATCTTCTAGGGATGTTTGAGGCCCTTAGCACGGTCTCAATGCAAGACCTACCTGCCTGGGATTCTCCTGTCTCTCCTTAGGACCGCCTAGGGCACAAAGGAATTCTGGGACCCCCTCACGTCCTACATGTCCCTTATGAATGTAGATATGAGGGCAACATCTCAGACCCTCTCACCCTAAATATGTGACTTCTTTACTTTTACTTCTTTGCAGCTGTCCCAGGTTAGCTCCAAACAAAGGACACTGACCCACAGATGCACACCAACATGTTTAGGGTTTCTGCCGGCTCGTAACCCTTCTCCCTTATTCTCAGCCTGATGTCAGAGGCATGAGCATTCTGGGCCTCTAAGAAGGGACCCTGGGTGAATTCTCACCTTCCAGTTCTTTTCCTGGCTGGTCAAGGCATTGCTGTCTTTCTTTTTGGAAACTCTACCCTTAGGCCACATCCTTGGTCATCTTTCCTCTAGCCAGTCCTCCACACTGCTGCTCCCCGAAACTCCTCCTTCTCTTGGGATTCAGCACAAGGCTGTGACAGGAGCTCAGGAAACATTTGCTGAGTGCTGGTCTGAGCAGGATCTTCACAGGAAACCTCACATCCTGTGTGTGACAATCCAATTCACTTAGCCAAAATAATCAAATTAATAGTTTCTTGATTCAATCTGTTACTGTTTTTAAAAAGTCGTCTATAATTTTTATGAACCAGTTTTTTTCTATCACTGGGGTTTCTCAGGACCCTAGGTTGAGACCCTCAATGGCACATTTTGGAGGAGGCCCTTAATTTTGTGACAATCTCATTCTTTCCAAAGCCTGTTAGAATTTTTTCTTGAGGCTCCTAGCTGCATTTATTACCACCACTCCAATCTCAGAATTGAAAGCATCCAGTAACCAAGCCAACACCAATTATGTAGCCACAGCCCTCAGAAGAGCCCCACAGTAACCAGGGCAACCCTGATTTAGCTTCATCGTGATGAATAATAAATTACGAGAGGACAGGGCCATAGGCTGGGGCTGTTGGAAATGCCTGGCTTTAAAGATGAAGGGAAAGTTGGCAGAAAGTACACAGCGCCTCACGAGGTCTTGTGGGCCTGAGCTCCTTCATAATTTACCCTATTGCCAAGGGCGTAGCTTTTATTCTACTAATCAGGGGTCAAGAAGAGTCATGGTGTTGTGGCCTCTCTTGGCTTCACAAGAAATTTAGCATTTGACTGCTCTTTGTGGTTTGTCGTGATGACACAGAATCTTTCCCCATGTAGCAATGTAATTCTGTTTTAACTCATCTTCATGTGAGTGTGCCATTATCCTGGCTAAAGCTGCAATTTGAAAGTTGATTCCAAACCCCAAAGTTTTCTAGCAAAGAACACATTCTCGGCAAAATAAAAACTGATATGTTTAAAGTAGGCCAACAGTGCAGTTCCATACAAATATTTATCTGCCCTGTGTACATTCCTTTACTCTTTAATTCATTGGGTCAGTACAGTTTTACAGAGGCAGAGCCGTGTATCTGGACAGACAGGTCCTGGCTCTGTGCCCTCCATGCGTGCAGCTCTCCTTCTAAGATGAGGAGTGAATGACAAACAAAGGAGACCATTTCCAACAACTGGAAGCACTACAAGGAAAGAGGCAGGGAAGGGGCACCTGAGTGGCTCAGTCAGTTAAGCATCAGACTTCGGCTCAGGTCATGATCTCACAGTTTGTGAGTTTGAGCCCTGCATTGGCTCTGTGCTGACAGCTCAGAGCCTGGCACCTGCTTCAGAGTCTGTGTCTTCCTTTCTCTCTGCCTATCCCCTGTTTGTGCTCTTTCTCTCTCTCTCTCAAAAAGAAATAAACATCAAAAAAAATTTTTTAAGAGAAAGAGGCAGGGAAGTGTTAGAAGGAAGCCCTGTGCTTCTCTGAGCATGTTACTTGTGACCTGGGGCCTGAGCAACTGAGGAGCAGAGAGGAGGATTTCAGGAGTGGGCGCAGCATGGAGGAGGTCTTGAGGCTAACTGGATGAGTTTGAAGAACAGGAAGGAGGCCATGCAACTGGAGCCCTGTAGGTGGAGAGAGGCACAGGGACTGAGGCTCCCAGAACTTACACCTTAGCCCTTGCTCTATGTCCTTCTGTGTGTCCCATGTACTCAGGCCCTAAGACTTCTATCCACTGAGATCACTGGTGGTTTGTGACTTCTTGGCTGGGGCACTTTGTGACCTTTTCACTCTGTCTTTCCAGTGTCCTGCCACCTGCTAGGTGATGCTTCCTCATCCCTGTATGGAGATATGTGTAAGCTGTGGGTGGGACTGTTTCATTGCCCTGACTCCTACAGTTCATGGAAATGTGAGAAGAACTTGAAGGTGAACCATTGTCTGTCCCAACAATGTGGACTCCAATAGAACATCTAGCACTCTTTAGGAGACCCCCAAATGTCAACATGTGTAGGTGTTTCCTCTTGGGCATGGCCCCCTCTGGTTCTCTGAGCATACAGTGGGGCTACCTGTGTTTGAGGACAAAGCAGGAAGGGAGCTCGGAATGGGCAGCTTCAGACTTGACTTAATCCTTTTTGGGACTTTTCCAGCCTCCCAGCCCTCTGTCAGCTGTGGCTTCTCTGGAGGAGGGTCTTCATTCTCCTGAGATGTCCAGGGTATGGAGGGATGAGGCCACCTTGCAGGGGCTGGAGATGGAGCTGGAGGTCTGGGTGCTCCAGGACCAGCTTCTCAGGTGACTTTTCTGTCCCCTCCGCCTCCTGGCCCATGGGTCTAGCGTTGCATTTATCAGGCCTTTAATATCTGCTTGAAGCGTGGTCTCTACAGGGAAAAAATAGTAATTAAAACCAGCTCATTCTCAAGGTAGCTGACTCACGGACTCCTGAGGGAGAAGCCAGATACAGACTCAATCCAGCCTGCAGCCTTGCCTTGAGGAAGCAGCTCCCACCAAAGACCTAGTGAGCCTGAAAACGGAAATTTTTCAAGAAAAGCTAGAAATTTTATGTGAAGTTCCTCAGTTTTACTCTCAAAATTTTTTATGTGAAGTTCCCCAGTTTCACTCTCAAACGCTAGGTGAGTTCCCCCAAGAATAAAAGAAAGTTAAAAAAAATCACTGTCCAGTGCCCTAAGGGTGACTAGTCCACAGCCTTGCCTACCATTCTTCCTCTCTTGGTTCTTCCACAATACTGTTGGAAGATTTTTTTTTTTTACCTCATCAATACCCAGGATTCCATCTCACTGCTTCAAAGACTGAAGAGGTGGACACAGAATAAAATAAGCAGCAGGCAAAAGTTTATTAGAGTATAAGATCATAAAGGAAGAATAGTTTGAAAAGTCTCTTTACAGAGAGGGGACATTCGAAAATGAATGCCCATGACTATAGGCAAGGAACTTTATTTTATAGGGTTTTGGTTGGCCCCTTCCCTCCCCCACCTTGTTCCTTCTCAGGTCCTACCCTTATTTTTGTGTAGGTAACTCTAAATGCCTGGTCATGCCTTTTTGATTCCCTCCTTTCCATTGGATGAGGGGTGGTCTATGGCCATCCAGTTCCTTGTGGGTCACAAGTTTTATGGTCTAACTATTTTTAGTCAGGTTTTTGTCAATGTCCTAAGGGACACCTGAGGGGGAGTAGGTGGTGTCTGTTACATTTTTTAAGAGGAACTTTATGCCTGAGGGAGTTTGCTAATGGTTGGATGCTCTCAGCATTGTTTTAAAATATGTTTTCCCCACTCAGGGACCTCAGGTCCTAACCTTTCCCTCTCTGACTATTTTATCCTATATTTCCCTATCATAATGCCCTCTCCCCTTGCTGGATATGCTCACACCACTGAAATTGATGAGCAGATCGTCATTTGTTAAGGGCCAATTAGAGGTCTAGTTCTGTAGTAGTAGCAGTTTTGGTTTTACCTAGAAACATACCACAACACTGTGAGCAGTGCATTTTTGTGTATGACTCTAAAAGTTGTGAGAATATCACATCCTATTAGGTGAGAGACCAGAAGGAATTTAAAACTAATAAAAATGCTCTTCTTTACTGGTTAATATTTATGTTATGTTCTAGGAATGAACAGACACTAGTTGACAGGCATTTGCGTCTCTAAATCCTGATTCCAAGTGGGAAAAGCAGGAAGGAGTTGTCAGCCCTGAACTTGCCCCGCTAAAGCAAGGGGTATGGAGGGTAAAGGAGGCCCCCAGCTGCCCCTGAGCATGAGTTGCTGAGATGTGAATGCATGTTCTTTTTTCTTATTTATGTTTAGTTATTTATTTTGAGAGAGAGAGCATGCCAGCATGGGGAAAGGCAGAGAGAGACAGAGAGAGAGAATCCCAAGCAGGCTCCATGCTGTTAGTGCAGAGCCCATCCCGAGCCTCTATCCCACCAACTGTGAGATCATGACCTGAGCCGAAATCCAGAGTCAGATGCTTAACCAGCTGAGCCACCCAGCCACCCCTGAACGGATGCTCTTTCAAAAAGAACGACCAAGAGGGACTACACGCCCTAGATTAGTAAAACTCTGAGAAGCCATGCATAGAGGGAGCCCCCTTTAATTCTTTAACACACTATTCTGCAAGTTAATTTGACCACAGAACCTCATTTAGCTTCTTTCCAATTTTTCTGTTATTCCAAACACGGCTGCTGCAAATACTTGTTTGGGCCTTTCTGGAAGAAAAGCATTAAATGCTTCTCATTTTCCTGTTAACCAGCACCATTGTTCCAGCCTTTTCTCCCTTTCTGCCAGCCACGTGGAGCTCTGCTTTGATTACAGTGCTAACTAATGAAATTTCAGTCTGGACTGAAAATGCAAGTCTATGTATGTAATTAACCAAAGGCATCTCAGAAGGAGATGAAGGCATGGCCCCTCCCCTGCGGGTCCAGAAGAGAAATCTCTGTGTTCAACTAGTTCCATGCTTCTCCAGTGATGAGAACATCTCAGGAAGAGCGGTCTCGTTTTCATGTGCATAGGGAGGCTGGTGTGAAATATTCATAGCTTTCCAACTTACGCTGTCCTTGAAAGTATCATTTGAACAAACAGGTCTTGTAAAAATTCCCAAGACTGTGGAAATCATTGCCATGTCCTGTGAAGATAACCTTCAAAGAGGGCTGGGAGTCTGGGTTAGTGTTCTCATTTGACCACTGCTGTCTGGCAGGAATGTTGCAAATGGCACCTTCAAATTTCCACACTCCCAAGATTCTCTCTCTTATCAGGATGGCAAACACATGATGAAAATTTTGAATAGGCAGAGTATAACTACACAAAGACAAATAAAAATAAAATAGCTGATGACAAGGAGGTATTTTTTTTCTCCTAAAAGATCAGGGAAAGTTATAAGTCTTAATTCCATGATTATATATATATATATATATATATATATATATATATATGTATACACACACACACACATATAGTTATACGTATATATGGCATATATATAGTATATAGTTATATATATATATATATAGTTTTTTAACAAAGAAAGCAGAAACTTTCTTTTTAAAATTTTTTTAATGTTTCTTATTTTGAGAGAGAGAGAGAGAGAGAGAAGGAGCACAAGTGGGGGAGGGGCAGAGAGAGAGGGAGACGCAGAATTGGAAGCAGTCTCCAGGCTCTGAGCTGTTTGCACAGAGCCCGACACAGGGTTCAAACTCACAGACCGTGGGCTCATGACCTGAGGTGAAGTCCGATGCTTAATCCACTGAGCCACCTGGGTGCCCCTGGTTTATATTGTTAAAAAACAAAGTCTACTGAGTGCATATGAAGATCTAATTGGTGTTATTACATGATTCTTGAATCAGGCTGCACCCCTTCTGGCAAGTAGAGGGAGCCCTGAGGAGTTGTGCAAAACTTGGGAAGTTTTCCAAAGGAAGGAGGGTGAGGCAAAGAGTCAATAGGAAAAGAAGAGAAAGGACTGTTCCAGGTGTGGTCACTTTCTCCTTCTTAGGGGGAACAGCAGGGGGTCCTCTCCTGCAGATGACCTCATCTTCCTTTGGGGGATGGAGAGGGCCCCGTGACAGATGAGCTCCTTGGTACTGACCAGAAAATTGCTGACTGACTGGGTAAAACTACATTTCTTCAACTGCAGTTAGGTTAGATAGTAAGCCCTGGTTTACTGACTTGGGGCTTTAACCTAAGTAATGCCATTTGGGGCTTGTGGTTTTCTTTTTTAACAACATAAGCTGCAATAAAAGTCCTATCTTGTGGAATTAGATAACGTTGTCCTTAATTGTTTTGTATTCACATACACATGTGCACACACATATGGAAACAAGAAAACAAAAACTAGGGGCACCTGAGTGGCTCAGTCAGTTGAGTGACCGACTTTGGCTCAGGTCATGATCTCAGGGTTCATGAGTTCAAGCCCGGTGTCAGGCTCTGTGCTGACAGCTCAGAGCCTGGAGTTTCGGATTCTGTGTCTCCCTCTCTCTCTGCTCCTCCCCCTCTCACACTCTGTCTCTCTCAAAAATAAATAAAATGTTTAAAAACAAACCACCTAGATTCTCATCAGCTTTGGGGTTTTAAAAGAATACTTTCTATACTGTTCCTTTGATGCTTGTTCCAAAGCACAATTAAAGAATGTTACAGCTCTTTGCTTTCATCAGCATCATGAGTGCACTTCCTGTACCACCTGTCTGTGTTGTAATGTACTTTCATTATACGAAAAGTGGAATTTGAAAACAGTGACCCGTGGTAACTGCCAAGCTTCTTTGATGGTATAAAATGTCATAACGAAAGGTGTAGGGACTAAAAAAAACTCTGTCAGTGTAAAGATGGAGATTTAAATTCTAATGAGTTTGGAGAGATAAACCTAATGGAACGTTCATGGTGCTAGATTAACCTGGTCAAGCCCCAGCTATGGGGCTCACCAGCAGGCCCAGGCGCCCTGGGGGTGATCTCTGGGGGTAGTTTAGGGCAGGAGGAATAATTGCCCTGGAGTGTGAGATGTAGATGCTGGGTGGTTGGGGGTGTGCTCCACTGTGGCTGGTTTGCATATGAAAGGCAGATTAGATTCACAGACAAGTTGTTTACTATTTTGGTATTAACTAGCCCTGGGAACAGCAGTCCCTCCAGGATCTACAAGGCCCCAGGATGTCAGAGCATCAGATAGTGCAAAACATAAACAAACATAATTAATACAGAACCTCTTTGAAGCTTCTAAAATCTGACTTCATTAACCCAATCGACACTTTGCGTCCATCTTTTTTGTATACTAACTCTTCACGCATGCATTTATGTCAGTCTGTCCTGCCAGACCCCAGCACTGGGGTGGAGAAGGCAGTGCTTATCCTAGTATGATAGGGAAAGGATAGGATCAAATAGGCGGAGAGGGAAAGGCCTAGGACCTGAGGTCCCTAGGTGGGGGAAACAGATATTTTGGAACAATGCTGAGAGTGTCTGACCACAGCAAAACCCCCTCAGGTGTAAGGTTCCTCTTAAGATTGTAACAGACACCACCTACTCCCCCTCAGGTTCCCCTCAGGAATTTGACCAAAGACCTGACTAAAAATAAGTAGACCATAAAACAGATGACCCACAAGGAACAGTATGGCCATAGACCACCCCTCATACAACGGAAAGGAGGCAATCAGGAACAGACAACCCAGCACCTAGAGTTATCAAGCCAATAAGGGTAGGAGTTGAGAAGGGACAAGGGGAAAAAGTCTAATAAACTTTTACCTGCTGCTTGTTTTGTGTCCAACTCCTCATTCTTCAAAGCAGCAAGACAATGAACCCCAGGTATTGAGGTTAAAAAATCTTGCAACACTGGGGCAGTTTACACTCTGATGGGGTGTCAGTGGGCAGTGTGCACAGTGCCCTGAGAGACACTCGCACATGGGGTGCAGGGGAACTCAAGCCTTAGGGTACTGGGTCCCACTGGGGCAAGCAGAGGCGGCTTCCAGAGTGGGGGATGCTTTTGCCAAGTCTTAGAAAATACAATCCTGTCTTTGTATTCTTCGCCTTGGGTGACGGCAACAGTGTGAGGTGGGAAACAGAATGTGTGGGAGGAACCAGAATCAAAATGCAACTTTCTAACTGGTTCCCACCATCACTTGAAGGTGTCCCCCTGACATATTGCCAGTGTCCAGCTCCGTGACTTTGCATAAACCCATGGAAGCAGCACCAGGTGCCGAGATAGCATGGCCAACATCCCCAGGAAGCCCCATCTTTCCTTCTCCTAGGGGCTCACCCTCCGCAAGAGCAGCCCTATCTTAACCTCTGTCAGCTTTCCTAACTTTCAACGTTTTATAAATAGTATCCTACGTCAGAATATTGTTTCCTGCTTTTTTCATCCTACGTGTCCGTTGAAGTCCATCATCTCATTGCAAGTAGCTCTGGTTTCTCACTGTATGGACATACCACAGTTCATTTTCCCATCCTTCTCTTGATAGACATCAGGGTATTTCCAGAGACGCTGTGGAGGAGGGTGCTGCTGTGAATATTCCAACATGCATCTTATGATGAACATCCCATCCCCATGCCTTTCTGCTGGTCATGCCTACAAGTGCGGTCTCTGGGTCCTGGGGTACACATGTGTTTGACTTTGGCAGATGGTGACGAACAAGTTTTCCAGAGTGGTTTGCGCTGTCTTCACTTCCACCAGGAGTGTACATGCATCCATTTGCTGAGGAATCTCACGTCTGTTGTGTGCTGGTGCCTCCCCCAAACCCGGGCTGTAACTTGGGGCGGAAACACTGGGGGCAGAATCACTTCTCCCAGCTGCCGGGCAGAGAGGCAAGGAGAGCACTTGGGAGCCTCGTTATGTGCCAACATTTCTTAGCCATTTCAGAGTAGACTATCCATGTTTAAGGAATAGGCTAATTCTCCCTTAGCTGAGCATCAATGTTTTATCCTTATGTACTTCAGTTGGAAACAGGTTTTTATTTTTTGTAGCCACTATCTACTATGGCATGTGGGTTTCACCCATGTGCTAGTTTTCATCATCTGGCACTAAGTGCCAAGAGCAGTGTGTTAAGTAGGAATCTGAGGCTGTGTCTGGGCTCCATGGGGAGCAAGCATGAAAGCTGTTTTTACCACCAGCCAAAGGGGGAAAGGATGGGATGTGTGTCTTGTGTTCACCATCCCTTCTGAGGAGGACGTACCAAGTAAGTCCCAGCTCTCAAGAATTCTAACAACAGTGTTTTAGGAAGAAAAAAAACAGGTAGAGTTAAAAAATCATCATAAAGCAAATTAAAGTGAGTGCTATCATTAAGAAATGAGCTGCCATGGGGTGCCTAGGTGGCTCAGTCGGTTGGGTGTCCGACTTTGGCTCAGGTCATGATCTCACAGTTCATGAGTTCAAGCTCCGCATTGGGCTCTGTGCTGACAGGTCAGAGCCTGGAGCCTGCTTCAGGTTCTGTGTCTCCCTCTCTCTCTGCCTGTCCCCTGCTCTCAGTCTGTCTCTCTCTCAAAAATAAATAAACATTTAAAAAAAAATGAGCTGCCAAATCTGGGAGAAGAGAAGACAAAGGTTTTAGACATACTGTGGAGATCAGGAAAGTTTACACAAAGGAGGGCAGCTGAGCTGGGCCTTGAGGGATGTGTTTCCTGGAGGGAGTTGGTTCAAGGGGGCAGTCCAGGGAAGAAACACTAGTAATAAGGGGCAGAATGAGAATGAAAATGTCTCAGCTATGGGGTGCCTGGGTGGCTCAGTCAGTTAAGTGTCTGACTTGGGCTCAGGTCACAATCTCGCAGTCAGTGAGTTCAAGCCCCATGTCGGGCTCTGTGCTGACAGCTCAGAGCTTAGAGCCTTCTTTGGATTCTGTCTCCCTCTCTCTCTGTCCCTCCCCTGCTCATGCTCTGTTTTGTCTCTCAAAAATTAATAAACGTTAAAAGTTTTTTTTAATAATAAAAAAAAAAAAAAGAAAATGTCTCAGCTTGTCCTGGGAACGTAAGCAATTTGGTGTGTCTGAAACACAGGAAAAGTGGAGAAAGGATGATGTGTACTTAGAGCACAAGTTCTGGATTCAGTCCTCCTCCGTTGCTGACCAGTTCTGTGACCTCAGGCAAGCCACTCTCTGAGCCCCATTTTCCTCATTTGTAAAGATAGTAGAGATACAAAGTTCTTAACACAGTTCCTGGCTCACACAGATTTCAGTAACTGTCACATCATAGACACCAATTATTCATCACAACACAGTGGTTTTGTGTCCATGTATAGTTAAATGTAAATATGCATGTGTATATATCAACATATATGACAGCTGGAAAATTTCACTTCAAAATATTTATGTTTATTTTAGTGCTGAACAAAAGTCATTTTTTTCAATCCTTTTTGTCTTATTTTACCTATTATTATTATTATTTTGGAGACAGAGCACAAGCAGGGGAGGGGGGCAGAGGGAGAGAAAGAGAGAATCTTAAGTAGGCTCCATGCTCAACACAGAGCCCAGTGTGGGGCATGATCCCACAACCCTAGGATCCCCCAACCCTGAGCCAAAATCAAGAAGAGTCAGACACTCAACCGACTAAGCCACCCATGTGCCCCTGTATTCTCCCTTTTGTTTTTTTTTCTTTTTATTTCTTTTAAAATTTTTTAATGTCTATTTATCTTTGAGAGAGACAGAGTGCAAGTGAGGGAGGGGCAGAGAGAGAGGGAGACACAACCCGAAGCAGGCTCCAGGCTCGGAGCTGTCAGCATAGAGCCCGATGCAGGGCTCGAATCCATGAACTGTGAGATCATAACCTGAGCTGATGTCGGATGCTTAACCAACTGAGCCACCCAGGTGCCCCTCCCTTTTCTTTTTAATACTTTTTTTTAATGTTTATTTTTTAGAGAGAGAGAGCATGAACCGGGAGGGACAGAGAGAGGGAGACAGAAACTGAAGCAGGCTCCAGGCTCTGAGCTGTCAGCACAGAGCCCAACACAGGGCTCGAACTCACGAACTGCGAGATCATGACCTGAGGTGAAGTTGGACACTTAACTGACTGAGCACCCAGGTGCCCCTATATTTACCCTTTTAAAGCCTGTAGGAACATAGGAAATTTCACTTTTTATTTCTTAAGAATGTAGAAATTTCTAACTTTGTCATATTTTTAGATTATTTGAAAAATGTATTTGAAAAGGTTTTCTAAGGGTAAATCCATCTTTATAATGTATCACGGTAACTGAGTTGGTTTAAGAATTAACTTTGCAGGGTGCCTGGTGGCTCAGTCAGTTAAGCATCTGACTTCGGCTCAGGTCATGATCTCACGGTTCATGGGTTCAAGCCCTGCATCAGGCTCTCTGCTGACAGTTCGGAGCCTGGAGCCTGCTTCGGATTCTGTGTCTCCCTCTCTCTCTGCTCCTCCCTTGCTCATGCTCTGTCTCTCTCTCAAAAATAAATAAACTTTAAAAAAATCAACTTCGCTAATGAAAAAGGTGTTCCCATTTCAAAGTCTTAAGGTGAGGTAGAATCAGTGTATCCTATATGTATATACCTGTTTACTTGACATTCTTTGCATTTTTCTTTCAAAATATTAAAGATTCAGGCTGTGAGTTTTTTAAAATCCCAAACATTTCCCAAGAAATAAAAAGTGGTAGGAAACCTATAACTAATTATTAATAGTTTTTGTCATTACTTATTGCTCTCTTGGCGAAAATGTTCTAAAATAAATTGCTTAATTACATGGTTACACTTTAAAAGGATCATTTTCTCTTTAAGAAAAAAATATCAGCCAAGGCCCACCTATGTGAAACCCAAATCACAAGAAAGCAGAAGCCATCCACATCTGGAATGTGGTTAGGGGGCTGTAGAGGGGGACACAGTTCTATATGCTGTGGCATCTCTTCTAGGCCATTAGATGTTGACTTGGCTTATGGTCTCAGAAAGTTAGTTAGTTAGTTATTATGGTCTCAGAGAGTTATTTATTTATTTATTTATTTTTATTTATTTTTTTTTTTTTTGTCTGAGACCTTATAAGCTGATGGGAATTGAAGATACTGGCTTTTTAAACTCCCACACAAGCCATGGTCTGCAGGTTGGACTTGGGTTCCTTCCTGGCTTCTCTGCGTGGGTCAGTTGTGTAGTAACTTTCTCATGAAGCTGTTGTCCTTGCTCCTGCTTGGCCAGCAGGCTGGTTCTGCAGAAGCTATTACATCTCTCTTCCCCAGGGTAGGTGACCAGCGGAGGCAGAGTCATAGATATACCAGAACTACTGCTGAGATGTGGTACACCTTAAATTTACACAAGGTTAGATGTTGGAGGTATTTCAATTTTAAGAAATACAGCTGAGACTTAGGTGTTTCTGTATTTTCTTTTAATGTTTATATTGGGAGGTGGGGGCAGAAAGAGAGGGAGACAGAGAATCTGAAGCAGGCTGTGCTATGACAGTGCTGAGCCCGATGCGGGGCTTGAACCCATGATTGGTGAGATCATGACCTGAGCTGAAGTAGGATGCTTAACTGACTGAGCCACCCTGGTGCCCCTATTTCTGTATTTTCAAAGTCAGAATAACAGGTTACAAGCCATGATTGTAAGGACAGGCTACCCTAACCCATCTCAATCCCATCCCTGCCTAGGAACAACTTACTAAGCCCCTGAAGGAGAACCAGGTCAGGAGGGGTAGCATGTGGGGCTGTGTCACTGGCTTGGCAGGGAAGCTGGAGTGATCGTGATGGGCTGGCTGGATCCCCAAGCCTGGCAGGAACCCTCTGCCTCTCACGGGAGCAGACGCTCCAGTCCCTACTGCCTCCGGAGCAAGGAAGAGCCTAAAAGGCCAGGAAAGGGTGCCAGCTGCAGGGGCTCCTGTGGCAAATAGATTCAGATGCTTGGGAAGGAAGGGGGTAGTCCTGCTGTCACCAGCCCAGAGAGTCCCGCTAATGCTGAACTCCCAGCAATGTCACATTCAGGAGGGAGACCATGATGGAGAAGGTAGAGTTCGTTGGTCTTAAACTTTCTGTGTTCATGGCACTCTTGTGAATATTAAACATTATGGCAGAACATTGAAGCTAAGTCAGTAATTATCACAATGTGATGGTTATTGTTTCTTTTTTTCAAACACCTTTATTGTGATATAATTCATATATCACACTAGTTACTCATTTAAAGTGTACAATTCAGTAGTTTCTAGTGTATCCACCAATATGTGTAACCATTACCACAATTTTAGAACATTTTCATTACCTCGAAAAGAAACCCCATATCCTAAGCATCATCCCCCTATGTCCTTATTCCCACCTCCACCCCCAGCCCCAAACAACCACTAATCTACTTTCTGTCTATTGATTTTACTGTGCTGGACATTTCATATGAATGGAATCCTATACTGTGTGGCCTTTTGTGTCTGACTTCTTTCACTCAGCATAATGTTCTCAGGATTTGTCAGGTTGTAGCATCATTACTGGAGTTTCTGGGGTCTTGTCAGTGTCATTCAGTGTCCTGAGTGTCCACCAGTATGAGAGTTACCTAGTCCTACATCAATAGGGCCTGTGTTTTAGGAGCCCTCCACTGTCAACAGCAGGGTGGCCACAGAACAACAGAGGGGTCACTCAGAATAAGCAGGACTGGGATTGGCTGAGCCAAGTTCTTGAGTTTGTCAGATTTGACAGATTAATGAGAATGTTTGCAAAACTGATGTAATGCTAAAAGTATTCAAAAGTAGTGGTGAATTTTTGCAAACCTATTCTCCAATTAAAGTAATAAAATGAAAACACTAACAACTAACAATATTTGCACTTTGCACTTTTACCCCAAGAGTGCGAAGCTCAGAGAACTTCTGTGACTTGTCCTGGGTCATTCTTTAGCAGACAGGACCCTGAATGGATATGACTCTGTCCCTCATGCTTTGCTTTTCTCTGTGGCTCAGCAGGCTCGTCACCCTCAAGGACGGTCTGCCCAGTGAGCGTCCCCAGGGTCCGTGGGCTGCCCCCAAGGTTCAGCCTTCCCCACTGCGTTCCTTTTAGGAGTGTCTGAAGGTCACCTATCTGTCTCGTTTGTGCTTCTTAAAAGAATCCAGGGGCATCCTTCTCTGTTGTCTAAGCCCTTTGTACTCCCAGACAGGCTGATGGACCATAAATAAGGGGTGGGGGGGGGCAGGCTGGCTGTTAAATGCTCCAAAGAGATTCATGAAAAATTACTGCAGCTTCATTTGCAAAGCTCTGCTGTGTTGTTCCCAGTGACCCGAACACTGTGGGGGCACTCCTGAAATAAATCTGTCAGCCTTCCGCACACCCAAGATGTTGAGGTCAGAGAACTGATCGGGAGGTTTCCAGAATTTTTCTTACAATTAATCACAAACTCAGTGAAACAACTGATGGAAAAGATTTATTTTGATGTCTATTCCCCGGGGTCACTGAAGGGTTATTTGACGTGATAATCTCTGCTTCCCAGCCAAGCCAGGCCTCTCCCTTCCTTCCCCCCCCCGCCCCCCCCCCACCGAGGAAGCAGTCTTGCCATTTACATGAGCTCCTTCAGTCTTCGTACCAAGGTAGAGGCATGATCATGTGAAATAATTCCTTGCATGTTTTTGAGATGTGAGAAAGCAGACTATATCAGAACTCTGGACACTTTGTCCAGTTGATCAAAGTGGAAGGACACATCAGAGCCAAAGGCCATGCTCCCAGATCCCAAGGTTGTGAATCCCCAGTGGTGCCTGTTAGCCAGTGGTCATGGCATGATGTGAACTTGCCAGACTGTAATTTGACTCTCGTGTATTAATATAGTTACATGGGTAGAAGAAAAGGAAAACAAGCATTTGATTCATTTCTTATAGTTTCTTTTTATGAGTTGATTAGACTCTAAACCAGATGCGACTTTCTGGAGGGCCATTTGGCCCACTTTCTTTTGGGCAACATGTCTCCCTGTTATGTGCATTTCTGGTGCCCAGCACCTACTCAGCCATGAGGCAGGCCTGTGAACCAAGCTGCTCCAACTGGAGTTCTTCTCCAGAACTTGGGATCTTTAGGAAAGTCACCAATAAGTGAGGGAAATGAGGGACCTTATCCCAGCTGTGCATCCAAAGAAGATGGCACATGTTTTAGGCCACTTAGATGTCCTTAGCTGCCGCCTTGTAAGATTCCTTCTATGGTTCATAGTCTGTTCATGTTTTTGCAAACCTGGCTGTTCCAGTCTGTTTTGTTTTTCACATTGCCAATTTTATCAATTGATGTTTGCATAGAAAATCATCTATTTTTTCTAGATTTTCAAATTTGTTGGCGCAAAGTTATTCCTAGCGTTTTCTTCTCCTTTTTAATCCTCTCTGCATTTGTATTTATGTTCCCTTTCTCATTCCTAAAGCTATTAGGAATATTAAGTCTTTGCTCATCTCCTGAAAACATATCTAGGAGCTCTAGACCCATAACCTAGAAGGTTAGCAGCCTTGGTGGACATTGTGTGTATTGTGATTGCTTTGTACTCCAGGCCTGGCTGGCCAGAGCCTTTGTTCTTATCTTTTATTTTGAGACTTTTCTAGCTTTCTGAGATTCTTGGTTTGCCGTTAAAAGAACTGCACCCCATGTTTGTGCAACCATCCTTTTACATTTTCCTGAGTTTTTATTGTTTTAATTTAGATTCTTAGTCAAATATATTTTATTTTTATGTTGAGACAATTATAGATGAATAGCTTACTATGCCAGCACTATTATTAAGCAAATTGTCTTTTTCCTACTGAATTGAAATGCCATGTTTTTCATTTACTAATTTCCTATAGATTATCAGTCTGATTTCTGAAATTGTTCTATCCCATTGAACTCTTTATTTATTTTTAAGCCATGACTTTAGTGTTTTGATTACAACATTAATATCTGTTAAGACATCCACTGCTCTCCCATTATCTCTTTTGGTTTTCAAAAATTTTTTGGATAATTCTTACATGTTTGTTATTTTATAAATCTTTAAAATGATTTTGTCTGGGTGCCTGGGTTAAGCATCTGACTCTTGACTTTGCCTCAGGTCATGATCTCATGGCTGTGAGATGGAGCCCCACTCTGAGCTCCATGCTGAGTGTGGATTTTATAAAGATTTATAAAGATTTTATAAATCTTTAAAATGATTTTGTCTGGGTGCCTTGGTTAAGCGTCTGACTCTTGACTTTGCCTCAGGTCATGATCTCATGGCTGTGAGATGGAGCCCCACTCTGAGCTCCATGCTGAGTGTGGAGCCTGATTGGGATTTTCTCTCCCTCTCTCTCTGCCTCTTCCCCACTCATGCTTGCTCTCTCTCTCTCTCTCTCTCTTTCTCTCAAAATAAATTAATAAACATCAAAAAATTATTTTGTCCAGTTCTATCCACTCCATTGGGATTCTGATTGGAATGCCAGCACAAGTGTGCATTCCTTGGGAAGGATCGGCAGTTTGTAGGATATTACATCTTTCCAATTAGGAATAGGCTGTGCACCTTCATTGATTCAGGCAGTAAGTGTCAGTCAGGACACATAGTGAAGAAGCCAACTCAAGCTAGTTTTCACCTAGAAGGGACCCAAAGAGTTCACAGAGTCTCCAGGACAGCCAGAAACCAAGTTTGGAGGCTATAAGGCCAGGAAAGGAAAGATGCTTCAAATTATACTCAGGAACTGCTTTGAGGAAGACCCCATCATCACGGGGCCAGTAGTGTGACCCTGCTGACCCTAGGCTTTGGATACTGTCTCCAGAACCTCACTTCCTGCCTCCTCTGGAAACTGGCTGTGTCTGCTGCCCCCTATTTAAGAATGGAGTCCGTGCAGTACATACCTGTGTCCCAAGCTCCCACCTAAGTCCTGTGCAGGAGTGTCTCATAGTGGAGCCCTCCTTTAAGGGCTCCCTCCCAATTAGGCAGGCCTGGAAAGCATTTCTGGAGAAGGTAGACCGACTCATAAGGTGAGTATTCCCCAAACTGAGGAGGAAGGCTTAATGGCATTGGGCGGCCAGGTAGAATGACCCATATCTGTTATACCTGAGTTATTGCTACATAATAAGATTTTATATATAGCTTCCCATTGGTCATTTTATTTTCATATTTAATTTATTTTATGTTAATGTATTTTTAGGTATTTTGTATTTGTTACTATTAACTGAGTACAATACGTTTGTCATTTTTATTTTTTAATTTTTTTTAAGTTTTCTTTATTTTTTTTAGTAATCTCTTCACCCAGCATGGGGCTCAAACTCATGACTCCAAGATCAAGAGTCGCATGCTCCTCTGACTGAGCCAGCCAGGCCCCCTGCCATTTTTATTTTTATTTGGTTGTTACTAGTATCATATTTTTAATAATCAGTATAACAAATAATCTTAATTCCAGTTTTTTTAGTATATTCTCTTAGGTTATTTTAGATAATCAATCATATAATTTGGAAAGAAAGACGACTCTGTCTTTTCCAATATTTACACAACTTACAATATTTTCTTGTTGCATTAGCTAAAACATAGGAATTATCTTTCCATTAAAGGTCACAAGCAACTCAGCTTGAAATACCATTTTGGACTTCCCAGTATCTTTTATGGTTATTGGACTTTGGGTTTACTGCATCTTTTGGATTCAGTACAGTAGTTTATATTTTGCTATGAAATTATCCAGGTTCTCTAGATTTTTGGATTTATGGCCTTAGACCTGCCTCCATTCTCTAAATCTCCAACATTCTATATTTAAAGCTCCTTTCTCATTTCTAATCATGTTTGCTTTGGCTTTTGTTTGTTTTCTTTTGTTTAGTCCTACCTGGGGTTTGTCTATTCAAGAATTATCTTTAGGCTTTATTATCCTAATATCTTTATTCCTATCCTCTATTCCATTACTCTCGCTTTTTATGTTAAATTCTTTTTTGCTATTTTCTGTAAACTTGGTTTTGTTCTTTTCCTGATTTAAGTTTTACATTTTATTTTCAAGCAGGCCATTCATTTTTAACCTTTTTCCTTGAGAATATAAAACATATTTAAGAAAGTCTGCAAAACAAAAATATAAAGCTCAGCAGTTTATCATGAGGCAAATATGCATGTGACCTCCACTAAAATCTACAAATAAAGCATTTCCAGAAACCCAAGGCCCTCCTTATGCGCTCCCAATTCACTGCCTCTCTGTTCTCAGTGAGGATAGTCACTAGGATATTACAATTAGGATATTACATTAGATTGGGTAGAAATCTTTAATATAAATGGATAATGCCAAACTGTATTCCAAAGTTGTTGTCCCAGTTCACAACCCCATCAGCAATGTATAAGAGTTCCTGTTGCTTCACATCCTTATCATCATTTGGTATTGTCTATTGTAATTATTTTTCAATTTTAGCCATTCTGGTAAGAGTGTAACCAACATCATATTGTAATTTTGATTTCTGTTTTTCAGATTACTGTTGTGGTGGGGCTCCTTATCACGTTTCACATTGGGTTGTCTTTTCCTTAATGTTTAAGTGAGGGGTTTTTTGTTTATTTTGGATATAAGTTTTCTGTACTTGCATGTAATGCAAAATCTTCTATTTTACTCTCATTTGGGTATTATTTTATGAAAAGTTTTTCATTTCAAATACATTTGTCATTTGTTTATGATTAATACATTTTGAATCATGCTTAAGAAGTGTTCTCCTACTCCAAGGACATGAAGGTATTCTTATCATCCTCTCACAGTTTTATTGCTTTGACTTTCATATGTTCATATATAGTCCATGATAAAAATGCCTCCATGAGCAATTATGAACATTCCTGAAATAAATGAATTAATAAAAAGTCTCAGTAAAAAAATAGAAGATCTAAAGAGCCAAATGAAAATTTTAGAACTCAAAAATGAATGAAATAAAAAGCTCCATAGCTGGGCTCAATGTCAGAATGAAGGGGAATGAGAAAAGAATCAGTGAACAGAAAAATGGAACAGTAGGTAGAAAGTACCCAAACTGAACACCAGAGAGAAAATTGACTAGAAACAAAAATGAAGAGAGACTCAGTGGTTTATGGTCTAACATTCATGGCACTGGAGTTACTGAAAGAAAGGATTAAAAAAGCAAGGCTGGGGCACCTGGGTAGCTCAGTTAAGCGTGGGCTCTTGATTTCAGGTCAGGTAATGATCTCACAGTTCATGAGTTTGAGTCCTGCATTAGACTTCATGCTGCCAGCTTGAGTCTCTCTCTCCCTCTTTCTCTGCCCCTCCCCCACCCATGCTTGCGCTCTCTCTCTCTCTCCCCCCCAAAAAAATAAATTAATAAACTTTTTTTAAAAAGTAAGGCTGAAAAATACTTGAAGAAATAATGGCTGACAATGCCCCAAATTTGGCAAAAGACATTAACCTAAAAATTCAAGAAGCTGAGCAAATCCAAACAGGATGCTCCCAAAGAAATCTGCACCAAGACACACCATAGTCAAACTTAAGAAAACTAAAGACAAAGAAAAATCTTGAAGTAAGCCATTAAAATAATGGTAATTTACCCATAGGGGAAAAAAAAACAATTAGGAAGAAAAGATTCTCTGTTTTCTAAAACCATTATAATAGTAAGTGTCCTGTTTATAGTTTATAATTCCTTATTTCCTCCTTAGAATTCTTTACTTATATAAATGCTTTATTTCCTGTCTCTATTCTTGCCCTAGGGTATTTACATGGTTGCCATAATTTACTGTTTCATCTTACTCACAGTGTAAGTTTCCTTTGCTATTATGGGGAATATTTCTAAACATGTGGAAGTTAAACAGCACACTTCTAAATAATCCATGAATCAAAAAGAAGCCTCAAAGGGAATCCAAATATATTTAGAAAGGAATGAAAATAAAGCATGACATATCAAAATATGTGGGATGCAGCTAAAGTAATACTAGGGAAATTTGTAGCACTAGTTGCTTTCATAAGAAACAAGGAAAGGTCTCAAATCAATAACCTAACTTCCTACCTCAAGATACTAGAGAAGAAAGAAAATCAACCCAGAGCAAGAAGGAAACAAAGAAGATAAGAGCACAAATCAGTGAAATCACCAACAAGAAAATAATTGAGAAAACCAATGAAACAAGGAGCTGATACTTTGACAAGATCAACACAATTGACAAAGCTCCCCTAAGAAAAAAAAGATAAAGGACACAAATTACCATGTCTGGAATGAATTGGGAACGTAACTTCAGACTCCGCAGACATCAAAAGATAATAAGGGAATGATATGAACATTTTTACACAAATAAATTTAACAACATAGATTAAATGGATCAACTTCTTAAAGAACACAAAACTACCATAACTCACACAATATTAAACAGTTTCAATTACACTATAACTATTAAGGAAATTAAACTTTTAATTTAAAAACTCCCCAAAACAAAATCTCTAGGCCCAGATAGTTTTCACTGGATAAGTCTACCAAATATTTAAAGGAATTAACACCATTTTCACATACTCTTTCCCAGAAAATAGAATAGGAGTGAATACTTCCAAGTTGATTTTATGAATCCAGTATTATGATCTACCACAACCAGAGAGAGAATACAGTAAAAGAACACTAGAGACCAATATCACTAATTAACATAGATGAAAAGATCCTTAACAAAATGTTAGAAAGTAGAATTCAGCATATATAAATAAAATTACATATCATCTCCAAGAGGGGTTTATTCCAGGGATGCAAGGCTGGTTCAATATTCCAAAGTCAATCAATGTAATCTATGATATTAATAGATGAAAGAAGAAAATCACATGGTCAGATCAACTGATACAGAAAAAGCACTAACAAAAATGAATATCCTTCCATGATAAATAAATCCTTAGAAAAATGGACTTAAAGGAGAACTTCCTGAACCTGAAAAAGAGCATCTACAAAAACCCTACAGTGAACACAATACTTAATGGGAAAAGACTGAAAACTTTCCCCCTAAGATCAGAAACAAAGCAAGCATGCCTGTCCTCACCACTATCGTTCAATGTAGTATATATAGTGCTAGAAGTTCTAGTTAATGCAACAAGGTAAGAAAAGCAAATTAAAGCATACAAATCAGAAAGGAAGAAATAAAACTAACCTTATTTGTAGATGACATGAGTGTATACATAGAAAATCCCAAGGAATCTCCAGAAATAATCCCTTAGAACTAATCAGTGAGTTCAGCAAGCTCACAGGATACAAGATAAACATACAGAATTCAATTGTATTTCTCTATATTAGCAATAAGTCTATGGGCACCGAAATTGAAAACACAGTCCTATTTATAATCACTCAGAAAGTGCGCAGGGGTAAATCTAACAAAATATGTACAAGACATGTACACTGAAAAACTACGTGATGATGATGAAGTAAATCAAAGAATTCTAAGTAAGTGGAGAGACATACTGTCCTCATGAATTGGAAGAATCAGCATAGCAATGTTATAAATTCTCCTCAAATTGATATGCAAACATAATGCAATTCCTATCAAAACCCCAGCAAGTTTTTTTTTTGTAGACGTAGACAATTTTATACTAAAATGTATACAGAAAGGCAAAGAAACAATTTTGAAAAAGAACGAAAGGGGAGGCATCAATTTTATTTCAAGACTTATAGCCACAGGAGTCAAGGAAGAGAGATAAGTAGATAAATGGAACACAACAGAGAACCCAGAAATATGCCCAACTGATTTTTGACAAAGGTCAAAAGCAATGGAGAAAAGATAGTCTTTTCAACAGATGGTGTTGGAACAATTAGATATCTATGGGTAAAAATAACAACTTCATCCTAAGTGCCATAGTAAAAAGTAGACAAGGTCTAACCATTCTTCGAAGTGGCTGTGCCAATTTACACACCCACTAGACCTGCCTGAGGGTCCCCAGTGCTCCACATCCTGGCATATTCTTGGGAGTTTCAGTCTTTGTAATTTTAGACAGGAAAGTACTAAAGGAACTTACTTCCCCCAAAATGAGACCGTAAGCCAAGACACAAGAGAAGAGGGGATCTAACAAAGGAAAGAGAATTCGAGGTGATAAAAGAAAAATGTCCCAGCATGTACATGACTAGTGTAGACAGACCACTTATAGATTGACGAGTCCAGATTAAAGCAGGACAGAGAGGCTTCATGGAACTGTCTAAGAAGAAAATAAAGCTGACAGAACATCTGATGAGTAGGATTACACTCAGGGTATATTTTCAGTTCTCTTGGGGAGATTGGGGGTGAATTAGAGACAAGCACATAGGACACTAAACAAGCAATAAAACAAAAACAGTTAAGACTTTAGAATAAAAGACAAAGATCATATATAGTACATGGTTTATTTGACTATGTGGTTTGCACATATTTTCTCACGGTCGATAGTTTGTCTTTCATTCTTGTAACGGGTCATTTGTAGCACAAAAGTCAATTTTTGCTCATTATATTTTTGGTGTTACTCCAAGAACTCTTTGCCTAGCCTTAGATCCTAAAGATTTTCTGCAGTGTTTTTTTTCTAAAGATCGTATAAGTGGGTTTTTTTTACATTTAAATTAAAATACATTAAAATTAAATTAAACCCCAGCCACAGCACAACAGAGTTGGTCACAGTAAATTGCTGGGATGTGCATTTACTCATGTGGGTGATGATTGGTCTTGGGCATTACCTGAGGCACTAGGTACTTACTGTAGCTTAAATAGATTTTCCCTGATTATAGAATCTTAATTCTTCAGTTGGAAAAAATCGTTGTGTGCTCTGTAGCAAGTACTGGGCTGTGGCTTTGAATTCAGAGCAGGCATACTTTAACAAGTATCTAGCGTGAGACACCATTTCAAATTTATTATGCAGACTTGGCGATGGGTGCCTTGAGAATCTTGTTTCAGGCCTTTCTGTTCCATTGAAGGAGACTTACCTAGACCTGTCTGCTCCCCCGAAAATTATCTCCTCCTTCTTCTTCCAGCGTTAGGTTGTTTTATCCCCACAGAGTGCGATGTGATAAACTATTTACATGAGTGTAGCTAGTGGACCATGCGATGTGCTGCCTCTTTCCAGGGATCTGTTCATGCCAAACAGGCTGCACCTCATGTTGTTCAGCCAGGGCGGCAGGCAGCAATGGAGAGATTGGGAGAGAGAGCCGTTCCCAGCCAGCACTGTTGTAAGTTCTGCGTGCATCTGTGAATAAGACAGACCCAGATCCTTCGCTTACACTCTGATGCGCGGAACAGAAGATAAACAGAATGAGTCCATCTCAGGGCATGTGAGAAGGTGGTAAATGCTATGGTCAGGGGAGAGAGCAGAGGAGAGTGAGGGGGATCCAGGGTGGGGCGGAGGGAGGGAGTGAATAGGGAAAGGCAAAAGTGGGACATCAGGGGGAATAGAGTGGATCTCTGGGGAAAGAGTTTCTACAGTTTAAGTGCCTGACATTAAGCTTTTGATTGTCAAGGTATTCATTTCAAAGACCTCCATCTCAAATAAACACATTGCCCAGAGTTACAAGCCACACAACAAATAAGGAGCCAGGCTGCCCCAGCCATGAAGTTTCCCTCCCCGCTGGGCGACCCAGATAACTGACCTCTTGAGTTATCCTGCTTTTCCCTTCCCATGCCCTAATTCCTGCTCTTAGGGTTTAAACTCACCAATAAAGAACAAACCCGTGAAGCCCTAAACACCCCACCCTGGACCACAGTAAAGGCAGAGCCCCAGGCCCCCTCTACCTTCACCCCCTATCATGACATCACTATATGGCCCTGGGTATGCTGTGTCCCCTCCAGGAACTGCAGCCAATAAGCTTTGTTTTGTCAAAGTTCCCTGACAGTTGTTGCTGAGGAGTGTTTTGCAATCATTTCAAGAACCACGGGGCTGGTCTAGCCACAAGTGTCTGTGGGGAGCTCATCACAGGTAGCATGGGCCCAGGTGAGTGCCTCCAGGCATTCCTGATCAATAGCATCACTATCAATAGGCTGAGACCACCACAAAACAGTTCCCATTGCAAGAGCAATGACTGACTTCTCAGTCCTTCTTCATTTCATGGCATCTCTAGTTGGAGGAGAACCTGTCTGAGGGGTCTGTTAGGGAACAAAGTCCCCACAGCCTCAGCCCAGCCCTGGCCAGCCAGCAGGAAGGGGCCTTGCCCAAAGCACACATCTGGTGTGTGGGATTGAGGGGCCCAATCCCAGCTGTCCCTGAGTTCTGTGTGTTCTGTGGGTTAGCAGGACAGGCTGTCTCATACAAAGGGGGGACTTGTACTGAACGACCTGGCCCTGCACACCTCCTGTGCACCTCCACTGTGGAATGTTGTTATGGGTGATAGTGTTGTTAGGGCTCCCTCAGCTGAACTCCATGCTCAGGGTGGACTTCAACTCCGGAGACTGGAGACATCACTAAAAGCATTAAAAGCAAAAGCAACCTTCCCAGCCCCCGGCCCGTAGGTGAGGTGGCGGAGGCTCTTGGCAGTGGTTGGTGCAGGTATGGCTCTCCTCCTGCTGGCCTCCGCCCTCAGTTCTCCTCCTCCAGTCTGTCAGTCATCATTTTAGATCAAATTAAAAGAGCAGAAATTGAAGCATAAAGTAGGTAAAGGATAAATTAACTTGAGGTTTAAAAGATGAAAATTTGGCCCTGGACAATACCCTTGACCTATGGCTGTCCCTTTTTATTTCACTTCCCTGGAAGTCTGTGTTAGTGAGCAGTTGGGTGTGTAGGTGACAGCAGCTAGGCATGGAGGACTCAGCCAGCAATGGGAACAAGTCAGTGAGGGTGGGTGCCTAGGGCTGTGAGTTGCAGAAGGCAGTGACTTCTCATTTCTGCAGGCTGGTGATGCCCAGTCCACTTCAGGCTGCAGGGGGGGTGGGGGGACAGGCGTGCTCTGAGGGTTTCCTCCTGGGCTCCAAGCTTTCAAAACACTTGAATTGCATTTTTTCCTTCCCTGGTTTTTAATTTTCCAAGACATGTTTATTTACACAGCATTTATTGAAATGCCACACCTTACACATTGTGAATCCTGTGACTGTAACATGTGGTGGTTGCCCTCGGGGAGCACACAGGACATAAATAACTACAGCTAGATAAAATAAGTCTCCAGCAGATCTGGGGGCGGAGTGCGCTGTCCAGAGAAGAAGCAAGCAGCTCCGGAGAGGGAAAACCAGACAAGGCCTCAAGGATGACATGGGAGTTGGGTCTTGACAGATGAGTAGGAGTTTGATAGGCCATGACATTATAGTCAGGAAATTGCTGACCCGGGGAGCGGAACATGCCAAGACAGAGCTACGATAACATGTCTCCATACATAACTCAATAGGAGTAGCATTCTGTTCATTTCCTTTTGTTTTTAATGTTTATTTTTAATTTATTTTTGAGAGAGAGAGAGCAGGAGAGAGGCAGAGAGAGAAAGAGTGACAGAATCCCAAGCAGGCTCCGCAGTGTCAGCACACAGCCCGATGCAGGGCTCGAACTCACAAACCATGAGATCATAACCTGAGCCAAAATCAAGAGGAGTCGGACACGCAACTGACTGAGCCACCCAGGAGCTCTTCTGTTCATTTACTTTAATCTCTTTCTGTGACTCCTCTGTAACTGTCTGTTACTATCGCTTAGGTTTCTTCAAGCTTGTTTTTTTCTTTTTCATTAATTGCTTTGAAAATCGGAATTTGAAGTTATTCCTCCTGGTGTGTGTGTGTGTGTGTGTGTGTGTGTGTGTGTGTTTCCATGGCTTTTGTCAAGATAAATCATTTGGCTTTATTACTTAAAGAAAACTGAACCAGGGTGCTCTGAACTGAGGCATTTTCACGTGATCTTAATTGTGTAGCTCAAGTGTACCCGCCAGGGCAGAATGCCGTTTTAATTGTGAGATCTGTCTGTGTTCCTCTGTCTAGATTAAGTTTGACAGTGTCGGGGTGTGTGTCTGCTGTGAAATGCAGCACCAGTCATCCGGCTGCAGCAACCTTGGGGAGACGCTGAAGCTGAATCCGCTGCAGGAGGACTGCAACGCCGTGAGGCTGACGTTGAAGGTGATGGCCAAGGGCACTGCTTATTCATGCATTCCATCCCATGCATTTACAGACATTTTAGGAGAGCTTTACTCATGTATCTATTCCTTCCACTTCTTAATTCATCTCTGTAGCTGAAATGCAAGAGGGAATATCTTTCTGGAGAACATTTTATAGGATTATAGATTTTCACTTTAAAGGTGTTGCTTTCTGGATCTCGTTTTCCATTTTTACCATTTCACTTTCCTGCCTCTGACATATGTGGAGTAGGATATGAATGGTTGAAACAGGTCTTTACAAATGTGGATGTGATGCATTCTACTGCTTTTCTAACATTTTTGCTGGTACACCATCAGGGAACAGATGGGCATTTATTTTGCCTTTTTAAAAGATATTTGGAGAAAGACATTTTACAATTTCCCACAGCAATCTATTCTTGTGTACAGCATCTGATTTTTTTAAATGACATGGAAAATTGTTTATATTATTCCTTTCTTTTTCTTCCTGCAAGTTTTTTTTTCTCCTGAAAACCAAAATTGGCTGCTTAAAAATGCATATGAACAATGAACCCAGTTCTTCTCTTTTCCCTGGGTGAAAATGTGCTAAAACTTTTCTAAAAGGATGCAGCAAGGTCAAAGGAATGCTTTATGGTGATAAAATTGTATTTACAGTATGTAGGGAGCTCTAGAGTATGTCCATAGGGAACACAGTATGTGGGGAACTGGAGACTCGAAGAGTCACCCTAGAATCGGGGGAGAAAGGAGGAAAGTGTTGCCCTCTGGAATTGAGTACCTGGGTGTCATTCCAAATGCTGGCAACAATGACCTGTTGGTTTGGGCGAGCTCCCTATTAGTCCAGGGCACTGTGAAAACATGTGGCAAATGGGCAGTGACGTAAGAGAGATAGGAAATGTGCCTAAAGTACAGGGTGGGACTGACTTCCTCTCACAGAGTGGTTCCAGCAGCCCTCCAGAGTAACAGATCCAGGAGGCTCAGAGGAACCCAGACTGCAGCACTCAAGGGCCTGTCCTCTTATGTGCAAGGTGGTTCTTGCCACCTCACGTTGCATACAACCATGGTTTCTCTCACTGTGGGCTTGCACAGGGTCAGTGTCTGAGGCCCACCGTGGCCTTTCACAGCCCTCCTGGAATGGGGACATGGGCAGCTAGTGCTCACTCTGAGATCTCATTCTGACAACTCCTAAGTCACCTCCTGACTTTTTCTTTCCATATTTAAAAAAAAAAAAAAACAAAAAGAGGGGCGCCTGGGTGGCTCAGTCGGTTGAGCATCCGACTCTTGATTTCAGCTCAGATCACGATCTCACAGTTCATGGGATGAAGCCCTGCTTCAGGCTGTGTGCTGACCATGCAGGGCCTCCTTGGGATTCTGTCTCCCTCTCTCTCTCTGCCCTTCCCTGGCTGGCACTCTCTGTCTGTCCCTCAAACTAAATAAACATTTTTTTTAACTTAAAAAAAATTTTTTTTAATTAAAAGAAATTTTTAAAGGGTATTTCTTGCTGCCTATAACAAGACAATAGGTAATTATAATTAAATTACAGTGCAGTCACTGCCCCCTGGAAGAGTGGACAAATCCCCCAGGGAATCTCGCAGTCTGGAGGCCACATGGGTGCGTGCATGCAGTTAAATAGCTATGTCATGTCCCACTCAGTTGATGGGCTAGAGGTATTTGGTCTGAAGTCCCAAGACCTTGGAGTCCTTTATGACACCTGTACTCAGTGGGACCCTCCCAGGACCTGTCTTCTTGACTCTCTATCCCCTGAGGAGTGGCTGTGGCCTGAAAGATGGTGCTGGAACCACAGTGCTCCCTCTAAGAAGGCCCAGGCTGGGCTGACAAGCCTGCAGTCCCACCCTTTCCCAGTGCCCCTGGCTCTGGTGCCCTGATGAGGAAACTACTTGGGAGGGGATAACTACAATGAAACAAAGTGAAGGAGACCTAAACAGTTCAAGTCAGTGCAGGGGAGTCTTCTCAAATGGCTCATCCCCATGGGTGTTCAAATTGCCCAAGACAATGGTGAGAGCTGAAGGCCTGAGAAAGACTACACCAAACTTCTGAATAAATTTGTTTTAAAAAAACTTCTCCGGATGTAGGAACTGTCAGAGCTGGTGGCATGAGGCTCAGAATAAGGAGGATTTATGATTGAAAAAGAGGGAGCAGTGAGCAGCCTGCCCCCCAGCTGAGGGCCGGTAATGAGAGCAATGGCCTTGAGTGTATAGGGTGGGGAGCTGAGTTTCATCTGGAATCTGGTAGATGAAAGACACTTGGAAGGGAGGGTCTGTTTACTGCCGTCCTCTAGCTTTGTTATTTTCCCAAATCATTTTGGCTATCCTAGTTCCTCTGCATTTCCGTGTAAATTTTGGAATCAGCTTATCAGTTTCTCCAGAAATCCTGCTGGGGTTTTGATTGGGGTGGCATTCACTCTGTATCTCAGTTTGGAGAGAATCGACATATTCGTGATATAGCTCTCCATTTACTTAGGGCTTTAAACATTTTTTTAATGTTTATTTTTTATTTTTTGAGAGACAAAGAGAGACAGAGTGTGAACCAGGGAGAGGCAGAGAGAGAGGGACACACAGAATCCAAAGCAGACTCCAGGTTCTGAGCTGTCAGCACAGATCCCAACATGAGGCTCAAACCCTCAAACCATGAGCTCATGACCTGAGCTGAAGTTGGACACTTAACCAGCTGAGCCACCCAGGCGCCCCACTTCTTTTTATATTCTACTAGTGTAATACAGTGTTTGAGATATCGATCTTAACATATTTTCTTTAGTATTTTTGCTTATGGTATTTCATGTTTGTTAGTGCTATTTTAATGGTACTTAAAAGTTTTTTAACCATCTCTTGTTCATTGCTAGTATATAGAAATTTGATTTTTGTTACTAATCTTGTATCCTGTGATCTTGTTAAACTCACTTAATAGTTCTGGTAGCTCCTTTATAGATTCTTTTGGATCTTCTCTGTAGGCAGTCATGTGAAATGCAATGAGAGGCAATTTTACATCTTCCTTTCCAGTCTGAATACCTCTTCCTCCCTCCCTCCCTTCCTCCCTTCCTTCCTTCCTTCCTTCCTTCCTTCCCTCCCTCCCTCCCTCCCTCCCTCCCTCCCTTCCTCCCTTCCTTCCTTCCTTCCTTCCTTCCTTCCTTCCTTCCTTCCTTCTTCCTTTCTTCCTCCCTCCCTCCCTCCTTTCTTTCTTTCTTTCTTTCTTTCTTTCTTTCTTTCTTTCACCTCATTGCAGTATTGGATAGACATGGTGAGAGCATACATCCTTGCTTTCCTGATTTTAGGAACTAAATATAGTGTTAGCTCTAAGTTTTTCTATAGATGCCCATTATCAGGTTGTAGAAGTTATCCCTGGTTTTCCTAGTTTCCTGAGAGTTCTTTTTATCATGGATGGATGTTGGATTTATCCATCTTTTTCTGCATCGACTTAATGTTCATGTACTTTTTCTTTTTTGGTCTGCTAACATGGTGAATAACACTGATTGACTTTTGACAGTGAACCAGCCTTGCATCCCCAACATAAACCACATTGGGCCATTTTCCCCTTAGCTCTGCTGAGTCTGCTGATGCCTCAGAGACATCCTTCATGTCTGTGATTGTGCCTTTCCATTTGATTCTTCCATATAGCCTCTGTCTCTATGCTGAATTACCTACATGACCCTGCACACTGCTCACCTTTTCACTAAAGCATCTGTCCCAAGTGAACACATGCTCATGTTTCTCAACATGGAGATTCCCATGTCCTTAGAATTTGGGTTGGTTGGTTGCCGTGTGACCTCAGCTGTCTGATGGATTCCAATTAAGTTGTGAATTTGCAGAGTGTCCAGCGTTTGGTCATTTAAATGGTAGGGGCAATGCTCTTTTTAGCTTTCTGCGTCATTATCCATAATTGAATATTGAATATTGCTACAGAGAAAGACCTTAAAGTCAGCCTAATGCTTTCTCCCTTTTGGTCATGTGGTGGTCATTAATTCTGTTTAAAAATACTTCTAGCTCTCCAACTTCCCTCAATGTGGTAAGATCGTACTTCCTAGTCTCCTTGTGGTTGTTCAGTGCCATGTGAGCAAAACTTCTATGTATCACTTCCAAGCCTGAGTATCCAGCGCTCTCTTTCCTTCTGGCATGGTAATAGGCAAGTTATAGATGGGGACTGCACCATTAGTCTAGGTACTACAATGGGTAGAGCCCCCATAAATCACCCACATTTACTCACATTGGACATTGTAGCATGAGTGAGAACTAAACTTGTTGTTTTAACCCACTGAGATTTGGGGGATACTTGTTACCACAGCATAACCTAGCCCATCCTAGCTGATGTAAGGCATCATTTTTTGGTTTTTGTTTTTGTCTTTTGTTTTTTCTTGGTTTTCTTTTTCTTTTCTTTTCTTTTTTGGTATAGGTGTCAGTAATACTTTTAAATTATCAAGTCCATTCGCTTCACTGTGATATATCTTGATATTGATCAACCTTTCTCAAATTTCTTATGGTACCATGTACCCTTTGCACAGTGAGTTTTCATCTTGCTTTATTTCAGCAAAGTTTTCTTAAAGTATAAATCTGAATTTTTCTGTTGTCTTTGTTTTAGGATAGCTGAATCTCTTGGACTGCTTTTATCCATCCTTCCTATCATTCCCCCTCCCCCCAATTGTTTTCATTCTTCCTTTTCCATCTCATTTTGCTCAGTTTCTCTTAAGGCTCTCTTCCCACCTTGTTTTCTGCAGTGAATATTATCTTTGTGCTCTGCTTTTGATGCGATCTTGAGCTTGGGCAGGCCACTTCTCAAGTCTTTGCTTCTCTATCACCTTTTCCTTACTTATTCCGTGAGCACTTGTGTCTTTGCTTTTAGCCCTTGGATTACAGCAACCTTCTCTGTTTGCTCCCAGTTGTCACCACAGATGTCTCTAGCTGGTTAATTACAGTGGAATTTTCAATGTGTTTCATATCTTTCTTAGATCTTTTCTGATGTGTATGGATACTTCAAAGCACAAAAGCCTATTCCTAACCTATATCAAGCATTGTGCTCTATTTAAATAGGCTTTAGCACAATGAAGATTTTATACTTCCTCCTCATAAATATAGGTACTCCTTCCTCTGAGATTCTTATAGATCTAAGTGCCCCGTTCTCTAGTTTTCTTATAATTGCTGGTGCAGTCATTTTTAATGTGATCATTACTCTTAAAGTCATTCAAGCCACGCTGTGTTGGATGACACCCCTGCAGTAAAAGGCTTTACAGCAGGCACCTGGTGTTTCTTCTCCACATTAAAACTCTCAGAACACACAAGGGTGGTAGGAAAGAAAGGCACTCTTGTAACAAGGAACAAATTTCTGTGGGAGCCCCTTCCTGTAGCCTACAGATGTTCTTAACCCTTAGCCAAAGGAAATGCAAAAGGGGGATATTATTTTCATTAGTTTCTCTTGCTCATATTTTTTTGGCCAGCAATTAGAGCAGGTTCACTGGTCTCTTAATAGTCTGATTTGAGGTTCTAGCTATCTGATTAGTAATACTTCATGCCTAAATTTCCATATTAAATTATGGATTATCCATACTTTGTATCTAATGAATTCAGTTTGTGCTGGGGAAATCTCATGTAATTGGTTTAGGAATCAAAGCGCCTTTGATTTTAGTTGTGTTTGAGTTAGCTGATAGGGACTTAATGAGATTGGTCTAACTACTCACTTACCATTATGCCACCCTCCTTCCCCCTCCCCCGCTACTACCCACCAATACCAGAAAGTTGTACAGGCACAATCTGTCATCAGGGAAAATGAACAGAAACCAGTCTTCTTCCTGGCTAATGAAGAATATATTTGGAATCCAGAAAATGACGCAGACACTGCTTCACTCACCCCTAAGATTGTTTTCTATGGCTTGGAGGCCTGGAAGCCCTCTGTCCCTTGGTCTCTTTCCTGCCCTTCCTGACCACCCCTACTCCTGGATTCTCTTGTTCTTTAGCAGAGAACCCCCGGGGGCACACAAGCCTCTCGGTTAGGGTATTGATTGCCTCTTAACAGGTAATACCTCATGTCCTACCAAAGTTTACTGCTCCACCCTGATAGGAGTGAGGGCAGGGCAAAGGACAGAGGCACAGAGGAGACCTAGAACTCCATTGTGCCATGCAGGGATCCCAGGATTGCAGAACCAGAGTCATGGACCGTCCTGTTGTCCAGCAGCCTATTGTGTGGGTAGAGTGAGGTCAGATGGCTCTGCAGGGATCCCTGAACAAGTCCAGTGTTGGGCAGCACTCCTCAGAGGGTCTAGCTCTCCAAGACTCAAGTTTCGGCTCCCTGATGACAGGACCTGGCTGTGGACATCACATTATGAATAATCTGTAAAAAGGGCCTGAAATTTAGGATTTCAGAAGCTATTTTTCCAAAGCATTAGACAATGGTGGGCAATTTTACCTAAAGATGAAGTCTACACAGATCCCCTCTCCTGATAAAATAATATCAAGGCTTTTGTAAGATAAGATGATAAAATAAATGATAAAGGATGTTTTAGTAGTGTAATGTTTGCCTTTGCCAAGCCAAACCCAGCACAAGATTGTGACATATTTCCTGATCAGTATTAACAGAATTTTTAAAAGGTTACAAAAATCAGAATTGTTAACTGGTAGAATATGCTTCATCATATGCTGATATGATATCCATCCCAGCTTTAATTCTTTCCTAGATCCCAGAATGTCATTATGGTTTTATTATAATGATATAATTCTAATTCAGAACAGAGTTAAAAATCTATTTCTTGCTTCATCTATCTGGATTTAATTTATTGAGCCATAGGAAACCAAATTACCCAAAGAAACATTATCAATGGACAAGGAGATAAAAGTTTCCCAAGAAATCAGTTATTGAATTTATGTGCTTTCTTGTCTTATCTTACAGATGGTTTATCTTTGTCTCTAAAAACGTAAAAAAAAATGGGGGGTGGAGAGGGTGACAAGATAATTTCAAAAAAAAAAACCTAAGGACTTGGAAAATGGACTCATCATTTAGTATCTAATCTTCAGTAAGTTCTTAACCATGCTAAAGAAATAAAAATGATTCTGAGGATAAGTGAATCATCAACATTTTGTGACAAAAGTCACAGCATGGACTGGCATTGTGCAACACTACACACACACACACACACACACACACACACACACCTGCTAAATGTGATGTTTCCATTTTGGAACTGGGCAGCTACATAGAGTAAGGCAGATGTATCATATCTCTGTATAGCTTTCTTCTCACCTCTGGACTTTTTTAAAGTTTGTTTACTTATTTATTTTGAGAGCAGAGAGAGAGAGAGAGAGTACAAGCTGGGGAGGGACAGAGAAAGGAGACAGAATCCCAAGCAGGCTCCATGCCATCAGGGCAGAGCCCATTGTGGAGCTCAGACTCATGAACCATGAAATCCTGACCTGAGCCAAGATGAAGAGTCAGACACTTAACTGACTGAGGCACCCAGGTGCTCCTCTCACCTCTGGATTCTTAAGGGAAACACTAATGAGTCCCTCTGGCCAGGTGGGATCCTCTCAGAGATGAGGTACTATCACACTTAAACTAGCAACCATGGGACCCATGCAAGGGAATGTCTAGAAATAGTGAGTTCTCCTGGCCACTGAACACAACTCATGTCATGATGTCCCTGAGTGGCATGTTCTGTCCCCTCCAACACCACTGGAAGCCTGCCTTGCCACCCTCCGATCTGGTGGCATCACTTTCTGTGCACGGCTGTAATACCGAGTCTGGTGGGACATCTGCAGTTACAGATCCATTTAGCATCAGTACAATTAAACGCCCTTTGGAATAATCCTATGGATCAGAGGTTCCACCCAAGAGGGCTGTGACTGATCTGTACCTGCTGAGTTAAAACAAGGTCCAGGATACTCAGCATTTGAGGTAGAAGTATTTTGAGTGATATTCACAGAAGTCCCCTCCCAGGCAGGCAGCCTTGCTGGACTGGTTCCCTCCCAGTGTCTCTTGGCACTTGTAGCCCCACTCAGGACTGGTGGATGGGCTTGCAGGTGCACCCATACCTCCTCATGCAGTCAGTTAAATGAAGGCCCAGGCATGGAGAATGCAGGCCCCAGAGGGGCTCGCTCACTGCTGGGGAGCAGGACACTTTCAGTGGTGCCAGTCCCTTGCCTTTGTCCCTCCCTTCAGTGGTTTTCCCCCAAAGTCTCCTCTTTCTTGGGAAAGTACATGGCATTTCAGGGAGATGCCTCATGCAGAGCCCTGGCATCTCATGCTCTTAACCTCCCTGCTCCAGAACCCACCTTCTGCACAAGCCCAACAGCCCTCTCCAAGGTCACTACACAACCTGATATTTTCCCTGAACCCAGCCACCCCTCAGGGAGGCTTGGCAGGGCACCCCAGTTCTCCAGCCCAGGCATTGTCACCTTGGGCTTACTTGTCCAGCTTCTACTCCCACCAAGCCTGCTGTCTGGCCTCAGTTGGACTCCACTGTGCAACACCACCCTTCTCCCTGTCCTTGAGACATATTCACCATCTCAAGGACACAGGGACCAGTGTTCAGGCCTCCTGCACTCACTTTTCCTAGCTCCTCTCTGGCTGGTTGGCCCATACTCCCTGCACGGTGTGTGCTCTCTCCCTGACTGCACCCTGACCAGCAAGACCCGCAGACCTTGCCACGAACACTGTGCCTTATGCCTTAAACTCATGGTCACCAGCCTCATCCAGCAGTCTGTGCTGCTCAGCACTTCTCCTGCCTTCCTCCTCTGGCCATCTCATTGCTCAGCTCTGAAATCTCCTCAGTATTAGTCAGGGTTCGCCAAAGTAACAGAACCAGTGAGATGTGTGAAGCAGTACACACACATGCACGCACGCATGCACACATATACTATACACACAGACACACATATACACACTATATGTATATTTATATATGTATATATAGACACACATATATAAACACAGAGAGAGATACCTTAAGGAATTGGCTCATGTGATTATGGAGGCTGACAAGTCCAAAATTGCATGGTGAGCCAGCAGCCTGGAGACCCAGGGAAGGGCCATCACTGCAGTTCAGGTCTGTAGGCCATCAGTCTGTGGAATTTCTTCTTGCTCTGGAGAGGTCAGTCTTTCATTCTCTTTATGCCTTCAACCGATTAGATGAGGCCCACCAACATATTGGAAGGCAGTCTGCTCTACTCTGAGTCCGCTGATGTAAATGTTAGTCTCCTCTAAGAACACCCTCGTAAAAAAATCCAGAATGTTTGATCTCGTATCCAAACACCACTCCAACCAAGTTCACACATAAAATTAACTATCACATCCTCCTCCACCCTGGTCCAAGTACATTTTCTGTCCCCTGCATCACACCATCATACATCGATGTTAAAATTGCACAACTGATTGCGTCACCACTTGCTTTTAGGGCAAAGCTCTAAATCTTGAGCGTGTCTTACAGAGTCATTATCTCCTCTCTGGCTTCAGTTTTTGTGACATTCTTGCCTCTCCCCTTCCCTGCAGTCACACTGGCTTCCTTTAGCCTCCAGGACACCCCTCAGGGGTCTCTCTGCACCATAGTCTTGGCCATAATGCTCTCTGGTCCAGAACATTCCTTCTCCTCATTTTGGTGAGCTTATTCCTCCCCACCCTTCATCTTTCACCTTCCCCCTCAGACTAGCCCTGGCCATCCTTGTGCTAAATTCTCATAATTCCTTGTACTTTATTTTCCCATGAAGCTATCACAGATTGTAGCTATGCATTTGTGTAATTTCTTTATTAATACCTGCCCCCTCTCCAGACTATAAGCTCAGTGAAGGCAGAATGGTATCTTTGCCTTACTGTGGCTTCCAGAGAAGGACATGGCATGACCAGCACTCTGTAAATGTTTCTGAAATCAATGAGTTTTTCATTCATTCATTCAGGAAGGTTTGTTTAAATATTTTATTTTTTTAATGTTTTTTTTAGAGAGAGAGAGAGAGGTGGGGGAGGGGCAGAAAGAGAGGGAGACAGAGAATCTGAAGCAGGCTTCAGGCTCCAAGCTGTGAGCACAGAGCCCAACATGGGGCTCGAACTCGGGAACAGCGAGATCATGACCTGAGCCAAAGTCAGACACCCAACCAACTGAGCCACCCAGGTGCCCCGAAGTGGTTTTTTTTGATGTTTATTTATTTTGGAGGGAGAGGGGAACAGAGGATCCAAAGTGGGCTCTGTGCTGACAGCAGAGAGCCTGATTGATACAGGGCTCAAACCCACGAACTGTGAGATCATGCCCTGAGCTGAACCAACTGCCCTGAGATCATGCCATGGCTTAACCAACTGAGCCACCCAGGCACCCCCTCATTCAGGGAGTTTTTTAAGCATCTTTTTTTTCATGCCTGAGTTGGACATCAGATGTGCAGAAATAAATAAAAGGCAGACTCTTCCCACCAGGTCTAATGGGGAAAAAGTCACAAGCACAATAGCAACTTCAGTGCACTATCTTATTTCCACTGTGAGAGGAAATAAAAATATTAAATTATAAAAGAATTTTGAATCCTCCACTCTGTCCTAAGGGAGGGCCATTATTTTGCTGAGTGGCCTGATGGATAAAGTGTTAGGTATACACAGGAGATGGAGGTGGGTTAGCTATAAGGACAGAATTGGTGGCACCTGGGAAACTGAGGGAGTAGGAAGATAGGAAAAATATTTTGGATTCTGTCACTGAATGATCCCAAGCACACCCAGCTCTAGGTGCAGTGATAATGTGACCACAGGCCCCACCTAACCCTAACTGAAATAACTGAATGTCTATAAAAATAGATGTATTCGTTCTCCAGAAAGACAGAACCAGCAGGATAGCTACAGTTATAGGTATAGACATAAATACAGATACATGGAGATTTATTATAAGAAATGGAGACCAAGATGTCCCATGGTCTGTCATCTGCCAGCTGAAGTACCAGGAAAGCCCCTGGTAAAATTCAGTCCAAGTCCAACGGCCTAAGAATCGGTGGGGAGGGGGGATGGCGATGGTGTAAGCTGTGAGCTGAGTTTGAAAGCTCAAGAAGCAGGTGCACCAGAATCCAAGAGCAGGAGGAGTGGAGAGAGAGAATTCCTCCTTTCTCCCCATATTTGTTCTATGCGGGCCATCAGTGGATTCGATGATGCCCATCCACATAGGTAAGGATTATCTTCTCTACTGAGTCTACTGATTCAAATGCTTCTGTATTCTGGAGACACCCTCACAGACACTAGAAATAATGTTTTACCAGCTTTCTGGGCATCCCTTAACCCAGTCAAGTGGGCACATAAAATTAACCATCACGATAGGGAAAAGCCTGCATCACAGTGGACATTAAGGGTATCAACCCATCCTTTTTAGAAAGTTCCAGAATTTTTTGCCAGGTATATTGTGTGCAAGACCAAAACAAAGACAGATAGGGGGGCACAGCTCACAACTGAGCTTACAAACTCATCTCTGTGTGATCTTCCTGGAGGTCACTGGAAGCCATCTTCCACACTTTAGGAATGTGCCCTAATTTTTTTTTAATATTTATTTATTTATTTATTTTGAGAGAGAGAGAGCAGGGGAGGGGCAGAGAGAGAGAGAGAGGGAGAGAATCCCAAGCAGGCTTTGCACTTTCAGCATGGAGCCAAATGTGGGGCTCAAACTCACGAACCATGAGATCATAACCTAAGCCAAAACCAAGAGTCAGATGCTTAACCAACTGAACACCCAGGAGCCCCAGAATGTGCCCTAATTTTGAAGAGCCAGGACTGATAGGTGAGGTGGTTGGTGGGGCAGATGTGGAAGCAACAGTGGTGACAAGGGGTATTTTAGACCCTCACCATCTCCATAGGCTGCACTCCCATTGTTTGAAATGGACAACAGACATTTTTAAGGTCTGATGCAACGTGCTTTGTAAACACAGCTTCAGGATCCCACCACCACCCAATTCCACCTAGATTACTGCCCTTGAGCCTCCATCATGTAGACGTTCTGGAGTCACCACCAAGGGATGTGCTGCCTTTGGAGTCCTTTGGCTGTTGTGGTGAAAGCAGGATTACAGGCAGCTTCTTAGGGAGACACCAGCACTGGGGTCCTATGCCACACAGGTGGATACCTCTCCACCCCCCACACTGGGACCCAGAGTCCTTGGCCCATTCAGATAAGGAACCACAAAGAGTTATTGGCCCAATTCCTTCCTCTGTCTGCTACAGGATTGCTTCAGTGCCAGCACAGCCCGGATTTAAAGATCTGAGGGGAGCATTCTGACGAGGGTGAGCAACACACTGTCTGGGACAGTCGCAGCACAAGTAATAATAGACAACCTTTTCACTCGCAAGAGTGTCCCAGTCACTCTGGTGTCCAAACAAAATCAAGGACTACAGGAGGAGCACTATTGCTTTGTCTGGGGGCAAACAGACTGGTGGAAATGCTAAGGATTGATATAAATGAACGGGAGGAGACAGCGTGGGGACCACTGTTGGAGATGAGAGGCTATTTCTAACGCCTTTAGTTATTTCCAGGGCTCTAAAGTAATATACGGATGCTCGGAGGAGGAGGGTGTGAAGAGGAAAATAAGCAGTATGGGAAATTTTTCAATATAATTCAATGATGAGGCCATTTGAAGGAATGCACAAAAATGGCAAAAGGGAACATGAATGCACAAAAGTACTTATAACGAAGGAAGGAGCCAGATGCAACTTTTGAGTTCGGGACGTAAGTTCACTGTCTCGATTGTGGTTCTGGCTACACAGGTGTATGTGTGTGTCGAAACTCATCACATTGTCCATTTAAAAATATGTGCACTTTATTGTATGTCAGTTACACCTTAATGCACCTGTTAAATGTCTTTGTGACAGGTTAAGCGAGTAGGGGAAGACGAAGAGGATTAAAGCAAAGACAGAGAAGGTAGAGACGGGATGATGCAGGAATTCAAAGATGAGTTCAGGGCATTTGACTTGATCCAGAAATCAATAAGCAACTGGTTGCCGAAACTTGGGGAAGAAATGACATAATCCTGGCAGGGCTGAACAAAAATGTGTTTGAGCCACAGTGGAAATGGGCGAGTTGACAGGGGTCACAGGACAGAGTGCATTTGACTTAGGAGCAGAAGGGAGGAGAAGGAAACCGCTCAGCAGAGGAATAATGTATAATAGTTTACATTGGGCCCCAGTAGGGCTTTTCTGGGTGGTCATCCTCTGCGAACTAGTTTGCAGTCTGTTTAGATCTACCACACTGTTGTTTTTTTTCTACACATCGTCCCAGCTCCAGTGAGGTCTTAAAAGGCAGACTTTATCATTTACATTTCAGAGACGAGAAAATGGCTCCAGAGTATGCGGGGACTGAGCTGTGGTCTCCTAACTGGTGGTGGATCCAGATTTCTGTCTTTCATGCCCAGTCTGGTGCTTCCTCCCCCACCACCACCATGATCTGGTCAGGAGGAGGTGGACACAGAGCAGCAACAGGCACAGGGTCATTTCTGTTCAAACAGAAATGCCCTAGGCAGACCCTGCACTGTTCTTCTGCAGGCACAGGAACTGACCCCTCTGCCTTGCAAACATTAGGAGCAAGTTCAACATATTGGAACATCTGAGAATAATGTAGCGAATACCATCCAGACGGGCCCAATCTTATTAGACTTGCAAAATTTGCTTCTAATATTTCTAAAAATAAGACATATGTTATTATATATTATTACAAACCCAGCTGAGTGACCCCGCCCCAGCTATGGCTCCCCACTCTCTCTGTCTGAAATTAGAAGGTGCCCAGGGTTAGTTTTGCCATTCCCATACACGTTCCCATACTTCACAAACATTGTAGCCAAAATGTGACATAATCAGTACCATACGCAGTTTTCTGTCTTCACCCACCATCATGATGTTTATCCATGCGGATATATGTAGCTTTAATTCTGTCTTGTGAACTTCTGCATAGGTTTGTAAAACCCTAATATTCTGCAACTCACTTATCCGGTTCATGTTAACGGACATTAATATGTTTTCAGGTTTTTGCTGTCACAACAGTAATAGAATGGAAGTCACGCACTCATCAACGTGCGCTCATGGGCTAGATTTCCTCTAGCATGCATACTGTAAGGGTGCAGTGATGTGCACGTGTGCTTTTACAGGACATTTCCTATTTCCTTGCAAAGAAATTTCACCTGCCTGCTCTTACGTCCGACGGAGGAGATGTCTTTGCTCGGTCCATGTCCTTGCCAAGAATTCTTGACATTCAGACTTTTTATATGATCATTTCCTATTTGTATTTTTCACCAGTGAACTGCCTGTTTTGTCTGTTTGCCTGTTGGGTTATTTGTCTTTTGTTCCAAATGATACCCTTAGTCATAAAAACCTTGCATGCAGTCTGTGACTTGTCATTTCGTTATGTTTTGGATGGCATTTGTCAGAAGTTTTCAGTTTGAATGCAGTCAAATTCTTTTCTAAATGATGTGTCCTTTTTGTGTTGCATTTAAGAATTATTTTCCCCTCTGGCACAGAAAAACTCTGATTCTCCCAGGATAAAATATAATACAGTTCAGGGATGCCTGGGTGACTGAGTCGGTTGAGCGTTTGACTTCGGCTCCGGTCATGATCTTGCGGTTCATGAATTTGGGCCCCACATTGGCGTTTGCTTCTCTCACTGCAGAGCCTGCTTTGGATGATCTGTCCCTCTCTCTCTCCATTCCTCCCTGTTTGCACTGAGTCTTTCTCTCAAAACTAAATAAATATTAAAAAAATTTTTAAAATGGATAATACAACTGTATTATATATTGTATATATTGTGTCATTGTAAGTACTTATTTGAATATTTAAAGTATCAGTTTAAAATCAGTGAAATTTGGGGATGCCTGGGTGGCTCAGTGGGTTAAGCATCTGACTTCGGCTCAGGTCATGATCTCACGGTTTGTGAGTTCAAGCCCTATGTTGCACTCTGTGCTGACACCCTAGAGCCTGCTTCAGATTCTGTGTCTCCCTCCCTCTCTACCCCTCTCTTACTTGTGCTCTCTCTGTCTCTCAAAAACAAATAAACATTATAAATAAATAAATAAATAAATAAATAAATAAATAAATAAATAAAATCAATGAAATTTGGGTGCTCTGATGGCTTAGTTGGCTAAGCATCCAACTCCTGATCTTCGCTCAGGTCATGATCTCATGATTAGGGTGTTCGAGCCCTGCTTTAGGCTCCTGTCAGATGGTGCGAAACCTCCTTGGGATTCTCTCTCTCATCCTCTCTCTCTGCCCCTCCCCCATTCGCACTGTCTCTCCTCTCTCTCTCTCTCTCTCTCAAAATAAATAAACTTGGGGTGCCTGGATGGCTCAGTTGGTTAAGCGTGCGACTTTGGCTCAGGTCATGATCTCATGGTTTGTGGGTTTGAGGCCCGTGTCGGGCTGTGTTGATGGCTCAGAGCCTGGGGCCTGCTTCGGATTCTGTCTCATTCTCTCTCTGCCCACCCCCCCCTTGCTCCCTGTCTCTCTTTGTGTCTCTCAAAAATAAATAAATGCAATAAATAAATAAATAAATAAATAAATAAATAAACAAACAAACAAACAAACTTTAAAAAATAGAATTATTTGCCCCTCTGGAGGTCATATAAATATCCTGTTTTTTTTTTCCTGTAAGTTTTGAAACTTGGCTTTTCACATTTATTTAATTCATTAATCCACTGGGGTTTAATGATGCATTTGTTATGAGATATGGATCTAATTTTATTTTTTACATATAATCATCAGTTACTACAGCACCAGCCTGTGCCATTTATTTGTATGGTCATATGTCCGGTTTCTATATTCAAAGACATCTATTTCTGAGGTTTCTTTTCTTTTTCATTGGTGTATGGCTTGCCTCTTTGTCAATACCACATCGTATTAAGTGCTCTTTATTAGTCTTATATCTGGTAGAATAAGCCCCCACTTTGTTCTTCAAAATTGTCTGGGCTATTTTTGGTCCTTTGTCTGCCTTCCCTTTCCTCTCACCACCCCCCGATACAAAAAAAAAAAAAAAAGGTTCATAACTGCATTGCATTTTTAGGTTAATTAGGTCAGAATGGTCATTTTTACGTATCTCTCCATTTATTTAGCTTTCTGTTATATTTTTCAATAAAAATTATATAAATTTCAGTATACAGTCTTGATCATCTATTGTTACATATGTTCCTAGATGTCATATAGTTTTGTTGCTGTTGGAAAAGGAGAAAATTTTTAAATTACATTTTCTGATTTTTGGATTAAAAAATGTAATGCTTATTTATATTTGAGAGAGAGAGAGAGACATATGCAAGCAGGGGTGGGGCAGAGAGAAACGGAGACAGAATCTGAAACACATCCAGGCTCTGAGCTGTCAGCAAAGAGCCACACTCAAGGCTCCAACTCACCAGCTGCAAGATCATGACCCAAGCCAAAGTCGTTTGCTTAACTGACTGAGCCACCCATGAGCCCCTCTGATTTTTAGATTTTTATATAGAGAAATCCATGTGCTTTTTGTTCATTGATCTCACATCCAGTTACTTCTCACTCCATTTGCTCCAGAAGTTTGCCTGTTTGGTATTGTTTGGTATTTTCTATTTAGAAGGTTATATTGTTTGGGAATAACTTTGCTTCTTTCTTTCCAATCTTTACATTTATTACTGATTTTTCTTATTTGTTCTTGTCTTCCTGAACTGGCAAGGACTTCTGGTACATTGTTTTAAAGTTTTTATTTTAATCACCTGGTGCTCATCCTGACATGTGCACTCCTTAATCCCCATCCCTTGTTTCACTCATACCTCCTCTGGTAATTATCAGTTTGGTCTCTAGAATTGAGTCTGTTTCTTGGTTTGCCTCTCTCTCTTTTTTCCCCTTTGCTAATTTGTTTTGTTTCTTAAATTCCACATGTGGGTGAAATCAAATGGTATTTGTCTTTCTCTCACTGACTTATTTCACTTAGCATTATACGCTGTAGCTCCATCCACGTCATTGCAAATGGCAATATTTCATTTTTTATGGCTGAATAATATTCCATTGTATGTATATACTATGTCTTCTATATCCATTCATCAGCTGATGGACATGTGGGCTGCTTCCATATTTTGGCTATTGTAAATAATGCTTCTGTAAATGAGGTGTATTTATCCCTTTGAATTAGTGTTTTTGTATTCTTTGGGCAAATATTCAGTGGTGCAATTGCTGGTTTCTAGGGTAGTTAGTTCTATTTTTCACTTTTTGAGGAACCTCTATACTGTTTTCCAGAGTGGCTGCACCACATGGCATTCCTACCAACAGTGCAAGAGGGTTCCCCTTTCTCCACACCCTCACCAACACCTGTTGTTTCCTGTGTTGTTGATTTTAGCTATTCTGACAGGTGTAAGATGATATATCATTGTAGTTTTGATTTGCATTTCCCTGATGGTGAGTGATGTAGAGCATCTTTTCATGTGTCTGTTGGCCATCTGTGTGTCTTCTTTGGAAAAATGTCTATTCATGTCTTCTGCCCATTTCTTAATTGGATTATTTGTTTATTGGGTATTGAGTTTTGTAAGCTCTTTATTTATTTTGGATAATAACCCTTTATCAGCTATGTCATTTGCAAAATTTTTCTCCTATTCTATAGGTTGTCTTTTAGTTTTGTTGACTGTTTCCTTCATTGTGCAGAAGCTTTTTATTTTGATGTAGTCCCAGTAGTTTATTTTTGCTTTTGTTTCCCTTGCCTCTGGAAAAATGTCTAGTAAGAAGTTACTATGGCCCATGTCAAATAGGTTGCTGCCTGTGTTCTCCTCTAGGATTTTGATGGTTTTCTGTGTCACATTTAGGTCTTTACTTCATTTTGAATTTATTTTTGTGTATGGTGTAAGCAAGCGGTCCAGTTTCATTCTTTTGCGTGTTGCTGTCCAGTTTTCCCAACACTGTGTGTTGAAGAGACTGTCTCTTTGCAATTGGATATCCTTTCCTGCTTTGTTGAAGATTAATTGACCATTTAATTATGGGTTTATTTCTGGGTTTTCTATTTTATTCTCTTTATCTATGTGTCTATTTTTGCGCCAGTACCGTACTGTTTTGATTACTACAGCTTTGTAATATAACTTGAAGAAGTCTGAAATTGTGATGCCTCCATCTTTGCTTTTTAAAGATTGCTTTAGCTATTTGCAGTCTTATGCTTCCATACAAATTTTATAATTTTGTTCTAGTTCTGTGAAAAATGCTTTTGGTATTTTGATAAGGATTCCATTAAATGTATAGATTGCTTTGGTTAGTATAGACATTTTAACAATATTTGTTCTTTCAGTCCATGAGCATGGTATGTCTTTCCATTTCTTTATGTCATCTTTAATTTCTTTCATCAGTGTTTTATAGTTTTCAGAGTACACACCTCTTTGATTAGGTTTATTCCTAGGTATCTTATTATTTTTGGTGCAATGGTAAATGGGATTGTTTTCTTAATTTCTTTTTCTGATGCTTCATTATTGGTGTATAGAAATGCAATAGATTTCTGTACAGTGATTTTGTATCCTGTGACTTTACTGAATTTATTTATCAGTTCTAGCAGTTTTTTCGTGGAATCTGTCAGGTTTTCTATTTATAATATCATGTAATCTGCAAATAGTGAAAATTTAACTTCTTCCTTACCAATTTGGATGCCTATTCTTTCTTTTTGTTGTCTGCTTGTTGAGACTAAGACTTCCAGTACTGTGCTGAATAAAAGTGGTAAGAGTGGACATCCTTGCCTTGTTCCTGACCTTAGGGGAAAGGCTCTTAGTTTTTCCCCATTGAGTATGATGTTAGCTGTGAGTTTTTCATATATGGGCTTAATTATGTTGAAGTATGTTCTCTCTTGACCTGCTTTGTTGAGGGCTTTTTATCATGAATGGATGTTGTACTTTGTCAGATGTTTTTTCTGCATCTGTTGAAATGATTGTGTGGTTCTTAAACTTCCTCTTATTAATGTGATGTATTCTTGCATGTTGTTGAGTGGAGATTGAGGCAGCAGGCATCCTTGTCTTCTTCCTGATTTTAAAGGAAATGAACCCAATAATTAAGAATAATATATTCAATAACATTTGTTGAAAATTTCTGGTACTAAATAGTATTTTCCAGGTTAAGTTTATTACCAGTTTGCTAAGAGTTTACCACTATAGAGTTTCAGGGCACCTGGGTGTTTCAGTTGGTTAAGTATCTGACTCTTCGTTTTGGCTCAGGTCATGATTCTACAGTTCATGAGTTTGAGCTTGGGATTCTCTCTCTCTCTCCCTTTCTTTGCCTCTCTTTCTCTCAGAATAAATTTTAAAAGATTTATTAAAAAAAGAGTTTTAAAAAATTTAGCAAATGCTACATCTCTTGAGATGAGTACGTATGCATGTGTTTTCATATACATACATATACATATACATTTGAATATACAAGCACACACACACACATATATATACTGATCTCAATAAGATACAATGCTCAGACACAGCATTTGCTGAGACTTAAAACTCTAATATGTATTTGATATATTACATAAATAAATGTGAATGTATATCACTCATATATATATAACTTGATTCTGTTGATATAGTTAATTACATTAATGAATTTCTAAAGTGGAGCCATTCTTGCATTTCTGGGGTAAAACTCAGTCACACTGTTTTCATATGATTATGAAAATCCACTTTGCTTACATTTTATTAAGGATTTTTCATTATTACTCATGTCATATTCCTCCTTCTTGAGATAATCTTAGTATTTTTATTTTTCTGGAAGAATTGTCCATTTTGATTAGATTTTGAATTCACTGATATGTGAGTACTGTGCTTATAATTATGTCTCTATTAATTTCTCATCTTTGTAATTTATTCATTCTCTTTCTTTTGTTATTCAGCCTTGCCAGAGACTAACCCATTTTATTAGTTTTTTTTTTTCCTCAGAGAACAAACTTTAGGTTTATTGATCCTGTCTACTGTTACTTTCTTCAAATTTCCATAATTTCTGCTCCCATCTCCATTGATTCCTTCCTTCTAAATTCCTTTTCCTTTTTTTCCCTTCTTGTATTGTGTGTTTTGTTAATAAATTTCAATCCTTCTTCATTTCTCATATAAGTATGTAAGATTTTAGTGTCCTACCTGCATACTCCAAAATTTGCTGTCTTGTCATTTTTTTTCAGTTCCAAGGATTCTCTAATTTTCATTATGATTTATTTTTCAATCCTTGAGTTTCTTAGCAATATATTCTGAATTGTGCAGATATATGGAGGGTTTTCTTGCTTCTCTTATTAGTAGCAAATGTAATTGCACTGCAGTCAGGTAACTAATGTGCCTATGTTTTTGATGTTAGTGTGCTGAACTTCACTTTGTGCCCAAGTTTGTGTCAAGTCTTTGTAAAAGCCCCACATGTCATGTTGGGTACAGGTTCTGGTATGTGTGTATTAGATCTGGCATGTTCAGCTCTTCGTCCTTACTAATTGTCTGTTGGACATGTTGACACAGGTGGTGTTAAAACCTCCACAGCAGTGGTGGATTTGTCCACGTCTACTCCCAGCTGCTCTTGGTTTCTGTCTTCTCTCTGCTCGTTCGCATCTTGAGAGGCTCCTCTTCTCCCTCCAGAATCATGACCTGATTCTGGGTTCTAATACAAATGTGCTTCTGGCATTTAAGGAGAAGTGTCTCCTCTGGCCAGATAGGAAAAGAGACATGCCTATACCTTTAAAGAAATGCTAGAAGATCAGTGGAGTACAAATCAGAAATGTTACTTCTGGTTATAAATAGTTCCAAGTACACAAGAGGCAAAGGTTAATGAGATCATTTCAATTACTTTTGCATATGATTTGTATTTCCCACGAGTCCCTCCATTCCTTTTAACTTCATCTTGATCTCCCTGGGCCTCTAATCAAACTACATTCTCTCACCCTTAACCTTGAAGTTGAGGGTTAGGGGAAAGGGCGGCAAAGAAGCAGCCATGGGGCAGAGCTTTAGGGACACAGAAAACTTGCAGAACAATGAAAAGTGGACAGACATAAAAATTTTTTTCCCATCAGTCGAACAAAAAGTGCAACAATATAGGAGCAGTTTGGAATACCAAAGTGTAGTATTGGGTGGGCACCCAATAATTTTTGGTGCTATTTTTTCCTGAAGCTTTCATGGATGAGGTGTAAAGGTCCTCTGCTGAAATTATGTCTCGGACCTGTGTTTTCAGTTGGATGGAGGCACTCACATGGCCAGCCATGTATAATAATCACAACCAGAGTTGATTGAACCTTGCCGTGTGGCAGGCATTGCTCCAAGCACTTCACATTTATGAGCTAATTTAACCTTCACAACAGCCCTGTGAGGTGTAGATATCGTTATTCCCATTTTACAGATGAGGACACTGAGGCACAGTGAAATGAAACAACTTCCCAAGGTCATGCAGATCATAAAGGTGGAGCCAGGATTCCTGGCCAGGCAGTCAGCTCTGGACACCCAGCTCTCACTGCCATCTGCAGGGGACAAGTAGACCTGCTACCCAGGACCATGGCCATGGGACAGTGAGCACACATGCTCAGAACAAGCTGAGGCCCAGTGGAAAAAAAAAAAACAATTGCTTTGTAAATTACCAAAAAATTAAATTATGCTCACTCTGCTTTATGGTCAGTGCCTTAAAAAAATCCTTTGAAAATTGATAAACCACAAATTCATGTACTACGTGAGTGATAATACTCTTGGAACAGAATTTTTTGTGATGCATAAGTTCCCTCTCCCAAGCAGGCCAGGTGAAAGGCCTTAGCATGTTGTATATTCTGCCTCTGAACTACTCTGTGAAGAGAAGTTCTTGCTTTACAAAGCAAAGCATTAGGGCTCCCAGTATAAGGTGTCTCTAGTTTTGACAGACTCCTGGTGAAGTCAGTGTATCCCTTCCTTGCCAGCTGAGTAACATGTCAGTGAAGTTACCCTGCAGTTCCATTCTCCTGTCATGCAAGGAATAAACTGTCATTTTGGTACACGGGGAAAAATTGATCCTCCACGAAATCAACAGTGACACGCAAGTGATGAATGACTCATGGGGATCTCCTAGGGAGTGAGGACACATTCCAGATCTCAGGGCCAGTGCCTATAACCAAGTCGTATCTGCAGATGTCTTCATTCAGGAAATCGCAATCTTGACAAGTTCTCATTTGCAGATTTTTCTTGAAGGGTTATGACTGTCTTATTTTTCCATTTAAAATAATGCCTGAAATAAGGTCTGCTACATTTTCTGAATCCTGAATATTTCCCTATTCATCTAAATGAGTGGCATTTTCTTCCTTTCTTTTTTCTTTCTTTCTTTCTTTTCTTTCTTTCTTTCTTTCTTTCCTTCTTTTCCTTCCTTCCTTCCTTCTGGCTGTCAAGAGATTAAAATATTTTTTTATAGTTTCTGTATTTATTTTGAGAGAGACAGTGAGCATGAGTGGGGGAGGGGCAGAGAGACAGAATCCCAAGCAGGCTTCACACTATCAGCATGGAGCCCAACGTGGGGTTTGAATTCAGAAACTGTGAGATCACAACCTGAACTGGTCAGACACTTAACTGACTAAGCCACCCAGGCACCCTGGCTATCAAGAGATTAACTTTAACTATAGAGCTTTCATTTATAAATACTTGTAATCATTTTTTTTTGTACTTGCTAAGTAAGAGATTCCAAGACATTTTAAAGCAACTAAAAATTTAATTAGCATTAGAAAGTAATGCAAATGTGGGTCATTATTATAAGTGTTAAATACCCGGAAATGCTTCATAATGTTCATAGGTGAGTTCACAGCTACCTAAGAGTTGGCCTGTGGAGATATTGGTCTCTCCAAGGATGCCCCCATGGCGATGAGGCAGAGAGGAGGATGGAGAGAGCAGCAGGACAGGGAAGCAGCATAGATTTTGTTCAGCTGCCTGCAGGCATCCTTTGCAGACTTTAAACTGGGAGGGACAGGAAAAGGTACCCAGGAGGCTCTTGGAGGGACAGGAACAGGTGCCAAGGAGGCTCTCAGAGGGGGCACTGCAGATGGCGGGAGAGGACCCTGGGGAATTGGGAGGCCCCCGGCAGTCTGAGGACAGGATGAAGGCTCTGCTGAGGGACAGGCAGAGGACAGATTCTGGGGACCTTGCTAGACACCATGGAAGATTTGGATGTGGGGGTGCAGGACAAGTGGAATCAAGGATGACTCTAGGATTTTAGCTCCACCAACAGCACAGATAGCATTTTGGTTAAGCGAGAATAAGGGACGTTGTAGAAAGGCAAGGGGGCCTGTGTTCCTCTTATCCTCTCCACTCCCCCTATTCCTTCTCCCCCCACAGACTCTGTGGTGCCTTGGTAATGGGGTGCCTACTTGTTTCCTCTCTCCTCCCCACTGCCCTGCACCTGTTGAGACCTCACTGCCCTTCCCTGAGGATGTGGCCCTCTGTGTACTTACCGTGATGTAGGACCTTATGTGTCCAGAGCCCCTCATCTTCTGACCTCCCTCTTCAGCTGGACCCCCTCCAGATGGCTCCGCAGCCACTCGCCATGGAATATAACAAGAGAGGCACCAAGTGGATTAATATGGTGCCTACCCAGGTAAATGACTCAATCGGTTACTGTCCTTCATAATCAAAATGAATTCAATAAATAATGATGGAGTAACAATTTACTGCTTTGATCTGATCCCCATAGTCCAGGCCTCATGACTGTGTAGATTTATAGGGCCAACTAATTGATTCCTAAAAGATTTCCTTTTAAGCATGCTCGAATCTAATTGGTCTTCAATTCCTAAGCAAAAGAGGTACATTAAGAGTACTTTCATGAGTTGAAAACACTCCACTGCTCTTGGTCTCCTTGGAGAATTGTTTTGTGGGAGGAGATGAACCACACTAATTGAAGCCAAATAAAGTTAACCAAAATGTGCCCGGCAGCACCGCATGAGGGGCCTTTTGTACACTTGGTCAGCATTGGTTTCTAGACCTTCACAATCAGGGTTATATGACAAGAGTGGTTCAACACAAGATTCTAAATGGCTTTCCAAGAAGTGCACAATGGAGTGTCTAAAGCTACTATGTGGTTAGTCTTTTTCTGTTCTTTTTTCTTTCTTTTATTTTTTTTAAATTGTTTTAAAAATGTTTTTATTTATTTTTGAAGGAGAGAGAGAGACAGAGCATGAACAGGGAGGAGCAGAGAGAGAGGGAGACACAGAATCCAAAGCAGGCTCCAGGCTCCAAGCTGTCAGCACAGAGCCCAATGCTGGGCTCAAACTCACAAACCTGAGATCATGACCTGAGCCGAAGTCGGATGCTTAACCAACTGAGCCACCCAGGCACCCCTCCTGGTTCCTTTTACTAATTCCTTTTATTGGAGAATGGTATTTAGAAACCAAAGTCTGAGTGTTGAGAGGGCTTGTTGCTACCGAGGTGACATTGTTTCTAGCTCCTCTCATTGGACAGAGATAGGAAATCGAGTGTGTATACTAACCTGTGTGCACCCAACATACCTCCCCTTGCTTTTTGAATACATGGCCCCATCTAATAGCCAAGCCCTGGACCCAGTGTCTTTTTCTTTTTTAAAATTTTCCTCCAGGGGCGCCTGAGTGGCTCAGTCATTTGAGCATCTGACTCTTCATTTCGGCTCAGGTCATGATCTCACGGTTTTGTGAGACTGAGCCCCATGTTGGGCTCTGCACTGACAGTGCTTGGGATTCTCTCTCTCCCTCTCTCTCTGCCCCCTCCTCCACTCAAAATAAATAAATAAACTTGGGCCACCTGGGTGGCTCAGTTGGTTAAGCGTCCAACTTCAGCTCAGGTCATGATCTCACCGTTGGTGAGTTCAAGCCCTGCATCACACTCTGAGCCTGGAGCCTGCTTCAGATTCTGTGTCTCCCTCTCTCTACTCCCCTCCCCTGCTCACACTGTCTCTCTCTCAAAAATAAATAATAAACATTTAAAAAATTAAATAAATAAACTTAAAAAACTTTCACTTGCAAATCACTTTACATGAAAACACCTCATGGGGCATTGTTTCAAGCAATGACTGATTGAGTTGGAGTCCTTGAGACGTTTTGTAAGAACCTAATCACCCCCTCTGAGCTACCCCTCACGCTGCCTCCATAGACATTGGGTCACATGACTTACAGAGCTCTTTCATGTGACTTGAGTGTTTGGGTGTCCATCACTGCCTCCAGCAGTGCCTTGTGGACTCTCCTTTCTTTCTTTTTTTTTTTATTTTTTTTTCAACGTTTATTTATTTTTGGGACAGAGAGAGACAGAGCATGAACGGGGGAGGGGCAGAGAGAGAGGGAGACACAGAATCGGAAACAGGCTCCAGGCTCTGAGCCATCAGCCCAGACCCCGACGTGGGGCTCGAACTCACGGACCGTGAGATCGTGACCTGGCTGAAGTCGGACGCTTAACCGACTGCGCCACCCAGGCGCCCCTGGACTCTCCTTTCTTAAATGACACTGCTTGGGCAGTTTCTCTAACCTCTGGTCACTTTCAGCTTTTGACATTGAGTTTGGTCCCCTTCAAATCTTCACATACAGTTTAGTGCCCCCTTCTCCATGGTCCCTCTCGACTCTCTCCACCCTAGCAACTGTGGAGCAAGATCGGCTCTGTCCCCTCCTTCTGGGGGCTGGTCTCTCTGGGGTATTGGCAGGTGAAGGGATGAGGGAAGTAGCCTTGTTCTTCTTCTTCTATCAGGGCTGGGCCTGCTCTGCCTGGCCTTGATGAGGCTGATTCCTCAGCTTTTGTGGTCACCTCTGTGTACGTGGTGGGGTTGGTTTCCCATGGCATCAGTGTTACCCTGTCCTCTCCCTTATTCGGAGGGTCATCCATGCTTTCTCTCATCTTGACAGCAGTCCATGACCCTAAATTCATCGCCCCCCCCCCCCACTGCTCTGTGGCTCTGTGGCTCAGGAGCCATGAGGACGCTAAGTTCCAATAGCCAGGATGTGACCCCAGAGTGGCTGTGTCCCTTCCTTGTGAGGAAGAATTTGCCAGCCTCTGGATGCTGGCTTAGCACCCTCATGTTACCAGTGGAATTGTTTTCAGAACTGGACATGGTGTCAGGAAGATGGCAAACTTCTACCACCACCAAATAGATTTGACAGACGCTCATTCTTTGAACTTCAGCTCAGCCTGAAGCCCTGTATCTGAGGAAGGCAGCTTTGCTCTGCATTGGCTTTCTTGTCCCAGCTTCGCCTTGAGTAGCCAGTGACAAACCATCGGTTATCAGTGCTTTTCTTCTCAAAGCATTTGTTGTGAAGTTATTATTGGTGGACAAAACATCTAAAACGGATCATTGCCAATAAAACTTCTCTTGCCTGGAAGGCTGGTTTAAATAATTTGTAATCCATTGGTTTTTCTTTTCCCCGTCAACTATTTTTACATTATCTTGGCATTTATTCAAGAAAACTTACAGCATTAGGACTGACTGAATGTAGTCTCCAGAATATAGAGAGTTATGACAGTTCCCAAAATTATTCCAAGAGGAATTTTATACAGTAAATTTTAGGGCTTTTCCTCAATATTCCGTTGATTTAAAAAAGAACTTCACTGAATGTTTTTCATTGTAAAAGCAACACCTCACCATTGTGAGAGTTTTAAAAACTAGACAGATAGGTGATTGATAGATGATAGATAATACTACAATGAATACATTGTCTTCTAGACTTTATTCTGCACAACACTCATTTATATATGTAAATATTTTAACACATAGCAGGAGCTGTATTAATAGTATATTAGCAACTTGGCTTTTTTCAATTAATATATCACATAAATAGATAACAGTTATGCTAGTTACTGATTATTGGTTATTTCTCTTTACCCCAGCCCCTCCATCCATTTTCCGCTCTCTCTCAGCCTTGCGTTGGCCCCTCAAGGATGACCCCCTATGTCCTTCAGACTCCGTTCCTCTGGCATCTGGTTGGGTTTGCCCAGTGAGAAGCAAGATATTGGAAGGTGGGAAGAGAAGTCAGGACATTTATTTCCATCCTCCCCTGCTCAGAGAGAAACTGTGGGCTTTTACCTGTAGCCCCAGGTCTTGTGCAAGGGCTCCCTCTCTTGGCTACACTTTTGCTGGGTCCAGCTAACATGGCTTCCTTCCTTCGTAGCCTGGGGTACTAACAGCTCCCTATTGTTGCTCATTGCTGGATGATGTGCCTTTCTTCATTGATTTAATCAACCCTGTCCACAGAGATTATTCATTAAATTTTCTCCAGTCAGTCTCAATACTTAGTACTCAAGTATGCCAGCTGTGTACTGCCAGGACCCAGACCGACAGAGATGGATGGATGCCTGCATAGATATGTGTGCAGGTGGACCTCATTCTTATAGTGCTGTAGAGGGTTCCACTGTATGGGCTCCTTACTGACATTTTTATTTACTAGGCAATGCTTAAGATACACAGAATGGTTTAGAAAATGATACAGTTAATTCCCATGTGGCAGTCATATGTATTTGAAAAGAAGGGACTCTCAGTTCAGTAAAAGCATCTCTCCACAATTACATCTTGTGTCCCCCATCCTTTTGTTCATCACAGTTTTTCTGCATGTATTTGTGTCCCTAAATGATGGTTTCAGTTTTTGCATGTTTTGAGATTCCCATACATGGTGTTTAATATATCTGTAGTCACCTTTAACTTATGTGAAATATGGTATGTGGAATACCGTCTATGTCGGTGCGTAGAGCTCTATTTTGCTACTGTTCAGTCCTCTATTGTGTGGATATACCAATACTTATTTACCTTTCCTCTTGTTGAAGGAAATCTGGACTCTTCCAAAGATGTTTTCATTACAGACAGTATTGCTCTACACACCCTTGAACATGTGTCCCTGGGCTCCTGTGTGAGCATTTCTCTAGGAAATGTTTCTAGGGGTGGCATTGCTGGCAGGCATCTTCCACTTTGCTAGGTATTGCTGAGTCATTCTCCAGAGTGGTTGTGCTAACGTGCACTCCCGCCAGTGCTCTTTCAGGATCCCCATTTCTCTATGTCCTTGCCAAGCCTTCTATTTTTGCCATCACGAAGAGGAACAGAGTATCTCATTAAGTATGTCATGTGCATTTTTCTGACCACAGAGAAGTGAAACATTCACATGCTAAGGGCCATTGCGTTGCCTCATATGTGTTCATATCTTTTGTTGTTTTTATATTGGGTTGTCTTTTCATTTTTAAAAGTTTTTTAAACATCCTGAATACTGATCCTTTCTTATTTGTGTGTTTGTAAGTATGCATGTATTCTCATTCTATAGAGATAGGTAGGTAGGTAGGTAGACAGATTTTTTTTAACCTTTTTATGATGTCATTTGTCATAGAGAAGTTTTAACATTTCAATGTAGCTGAATTTATCAATCTTTTCCTTATGGATTGTGCCTTTTATGTCTTGTTTAGCAAATACACTTGATTCTCGCTATTCATAGTGCTGATGTTCTATAAAGTCATTGCAAACACTGAATGAGTGAATACCAAACCATTGTTCCTAGAAGAAATATGGAGTTCCCATGAGCCTCTGGTCAAGACATTTTGATCAACCCATCAGTACAGATCCTTGTTTCATGTGTGTTTCTGTTTAAAGACATCTTATTTAATACATATTGTGGATTCACTAACATTGAACTCAAGGCTAACAGCACTATAACTCATGCCTGAATAAAGCTCATCCAGCACTCATATTTTCTCCATAAGGCACATCACAGCCTTCCCGCACTTTAGGAATACCAGACAGCACTTTAGCACCTTGCTTGGGGTACATTTTAAATAGCAAAATCACCAACATGAAGCAGAAACAAAAAATGTGGCACTATTTAGGCCACAAAAAGAATACTTGTTTACAGTGTGAGAACTGAAACAAGAAGATGGAATGTCTCCTTGGTCAACTTCAGCTGAGAAATATGCATGGCAGGCAACTCAAATTTTGTGCATGTCCTCAAATGACCAGAAAAGCCCTGCAGATGATTTTTGGGGTTATAAATAAATTTTAGCAAGTACGTGAATTTGTAAATATGGAATTTGCAAATAATGAGAATTGACCGGGGCACCTGGGTGGCTCAGTCAGTTAAGTGTTTGGCTCTTGGTTTTAGCTCACGTAATGATCTCAAGGTTCATGAGTTCAAGTTCAGAGCCTGCTTGGGATTCTTTCTCCCTCTCTCTCTGCCCCTACTCCACTTTCACATTGTCACTCTCTCTCAAAATAAATAAACTTTAAAAAATGAGTATTGGGGCACCTGGGTGGCGCAGTCGGTTAAGCGTCCGACTTCAGCCAGGTCACGATCTCACAGTCCGTGAGTTCGAGCCCCGTGTCAGGCTCTGGGCTGATGGCTCAGAGCCTGGAGCCTGTTTCCGATTCTGTGTCTCCCTCTCTCTCTGCCCCTCCCCCGTTCATGCTCTGTCTCTCTCTGTCCCAAAAATAAATAAACGTTGAAAAAAAAAATGAGTATTGACTACACTTTCCTTTCCCAAAGATATAACAATAATCTCTTTCTTTTTCTTCTAATAGTAGAGTTCTGTTTTTAAGATTTAGATTTTTTTAAATTCGCATTTGTGAATGGTTGTGAAATTAATGATGATTCTGTATGGATAAACAAATATCCTAGTACCATTTATCGCTCTATCCTTTTTCTACTAATTTGCCATATGTAAATTTTCTATATACACGTAGTTCTTTTTGTTAACTCTTCTGTTCCCTTAGTTTATTTTTCAGCATTTTATCACTCTGCTTTTATAATAGATCTTGATATCTTATGAGGGCATATCCTTTTACCCTGTTTTCTTTAATTTCCATTTAATATCTTTTAATGCAATAATGGATACAACAATAGAATATTATGTAGGTTATAATGCATAATAATAAACACCTGGGACTCACTAGAATGTCACCAATCCTTGGAATCTACCTGTGTGCTTCTCCAGCAAAGGGAACTACCATCTTGAATTTTGTGCTTTTTATTCCTTTGTTGATTTTTTATAATCACATAGGTACATATGCCTACATATAATACTGTTTATAGTTCTGTGCTTTGCTTTATAAGTGACATAATGTTGTATAAGCATTTACTACTTATTTATCCATGTTGTTGTGTATAGTTGTACTTCATTCATTTTCATGGCTGTGGAACATTCTGTCTGTGAATGTCCATGTATATCCTCACTTCCCCTGTGGAATGACATTGGGTGGGTCTAGTTGTTTATTCTTAGTAACCATACTTGTCTGAATGAACACCTGTGCATATGTCTCATGGTACATATGGCAAGAGCTTCTGATGGCAACAGTCTCAGGAATATGATTGTTGCAAATATTCAACTTAAGAAGATGATGCCCAGTTATTTGCCAAAGTGATTGTAGCAATTTTTACTCCCATAAGAAATTTGTTTCCTCATCAGAAATTTGTTTACCATCAGAAATTTGAGTCCTTATCAATCCACATCTCCAGCATTTAGCATTTTTAAATATATTTTGTCAGTCTAGCAGTTGTAGGAAAGGTACTTTATGACCTCAATTTGGATTTCTCAGTTATTACTGAAATAGATAATCTTTTTAGATAGTTATCATTTATGTTTCCTCTTCTAAGAATTGAGTTTCATGTCTATTGCTTGTATTTTTATGGTTATTTGTCTCTAATTGATTTGTATGAGATTTGTTTTTTTGTTTCACTATAGAAACCCATCCCTATTTTGAGGACATAAAGCTATTCTCATATATGTATTTTACTTAATTTTCCCTTTCACATTTATGTCCTTCATCCATATGGCAATGATTTTTGAGTATGATGTATGAATAGCCAATTATTTTAGCATTGGCTATTGAATAGTCCATTCTTTTCACAAAAATCTTTGCTTCATCTGTTATGCTTCATTTTAATATTTATTTGCATCTTTTTCTAGGCTTTCTACTCTGTTTAGTTAAACAAATCTTTTATTTTTCCTCTTTTGGTACCACACTGTCTTAGTGGCTATAGTTTCATGATAAGTCTTGATAGGTGGTAAGAATTTAGGCTTATAAACTTACCCCAAAGTGAAGCTGTTGTTTCCTCCCTTGAGTGTTAATATGTAGTCCTTACGTTTGATATTTATCACTCCCTCTGCCCTGAGCCTTTCCCTGAATCCCAGGACCACTAGGGCATTATGGCTGGCACCCTGGGGCCACTGGTGTTAGTGCTGGGCTCTGTCTGGTTGGCTGGTGCTCAAGCTGTACCAGAGGTTAAATCTTTGAAATCTTACTTCTGCCCTTAGCCATCAAAACTAAGCAAATCTGTTGAAACTTAAAAAACAATGTTTATTTATTTTGAGGAGAGAAAGAGAGCAGTGGGCAGGGGAGGAGCAGAGAGAGAATCCTGAGCAGGCTCCACACTCAGCTTGGAGCCTGACGTGGGGCTCCATCTTACCACCGTGAGATCATGACTTGAGCCAATACCAAAAGCCAGACGATTAACCAACTGAGCCACCCGGGTGACCCTCTGTTGAAACTTTAAAATAGTTTTTAAATCTACCTGTTCATTTTTTTGTTTTTTCATAATTTATTTAACACAGGTTTGCTTCGTGAATTTCACAAGCCAATAGCATACTGGATAATGACTCTTAATAAACTAATAAAGTATCAGCATACTCCAATCAATGATAGAACTATTATTCCATGCAAGTGGAGATAAAAGAAATAAAGTCCAAATTTATTTCAGTTGTATCTGGATAAGAGTTGGTACTCATGACCTCCAGCTGAAAAAAATCTATGTGTCCATTCTAGATCATCTCTATTCATTATTCATCATTGTGCTTCCATTTGTTAATATTTTCTTAAACATTTTATACATAGCTATTCCATGTACTCCATGTCTAATAATCCTGGTATTTGAAGTCCTTTAGAATCTAAATCTGTAATTTATTCTTTCTATGCCTCCCACTGGTAGATGGCTCATACCCTCATATACAGGATGATTTCTGATTGAGAATTTCATCTTTCTTCTCTTGGAGGCCAGGAACTGCTGAGCACTTTAGTTTCTTTTGAATGTCTGAACTTCATTCTGAAGTCTCTATTCAACTGACACTTCTTACTGCTAGCCCAAGGAACCAAATCTCGATGTTGCTGTTAGCAGTTACTCTTAGGACAATCTTGTTTCTACACTTGCTCTCTGCTCACATTTTGTAGCTCCAGGTTTGGTTCACAAGTTGGTCCTTTAATTTGGAAGGAGGAGTGAAAATGAGGAGACCTTTGGAGATCGCCTCTGTTTTCTGCAAGGTCAGCAATGTATCAAGAACAATGCGTTGTTCAGAATCTGTTCTGTAGCAGGAGGGACCATCTCAGGAAATCTTCCAGCAGTACTACCTGAAGTGGAAGTCTGCCATGGCGATTCTTGGTCTTATGCTCTGCTATCTAGATTTTAGTGTCATCCTCTTAGTCTGCACACACATACACAGAACCTTGTTGTGATCTTTATTGGGATTCCATTAGATATATAAATTAATTTGCATAGAATTAACATATTACTGAAAGTGAGTCTGTTTTGCTTTTTTTGTGATCAGACAGAATGTTTATTTTTTATATTAAATATAATTTATTGTCAGATTGGCTTCCGTACAACACCCAGTGCTCATCCCAACAAGTGCACTCCTCAATGCCCATCACCCACTTTCCCTCTCCCCCACACCACCTCAACTCAAACAGTAGAACAGATCAATGAAACTAAGAGTTGATTTTTTGAAAAAAATAAACAAAATTGATAAACCTCTAGCCAGGCTTCTCAAAAAGAAAAGAGAGAGGACCCAAATAGATAAAGTCATGAATGAAAATGGATTTATTACAACCAATCCCCCAGAAATACAAGCAATTATCAGAGAATACTATGAAAAATTATATGCCAACAAATTGGACAACCTGGAAGAATTGGACAAATTCCTAAACACCCACACATTACCAAAACTCAAATGGGAAGAAATAGAAAATTTGAACAGACCCATAAGTAGTGAAGAAATTGAATCAGTTACCAAAAAATCTCCCAACAAATAAGAGTCCTGGACCAGATGACTTCCCTGAAGAATTCTACCAGACATGTAAAGCAGAGTTAATACCTATCTTTCTCAAGCTGTATCTCATTGTTTTTTAGTTATCAATATGCTATTTATCATTTATTCCATTTTTCTATATTCTTGAGTATATTTTGTTGCTATTGTAAGTCATATATATATATATATATATATATTTTAAGGTTTATTTATTTTTGAGACAGAGAGAGACAGAGCATGAATGGGGGAGGGGCAGAGAGAGAGGGAGACACAGAATCGGAAACAGGCTCCAGGCTCTGAGCCATCAGCCCAGAGCCTGACGCGGGGCTCGAACCCACGGACCGTGAGATCGTGACCTGAGCCGAAGTCGGACACTTAACCGACTGAGCCACCCAGGCGCCCCAGTCATATATTTTTTAAAAATCATACTTGCTGTTTGTTGCTGGTGTATGAGAATGCAATTAATTTTGCACTTTGCTCTTCTATCCAGCAATATTTCTCAATAGTCTTATTTAATTTAAATATTTGAACATGTTCTTGGGTTTTATATGTAAATAATCATTTGGGAATAATGGAAATTTTTCTTCTTATTGTATACAGTTTACTTCTTTTTAATGACTTATTCTAATGGTTGAGATCTGCTATATGGTGTTGAATAGAAGTGATAATGCTAGCCATCCCCATCTCCTTCCTGATATTTGCTGTAGGGCTTCTTAACCTAAAGGAGCATTCATCTATTTCTAGTTTATTAGGAGCTTTTAAACTTGTGTTGAAATAAATAAAATAGCAACTGCTATTCTGCATCTATTGAGATTAAATATGATTTTCTCATTTAATGTGGTAAATTCCATTAATATATTATCTTATGTTAAAACATCCTTATAATACAGGAATAGGGTGCCTGGGTGGCTCAGTTGATTGGGCATCCAACTCCTGATTTCAGCTCAGGTCATGATCCCAGGGTCATGGGATCACAACATGGAATCAAGCCCCATTTTGGTCTCCACACTGAGCATGGAGTCAGCTTGAGATTCTCTCTCTCTCTCTCTCTCTCTCTCTCTCTCTCTCTCTCTCTCTTTCTCTCTCTCTCTTTCTCTGTCTGTCTTTCTCTCTCTCTCCCCCTCTGCCCCTCTCTCCCACTCATGTGGTCTCTCATTCTTTCTCTCCAAAATAAAAAATAATTTAAAAATACAGGAATAAACCAAACTGGGTCATAATGCATTTTTTAATATGCCATTGGATTTAGGTTTCCAGTAATTTGCTTAGCGTTTTTGCCTTTATGTTCACAAGAATGAATTTTCCTCTCTCATCCTTTTCATATCTAGATTTGTATTATTTGTTTTTTTAAATAGCCAATTATTCCAACATGGGTTATATAATGCACCATCATTATTACAAGGATCTGCATCTGTACTCTTCTGTTCCTTATCAGTGTCACATTATTCTGTGAACGTAGATGTATGGTACATTTTGATGTGTGCAAAGACCTTCTTCTTGTCCAAAGATTTCTTGACAACACTTGTTTATTTTTTCTTTAATATAAATATGTGGTAATGTTTTGTTTGACATTGTTTTAGAGCTAAAGGCTAATTAGAATCACAGTGAGTTTTTAGAAATTCAGAATTTATAGGAAAAATATATGTTATAAAGGAATATAAAGAAAGTTATATTTTATAAAATATATAGACTGTTAATAACTATATTTTATGTAAGCCTCTTGGTAACCACAAAGAAAATACCTATAAAAGTTAAACAAAAGTAAAAGAGAAAAGATTCAAGACCTATCACTACAAAACAAACAAACAAACTGGAACACAAAAGAAGACAGTGGTGAGAGAGGGAAAAAGGACCAGAGGCCTTCAAGACAAACAGAACACAGTTAACAAAATGGCAATAGTAAATCTTTCCCTATCAATAATTACTAAATAGACTAAATCCCCAGTTAAAAAAAATACAGAATGGCTGGATGTACAAAAAAAAAAAAAAAAAAGCAGTATCTAACTGTAAGCTGCCTACAAGAAACTCACTTTAGATTCAAGAACACACATAGGCTAAAAGTGAAGGGGTGCAAAAGGTATTCCATGCAAACGGTAACCAAAAGAAAGCAGTGTGGCTATACTTATATCAGACAAAGTAGACTTTAAGTCCAAAACTGTTTATAGACAATGAACGTCATCGGTAAAAAGTCAATTCAACAGAAGATAAAGCAGTTGTAAATATATATGCACTCAACATCAGAGCACCTATGTATATAAATTGATACTGACAGCTTTGAAAGGAGAAATCAGCAAAACAATAATAGCAGACTTCAATATGCTACTTTCAATAATAGAACATCCAGACAGAAAATCAATAAAGAAGAAGTGGACTTGAACAAAATAGACCTAACAGATACATACAGAGCTTTTCACCCAACAGTACAAGAATACATGGAACATTCTCCAGGATAGATTACAAGTTAGGTCATAAAACAAGTCTTAAGTCAAAACAAGTCTTAAGAAGATTGAAATCATACAAGGTATCTTTTCTGACCACAACAAAATGAAACTAGAAATCAATAACAGCAAGAAAACAGGAAAATTCATTATATACACACACACACACACACACACACACACACACACACACACAGAGAGAGAGAGAGAGAGACAAAGATACACATATGATGCATGCAACACACACAAAGAGAGAAATTTATTTTTTACCTGATTATCCTTCCTTAAATTTCAGAAACATGGCAAACAGTTTTCTTGATCTTAAAACTTGATAGAATTATAAGAAAATAATTAGTCTATAAATTACAATTATTTATATAGTTATGTAGGCAATTTACATCCACCAACTAAAAACTAAAAGCTATTGCTTCAGAGGGCAGAGAACAGGTTTTGAATTGCCAAATAAGGTGCAGTTCTGCACCATTGTGGAGAGTGTAAATCTCCTCATGAGTCCTTGCTCAAAGTTAAAAGTGCCATTGAACAAACAGCATATATTGTATGAGAAGCAAACCTGTCCTCTCCTGGTAGCATTTGTGTTATTGATGGTGCCTGAGAGACTAAAGCAAGGCCAAAATTCACTTAAATTTGTAGGGATCCTAAGTAGAATGTTTGCATCTTGAAATTACAAGTTTTGCAGATTCCTCCATGAATCACTTACCTTCTCCATATGACAGCCTAATTTTAGCTCCTTTTTTAAGACCAGTATTCAAGCCAGCCATGAAAACCTCTGTCTGCAAGAACTGCTTTCTACAGAGACAAATTAAATGGCCTGGGATCTGTTCCAGGATGTAACTCGTCACTTGAGAAATTTTATGGAAAATAGAAGTCACAAATTTTACACACACACACACACACACACACACAAAGATCATACTACCAACAAAAGTGTTTGTACAGATAGAGTCTTGCACATCCATTAATTTATTTTGGTGATGATGAATTTTTCTCTTTGTGTGGTTGGAAATTTGGAAATTAAGCATAACATTTCCTTCCAGTCTGAACTTTAAATTCAGAATAGAATAATGAAATATCCCATACATTATCAAACAAATGTTTACCAGTCATTTGTTTTGAATGAGATATTCTACTATAGAGAACAGCAGAAGACTCGTTCTCTGTTCATGATGCCCTCTCAAAATGAAGACAGAAATATACTGTCAGGAACTGTGCAGAGTCTGAGATTTTACTTGCTTTCAAGCTAACAAAGTAGCCTGTTAGAGTTAACTGTTACTTCTCTGGCAGAAGACATGAGACTCATGGTTCAGAGACAAAGGACTTTCTATTCATGGTGAAAGCAGTAGCCTGAACTTCATGTTGGTTTGTGTGAGTTCCCTGTGCCCAAGTCTTCAGGGATGATGCAAAGGATCCATCATGGATGCTTGCACATGCAGTGAGCTACATTAGGCAGAGAAGCACTGAGCCTGGGGAATTTGATGCATTTGTAATAAACCCATCCTTTGTCTAGGGGCAGTGTTACCTCCTTCCTCAAGCTTGCTTGTTGCAAACACAACCCTGGGAAATAGGCAGGGTAAAGAGCTGTCAAGGTTTATCTTCTTGGCATGTCCAGCAGGAATTTGCAGGCATGCTCAGGACCCAGAGCAGACTGGCTCTTCCAACACAGATCACATTACATGTCAGGTAACAGTCTGTGACCAGTGTCTAACATCACAGTGCAATAGAAAATATATGGTGCAGGTTGCCCTGTGGGTTCAAAAGAGGAAAAATTTTCTGTGATATCAGCTGTTGGAGAAGAAGATACTGAAGGAAATGAGATTCAACCTGGCCCTTGAAAACAGAATCACATTTGGATCCAAGAGACAAAGAAACATAAGAAAGAACTGTAATGAGAGAAGCCCTTTAAATATTCCTCCTGGGCAAGGTGGGTCAGAAGAGGAAGAGAGTGGTTGTGAAAATGGGGTAAGTTGTCCAGGGACATAGGTGTTAATGAAGGTCTGAGCTGGATAGGCACTGGATTTGGGAGGGGACGGACAGATGGGAAGGACCTACGGAGGATACGTAAGTTCAAGCTGGTGACGTGAGAATAGCGTTGAGAGTTTTGAAATCTTCACATATTTGCTTTGTTCTCAGAGCAGAGCAGCCCAGTAATGAGTGTACCTTGTGCTTTAATGCAGGAGGTTCTAAGCTCTGGAAGTCACTGAGCTTGGCCGTCCCCACCTGGAACACAGAATGGGATGGCAACACGTGTAGTTTCTGGTCATACTCTCCATCACGCCCACCCAGCTTTTCTAACATCCTTTTTTTCCCATTTGAATCCCTTTCCTTCCATGAAAGACACACTGATATAGTTATCCCTGCATCGAGTAATTAGGAAGCTTCAATAGGATAATTCTGATAAAACCCAACTCCCAATTATAACACACTTACAATTACTATTGGCTGTGGTCTCATTGGCTATGGTATAGTTTTTATACCATGAGCCTTTCCTTACCTTTTGTCATTACACTTTGGCTGATAATGGGATCTCTTTCTTTATTCAAATTTTAAAAATGTTGAAAAAAACTGGTCAAGGAGCTAATAGAAATGAATGTAAGATCATTTGACCTCTGGACAATGGTATTTCAAACAACCAAAGGAATCAAACTCCTGGATTTTTAATGTTTTTTAATGCATAATTTATCATGTCTGTCACCTTCCTCTGTTAATCGTGTTATTAATATTCAGAATTTACTTGGATTGGAGAGAATTTTAAAAGAATTCATCACATGTAAGTTTACCTAAGTATTTCCTCTTTGTTTTGTTTTATACATGATTTGTTATATACATGATTTCCTAGTTTTATTAGAGGAAGTATGCACAATGGCTGACAGCAAACTTAGTATCCACAGTGAAAGACGCACCCTGTTTTAACACTTGCCATTTTGAATGACCTTATAAAAATATTTTATAGAGCACAGCTTTCAGTACTTATAGAGGATTCTTGATAAAGCTGTCAAAGAGCAGAAGTAAAGGCATTACTTAAGCCAGAGAGAGAATTCCAAAGAAACACATAAACGTAATTCCAGGTGATGTACAGTTATCTAAAAAAAAAGAAAAAAGAAAAAAAAGCCAAACATTTTAACAGCTTGAAGAAGAAGAAGAAGAAGAAGAAGAAGAAGAAGACGACGTCGACGTCTTTCTGGTGTGCGTTTCAAATGAATATACGCCATGAGACATAAAGTGGCATTTGCCTCCTGATGCATATTCAAAAAAGGTTGTGATTTGTGTTTTTTTCTGTGTGAGTGGTTTTATTTGGTTGCAAATGAGAGTATATACAAAATTAGTGTTCTTTTTAAAAGGGCATTCATTTTAATGACAGTGGAATATGTGGTCAATAAAGTTGAAATTTTTAGATTGAGGACAAAATTCAGGTACTGTTTATATTTTTGGTTATGGTACATTAAGAGATGTCATTATATTGGTTCAAATTTTGAATTGCCCCCTGAGAGATAAAAAATATATAATTAAGATTTATTATACATACTATCTGAGGTTATTCTCTTGTGTGTCTTTAAGGGGAGGATGGTAATTTTATCCAAGAATGCCCTCTTCTCCAGGGAGTCTGGAGCAACCTAATCCCCTGTGGTCTGGTAGGTCTGGAGATGGGAAAGAGTGAACCCCAGGCCATCAGATACATCAAGGGCACCCACAGGTGAAGGCACATCTTGATTCTGTAGGGATGACACCTAGTCCACATCTTCAATCCTGACCTCCATCATGTGCTCCAGACCCGCCTTTCCAACTGATCACTAACGTCTCTGTGGGCAGGCTCCTGGTAGCTCAGCTTTACATGTCCCAGACCACATTGGTTATTCTCCTTTGAAGATTGCTGCTTTCTCACAGGTCCCTGGCACAACTGCTGGCATCTCATGCTCCCACTCACAATGTATGCCTCAGAATCATCTCCTACCCATTCTTCTCCCACATTCCAGTCTGCCCCCAACCAATGGCCATGCCCTATTGGTTTTAGCTTCAGAGTCACTCTCAGACTCCCAGTCTCCATGCTTCCTCCATGCACTTTGGTTTCATTCCTCTGCAGCAGTGACAAAATGGTTACCCCCATGTTTCCAGTCTCTCATTTCAACACATATTTACTGAGCACCTGCTACATCCCAGTTTCTATGGTAGTAGGCCCTGCAAAAGGTGTTTCTCTCCATTGTTTGTGAAAATAGCTTACATTATCTTTTTCCCAACATCACACATCTTCAGAGGTATCTCATCACTTAGGAAATAAAAAAAAAACCTCCTTAGCCTTTTTCCAACCACATCGTTGTGTGCTCTTTTCCACAACTGAGCTCCCGTCCTGCTCCATCCTTAGTGGCTGCAGGAGCAGGGAGGACACTTGAGATGGCCATAGTAATGTTGCACAGAAGACTTAAGGCAGATGTCTAAGCCCTGCTACAGCCACTGAGAAAACTGAAACAAACAAAAAAAGCCACCAAGAGCTTTTGGCCAAGACAGAATTACAGGAACTGGATTTAGTCTCCCACCTGAAACAATTCCCCACGCCGACTCCCCCCCCCCCACATACACACACAAAAACAGACAAAATATGAAGACATTGAACATCAGGCAATGAAGGACAGTGATCCCTGCGATATGGTCAGTAAATGTCCCAGCTTACAGCCTCAAAAGACTCCAGGTCACAGATCAGGGAAGGGGGACTCAGGAGGATCCCTACAGACTCCCTGAGTTGGGGACACAAAGCTGAAAATCCTAGGGAGACTAAAGCCTAGGGACTAGAGTTCCCAGGACAGGATAGTGGAGGGGAGAGAACTCTGGAGTCTTTAGAGGTTCCCTCTGGAGTATTCAGTTGGATAATGATTAGCCCATGCATGTAAAGAAACTGGAGTCTAGGGAAAGAACCACAGAAAAGGTTTAGAGAACAGTGTCTGTTCTCAGATGTGCTCAAACCGGTCTGAGAGTAGCACTTGTTCCCACATTATTCAGAGTAATCAGCACAGCTTTCCCTCAGGAGTGAGGAATAATTAGCCCTAGCCTGAGCCCTGCTCATTTCTGCCTAACAAATCTGAAAAACGAGACTCAGTTCTCTGTCTTCACATTGTCATTGAACAGTTTAACCTTGGGGATTTGTTTAAACATGGTATGTTAACTTTGTCCCCTATACTATCATAATCACCCTCCTTTTTGGCTATTTTACAAGTCAGCTTTGAGAACAAATGAGTGGGAAAGGGATTGCAGAAAGACTTTGTGATCATAATGACTTACAGGAGAGTGGGGAACTTTCTTAAAGGATGAGATAGATAACACGTGGGTTCATGTGTAATGGGAATTACATTCTGGGAATGCTCCCAGAATAGAAAGTCATGTGGACACATACCTCATGCATGTATGATGCATGTCAGGAAATGCAATGCTTCCCACCTCCTCTTGAGGATTTGTCAATCCCTTGATTAGATCACTGAAACTAACCTCATTAGTGCCATGGTCTTTCAGGTGAAAGATCCAATTTTCCTGATAGCTTTTTGAGTATGTACAGTATTTTGTGCATTTTTGAATGAGTAAAATTGAATTTGAGGCCATATCCTTACAGGTAGACCTTGTTTTATTGTGCTTCATTTTACTGCACTTCTTAGATACTGTATTGAAGATTTGTTTGCATCAAGCAAGTCTACTGGCAACATTTTTCCCACAGCACTTGTTCACTTCATGTCTCTGTCACCTTTTGGCAATTCTCACAATATTTTGACTTTCATTATTATTATATTTTTTATGGTGAGCTGTGAGCAGCGATCTCTGATGTTTTACTGTTAAGATTGTTTTGGGGCACCATAAACCATGCCCATATATAAAATGGCAGACTGAATTGATAAATGTATGTGTTCTGACTGCTCCACTGACCAGCCATTCTCTGGTGTGTGCTGTCTCTCTCTCTCTCTTTCTCTCTCTCTCTCTCTCTCTCTCTCTCTCTCTCTCTTTGGGTCTACCTGTTTCTGGAGACATAGCAATATTGAAAGTAGGATAATTAATAACCCTACAACAGCCTCTAAGTGTTCAAGTGAAAGGAAGAGTTGAATGTCTCTCCCTTTAAACCAAAGGCTAGAAATGATTAGGCTTAGTGAAAAAGGCATGTTGAAAGCTGAGATAGGCTAAAAGCTAGAGCTCTGGTACCAGTCATCCAATTAGTGAATACAAAGAAAACGTTCTTGAAGGAAATTGGAAGTGCTACTGCAGTGAACACATGAATGTTAAGAAAGAAAAACAGCCTTAATGCTGACGTGGAGAAAGTTTTAGTGGGCTGGATAGATGATCAAACAGCCACACATTCCTTTAAGCAAAAGCCTAATCCAGAGCAAGGCCCTCACTCTCTTCAGTTCTACAAGGACTGAGAGAGGTGAGGAAGCTGCGGACAGAAAGTTTGAAGCTAGAAGAGGTTGCTTCATGAGGTTTAGGGAAAGAAGCTGTCTCTATAGCATAAAAGTACAAGGTGAAGCAACAAGTGTGGATGTAGAAGTTGCACTAAGTTATTCAGAAGATCTAGGTAAGATCATTGATGAAGGTGGCTACATTCAATAGTAGATTTTCAATGGAGAAGAAACAGTTGCCTATAGGAAGAAGATGCCATTTAGGACTTTTATAGCTAGAGAGGAAAAGTCAATGCCTGGCCTCAAAGATTCAAAAGACAGATCAACTCTGATGAAGATGCACAATGAAAGTAATGTCGTTTTCATGCCTGCTAATACAACATCTGTGTTGCAGCCTAACGATCAAGGAGTAATTTTCAACTTTCGAGTCTTCTTATGTAAGAAATACATTTCATTCAAGCCAAAACTGAAGTGAGATATCACCTCACGCCTGTAAGAATGGCTAAAATCAAAAGCACAAGAAATGACAAGTGTTGGCAAGGATGTGGAGAAAAAGGAACCCTCTTGCACTTTTGGTGGGATTGCAACGTGGTGAAGCCACTCTGGAAAACAGTATGGAGGTTCCTCAAAAAATTAAAAGTAGAACTACCCTATGATCCAGTAATCACATTACTGGATATTTACCCCAAAATTACCATAACAGTAATCCAGGGGAGAGTGGTTAAGATGGTGGAGGAGTAAGGTGACCCTAAGCTTGCCTCATCCCTCAAACACAGCTAGATAAATATCAAATAATTCTTAACACCCAAGGAATTGATCTGAGGACTGAGAAAACAAGGCTGAACATCTACAAGTAGAAAAATGACCACCTCATGGAAGGTAAGAACTGTGGAAGTTGATTTGAAGGAGAAAAGAACTGTGGGTGCTGTGGAGGGGAGGAAACCCTGATCATTGTGAGAAGAGTGAGAGAGAAAGAGTGAAAAAAGAGTGAAAATGCAGAGGGTACTGCACAAGAAAACCCTTCCCAAAAACCATTGATGGGAAAAGGAGAGGTGCTGAATACTTCAAGTCTTTATATGCAACAGACTAAAGTTTTAGAGATCCACGCTGCTGCTGGGGTTGTGCCTGGTTGGCTTAGCAGTGCTCTGGTGGGGAAGGAGGGCAGAAACCTGGGAGCAGGCAGCATGGTTTAAAAATGCACTAACCAAGATGCAAGCCTGAATGATGCCAAGACAAGGAGGATGGACGAATCAGAGGAACAAATCAGTGATATAGAAGATAAAATTATAGAAAATAATGAAGCTGAAAAGAGGAGGAAAATAAAGGTATTATATCATGAATGTAGACTTAGGGAACTCAGTTACTCCTTAAGGCATAATAACATTCATATCATAGGAGTCTCAGAAGATGAAGAGAGAAAAAGAGGGGCAGAAGGTTTATTTCAGCAAATTATAGCTGAAAACTTCCCTAATCTGAGGAGGGAAACAGATGTGAAAATCCAAGAAGCACATGGGAGCAAGAGAACTCCCAATAAATTCAATAAAAGCTGGCCATCACCAAGACATATCATAGTCAAATTCACGAAATACACAGACAAGGAAAGAATCCTCAAAGCAGCAAGGGGAAAAAGTCCTTAAACTACAAGGGAAGACAGATCAGATTCACAGCAGATCTGTCCACAGAAACCTGGCAGGCCAGAAGGGAGTGGCATGATATATTCAATGTGCTGAATGGGAAAATATGAAATATGCAGCCAAGAATGCTTTATCCAGCAAGCCTGTCACTCAGAATAGAAGGAGAGATGAAGAGTTCCCCAGAGAATCAAAAACTAGAGAGTTTGTAACCACTAAGCCAGCCCTGCAAGAAATATTAAAGGGAACTCTTTGGGGAAAAGGGGAACAAAACCAACAAAGACTAGAAAGGAATACAGAACATCACCAGAAACACTTACTTTAGAGGTAACACAATGGCACTAAATTCATATCTATCAATAATCACCCTGAATGTAAATGGGCTAAATGCTCCAATCAAAAGACATAGGGTATCAGAATGTATAAAAATAAAAACAAGACACATTTATATGCTGCCTACAAGAGACTTATTTTATAAAGACCTAATGATACCTGCAGATTGAAAGTGAAGGGTTGGAGAACCATCTATCATTCTAATAGATGTAAAAAAAAAAAAGCCAGAGTAGTCATACTTATATCCGGAAAACTGGATTTTAAACCAAAATCTGTAACAAGAGACGAAGAAGAGCATTATACCACAGTTAAGGGGTCTGTCCATCAAGAAGATCTAACAATTGTAAATATTTATGCCCCCACCTTGAGAGCACCCAAGTATATAAATCAATTAATAACAAACATAAACTCATTGATAATAATAGATAATTGATAATAGATAATAGTAGGAGACCTTAATACCCCCCTTACAACAATGGACATATCATCTAAGCAGAAAATCAACAAGGAAACAATGGCTTTGAATGACACACTGGACCAGTTGGACTTACCAGTTATATTCAGAACATGCCATCCTAAAGCAGCAGAATACACATTCTTTTCAAGTGCACATGGAACATTCTTTGGAATAGATCACGTATTGGGTTATAAATCAGTCCTCAGCAAGTACAAAATGATGGAGACCATGCATATTTGCAGACCACAACACTATGAAACTTGAAATCAACCACAAGAAAAAATTTGGAAATCCCACAAATACATGGAAGGTTAAAAACATCCTACTACACAATGAATGGGTTAACCTGGAAATTAAAGAAGAGATTAGAAAATATATGGAAGCAAAGGAAAATTAAAACATAAAAGTCCAAGCCCTTTGGATGCAGCAAAGGCAGTCCAAGAGAGAAGTATATTGCAATACAGGCCTGTATCAAGAAGCAAGAATAGTCTCAAATACACAACCTAACTTTACACCTAAAGGAGCTAGAAAAGGAGCAGTATAAAAACCTAAATCTAGCAGAAGGGAACTAATAAAAGCTAGAGCAGAAATAAACGAAAGAGAAACAAACAAAAACAGAACAGATCAATGAAACCAAGAGCTGATTCCTTGAAAAGATTAATAAAATTAATTGATAAACCCCTAGCCAGACTTGTCAGAAAGAAAAGAGAAAGAACTCAAATAAATAAAGTCATTAATCAGAGAGGAGAGATCACAACTAACACCACAGAAATACCAAAAATTATAAGAGATTATGAAAAAATATATGCCAATAAACTGCACAAGCTGGAAGAAATAGACAAATTCCTAGAAACATACAAACTACCAAAATTGACACAGGAAGAAATAGAAAGTTTGAATAGACCCATAACCAGAAAAGAAATTGAATAAGCAATCAAAAATTTCCCAACAAACAAAAGTCGCCAGATGGCTTCCCAGGGGAATTCTACAAGACATTTAAAGAAGAATTAATACCTGTTCTTCTCACACTGTCCTCCCCCCCAAAAAAAAATGGAAGGAAAACTCCCAAATTTCTTCTAGGAGGCCACGATTACATTGACTCCAAAACCAGAAAAAGACCCCACTAAGAAGCAGAATTATAGGCCAGTATCCCTGAACATGGATGCAAAAATTCTCAACAAGGTACCAGCAAATTTAATTCATCAGTATTAAAATAATTAGTCACCACAAGTGGTATTTATTCCTGGGCTTCATTGATGGTTCAATACTCACAAATCAATCAATGTGATATACCACATTGATAAAAGAAAGGCTAAGAACCACATGATTCTCTCAATAGATGCAGAAAAAGCATTTGACAAAATACAGCATCCTTTCTTGATAAAAATTCTTAAGTAGGGATAGATGGAATGAACCCCAACATCAGAAAGGCCATATATGAAAGATCCACAACTAATATACCCAATTGGGAAAAAAATGAGAGCTTTTACTCAATGGTCAGGAACAAGACAGGGATGTCCACTCTCACCATTACTATTTAACATAGTACTGGAAGTCTTAGCCTCAGCAATCAGACAACAAAAAGAAATAAAAGACATCCAAACTGGGAAGGAAAAAGTCAAAATTTCACTATTCAAAGGTGACATGATACTCTATGTAGAAAACCTGAAAGACTCCACCAAAAAATTTGCTAGAACTAATACATGAATTCAGCAAACTCACAGGATATAAAATCAAGGTACAGAAATCTGTTGCATTTCTATACACCAATAATGAAGCATCAGAAAAAGAAATCAAGGAATCAATCCCATTTTACAATTATACCAAAAACCCTAAGATACCTAGGAATAAACCTAACCAAAGAGGTAAAAGATCTATACTCTGAAAACTATAGGACACTTATGAAAGAAAGTGAAGAGGACACAAAGAAATGGAAAAACATTCCATGCTTATAGATTGGAATAACAGATACTGTTAAAATGTCTATACCACCCAAAGCAATCTACACATTCAGTGCAATCCCTATCGAAATGCCACCAGCATTTAAAAAACAATCCTAAATTTTGCATTGAAGGACAAAAGACCCTGAATAGCCAAAGCAATCTTGACAAAGCAAAGCAAAGCTGGGGCATCACAATTTCAGACTTCAAGCTGTGTTACAAAGCTACAGTCATCAAAACATTATGGTACTGGCACAAAAACATACATATATATCAATGGAACAGGATAGAAAACCCAGAAATCTTCACAATCTTGGATTAGACAGAAGTTCTTAAACTTGACACCAAAATCATGATCCATAAAGTAAAATTGGTAAGCTGGATCTTGTGAACATGAAACTTACAAAACTTGTGTTCAGTGAAAACTTGTGTGAAGAGGATTAAAAGACAAACTATGGACTGGGAAAAAATGTTTGCAAACCACATATCTGACAAAAGAGCAGGATCTTAAAGGCAAAAAGAACTCTCAAAACTCAATAAAAATGCATCCAGTGCAGTTGGGGAATGGGCAAAAGGTATGAACAGACACTTTACCTAAGAGTGCATAGATATCCAATGAGCACACATAGGGTTGCCTGGGTGGCTCAGCTGGTTAAGCGTCTGACTCTTGTTTTCACTTAGGTCATGATCTCACGGTTCATGAGTTTGTACCCCACATGGGTTCTGAGCTGACAGTGCAGAGCCCGTGTGGGATTCTTTCTCCCTCTATCTCTCTGCCCCTCCCATGTTCGTTCTCTCTCTCTCTCTCTCTCTCTCTCTCTCAAAATAAATAAACTTAAAAAACTGAGCACACATGAAGATGTTTAGCAGCATTAGCCATCAAGGAAATACAAATTAAAACCATATTGGTATATCACTACACTCCCTATCAGAATGGCTAAAATAAAAATGGTGATACCAAGTGTGGACAAGGAAACAGAGAAGCTGGATCATTCATACACTGCTGGTAGGAACGTAAAATGGTTCATCCACTGTGGAAAACAATTTGGCAGTTTCTCATAAAACTAAACATTCAATTACCGTGTGACTCAACAACTGTACTCTTGGACATTTTTCCCAGAGAAATAAAAACCTATGGTCACACAAAGACCTGTACGCAAATGTTAATGGCAACTTTATTTGTATAACCCAACAAACTGAAAACAACCCAGATATTTCTCATCTGGTGCCTGATTGAGCAAACTGGGTACATCCAAGCCATGGAATACTGCTCAACAGTAAAAAGGAATGAACTACGATACGTGCAACAGCGTGGATGAATCTTCAGGGGATTATGCTGAGTGAAAAAAGTAAGGTTACATGCTATATGATGCCACTTGTATATGGTTCTTGAAAGGACAAAATTATAAAAATTGAGACCAGATTAATGGCTGACAAGGCTTGAGCTGGAACAGGGGGAAGGAGGTATGTTGGTCAATGAAAGGGCAACATGGGGCAGGGAGCCTTGTGATGATGGAAATGTTCTTGACTGCATCCACATCAATCCGGGCTATGATATTTCACTATAGTTTTGTAAGATGCTACCATGGGGGAAACTGAGTTAAGAGTATGCAGGATTTCTTTGTATTATTTCTTATGTACCTGCATGTGATTCTACCATTACCCCAAGGTAAAAAGCTTAATTTAAAAACTTGGCATTTTAGGGGTGCCTGGGTGGCTTCCTCAGTTAAGTGTCCGACTTCGGCTCAGATTATGATCTCATGTTTCATGAGTTCGAGCCCCACGTAGGGTTCTGTGCTGGCAGCTCAGACCCTGGAGCCTGCTTCAGATTCTGTGTCTTTCCCTCTCTGCCCCTCCCCTCTTCGTGCTCTGCCTCTCTCTGTCTCTCAAAAATGAATAAACGGTAAAAAGGAAGAAAGGAAGAAAGGAAGAAAGAAAGAAAGAAAGAAAGCTTGGCATTTTATTAAATACTTAAAAATTTTGAGATACATTTTATAATTAATAAAGATTGCCCACCCACTTAAATGCTGGTGATTCCAAGATTTTCTTAGACAGTGACTGCCTAATCATGATCAAAATTGTGAAATATATCATTTAGTATCTAATAATTCGATCAGCATTGTAGAAGAATAAACAGATGTGTCTCTATTAAAGTCCAGTTTTGATTATGAAGCAAACAAAAAGCTACAAAACAAAACCTCCATGAAGTGGGTAACAATTGGCCACACTTTTTCTGGACCTTGATGGAAATGCTAAGGATCTGCCTTCTGGGTTGTCAGGATGAGACTGACTTTCTTCTGCCTTTTTCTCTCTCACAGGATCTCCTCTTCAGCGTGTGTGCCCTCAATGTCCTCTCCACCATCGTGTGTGCGTTGGCCACAGCCATGTGCTGCATGCAGATGGTCTCTTCTGATGTCCTGCAGATGGTGAGTGGCCCCCTTCCTTCCCAAGCACACTCAAGATGGCTAGCCTGACCCTTCTCCTCCAGCCAGTTTGAAACCAACATAGAGTGGACACTTCTAGCTTCCAACCAGAAACCCCAAGGATGATAGGCCCTGAGGGTCCATGGAGGCCACCTCATGCTGCCCTCTGGAAGACAGAGAACCTGTACATTTGGTGCCACTAACATATTTATTTTAGGCATTGAATGCATGTTAACAGAGCTGCATGTTAACAGAGTCCAGCCACCCTCATGCCCCTCTAGACGGCCTCTACTGTGTCCCCTGAATAATTTTAGTGACAATCCTGTAGCCCTAGACATCCTCTGGGCCCAGCACCTCCAGAGCGAGGTGGCTTCTTCAAGCTTTAATATTCTCTTTTAATAAAGGGAGGTTTTAGAAGATGAGTTCTTTTCAAATTGAAAAACTGCTCATCTGTGCTTTTTAGACTTCCTAATTAACCCTGAGCTCATAATCTACTGGCAGGTCACTGGCTGGCCCTCATGACCACCCTGGCCAGGGTCTTACAGTTGAAGAACTGCTGCTCCCAAGGGACAGAGATAAGAACAGGAGCAAGGGTCATACACATATTAATACACGTTTATAAGTACATGCTTAATAAATAATGAAGGCTCTTTATTATTCAGTGTAAATGAAACACAGCCCACTGTTTGCTGTGTCACCACTAAAGTCAGTACGATATAGAGAAACTAATGGGAAGATATTGTTCTCTAGTGCTCAGGGTAGGAATCATCTGTGTGTGCGTGCATCTGTCTGTCTCTGTGTCTCTGTCTCTTGTGTTGCTTCTTCAAGATCCATCTGCCTCCCCCTCAGTGTTTTATGCATCTCACGAAAAGAAAAGCAAGTTATTCTTGTAGAAGGCTGTTTTATTTGCTCTTTCTTATCCACCCCATGGCAATACATCAGTTCATCAAGATACAGGGCCAGAGAGCATCATTACCAAGATGTTAAAAATTCATTGGTTCTAATCATATGCAACATCCGCCTCTTTGTCCCAGTGTATATCTACACAGCTGTCACAGCCAGGGCTGACCTTTCTGAGAAGTGGCAGTTCTCCGAAAGGTATCTAATTAAGCAGTTATTCAGCAGTGATGAACTTTTGGCCCTGCTCACCGAGGCCTCATGTTGGTGATTTTCTCTGGCATGTTGTGTAAAGGAAAGGTTAAGTACCATGGGGTTCTACTCACCTCTGCATATTTTACTATTGATCTGTAAATATCACACCAATTTGACCAAACTAACAGAACCAAAGAGCTATAAATGTAAACGTTTGCATTTCCTGGTTTGAAGTGTTAGAATGAAACCCACCAACTAAACAAGCATCAGGCCTATGGAAGCTGTGATAGATATACAACTGTAACATCAAGAGCAGGGTCATTCTATCATTCTGCCACAGGGAACCTGAGCGGGCCTGGAATCCTGGGCCTGACGACAGCCATGACTGGGTCGGAGTCCCACCTCTTCTGCATATGAGGCAGGGGACTCCGGACATGTCACTGAACCCGCCAGAGCCTCAATTTCCTCAACTCAAATGAACCTAATGGTATACCTGGTGAACATTCAAGAAACATGACCTAGTTGATCCATAAATGTGGGCAGAATATTAGTTACTGGGCTATCTCAGCCACCGACTATGAATGCCATGGCCCTTGATGTACTTTGCCAACTGTAAAACACCAAAGGGAAATAAGGTGTTTTTACAATTACCACAGCCACCATCACAACCTCTGGTTGTTTCATAGCTGAGTGTTTGCGGGTAAGTTTGCTTCTTACCCCTGGCTTAGAAGTAGAAATCAGTTAAATTCCTGCAGGTGAGTCCTTTTCCCTTTGTGTCTATGGGCTATGGGACCAGACAAGGCTCAAGGGGGACAGGTGGTATATGACCATGGTGCATTGTGGAACCAGTGCATGATCTTGGGCACATCCCTGCCTATTGGTCCCAGTTTCCTCTGCTCTATGTAAGACTGTTCATGTTCTGCTTCCTCTTGGGTCTGCTGACAGAGGAATCACATAATGCATGTGTGTGGACTTTGAAAAACCCTGGTGGCCATGTGAAGGAGGTGGGCTTTTACCACATGGGTCAGAAGCTGGGTGAAGCTGGCCACACAGGCTGCACCCGTGAGAAAGGAGAAGTGGGAAGCCCAGGGGCTCATGGGTACGCCCTGCAGGATGGAACCTGGTACTATTTATTCATGAAAATGCCTCAGGCTCTTTTTACTTTTTTAGAAAAGTCTTCTCCTTTTTCTCCAGCTCTACTCCATTGCAATTGACTTTAATTTTCTTACTTCATTTCATTAGACTGTTTAATTAAAAAAGTAATGTATGATCACTGAAACAAGTAAAACATAGAGATAGATAAAGGCATAGTTAATAATCTACCTTCTCCCATCTTATTCTCTTGAGGAAACTTTGCATTAAATCCTTCCATTTCTTTATTGACTTCTTAGTGTTTATATTAACATATATATAATCTATTTTCCTTGTTCCTCCTTCCCTTCTTCCCTCCATCCTTCCCTCTCTTCTTCCTTCCATTATTTCTTCCTTTTAGCCAAATAGGATCATACCATTCATTATCACTCTGCAGTGTGATTTTAATAGCCTGAAACTCTCATGGACATCCCTCTAGGTTAATCTACACAGAAATGTATTCCTGTCTACATTGATCCATAATATGGATGTAACGTCAGTCAGTTGGCTATTTATCTATTCGATCCATGAATGCTTGAGTTCTTTCTTTCTTTTTTTGAGAGAGGGCATGAGTGAGCAAGGGGCAGAGAGAGGGAAAAAGAGAGAGAGGGAGAGAGAGAGAGAAGCAGGGCTCATGCTCACCCAAAGTGGGGATAGAACTATGAGATCATGAACTGAGCCTAAGTCAGATGCTTAACTGACTGAGCCACCCAAGCGCCCTTTTCTTTTCAAAAAAATTTTTTTATTAATGTTTATTTATTTTTGAGAGGGAAAAAGAGAGGGACAGAGCACAAGCGGAGGAGGGGCAGAGAGAGGAAGACACAGAATCCGAAGCAGGCTACAGGCTCTGAGCTGTCAGCACAGAGTCCAATGCAGGGCTCAAACTCACAAACTGTGAGATCATGACAGGAGCTGAAGTTGGACACTTAACCGACTGAGCCACCCAGGTGCTCCATGGCGCCCCTTTCTTATTTTTGATTTTGGTTTTGTTTATGTCACTGTGATCATATAGTGGTTAGTACTCTGTGTTGTGGTTTTGTTTATGCCTGTGCAGATGGTGCTTCAGTAAGCACATATAGTCATAGCTCCCTTAGCCCACCTGTGCTGACCCCACTGGCCGGGTAGCCATGGTCTCCATCCCACCGATGATGCACTGCCTGCTCCCCACAACACATTTGTTCACCAGCAGCCTCTGTGGTTCACCCAGGTGCCTTCTCTGCTCCCAGTAGTTGGGTCACAAGCTTTCCAAGGGACAGTTGTATCTGTCCCCAAACCAGTCTATGTCAGTGGTATTTGGATTGTTAAGTGCATGTTCTAGTGCTATATAAGCCGATGAAATATGAGTGCAAAAAAGAGAATTGTTTATTTTACAAAAAAGTATGGAGTTCTTTGGGAAGATTCAGAAAAAAAAAGGGGGGTCCCTGGATATACTGCTCTTAATTTTTGGTGTGGGTGAGATAATTATAAGAGGTTGAGATACAGAATTTTAAAAATCTAGGAAGCATCTGCACACACATTGTTTCACAAGTACCTTTAAGCTCCAGCCCTGCTCCAAAAGCACAAAAATGGGAAGTGAGTTAATTCTCATAGGTGTAGTTTATACAACAAAGAAGACCACGGGGTGCTCTAGACAACAGACTGAGACTCACAGCAAGAGCCTTAGCCTGGCATGGAAGGAACCCGCAGTTCCTTTCTTATTTCTGGGGATCAGCATTTTGGGATAAATAACCATTTGGGGAACTCATATAATGAATGCATGTATACATGAGATGCCTAGCGTCAGAATTTAGAAAGCTGAAGTACTCTAATATGTTTGGAACTAGTGGCAAAAGGCGATCTGAGTATAAAATTCAGTTTATAGATATGGTTTTATGGAGAAAGCTTTTACCTCCAAAGTGTCTCTAATCTCACATTTTTAGTTTTATTTCTTGAGCATAATCTCATTTTTCCATTTTTCCATTCAGCTCTTTTCCTCCCCACGTACTTTATTGCCAGCCACTTTAGCCCAAGAGACATCATCTGCTATTGCATGCATCTCCATTAGGAACTTGCCTGTGAACTTCATCTTTTATTATTGTCATTTATGTTCTCAACACTAGTCATGTGCCCTGTAAAGCAGAACACCTCCAGAAAGTACAGACAGAGCATCGTTGCCCACAGAGCTAGCAAGGGGTGTCGCAGCCAGGGACGGTTGGGACACCACCTCCTGGAAGCCCCAGAATCGCTCAAGTTCACCAGTATCTTCACCTCTCTGGCTCACTCCACTGCTGGTTCAGCACCCCACGGAGGCTGGCCCTCTTTGGACCCACAGTGGCCTTCCTTGAGGTTTGGGTTTACCAGAAACGTCTCTAGGTAGTAGGTGCTACTTATATAGGACTAGGGGACTAGGACCAAAGGGTGTCTGGTTAATCTTAAAATCTAGTTACAGCAGACAATCCTAAAAGTGATACATACAAGCTACAAACATTTTATTTTTACTTTAAATATGCAGATGAGCATTTATCCATCAGGGTTTTGATTTGGGGCCAAGATCTTCTGTTCAATTATGGTTCAATTATTGTTCAAGATCTTCTGTTCAATTATGGTTCAATTATTGCTGTACTGAGTTGCACTTCTTTTTTTTTTTTCTTAATATTGATTTATCTTTGAGAGAACGTGAGTGGGGAAGGGGCAGAGAGAGGGGGACAGAGGATCCAAAGCGGGCTCTATGTTGACAGGCTGACAGCAGCAAGCCTGATGTGGGCCTCAAACTCACGAACTGCAAGATCATGACTTGAGCTGAAGTAGGACACTCAACCAAGTGAGCTGCCCAGGTGCCCCCAAGTTGCATATCCTGTATAAACTTCATAAAAATATCACTATCTGTAATTTCCAGATCCTTGAAATTGGCATGAGCCAGGCAAAATGAGATGCACGAACTCCCCTGAATATCTTCTGACTCCTCTCCCTCCCTTACAGCTAGCTGCCTTGCCAGTTCCCATTTTGGCAGTGGTTTCTGCTCAGCTGCTCTCCTTTGTCAAGTCTTTCCAAAGCGTTCAACTTGGTTCTCGTAGAATGAGCGAGTTTTCCTGCCTGCATTCATATTTCATTATGAATTACAGTAGTAACTAAAACTGGCCTTTAGCTGTTCGGGAATGCGCCCTTGTGTCCTGGGTAGGCAGGAAACACACATGGTACACCTGGCATGGTGGCAGGACTGGAGAGCAGCAAGGTGCCTCGGGCAGGCGTCACTCCAGGGTCTGGAGCATGGAGGGAAACCCCAGCTCAGATCGGTTGGCCAGGAGAGGTGGATTAAGAAAACTTCTACCATAGCAATACTAGAGTATTTGTACCAAGTGTCAGGAAGGGTAGAGGAAGAGGCCTATTCCTCTGTATTTCTTAGTCCCTGAGGGAAGTCTCAAAGGTGTGTGTGACCCATTCAGGAGCCAGAATGTGGCAGGGAAACTGGGAAAGTGTGCTGTTCCCAGCAAACTAGAGAGGCAGCTGCTGGTCAGGAGCCTGGGGAGGGTGTAAAAGGAGGCTGGCAGGCTTGTCCTGGGGCCTGGAGGAGACGAGTCTGCTCAGAACTCAGAGGAGTTTGTGGAAATTCCAGCCCCTTGTCTCCAGACCCCTGCAGGCCTGTCCTGCCCTCCATTCCTTACTTCTCCCCCTCCCCCCGTGGCCAGAGATAGAGGCATAGGGACTGAAGAGCTAATATTTGTGATGTGGTCTTGTTTAAGCCCCACAACACTACCGTCTGGGTCTGTGACCTAGAAATGGTGTTTCCCAGTGTGACCCTGTCAGGCCAGTTGGGGTGAGGAAAGGAGACCGAAACTCAAAGGGGTCAGTAATATGCTTATAGTCTTGTGGGCCCTCAGTGGTCAAGCAGGATCACCTGAGGCCTGCCGACCTCTTCACCCTTCATCTCAGACAACAGACTATGCGCTGTTCTCATGGAGCCAAATTTTAGGGTCTCCGCTAAGTGGGCCTCGGGAAGCCCAGCCCTCCACCCTGGTTCCCAGGCACATGTAAGGACAGCACATGCCTAAGTTGGGATCCCCTCTCCAGAGCAGACGTATGAGAAGAGACTTCCCTCCAACAGGGTCTAAAATACACACTCCTCTTTTGTGGATGATGAAGGCTGGGCAATAATGAAACTCCCATCAGGTGTGTGAACCCCTTGGGCTAGAGGAACACAAGGGTAGGAGTGGGGAAGGAGCAGGATAATGTAGTTCCCTTCTTCCAGACTCCCCCCCCTCTAGCACCCCCTGTTGGCAGAACCCAACAGTTAGCCAGCTGGCAAGGGAGTCTGGGAAATATGGTTTGCAGAGGTCTAGCCCCAGCATCTCAGAGCAGAGTTCAGAGCAGGTGACCTTGGCCTTGGAGACAGCCCCTGCCTCATTAAACGGATACTGGTTGGGGCAGGGGGAATATGTCAAGTGTCACTTGCAGCCTCCCCTTGGGGAGGCTGAGAAACCTAGGGGAACAATCTCAGTTTGCAATGGACTCAGTCTGAGTTGGTTCCATAAAGGTGGAGCCAACACACTACTGGAAAGGCAACGTAGAGTTTAGAGCAGAAGTGGTTAAACCTGTTGTTTAACCTTTAAAAAGCCTTTGGGTGTATGGCAGCATTTAAACCTCCTAATAGGGTCATCTGGGGTGCCTTGCCTCTCATTGAAAATGCTCCTTGTCCTCATTCCTGGGGGGGGATTGTACCTTCAGCAGGAAAGCATTTTGGCTTTTGCATTTCCTGCTTCATTGTTTTATTGATTTTTCTAATTTCTGATACACACCAAATCAGAGTATGTCTCAATTAGACCTCAAGGACATTTGGCCTTATCCTAACTGCTCAGCTTTGTGCTATAAGCATCGGGGCTGACAGCTGTCCAAGGTGGAGGATGACAGACACACATTCGACCTGCTCATAGCCAATGACTCATCTCTATTTCAGACAATTAAAGCCACGGCTCAGACCCCTTGGAAAGGCAAGGAACGTGCTCTGTGTGTTAAGAAAACCCACACGAGACAATTTCAGTCTGTGATGTTGCATGTTTTAGTCTGGAGCAGGCTAGTTTCATGGAATTTGACCATATTCAAAATTGTGACTTGACCCACACTTGGGCAAAAATGTCCTATCATCCCAGCCTTTTTTTCAAGTCCAGACCACCCTACCCACGGCTGCCAGAAGGCACTTCCTACCACACAGCTTTAATAGCACTGTTCCCTAGCTCTAGCACCATCACTGGCTCCCCAGTGCCCCAAGAATTAAGAATTAATTTCTAGAGCCTTATATAAATTTGCTTTTCTTAAACACATCTTTCACTAGCTCATCTGTTACCTTCTTGCAGGCCCACCTGTTGACATCCTACCAATCTGCAGACCCATTCAAATGTCATCTTCATTAACCCTTTGTAGACTCCAGGTCTCCACACAGTGCTTGGAGAGCACACTGACTAGTGGAACTGTCCTTGCTTGGCCGTGTACACTTGACTGTCTCACGTGTCCCTCACCCCCCATGCAGTGGGAGGTCCCAGAGCCTAGCATTCACATAACACAGAGTCTTGTTGGCCCTACAGGAGCTCACAGTGAGGTGTTGACTGGCACTGCAGCAATGGCCCAGGCATCTCCATGCCACAGGTAACCTCTTGGGAGCAGTGACCAGAGGGTGGGAAGTTATTGGCCATTGCTTCCCAGGGGAATAAATGGAAAGCTAGGCAGAGGCAGAATTCTTTTTGCTTAAGAGATTTTACCTCAGTTTGCTCAAGCAGCATCTCAGTTTTAAGGTTGCCTCACAGAATGTTCTGGAGTTCATCAAGGATTATTTTCCCTCAAAGCAGTGTTTTTACAAAGTTTATGAATTCCCTAGGACTGCAAAACACTCATCAATACTCTGTGTCCAAAGGGATCCATAATGAAATATTTGAGAAATGTTCCACTAATGATTTGGGGGTGCCTGTGTGGCTCAGTCAGTTAAGTGTCCAACTCTTGGTTTTGGCTCAGGTCATGATCTCACAGTTTCATGAGTTCAAGCCCCATGTCAGGCTCTGCACTGATGGCACAGAGCATGCTTGGGATTCTCTCTCTCTCCCTCTTTTTCTGGCCCTCCCTGCACTTGCACTGTCTCTGTCTCTCTCAAAATAAATAAATAAACTTTTAAAGTGGGGGGGGGGCGCACTGGTGCAGACCTTCTCAGGGCCTTTAACACTGTAATATACATTATAGGGCTCCAAGAAGGGAGTACAATATGTGGCATTTCCCAGTACTTGGGTTTTTTTTTTTTTTTTTTTTTTTTTTTTTTTTTTTTTGCTGCAGGAATTTGGGAGGGGGTGAAGAAGAACATCTTGAGATTTTGGTGTTTTCTCATGAATGAACTTCGGGAAGTACTGTCTTAAATCGTGGACCTTAGGCACCATTTTTGACTACAGGTTTTAGTTAGTATAATCTGAAGAGAAAGAGTTAGTGGTGGGGATAGAAATAAAGACTTCCTAGATTGGAGGTGCCAGGGTGGCTCAGTCAGTTAAGTGTCTGATTCTTAATTTTAGCTCAGGCCATAATCTCAGTGTGTAGGTTTGAGCCCCGTGTCAGTCTCTGCACTGAAAACACAGAGCCTGCTTGGGATTCTCTCTCTTCCTCTCTCTTAAAATAAATAAACAAACATATGTAAGAGAAAAACAAAAAACAAAACAAAACAAAAAGACTTCCCTGGGGGCATCTGGGTGGCTCAGTTGGTTGAGCATCTGACTTCAGCTGAGGTCATAGTCTTGAGGTTCCTGGGTTCCAGCCCTGCATTGGGCTTTGTGCTGACAACTCAGAGCCTAGAGACTGCTTCGGATTCTGTGTCTCCCTCTCTTTCTGCCCCTCCCCTGCTCACATTCTCTTTCCCTCTCTCTCTCTCTCTCAAAAATAAATAAACGTTAAAAAAAAAAAAGACTTCCCAGACTGTGTTTTTCCTTAGAACAGAGGCATTCTGCATAGCAGTGTAAGAAACAAAGCCTAATGAAGCTTTGGAGGCGAGGCGTTCCTCACGGAGCCATCATTTTAAAGTGTGTGTTTCGCCGTCACAGCCCGACGGTTTAAATTACATAAGTTCCAAACAGATCATTAAAGCTTATGTGTAATTAGCTTAATTAGACACAAGCCACACAAGATGTCCCAAATAACTGTGAATCTCTCTGTTTTCCAGTTCCTTCCACAAAGGGCGCATTCTGCCAGCCCTGCCTGCGTGACCCCCCATGGCACCGTTCTCCACCAGACCCTGGACTTCGATGAGTTCATCCCCCCTCTCCCACCTCCACCTTATTACCCTCCAGAGTACACCTGTACTCCCACAGCCGAGGCCCACAGGTGGGTCTTTCCGGAGATGGTGGTGGTGACTTGTATTGACACCAGGAAGATAGGAGGCAGTCTGGGAGGTGGGACTGGCAGGAGCCACACTCATTTTCAGTGGGGCAGTTGAGCCAAGGAGAGCAACCATACGAAAGCATGTTTGATTAGAGGGCAGAGCGCGAGCAGGGAAAGAGCTCGAACCCTGGCTTAGATAGAACATGTCTACTGGGTATCGCTGCTGTGCAACAAAAGAGAACCTAGCCCGACGTGAGCGGCTCTATTATGTTCTCATGAAACGCAAAACTGCTATTGAGTAGTGGCCATTAACATAACATGTAAAATGTAATTAAAGATTTAATCGGCTCTGTGATTATTTTCATTTTAATGGACAGGGCCGTAGTAGAGTTTATTGAAAATGGCGATATCTTTCCAGAAAAAAAAAAAAAAAAGAAAGAAAGAAAGAAAACACAAGAGTTAAAACTGCCTAGCAAATTAGACTTTTATTTCACAAGCACGATGAGTAATTGACCGGGGGAAACCCTGACAAGTGACGTGCTGATTGCCTTGAGAGAAATGTCAGCCATCCAGACTCCTTCCCCCAGGAGTGACAGTGCAATGGTTCTGTCTTTTCAGGGGCCTCCACTTGGACTTTGCTCCCTCTCCATTCAGCACTTTGTATGATGTTGCCATCAACAGCCCCGGCCTGCTGTACCCCGCCGAGCTCCCCCCACCCTACGAGGCTGTGGTGGGCCCGACTGCCACCAGCCAGGTGAGGCCCAGGCCCCAGACAAGCCAGTTTCCTGTACTAAGGCCTGCTCCTTGCATTTGGTTTTCTAATGTTCTATTTATTTTTAAGAGGGCACAAGTCGAGGAGGGGCAGAGAGAGGGGGATAGAGGATCTGAAGCGGGTTCTGGCACTGACAGCAGCGGGCCCGATGTGGGGCTCAAACTCATGAACCACAAGCCGAGGTCAGACACTCAACTGACCGAGCCACCCAGGTGCCCCTGCTTCTTGCATTTGTATTTCTCTCTAAGCCTTAGAGCAAACCTGTGGTCTTATCAACGCTCGTGAAGAGCAGGCAACAGCCTCAGGGAGTAGAACCTACAGAGGCCCCACCCCAGGCCTGGAGATGCCACCCCAATATTTGTGCACTGCCCCCTTGGCTCTTGTCAGATGCATGTGAGCTAGTGTGTCTGGGGACACAGTGCCGAAGGAGCTGGTACAGATTCAAACGCATGAGCAGGGACAGAGCTCAGGCCGTGAACCGAGAACCCAGGGGACTCTGGCCTGTTCCAGCTGCATGCGTCTGTCACTGTCTCCTGGGAGGTGAGAAAGCAGTGCTGGATCCCTGGTCCTGTCTAAGGCCTGGCAGCTACAGGCCAGGGAAGTGCCAGAGCCGCAGGTAGGAGTAGCTGGCTTTCTCTGAGCTGGGCAAGCCAGGTGTTCCCACAACCTCCGGGTGTCTGACCCACAACAGGCACACACTGGGGATGTGTTGGTGGAGCCTCAGTTTCTTCATCTGTAAAATGGAGATCATAACAGTACCAAGCACATGGGGTGGAACGGGATGTTTGTAATGGACCCAGCACAGTGTTTGACATAGAGTGGGCTCTGATTTGCAAAAGCCAGTTGCTCTTTTCAATGGCATCATCCTCATCATGGTTATCATCACATGTGTCGCTCCTGAATATCCAAGGCCCCTAGCCAGGGAGGAGAGATGTGAACACTCAGAAGGTCACACAGCACCCGTGTGTGGGACAGGCTGTGGGGAGGCCACAGGTTTAGGGGTGCACATGGGGAGCACAGCAGTCCAGCAGAGAACGGGCACATGCAGGGGAGCTGAGAAATCCTGCCAAGAATGGGGGCTGCAGCCTGTTCTGGGCCCCGAGCCCCAGGCAGAGGAGAGTGGGCAAAACCATGACCAGGAGCAACCACAGGGCACCAAGACACAGTCCTGGGCCCGTCCGGATGCACGCACCTTTGGGCTTCTCCCCTGGCATCCCAAGTCACCTGCCAGGAAGTGGTGCCAGCCTCAGACCTGGCCCAGACCTTCTGTGTCCTCACAGCCCCTTTGAGATCTGGAGCCCACATGGTGAGAAGGCCAGGAGGCAGTGCCTGTTCTCTTCTGGGCCACCCCCTGGGGAGCTTCTGGCCCTCAGGGACCTCTGGGGGTGCAAACCTAAAATGGCTGTTCAGACTCAGCCTCCACAAGCTTCCGGAGATAATTGCACCCACAGGGGAGACCACATTCTGCAGGCTGGGTGTTGTGGGACAGAAAGGGAAGGTAAGACCTGTCCACCTCTGTGCCCAGTGGGACCTTGGCTACATGGTTTTTGCAAGAAGGATTCTCTGCGAGGGTCGCTTGCGCAGGTCTGCTCAGCCCATCCCCAGCCCACCCTTGCAGAGGTGACAGCCTGGCCAGCTGAGCCTCTGAGTCTCCCGTCTCTGCCTACTCTCGCCCTGAAATGTCCTGGCCCAGCTCACCAGGCTGCAGACAGCAAACAGGGACTCGGCCAAGGACTCTTGGCCTTTTTTCTGTCCACAGATGTGTAGGAACCGCCTGAGGTCCGGGTGCAGAGGCGGAGGGGAGGGGATTCATTAGTGAGGGGGCAAAGTGTGACTGAAATCTCATTTCTAAACTTACAATGATTGAAATCCTCTTGAATTTTTTAAAATTCTGAGTGGAGAATTCTATCTTTCCAAAATGATTTCTTTTCTTCTTGATGATAAAAATAATTCAAATCAATGTTATCAATGGCAACTGTGTCCTGTGAAGAGAGTCAGAAGTACTCTGAGGGGAGCCCCCGTGCACTGCTGGAGGGTGCTGAAAAGGGGCATCCAATCCATTTTTGGAGGACCCGGGGAGCCTCTGTGAGCTGAAGGCTCAGGCTGAGTGGGGTGGCAGGTGGCTAGGCTCACAAGGAGGGACCACGCAGCATGCGTATCCTCAAAACACAAAGCCACTCAGGATGAGTCTGAAATGAGTGCAACATGGGTGGAGGGTGACCTCAGTGAGGCTGGTTGGATTCTGAGGCCATCAGGACATCCAAGCAAGTGTATACGAGATGATAGGGTCTATGGCTTGGAGCCTTGGAGAGATCAGAGTTAGCCACAGAGGTGGTCACCAAGTCAGGGAACCAAGTGGGGAGAGCTCTATGGAATAATAATACTTTGGGGTGCTAGAGAAAGAGGCTCCCCCAGCACAGGCTGCAGAGTAGAAAGACGGCCTGGACTCACAGACACATGGTTCAGGAAGGGAGAGAGGGGCCAAGTGCTGCCCAGAGACTGTGAAGGGCTGACCCTGGTCCCCCGCTGGCTCACCATCCAGAGATTACTGGTGACTGTGGCAGGAGCAGCTGCAATGGGGCAGTGGGGCAGGTGCCAGCATTGGCTAGAGGCAGGGATGGGACGTGGGGAGGTGTAGCAGTGGTCTGTCCCCATGGTTTTTGGATTCCAGTGGGCATCCCAGGCTTGTCAATCAAATACAGATGGCTGAGCCCACCCCAGAGTTTCTGAGTCCATAGTTGGGGAAGGGGAACCTGCCAAGAATTTGCATTCCGGGGGTTTCTGGGTGGCTCAGTCGGTTCAGTGTCTGACTCTTGATTTCAGCTCAGGTCAGGATCTCAGGGTTGTGAGCTCAAGCCCCATGTTGGGCTGTGTGCTGATAACACAGAGCCTGGTTGGGATTCTCTGTCTCTGTCTCTGTCTCTGTCTCTCTCTCTCTGTCTGTCTCTGTCTCTGTCTCTCTCTCTGTCTCTCTCTCTCTGCTTCTCCCCTGCTCTCACTCTCTCCCTCTCTCAAAATAAATAAATAAACTTAAAAAAAAAAAGAATCTGCATTCCTACCTAAGTTCCAGCTCCTGCTGCTGTGTTCTTCTAGGGACATGCTTTGGGAACGGGAGTGGATCACTCTTGTGAGATGCTTGGCAAAGAGGAGAGAAGATAGGAGATAGTTAGGGAGACTGTGGGCATAGGGCATGAGGATGTTACCAAAGGGACATGGAAGGGTCCAGACAGTGGGAGCACCTGAGCCGAGGTTGGGGAGGGAAGTCCCTCAAAGGCGGAAGGGGGATGCTGAGCCAGCCTCAGATGGTCTGCTCTGCCCTGTAACCAGCAGGGGCACCAGGCAGGGCAGCAGATGGGCCTGGAAACCCCAGCAAGCCCACAGAGGTGTGTGATTCTCCATGGCTGCCTTGGGGAGAAGGAGGAACTCTGCCACCACCCCCCAGCTGCTGCCAGTTGCCATCACAGAATTTGAGCTCCGTCCTGGGGCCGAACTTCGGCCTGCCCATCTGTCCTCCCATTTGTGAATGGTTACTCCCATTTCTAGAAGAGAAAATGCCACAGAAGGGTGAGTGACTGTGCACACTGCCCTGTAGAGAGCAGCAGGACTTCTCAGAGCCCTTTGCTTCTCAATCCTGATGACAGGGAACACCCACCCCCAACAACACTCCTCATGATGAGTGTGGAATGCCCACCTCCAAGCCTGTCAGGGACCCTGGATGCTGGAAAGTGGCCTCTGCATTTGGGTGTGACATTCGATGCACACCATACTGACATACCAGAAGGCTATTGAGCAGTGTTTTATCGCTGATTTACTCTTTTTTCTGAAGCGTATAGAATACAGATCTTCCTTGACTTACAGTGGGATTTTCAATCCAAGAAACCCATGTGCTTTGAAAATATCCTTAATACCCCTAACCTACCGAACATCGTAGCTGAGCCCAGCCCAACTTAAGTGTGCTCACAACACTTCCATTAGCCTGCAGTGGAGCAAAACCATCTAATACAAAGCCTATATTTTTAAAAATATTTATTCATTTATTTATTTATTTATTTATTTATTTATTTATTTAGAGAGAGCAAGGAGGGGGCACAGAGAGAGGGAGAGAGAGAATCCCAGAGAGAGAATCTGCACTGTTAGCACAGAGCCCAACATGGGGCTTGAACCCATGAACTATGAGATCATGACTTGAGCCAAAACCAAGAGTTGGATGCTTAACTGACTGAGCCAACCAGGCACCCCACAAAGCCTATGTTATAATAAAGTGTTGACTATCTCGTGTAATTTATGGAACACTGTACTGAAAGCAAAGAACAGAATGGTTTTGTGGGTGCAGAATGGTTTTGTGAGGGTGTCCGTTGTTTACCCAGTCGAGTGGCTGCCTGGGAGCTGTGGCCACCCACCTCTGCCCAGCATCATGAGAGAGTACCATACTGCATATCACTATCCTGGGGAAAAAAATCCAAAGTCAAAACTCAAAGTACAATTTCTTTCTAACTGAGCGTGTATCATTTCTGTACCATCGTAAAGCCAAAAAATCCTAAGTCAAACCATCATAAGTTGGAGACCGTTTGTATGGGGGAGGATAATACTGGTTCTAATATGACACCGTTCTCCAAAACTATTGAGAATTCTCTAAATGGAGATTTCTTTCACATGATTTTGGTGAGAAAATCCTTAAGGGCAAAGGAAGGCCTGTCTCCTATTGCATTGGCTCAGAACCCACCAGCTTACAAGTGCCTGCACATTTTGTGTGCAAGAAGTACGTGTCTGAATGGCCTTTCTCTGCGCTGGCTCTTCGGGGAGGGGGGCAGCATCTGGTGATTACGGGGCCACTGCAATGCTCCCCTCAAGGGGAAGCCTGTGCCTTGCTGGGCCCATTCTCTTTGACCCTGTGGTCTGGCAGCACTTTTCAATTCCACAGACACCTCTAGGAGTCTAGAAGCCAATGAAACTCGTTCCCATCCACAGAGGGAAGGCTGCGCCAGCCAGCTGCCCCCCTCCCCTGGGGCAGTTCCCCCACCTGAGGACAGCAAGGAGCTGCCCCCGCTTTACGGCACAATCCTTTGTCACAGGGCAAGGCAGAGGTTAATTACTTCCCCTTATGGACAAACAGCACATAAATTGTCTATCAGTACTCGTTTGGGTAAAGAGAGGAAGACAGACTGACAGAGGAGCAAAGCAGGCATTGTGTGGGCTCTGGACAGGCGGCAGGAGGCCGCTCCTTTGGGAGAACTTTTTGATGCGGGAAGGAAAAGCTCCCTTGACTGAGCACATTCATTCTGACCCATTCACTCTCCTGGATCGGCCACAGGCACGTTCTGTTCTCTGTTTGCAATGTCCTTCTCTTTCCCATGGCTTAAGACCGTACCTTGAGGGCAAGATCAGAAGGAGTGCATTTCTTTCTATAGCCAGAAAGTTACTGAGAATTTGCCAGTGTGCTATTCCTGTGGATGACAAGCTTACATTTCCAAGGACCATGGAAAACTGTGCTGTATTCTATAGAACACAGAGCCATGAACTGAACAGAATCCCTTCCTTGTGGGACTCACAGGCTGGCATGGTAACAGGACGGCCTCCAATGAACTTTGCTGGGACTTCAGGGGAAAAAGGTAGAGTGGGATTGGCATGTGAACAATGGAAAAGGTCTCCAAGGTGCAGTGTAGACAAACACAGTGCTGCGACAGCCTGGGACCCGGCTAGGGAGCTTAGGGTAATGAAGGAGGTTCATTGACATCATTTGGGTACAGATTTCATGACCCTGCATGTCAAACTATAGCAGTGCCTTTGACGAGTTTGACATTTGGAGTTGACACGATCCAGCGGCACCTTGGGAATTTGAATTTGGTTGCAGTCTGGCGAGTAGGAGGGCAGCCTGAGGTACGAGGCTAGAAATGCTGAGGCAATGGACACAGGAGAAGCGCAGCCAACCACAAGTCCTAAAAGTCAGTATTTATATTTTCAAACAAAATCACTTTTGCACTTCAAAATCTGTAAGCAAAGTAGCTTCAAAGATTGCCTTGGGTCACTAGGCTAAAATCTTAATTCACATTTTCTGTGATTACAGCCAATTGCCCCCAAAGAACAGCTCTTTATAGTTCTGATACTAGCTGGTTGACCCAACCCAGGAGTGGGGAATTTGCTACCAGAAATAGGGGAGAGTTTTCACGTGGTGTGTCTTAGCCACAGAGCTTCCCAAAACAAAGGGACATGAGGAGATGCGGCTTATTTGCATAAATGCCAACTGACTTTTTAATCACAACTGGTCAATATAACGTGTCTGGGAACAAAGAAATGCAGCCTCTGAGTGTCCCATGTGAGGCCATACACACAGCATCTCCTCTCAGTGGCCCTCTCCTGCAAGAGCTGTGTTATAAACTTTTATTGCTAAACTAGAGTTTCACTTTAAATTCTGTGCCACAAGTATGTTTCTTCTCCACCCTTTTCCGCCGCCCTTATATTTAATCGAAAATGCCGTGTGAACCTCACAGCTATTTCCTCCACAGCTTTCGTGTGGCAAGGTGGCGTTGGCCATGAGGGAAGGCCAAATTCAAATTAAACCCTTGACACCCTGCTTACCAGATGTGATAGATACACTGCCAGGAGCTGTCTCCTCTCAAAACCAGATTTGACCGGGAGCCAGAGGGAAGCCAGTGATGCTTCTATGAAATATGAAATGAATCCAATTTCCTCCTGACCTTGTCCCACGGCGCATTTTATTCCTCTTGTTTTATTTATATTTCTTTATTACCAGAAGCTTTTCTTCAGGCATCAGGCCTCCAAGTTGCCACCCATCCCTGAAAAATTAAAAAAAAAAAATGTTAAGGGTCAGGAGGAGTATGGAAGGAAACGCACCTTGAGGATATTGTTCCTTTTTGTGTGATTTCGCAGAATATTCTCAACCGAGATTTCCAACATTGGTTGTAGGCATAGAGTGATTTCAGTGAAAAGGAAGGTGAGTGTTGGTGGCCGTGTGAGTCTCCCTCCCCCGATTCCCTCCCCAGCAGAACGGGATTGTGCTGAGGAAGGAAAATAGTGCATGCAGTATTACACATGGGTGGGATCAAAGAGGACATTTAGGCAGCTCTGGTTCTTCCCCGCAAGTGCGGTTCTTGCCCCCCCAAACCCTGTCGCACATTCCCTGCCCCCGGGGGCACGGTTCACCTGTTTTGTGTTCGTGAGAGGCCTGCAGCCTGGTTGAAAGAGCCGAAGGTGATCAGCTGTCTGATTGAAGTAGCAGGAGACAAGGGAGGCAGAGATGTAATTACCTGAGCTGGAATGGGACAAAGCTGCAGGGGACCCCCTGAACTTCCCAGGCCTCCCCCTGAGCTCATTATTTGCAAGCAAGTCCCCAAAGCAATTCTGAAATAATACAAGGATTCAGAAATCATTTTCTGAGATAGCACAGGGGCACATGTATGTGGTATTTGTGACACCCAGACACATGGCCCATGTGGGACCATTGTGCCCTACAGTAGAGGTGGAACAGATGTGGTCACAGTGGGAACCGAGTGTGTGAGCAGAAGATGGGCAAGTGAAGACAGGGCAAGAGGGCAGATGTGCCCTACCCTCATCCAGCCAAGGAGGCCTGGTCTTCCCTGCTTGTCCTCCCGATGGCCTCTCTGGGCTGAATGATCTATTTTAGAAGAAATCTGCAAGAGCATGATAACTTCCAACATGATGCAAGCTTCACAGCCACTCAACACAACAGGACAGGACAGTATGCCCAGGGCCACGGGGCCTGCGCTCAACCCGGCACATGGCCTGAGTGGATCTGGACCTTGAACCCAAGCTTGGACAGGGAGGAAAGCCTTCTGAGTAACCTCTTGATTCCATCTGCAGAAGGCAGGAGGGAAATGGGGCAAGTACACGCTATGGGGGAGTGTGAGAGCTCACCGAGGCCAAAACTGTCTACTAAATGTGCCAAGCCGTGCTGGCCCAGAGCATTACAGGTCTCTTGACTGTCCCCCTGTGGCTTGATTCTTCCTGGTGTGGAATCGGGGAAAAGAGTTGTTGGGAGGAAGGGGTTAGAAGTGAGGCCAGGGGCTCTCCTACCTCCTGCAGTGACTCTGGAGGATCCTATGTGGCCTCTTTCTGTCCCAAAGAATGCTCCCTAGAAGTGGAAGGTGAGTGGGCTGAGGGTGGCTGGTGACTGGCCCTGGTAGGCTCTTGGGGACTGCTTGGCACTCTGATTTCAGAAAGAGAAACAGGCTTTGGCCTTGGCAGCAACCCCCTGGCCTTGGCATCCTCACAGCCTGACTCCATAAATTTAGGGGAGAATGGCAGACGTGTAAGTCCATGTCACTTAGTACTTCTTTCTAGAAGATGAGCTCTGAAGTCAGCCTTGATTTCTGGAGTCTGTTGTGCTGCGCCCTTCAAACTACCTGATGACCCGTTTCTTGCTGTAGCTCACGAGTGTAGATCAGCCGGCGACTGAGCCCAGCCCCGGGGACCCAGATGCCACTGCTGGCTTCAGTACACAAGGTAATCTTACCCTTTTGATCATTTGAAATAAGCTTATACTTCTCAAAGCATGTTTCCTTCCCTCCTACTTCCTTCTCTCCCCCTTCCTGCAACTGCCTTCCCACCATTTCTTACTCTTTAAGGGGATAGAATTTGCTACAGCTTCTGCTGTTTAGTACCATATTAGTTCTCCACAGTTCCTCCCTTACTGGCAGCAGTAGTAAGTCAGTACACCTGGGGGATCTCATGCTTTCTCTGGCGGGATTTGCCCCCTCGACTCCAGCGCCTTTCTCCTCGACTTGAGGGATATGGGTTTGAAGGAGTGGTTGACTCAGTCTGGGATGGACCCTTCCCTGAGCAAAAACTGTACCAAGCTCACATCCACTGGGCTCCTCCCTCAGGAAGGGGCCAGGCCTGGGCCCCTGGGCCTCTGGGCCCACTGGCTTTGAGGACACTGGGGAAAGGACACTACCAGTTGTGTCCTAGAAGGCATTGAAGGAAAAATGTGGAAGGTCCGATCTCAGATGTGGGGTGGGAGCCACAAGGCAAAGCCAGAGATGAGGAGGTAGTTGAGGTGTCAGGAGAGCAGACAAGCCTGAGTAGCAGAGGGACACATGGATGAGGGTTGGGTGTTTCCATCTTCTTTGGGTCCCCAGGTGGACTCATGGGGGCAGGTTTGTTCAGAGACAGAACTCAGCTAATTCGTGAGAGGACTAAGGGTCTCAGGAAGGACACCCATTATAGTCCCGGGGATGTCTGCCCTTGACCCCAACTCTTAGTTAACATCTGAGAAATATGAAGGGGCCATCCTTCTGTGAGGATGCCTCTGGGTTGTAGGAAGCCTGGTCTCTGCAGTTGTGGGATTTGAAAGTGACCTTGTCCTTTACCTGGTGGCTCCAAGCAGTCATCAAAAGCTGTGTCTAAGAGGTGGTGTCCTGTGACCTTCCTAGAGACTACTTCAGGGCACAGTGTGTCTCAGTCCCCCAGTGCATTCTAGACTTTGGGCTGAGGGGGCTCCCCCTTCTCCATTCCAGCCCCATCACTCCTGAAAACACAAGTTCTGGAGGAAAACAGACTTTCTGGTTGGAAAGGTCGAGCAGCCTGGTGGCTCCTGGAGTCCAGGACAGATAGTGATGAGCAGAGGAGTCAGGAATTCATCCGGGCTAGGCCTTCCTCACTGCTCAGGCTCCAGACAGTTAACTGGGCTTGACTGAGAAGCTCGGGGCTGCTTCCAGCACCGACTCCTGGCAGAGGGGCCAGGCCTCTGTGGGCAGGAATATATGGAGAAGTACTGACAGAGGCTCATGGGATGGCAGGCCAAGCAGGATTCACTGTAGAAAAGATGCCCCCCCACACTGGGTAATTTCTGTATGGGCTGAGGTTGAGGTCAATGTCATTTTTGGGGCTATGCATATCCAACTGTCCCAGATCATTTATTGCTTTTGTACCTTTGTCAAAACCCAGCTGGACATAATGGCATGGGTCTATTTCTGGGCCCTCTTATCCTGTTCCATTAATCTGTGTGTCTGTCCCTCCGCCACTAGAACCCTCTCCTGATGACTGTTGCTCTGTGGTGAGCCTTAATATCAGGCAAGCCCGACCTCTGCTTTGCTTTTCTTTGTCAAGATTGTTCTAGGTACTCTAGGGTCTATGTATTTCCATGTCAATTTTAGAATCCACTTGTCTGTATCTATAAAAACTCTAGCTGGGAATTTAATAGGAATTTCATTCAATTTGGGGGGGGGCGGTATTTATTGTTTGAGAGAGAGACAGACGACAGAGCATGAGCAGGGGAGGGATAGAAAGAGGAGGAAACACAGAATCCAAAGCAGGCTCCAGGCTCCCAGCTGTCACCACAGAGCCCAACAGGTGGCTTGAACTCACCAATCATGAGATCGTGACCTGAGCTGAAGTTGAACGCTCAACAGACTGAGCCACCCAGGTGCCCCGGAACTGCATTCAACCTGTAGAGCAATTTGGGTAGAATTGCTATCCCTGCAAAGCTGAACATTCTTGTGTAGGAACATAGTACGTCTGTCTCTCTGTTTATCTGGATCTTCTTTGATTTCTTTCATCAGTATTTTATCATTTTCAGAACACAGATCCTGAGCATGTTTTGTTAAGGGCATACTTAGGAATTTCATTTTCTGTGGAGCAGCTGTAAATGGTATTCTGTTTTTACTTTTGGTTTCTGCCTGCTCATTGTTAGTACATGTGCCCAACCATGGGACAGATGTGATTCATTCTTGTGTGATTTCTCTTGCATCCTACAACGTTGTCGGACTCACAAATTTAGCTCTAAAATTTTTTGAGGGGGGGGGGTGGGAGGGAGATAAATTCTAGTATTATTTTTCACCTATTGAAATAAAATAGTAATGGGGATATGGATGCTGGCAAGGCCACAGGCAGGTGCTTTACCCAGCCCTGACTGGCAGCTTGGAACTCAACCCTTTTGACAGAGCATCTTGATAAAGAGCCATAAAATGTTTATGCCATTAGATGTGGTGATCACACTTCTAGAACTGCCCGAGGGGAATAATGCAAAAAAAAAAAGAAAAAGAAGAAGAAAACAAAAAATAAAACCATAAGCATGAAGATAACTTTTGTTTTTCATAAGAATAAAAACTTACAAGGACAATGAAGTCCATTGGTAAGAGTTAAGGAAAATATGTTACGTATGCTAAATATATCATCATACATTAATTAGGAGAAATTGTGATCTATTTAGGTGAAAAACTGCAAGTCCACTTATTATTACTACCGTACAAACAGTCTCACAGCACAAGCCAGTGAGGGTGTACAAGAATGAGTTACCGTCTTGGCCTACGAGCTTTCCCTGTAATGTTACCCTAATCTTATCTTTCCATTACTTATAGATATTCAGAGCTAAGTCACATTTCTTTCTCTGTGACTCTGTTTTCCTGATGAACTCAGCCATTGGATTATCACAGACTTTAAGAAAATTGGGACTGAGGCACCTGGGTGGCTCAGTCAATTGACTGAGTGTCTAACTTTTGATATCAGCTCAGGTCATGATCTCACAGTCATGGGATCGAACCCTGTGTCAGACTCCACGCTGACTAAGGAGCCTTCTTGGGATTCTCTTTCTCCCTCTGCCCCTTTCTCTCTAAACAAACAAACAAACATTATTAAAAAAAAATTGGGACCAAGGGTATATTATTATATCCAGTCTCATCAAATGGTATATATTAAATATATACAGGTTTTTGTATGTCAATTATACCTCAATAAAGCTGTAAAAAAGCAAGAAAGCTGAGTTCAAGGAGGATCAGCAGGAAATAAATATTCTTCAAAATAGTTTTAATATACTTCTGTGTAATGTTGATAGAATTAATAATTATGCTTTCTGGTTTGAAGTGTTCTAATGATACAGTATTTCTTCTCTACATTTATACATTCACCTTTGAGTGTTTGCCCAATCAATTCCTTAGAATAAATTCCTAAAAGTGAAATTGCTGAGGCCAAGGAAATGTGTATTTTAGGTTTTGATGTGTTGGCCACATTGCATTCTGGGAAGGTTTTCTTGCTGGTTTGCACACCCACCAGCAGTGTTTATGACACCCCAAACATCGTCATTCCTGGTGATCTTTGTCACTCTTGCAGGTGACTGTAGTACACACACAAGATTGAGTGTGAACAGCTTTTTACACATTTAGTACCTAAGTGTAGGTCAGTTTAGGGTCCACTTTTTTGCAGTGTTTTGTGGGGTTATTTCTTTCTTTTTTGGTAGATTTATAAGAAAACTATCACTTAAATAGAGACATTTTCTCACTTTTCCTATTCACTGTAGGGATGCTTTCCCTGTTAATGATGCCTGTTGCTATACACAGTTTCAGAATTTTTCTTGCCAGATTTATCAAACTTTTCCATTCTGGTTTCCATCATGGTGACAACGTCTTTCTCCACCCTAAGTGTAGACTTATTCTCCTATTTTCTACTACTATACTTCTAGTATTTTAAAAAAGAAAAGGATTAATCATTCTGAAGAATGTTTATTTAAAGTTTATTTTGAGAGAGAGAGCATGTGCAGGGGAAGGGCAGAGAGAGGGAGAGCAAGAGAGAATCTCAAGCAGGCCTCACACCATCAGTGCAGAGCCCAATGCAGGGATCGAACCCACGAACCGTGAGATCAACACCTGAGCAGAAATCAAGAGTCGGACTTTTAACTGACTGAGCCACCCAGGCACCCCTGAAGATTTTTTTTTTTGCATATGATTTGTGAGGTTCGGTTCATCTTTCTGTTTTCCAGAAACAGCATCTATTGAGAGGGCAAGGGTAGACAGTGCAGGGCTGGGGAAGCAAGAGCACTCTAGAAGTGGGCTGCTTCCAACCGGCTCCACCACTTGGCGGCCTCACAACCCTCTTCCCCTGAGGTCGCTTAACGGTGTTTCCAGAGTGGTTAGCTGGTGGGCCATGAGGATTACGTGGGAAGTCACCTGTAAACCTCGTGGCAGTGGGAAGCTCCCAGAAACAGAGCGCACTGGAAACAGAGAGGCCTCCCACAGGACCCACAGAAAGGGATGGATGGGACAGACCCCAAAGCTTCCCACCCTGGAGTTGTTCAGGCTCCTGTGAGTCTTACAAAGCATCCCCCAGGTGAGCTGCTCACCTCAAAAATCTACCCCTGTGGAGTGATTTGCCTCACAGCAAGCAGCTGTGACGTTGCCTGGTGATGGGATCAAAGAGCAGAGGGAGCAATGCTTCTCAAGCTTTAAAAAATGTGCACACAGGTCCCCTGAGATTTTAAGACAGATTTTGATCCAGTACCCCCGGGTAAGGAAGGCCCTTGGAGTAGTGAGGGGCTAGAGCCCGATCTGACCAGCATCACAGGGATATAACAGTGGGTTGCACACTTAAGGGGCATCAGAATCCCCTAGGGGCTTGTTTGAACCCCCATGGCTGGGCCCACCCCCGAGTTTCTCACTCATTGGGTCAGAATTCTGCCATATCCCCAGGCAATGCTGATGCTGTTGGCCTAGCCCACACTTTGAGAATCAGGTGGGCATCACCAGGCTGGTTCCTGCACCTGCCTGACCAGTGCACGGCTTGCACTCGAGGCCCCAGGCTGTACCCTTCTGTGTGGGGCAGGCAGGTTCTCAGGCCCATGAGGACCTGGCTAGGATGCCCTGATGTCCCCCTGAGCCCTGCCCTTCTCTACGTGGACCCTGTTCATCGAGCACCCTCTGACCTCCACCTTCCTGTACTTCAGATCCCCCAAGGGATACCTTGGATAGGAGATGGGGCTGGTTTCCAACTTTTAGTCTCTTGTGGAGTGTGAAGCGTGTACGTGCCCCCACCCTATACCCCTCCTGGGAATGATTCTTGAGAGATCATCTGGTGTCCCCCAAAACCTTTCTAACACCACAGAGCATCTGTGGACCTGTTCGGTGTTCACACGCCCCCAGGATTACAGGTTTGTCTAGATTTGGCATTGAAGGGCAGACTGCTCAGGCCCCCTGTGGGGGAGCTCCAGGAGGCTGAGATTTTCACTCTCAGCTCCATCAGGGGTGTGAGCAGTCACTGTGCCTGTCTCGGGTGGCTCTGTGGTGGCCCATTGCCAGTTCTAACACTAGGTCCCTTGCCTTGCAGAGCCCGCAGATAGCTCGAGCCTCCTGGCATCCGAGGGTGCCACCGCACCAGGCCTAAGCCCTGAGGGCCCTGTGGGTGCCTCACAGCCCCTGCCACTTGACCTCGAGTCCCCTGAGGGCCCTGACCAGGGCACGCAGGCACTGCCAGGTCCCGGGCGTGTGGCCCGCTCCACCAGCGACCCCACTTCGTGTGCATCCAGTGTGGCAGGTACGACTGGCCCAGCCCCCTTGTGCCCCCAGCGTGTGCCCTACCCTGCCCTGGACACTGCAGGCCTCAGTGAGCTGAGAGTCAAGGCCAGGCCTTGGGACCTCGGCTTAGGGGCCACTTTGGGAATGTGGTCTTAATGCCCTAGGGCTCTAGGGAGGGAGAGACAGTCAGGGGCCCCTGTTGTGTACCCACCAGGCTTTCCACTTTCTGGCTGGGGAGTAAGGAGAGAAAGGATGGAAGGCTTGGGGTGATGAGAGCCCACTCGAGGTCAGCTAGCCCCTGATATTAGCCTGCTGGTTGTACCCCAGCTCTGGGGCCCAGGTGGGCACTCAGGTCAGGCAGATGACCACAGGCTGTATCCATCCATCAGCCAGGACTAGCCTGGGCTCCACCCTTTTGGAAGTGCCAGTGCCTGCTGAGTGGTCTGGGGGACCCAGGGCCACATAAGGTATGTCTGTGTCTCAGTGATGGCTCTAGGTGGGTGGGGTGCCCTCTAGCTGGAGCTGCCCCCAGCAGAAGGGGTGTGTCTCCAGTAGCATTTCCTGGGCACCCTTGGCAGCACTCCATGTGTGTGGCTTGGAGCTGGGGTCAGAATCACCCACATGACTCTTACGTGTCTTTGCCAGTAGAGACTAGTGGGTATCATGGCTGCAGGGCCATTGGACTGCACACTTCGTCCAGTGAAACTGTAAGAACCCTGAAGAGGCCCCCTGGCTGCCTGGACTCAGTGGTGTTGGGCCAGCTGACCTCCAAATAGACAAGACCCATGCCCCAGGAGAAGTGTATCCCTGGAAGGAACTAGGAACCCACGGAGGTCATTGCCTACCAGGGCCCTGCTGGTGGAGACGTCAGAGTTTGCACCTGGAAGCTCTTTGGCCTACAGTCCTCTATCTCGCTACCTCCCCTCCCACATTCAGTTACCAGCTCACTAGACAAGATCCCATAAGACTCTTCTCCTGAAGCACCCCCCCACACACATACCTCCTTCCCCTGTGCTGGGCTCCTCTGAACCCAGGCTCAGCCTTCTCTCCTCTCTGCTAGGGCTATTACATGTGCATGTTTAGGGGAGTGTCTACTCTGTGGCCCCCTGATGGCTTCCTTTGGCCTATCCTCCCCTCAGGGAAATTTGGACTCCACAAACCATTACATTTTAGGGGTGAGGATGGAGAGAAGACGAGTCACAGTGCCTTCTCTGCGTCCCCACACCACCCTGTCGGCACAGCCTCTTCGCAGCTCCACAGGACAGTTACTGTTCTACATGTCAAAAGCATGTGCCTCCCCGGGGTCTCTCGGGACCTTCAGACATGGGATGGGGCGGAGGGGTGGCATTCTGATGAAACACACTGGGTTTGCTTGTGGCATTGCCTGCTGTGCTGTGCCCAGCTGGGAGACACCGCCTGCCCTGTGGCAGATGCCGGCTGCGGGGCTGCTCCTGTGTGATCCATGCACGGGTTTGTGTAAATTCACGAGTTTCCCTCTGCTTATTCAGCATCTAAAATCTATCTCTTACCCGAGGGAGGGTGATTATAGTGTTACCGGGAATGCCTTTTTCCGTTTCATGTGTTACCGGAGTTCTCTCTCTGATTAAGGCAACACCTCTTCGCATCCGCCCTCCTGCAGCCAGGACCTTGAAGCAGGACTGGCCAGGGCTGCTCTGGGGACCGGTGAGATACTCTTCTAAAACGCTTTGACACCTGCTTCGAGATGGGGGGCTGGGGAGTGACTGGTGGGCTTTGTCTGAGCCCAGCCCTCCCGTTGTCACCTGTGAGCACGGGCTCTGCAGCCCTGTGGGCTTTGAAAGGACGGCCTTCCCTTCCCTTCTCTCTCAAGAGGACATGTTAGAGCCTATAACTGACTTGACATTCATGCAGCCATTTGTTTCACTGTATTTATGAGATGCTATTTTGAGGGGAGATTGGCCTCACGTGTGAGGGGTTTTTTTGTTTTTGTTTTTGTTTTTGTTTTTTTTTTTACAGTTTCTCATGCTTAATTATCAGGCTTGCTCCATTGCTATCAAAAATAGGCCAGACCACCCAGAATGTGTTTCCTCTGTGTGACCAGACACATGCTGTGGGCAAGTCAGGCCTTAATCTGGTCCTTGGTGAGTTGGTCACAGGAGACTGGCCAGGGCTGGCTTTCTCTGGAGGCACCATCAGACCAGGGCCTGCTCCTTGGGTTATCCAGAGCAGCCATGGGCCCTGTTGGGAGCTACTTCCAGGTCCCCTGGCCTTGGGCCTGTGGGTACTAGGAGCAGGGCCCTGATGCATCTGAAGTGGCTCCTGTCCACCCTTGACCCGGTGGGGGGTGCTCTCATTGCCCCTCTGGCACCCCCAGCTCTGATCTTGAGGCAGACCTGTCTCTAATGCCATTGGACCCACAGGGGCAAAGGTCATTGAGGGAGGGAAGGCTGAAAAGGGTCAGTGCCCTGTGAGCTCAGGAATTCTGGCAGAGAGACAAAAGGAAGGGGGAATCCCTACCCTGCACCTGTCCTTCTCTCCCCGCCCACTTCCCATTTTGCTGTCCCATCCCCAGTCCTTCAGCTCCAGGGGGGCTGTGGGCCTTCTAGGTTAACAGCAGCTCAACTCAGGGCTGAGAAGGGCCAGGCCACACCAGGGATGAAGGGACACAGGACACTCCCAGGGCGCCAGCCCAGGACCATGGAAATCCCACCAAAAAGCTTGTCTCAAATAGCCTTGTGTTTGCTTTGTAAAAAATTCATTTAACAGCTGCCTTCTGTTTTGTTTTGGTTGTTTTCAGATTTTATCTTTTCCCTTGATTTTTAGTTTCCCTATCTCACTCCTCCACGGCCTCCTGTGCTTGTCGGCACCGGCTCTCACCACCTGGGCAGCTAGATCCCCGGAAAATGGACCGCCGGTTAAAGCCAGAGGCCTTACAGACGGTCTTCAAAGAGCAGCCACACTCATTAATGGACGGCAAGGCCCATGCAGACACCAGGGTTTTGGTGGCTAAATTTTTGGAACACTCGAACTGTGCCCTCCCTCCCGAGGTACGGCATGTGGTGGGCACCTTTCGCCCGGCTGTCACGTCCGATGAGCACCACGTGGACGAGGCCATCTTCAGTGCCAATGTTCTGGACCAGGTGTGAACCAGTCACAGGTCTTGACATGGACACAGACAGGCCTGGGCCAGAGTGTCCTTGCTGGAGGCGACTGTGCGTGCAGGGAGGGGCTGAAGCCCAGGAGTATCTCTGGGTGGCTCAGATGGGGAACTGCTGTCCCTCTCTTGCGGAGGATCCAGTCCATTGTTTTCTTGGAGATGACACTTCCTACCTATTCCAGTGATGCAGAAAAATGACTCTCGTGGCCATTGTGAACTCTTTGGGTTTTTATCAGGCATGTAGCACCTGGAACTGGAGACACTAAGCATCTTCAAAATCATGGCCATCAAAAAGCAAGATTCTCCCTCACTTCTGATTTAGTTGAGTGTTTAGTGGATAGAGGAGAACAAGTAATGAGACCATTTTCTTCTATGGTTTGTATCACTCACTAGTCAACCCTTTATCATGTGCTGACTGGAAAGAAAATGGGTAATTCTAGCACGGATGGCAGCCCAGGCCCAGCTCTCTGCCCGCAGGAAGCAGGGTTGTTGTGGGAACAAATCATTATAGGGGGCCTCGGGCCACCTCCAGGCAGCAAGCCGGAACGACAGGAAGCTTTCCTGGACGCGTTCCCCCCCACCCCCCGCCACCTCTGCCCCACCATCACCTAGTCTCCTGGGCCTCCCCTCTCTACCCTCCCTCCATGGGGTGCCCTCCCCACTTTCTCTCTGGCTCTCTGTCCATGGTCTCCTATTCTGTAGATACTTTTGGGGACCCCCTTTGGGGGTTTTCCCTGTGTCTGCCCTCCCCAGGATGGCCTGGATGGGTGAAGGTCTGGGGAAAGAGGCCTGTGTCCCAGGATCTGTGCACCTCTTGAGAAAGCAAGTCTCTGATGACCCAGAGCAGTCCCTTCCCAGCCAGGCAGTGGCCACATCTGCATTGGAGCTTGCAGGTTGTAAGTCATATCTTTCTATAAAACACACACTGAGCTGGGGACGTGGGGCAGGCAGGCCCAGCCTCTCTGCAATGGCAGCTTGGGCATCTCTGACTTTCTTGGTCCCCCTGCCCCTCATGTTCTGGCAACATTACCAGCTGCCACTTCTCAAAAATGGCCCTGGAGCAGCACTGTCTTCAAGAACTTTCTGCGGCAGTGGGAATGCCTGTATCTGTGCCATCTACAACAGTGGCCACTAGCACCTGAGCTGTGGCCTGCATTGAACAAGGCAGCCCAGAGCTGACATGTCTGAACCAAGAGCCCAAGGGCCTGGCATGTGGAGCACGGGGGGAGGACCTGACAACTGCCACTGCTGCTTTTTCAGCAGTCTGGGGTCTGCGTGCTGTCCTCTGCCTTGCACCCCACTGTAGCCAATGTGCGGAGGGCACGTCCTTGTGATTGGAAGCTGGGGAGGGAGGGGCAGGGAGGGTCTGCAGCCCAGACGCCTGGAGCCCCCAGGAACTGAGGTGCGGGAAGCCTTCAGGGACAGTCAGCTTCGAACACTCTGCTTCAGTGATGGTCTTGGCCATTGCCTCCCTCACCTCTGGGTGAGGCGAGAGAGCTGAAAAAATACCCAAGGCCTTTTGATGCCAACCGGAACGTTTCCATCGGAAAACCCAGGAGATGAATTATGAGCACTTTATCCAGACTATAAAATGGGAAATCCCTTCTCTAATTTTTCTCAGCTGAGGGCTCTTGAAGTCCCTCAAAGCAAATCCCTTCACAGGTACAGTTAATTGATGGTTTTTCCAAATAGTCTCCCCTGAGCCTGCCAGCAAAGCGTCCATGGCTGTCGATGCCCTGGCCTCTGAATTCAGGGCATTTTCAGTGTCTCTGGGGTGGGGAACCAGAGCCTAGCAAGCTGCAGGGGTTTCCACCTGCATGTGGGGGGCCCACACTTGAGCCTGGGGGCCTGCACACAGCAGTGTCCCTGGGCTGAGTCCTAAGCCTGCAGTCTGAGGCCAGCCCCTTTCCTTCCCGCTCCCACCTCTGGGCTGGAGCTGGGGCATCAGTATTATGCAGCCATTGTGAGCGGCCACTGGGAGCCTGCCCTGCTGTTCTGTGGCTTTTGCTTCTCCTCCCTGCGGCGGGGCACTGTTTTCTCCGCCATCTGGGTCTCTTGCTGCAGCCTCTGTCTCCATGTGGGTACAAGTGGGCGCTCTGGCCCGAAGTCCAGAGGCCTGGACATTCTCAAGGGCTCTGCCCTTCTCTCATCCTTTCATGCTCAGTTTTGCATTTGCTCTCATAGTAACTCTATCTTGCGATTGAGGAAACTGTACCCAATTTTATACCACTCAGCTAGAACCTTCTGCCCATTCATTCAGGGCCCCAGCTGGCCCACATGGGCTCTGGCGGGGCCCTGGGTCCTGGCTTCCAGCAAAGGTCCCGGGAAGAGAGGAGTACCAGTTAGAGCCACCAGGAATGAGCCAGGGACCCTACTCGCCAGTTCCAGTACCCAAGACCCTGCTCTGCTCAGCGGCATGTGAGAGCCAAGAGCCCCAGCAACAAGCGCCCCAAGCCCAGACCACGTGGGTGCATGGCCAGGGGGAAAGCTGTTTTCCTTCCCTTGCTGGTGCACCCTCTCCTACCCCTCTTGTTAAAGCATCAGCAGGCCAGGGAAGAGCTTGACGGGCTGTGCCAGAAAGCTAAGGCATGGGACCCCCACCTGCAAAGGCCTGGGTCCTGGGCACTCTCCCTGCCTTTTCCCCACCACCCAAAGGAGGTCAGCTTGGCGTGGGGCCACAGCCTGTCCAGACACTGCCATTTGCCTGGGGGCCAAAAGAACACCGAGGTGGGGGAAGCTCTGGACCCCATCTCTGTGGCAAACAAGCGGGGCTCATCCTTCACAAGGACTTAGTCTCCTTCAGCTGATGACAATGCAAATTAAATGCTTGTAACAAACCGTGTAACAGAAAGCTTATTTCAGATGGATGTGTTTCCCCTCCCCCCCTCAGCTGTATTGATTCACAGATGCTGCTATTAGGCAGAATTTATAGGAAATTGTTTTCAAGCCACAGGAGACCTGTTTGTACAACTTGAAGGTTGTATTTATTTAATGTACCTCAAGGTGTTTTCATAATGATCAGTGTTTTAATAAAAACTATTTCTGGCCTCTGTGTCTCTGGATCTAATTGGGACAGAGGCAGAGAGCCCATGTGTGCCTCTGAAGGATCTTGAGGAGGCAGGAGGGAGCGTGAGGCATCCATGGCCGCCCGTGTCTCCCAATATCCTTCCAGAGAAGGGCAGGGGTGAGGGGGCAGAGGGCAGGTGACTGCACACATGTAGGTACGCCCAGTGCTGGCCCAGAGCTGTCCCTCCGTCTGTGCATGTGACATCCGAGGGTTCCAGGAGGAATGCATGCCACTGGCTCAGAGATCTCTTTCAATCTGAACTTTTTATGTGTATCATTTGGTGGGACCCCCACCCCCCGTGTCATCTGCCCACAGATTTCCTCTCCAGAGTCTGTTCCCCTGCCTTGTCTTGGACAACACAACCACATACCCCTGGCTCTCCTGAGCTGACACCCTTTCCCTCCAGCTCCAAGGGCATGGGCCATTTCTGGCTAGATGTGAAGAGCCTCATCAGTAGCTCACAGCATGGAGAGTAGATCGCTTGTCAGCAGAGAGAGGTGGGTCCTACCAGGCCAGGTTCCCCAGATCAACAGGGGAACACCCATCACCAGGCCTTCTGACCAAAGCCTATGTTGACCCCTGCCTCCCCATGCCAGGGGACAGGCCACAAAAGACCCTAGAGGTAAGCAGACACCACTGGGATGTGTGGTCCATACACACATGGACTCACAACTCACCTCTTCTGGAGATCACTGAAATTTAAACCAAGAGAAGCCAAAGGTTTCTCTCCCTTATTAAATTAGCAGCCCGTGTCCTCCCTGGGATGGGATGGGCCGACAGACCTGGTGACCTGTCTCCGTCACTGACCCTGTAGTCACTGCACGGCCAGCCCGGCCTGACACCTGGTGCTTGGAGCACCTACCTCTCCAACCTCACTGGAAAGGGCCCCCGGAGGCCCCGGCCTGGAAGGGGATGCCGTCAGCACATGGCACCGTTGTAGAGCCGTGCTGTGAGGTGTTGAGGTTGAGGGAAGCTGGGCATCCATTTCTCAGTTGACAAACCAGCCACGCACACAGCTTTTTTATTATGACTTCAGTTTATTAGTGATATTAGCGAGTCTTCCTAAGGTCGGCTGCATGCAACACACAGGTCACTCCTTGAATACAGTAATCCTAAAGCTTTAGTTACTGCATGGTAAGGCTTCTTAAGTCACAGTGTATTCTTCAAGGCCTGGGCCAAAAAAAGAGACTTCCAGACAAAATGACGTCGGTTAACATTGACCTCGAAGGAACTGAACTAGACTACGTTTCACCGTATTTACACACGCTGTAATACTTCTTGCGGTGACGCCTGGCTCGCCCAGTGATCTGCGCTCACCACTGGCTGCCCCTGGAATGGCAGAGATTCCCAGGGTGGTTTTGGTTTTGGGGGGTGGGGGAGGGAGCTCGTGTGTGAATGCGTGTGTGTAGACAGAGATTTTTAAATAGAGGGCAGAAGCTGTGCCCCCCGTCCCTGGGAGAAGGAGCCAGTGTGTCCCGGCAGGTGGGGTCTGGGGGGGAAGGGGTGGCCTCGAGGGGAGGACAGGAGCTGCAGGCATCGCGACCGGTCATCTGAAAACCCTGGAGTCTGAAGAATGGCTTGTCAAAGTCAAAACCGTGAGATTATCTAAATAAATATGGAGTTTCTGTGTTGTAGCCATCATCTTTTATTTAACTCAGGAACGTCTCCCTCCTCTTTAAATACAATCACATGTTCCCAGACGTCACTTACAAGTCACACCCCGAGAGCCGGCCGCAGCGGCAGAATCGGCCCATTCGGGGCTGTTCGGGACTGTCAGGGTGCCCTCCCCCGAGGCACCCCGGGCCCCCAGACGGGGGGAGGGCCGGGCAGAAGGGACGGTCACTGGCCCCCCAGAGCTTGCTGTCCTCGCGGGGCCCCTCCACGGCCGTGTCCGCAAGCGCCCACGTCCGCTCTCCACGGCTTCAGGGAGGAAAGACACACTCCACACCACACAGAGCTACAGACAAACACCCTTGTCCGTCGCAGTGAGGAAATGGGTCAGAATGCGGCAAAACACTTGACTGTTCTACACAGATTGGTTCCTGTGACTCTCCTTGGATGAAAAGATACCCCTTTTTGTCCAAAAAAAAAAAAAAAAAGTGGGTCGTGAGGGCACACCCTTCAGAGAAGCCAGTGTCCTTGGGTGGGCTGTGGGGTCAGGGGTCAAGTCCTGGGTCCAGCTGTCCAGCTCCTCTGAACCCAGGTGGGCTGGGCGGTGCAGGCTGGGTGGGCCTAGATGTACAACGGGGTCTCCTGGCCCGTGAGGAGCCTGAACATGGCCGCAGGCATGGTCTTCATGTGGATCTGTCAAAGAGACAGGGGCTGAACAGACTCTCGCTGCTCCCGGCTCTCCCCTCCCCTTGAAGGCCTCTCTCCTCCCCCTGATGCAATCAAGTGAGAACAAACACTCCAGGAACTGGCTGGCTGCAGAAACCCCCTGAGGGTTTTCTGTGCAAAGTACCAGCTTTCAGAGTGCAGGCAAAATGACGTCGTCAATGAAGGTTTAGAAAGCATTTCCTGACACTGTATACTCTTACTGGACCTCCCCATCCGGGTCTTCAGAGGGTTTCACACAAGCTCAAGTGCTAGTTTTTTCTGCAGCTCAAGCTGACAGCAGAGGGGCAAAAAATCAGATTTTTTTTTTTTTTTTTTTAATTTTTTTTTTCAACGTTTTTTATTTTTTATTTTTGGGACAGAGAGAGACAGAGCATGAACGGGGGAGGGGCAGAGAGAGAGGGAGACACAGAATCGGAAACAGGCTCCAGGCTCTGAGCCATCAGCCCAGAGCCTGACGCGGGGCTCGAACTCACGGACCGCGAGATCATGACCTGGCTGAAGTCGGACGCTCAACCGACTGCGCCACCCAGGCGCCCAAAAAATCAGATTTTTAATTGTCACTATGATTTGCCCACTCAGCTGGAGGCAGGCTGGGGGGTTCCCAGGCCTCTGAAGCCCTTCCCACGCAGCCAGGGAAAAGTGAGGGTTCCGGGGTCTGAGAATATATGGAGGAGGGCCAGGGACCTCGGGCCCCTCCATCCTTTGGGGTTCAGTTAGCAAATGAGCCTTTGGGGGCCTGGCCTCCCTCCCTGGATCCAAGGGGGCCCGGGGGGCACAAGCAAGGCACAAGATGGCCTCCCAGGGAGACTGCCCTTGTGGGGCACATCCCCCCAAATCCTGTGAGGGCACTGGGAAGAAGAATGAGACCAATGGATGCACAGAAAAGGTGGTTTCTGCTCCAGCAGGGCCAGCCCAGGGCTGTGCCAGGCTCAGGCCTTGGGGCTCTGGGAGGTGTGGCTGGCACGGGTGCCACTGGCTTCACTCTCCTGGGTGCCCAGCAAGAGGTGACCTAGGGCAGGGGGGGATGGCGCATGGTGTGGCCTTCCCGGGGCTGCCCTTCCTCAAGCAACCAGGTCTCAGGCCCTTGGGTGACCAACCCAGAGAAGCCAGTTGTGCAGATGGCTTTTACAGTGTCACCTGCCCCCTGCCTGTCCCTGCCCCCAGGATATGTTTGATCAATTTAGATTTTAGTGCATCCACCACGCCCAGCATGGCTTTTTCCACCAGAAGAATATTCTGTGTAATTCCTCAATCTGAAACCCACCCCAAACCTCAAGTCTTGTTATCGAGGAACTAATTTTCCAAATGTGCTCAGGGATGGTGGAAAACACAGGCAGATACTTCAGTCTCCTAGCCACACCCTTGGCCACTTTTGTGCTTCTTTGAATATCAATTCATCTCAGGTCTGAAGAGCTGAAAACATTTCTCCTTCACTCCACTGGCTTCTTCATAGGTGTTGAGGCTGATCGCCCCAGTGGGGTGGCCATTTCAAACATCAGATTTTCCTTCCTGGGAAGCCCTTTGTAAAAAAGGACACTAATGGTGCCAACCTGGCCCCCTCTCCCTTTTGAGAGCCAGCCATCAGCCACCATCAATCTATGGGAAAATAGGATTCCTCCCCCAGCCTGGTAGTTTCACAAAAAACCGAGTAGACCTCAGGAATTGTGGTCAGAAACCCCCTCAGAAACAGCATCCACCCAGGGACTAAGCTTTACCCCCAGTGGCTACCAAAATGGAAGCCACACTCTTCCCCACATGGCCACAGAGCCTGAGAGGCCCAACAGCCCTCAGAATTAAATGCAAACTCCCACCCAGCACGGGCCCCTTTGCAACAGACCCCTCTTCCGACCCACCAGACACACTCGTGCTGGGTGAGGCCTCCTTCCATTTCACATACTCTGAACACCTTACTTCTCACCCCAAATTACCCTGTTCACCTGTGAACTCCTTGAGGAAAACTGTGCCCCTCTCCTCCTACCCCCGTCCACCTCAGGCTGGCATTGCTCCGATGCCAGAAAGAAGTAGAAGAGGAGGAAGGTTAAAGCCAGAGAAGCAGGAAAGGGTGCATCAGCCACGGCTGGCCTGCTCTGTGGATGGGAAGACGGCAGGAAGCAGGCGGAGCAGTGACCCCACTTCCGGGGTGGCCAGAGCCTCGTGCCCTGGAAGGGCAGGGGTCCTGCAGAAGGAAGAGCTCCCAGACTGAGCATGCACATCCAGTTCTAGAAAAGGCATCAGCCACCTTTGCCCTCCTGTTGGCTGCACAAACAGAGCCAGAGTGAACAGCCAAATGCAGCCGTTCAGCCTCGTCACAGGTACTCCCTGGGTGAGAGGCCCAGCCCAGCAGCTCAGTGGGTGCCCAGGGCTCCCTAGAGAGGGGGTGGGTCACACAGGTCAAGGTGGAAGCACATGACTAGCACAGACACGCTCCAAGATTCCAGCAAGGATGGCTCTCCTAAGAAGGCAGGTATTCCTGGGCGGGGGGAACCAGTGGCTTTCCTGAGCACCTCACATACCCCACTTGGGGCACAGATGTCAGTCATGGAAATGTAGGGCCCAGATGGCCTTGGACTCAGGTTCTGACTCCAGCAAAGTGACAGGCATGGCCTTACCTCTCCAACTGAGTTAGAAAGAGCCTGGACTATCTTCTCATGGGCTGTGGCCACTACACTCTGCCCGTTGATCTCAATGATGCGGTGGCCGACTCGGACGCCTCCTCGCTCTGCGATGCCCCCTCTCATGAGGCTGCAGATCTAAGCAGACACGCATCAGGTCAGCATGCAAGTCCTCACCATGCCCACAAGGAGCTCACTGCTGTCCCCAAACACGGAAGCAGGGAAATTAATCACGCAGAAAAAGAAACCCACAGGACAACTGCTTATGTATGCAAACTGCTGACTCACCAACGGGCACATTTATGATTTGGAATAGGCTAAAAACAATAAAGTCAACAGCTTGGCCTGTGGGAGACCCTTGCAGGCCCTCAGATTCCCTACAGTGGCTCTGCCCCCTCAGCCATCCCAGAGCCTCTGTTCCTGGGTCAGGGGAGTGTAGCGTACTGGTAGTGTGTGTGCAGTTGAACACATCCTACAAGATTCTCCACCAGCCACACTCTGCTCCTCTTTGAACTGAAGAAATCACTGTTCCCACCTCAAGAGGAGGTGATGAATTCACGAGCCAACAAACAGAAAGAGCTGGGGGAAATGATGAGGGCCTTAAGTTTTGTGAAATCCACCCACTTGGGGATTCCCTAAAGATGGTGGCATCAGAAAGGCGGACGCCCGCCCAGACAACACAGAGAGGGCAGCAGGTCCCAGATGGGACCTGCTGGCTCAGGGACAGGAGGGGGGCCAGCTGCACCCTGATGGCTCCACAGAAGCAGTGCCCAAGTCCTGGAGATGTGGAGGCAGGCGGGGGCAGAGAGGACTCCAGGTGCCTCTCCACCACACTTTCCAAGGACCCAACGCAGGGGTCCAACAGCAGGGACCCTGGAGCTGAGGCTTCCTGAGAGTCTGCTGGCCACCGGAGGTCTCTCCTGCCTAACCCACCCTGGCACCTGACCACAGGCACTGCGGCTGGCACTGCCTAGACCCCGGCTGCCCCTTCCTCAGCATTATCTCAGAAGCCCTGGAAGGCTGCACCCCACCACCCGTGCTGGAGACTGAGCCAGGCAGCAGAGGCCTAGGCTGCCAGAACCCTGTCCCCAGAGTGCCCAGGGGCCACCCACGTCATCTAAAGGCCTCACGGAATTCACGGTGGCCCTTTATCCTCATGGTCTGCTTTCCTTAATCAGGAAACACTACCAAAACAGCTTTCATCTCATTGAGGATTTTGTGACATTTTTGGGCATCTTTAGACTTGAAAAGGCAGGGAACCCCAACCCAGAGTCAGGAAAGGTCATTCTGGTCAGCACCCTAAGAGGTCAAGGGCCAACCTGCCAGCAGGAGGCATAACCACAGGTGGTGGAAGATGCAGGGGGACAGCCAAGCCCTTCTTCCTGACTCACTGTTCTTTTCATTCCATAGCAAGGCTCTACATGACCCAAGACTCTCCTCCATGCCTTGTGGTACACACCCCCTGCCCTCATCCCAAGGACCCCTGCCTTTGTTAGGCCAACTCCTCATCCAATCCCTTGCCAGTCCTGCTCATTCAGCTGGGCCCTCTGATTTCTAAGGTTGCTGGGGGGATGACCATCCCCTTAAACAGGACAGCTCTCCCCCACTTGCCTGCCTCCCCTTCCCTCCCTTAGGACCTGGCATGGCAACTTTTTAAGGCCACCAGAGGCTTACAAGGCCACTGACCACAGGCTGGCCCTGGCACCACATGCAGGATTCCCATCTGTCATTTGTTTTGTGGATCCTGTCTTGTCACTAATGCCATAGGCCTTTCTAAACCAACTTAAAAAGTGGGTCCCTCCCAACCTTCAGGGTCCCTGTCTTTCTGGTAGAGGACATATATACAGACTGATGTCACAGTCCCAGGCCACCACTGCCCAGGCAACTGGACTCCTGCCCAGAGCTGGTCACAGTATTGGAACCTGAGCACTCGGTACAGTCCAGGCTCAACCGGGGGGTAGGCAGAAGGAGAGAAGCAGGGTGAGCCGTGGCCACCCATTTTCCAGAAACGGGGAGCTCCCTGCCTGCCTGACTGCCCAAATTCTCCATACAAGAATTAAGGAGTAACTTCTATTCTTTTCTTCCCCCCTCCCAAATGATTTAAGGGCATTTTGTCCCCACTGTAACTGTTTCTCTGAAGATCCTGAAGAAGGTGCTTCGGGGTGACCTGGTTCACTTCCCAGCCTTACCAAGAAGCACCCAGTTTGCTCCCGGCCACAGCAGAGAAGGAGACACACCAGAGAAGGTGCAATCTTCAATCCCTGGTGGCAGCTTCCTCCATAGTCACGGAGATTCAGGACAGAAGGTGAAGAGGGAGGAGAAAACAGCTCTGCACCCTCAGAGGGAGTTGCCGGGAGGATGGATCCCCACCCTGGCAGGTGACCCCAGCTGGAATCTGGGGGTCAGGCAGATGGAGAGGACAGAAGGGAGCAGGAAGTGTTGAGGAGAAGGCCATGTGCACACACAAGCACATACATGCACACACACACACTGGTCCCAGCCTTCCCAAATGAGGTGCCCACAGGAACCAGGGTGTGGGGCATTCCAACTTCACGGGGTGCACTTCTGTGGGGGAGAAGGCTGGTGTCTCCCAGTGGGAGACATCTTGATTTCTTGAATGGTGGTGTGGAAAGAGAGAGGAGGGATCCGTTTAGAAACAGTGCTAAGTGGGTCATCCGTGGCCTGTCTGCAAACTAATGCACTGTACTCTGGGTGTAATGAAGCTGAAAATGGAAAAAGCACTTGTGCAAGACTAACTCAGATGTCAGCAAACTTTTCCAGAGGATTCAGGGGAACTTGGCTGCGTGGCACACCACTGTCAGCGGGCACAATGGTCCCTGCAGTCCTAGTCAGAGGAGAGACTGGCTGGCCCACCACCGAAGCCCTAATCAAGGCTTCAGGAGCACTTACATTGGTTACTAATGCCCTGGGCCCTAGATACAAACTTATTGGCCCCTGCACTGCTCGTAAATGGTGTCAAATCCATGCACACGCTCCCCCTGACACCCTCCCACTGCATACAAGCGTCGGAAGGTGGGCAGTGGGAGTGTGGGTCTGCTCTTCCCAACAGCTGGCCTCAGGCCCAATCCCTGCTCTGCTCCAGCTGGGAGTGTGGAGGGCAAGTTACTTCACCTCCCTGTCCCTTAGTCCTCTGTGAAATGGTGACAGAAAATGCCATTCCCTAACTGGACCAGCCTTGCAGACACCAGCTCCACAGGGATGCCCTGTGGTTGTGGCTCCATTTCCTGGTTCCTAGAACTGACAGACAGATGGACTGACACCCCAGACAGATGGATCAGGGGGCCTCCGAGTACTGGCAACAATGAAACTAGATAGATTGGAAAAATGGAAGTCCTGCACTCCCATGTTTAGAGCAGCATGAGTCACTACAGTCAAAAGGTGGAGGCAACCCAAACCCATCAATGTCCATTGATGGATGAGTGGAAGACCACATGGGGTCTATTCCTACAATGGAGTATCATTCAGTCCTAAAAAGGAATGAAATTCTGACACATGCTACGAGGTGGATGAACCCTGAGGACATTATGCTGGGGGTCAAATAGGCCAGTTGCAAAAGGGCAAGTGCTGTCTGATCCCACTTATTTCCATAAAGCACCTGGAGTATTCAAGTTCACAGAAGCAGAAGATAAAATGGTGGCTGCCAGAAGCCGGGGGCGGGGGGGGGGGCGCGCAGGAATGAGAAGTCAGTGTTTGGTGGGTGCAGAGTTCCACTTTTGCATGATGAAGAGCTCTTGAGATTGGCTGCCCAACAGTGTGAATGTACTGAGCACTTAAAAATGGGTAAGATTATAATCGAGGGGCTCCTGGGGGGCTCAGTTGCTTAAGCGTCCAACTCTTGATTTCAGCTCACGTCATGATCCTATGGTTCATGGGATCGAACCCCTCTAGGCTCTGTGCTAACAGGGCAGAGTGTGCTTGGGATTCTCTCCCTCCCTCTCTCTTTCTCTCTCAAAATAAATAAACAGTGTTTTAAAAGATGATAATCAGTTTTATCACAATTAAAACAAAACAAAAAACGGATGTCCTAGGAGACAGCTGGGGCTAAAGAAAAGGGGGTGAGAGAGGCCGATTCTACAACATAATGTAGCTTCTTAGCCACATGGGGCCTCTCGTTCTGGAAGAAAGACAGGGTCACTAAGCTCCAGGAGGAGGCCAGAGCCCAGGCTAGCATGTCCCCCAAACACACGTGTGCACACATGTACAAGCACACACATATGCACATACACATATGTGCACATGCACACTGACAGCCGTGCAGAGGACCCCTCCCTCTCACCTCTCATGGGACAGCACCGAGATTTACTGAAACGCCCCAGTGCTGGGACATCCTTCAGCTAACTGCTTACCTTGCACATTAACCACTGCCACCTGGTGCAGGAAGTACTTCTGTAGTGATCAAGGCAGGAAACCACAATGGGTCTGCGCAGGAGCTGACTGATGCCGGTCCCAAGCCAGGCATCCTGCCACCACCCACCCAGCTGTGGTCAGGTGCTGTGGAGGCTGAGGGACTCCCTGGTCACAGCTGGCCTGCTTGGAGGACACCGGCTGCCTTGTGGCTGCCCCAGGCCAGCTGGAGCCAGGTCTCCTGGTGGGGCTTGGTGAGGGGAGAAGGGCACATCTGAGAGCCTCACTGGCCCTGGGGACAGGAGGCTGGTGGTCATGAGAGAGGTGCCACCCAGGGGAGAGCTCCAGTACTGCAAGGCAGCAGGACACTACATGGAGGGAAAAGTTACCAGGCCAGGCCCCTGTGGGGAGGCTGGGTGAAGCCACTCCAACCTGAGCATGCTGTGAGGGGTAAAGGATAGCTCTCCTGTCCTCAGAGGAGGCCGTTGGTCAGGAATAGCCAGCACCCTCAGGCCTCCAGAATGTTCTCCCAAACACTCTCCTCCCACAAGGCCCCTGCTGAGCGATGGAGCCCGTGGCACTCATCAGCCCCCACAGATGACTGACGTGGCTGAGCCGTGGCTGTGGTGGCAGCGGCCTGGTAGATGGGCCTCACACCTCCCAAACCTTCCAAGAAGCCCCCCTGCTCTCCTCACTGCCCTCAGCCTCCCAGCCACTTATGTGGAGCTGGCATGGCCAACCCCACCTGCAGAGACCCCCCTTCATCCCTCCTCAGTCACCTTTCTTCCCAGCTACTCCTCGCCCCTGTCTCTGAGAAAGAAGGTTCATGCTTCACCTCAAACCCCCGTATCTGTCCTCACCACTACTTCCCCAAGGACGTGTCCCTTTACTTTCCTGCTTGCCTTAATTCACCACTGACCAAATGCAAACAAGAGGCCCTCCCCTTCCAACCCCCTATCCCCAGCCTCCTCCACCATGGTCCCAGATGGCCTCACTAGCTGTGTGACCAGGGCAAGTTACTAAACCTCTCTGTGAGGCAGCCACCTCCTCACCAATACCCATGCTCCTCCTCGGGCTGTTGTGATTTTTTAAATGTTTATTTATTTTTGAGAGAGAGAGAGAGAGAGAGCACACAAGGAGGACAGGGGCAGAGAGAGGGGGAGACACAGAATCCGAAGCAGGCTCCAGACCCCGAGCTGTCAGCACAGAGCCTGATTCGGGGCTCGAACCCATGAACTGTGAGATCACAACCTGAGCTGAAGTCGGAGGCTCAACCAACTGAGCCACCCAGGCACCCCAGGCTGTTGATTAAACAAGCTGAAGAAAGGGAAAGTGTTTGTGGGGAGGAGGGGCATCAGGCTTGTTCTGGGCTCATAGTCCCCAAGAACAGGCAGCTCCCTCAGCCACCAGACAGGAACCCAGAAGGGAGGCTCCTCAGGAGAATGGTACTCAGGTAGGCCCTAGAAGGCCACTCTCAGCCCCTCGCTGAGCACAGAGCCCATGCCATCCACATAATGTTCACAGCAGCCACAGGCAGAGACCCCAGTCAATTTTTTGCAGAGGCCCTGGGGTAGCCATTTGTGCCCAGGGCACCTATGTATGCAGGGTGTTGGCAGGGAAGGGCCAGGCCAGACCACCAACTGGCCTGCTCCTGGGGCAGACACACTGTCCTGGACAGAAGTCTCAAAGGGGATGCAGATATGGGCACCTATGCCTGGGTGCAAGTGCCAAGGGGCCTTTCTCTGCAGAAAAAAATGTCTCAGTGTGCTTTATAGGTTTTCTTAGTTACTTTCACAACCACATTTTGAGGAAAGCCCAGAGAAGTGACTCACCCGGGGCCACACAGCTAGGAAGGTGCAGCCAACATTGGCCAGATGGCCCCACACCCTTCCCTTCTTTGTCATAGGCACTGTTGGCCACCTTCCCAGCCTGCCCTGTGTTTTGTGGTGTGAGTGACTGAGTTCTGTCTGGCCGGGGAGGGTGGTCAGAAATGGCAAGGGCCACACCCATGTCCCTGTCTTCCTGCAGGTGCCAAGCAGACGCACAGCAGCTAGTGGGGGCCACCGAAACCCAGGTGAGGGAAAGCCTGGGCCCCTGAGTGGCTCTGTCGAACGAAGACCCCTCCCACAGTGGACTATGTGCTGACTGAGAAATTGGCTGTTAGTGTGTCGAGATTTGGGGACTCTTTGTTATAGTGGCAAGTGTGTGCTAACATGGAAGGGACAGAAATGGGCCTTACGCCCAACCCCTGTAACTCTCCCCAGCCCTGTGCACCTCTCCACATTTCTGCACCAGACAGCAACAGGGAAAACTGTGACTCATTTACAGTTGCCTTTCTAGGATGTTCTCCCATGGTGTTTCCTCTGTGGCCACGGGTGGGCACACACATCCTCCCCACCACCTGACACTGCTACCACCTACTGCACAATCTCTTCCTCAGGTCTTTAATACCAGGGCTGCCTTAAGAAATCTGGAAATGACCGGCCTCCCCTCTTCTATCCTCCATCTGCAGCCATGTCTTTGCCCACCAGGACCTTTGCAGGAAGAATATCCAAGGAAATGGATTCACACCAGCCAAATGCAAGTTGAACAAAAGGCGGGAACTCTGAATCCAGAGCTTTGGCCTAAGGAACACGCAATGTTTGGGCAGACCAACACTCACTCAAGCCCAGAATCACCTCCTCCTGGAAACCCTCCTGCTTCCTCAGTGCCTGACATGGTGCAGACACCTCACGAATGGCTCTGGGTGGGTGAATGAACGAGCAAACGATTGAATATCTGTTTGTTGAACACAGGGAGTCAGATGTTGCCATTGGCTGTATGTGTCCAGACTGCACTGGGGAAAAAACTCCTGCCTCTCCTCCAAAGCAGGTGTTTGCCGAGAACAGCCATGACAGGGACAAGGATGCTTCACGGAGGGCCTAAGGACCCATTCCTAGGCCACACGCCAGCCCTCCCTCCCGGCTCAGGCCTGCCCTGGGAGCTGCTGAAAACTCCTGCCCTGTGTGGCCTGGCTGCTGGCCACTGTGCCCACCAGCCGGGGCCCGTCCCATCAGATGGGAGCAGTCCCAGGGACAGAGTGGGTAGACAGCGGCCACCCCCCAGCCCCCTGAATCTGGGCCCACATGTGCACAACAGAGGTGGCCAAGGTGGAGAGGGCAGACTCACGATCCCGTTCTGCACGCTGAAGCCCAGCTGGTACTTGAGGTCAGGCCGCTTGATGAGGACCGTGGTGACTGGCGGACAGCTGACGATGTTGAGTTTCACCTGCGTCTGGTTCTTTAGACCCTGCAGAGCGGGGAAGGGGTCATGAGGGAGCCTTAGATGCCACCTACCAGCACACTCTCACAGGCCTAGACCGAGGAGGAGTCGGCTGGCAGGGGGGTGGCCCCTGGACCTGGTGGGTCAGTCACCTCTCAGCCTCTACGTCCCTCTGTGCTACCTGTACACCGGGCCACTGGCTTTCCCACGTGGCAACGGGTGCCGTGGCCCACCGTGTTCTGCTGTGCTGCTCCTGGAGCCGGAGGCCAGGCCCTGAGAACCACTGTACACAACCGAAGACACAGCACCAGGGTCACCCTCCGAGGATCGTAGGAGGGGCCCTCCCCACACTGCATGCAGAGGAGCACTTTCTGTCTGGAAGGACCATGGGGAAGCCTTCCTCCAGACAAAACTGCTGATGGGTCAGGAAGTGACAAGCTCAGTGCAAATCTGTAAGCCGGGGGATCTAGCATCCACACAGAGACTGGGCCAGCTGCAGCCAAGGGTGACCTCAGGCCCCAGAGAGGATGCACCCCAGGCCCCTATTGTGAGGTTAAATGCAGGGGTGAGGTGAGGATGGGGGGGGCAGGCCTCAATGTGGCTGCAGTTTTAGCTTGTTTCTCTGGCCAGTCGTGAGCCTTGGATGCTGCTCAGAGCTGCCTGGATATAGTGGGCATCCTGCTCCCTGCACAGCCCCATCAGAGCCCGGGTGACCAGGTACCTCAGGAACTGCAGCCCTTGGAGAGAAGCTCCAGGCAGACAAAACCTCTGGTACTGCAGACTGAAGCCTTTCCTGTGTCTATCATCTGTCTTCCTAGGTGGTCACTCATCAGGCACACGCTCTGCTGGGCTGGCTTTGAGAGCCGGCTCATGGGATGCTTGGGCCTTGAGAATGCCCTTTATCTCCCAGGTTGACAAGGGAGGGCAGAGCGGTGTCCTCCAGCACCAAGACCATAGCAGTTGAGGAGGGAACAAGCCACAGGGGCTGGGGGCAGACCACAAACAGAAGGCCACAGGATGGCCCCCAAGCAGGCAGAACCGTCTGGAGACCCTGGACAGAGCAAAGGCAATGCTGTGCCAGGCCTCCTGGTCTCTCTGTTCTTTCTGTCCTGGGGCTCTTGGAGACCTGGTTTAGGTGTGAAGACCCCCCAGTCCCTGCAGGGACCAGCAGCTCAGCATCTTCCAAAAGCCCAAGCTCACGGGTCAGACGGTAGGAGCAGCCTCCCGGCTCTCACACCCATGCAGGGTGACCATCCCTCTCAGTATGCCCCGGAAACGGGACTCTTGGAGTTAACCTGAGAAAGTCCCATGCAAACCAGGTCACCTTGCATCTGTGGGTCCTCGGCCCTTGCCGGGGGTCCGTGTCCCTCAGAACTGGCATAAGTGAAACCAAACATCCCCTTTTCACCCCCAAGGGCAGCCCAGGTCCTTCTCTGATTTCAGTGATATGGTGTAGTCTTGGGGTCAACATCACTGGGTGGGTCTGTCTGCACCTGTCTCCTCATGTGTCAAGGGGGGATTACAATGCAGTGAGAATAAAACAAGGCAGGGGCCCCTGTGTGCGCACCTTGATGATGCCCTGGCAGGTGGCGAGGGGCAGCCCCACCAGACTGGTGCCGTTGATGGACATGATCTGGTCCCCGATGCTCAGCTTCCCTGAGCGGGCAGCTGGGCCGCCATTCATCATGTTCGCCAGGATCACTGTAGGCAGGATGGAGCCCCAGCCTGACTCCACCACCACCACACCCAGGATCTCCCCCTTGTGCTTCTCCAGCTGCAGCTGCAAGGAAACCAGCAGTGAGAGGTGTCTGTGATGGGGGCCGGGGACCTGCCCGCCTACCCTCCAGCCTCACCCAGCTCTGGCTCCCAAGCCCTCCTGGGGTGCCCCCAACAATCCTGGAAACCAGGAGCAGACTCCCTCCCGCCCATGCCCAGCATGGACTCCCCCAGGCCCAAGCATGGCTCCAGTATCCTGCCTCCCATTCTCCTCACCTCCCACATACCCATGGAGGAGGCAAGAAGAATGTTCTCAGACTCCAGGCCTCATATCTGCCCCTGGCTCTTGCTCTTGTCTAGAAAAGTCCTACGTCCCATCCATCCCAAGGGTCACTTCCTCAGAAAGCTGCCCGTCATGCATTCCGCAAGAAGCCAGGATCATTCATTCATTCAATCATTCAATAAGCAGTCTGATTATTCATTCATTCACTCATTCAACAAGCAGCCAGGGTCATTTATTCATTCAACAAACAATAAGGGTCATTCATCCACTCATTTGCAAGCAGTCAGGGTATGGGTCATCCCCAGGGTATTTGCTCTTGTGTCTTAGGATAACTTTCTAAGGCCCTCCCCCTGCCCCCCCACCCCTGCCCCCCAACAGCACACACAGGAACCTGCTGAGGCCTCCACTCCTGGCAGCTTTGAAACTCCCCGGGCAGAGCACCCAAGTTCCCTGTTTTAAAGATGCTTCTCATATGCTTTTCAGAAACACCTCCTGGGTGCTGAGCTCCAGTAGATGATAATAGCAGCATTAAAAGGCACATTTTCAAGGTCATTAAGACTGATTGTAATCAGCTCCTTTGTTACAACAACACCTCATTTCACACACAAGCGCTCAGCTCTGAAGGCAGGAGCAAGCATTCTGGGCAACACTTCATTCTGCAGTGAGGACAGGGATTTGAGGAGCCCTTCCAGGGCTCCAGTCCTCTGGCAGTGAGCTGGTGTGGGGCAGTGCCGGCTGGCCCCAGCTCTTCAGGGACCCAACGTGGGTGGCAGAGGCCAGTGCAGCGTGGTGCCCGGGGCCTGCCGAGAGTGCATGCGGCTCACCTCCTTGCGGTTCTCTGAGTTCGAGAAGTGGATGAGATCATCGTTGTACATCTCCTGGGTATTGATGATGTCGCTGTACTCTTTCTGGCTCAGGTCTTCTGGGTTGATGCCGTTAGCCCGCAGGAACTCCTGGTAGGCCACGCTAAAGGCCTGGCCGATGGACTGTGCGATCAGCTGGGCCTGTGGGCAGGGAGAAGCCCACTGGAGACACCAGCACAGGCTCCATGCTGCCTGGAGCAGAGTGGCCGCGGCAGGGCTGGGGGCAGAGTGCACACAGAAGCCTACAAAGGACCCCTGTCCGGGCTTAAAGGAACAAGTGGGGGGTGGTGCCCGAGCGGCCCCGTGGGTAAGGCATCCGACTCTCAGTTTCAGCTCAAGTCATAATCTTGCTCTTCTGGAGTTAGAGCCCCGCATTGAGCTGTGTTGACAGTGTGAAGCCTGCTTGGGATTCTCTCTCTCAGCCCCTCCCTTGCTTTTTCTCTCAGAATAAATAAATAAACAACAACAACAAAAAGAGGGGTGCCTCGTGGCTCAGTTGGTTTGGCTCAGGTCATGATCTCATGGTTCGAGTATTTAAGCCCTGCGCTGGGCTCTGTGCTGACAGGTCAGAGCCTGGAACCTGCTTCAGATTCTGTGTCTCGCCCTCTCTCTCTGCCCTTCCCCGACTTGCACTCTGTCTCTCTCGCAAAACTAAACATTAAAAAGAATTTTTTTTTAATTGTAGGCTCTCTTCTGGTGATAGCTGTCTTCCCACTAACTCCCCCTAGTCGGCTGACTATCTGCTGTCAGGGACCAATCCTGACTGCTCCCACCTGAGCTGTTTAAGTCCCAGACCATCCAGAACAAAGCACAATTTCAAAAAGTCTGAGAAAATTATGAATTGTTTGCTAAATATCATATTTTTGTTGCTTCCATTGGTGACTGTCCTATATTTTCTTTCCACCCCTCTTATTTCCAAAATAGACTAGAGGTGTGTTCTTCAGGGAGTGTCACAGAGACTGTCAGTTGTCTCCCCAACATTTATGTCTCCTCAACAACTGAACCCAATGGCAACTGGGGAGGCAGGTGTGTGTTCAGCTGTTCTGGTGGGGGGTGTGGCTGTTCCAGGCTGAGGTTGATAAGAAGCATCAGACCTAGGGACACCAGCACAGACCCCACAGAGAAAATCACTTCTTTCCACTTCAGGGAACCACTTGTGTGGACATTACTGAATCTCTGACACTGCAGAGCCCTGGACATTGAAAAGTCATTGTCAGGCATTGCCTGTCACCAGCCAGTGTGCAGATGGGGGACAGGTGGGTGGCAAGAGCTAAACCCCGAGCTCCCAGAAGGATGCCAAGCACACTAACAGCTGTGTGGCCCTGGAGAGCAACAGGGCTCCCAGCGGCTTGGCCCACCACAGGGCCTCCTCCCCCAGCCCTGGAGTGAGGGGACCCCAGTGCTGGTCTACCCCCTGCCACCACCTGCCTCCCCAACAGCCATCAAGGGGGCCTTCTGCATGGGTGCCCTCAGCAAACCTCAGGACTGGGAAACAAAGGATTTGACCTAAATGCCTAAATCCCTTCCTCCTTCTACACACTGCATGATTTAAGTGCCACAAATGACTACGTCTCTGTAACGAAGTGGGCTGGGCTAGGTAATAATGGCAGAGCGTGGAAGGCTTTCCTGAAATAGGTGCAGATTCTAGATTGAACTGCCCTCCTACACTGGGCCCTCAACAGTTTACAGGAAGGACAAGCCAATGTTCACTGGAGTAAGCCCTGCCCACTCCCAAGATCAGTATTTTGGTATTTTGGCAGTGCTGTTTGAGTGGACCAGGCAGAGATGCTGTGTCCTGGGGACCACTAAGTGACACCCCAGCCTGGACATGCGTGGATCAGAGGGTGGGGAGCCCGGGAGAGGCACATCCGAGAACAGCAGAGCAGCAGCCAAGGCCAGAGGGTAGAAGGTGAGGGTAGAGAGGGACAGGGAGCCTGGGAACTGTCCTGCCCCCCCCTGGGGTCTCAGGACTTGCTGCTGGTTGCCCCGAGGCCTCCAGGTCTGTCCCCAGCAGACTGAGGTCCTGACAGGGTGGGAGTCTGAGAGCAACACTCCCTTCACAGCTGCACTTATAGTCTGGCAGGGCTGCCCAGTGCCCTGGGATCCACCTAGGGTTCTGCCTGGGTGCCCCAGCCCAACCCATAGGAGCTCCTAGGGACAGTGGGTTCCCTGGGGTGCCATCCAGGAGCCCTTGGCATCTCCCCGCCAGCTGCTGGTGGCAGTCTCCTATTTCCCCATCCACCCTGTGTCCTGGTGTCTCTCCCAGCTGGACTGGGGGACATGCTTGGAACCCTTCAGACAAGGGGCTCACCTGCCCCCCAGTTCACAGCCTGGGCCTGTGGGTGCTCAATGCTGTGAGGCCAGGAGTCCCACTCAGGAAGGTGGGGAGTGCAGGGGGTCTCAGCCAGGGGCTGGCATTGGCAGGGTGGTGCCCAGAGGTGACAGACCTCCTGCAGCACTCCTTTGTGTGGCTCATCTACACTGGCCTCAGCCCAGGAGCAACTGTTTCTAGAGGGAAACTGAGGCTCAGAAAGAGTCCTGGTATCCTTACTGCCATTCCTGTTTTCTGCAGGTGTCCCACACCACTGTCACCAGACCCTCAGAGATCCCTTACTCATCCCCAGCAGCCCCCCTGGACAGAGCCACCATCCAGGACATACGCTCTGGGCAGCTGCTCAGCGTCCCTGGACACACCCCAGGGGGTGGGTCCTTCCCCTCCCTCCTTCAAGGACCACTTGGGAATCCTATTCATGCCCACCTTTATTGGCCCTCAGCCTTCTCTCCTTGCACTGAAAACACTGGACCACAGCAGCACCCCCCGACAGCAGTATCCCTTCTCTACCCCTTGGCCCACAGCCATCCACAGGGGTGGCCACCTCCCCTTTGTGCCCCCTGCTCCTCATGACTTCTGTGCCAGCAGACCATTCACCCTCCACTGCTGGCCTGTTCCTTGTCTTACCCTGCCTTTCACTCATAGCCCTTCCCAAGGGCCCATCTTCACCAACCACCCCCCCCCAAGTCTCTATGACATCCTCAAGCCCTGAGTCACACAGAAGTGCCCAATTAGGTGTCCACGGATACCTGTATTGTGGCGAAAAGAATATGTGTGTGCACCAGTGGGTGTGTTTAAATTTCTTCTCCAATCAGTATGCCATTACTGCAAAGCACTTCTAGCTGTCTTCAACTTCTTAATAAAGATGGCTGCCTCCATCCCTACAGTCTCCAAATGTAAAAACTGGGGGGCCGTTCCCCTCTGCTTCAGGTTTCTGACCTGCAAGTCCATATGTGAACAAGAATGATCCTTGCCAAGTGTCCACGGAGAAGAGATTGCTTTTTAAAAATTCTACTTTGGGGGTGCCTGGGTGGTTCCGTTGGTTAAGCGTCTGACTTCGGCTCAGATTATGATCTCGCAGTTCACAAGTTCAAGTCCCGTATCGGGCTCTGTGCTGTCAGCTCAGAGCCTGGAACCTACTTCGGATTCTGTGTGTATGTCTCTCTCTGCCCCTCCCCCACTCAAGCCCCCCCCCCGCCCCCCCTCCCCCCCGTCTCTCATAAATAAACATTAAAAAAAAGTTAAAAAAAATAAAAATTCTACTTTGGCAACAGCCACAACAAGATCTTCCCGCCAGGGGGCAGCAGAGAGACCCGGGCCCATTCTCTCCTGTTACCCCCTGGCCCTGGGCTCCCTTCCCCCTCCCTATTATCCAATTTCAGGCTCAGAAAGATGCTCTCATCCCATTGAAGGAAAGAGTGAAAGGGTTCATGGTCTCCTAGTGAGCCTGCAGTATTTAAGCTTCAGAATTATTTTTCAACTTATCATGATGTGAAGTGGTCACGAGTGAAAGCAGAGCTACTCCCCAGACGCGGATGCTGCCTTCCTTGTGTGCAAGCCCCACATGTGAAAATGTGCATCTTAACAACAGAAAAAAGTCAAGGAGTATTCTCTTTTAGGAGGATAAGGTTTTGTTAAAGGATATCTTCAGATAGCTAGCCACCAATACCCCCGCCCCCAGCCTATTTAACTATGGTTCAATTTATAAACAGCCCTGAAGTGAAGTAGAACTGTGTTCACCATCTCTGCAAATTCTGAGTGTTAGAAAATACATCAATTACAGTGCATGGGATTTCTACCTGAGACTTGGCTTCCAAAAAGCCTGGGATGCCGGAGCCCTGGTGAAGTCTGGGCTGTTGGGAGAGGGGTGTGGCACGCCTGTGCAGTTACTTACATCCTCAGACTCGAACACGTGGCAAATCATCTTGTACTGCTTCTTCCCCTCCTGGGCCCCGGGGGTGGTCTCAATGCAGTCCTGAGAGGCCGACCGGGGCATGCGGCGCCTGGCCATCAGCACCACGATGTTCCCAATGTCTGCGATATAGGAGATGGTGCGCAAGGCATGGTCCATCATGGTTTCCTGTCAGGAGAGAGAGGAAGGGGTCCACGTTAGGAAACGTCAGGGAGAACAAGCCATTAAAAAACACTCAAATGAAACACCTGGGTGGCTCAGTCGGTTAAGTGTCCAACTTTGGCTCAGGTCATGATCTCGCAGTTTGTGAGTTTGAGCCCCACGTCAGGCTCTGTGCTGACAACTTGGAGCCTGAAGCCTGCTTCGGATACTGTCCCTCTCTCTGCCCCTCCCTGACTCATGCTCTGTCTCTCTCTCTCACTCTCAAAAATGAATAAATGTTAATAATAATAATAATAATAATAAATATAAATAAAAATAAAAAACACTCAGGTTCAGAACTTCTCAAACTTGACACTGATGATGTTTGGGGTGGGTCATTCATTGTGAAGGGCTGTCCCATACACTGTAGGATGTTCAGTAGCATCCCTGGCCTCTACCCACTAGATGCCAGTAGCATCTCCCCCTTCCTAAGCTGTGACAACCAAAGATATTTCCAGCCTTTGCCAAGTATCCCCTGGTTGAGAATACACTGCTCCAGTGAACACAGAATTTCAGGCGAGCGATTCACAGTCAAGGTGAATCTGCCTTCACCTTCAGCCTACAGCACTCTTCCACTGCTTCCTGGAGGCACGATGTTGGGGTGGAGCTCATGGTCCCTGCTGGAGGGAGAGCAGGGAGGCTGCCGGCAGTGAAGCCTGTCCCCACCTGATCACAGGTAGTCTGTGGCTCTGGAGAAGGGTTCCTTCCCTGGAAGACATGTGTTTCTCCCTAGCAGATAAGGAAGGCTCCAAGGCCAACATTTTCCACAGATAAGTTCTTCCCAGAGAGTCCAGGCCCTGGTCAGGGGACACTGAGGCAGCTCCCCTGACTGATGGATGGGTCTCAGTAGCCATTCAATTCCCTGGGCTCCTGGCAGGTCCATTACTCTTGATGGCTTTTGTTGTCTGACAGGACTCTCCACTGAGCGTCTTGCTCGTGACCCCTGCCTAACAGGCTGCGCAAGAAGGCTCGGAGAAACTAATCAGTTGTTCTTTTATGCATTTGTGCTGTTTGCACAAAAGAAAACTGGGTGCTTCGGCAGCCTCTGAAGCCCCTTTTCTTCCTCACGAATCCATTTTACAGCAGGTATTGCCCCACGTCTGTCTTCTGGGAGCTGAGCTGTTTTCTGGCCAAGGCTAGGTTTAAAACCACAAGGGCCACTTTTCAGAAAGGGGGACTGGAGAGGGGACAGTGGTGGTGGCTCCTCAGCATTTCCTGATTTCTGCCTGCATGTCCAGGGTAGAGCCATTGTCCTCCCAGATGGAGGGGCACCTAGGAACTCACAGCCTTCTAAAACACATGTATTGTCTAGCTCTGCTCGTTGCAAGAGCCCAAGAGCAATGACGCGCCCACAATGCTGAGCACGGCCAGCACGCAGGTCTTTGTTGCTGTATGTCATTCCCCACACTAAAAAGAGCTGTGTGTGGCTCCCTGAAGAAATGGCTGATTCCAGGTCTGGGGCAGGGCAAGTGTAAGAGGAGCTCAGAATACCTCACTGTCTCAGAAAGCAACGACATGAGCACAGACTAGAGGGAAGATGTTAAAACCACACAGGACCCAGTTTAAAGGTCTCTGGCCGGCTGAATTTGGGATCACTGGAGCACCAAAAAGAATAAGGAAGTTAACAGAGGTAACACAAGTTAAAAAATAAACATCAGTCCACAGTGAAGAGAGAGAGAGAGAAAGAAACAAAAAGTCTTCTGCACAGATAGAGAGAGGTCTGATAATACAAGTGGAGAGCGTGACATGATTAGAAAATCACCATTTTGCACTTCCAATGTTCGAACCAACTCAAGCAAGATGATCACTGGATGCTAAAACCTTTAGGCGAAAAAGGGTGTGAGGGAACGGGGTACCCACACATCCAGTGACACCACACAGATTACTCGCTGATGACAAAGAAGCAAAGGGGTCATTACCCCGGCATCTGGCCGTCCTCAAAAAGGCCCAGTAATGGAGATCTGGCCCCAGAGTGAATGGGGCCTCCCTCTCAGCAAACCTCAAGCACACAGCATTGCCTGAGGCCTTCCCGACCCCTCCCTCCATCTACCCCTTGCCCTTGGCCTCCTTCCCTCTTTCTCCTTCTCAGCTCATAGGCGTTTATATCCTGCATGGCTCACTTCCTCCTCATGGATCTGTCTTTTCCACCAACAGCAGTGTAAAGCACAGGAAAAATGAGAAGACGCTGGCCACAACACATGGTTTACAGGTAGAAAATCTTAAGACAGCGCCCCCCCCCTCCCCGACTCTGGCCCCCTGATGGAGGACCACCCATTCAGAGGGCAGAGGGCTGCCACAGGATTTCCACCCTCCAGCTCCATTCCCCGGACCCGGCATACGGAGGTTTCAGGAAGGCCATTCTAGAATCCTGACGGTGAGCACACACAGCTTCCGAATCCCGCTTTCCTTCCCCTTCATTTCGTCTATTTAATTCAGCTGCAGCCAGCACACCTACATCCCCGGCGTCTTTATCTTCCCGGCCTGATGCTCCTCGGTCCCCTGCAGCTTACTCTAGAATCCACAACCCATTCAAGACCCAAGGTCCGGAGGAGCAATGGTCCTTGGGGACAGCCATTCAGCTCATCCCAGAGGGAAAGTTCTCCTGCGATTAGAGGTGGGACGTTAGGGGTTTAATGACAGGATTTTAAACAATGGTCTTTAAAACCTTACCTGTGTGTCCGCATTTAACACCTTGATCCTCTGGGTGGAGATGAAGAGATCCACTTCGGTCAGAGTCTGGGCATCCCCCTCCGAATTCTAAGAAAGGACAGTGGATACTGTTACAAATAAAAAAAAAAAAAAAAAAAGAAAGAAAGAAAAAAGAAACAACTAACTTGAACAAAAGCCTGACAATTTTACTAATGACCCTGAGCGCCCCTAGAGGAAAATGCTGCCCCAGCTTGGAGCAGCCATGGGAAATCTAAATTGCACACCGCCTTCCAGCGCAATCTGTAGCGAAGTGAGTTCTAAAGGCAGTTTGCACAGGGCGTGAAGGAGGAGGGAGGAGACAGCTTCCGGAAGCCTGAGCATGGAGGGGGGCTGGACGCCTGGGGTCTTATGTCCCAGCATCCAAAGCGAAGCCCTTCCACTCCCTAAAAAGTAGGCCTGCCTGCCGACCCTTATCAAGCCCGGTGAAGGTACAGGGTCTCTGTACTCAGGCTACATGCGTTTCCTGGATTTGGGATTCCAAATATCCCCAGGAAATGGGGAAGAAATTTTCAAAGAAGTTGGATTAGATTGTCAGCATCTTCTTCTGATTTAAATAATCCTAGTCATGTCAATCGCCCCAGCAGGCTTAATGCTGGTCTTCCAAAAACCCTAAGGGAACTAAGACTCCAGCCGGACTCAGTGCTGCCCTCCCAGCAACATCAGAGAAACCAGAAGAATCTGTCACACAAATGCCCCTGCTTTGTCAGCTCCTGGAATACCTTCATCATATGGTCAATTCTTATGTGTACATGGAATGTTCTAGAAGCTGAGTGCACTATTTATTTAGGGTCTGCCCTCAACCAAGATAGCTTGTCATTGGGTTTTACATCCATGGGAATCCTAACTGCTGCTGCACAGTGGCAATGAAATACAAATTCTTCCGGTGTACCCACTGAGGTAAGTAATTCTTTGTGATCACTAGGAGCCCACAGTGGCATATCTTCCACTTCAAATGAGCAGAAAGTATGATTTAATTCCTCACTAAAAAATCTGAAATCAGAAATCCCCCTGCTGACGATTCCTCAAGAATTCAGAGTCACAGAGGGGCCCTGTATAATATTGATAAATTCGTATTTTAGCTCTGTTTTCAAGGGAAGCAGTCTTTGGGGCTTTCAGCCCACCATGAGATGACACTGCTTTTAACTGATTTTAAAGAGAACACAGTTCTGGGGCGCCTGGGTGGCTCAGTCGGTTGGGCGTCCGACTTCAGCTCAGGTCATGATCTCACAGTCTGTGGGTTCGAGCCCCACGTTGGGCTCTGTGCTGACAGCTCGGGGCCTGGGGCCTGCTTCGGATTCTGTGTCTCCCTCTCTCTCTCTGCCCCTCCCCTGCTCATGCTTGGTCTCTCTCTGTCTCAAAAATAAATAAAAACATTAAAAAAATAATTTTTAAAAAAACACAGTTCAAAATAATCCAGGTGAAAATACTTTGCAGGAATGTAGAAGAACTACTTTTTCTCTGATTTGAAAAACCAGGTTATATCCTACATCCACATGCTTCTAAACATTATAGTGTGGGGCTATTCCTCAAAATCTTTTTGCTAAAAACAAAAAACAAAAAAACAAAAACAGGTTGGGCCAGAAGCAAAAAAAAAAAAAAAGTTTGCAGGAAGTTTGAGCGCTATGATGTACTTGATCAGAGAACAGGGACACACACATAGAGCTGAATGAGCTCAGATGGCGGGGGGTGGGGGGGGTTGTGAATGGATTAAGCCAAAACCTGATCACTAATGGTGAACAGCAAAACTCGCCCCATTGTACTCTCTGCTGGAAGAAAGGGGGAGCGCACCATGCATCCAACAGAGGGCCAGCAATCAGGTGGGCATGTCTGTGGGTGGGGGCACCATGACCCCACAGTCAGCAGCACGTCAGCTGTGTGGGGATGCTGCTTACTCCTGGTCCTGGGCTCCTATCAGCACTTGCCTGGCTAGATGTGAGCACACCAGAAAAGGAGCCCTCAGCCACGATCCTGAACATCCCCTTGCCCCAAGGGAAGAACAATTCTCCATGGATATAATCAGGTGAGCCAGCCGCAGAGGCTCTTCTGAGCTGGGTCTGCCTGCTCCCACCCATTCGGGCTCTCTGGACTACAGATCTGAGGACCAGGCACAACAGAGCCCTGTTCCAGCTGCCTGGTATTTGGGCACAGGGGTGTAGGGGTGCACGGGACAACTGCAGGCAAGGGACACCTCCTCCTTGGTGGGGCGGGGGAGCACACCCCAATTATAGGTCTGCAAAGCCAACCCATCTGCACTGCCTGGAGGCTCCCAGCAGAAAGCCGGCTTGGGCAGAGGGAGATGGCTGAGTTCCTTCCTGTCCTAGGAAACACCGCAGGACAAAGAGCAAATGTCACGGGGAGAGAAGTCTCACCGCAGGAGGAAGGGAGCCACCAGACAGGCTCCTCTGGCCACACAGACAGAAAACAGGTGTCCTAGATGAGGGTGGAGGACTAAATCTCTTGCTGTCAAAGCACCAAGACTGCACCTGCACCAAGTGAGCGTCTTCCAACGCCAAGCATTTGAGATTTCCTGTATCGGGAGGACCCAGCATTTACTAAATGACCAGTTTTACAAACAAATGACCAGGGGGTCACCTCAATTTTTTTTAAAGTTTGCTCATGCTCCAGAAACTCTTACCAGTGGAGAACGCAACTCATGGACAAGCTGACCTTCTCATCATCCTGATTTAGTAAATTAAACTTAATGAGTCTTTAAATATCAGAACAATTTAATTAATTCTGTACAGGAGGCCGAAGCACTCAATGCGTCACATGGTCATGTGAAATGCTACATGTGAAAGCCGTTGATGGGAAACAGTAACGTCACAGCATTAACCATGTTCTGGCATGAGAGACTGAACAAAAATGTAACAAGGGCAATGATGAGGTTCTCCTATAAGTGGGTGGTTAAAAAAAAAAAAGTGTCTGTGGTTTTGTTCAAAAATCTGTTTATCTACCAAGAGAAGAGGAGGAAAAAGCTGTTTGCCACATGATTTGTGTTCCTACAAATAGGACCACCCCCCAAACTGCATAGGACAAAGCCCAGAAACACCAGCAAACCCCTTGGTCCTACACACCGCTTTTTTCTTGATTTTAGCAGCCTTTTGCATCCTCTGAGCAGCATGTAAGAGAAAAGAAAAACAGACAAAGGAAGAAAGAAAGGAAGAGAAGGAAGGGCGGCAAAGTTATTTTAGACTTATGGTTAACACCCTGGGACTCAGACCTTGTGCTCAGAGGAAAGGGGCAGGGGCAGGATGGGTGCATAGCCATCACTTCGGGGAGCACACACACTGACCAAGAAAAGCCCACACACGTCCCCCAAGTGCTGGAAATTACCAACAGCCACCCAGATCTACGAGGGTAAGACTAAGGACAGAGAGATGCAGAACTGGCAGAAAAGTGTCAGGCTCTAGGCAAGGGAGCAGGACTGGGGTCTGGGCAGGAGGGCCCGTGGCTCTGTGCATCTCCTCCCCTGACCACCATGGGCTCACATCACAGACCCCTTTGCCTCTATAAAAGAGGGGGGGAGGGGTCTGACATGATTTCTCACCCTATAGAGGCCAGCAGCATCCACAGACCCTGAACTGCCCAGAGGGGCACCTCCTCAAGCCACCACGCCCTTCTCTCCTGACCCCCTTAGTTTTGCTGACTTGGCCTCATCTTTCTCCTGCCCGTCTGTACCCGGTGTTCAAAACCAGGCGATTCAATGGGTACCCAGAGCAGCAAATACGTCAGAAATTTCTATTTAAACGAAAAATGTGATTCCTTTGTTTCCCCTTCTGCAAGCACTTTGGTGCCAAAGATATACAGACCATCAAAATGGGATTTGAGCCTCCACACAAATGTGTTTTATGAATGGAATGTGGTGGAACCTTTAAAAATTGTGTCTCCAGTGGCCCGGTGGTGGCTCCTCATTAAGGAGCCAGCAGCCTCTGTCCCTAGCCCAGCATTCTTCTAGACAGGCCAAAGTCTCCCTTGGCCTCTCCAGGTGCCTCAGGCATTCCCGCTCTCCCTGCTGAGGGTGGTTGCGTCCCCCTTCCCAACTCCAGTGTCTCCCCTCAGTGAACCAGGGCTCTGCTGAGCCCACCAGTACCTTGACCCGGCTGACGGCCTCCTGTGCCTGCATCATTCTGATGTTTTTGGAAGGGTTACGTTCTGAGAGCAGCTGGGTGGACCCCAGGTAGTTGGCAGCAAAGATGATCCCATCAATGAGGTCTTCTGGTTCGCAGGGCCCTGGAACTGAAGAGGGCACAGTTAGCATCTTCCCAGAGGACAAAGGAACAAGGCAGCAGGGACAGGGGACAAAGGAGAAGGGCTGAACCATTGCCCATCTGCAGCCAGCAGAGGGAGGCCAGTCTGCTTCCCTCCTCACTACACAGTGCCTGGTATAAGTAGTTTCACAAAATCAACACCCCGGTCAGAAAACTCTACATGCATGATACAGGAGGACAATTCCAGGTCACTCAAGGCACCTCAGCCTCCATGGTGACAGCCACTTGCTACAATCCCAGAGATGCCCTGTCCCCAAGTGGGCAGCATTTCCATGCCTGCCCCAGAGCCCTCTGGAACTCAGGACAGTGAGCAGACACTGCCTGCTACCCTACAGTTCTTCTGGGGCTTTCTCCTCCACTTCTGCACTGTAGGATTCTGGCCCTGTCACATGCCTGGGTGGGCACCCCCATCCCATACACCTCAGGTCCAGGCTGGGTGACATGGTGCTTGCTCCACCTGCTGCCTCTAGGCCAGCGCTGTCAACAGAATTTCCTGCCATGATATTGAATGTTCTATCTTCGTGCGGTTCAGTACAGGAACTGCCAGCCATGTATGGCTTTGGGGCACTTGAACTGTGGCTACTGCAAGAGGAACTGAATATTTTTTTAAGTTTATTTATTTATTTAGAGACAGAGAGTGTGAGCAGGGGAGAAGCAGAGACAGAGAGGAAGAGAGAGAATCCCAAGCATACTCCACACTGTTAGCACAGAGTCTGATGCGGGGCTCGAACCCACAAACTGTGAGATCATGACCTGAGTCAAAACCAAGAGTTGAACGCTTAACCAACTGAGCCACTCAGGAGCCCCAGAGGAACTGAATTTTTTAATTTTATACAACCTAACCAATTTACATAGAAATAGACACATATGGCTAGTGGCTCCTGTCCTGGACAGGCAGCTGGAGGTAAGATCAGCAAACCTTTTCTAAGGGGCTAGATGCAAAATATCTTGGGCTTTGCGGTCTGTCTGTCCTAGGCACCTCTGCACCTGTAGGACAAAAGCAGGCACAGGCAATATGTCTAATGAGCAAGCACAGTCCTGAGTCCGTAGTCAGTAACCATCACTCAGCTTGCCTCTGAGACCCACCCACCTTCCTTTCCAGGTCACACAGCCTTCTTCCCTCTCCCTGCCTGCCTCTGGCCAGATCCCTCCTTGTGAGGGCCCTTGGCTCTGGTTCTCAGGCTCCCCCTCGCTCCAGTGTCCCCAGGGCTGGCTATCCTGTGGCTCCCCAGGTCCCAGGGCCAGCAGTCCCCTCCGCCAGCTGTTTCATGTTCTCACCTCTGACCCACTCTGCTTCTCAAAGTATCCACTCGCCTAGCCCAGATGCCACCGTTCACCAGTCCCATAACATCTGCCCACTGCCCTTGAACCTCTGCCCCCGCCCCAAGGACTCAACAGAACTCCAAACACCCATTCTCTGGGAGGCCTGAAGCTGGAAAGAGAGCCGCCCAACAAGGCAAGTTGGTTCCATTACAAATTCATGGACCAAAATGCCCTCAAAACTTGTTGGCAACCCTGAGAGGTTCCTCTGAGAAGTGCCTCCTCTCCCACTATGCAAGCACCATTTCATAGCTTCCCCCATGTTCTGGAACTTCCAGTTGCCCCTCCCCCTTCACTGTACCTGACAGAGTGTCACCTGTGCTCCCTGAGGGACAGGCCATCTAAGCAGTCTTCCTTCCCAGGGTTCTGTGAGGCAGTGGGTCCCCACTGGGGGCTGAGGATCACCTGTGACCCCATCCCTCTCAGAGTCAAGTCCTATGAGTTGGGTCTTCTCAGGGCTTTTAAACACCCTCCAGTGTCCCCTGGCGGGTTCCAAAGCCTCCTTCACCCATCCCCGCCTCCAGTGGGCCCCCTCCCTCCTCCCTCTCGAAGGCAAATATCTGGAAAGAACTGCCTCAGCACATCCCAACCTAACCGCTGTGTCCCTGCTCCAATGTCCCCCACACTAAAGCTGCACACGACCTCAGTGCCCTCACATTCAGTGGGCCTTCTGGTCATCGTGTCACCTGCCTCCTTGAGACATGTCTTCCTCACTTGCCTGTCACTCAGTGTCCTCCTCTGTCGCTGGCTGTTCTTTCTTGGCTCTCTGCAGGTACCCCTTCCTCCACGAGGCCACAGAATGCTGACATCCTGGGGACTTAGTGCCTCGGGCTTCCATGACCACTTGCTTGCTGATGAGGGGTACTGTAGTTCTCCAAACCCCAACCCCATGTACTCAGCAGCCTGCTTGCTGGCTCTCCTGGGATGGCCCCATCTCAACACGTCCAAAGCAAGTCCCAATATCCCACCGCCATCCGGGCACTGAGCCTGGTTCTTCCTCTTGGACACCACCACCCTCCCAGCTGCATAGCCTTCACATCCATATCCAACCCATCCCCTGAGTGCTGTCCACTTTGCCACCACACCTATCCTGAGTCTTTCTCCAGTTGCCCATTTGTGTCCCTTCATTTCCTATGTTGAAGCCCTAAGCCCCAATGTGATGCTATTAGAAATATGACATCTGGGAGGTGATTAGGTCAGGAGAGTAGAGCCCTCATGAATGGGGTCCGTGCCCTTATAAGAGGGACCCCAGAGAACACCTTGCCCTCTTTCTGCCACAGGAGGACATAGAAAAATACCATCTGCAGCCTGGAAGGGGGCTCCCACCAGAACTCGACCACACGGGCACCCTGACCTTGGAGTTCCATCCTCCACAACTGTGAGAAATCAATGTCTGTTGTTTATAAACCGCCACAGCCTCTGGTGTTTTGTTACAGTGGCAGGACTAAGACATGAATCTTCCACACAGACCATGCTGCCACCAGAGGTCCTTCTAGATGGGAGACCTGATCTTTTATCCTCCCCTGCTATAAACTCCACGGGGCCTCTGATTGCTCTCAGGATACAGACAGAAGTCCCTGAGCTCCAAAACACAGTGTTCCCATTCAGAGGTATGTGTCCGTGAGGGGACAAGGAGAGTTTCACTGGCCTCAACCCGACGTCAGCAGATCCCAGAGTCTGGGGCCCCGGCTCCAGCCCACACGCCCACCAGGCCGCTCAGGTGCCAGGAGCCCAGTGTGTGGCCTGTAGTGAGCAGGCTTTCACCCTGAGAAGTGATTGTGCAACTTCCCTGAAACCAGGCCCACCATGGGTTCAGGGCAAGTTTTCTAAATGCTTCTGAAACTTTAGTTCTCTTTAATCCACAGGAGAAAAGGGCACACAAAGCTGAGATGCCCCAGGAGGGGGAGCGTACATCACGCTTTCACTGGAACAAACCTCAGCTCTGTGGACATGAGATTAAAGCTCCAAAGCGGGTCATAGCATGTGTGCATTAGTCTACATTGTCTGCCTGAAGATCCATACCCAGGGGCACACACATCAGACTCACACACATGTGGGGAAACCACAGATACAGAACCGCTGTCATCTCTTCCACAGCAGTGCCACGGCTCCTGCACTAAAGCCAATTTTATAAGGTGCTTTATTTTTTTTTAACGTTTATTTATTTTGAAAGAGAGACAGACAGAGACAGAGAGAGACAGAGCACGCACGAGCGGGGGAGGGGCAGAGAGAGAAGGAGACACAGAATCCGAAGCACGCTCCAGGCTCTGAGCTGTCAGCACAGAGCCCAATGCAGAGCTCAAACCCATGAACTGTGAGATCATGACCTGAGCTGAAGTCAGATGCTTAACCGACTGAGCCACCCAGGTGCCCCTTATAAAGTGCTTTAGAACAAGGTGAAGTGTTCTGAAGTTTGAAAGAAACCTATTAATAATACCAGGCCCTGGCAGGTTCCAACTTAGGAATGCCCCAGGTCATGCCCCATGGAACAGTGGGGGCCCTCCCATCCTGACCCCACTGTCCTGGGGACCCCGCCCCTTCTCCCCACTGACCTTGACAGCCTCCGCAGAGCCCCCAGATGATGTACCCCTTCCTCTTGGGTGCTCAGTGGTTTACTCCAGGGATCTTTGATAACACTTGTGGAAGTCTCTAGCAAACCCTCAGGGAACCAATCCCAAGGCTCCAGCCCTCAGCCCCCCAGCACTATCTGCAGAAGCCACTGATGCCTCAGGACCTCCCTGGCTCTCCCCATAGATGATACTCTGGAAACTTCCACAGGCTGCTGGCAACACCTCTCAGCAAGCCTGAAGCCCCTCACCCGGCCCCAGCTCTGTCGTCCATGTCTGGAGGAAAGAAGCATCGCCTGCTACAGAACCAAGAGAAGGGGTCCCTTCAGGAGACTTGGGCTGGGGGCTGGGTAGGGGGAGACATGACAAAGGGGGTCCCCTTTCCTCCAATGTCCACACTGTGGGTCTGGGCCCTTTGGGATGGCCTCCCCACCACATCCGTGTCTCTGGAAAAGTTCTTCCCACACAGGTGACATTGCTGGGTCTGGAGGAGGCTGCCTGTGACAGCGAAGGTGGGTAGCCAAAGCGTTCAGGGGATCAGTGAGGGCAGAATGGGAATGGGTGCAGGGGGTCTCAATGGGGTGGGGGGGCATGAGGGCTTGGTGGTAGGAGGGACTGGGGTGGAGGTTGGGAGCTGAGGGAAGGTGGGTGGGAGGGTCCGGGGGTTATCCTAGCTTCTGGTAGGTCTATAAGCTTCCTCTTTTAGTGCTTAAAAGACACCGAAGAAAAGCATACCGACCCCTGATGCATGTATAGATCAAACGTTTTTCATGCCACTGTTACCACCACCTTCCCCAAAGGTCAGTGCCAGTGGCGGTCCTCTGTTGTGGGATGGTGACTTCTCCTCCAGCCCAGCTGCCCCACATTCCTCCCAGGCCACCCACTCTGGCCTTCAGTCCAGTCGGCACTGGCTCTGGTGGGAGAGAACCAGCCCATCACAGGTACCTGGGTGGTAGGACCTCTGAGGGCTCCTCCCAGACTCTCCTCACCAAAAGTCCAGCATAGATCAACAAGCCCTCACCCCCCCACACACACACAACACACAGGTATGCACACACCCACCCACGCACGTACACACACACACACACACACACACACACACACATGAACGCCACACGAGCAGCGCTTGTGGCTCTGACCCCCCAGGGCCACACCTCATAACCGGGCCTGTGCACCCAGTGGGGAGTCAAGATGAAGTGGCCACCACGGCACCTGGGCCCGCAGATACAATGCGGTGCTTTCTGTGGGCAGGCACTTTAAATTATCAAGGTAATAAAGCACCTATATTACCACAAGCCCAAACACAAGAGAAAGAGGAGTCGAGACCCGAGAGGAAGGTAATCCTGGCAGCAAGTGGCCTGGCACCCCGCATCCCCCGGAGCGTGGCCCTGCTCCATGACCAGCGTCTTCACTCTTGTGCGGAGAGTGACAGGGGAGACCCATGGCTGAGGCCTCTCAGAGACCTGAAGACCAGAAGGGCCATCCAGGAGAGGGGCCACACCTCTGAACCCGCAACTCCCCAGGCCTGTGACCCCAGGACCACTCACCCCAGGGCCCACGCATGGTGCAGTGAGGCAGCGCCAGCCAGGGCTTAGCAACCCACCAGGCACAGAGAAGGGCTCACCAAGTTACCTCACCGTCATGACTGTTTTAATATTGCAACAAGGCCTGGGGGATCTGTGCTGGGTGGGGCGGGGAACTGGCTGGTCCTCCTGATTCGGCAGAGAGGGAAGGCACCTGCCTCTCCCCCTCCTGCCTGTCAGTGTTGAGGGCCAGGCTGTGTCCCCAGGGCTGGGATAGCCATGGCAATGACTGGGACAAGGCTGGGAGGTGCCCTCTCTCAGATGGTTGGGTAAACAAAGCAAAGGAAAAAGTAAGGTTTTTTCAGACAGGAAGTAGGAGGCAGGAAGCAAAACCCGGTGTGAGGTGACTGGGACTCAGTCCGGATCTGATGAGAAGGGGAAAGGCTGCTCGCAGACGCTAAGGGGCACAGGACCCAAATGATGGGAAGGGAGATACTTGAAAAGGAGTGTTTTCTGGGGTGTTCTGGGAAACTGACACCCTCCTTTGTGCCCTTTGGACAGTCCTCTTCCTCTCCCTCTCTCCTCTCACTTCCTCTCTTTTGTTTGCCTCTATTTTCTCACCAGCAAAATGGGCTGAGGGGGAATTCCTGATTTCTATCTCCTTAGGGTTTTCACAAAATTAAGATTAATAGGATAAGCTTCATAAACACTAAAAGCATATAAAGTACAACACATTAATTGCTGAATTCATAGCTTTTATTTGCACCTAACTCAAAACAGAAGTCATACATGGCACTTAGCTGAGGCAGGGCCTCGAGCACCAGACGAGGGAGGCAGCAGCGATGACAGCAGGCAGTGTTCAAGGCCAGCTAACGTGCTCACATGGCCTTGTGAGCAGGCTGCAGGACAGTGCACCGAGGCTCACAGGACAAAGGGATGCTGTGACCAGGCTGATATTAAGTGACAAAGTGGGGACCAGACCCAAAGGCAGCCACATCCCAAACGGTGGCCTCCACCATCATCAACATGAGGAACCTCCCGGCTGCAGATACAAAGTGGTGCAAACCTTTTCCAAACCCTGTACCGGAGGGGGTAGGGGGATGTGGCAGGTCATTTAAAACACCTGAAGCTGCAGCACATGAGGACAGAAAGAGGGAGAGAAGAAGATCCCAAGCAGTTCCTTCTGTGTCTGGAATCATGCTCAGAGACCAAGGGGCCTGCAGAGTCCCCAGCCCCATCTGAGAAATTCTGCCTCGGTGGACCCGGAGTGGGGCCTGGGAATCTGCACTGCACCCCTGCCCCCCAGGTCACACTGAAGAGCAGTCAGTGTGGGGATACCTGATCTCCAGCACACAAGAACTCACCCTCCCCGCCATCTTAGAAGCAAAGCCCTCTGAGAGGCCAGGCCAGTGTCAGCTTTCTCACGCAGCCCCAGGTCCCAAGGGCGAGACTCCCACCTGCTCCTTCCATCTCAGGTGCCTTGGTCCTCACTCTGGAGATGACAAATTTTCTCCAGCTGGCCAGGGCTGGAGACACCAAGGGAGGGGAAGAGGGGACAGGAGAGGGGTGGCTGCCGAATGGGGAGGGGCATGGAGGGAGGAACCCCTCCCTGTCCATCCATCAGCAGCCCTGGTGTGCACTGCAGGCACACAGGCACCTGTCACCAGCTAGGGGAAGACAGATGTCACCCCCACAGAGGGCAAGGGGACTGCCAATCACATGGCAGCACCTTCCACCCTGACCGTCAGGGCTTCTGACTGAAGTATGTGTATTTCTACTATCTCACCCCATCTTCCCCTCAGGCCTCATTCTCTCCAGTGAGTGTGGTTCCAAGTGCCCATCATTTGCCCAAGGTCACCCCATAGCTGGGCCCAAGCCACCCGTCCTCCCTGCAATGACCATTACTGACCACTAGATGGTGCCTCTGCGTTCTGTGGGAAAGTCTGGGTGGTCCTTGCAGCCTGGGGTAACCACCCACCCACACCCTCAGCCAGCACTCAGGGAGGGATCTGGGCCTGGGCAAGGGTCTTCATGCCCTATCTGTGGGGTGGGAGTCGAATGGCACTCTGTGGAGCCCATCCCTGGGGCACGGAGGTAGGCCTTGCCTTTTGAATTGACTCCCACCCTCTGAGGCCACTTTTACCAGTTCCCAGGGTGAACATGGGCAGCTCGCCAGACCTTTCTGAAGCTCATTTCCCGTTTAAATCTATGTCCCTAAATAGATATATTAAAAGCTGGCCCCGTCTCTCCCACCACTCGAATAAGCCCTGCTGGATCAGGGGGCACAGACTCCTGTGTTGTGAGGACACCCCATCCCGGGCAATGGGGTCTACCACCAGCACCTATGGACGCCTGCTCCCTGGGAAGAAGCCAGTGAAAAATTCAGGTCTTTGTTACAACTCCGACAGATGCCCACCTCCGCCGCCTCCCTCTGCGGGAGGCTCTTGTCATTCCTGCCTTGTTCTTTTTTTTTTCAAAAAGGAAACAATACAAAACAAAACGGTGCCTCCAGCATCCTGCCTGTCAGACCTACTCCTACCTGCACATTTATTAGGAAGCCGAGAAGAGCGGCCGGTGTGGGGAGGGGGCGTATTTCAGTTCACAGACACTGCTCTCAACTCCAATCATGAAATGCAGAACCAAAAATCAAAGAGCTTCATTACAATACTAAAGCAGCTGGCCCTACATGTTTGAGCACAAATTGCTCTAATTTGGCCCAACTCTTGAACTAACACTATGCCAAGACCACCAGAGGGAGACAGAATAACAAAAGAATAAAGAGAGGTTTAAAGGAGATCCCATCTCCCCAGAGAGTGATTTCTCCTTTTTAATTTTCTTGTTATGACATATATTATACAAACATAAGTGTATGTAGAATGTATCTGCCAAGTTTGGACAAAGAAGAATAGGGGGCAGCAGGCTCCTTCCTGCTGGGGGAAGCCTCCATATGAAAACATCTGTTGGAAAATCTAAGCTCTGCCAACCTCTCTAAACAGGGAAGGGGGGCGTCCCATAGAGTCAGGCCTTGGAGGCCCCTGTCCCTGACACCTTTGGGGGAAATGATCATGAGGTGGGTGGTGGACAGAGGCTTCGAACCAGTAGCCTGGCCCAGGTGATCACATGAACTCCAAGGCCTGTGCCTTTTTCTGTCTTGGATCCAGGGGGCAGCTGGGTAGAGCCAGAGCACAGCCAAGGATGGGAGTGTGGGTGTGCATCTGAAAGGTCACCGAGTAGAGCCCCCACCCCCTGACACACCACACCTCTGTGTGTCACAAAGGTATAGATCCATTCGGTGCTCAACAACTCATGAAGCAGATCTCAATGTCCCAATTTTACAAATAAGGACAGTACGCACAGGGTCAAATGGCTTTGCACAAGACCACTGCTATTGATTCAGGTACTACGCATTTTTGAGCATGAGGATAGAAAACATGGAGCTCACAGGCTGACATCACTCCCACAGTCAGCAAATAAATGCATCAGGATGACCCATGATGAACGCCATGGAGGAAGGACACTGTGCCAGGGAAGAAGCAACAGGGAAGCCTGCCCTCTAGAGGAATTTGGGGCAGCTGCTCTTTGCACTCAGGTCTGAAGGATGCAAAGCAATCAAAAAAGCCAGAGACAGAAAGGAGAAGAGAGCTTTCCAGGCTCAGGCAAGAGCAGTGCAAAGCCCCTGGGGTGGCCAAGTACAGCATCTTACAAGAACTACAAAATGTTCAAACTGCCCAGGTACATGGGGTGGGCCAGCAGTCAAAACAAATTGAGGCTGCAGAGAGAGTGCCAGCCAGGCCTGAGGGTCCTGGAGCTACACCAAGGACTGTCACTAAAGAGTATTGGTCAGTGGCCTGACCACTGTTTTTAGAAAGCAACTCTGGCTGCATAGAGGCAAACCACAGAAGGGAAGAAGGGAGAGCAGCTGGGAGGCTACTACAGCTGTCCTAGCAAGTGAGTGATGGTGATGGTGATGGTGATGGTGATGGTGATGGTGATGGTGGTGGTGATGATGGTGATGGTGATGATGATGGTGATGTGATGGTGATGATGGTGATGGTGATGATGATGGTGATGTGATGGTGATGGTGGTGGTGATGATGGTGATGGTGATGGTGATGATGATGGTGATGATGATGATGGTGATGATGATGATGGTGATGGTGATGATGATGATGGTGATGGTGATGATGATGGTGGTGATGATGGTGGTGATGATGGTGATGGTGATGATGGTGGTGGTGATGATGATGGTGATGTGATGGTGATGATGGTGGTGGTGATGGTGATGGTGATGATGATGGTGGTAATGATGGTGATGGTGATGATGGTGGTGATGATGGTGATGATGATGATGGTGGTGGTGATGATGGTGGTGGTGATGACGATGATGATGGTGGTGGTGATGATGATGGTGGTGGTGATGATGATGATGATGGTGGTGATGATGATGATGGTGGTGATGATGATGATAGTGGTGATGATGGTGTGGATGAGGGTAATGATGGTGCCAGAGAGACAGTGATAGACTGAGCCCATTCTGGAGGTTCAATTCACAGTCTGGAATATGAGGTGAGGATGAGGAGTTCTGGAAAGCAGGCTGTGTGACTAGATGGACAAAGCTCATCTCACTGAGGAGGGGACGCTGGGAGGGGGCTGGGCTTGGGGATTCTGGGCACGTCTAGATGCAGGAACCTGAGCTTCTTCCAAAGAAGCTCAGGAGACAGCTGGACTCAGGAGTCCTACTGAACTCCTGGTGGCAGGTGAAGCTGCAGACACAGAAGAATCCTTGGGAGAAGGGGTGGGGTAGGTGGGGAAAGGGCCCAGGACCCAGCTCTATCAAGCTCTGGCACTCTGTGCCCAGAGGGGCGTCCCCAGCTGTGCCCAAGCTGGCAGGAGGAGAAAGGATCCCTCATGCTTCTGGTGCATAGTGACCAGGAAGCCAGCGGTGACCTTAGAGAGCTGCTTTGGAGAACACCAGGGCAGGGCAGGAGCCAGCCAGGGGGTTGTGGAGTGTAGGAGAGGTGTGCAGAATGAGACAACCATTCCCAAAGTCTGGTGTAGAAGAAGAGGAAGGCGGATTGGTGGCTACAGACACATGCAGGTTGGGACAGATGCACTCAGAAGCCAGCAGAGGGGAGAATGGAAGACACAGGAGAGAAAACACGTCAGATTCAGTGAGTTTCAACAGCACATACAGGATGTTCAACAGTCTCAGCTGGGGTGAGGGGCCACAGCCCTCTGAGGAGAGGCTAGGAGCAGGCAGAGTGCCAAAGCCACATGCCAGGCAAGCCACGGAGATAAGCACAAGAGCTGGCCCAGGGAAGGTGTCAAGAATAGGAGAGGAGGCAGGAGGGGATGAACCTCAGAGCTGTGAAATTGGACCTCAGGTTAGACCTTCTCCCCGCAGACCTGGGGCATGGTCTCCAGGCTCTGGAAGGGTTCTTCCTGCCCTGAATACTACCCCCAGCCCCACCACCACACCAGCGTGTCCCAGAGCCAGACACCCCTGCACTGCCATGGGCTGAGCTGTGCCTCTATGAAGCCTCTGTTAAAGGTGACCCTGTAAGAAGGCTGATATAAACAAGAAGACGCTGAGAAACCAGAGCCCTGGAACATTCAATGGGGAGACGACATGCCTGAGGCTGCAGGACAGGTTGGGTCATCACTGAAGGAAAGGATTTGAAAGTTCCACAGTGTGGAACATTGGACACCCAATAAGCGAGATGAAGTCACTGGCTGCCAGGAGGAAGAGAAAGAGTCAAGGAAGGCCAAAGCCAAGCTCAAAATAGTACACAGATCTGCCCAAGGCAGGTCCTAAGCATAAGCTTGTACCTGAGGAGAATTATAGCGCAGAAAAAGGAAAATGAATACAAAAACTGGCAAAAATGGGGAAAGGCATAGACAAAGCAGCTCTCTGCAGCAGTATTTATAAGAGCAAAGCCCTGGAAACCATCCTAACATTCCCACATAGGGGATATCCATCCACACAGTACAGGTCTACAGAACAGCACAGAATACCTCTACTTATTGGTCTGCACTGTGTGGAACTTTGGCAAAATCTCCAGGGTTTAGTGTTAAGCATAAAGAACAAGATGGAGAAAAGGGTATCTCTAACTCATTACCTTTTACCTAAGAAAGGGGAAGATTTACCTAAGATAAATCTTCGAATGTTAAAACTGGTTATCTCTACTGGAAGGAAAAGATTCGGGGTGTACGATAAAAGGGTAAGAAACTAGACATCTTTGCACACACCCTGTTTTGCATACTTGACTTTAGAACCATGTAATTATTTTATATAATTATAAAACCAAATTCAGTGAAAAAAAGCAAACTCCTAAGAATTAAAAGAAAAATCCATCTAAATATGTATGCAGTATGCATTTGTGACATAATAATGGAAAGAAGAACTATTCTGAATGATTTTAAAACACAGTAAATTGATGGCACATCCCTCTTGGGCTATCCTCTAAAGACCAAAGTCAATGCAAATGATCTTGAATTGTATCTATAATCACATGTCCTTGGCAATGTTGGTCTTGTTATTCTGAGACTATTGTATGATTGAAGAAATAAAACAGATGCAGAATTATGTTGATGTCCTTGAGAACAGGGATTTGGGGCATAGGAAAAAGAAGGTGCAAATGTAAAAACACTACAGTCCTGATAATATGAATCATGATGCATTTTATCTGAAAATCAGTAAGAATCATGATGCACTTTATTTTAAAACATATAGTATATTAGTTATCTATATACATGTAACAAATGATCCCAAAACTTAGCCTGAAAACAACAAATATTTATTATCTTAGTTTCTGAGGGTGGGGAATCGAGGGGCAGCTGAGCACTTCTGACTCAGGGGCTCCCCCAAGACTACAGCTGTTTAGAACAGAGAATGCTCCACTTCCAAGTTCACTGATGAGGCTGTTGGCCAGAGAGAGACATCAGCAGGATCTAGATTTCCCAACCAGTGTTTCAAAGGGAGGCTTCTGCCATTTCATATACTAATATAAATGTAACGCGTGCCAAATAAAAATGCCAATGGGAATTTTTGTAACTATATAAGCTAATTCTAAAGTTTCTATGGAAAAATAAATATGCAAGAGGATCTAGGGAAGTTCTGAACGGGGATGACAGTGACAGAAGACAGACATCAGCCTTCCAGGTAATAAAATGCATGGTAGGTAAATCCCCAGTCAAATAAAGCAGCCTGGTTCTGGGACCTCAGTGGAGATCCAGAAACAGACCTAGATGTATATGACAATTTATTATATGACAAAGGCAGCATTTCATTTCAGTGAGGAATGAAATTCATGGAATAGTTTTGGCACAAATAGCTGTTTGGAAGAAAATGCTTAAAATGTAACTCCTTCTGGATCCATATACCAAAATAAATTCTGGACAAATCAAATATGTAATTCATTAAAGTCATAAAAGTTCTATAAGGAAAAAAATAATGGTAAGAGTGTAAAGGTCATACTAATCCCAAAAACCTAGTAACTTCAAAGGAAAAAGATGCATACAGTTGCCTAATAAAATGTTCAACAAAGTAAAAATATGGAGGTTCCTCAAAAAGTTAAAAATAGAACTACCCTATGATCCAGCAATTGCTCTACTAGGTATTTACCCCCAAAATACAAAAGTACAAATTGAAAGGGGGTACCTGCTGGCACCCAAATGTTTATGGCAGTATTATCTACCATGGCCAAATTATGGAAAGAGCCCAAGTGTCTACTGACTTGATGAACAGATTAAGAAGATGTGGTGTGTGTGTGTGTGTGTGTGTGTGTGTGTGTGTGTGTGTGTGTGTAAGGAATATTACTTAGCCATAAAAAGAATGAAATCTTGCCATTTGCAGTGATATAGATGGATAAGCTAGAGGGTATTATGCTAAGTGAAATAAGACAAAGAAAGACAAATACCATATGATTTCACTCATATGTGGAATTTAAGGGAAAAAAAGGAGCAAAGGGAAAAAAAGAGAGAATTAAACCAAGAAAAGACTCTTAACTATAGGGAACAAACTGATGATTACCAGAGGGGAGGTGGGGAGGATGGGTTAAAAGGTGACGGGGATCAGGAGTACATTTGTGATGAACACTGAGTGTTGTATGCAAGTTCTGAATCACTATATTGTACACCCGAAGCTAACACTGTGTGTTAACTAATTGGAATGTAAATAAAAACTCTATTTTTTAAAAATATTTTTTAATGTTTATTTTTGAGGGAGACAGAGAGAGTGTGAGCAGGGGAGGGGCAGAGAGAGAGAGGGAGACACAGAATCCGAAGCAGGCTCCAGGCTCTGAGCTGTCAGCACAGAGACCAACGCAGGACTTGAACCCACCAACCGTGAGATCATGGCCTGAGCCAAAGTTGGATGCTTAACCAACTGAGCCACCCAAGCGCCCCAAATAAAAACTTTAAAAAATGCAAAAAAGCAAAAGATGACAGTAGCTTAAGGAAAACTTTTACAATATAAATCAAAGGGCAAATGTCCTTTATATGTAAAGAACAGTGCAAATCAATAATAAACACCAAAAATCCAACAGAGGAGTGGGCAAAGGAGACAAACAGACATCACGCAGGAAAATCAACACAAACAGCTTGTAAACACATGAAACGGCATTTGGCTTCACTTCCAATGGAAGACGTGCACATAACATCAAGAATATATCACTTTTCATCCGTTGGCCTGGCTAAGACCAAACGGTTGGATGGCATGCAGTGTTGGTAAACCAGCATTCTCACACACAATCCTGTCTTCCTCTTGGGCCATTTCTACCCAAATTGGCATGTGGCAGACTGTAACCCTGCTCTATCTAGGAATGGCTTCTGTAAGAGAACTCATACATGGACACAGAGACATATCCATGAAGCTGCTCACTGCTGCACTGACTAAACACAACCAAACAATCCACGGGGGACTCATTAATACCCATCATATGTCCATGAACCTGAATCCTGGGCAGTCACTTAACAATTAGGTGGTTCTAGAGCTGTTATCTCCAAGATGTAGCAAGAAATGAAAAAGCAAAGTACAGACCCATTTGTCCCAGTGTAATATCTATTTTTAAGAAAAGGGTCTATAGTTTTATATATGTCCAAGAAATTTCTGGAAGGATTCACAAAAGACTTAACAGTAACTTCTATTCCAGAAAGGGATCGGGGGTCTGGGATGGGCAGATGGAAAAGGGAAAAGTACACGGATGTGCAGATAGAGAAGGGAAATAAGGATTTCCAGGGTAGAATGCATTTTTAATTCTTAGGGATTTTGGCTTGATCTAAGCACTACTCAGAAATATCTTAACAAACCTCCAGTGAATAGAAGTTCCTATTTTAAAATCTGTCTAATCCCTATTCACGACTCCATTTGGAAAACTGGAGACAAGATCAAATAGTGTTTGTAAAAAAGGAAAGTCATTTTTTTTAACTTTATTTATTTTGAGAGAGAGAGAGAGAGAGGTAAAGAGAAAGGGAGAAAGAAAATTCTAAGAAGGCTCCTCACTGTCCATCTCATGGACTGTGAGATCGTGACCTGAGCTGACATCAAGAGTCAGACACTCAACTGACCAAGCCACCCAGATGCCCTCCAAAAAGGAAAGTTATTTTGGCTTTCACAACTTCCCTTTGGAATGCTCTGGGCCCCTACAGCCCAGGTTTACCTTACTCCCATCCTCCCACCAACAGCATCCCAGACACATGCCCACCAGTCCCCCAGGCCTGCCCGCTCTGTGATTCAGGAGCCTGGCCCCTCTGACAGGCTGGAGAAGAAGAGATGTAAGCTGTCTTCATTTTAGGAGTCTTAATCTGAACAGGTTCACCGCAAGTGCTCATTTTAAAAGGTCAGATCATAAGTTCCCACTGCATGAAAATAACCAAGGGGCGTTATCATGGTGAGGACCCCTAAAAGATGTGAGGGGCAAGCTCAGCAGGGCCAGGGGCCCCCATGTTCTATGAGTGGCCAGTGCACAAGGGGGAAGTTGACACGGTAGAGACAGGTTGTAAGGGACCCCAGGGCCCTGGCACCTGAGGACAAGCAACGTTCTATCATAAGCCTAGAGCTGTTGGTGGGGTGGGGTGGGGTGTGTCTTAAGACATCTTGCATAAGCTTTGGCTGTTGGATTAGGAGAACAGTGTAAGGAACAGAATACAATCTATCAGCCTCTGTTGTTTTGTCCTGAAGCTGCCACTGTCAGACTCCATTGCTTTGGGGCCAGCACCAACTTTTTGGTTTTATGGAAAAGCCTTTTATGTATACTCATTTAGAGGTGGGCAACCACCTAGTCCACTTGGATTTATGCCACTGCCAGCCTCCATGTCCCTCAGAAGGGGATATCCTGGGGGTCCCGCCATTCCTCGCCACTCCAGGATTCCTCCCACAGGGAAGGCAGTGGGTCCTCCGTCCAATGGGCCCTTGCACAAGATTCACCCTGCAGCATCAACCTTTCTGGTCTGAGAGGAGCCAAGAGGATCAACAGATCCTGGGGTATTTTCCTGCAGATGGTGGTCATGGGGGCCTCTTCACTCAGGTGCCTCTGATGAGAGAGGGCTGTGACTCTGAGCCTGAGAGGGGCCAATGGCTCTGACCTCTGGAAGGTTCTCCTGTGGACTCCCTGGAATCTGAACCACGTGTCTTCTCCATTCTTTTTCTATTCTTTTTCCTCACCTGCTGCATGCTAAGGGTTGCTCAAGCAGTACAGTTTGGGGACAATGAGCTCAGACTCCCACCTGGGTTCCAATCCTGCTCTGCCACATACTACCTGGTGATCTTGAGTGAATGACTTACCCCCTCTGAGCCTCAATTTACTCATCAGTGACAGCACCTACCTCTTAGTGTTATCAGGAGGACTGCTGAGTCAGTATATTTAAGAGCTGTGCCTGGCTCAAAGTAAGCCCCCAAAAAGAATTCCCTGGCCTCAAGAGCACCTGGGTAGCTCAGCTGGTTAAGCATCCAACTCTTGATAGCAGCTCAGGTCATGATTCGTGTTCTGTGATATCAAGTCCCACGTTGGCTCTGCTTTGACAGTATGGAGCCTGCTTGAGATTCCCTCTCTCCCTCTCTCTCTGCCCCTTTCCCACTTGCTCTCTGTCTCAAAATAAATAAATAAACATTAAAAAAAAATTCCCCGGCCTCATTATTGATGGTAGTGGTATATGAAGGCATGTCAAGAAGGCAGGAAACCAGCCTGGTGAGGAATTTATGCTGCTAAGTACCCAGATATGGGTCTAATATCAGCAACCAAATGACCTCAAATGAGTTACTTGAACCTCATTTTTCCTACCCTATAGAATGAGGGGAAGCATCTGCCCTTCCTGTGGTGGCTGACCTGAAGCAGGTGCACAGCACACATCCCTGGCACTGGTGCACACTAAGCCCCCAGTCGATGTTAAGATGGTGTCTGTTGTCATTGTATAGTAACTGTTATTATTTTTCATTACTATTAACAATTACTAGGTGTGAAATAAGGTAGGACTGAAGGCCATCCCTCATAAAAACTCCAAGGAGCTTTTCTTCCAGTGTGATTTCTCAGACCCAGAGGAGGTGGGAGATCTGTTTTCCTGTCATAGTTATACTGGGTCCTCTCAGCTAATCAGACTTTCAACCAGAAGACTGAACAAGCCCTGGAGGTTCCCCCACACTTGAAATGCTTGTTGGCTGGATTGGGTGTAGCACTGGGGTAGGAACTGGGGGCTTGTTACCCCAATACTCATTTCTAGACCTTCTCCCCTGCCCTCCTGGAAAGCCAAATACTTGATCCTCCAGTCAACACTGAAGTTGACCAGGGCACTGGTCATATGGTACAGCTCTGGCCAATGAGAGACAAGGAGGAGTCTGTTGAGTAGGTCTTCAAGGTCTTTTATGTGAAACATACAGATTCACAAGGTTTCCTAAGTACAAGTAGACATGGGGCTTCTTCCTCAAAAAGAATGAGGCAGGAGCATTCTTCCGTGAGTGTACACACAGCTGTATAGGAGCTAGGCAGGAGCCCAAGGGTGTGAAACACCCATCAAGGAAGATGTGGGGAGCCATCCCAGTTGAATTCAGACCCTCATATTCTCACGGGCCAATATCTCTGACAACCATTGCACGGGCATAGCTAACAGGAAATTCTAAATTAAGGCTATCCACACTGGTTTGAGCTGGTCACAAGCAGCTTTAGCCACACTGAATTGGTTTGGGGCATCCAACATTGTTTTGATTTTATATATAAGCTGGTAAAGAGAAGTGAGTTTTCTGGAATGCTAGAAGTGAGAGGTACTTCTCAGACCACCTGGGCATTGATACTGCTTCCTGATCCTTCTCCATCTGCCTCCTCTGTACCTAGGGGGCTGACTCAAGAGCCAGGGGAATCTAACATCCGAATCATTCCCCTAAGCAGTTTGAGGGAGCTCTGCCCAGATGACACCATGATACTTTGAAAAGCGAGCTTCTTGGACCCACAAGAGCCCACCTCACTGAAACACTGTGACTGGTACACCCCGTTGCAGCATTCTGACCACCGAGGAAAGTGTACATCTTTCCCTATTTATGAGATGTCGAGTCCTCTGAATCAGGAACCCAATCAACCCTACAGTGGGGGCATGGAATGGGTGTTGTCTCTTCATGCCAGTCATCGGGTCCTGAAAAAACCACAACTAGCCAGCTGGACCAGAATTATCATAACCTATTGTGCCCTGAAGAAAACCAGTTTGATCCAGTTTTAACTTGCTAAAACTTACCTAGAACCACATGTAAACAGCTGGGCAAAACCCATTTGAGCCTACCTCAATTGGTCGAAATGGAACCAAGTCTATTTGAACGGTATAACATTGATTCCAACAGTTCAAAACTGTTTTTAATATCCAGTTTGAGCCACACTGAGCCAATACAATGTTGAACCTGTTGAAATTGGGTTGAGCCAATAAATTCGTTTTCAACCAGTTTGAATTGTGTTAGCCTGGTTCAAATTAGTCCCTTGAAAGGGAACTGGAGGGGCCTCAGTTTCCCTGGTGTCACTTCTTTACTAAAAAAGAAAACCAGGGTAGGAAAGGTTTTAAAGTTACTTATCTCTGAAGATTGATTTACCTTGCACTTTTAAATTTTCATAAAAATTAATTACCAGCTTATTGAAAGAATTAATAAAATTCACACTGTTTATTGTAACACTAGCAAGAGGAGGAAACACCCTCCTGGCTGAAGAAAGATCCTATTTAAAAGGCTCCTTAAAGGGGTGCCTGGGTGGCTCAGTCGGTTGAATGTCTGACTTTGGCTCAGGTCATGATCTCGCAGTCTGTGAGTTCGAGCCCCGCATCGGCCTCTGTGCTGACAGCTCAGAGCCTGGAGCCTGCTTCCGATTCTGTCTCTCTCTCTCTGCTCCTCCCCCGCTCACACTATCTCTCTCTCCTTCAAAAATAAACATTAAAAAAATTTTAAAAAAATAAAAGACTCCTTATAGTGGTGTTGGAGGACCTTTGAAAGGGAGGGCCCAAGGTTCCCTGAAGCCCTTCAGACAATGCAAAGTTGGTTATGCCAAAAGGCAAGCAGGCATTCTCCCCACACCAACAAGTGGTACAGAACAGATTGGTTCTGGTTTTTTGATCGAACGCCGAAATGCAGTATTAACCCCCTCAAAAAAAAGACAGGAGAGCGGAGGGAAATGAAGAGTCTAAAAAAGGAGTAACAGCCTGAATTTGGATGCAATTATATCCACTGTAATCAAAAGTGTTAGATCATAATTAGCTGCTTATACAGACACATTTCAATCTATTAATTCAATCATCAGTGTCATGTGTGAGGCCATTACTGAGGGTGTAATTAAATGGGATGGTTTACTGTTCCCTAATCAACTGAATCCCCCTCCCTCTATAACAATATGGGCTTACAAAGTGCTCAAACAACAAAATGCCCAAGCACCTTTTCTTATTATAATATTGTTTTCATCTTGAAGGTGTGCTTTTTAAACAAGCTTTGCAGGAGAAAACAAAAGTAAAAATACCATTTGCTTGGAGAAAAAAATGCAACTGTTTCCAAACATTAAATTCAAAGTCACTTACCAGCCACAAAACTTGGAAATGATGCCACCTTCTTTGTCTGTTAGGAAATATGAAAAAAAAAAAGAAAAGAAAAACAAAAAAGAAAACAAACACATGACAGTTTTATATAGATGGCCCATAAGATCTAGGCTGAGTACCATATGTGAAAAGTTAAACCCCACTGAGTAACTGATGTTCCTTAAAACTGATGGTCCTTGCTCCATAAAGCAAACCAATGTCATTTAGGCACCATGGTGTTTAGGCAGGACATATGGAATCAATTCCCATGAGAAAACATGGGGTACAAAGGCCATCATCTAAAACTTAGGGACCCCCAGATTAGCCTGCCACTGCTAAAAGAAAGCCTAGAGACCATACAACCAATGGTTCTCCAACTGGTAGGCATGAGAATTACCAGAGCTTGTCTTTAAAAGTAAGATAAAGGAGATTGGACACCACTCTATGGGGTGGCCAGAGTTATTTCACCAAAGCTGGAAAATCCCATCCAAACTATGTTCTACAGAAAATGGAAATAAATTATTTATTAAGGCCTCATTTTAATAACCTCCATCAAGGCAGTGTTTGTTTGTACAGGATTGTTTTTCAAAATCATGTTGTTGGTTTAGAACAGTGGCTCTCAACTGGGATGATTTTGGTCCCCAAGGGGACATTTGGCAATGTCTGTAGACATTTTTGGTTGTCACAGCTTGGGGAGGGGGTTGTGAGCTACTGGCATATAGTGAGTAGAAGCCAGAGATACTTTTAACCATCCTACAGTGAAAAGGACAGCCCTTCACAACAAAGAATGTTCTGGTCCAAATGTCAATGGTGCCACAGTTGAGTAACGCTGGCTTAGAACATAACTGTCTGATAGTGGAGTATAATGAGTTTCTGTCAAACCAGGGAGCACAAATGACCCCCCACCCCCGCCAACAAATACACCATTAGCAACACATGAACACACAGTGGTATGAGCCTGAACAGGAAAGAACCTTTCCTTCCTCCTCCTACAGAGACACCCAACTTTGTTTGACTTGAACCCCCCACCTTCCCAGGCACTGGGTGGGATGAGAACATCATGGAGAGGCCGAGAAGACCATGATGGGGTATGCAGGTCCAACATCAGAATCCTAAGCCACAACTCTTATCCTTAGAGAAAATCACCTCTGGGATGTTGTTATTGTCCACGGGTCCATTGAGATCAGAACGCTGCTGCTTCCTTGGCTGCTCCAAGCCATTGCAAACCTGGAAACCGGGAAGCGAAAGATGAGATGGTGCTTTTACACATTAGAGAAATAAACCAAGATACAGTATGATACAATTTTGGGAAATGCGTAGGTAGGCATGTGTGTGTACATGTATGCGTGTGTGCACATATGGACAAAATTTAAACTCTTCCGCAATTAACATGTATTCTTTTATATTTATAAAATGTTTTTGAATCATATTTTCTCTTTTTCTTTACCATCTGTCACCTTTATTACAATATTATTGACTATATTCTTACGCTGTACTTTTCATCTCTGTGACTTATTTTATAACTGGATGTTTGTACCCTTTAATCCTCTTAATTTATTTTGCCCATTTCCCCCTCCTCATTACTCTCAAAACCACCAGTTTGTTCCCTGTATTTATAAACCTATTTCTGTTTTTTGTTTGCTCATTTGTTCTTTTAGATTCCACATATAAGTGAAACCATATAGTATTTGTCTGTCTGGCTTATTTCACTTAGAATAATACTCTCTAGGTCCACCCATGTTGTAAATGGCAAGATCTCATTCATTTTATGGTTGAGCAATATTTCATTGCATACATATACCACACCTTCTTTATCCATTTATCTCTTGATGGATAGTTGGGTTACTTCCATATCTTGGCTATTGTAAATAATGCTGTAATAAACATCGGATGTACATATCTTTTCAAATTAGTGTTTTTGTTTTCTTTGGGTAAAGACCCAGCAATGGAATTACTGAATTGTATGGTAGTTCTATTTTTAATTTTTTGAGTTCTATTTTTAATTTCCATATTGTTTTCCACAGTGGTTGTACCAATTTACATTCCCACCAAGAGTGCACAAGAATTCCTTTTTCTCCACATCCTTACCAATGCTTATTTCTTGTTTTTTTTTATTCTAGCCATTCTGGGGCAGGTATAAGGTGATATCTCATTGTGCTTTTGATTTGCATTTCCTTGATGATAAGTGATGTTGAACATCTTTTCATGTGTCTGTTGGCCATCTGTATGTCATCTTTGGAAAAATGTCTGTTCATGTCTTCTGCCCATTTTTTAATCTGTTTTTTTGGTGTTGAGTTGCATAAGTTTTTAATATATTTTGGATATTAACTTCTTATTGGATATATCATTTGCAAATATCTTCTCCCATTACGTAAGTTGTCTCTTTGCTTTGTTGGTGTCTTCCTTTGCTGTGCAAAAGCTTTTTAGTTTGGTATAGTCCCAATCATTTATTTTTGCTTTTGTTGCCCTTGCCTCAGGAGACATAGCTAGAAAAAATGTTTCTATGTTTCAATGTCAGAGAGAAATTACTGCCTGTGTTCTCTTCTAGGATTTTTTTGGTTTCAGATCTCACATTCAGGTCTTTAATTCATTCTGAGTTTATTTTTGTGTGTGGTATAAGAAAGTGGTCCAGTTTTCCCAGCACCATTACTGAAGAGATTTTCTCTCAATCATATATTCTTGGCTTCCACGTCGTAGATTATTTGACCATGTAAGCATGGATTGATTTCTGGACTCTATTGTGTTTCATTGATCACTATGTCTATTTTTGTGCCAGTACCATACTGTTTTGATTACTACTGCTTTGTAGTGTATCTTGAAACCTGGGATTGTGATACCTTCAGCTTTGTTCTTCTTCCTCAAGATTACTTTGGCTATTTGGGGTCTTTGTGTTTACTTACAAATTTTATGATTATCTGTTCTAGTTCTATGAAAAATGTTATTGGTATTTTGATAGGGATTGCGCTGAATCTATAGACTGCCTTGTGTAGGATGGGCATTTTAAAAATATGAATTATCATTCTATGAGCATGATATATCTTTCCACTTGTTTGTGTCATCTTCATGTTTTGAATCCAATTTTCTAATTTTATTATCATTTTTTAATTGTGCTAAAACATACATAAAATTTGCCACTTTTAACTGTGTAGTTCAGAGTCATGAAGTACATTAACATTGTGCAACTATCACCACCATCCATCTCCAGAATTCTTTTCATCTTGTACAACTGAAAATATGTATGCATTAAACATTAATTTCCCATTACTGTCTCACTCCAGTCACTGGTCATCTCTATCAATTTAACTACTCTAGGTACCTCATATAAGTGGAATCTTACAGGATTTGTCTTTTTGTGACTGGCTTATTTCACTCAGCATAATGTCCTCAAGGTTCATCTATGTTGTAACATGTGTCATAATTTCCTGACTTTTTGAGGCTGAATAATATTTCACTGTTTGTATATATTACATTTTATTTATCCATTCATCTGTCAATGGACACTTGGGTTGCTTCCTCCTTTGGGCTACGGTGAATAACACTGCCCTGAACATGGGTACAAATATCTCTTAAAGTTCCTGCTTTCAATTCTTTGGGTATATACCCTTACATGGAATTGCAGGATTACACTACAATTTTATTTTTAATTTTTGATGAACCATCATACTTTTTTCCATAGCAACTATACCATTTTGCATTCCCAACAACAGTGTCCAAGAGTTGACACCATATTTCTAAAAAATGTAAATTAGTTTAATGCAAATTCTAAACTCTAGGATCTAAATTCTTTAGTTAATGCAAATTGGTCAATCTACTACTAGAAAAAACAAAATGCCCCAAGGACAAGTCACAGGTATTCTCTTAAAGAGGACATCAAACCAAAATTTCTTTTACTTCAATTAAGAAAATTTAAAGTTTAGGTATCTCTATTTAGTGCCTTGTACCATCCAGAAGATAAAGGCCAGATCCACAGCACTAAAATCACTGTCCAAATCCCAAAGGAGGTGTAAGCCATCATGTGAAGTTTCAGAACTTTCTAGAAATAAAGTATCAAGTAGTAACAATATAAGGATGAGGATGATGATAACAATGACATTAATAAGTTATAAGGAAATAAGTTTATATTTATATTATAAATATACACTACACTTGTGTTTATTTATAAATTTATTTTCACTTTATTTATAAAGTTATTTATAACTGACATTATTCCCTCTCCTTGTTTACAGCTGAGACAATTGAGGCTCCAGGTGTTGGCACTAATGGCTAGTTCCCACAGGTCCAGGTGGCACAGTAAGAGGCTGTTGCCAGTCTTCTCTAGATTCTCACTGCTGTGTTCTTTGATGTCATTCAATCTCTCTGGGAGGGTTAGACAAAGCTCAAGAGACATGGCCCACCATCCTGGCACTGATGGCACCAAGCAGACCAAAGATTCCTAGCTGAGCATCTCCTCTGTGACTAAAAACACCACCGTGTTTCAGAGGCATTGGGAGGTGAGGAGGACAGGGATGGTTCAGATGGGAGGTGGAAAAAGTGGGACTGGGCTTTAAGCATGGGGAAGATTGCAGACAAAGGGGAAAAGGAAGGTGTTGCCATATCCTGAGAGAAATCAGAACTCAAGCTACAGGAAGAAATGAGGCTTTCCTGGAATAGAGGGGATGCAGAGGTGCAACTGGGGCCAGGAGGGTCAGATGTCTGGTAGGTCCCTGCATCCTTGTCTGGAAGCCCAAAACACTGTCTCTATCCCAAGCCCTGTGAACAATCAGACCATGCACATGGGTGCTGGCCTCCCTCTGCTGCCCTAGTATGTCCCCAAGTTGCGGGGCTCTGGGGCTCAGGCCTGCCTGGGACAACTGGCATGCTCCTCTGCCCTCCTTCTGGGACCTGAACCCATCCTTCCCTAGATGAGAGGGCTGTGATGAGTGGACCCTATGCTGACCAAGCCAAGCTGACAGTGTCCCTTCTTGTAGGGCTGACCCTGGCTTGGGGACCACTGTCACCAGGGTCCTAATGGAGTCAGGCTTGTTTCCCAAACTCCTAGTTTAGGTCTTCCCTCTGCCCTACTGGCTCTACACCACCCACTGTGGCCAAGGTATGCCAGGCAAAATCTCCCAAAGGGGACAATGGGAACTCTCACTGGAAATGCTATTCCCATCCACTTTATGTAAAACTCAAATTTGTGACATCCTCCCAGAAAACCTTCTGTCGTCTTTCATGCGTGGCTATTTCAAGGTCCACTTAGAGCATATCTGTGTTTTCCCTCTTGTTCATAAGGTCTCTAACCTGGTGACTTTCCCTAGGCTGAGTTCACCGACTTCATTTCCTGAAGGCCCGCTCTACCTTACTAGGAGCTGAATGGACACTAGTCATCTCCAAAAACCCTAAAGAAACAAACCAACCACTGACAAATGAAAATGGGTCAACCACACCTATTGTAGACTGAATGTCTGTGCCCCCACCAATTTCATATATTGAAACCTAACCCCCAAGGAGATGGGGCCTTTGGGATATAATTAGGATTAGACGAGCTCATAAGGATGCCACCCTCATGAGTAGGATCACTGTCCTTATAAAAGAGACTCCAGAGAGCTCCCTCGCCTCTTCCACCATGTGCAGACACAGTGGGAAGGCGCTGGCTATGAACCAGGAAGTGGCCCCTCACCAGACACCAGATCTGCTGCCGCCTTGATCTTGGACTTCCTGCTTCCACAACTGCGAGAAATGAATGTCTGTTGTTTATAAGCCACCCAGTCTATGGTGTTTTTGTGATAGCAGCCCAAACGGACTAAGATAACACCACATCTACAAATGTTACAGCTTGGGGTGGAATCTAAGTTTTCTGCCACAGATGTAGGGCGACAGTCTCTCGTCCCAGTGCCAAATCCATTGTGAAGAAAAGTCTGCTGCTTGTCTTATCTTATACTGGGTGCCTTTGGCAAATGGAAGAGGTGCCCCTCTGGGGGATGCAGCCCCCACGGGGTTACAGCTTGGCCAGGTGGGCATAAGCTGGCTGCCTACACCTGTCCATGAGACACCTGGCACGGAGCCACGGCATGTGGTGACAACAGGCAATACAGGGTCTCAGATCCACTCATAGAGGCAACTTCTCCCCAAAGCTTCTACAGGCTCGACCCTATCCTCCATGTCAACATTCTCTCCATTCATCACCATGACAACCACAGTTCATAATAAACAGCTGGGGTTGTTTTCAGAGAGGTGGGCTTGGGAAAGGCCATCTGGTGCTCTAATTTCCATCTTGAGGGCAAGGCGGGGGCGTGCTTGGCAGCATGGGGAGCAGCATCTGAAATTAACATCATAGAGGCCCAGGTGGATTTGGGGCTCCCAGCATCTTAGATGAAGATGCTACTTAAATCCTTTTGTGCACTCCCCAAGGTACAGCAGCCAGCCACACCTCAAAAAAGATGCCAGCCAGGGTTACCTCAGTTCTTTCCAGCCAACAGGGACATGAGGGCCATGTCCCTCACCAAGTAATTGCCATGGAGTGTTCCCGCTGCCATGGGCTGGAAGCCACATCTACCATCCACTGAGAGAAGATTGTGAGTAAGACAAGTTAAATGAAATCTGGCGTAGGTGGTGGGACACCCTCCCCAGAGTCCTGAGAACAGAACACGGACCTGTGGCACAGATTGGTCCTAACATGTCAGGACCAGAGACTGCTGCTCAGGGCAGAGATGATTTGTCTGCAATCAAAGTATACTAATTTGAATAAATTGCTCTAATAAGTATCTTGGCTCCAGTTGGTGAAACTAAAGCTAGGATTTTTTAAAAGTGTCAATTCTGATTTCGTCTGCTTGATTAAATGGAAAATAAGCAATATAACCCACATTACTTGAGATGAAACAATAGCAAACAAGTGCACACACACTCACGCCATCTGTAATAAAAATCAAATACAAGCATTCTCCTGAGTGACAAGCATGTTAGTGACACGTGGAGGGACACAACATCAGCTCAAAGCCAGGCAAGCCACAACCTTCCCACTGACCTGTCCTATCTCCCCTTACACATGACTTCTTGTCAGAGAAATTCCAGGCTTGCAAATAACTCAGGGGGTACCTGGGTGGCTCAGTCAATTAAGCTTCTGACTTCAGCTCAGGTTATGATCTCACGGATCTCACCTGCATCGGGCTCTATGCTGACAGCTCAGAACCTGGAGCCTGCTTCAGATTCTGTGTCTCCCTCTCTCTCTGCCCCTCCCCCATCCCCTCAAAAATAAATTAGGTGACAGCCTTCTCTGGTGACAGCACCTCATGCTCCCTGTTTCCAAAGGCATCAGTCACCCCTACTGGTCCGATGTTCCTCTGTCCCCACTCAACAGGGGTCAGCCAGAATTTGCTGCATGTTGGGTGCTCCATGGCCGGGCTGAGAGCATAAGCCACCATGGTCCAACTGAAGATCTGACTTAGCACACTAAACATACCTCACAAGCCCCTTTATCTGTCCCCTGACATTCAGGTGGCTCAGAAAAATGACAATATTGTTCTTCTTCTGCTCCTCTTACAATTCTGATCACTCCCATGGTATTTGTCTGGAGGAGAATGAGAGCTTGGATGAAGTATTTATTCTTATAATGGTCATCCCCATGGGGGTGATCATATCTTTCTAAAGCCAATCTGTGGCTTAAAAGAATCATGACAAGATCCATTAGGGAAACCAGCCAGTAGGTCTATCTTTTAACATCTCCTGGCTGGGCCTGTGAACGGGAGGGGGAAGGAGAGTTCCCTCCTTACACTCCCTCCACCCTGCCCCCATCCATATTTCATGGAACATACCAATACTAAAAAATTATTCACCATTTGTCTGAAGTTCAAGTTTAACTGGGTATCCTCTTGTTATTTACTAAATCTGGCAGCCTTACCTAGGGGTAGGCTGATGAGCTGCCATTTCCACTGAGCCCTACGTTGCACACTCAGGGCCTGGTCATGTTCTCTGTGTCTGGTCTGCTAAAACAACCCCTACTGCTGACCACAGGACCACCTGGCACGTCTTTGACTTTATCTTTCACTCTCTTCACTGAAGCTTCATAAAGGGCAGGTGGTGCCTGGGGTACCTCTGCAAGCCAGAGAATGAGAAAACACACGGGCAAACAAGGGCGGTTCCCGCGTGACCAGGCCTGAGGGGCTCAAGAGGTGAGCCCAAGGGCTGAGCCATTAAGGTTTGGGGGCTATTAAATCTCTGCCATTTGAGAGCAGCCGGGAACCCAGGGCATTGCTGGTGGAAACATAAAATGCTCACCATGGTGAAAAACAGTTTGTGAATCCTTAAAAAGTTAAACACCACCCATGTGATCCAGGAATTGCACCCCAAAAAAGGAGCGAGAACAGCTATCTGCACAAAGCCTTGTACCCAAATGCTCACAGCAGAATTACTGACAACAGTCAAATGGCAGAAACAACCCACATGTCTATCAACCAGTGAGTGGATAAATAAAGTATGGTATATCCCTTGAACGGAATATCACTCAGCCATGAAAAGGAACGAAGTCCTGATGCGTGCCATAACACAGGTGAACCCTGAAAATATTATGCTAAGTGAAAGAAGCCAGACACAAAAGGTCACATACTGTATGATTCCATTCGGATGAAAATGTCCAAAACAGGCACATCTGTAAACAGAGAAAGCAGACTTTGTATTGGCAGGGGTTGGGGGGAGGGGAGGATGGGGAGTGACTGATGAGTAAGTATGGGCTCTCCTTTTAGGGTGATGAAAATGTTCTGGGGCTAAATAGTGATGGTTGTACAATGCTGTACTAAATGCCACCAAACTGTACATTTTAAGATAGTCAAAATAGTATATTTTATTTCAGGGGTATACCACTACAATTTGAAAACAATGGGGAGGGGCGCCTGGGTGGCTCAGTCGGTTAAGCATCCAACTTCAGCTCAGGTCATGATATCACGGTTCATGAGTTCAACCCCCACATCAGGCTATGTGCTGACAGCTCGGACCCTGGAGCCTGCTTCTGATTCTGTGTCTCCCAATCTCTCTGTCCCTCCCCAACTCACACTCTGTCTCTGTCTCTCAAGAATAAATAAACATTGAAAACATTTAAAAAATAAATAAATAAAAACAAAAATAAAAATAATGTGGAAAGAATAACCTGAAGGTCACCTGCCAGCTTGTGCAGGACTAACCCTCTCCTTGGGCACAAAAGCCAAGAGAAAGGAGGGTGGGCCCAGGGAAGAAGGTGGGCGATCCAGATGGCACAGACGTTCTTCTCTCCCGGTTGCCTGCCTCACGCACCAGGATGTCACCCTTGGATTCATTTGTGGGAAAGGAGGGAAATCTACCTCTTAAAGCAGAGTGTGCTATGGAATTAGGGAGTCTTCCATTTGGTTCTGATCAATTATCAAAGGAGAAAACCTACAACCACCCCTTTCTAAAACTGTGGCTGGCCACCATCATGTCTGCTTCTCCCATAGGGTCTACAAGTTTGCTGCAGACATTGGCACATTTTCCCATCCTTCTGCTTTAAAGATGAGAAGCCCTGTGTGAGCAGAGTTTCATGGCAGCAGCCCTCCAAGGCAGAAGAACAGTCTCTTGGATTTCTGGCAGGCTCCTGCATTTGCTCAGGAGCCCCGAGGCCTCTCCTACACCCAGCCTAGAGTCCTGCACTCACATTCTGAGAAAGCTAGCTTGACAACTGAAAAATGAAGAAAACGAAGGTCCATAAATTGAAAGCAAATCAAATGACCAATACTAAGTCAATGTTAGAAACCCATTCCCAGGGCATTTCTTTCTTTTATTTCAAGTTTTTATTTAAATTTTAGTTAGTTAACACGTACGGTAAAATTGGCTTCAGGAGTAGAATTTAGTGATTTAGCATTTACATACCAAACCCAGTGCTCACCACAACAAATGCCCTCCTTAATGCCCATCACCCATCGGCCCATCCCCCACCCACCTCCTGCCATCAGCCCTCAGTTTGTTCTTTTTGTTAAGAATCTCTTATGGTTCGCTTCCCTTTCTTTTCTTTCCCTCTTCCCCTATGCTCATCTGTTTTGTTTCTTAAATTCCACATATGAGTGAAATCATATGGCATTTGTCTTTCTCTGACTTATTTTGCTTAGCATAATACACTCTAGCTCCATCCACATTGTTGCAAATGGCAAGATTTCATTCTTTTTGATGGCTGAGTAATAATCCAGTGTGTGTGTGTGTGTGTGTGTGTGTGCGTGCCACATCTCCTTTATTCATCAGTCAATGGACATTTGGTCTCTCTCCATAGTTGGCTGTTGTTGATAATGCTGCTATAAACATCAGGGTACACATACCCCTTTGAATCAGTGTTTTTTGTATCCTTGGTAAATATTCAGTAGTGCAATTATTGGATCATGGGGTAGTTCTATTTTTAACTTTTTGAGGAACCTCCATACTGTTTTCCAGAGTGGCTGCACCAGTCTGCATTCCCACCAACAGAGTAAGAGGGCTCCCCTTTCTCCATATCTTCACTAACATCTGCTGTTTTCCAGGGGCATTTTCTAGATTTGACTTCTACACATCTATACAGGCCACCGTTCCCAGCATGGAACTGCTATGACCCGCTTTCTGTTCTCCTAACATAAGGACTTGTCTGTTTCAGTCAATATTATTAGTCCGAAGTAATAAACAACTCAATGGAACTGCCTAAGGCGCCAAACACTAAAACAAAGTGCTATGATTCATAATTTGAAAACTAAGTTTAACCAGCTAATAATACATAATGAAGATACCAGCGACCCAGTTAGCTTTTATTAAATCCACCTGTTCAATTTCTATGATTATACAATGTAGAATATTTGGTTTTCCTAACACTGAGAATAAGGAGAGAGAGTAGAATTAGCTGTTGTTTTAATATATTTGACAATACATTTTTATTTGAATGATACCAACACTGTAGGACTTCAACTATTTTACTTAATGATGTGCAGACCCACTGCCTTGTGACCACATGCACCAGTGCCCACAGGCTCAAATGAGTGTGGTCAGCTCACCTCTACTGTGACAACACCAAACAGGTGGTGATTGGCCAAAACGTGTGTCTGTGTTCACCTGATACTGGTTACGCAGGTTCAGATTGGCTCAACTTGGTTTTAGATGATTCAAGTTGGTTCAGGTGAGTAAATGGGCCAAGAGGCTTTTCCTTCCTTCTTTTGTTTCTTTTCTTTCTTCCTTACTTCCTTTCTCTCTTTCTCTCTCACCCTCCCTTCCTTCCTTCCTTCCTCCCTTCCTTCCTTCCTTCCTTCCTTCCTCCCTCCCTCCCTCCCTCCCTCCCTCCCTCCTTTCCTTCTTTTTACTGTGGTAAATATACATAATATAAAATTTACCATTTTAACCATTTTTAAGTGGACAATTCAGTGGCATGAAATGCATCCACATAATTGGGCAACTGTTACCACCATCCACCCACAGACCTTCTCATCCTCCCCAACAGAAACTCTGTCCCCATTAAATACTAACTCCCCATTCCCCCTTCTCCCAGCCCCTGGCAGTCCCCATTCTACTTTCTGTCTCTATGAATCTTATTACTCTAGGAATCTCACAGAAGTGGAATCATACAGGATTTGTCTTTTTGGCACTGGCTTACTTCACTAACTGTAGTGTCCTCAGGGTGCATGCATATTGTGGCAAGTGTCAGGATTTCCTTCCTTTTACAGGCTTAATAATATTCCACTGCATGCCAACATCTTTTCTTTTGTACTTTATCACTATGACTGTGGCACAGTGCTCCCACAAATACTGAAAAAAGTACCATGTCATGATTTCTGAATATAGGCCAAACTGCCCATAGTTTAGATGACTTGGGATTTTTTGGGTTAATTCATTATGTTTCATTCTTCTTGGCATTTAAAACAGGGTTGGAGATTAAATATTAATGAAATATTAGGCAAGAAAAACTTTGGACAGCAATTTCACTTCCTAACATCTCCCATAATTAGCAAATTCGATGCAGCAAAAAGAGCCCTGACCTGCCATTGGTCTGGTTTCTGGAGCAGGTTTTGAGGACTGGTGGTGGCTAGATTATCCCTTCTCTCTTGAAGATTAACATTCATATTTCTCAAAGTGACTAATGTGCTATTTTTACATACTTGGGCCCGAATGAGTGAATAAATGAATGAATGAACAAAGCAGAGGATAGATCACAGTGAGGAAGAGCTTCTATTTTCATGACTAGAAACAAAGGAAACAGCAGCAGCAGTGGTCAAAAGAACCCAAAAACCTCTGAGATACCTGGCATGGGTGTGGTATGGTCCAGGCCTAAGCCTGTTTGAAGAAGACACATGGACAGGTGAGTCTGCATCACGGTGCATCATGGTCAAAGCCAGCAGACTCAGAGGCAGTGGGAGTGAAAGGAACAGATGTCTCCCAGCTGGCACAAAGAGCTGGTGTGAGTGGAAGCAAGAGACCCAAGGCTGGGTGGGAAGTGTTGGGGTAGTGAGGGGGCTGCATTGGGAATCAGAGTGGGCAAACAGATCTCAGAGGCAGAATCAGAGGCCACCTGCAAATGGTATGGGCCAATGGAGAGGGAGACTGACCAAGGAGGGTGAATGGGAAACTTCCCTAAACAGCAACATCCCTCCAACCTTATGCCATGCCCAAGCTGCTCTCCTGGGCAGCAACCCCACATCCAGAGTCTAGTTCAGGCACCTGACCTATAACACCTGACTGCACCCACAGCAGGACACAATGGCCAACCATGGGGGCAGACCCAGCAGCACAATGGCACTGAAGACAGCATAAGGCCATCTCTGGAAATGTCTCGTAAATGGAGACAGGAACCAGATGCAGGTCTGGACCATGTGCCCCCTGCTAAAACCAGAGGAGCCAAACAAATAGATTCTGTAAGTCCAGTTCTATAAATCCTTCAGCTCCAACAGTTTGGGCCTTGGCTTGGTCTCAGGTGGAAAGAGACCAGCTTCTCTAGTGTGAAGACTGGCTGTGGAATCGGCTAACAGACCCAGACCTGGCAGGTTCTAGAATGCACCAGCAGCCCTGGGGGCACCATTCTGTCCCATACCTCCTTTCTCAAAGTTCCTGAGATGTGCTTAGTCTTCTCCAGTTGCCCATGGTCTTATTGATACAGAGTTGGGGGGCATTCTTTGTTTGCCTCCTGTGATCATAGTCCCACGACGTTTTTAGTAACTGATTAGCATTGGTCACAATCTGAATGCTTTGGGTTGAAAACCCCGTGCCCTCCATTGCCATGCTGTCACATCTCAGGAGCGGGCACCATGTATTACATTACACATCTCTGAGTCTCATGTTCAGCAATGTGGTCTTTCTTCCTGAACAGCAGATGTTTCTAAAAATTCTTCCATGGACTCTTGTGCTTCCTCGGGGTTGTCACGTGACAGTTTTGTCAGCTGGATGCGTCTCCAGCCCCTGGAACATGTGAAGGACCATGGGAGGTGCTGCAGGGGCCTGAGGTCGGGAACTGCATGTGGGCCAACCCCCTGCCTCAGTCCCATGCCCACCCTTCCCATTCCCAAAATCTGCCCTAGACACGTCACTGGCAAACTGGTACTACTCAGATCAGTGCAATTCAGTTCAAACTCCATGTGTACTGGGCACCTCGTCAGGCCCCTTGCCTCTCATCCTTATAAACACTCCTTCAGTTCCCACATGTGAACCTCTGCCCTCGCAATCCATCCGAGCTGCTCAGGGGCTCCCCAGAAACATCTCACCGAACTGCCCTGCTGTGGCTGGCCTTCCAGATGTCCCTGCCCCCAAGCTCCCTCCTGGCTTCCCCCTCCCAACCAAGGGCCTTTCTCCCTCTCTCCTCTCCTATTACCATCAGAATCCCACGTGCCCTCTCTCAGGGCTCTCAGCCCCCATCACAATCCCAGCCCCCACGCATCTCCACATTCAGCCTCACCTGGTTGGCTCACTTCCCGAAGCCGCCCTCAAAGTCCCAGAGCCTCTCGGCTTATCAGCCTTGCTGCAGCCAGCCCCTCTCCTGAGCACCCAGCCCCATCTGGACTGGGAAGCATCTGTGGTCTATCTCCCTCTAGAAGGAGGTTCGCAATACAGACTTATGCCATGTTTACTCTTTGCACCTCTGGTGCCTGGTACATCACATGGGCTGTGCAGAAAGGAACACAGGGGCCAGCAGCCCCGGGAATCTGAGCAGCCTGGCTGGGGCCAGTTGGCTTTGAAGGAGAGTGGGAGTTACGCGCAGAAACTCGAGGTTAAGGAGAGACCCTCGGACGGTGATTTGGAATTAGTGAGAGATCAGTGCGCCAGAGCCCAGCTCATCTGGGTGGGGTTCTCGGTTAATTTCCTACTGGGAACAGAGTGTGAGAAAATCAGGGCAGCCCTTGGAGGTGCATAGGTATCACCTTGTTGCCCAAAATTAGAGACCCCAGTGAAGAAAGGGACTAAGGATGTCCCCAGGAGGGCATGTGAGAACTATCCCTCCTGGAAGTCCCTGCAGGAGCAAGAGCCCACCTGAGGAAGGCCTGCAGAGAGAGGAGAGACTGAGGACATGTGGGAGCTGCCCCCACCTCACTTGTCACCTCTGCTCCCTCAGGTTTCAGGCTGCACACACACTTCCTCTGTCTCCAGTGTGTCCCTGGCCAGTTGGTCCTCCTCCCAACCTGCCTTATAGTGGTGGCTTTGTCCCTCCCTTAATGGCACTCCAGAAGGCAGTGATAACAACTTGCTCATTGGTGTCCTCAGCCCTGCACAGTGTGGCCCTGGACCTAAACTGTTTGCAGAGCCTCAGCCAGCTGCCTCCCCCATATCCTGAAAGAGGCTCCTATGGATTTGAAATCATCATTGTCACCATCAGGGCGAGGGCTCCACACCCCTTACATCCACTGCAGACTCAGATCCATATCAACTCTGCTCCCTGCCACCCCAGGAGATGGACAGTTGTTGGCACAGATAATGTGTCCAGAATGTTCCAGAACTGGGAGCCAGATGGGGTGCAGGCTTCTTGCCACTGCCATTTGCTTTCCTAACCACTGCACCTTGCTCTCTCTTCAAGGGCTAGAGGTGGGGAAGTTTCTTTCTAGATTATTGTTAGTGGAAGGGCTCTCCGTGATTTTCTTGGACATTAAAACAGTGTTTTAGAGACCCTGGCTTTAACTAGATTTTAAAAGCACCGAAGCCATCCCAGATTCCTGCTAAATAAGCTGCTCTGTGACAGCAACAGCCACCTCTGGTCACAGGTCTTCAAGAGGCCGCATAAAAATCAAATAAGGCCATTGTGCTGACTTGACAAATAGGCCCAGAGAAATCAAGTTTGGAAGCCTGAACACATCAAGTGAGGCGCTGACAATGCCAAGGCAGTACCCTCCTGGATTTTGTTTCTCAGGGTGGCCCCAGGAATTAGTTATGGCAGGTGCTACAGCTACTCATCACAGCACTGGGAGCAGAGGAGGCTGGGGAAGAGCACAGGACCCCTGGGAACTCTCCTGTGCTACCTCCTCATGTGCACAAAAAAAGGGCAGGACCTGATGCCAGAAGAGCCGGAGCACCTGCAGAATCAGGGTCAGGGCTGTGGGAAGAAAGAGGCCACCTACACTCGAGAGAGGCATGGGGGTGGGGGGTGAGGACCTTCCTCTTCCCCCGACTGGGCCATGCTCTGTGTCTCCCAGAAACTCCTGTCCTCAGCGCCTACCCATGAGGTCTTTCTCCAGCCCTGCCCTACCTACAGCCAGGTTTGGATAGACCGCTCCCTCCTGGGCACAGTGAGAGCACCAGATACCTTTGCATACCTGCTGCCCTATGACATGCCAATGGAGCTTACCTGAGTGCCAATGATCCCAGGGTACTCCTCTCTCAGCCCCTCGGGGCCTCTTAAGACATGGTACCCTTTACTGTAAAGCAGGTGCCCATATTTACTTCCTATGACACTGAACAGGGCATGTAGGAGAGGCACCGCCCACAGGAAGCACTCACAATGCCACTGCCCACCCCACCCCCCGGGAAGGCCGAGGTCACCCATACACTTAGCATCGTCCCTCCCCATCTGGTGCCAGCATTCCTATCACAATCTCAAAAGGTCCTTCACAAAGCAAGCCTCGACTGAATGCGAAATCACAGCAAAGCCATCTCCACAAGGAGCAAGGATAAACACTTGTATGTTTGATGTGGTCTCAGGGCCCTGTACCATGCCTCCATTTAACTGTTGTATTAAGTTGACTATGATGTATTGACTTTCCTTTTTTTCTATTGTCAGAGGGCCCTTTTTAGAAAGTGCTGGCTGGACCGATGATAAACAGAAATCATGAAAACCCCCAATAATCAAAAAATGCATTTGGTGTGCCATCCTAGCACACAGCAGTATTCCGTGCAGTTGCCGCATAAATCAAACACCTTGAACTAGATGGCCGTTGAAGTGCTGACGTGCGCCCAGCCCACAGAGTGCATGGAACAGGACAAGGCATGCCTGGCCGCTTGAGAAATCTCCAGAGCCCAAAGGAAAGGAATAAATCTATTAAGGGAGAATTTCAGGCACAGAGAAGATATTTTCAGAGTACTTTTTCTCAAGATATATGTCACAGGCCAACACATGAGAAAGAGGGGGATTCCAAAAGAGTCAGTCCAAACCAAATCCAGTCCTTGCTGAACCCAGATGCACAGAGACTACAAGAACCTGCTATCCCAGGCCGCCACCAGATCTATGGAACTATGATCTCTGGTGCTAAACAAACATGTTCTTACAGGAGCATGGAGGAGCAGCCCCCAGGGGAGCATTGATCAGCAAGTCCCTGCTCCTAGGAGGTGTACTGATGACCCGCCAAGTCCCCAAAGCTCACTCCTGAGCTGTGACACCAGAGTCCCACTGAGCTCCTCTCTCTACACACACAGCAGAAGTAGGTGCAGAAATGGCGATTCAATCTGGATATTCAATACAAACTAGGCTGGACGCAACTCACATAGTCTTCAGTCACTGTATGTAAACAACAAAACATATCAACGAAGCTCCATAAAAGTAAGGAAAGTGGTGCATGAATGATCTCTACTTGACTACTCTAGGGCCTGAGCCCTCATGAACTCAGGATGTTGGGATAATTTTACAGACTGGAGGTCTTGTGTCCACTGGTCACCCCACTGGTGTCATGACACATGGGCTACGAACAACGGAGCACGTCAAGCCCTCATAATACCAACTAAATAAGGACAAAATAGAAGAGATGGCCACTCTCTGGGAGGAATACTGCCCAATTCACCTATGTGGACTCACTCACCAGCAGGCAGGTTCAAACACATTCTGCCACAGAAGTCAGCTTTACCTCTTCTAGAGGCCCTTCTAGAACTGCACAGTGCAAGGGCACCTGGGTGGCTCCGTTGGTTAACTGTCCAACTCTTGATTTTGGCTCAGGTCATGATCTCATGGTTCATGAGTCTGAGCCCCGCCTCTGGCTCTGCGCTGGCAGCCCCAAACCTGGTTGGGTTCTCTCTCTCTTCGTGCCCCTACCCTGCTCATGCGTATGCTCTCTCTCTCTCTCAAAATAAATAAATAAAATTTTTTAAAATAAAAAAAAAAAAAGAACTGCACAGTGCAGCAGTCAAAGGCATGAATTTTGGTGCAACACAGACTGCTAACCCCTTGAGCTGTGTGACCATGGGTGTGGTAGTTATCCAATGTAGGTCTTAACTGCCTCATCTGTAAAACAGGAGCAACCCTAGTCCCTATCTCTTCTCATCATTCTAGGATTTACTTAGATCATACACATGAAGTCCCTCACATAATGTTGGCCATGACCACCAACACCAGGGTCAGTTCCACCATCACCCAGGGACTCCCCACAAACAGCAAAACAAGAAACATTAACTCCTCAGAAGCCAAGGGTCCCAGTGGTGAAACAGGTGACCACTTGTCCCCCATCAACTTTCTGGGTTGATGTTGAATCATCCTGGGATTGAGACATGAAGCAGGGAGATTTCGGAAAGTTGTGTGATCTGGCTTTCTGTCCCCTAGGATATGCAACTGTGGTCAGTAGCTTCCTGATAGGTCCTGCCTGGGGAGAAAAGGGACTAATAACCAAGATTTTGGGGGAAACATTGGCCAAGCAGGGCCAGGGGTATCTTTGTTGCAGTTAAGTCTGGGACTTCACACAGCACATGTACAACCAAAGGAGTGAATCTCTGAGATGGGAAATCTTTGCCGTAAAGTTTCTCAAGCTCATCTGCCAATCAGATACAGTCAGTTCTCCTTGTTCAGGGCAGTTACATTCTCTAAAAATGCTGTGAACTCTACATGTATGAATACTGACCCACTTACCTCCTAGGAGAAATACAGGATGAGGTTCCTGCAAAGCCTCTGCTCACCATTTTTGTCAACTAATCAATACATAACCTTGTTTTCCATCTGTTTCTTTTTTGTTTTTGTCTTATGTGTGTTTCTCCCTAAAGACACCTTATTTAATGTGTATTCCTCACAGATGATTACATCCTGTATTTCCTTATAATAAAACTAGCTAAGAAGAGTCTAACATTTTCCTGACCCTGGATAAAAAGACCGTAAATTTCTTTGGCTCCCAGCCTCATCACAGTGCCTTCACCATGCTCTTTTTATTAATGGTCACCTCATGAATCCACAAAGTAACCCCCTTTTCCAATGCTTCCTCACACACTATAGATGTTACTTTAGCGCTTTCCAGATCAACCTCATGTACAGATTGGCGAATTTCCTCTTCCTCTTTCTGGCTGTACCATATTGTTGACTCATGGCCAACAGCTCTATCATTCACACATACATGAAATATCTAACACAACGTATTTTTCTCCATAAGGCACATCATAGCCTTCTCATACTTAGAAACATCAGACTGCACTCCAGCACTGCAAGTGGGGGTCATTTTATCACCAAACAGAAAGCGTAAAAATGCAAAAAACATGGCGCTAAAAGGCCCATGAAAAGGACACCTGTTTGCAGTATGAGAGCTGAAACAAGAAGGCAGAGTGTCTCCTTTTTCAAACTCAGCTGGGATCATGCACGCTGACTGACTCACGTGCCTCTGCCTCTCTGTGAGTGTCCACAAATGCTTGCAAAAGCACCACGAGTACTGATTTTAAGCTTACACATAAATTTTAGCAAGTAGGCCAATTCACAAATATGGAATACATGAACAATAAGGATCAGTCAGGATTACCTGGGTGGCTCAGTCGGTTAAGCAACCGACTTTTAATTTCGGCTCAGGTCATGATCTTGGGCTCTACACTGGCAGTGCAGAACCTGCTTGGAATTCTCTCTGCCTGCCCCTCTCTCTCTCTCTCTCTCTCTCTCAAAATAAATAAATCAACTTAAAAAAAAAAAAAAAGAACAAGGATCACCTATGCTTTGTTTACACATCTAACAGGATGCTAGTTTGCCTCTTTGATTTGAAACTCTCAGCAACAGAATTTGGCCATGCCATGTGACAAAATATGTTTTTTGCTTATATTTTCCAAATTTTCCTCAATAAACATGGATTGCTTTGAAATAGCTCTTTCTTCTCTAGAAATACTCATGCACAGATCTCTGTTCCCCCAATCACATGTGTCTTCCTGCAATTTGAGTTTATTTCCTTTGGTTTCTCTCACATCCTGCCCTCCCTCCCCCACCCCCATCGCAGACCTCTTGGTCTCATCAGCATTACACAGGAGAGAGGTCTACCTGCAAACTGGAGCCTTTTCAAAAGCAAACACACTGAAGGAAACATCTGTAACAACAAGCAACATCTAGAGCATATAAAGTTCTCCTAAGATATAGAAAAGCACTCAGACTCCACATGATAAAGAGCACAAATCAAACATTCATAGAAAAAGAGTAGCAAAGGGTGCCTGGGTGGCTCAGTCCATTAAGCATCTGACTTCAGCTCAGGTCATGATCTCTCAGTTTGTGGGTTCAAGCCCCACACCAGGCTCTGTGCTGACAGCTCAGAGCCTGGAGCCTGCTTTGGATTCTGTGTCTCCCTCTCTCTCTGCACCTCCCCCTGCTCATGCTCTGTTCTCTCTCTCTCAAAAGTAAACATCAAAAAAAAAAAAAAAAAGAAAGAAAAGAAAAAGAGAAGTAGCAAGATAACATGAGGAGATGGTTAAAGTTCATACCCAGTATGGGAATTTATTTTCAGGCAATAAACCAAAAGAAAACTTGTACGTAGATGTCTGTGCCAGTCCAATGTGTAAGAAACAATCCCATCTGTAACCTGTATGCTTGGTGGCAGGGTATGTGCAGATGAATGAATTAGATGGCACGTGGCCTAAATGGAACATTCAAAGGTCAGTAAAAATGATCATGAAAATTATAAGGCAACACAGAGAAACACTTGTAACATGTCAGATTTTAAAAGGTGGATGGCAAAATTACATCTGGACTGCAAAGACAACCACATGCATTATTCATATTCAATGCTAGAGTCTGAAAAGTAACACAGAAAAACCAAAAGAGCTCATCTGCTAAGGCAGCGGGAACTATAGAGGATACTTTTTCTGTCTTCCCATTTCTAATTCCATTGTAATACTGTTGTCCACACAAGGATGAAATAAAAGGCTATGCAATACTCTTCAAAGTGTCCATGATGTATGTAACTTTTCAAGCTTTAAAATGAGGATCAGAGAGGTGAGGGATGCTATGCAATTCTTCCTCCAGCAGAAGCCTTCCACAGTATTGCCTCTCGAACTTGAATGTGGCCTCTTGTCACATGTGGATTCAGTGGTTCTGCGGTGGGGCCCTCCAGTGGGGCAACACTGCTGGGCCATGGATCACACTTCAGAAAGCAGACTCCAGGTAGCCACCATTGCCCTTTGGCCGTTAGCTATTTTGTTTTGCTTTATTTTGTTTTACTATAGCCTTAATCCCAGGCTATGACACACTAACCGTAGAAGGCCCAGGGAAAGGCCAGCATGGGACTCAGGCACCCTGTCCACCTATTTGAGGCTACTCTTTTGTTGGCTCCTGCCACACAGTCTGGCTGTCCTGGGGGGAGTAAGGGATTCCTTTTAGGAAGCAGGCTGTGGTCTGAAGCAAGGAGTCACCACATTTCCCACTGGACCTTCTTCACACACTCTTGCTTTCAAGATGATTCTATCACAGTGGTTCTTTTTGGTCCAATTTCAAAAGGGTCCTCATCTGGAGAATGGGTCACCTGTGTCTACAGGATGGGAAGACCCAGGTCACATTCACCCAGGCATGGCACAGTCCCCCAAAGGAATCCTTAGGCCCCATTTTCATCAGGAACCCTTGTCAGCACTGAGCTTGGCATCATCAGGTACTCTCTTTGATGGAGTTAATTTGTGAATGAATGAGTAAACCAAAAAAGCTATGCAATAAATAACCCATTTAAATGAGCTTCTCTAGAGTGTCTCAGATTCGCTTTGAGGAGACACTCTATTTAGGGAGAGAAGTTACCTGCTCTTTCACTCAATGCCATGACTCTGAGGAACAGAGCTCCTACTGGGTCTCCAACAATGGCTCAGGATGTCTCCCACCTCCACCTGCCCTTTGAAACCACCACCACCACCCCCATTCATTCCATCCTATTCATCCATCCCTCAGGCTCTCCAACCCAAAGTCTGCATTTTTGCTCAAATTAGCATCTGGTACAGCACAAAAACAGCAAAACGTCAGGTCTTGCCCACTCCCCGTCATACTCTAAAGATAATGTTCTCTTTACGAGAACTTTGTCAGGGAAGTCATTTGTTACAGGGCGCAGTATGCCCTGTGTAGCCCACGTTAGTCCCTGTGGCGCCATCGCCACTGTTTGGCAATGAGTCCAACTCTGCCAAAGTGAAGAAGGCCAGCAGTGCTTGGGCTTAAAGCCCAGACCTTGGGCCCCGAGCCACCTGCCTTTGGGGGGAGCTCCCCACATCCACTCGTGCAACAGCAGTTTCTCTACATCCCAGAGCCCTCGGTGCAGGCACAACTGCCGTGAATGACAAGAACACCCCAAAAGTGAAGTCAACCTACATTTAATGGTCTTTAAAAAGAACAAAAGACATCAACATGCAAGTAACAGAAACCAGCAGCAAGTCATATGACTTATATCCCAAACACACGTCCTTAGTGTATAAACTCATGGACTCCTCTGGGGGAAAAAAAATACTAATTAAGGCTTTAAAAAATATAAAAGCATTTCATTGTCATTTGCCCACAGAATTGGCCAAACAGAAGTTCCTTTACACAAGTGTAATAGTCACATCTTCTTTATATATTCACAGAGGGGTGTTGTTTTTCTTTTGTTTTTGAAAAGCAGCTTTTCAAATGTAGCTATCAAAATATATGCTCACTTTGATACAGTTAAAAGAAAATAAAGTTATGCTTAAATCCATTGGCCTCATTAATATGCATTTCTTCTCCAAGACTTTGTCAAACCTTCAAATAATTATTTTCAAAATAGTTATTTACAGCTAATGGCCCATAATGCCAAGCCCCTGAGCTTTCAGAAAAGTGTCACTGGGATACAATGGTCCCTGTGAAATGCACGCAGGTCACTACCCCTTGTCACTGGGGCATCCAACCACTGCCTGCCACAGTATGCACTCCCCAGCAACCTCACAGCCTTGTCAATGTCCCATCAGCCTGAGGAAAAAAACCTGGTAGGGGGATGGTAGTCACACGGGGCCACCCCCAACCATGAACAAATCCAGCACAAAGAGGCTAGAGACTCAATCTCTTTTAGGTGGGAGGGGGGTACCTTCTGGAAGGCACTAGAATGTCCACATACCTGCTACATAACTGAATTAATGCAGAACTAAACATGCACTTGAACTATGGGCTTTGGCACCTGTGTGGGCAATACCAGAGTATCCTTTGCTCTCTGGGCCCCTCCACCCCCTTCCCTCTGGGGACAGCCAGAGTCCTACCTGCTCTTGGGGCCACTTTGGCCTCTCCTCTGGAGTTCTGGACTTGGTCTTGAAGCCTCTCTGGAGGTCTCCGGAGTGCTTGGCCTCAGGAGGGAGGTTCAGCGATTTGGGCCTTCCCTCATGTCTGCTAGGGCCGTGGCTGGCCTCACTGGGTGGGCAGGCCTCTGTGGAGTCCCCGGGCCCCGGCTCGGGTCCCCGCACCAGCGCGTGTTCAGGGCTGGCCTCACCGGCGCTGGTGATGCTGGTCATGCTCAGACTCATCTTGATCTCAGCCACGATCTGGTCGATGTCCTCCTCCTGGTCCTCCAGGTCCCCATCCCCACGCCTCGGGTGATAGGGGGAGGCAGTGCCCGTGTTCCCATTGGCCTCTGTGGGGTAGTAGTCCTGGTAGCCCTCTTCACTGGGACAGTAGTGGACACCTTCTTCCTGGTCCTGGGCCTCCAGGACGGAGGCCTCGTCCTCCGGGATGGGGAGGTGGCCGTCCCGGTAGTCCGGGCTGCCTTCGTTCCCGTGGCCATGCGGATGGGGGCCTGCCGAGTCCGTCCACTCCTCCACGGCCTCCTGGCACTCATCCGTCTCCAGGTGGCGTGTGCCATGGGCCAGGTACCCCTCCCCGTTGCAGTCCATGCCCTCCAGGTAGCTGTCATCCTCGGGGCAGTAGCGGATATAGTAGGTGATGCCCTCCTCCTCCTCGGGGAGGCCCTCATCATAATCCTCCTCCTCAGAGGTGTTGTTCACATAGTCGGAGCTGGAGTCCCCATCGGGGCTGTGGTCGTGGCACCCCTGGTCTGGGGGTGTGGGGCTCTCGGGTTGCAGGGTGGACAGCTCCAGGCCCTTGGGCACGTACTCTGCCAGGGGCAGCTCTGCGTCCTCACTCTCAGGCTCCTGGCCATGGGGGACGGGGCCAGGCCTCGCCCTGTGGTCCAGCATGCTGCTCGCCGTGCTCTGACGCTTCCGGTTGGCCATGGCAGATGCTCACACAGCCATCATCACCTGCAGGCAGCCACTGTGGGGAGGAACATTGAAGAGGACAGTCAGAACCCCACAAAACATGGCCGACCCAAGGCTCCCGCCAGGCTGCCAGCAGCAGGACCACGGGAGTGTTCCACCACCATGTTGTCTCAGAGCAAAGTTAATGCACATCTATTCAAATAATGTGATGTCCCCACTGCAGCTGACTCATTTGTGGAGAGCAACGAACGCATGCCCATGCCACAGAGAAGGGGGACATGCAGGGCTGAGGGGAAAGGAGGCAGGGGTGAGGCGAGGCACCTGCTATTCACCAGGATGACTGCCTCTTTCCCAGAACCTCACCGGCTCATTCATGACTTCTTAAGAATGCTCACCCCGTTTGGGTAGCCAAGGTGACAAGACAAGGAGTCATCAGATCAAGTTATTTTGTCTCAAAAAGCAAAAGAGAAGCTTTCATTCAGAAGACATGAGGAGGTCTAATGAGGAGGTAACACTACCTTCCAAGTCTAAATCCGCTGCTCCTCAAAGGCCTCAAGTCCCCTCCCCTACCAGCTGTCTCGCCCTCCCCAGTGCATAGAAGCCTCTCCTTCCTCCTAGCTCCAAACCAAGAGGATTCCCCAAGTGACCAGACTTGCCTGGGACTGTCCAGGCTGAGCCCCATACAGAGAAGCTGAACCTGAGCCCTAGCCTCACAGGCTCAGCAGGGTGAGGGTACAGGAGAGGGGGACGCCTGGGGGAGGACAGCACTGCCTGGCCATGGAGAGAGGGAAGAGGGTGTGGCCACAGCTTGCAGGATGTGGATCATGGTATCACGGGGCACTGCGAAGATCCTTTAAGTCCAAATGGGGGAGGTCCTGGGGTGCCTGGGTAGCTCAGTCTGTTAAGCGACCGACTCTTGATTTCAGCTCGGGTCATGATCTCAAGGTTCGTGAGTTCAAGTCCCGCAACGGGCTTCGCGCTGTGTACATCCTGCTTGGGATTCACTCTCTCTCTCTCTCTCTCTCTCTCTCTCTCTCTCTCTCTCTCTCTCTCTCTGCCCCTACCCCACTCGCTCTGTCTCTCTCTCAAAAGAAATAAATAAACTTTTTAAAAATGGAGAAGGACCTTACCCCACCCCCCAGGACTCTGCATTTTATCCCACAAACCACACAGAGTCATCAGGCAACTTTCAGCAGGTGCATGACACGCAGGATTCCTGTTTTAGTCTCATCTCTCTGAGCCCAGGGTGGAAGAGATGCTGGAGGACAGAGAGCTGCAGGGAGGGAGACCAGTGAAAAGTCTATTCCAGCTCTAGGGAATGTGAGGGGCCAGCATCAGGGAAAAGCCATAGGGGATATTCAAACGGATCATTAATGTTTTATCTCTTCAGCTGAGTGGTGACCCAGATGTTTGCTTTATTCTTTAAATGGTACTTTGACATTACTTATGCCTTGTTTTTGTTTACATCATAGTTCATTTATTTTTAAAAACTTCTTCCAGTGTCCAGAGAAGAAATGAGAGCCTGTACACATGAAAATAGTTACAATGGTAAATTTCATGTTATGTATATTTTACCACAATTAAAAAAAATTATTTTTAAGTGAGTGAGAGCTTAAGGCAGTGGAAATGAGAGAGGAGCTGTGGAAGCATTGGGCTCAGCAGGATTAGAGAGCAGAGACAGAGACTCTCATGCCAGTTCCTGCCCAGGCTCTGAGCTTCCCTGGCTATACATCCTCTTTCTTCTACCTTATCTCCCCCTAAAAGTCCTAAACTAAAGACCCTTTGCATTCTGTATTCCCCAGAGCACCCATACAGCATTTTGCTTATAGTGGTGACTAAAACACATTTTTCTATGAGACTGGGTTTACCAGATGGCCACAGTCACAGCATTATGAATATTCCCCAAAGAACGGAAGAGATAATTATTTCATCTGTCCAGACACTCAGAGTGCAAGCATCATTACTGATTGAGCCACATGCTTCTGACATGTGAATTCACTCCAAGAAAATTTCCTATTACAAGAGGCTCATGAATGTCTTGGTAGCATCACTAGATGCTGAAAGATTCACAGAGCCTTCTCCAGAGCAGCCCACGGACTAGAAAGATACCCCACCAGGAATATTATCACTGAGATGGACGCTGTAGGGTATGAATGTCCTCACAAGTTACCCCATCCCCAAGCCCCAAAACTGACAGGATAATCCCAGATATTTATTCCCAGGTAGGGATCGAGGTGCTCAGTGTTCACTATAATACAGGTGACCAGAGGATGCATCAAAAGCACTGACCTGCCTCACAGCCATTTATCATTTCACAACAGACCTCTTACCTGCACAAAGGATAGCTAACCACCAGGGACATGCATATGCTGTAGGACTGACGGAAGGAACTTGGCAACCACCTTTTTGTGGACACAATCTCTAGAAACAACCCCCAAAATGGTTCCTAAAGCATGCAGTGAATGCAGTGGCTAAGAGATGGCCAGATTCCTACACTTTGAGAGTCAGGATGGTCAAAGGCAAATGGAGCTGGTGGTCAGTTGCCCCTGAACACTCAGTTCCTATTCCTTGGGAGTAACTCTATCTCTATATCTCCCCAGGTCATACACATCCACATCCTTGTTAACAAACAAACTAAGGTACACCGTACCTCTTAACTTCAGATTCCATCTTAACCTCAAATTCTATGTCATTTGAGGGATAAAATCTGTATGCAAATACAGACGTGTGTATGCCCACATCTACATATGACACCATCTAGGCCAATATAAGACTCAAAGATGAAAGTACATATATTACAGTAATGTGGGGCAGTCCCTAATCCCATAAATAATTTACCCAAGCAATCTACAATGTGAGGCTACTCCAGCCAAAATTTCAACAGAATATTGGGGAAACTGTGACCCAATAATTCTTAGGTTCATTTGGAAGAATAAATTCGTGAAAATAGCTCAGAAAGTTCTAAAAATGACAGTAATTAAGAACTTGCCTTATCAAGTATGTAAATATACTCTGAAGTTTGGGGCCTGAACCCATGACCCTGAGATCAAGACCTGAGTCGAGATCAAGAGTCAGATGCTTAACCAACTGAGCCACGCGGGCACCCCCGTTTATTCAAGACTTAAAAGGTCTTTCAACAGCATTACAGGATTCTTCATAGCAAGTTTATTCTTAGATTTTATTATTTTCTGGTGGCTGTAGTGTCTGCCATTATATATTTACCTGGCTATTGTTGGTACATAGAAAAATATCTATATTGATCTTGCAAAAGTCCATGTTCAAATTCTAATAATTTTTAGTTGGTAATTTTGTTTCTCTCATTTCCAGCATTTTATCACCTTGTCTGGATGCACTGCCCTGGAGTGCTACTACACAGTTAAATGGCGGAGCTACTAAAAGACAGCCTTGACTTACTCTTAATTGCAATGAAAATGTCTTTCTTTACTTCTTACCAGGGCCAGTCCAGGATAAAGCACATATGGCACTCACCTCAGTCATGAAATTTAACAGGGAAGGGGCCCCTGGGTGTCTCAGTCAGTTAAGTGTCCAACTCTTGGTTTCAGCTCAGGTCATGATCTCCCAGTTTGTGAGTTCAAGCCCCATGTCAGGCTCTCTGCCCCCCTACCCCACGTTTCTCTTTCTCTCAAATAAATAAATAAACTTTAAAAAAAAAGAACAAAATTTAACAGGGCAACAAAAAAGAGACTAGTTTAATACAATACTTTAAAAAAAACTATGCAAAAGTAGATGATAAAAAATACCAACATGTTAAATAGAGACAAGATCAGTATTATTGATTTTTATCTTTGCCTCAGGTTCCCATAGGGCTCCGGCTGGACACTGTGAATGATCCAGTTTTTCAAAAGTTTTCACCATGAAATACCATGCTAGTTGTTGGCTTTTCTAGAGTTTGATAGAGTGGACCTTCTTATCCGGTTCTCTTTTCCATGGATACAAATGGAAAGGGACCCACAACAGAATCCTGGACGGCAGCAGCCGCATCTTTGAAGGTCTGCAGAATTACATTTAACCTACCGGGGCACTTTTGGTATAAGAGAAAGAACCCTCCTATTAAAGATGAAGACAGAAGGTCTGTGTTTAAATTCAGACCTCCATTTGCTGTCAGGCCTTGGGCAAGATATTTAACAGAGCGATGGTCTTCTGCCCTTGGTAAATTGGAAATGATAGCACCTGCCTTCAGGGCTTGAAGTGGGTTAAATAGGAAAATAACCAGCGGAGGCCTCAACTCCTTAACGTTTGTTTTTTCCTACTATATACAGGGAACTGAGGAAAATTTTAAATGAAATGTGAACGGAGAGAATGCCTGACAAGGTGTGTGTCTTGGGTGGGTGATGGGAACTCTGCCGACACAGCTAGCTGGAAATGGCTGTTGTCAAGTGACAGTTACCCTGGCCAAGGACATAATGTGCATGTCTGCAACAGGACATAGTTACCTAAAGGCAGGACTGCAGGAAAGGAGGAGGTGTTGGGGAAAGCCAAGAGCTGCTCCCCAAAGCAGTGGTTCAGTCACTGTGTTGGGTAGAAGGCCCACCTGAGGAGTATGCAGGTTCATGGGCTCGAGATTCTGAGCCGGTGAGCCAAAAGCCAGGCCTAGAGCTGCAGGTGGTTCTGATGTCTGGGGCTCTAGGACTGCACTCCGGGAACGTTCCAGAATGGATTTGACCTCCTTGCCAATAAAATACAAGGCCTTTCCCTAGATGCCCAGGCCATCATGCTCCACGCATTCTCTATTCCTTTTCAAGATCCAACTCCTGGGTCACCTATACTCCCTGCCAGTATGACAAAGGTGGGCGGCCTGGTTCCACAAGGGCTATTCAGAGAATAGCAGACACCTCCCAGACCAGGAAGGTGTGGTAAAGTCAAAGGGATGGGAGAAGGAAAGGTGGGGCAAAAATATCCGTGAAGCAAAGTGGTTCCTGAAAAAAAAGGAGTTCTGAGTTTATAATATCCAGTGTAGTCCAATAAAGGTGTGTTTGAAAGCACAAGGCACTAACACACTGCCTTTGCATGGGAGGGCTTGCAGCTCGATGACAAAGGATTCCAGTTATAACACCTCAGTGACAAGCAGCTTTTTCAGCACCCTTCATGTCTACAGGGAGGTCCCACACAGCTGCCAAACCTCACCTTCCTGGGCCCCAAGATCATAGGCAACATCTCATGGAAAGATCTGCAGTCACTTCAGTGCATTCTCCTTCTGGGGGTGCAACTGTTTCAAGGGGACAGCTGCCCTGTAGGAGGCTATGAGGAGCTTCACTCTCCTTGGGAGAGGGGAGGACACGTGACTAATCTTAGCATATCATTTGTTAAACAAACACGGGCAGATTTTTGTACCCAGAGGTGACAGCTTCTCGGGGCATGATACTTCCCAGAGATAAGGATCACAATTTGTTCTGTGGTGTATTTAAATAGGGAATATAGAGAAGAGATACTCTCTCATAGCTGTTCCATCCACAGACAGCCACCGTTGATTTTGTCCTGTATTGCCTTCCATTCTCTTTTCTATACATCTCTTTTGTGTGGCTGAAGTCTTGCTGTAAACACTGCCATGTTCTCCTCTCCTAACATAATATATAAGCAGTGGGAACTCTCTATAATTATGATTTTAATGGCTACATAGTATTTCCTGGCCGAATAGACAGAATCTAACTATTCTCTATTGATACATGGATGGTGTCCTATTTTTATATGATAAATAATGTCCTGATGGTTCCCCGAGGATATACTCTAGGCCTTTTACCCCCTTTTATCCAGAATCCTTTAAACTTTCCTCCAATCCGAGGTCCAGGTTCTCAGAAAAACTCCAGGAGGACTGTGGCCAGGAGAGAGTTAACCACCCCTACCAGGGGCTGGGTGGTTTCGCATGGGAACATGTGAACAAACATATTGAGGTCCTCTGCTTCTGATTAATCATATTAAAGATAAATCCTTCACAACAGACCATCTGGAAAGCAATTCAAATGTACAGAAGAAACACGATTACCTGCTATGCATCCAAGAAAATGAAAATGAGGCCCTGTGTCCAGACTCAATTAATTCTAGAACAGCAAGCACATAAATCAGTAGAAAATGCAGACCCTGATTCAGTGCTTACCACTCTCCTCCTGAAACATGCTAATGAGATGTGGGAAATAAAGGCTTATTGTCAACAATGAAGAGCCCCAGTGTCCTTATTCTAAACCACATTTTTCTTGTGCATGGGAAAACAACATTAGCCAGTTCTTAGAAGCACTACTAATACAGCAGACCAAGATGAAAAAGAGTGATTTGGTGGCCACCCTACAGACCAGGTAAAAATGTTATCATACAAATGAGATATTTACTCAACCAAATGGCCACTGCCCACGATCTTGTTCCTCAGTTCAGTCTCACAGGTTGTAAAGATAATAGCCTTTTCTTCCCTTTCAAGAATTTAGTTGTTTTGACCACACACAATCTGAGTTTACACAGCCCTAGAGTACACCTGTATAATCAGTTCAAGCCACCCAGGCAAAAGTCATCAATAATTTCCCCAAAACCAGGCTGAGTTCTAACACTGTCACACAAGACACTGCAACCTAGTTCAGCTCACACAGGGATATGCTTCTCTTTGAAAACTGGCAGGAGGGGCGCCTGGGTGGCGCAGTCGGTTAAGCATCCGACTTCAGCCAGGTCACGATCTCGTGGTCCTTGAGTTCGAGCCCCGCGTCAGGCTCTGGGCTGATGGCTCAGAGCCTGGAGCCTGTTTCCGATTCTGTGTCTCCCTCTCTCTCTGCCCCTCCCCCGTTCATGCTCTGTCTCTCTCTGTCCCAAAAATAAATAAAAACGTTGAAAAAAAAATTTTTTAAAAAGAAAACTGGCAGGAAATAAAGGGCAAAAATGTCGAACCTTCAATAATAGGCTCTTAGTTAAGCCAATGTTAGCACATCCACAAGACAATTATGCAGCGATTAGAGTATTTACAAAGAGTTTATCATATAAAATGCGTTATTATAATTTATTCACAACCAAATAAACATAGAATAAACTGTGAAGAAATACATTCAAACACCAGCAAGGGTTTCCTTTGAGCAATGGTGCAAAAATTGTATTTACTTCCTTTCCTTCTTCGTTTCTGAGTATGGTACTTCTATAGACTAGTAACATATAAAAAGACAAGTACCATGGAGTACAGCCCTCTACAGCCACAGCTGCCAAGTGATACTTCTGCATAGGAAGGGCGTAGGTCTCAGCATCCCTTGAAAGAATCCTGGGATGCGGGTGAGGACTGATTTGTTCCATCTGGGCCTTTCAGTATGCCAGGATATCTGCCCCACTGCATCCTTCAGCTCAGAATGAGCAAAGGGGATGATCTAACCCTGAAATACAATTTAAAAATGCTGTCAGCCCTTCACCAATGGCAAGTCCCCAGGAGCTGGTATTTGTATCCCACAATGTAATCTACACCTGAAACCAGCATTCACACCATAATGCATGGTAGTATGGTACCCATGTGTATGTGTGGGCCAGCAGACACTGCTCTTGTTAGTTACCCCTAATTGTAAGAAGTGAACTTGCTCCCACAAGAACTCCCGGAAGTGTTTGGCTTACCCAAGTCAGCGCCTGTTCTTAATTTGCATTCAGGAGGAAATCAAGGGTCTGGATAAGAAGGCAATGAAACACGAAAATTATTCGCAATATGCTTGAGAATGTTGAGAAAAACACATAATGTCTGCATTTGCCAAGGCCTTGTGCCAGGAAGGACATTCTAAACACATCCTTTACCAAATCCATCCTCAGAGACAAAGGACTCAGTACCCCCAGAGAAAGCAGCCACAAGACCAGAGAGAAAACCAGAGTCGTTTGTGCTGGCTGTCCAGCTATTTTTGTATTTTCCTAATCACTTCCAAACACACGCATCACTCACTGTGCAGATTTAAAATAAGCCATTATGGGCTGAACTGTGTCCCCTCCACCTCCAAATTTATACCTTCATGTCCTAACCCCCAGTGGCTCAGAATGTGGCCTTGTTTGGAAATGGTCATTGCAGATGTAATTAATTAAAAGAAGGTCATTAGGGTGGGTCTGAATTCAATATGACTGATGTCCTTATATAAAGAGGAAATTTGGAGACAGACCTACACAGACCTACATCATGTAAACATCACCAGAAGCTCTGAGAGAAGCAGGGAACAGATTCTCCCTCACAGGAACCAATACCACAAGCACCTCCATCTTAGACTCCTGGCCTCTGAAACTGTGGAATAATAAATTCCTGTTGTTTAATGCCACCCAGTTTGGGCTACTTTGTTACAACAGCCCTAGCAAACCAATATGATCCATAAAGATTATGTGTACATTACTCAAAGGAACTCCTTTGTTTTTTCATCTTCTGGAGAATTCTCCAGCATGTAATCAGGGATGTGTTTCCACCTTGAGTCTGACCATTGTGTCAATTATTCAAGTGTCCTTCCTTGCCTTTCCACCATATGCATTTTAGAATCATCTTATCAATACCTTTAAGTTTATTTATTATTTTAAGAGAGAAAGAGAGAACGTGCATGTGTGCACAAGTCGGGGCAGGGGACAGGCAGAGAGAATCCCAAGCAGGTTCAGCACTCTCAGTGTGTATCCCGATTCAGGGCTCAAACCCATAAACTGTGAGATCATGAGCTGAGCCCAACTGAGCCACCCAGGTGCCTCTAATACCTGTATTTTTAAAAATCTTGCTGAGAATTTAATTGGCAGTGCATTAAATCTATAGATCAACTTGGGTACAATTAATCTCTAAACTATACTGAACTTTCCAATGCATAAATATATCTTTCCGTTATTTAGGTCCTCTTTGATTTCTCTTATCAGTACTTGTAGCTTTTGGCCTACAGTTTTTGTACACGCTTTGTTGGAATTATATATATTTCTTTTGTCTTTTTTTGGTGCATTGTAAATGTTCTTTTTTACTCACAATTGCTTTATTTATATAGTATAGAAATTTAACTGTTATATAGTGAACTTGCTAAATTCATCTATTTATTTTAGCTTTCTGTAGATGCCATTGGATTTTGCAGACAATGATGAAGTCTGCAAGTAAGAATTGGTTTTATGTATTCTTTTGCAATCTACTTCCCTTTTATTTCTTTTCTTTGCCTTACCACACTGGTGAGGACATCTGGTATGATGCTAAATAGGAGATATGACAGCCACCAGACCTTGCCTTGTCCCTGATCTTGGTGGAAAACATTCGATCTTTCACCACTCGTATGATCTTAGCTGTAAATATTCTGTAGATGTCCTCTTTCAGATTGAAGAGGTCTCCATTCCTGTGTGCTGAGTGTTTTTTAAATCATTAATGAATGTTGAATTTTGTCAAATGCTTTTTTCTACCCCTACTGAGATGCCCTTGTGGTTTTTATTCTCTATTCTGCATAACACACTGGCTTAGGTTTGACTTTCGAAGCAGTCTTGCATTCCTGAGCTAACCCCACTTGGCCATAATGTATTATTGTTAAGTATTGCTGGATTTACCTTGCTCATATATTATTGAAGCTTTTTCTACCTCTACATTCAGAATTATGTCAAATTACTGTGCATTCAAGCTTTGACCTCCATGCCAATGGTGTTGCTTTTTATTCTGTCCAGAGTTTTTAGTTCTAATGAATGAGACAGACAGGCTTCAGTGGGCTTAATCTTGGCCAGCACCATATATCCTCCATTGATCTGCTCATAGATTTTGAAAGGTACATTAAGTAAAAACCTACTTATTTTTATTTTGTTCAATTCATCAAACATGTACAACTGCAATCAATGATACTGGCTCAGCCTGCTATCATCAGCACCATCAGCAGCAGAGAAGCCAGGCTGGAGGCAAACAGACAACTTGTACCGTCCCAGGGTCCTCAGTCCCAGCTGCATGTTAGAATCACCCTGGGGAGCTTTTAAAAACTATCATTCCTGGGGGCGCCTGGGTGGCTCAGTCGGTTAAGCATCTGACTTCCGCTCAGGACATATAATATCTCATCTCATATATCCTCATATAATATCAGGACAATAATGATCTCATGGTTCATGAGTTCAAGCCCACATCGGGCTCTGTGCTGACAGCTTGGAGCCTGGACTCTGCTTCAGATTCTGTGTCCCCCACCCCCACCCCTCCCCCACTTGCACTCTCTCAAGAATAAATAAAAATTAAAAACCATCATTCCTGGACCTGTCCCAGTCCCATGAAGTCAGAATTTTGGGGTGAGGCCCTGATATCAGTATTTTGACTATCCCAGTGACTGAAATATGGCCAAGGCTGAGAGCACTGAATTGGAAATATTGAAAGTATGGTTGATGGCCCTTCCAGGAAGACCCTATAACCCTCAAGGTTCACAGTCTCCAGATAAGAAGCTCTGGGCCAGGAGAATAAGGGGCAACCGTGTAGGGAAAGGGAGCTTCATGTTGCTGAAGGGTTGGCCGTAGCCTCTCCTCTACCACCCACTGCTGCAGGCATCTGAGTCTTTGGGGCCTTTGTCTAATAACACATACAATCTCTAGGGCTCTCCTGACCCTGGTCCTTCATAGCCATCTTCCCCTTGGTCCTCAGGGAAGCAATGCTGCTCTTCAGCACAGGCCCTGACACACACAAAGTGGCTTTCTCTTTTACACCGTGGCATGAAGCTGAAATAAAGTGATATGTTTAGAGGACATTTTTAAGACTGGGGATCTCCCTGCTTCTACCTCCTACTTTTGCCAATAAGGTTCAATCAGCTCCAGCTCCTTCTAGAAAATGCACACAGGCAGGAAAGGGGCTAGGAGGGAAGTGTGCATGAGGCCCCTAGGGCCCCCAAAGCAGACAGGCGTCTAGGGCTTCCTTCCCTTAACACAATGCTTTAGCACTGGCCTGGGGGCTCCAATTACAGGACTGAGATGCTGGACTGTCAAATTTTCAAAGTAAAGCTTTGCTGATTTGGCTCATCATTGTATAAACAGGATATGAAACCAACCTCTATCATGGAAAGATGTCAGTTTCCAAAGCTAAACCATCCAAGGATAACCTGCGATTTAGATTTCCGTACCTCTGACCTCCTCCCCAGCTGGGGTCCTCTTAGTTCTCAAGTATCCCTCTGAAGCTTTGGTCACTTGGAGCTGGAAAAGGGGGTTCCCCAGGGCTGTTGGAGAGGGCAGTGCCTGGAGAACAGCTCTGTGGGAAGCCACAGTTCACTACTACCAAAACCAAGGGGGTCTTAGAATTCAGAAAGTACTGGGCAGAGGCTGTCAAAGCACAGGGCCAGCCATCACAGTGCCAGCAGCCCTGGCCAGAGCAGAGTGCCAGCAGCTGGCCCAGAGATGGTAGTTGGAGCACAGATCCAGCACAAGACATAGGAGCCCAGGATCCATGGGGAAGGACAGCCATTCCAACAGGAAGAGACAAGAGTCCCACTCACTCTGGCACTGATTTCTCCCCAGTCCTAGCTCATTCAAACAGGAAATAACCAGGCCAGAGAGGTACCATCCCTGCCTGCCTTGGGCCCTCACCCACAAGGGGTGCCTATACACCCTCCTCTCCTGTGAGGCTCCCACCCCAGTTCCAGAAAACTAGTGAGGCACCAGCTCACTAGTGATGGCCCACCTGTGATCTCACACAATTTTTCATTCACTTCACCCTTCTGGCAAGCCCCCCCAAGCCATCTGGTTGGCCTTCTGGAACATTCTTTAACTCTCTGCAGATGGTGCCGACACACCCACCTGGTTCATAAGTCAATGGAGGCAGGGGCTGGGTCTTGTATTTGGGCGTCCTCCAGTGCCTAGGAAAAGGGGCTCAATGAGAGCGGCTGAAAGGGTGTAAACGAAACTCGATGCGGAGATGAAGCTCCGGAAATGGATATAAATTGTCGGCTACTCAATCACTTTGTCAAATGATTATCTTCTGAATAAAAGATCTCCCACAGGAATTTCTTTAAATAGCCAGCTTCTCCTGGCTCATTTAAAATGACTTAACTTTATTTATGTATAACTCTTTTACAAATGTTTCCACTGTGGGAAGCAGGGAACTTGGGTACTTAGCGGAAGCTAGGGAGGTGTTGCAAAAGAGAAGATGCACAGTCGCCTGTGGGCCTGTGGCCACCCCTCCTCAGGGGTGCACGGTGGTCTCCATGTCCCCGGGCCCCCCACACAGGTTCCGGAGCTCGGAGTAAGAAAGCCCCTCATCCTTTGCTGGGGAAAAGCCAGCTCCACCCCATTCCCCAGTTTTGGGGGTCTGCTGACAAGCAGCTCACCAGATTTCTCCAGAACTGCTCCCAGCCACCTCCTGGGTTGAGCTGTTAATCCACCCTCCTAGGGGACATTTTGATCCTTTCCACAAGATACCCAGGATACCTTTTTCTCCTAAGTAACATTTTCTTCCCCTAGAAAAGTGTGGTAAACAGAGAGACGGTGGGTATTTTCAAATTAGGGCCCTGGCTGTAGCTTTTCAAGACAAAAATAAAAAACAGTATCTGGTGGTCGCGAGGCTGAAGCAAAGCAGCCAAGTGTGGCTGGCAGGTAATGGAAAAGTCTGGGGGCAGAGGCTCACAGCTGTCAGAACTCCCGAGTAAGGGGCAGGATGGCCCCTGGCAATGGCCCCGAGCACTTCTCCAGCCTCCTAGGGCCCCTGGGGTGTCCCAGATGGTGTAGCCAGGGCAAGAGGGCAGGGGCCCCCAGAAGCTTCTGGGCCTTGGCCTCCAACTGGGGACAAATACCCCAGAGCTGCCCTGGGTTTGGGGGCTCCAGAGCCCTGCCTCCTTTGTCCCCACATGGCATCTCTGGGCTGCTTTGCTTCCTGACAGTCCCTTCACAAAGTGGCCCTCACACTTTAAGTCACTGCGGTTAATGGAGAGATTAGTAAAATCCAGAGTGCCACACCCCACTCTCAGTGCTTCTGATTCAGGAGGTCTGGGGTAGGACTGAGAATGTGCATTTTTAGCAGGTGCCAGGTAAGGGTGATGCTGCTGGTCTGGGGCCAAATGTGAGGAACCACATTTGGTGAGACGCCAGGCCCCCCTGTCTCGCCTTCAGCACCTGCATCTCTGGAATCTATAATAAAAACCCCAGGAAAAGTAGCGTAGCAGGTTCCAGATCTGAGAGGGGCTAAAATGCCATCATCACAGTATGCCCCTGAGGCCTCTCTTCTCAAGGTAAGGCCCCCAGTCCCACCACCCTAAGCATGAAAGAGAAAACAAGATTTCAAGGCCACACTCACCCATTTAACAGGCCTGCAGATTCCTGAGCTCACAGGAGCCCCTGCTGGAGATAACAGCCGATTCACCCTTTCCTGCCAAAATCTGAGTAAATACACCTAATTGCTCTCTCAGGCTGTTGATGAACCTATTTTTCAACACCTGATGGCTATTTATTACAATTATTCTAATTATCCCTCAACTGTAATCCATTAAATGTTCATTCACTACTTCACTGGCAAATCCTCACTGCTCAGCTCCTCTGGGTCATGGGCTCCTAGCAGTGAGGGAAGGTCAGTGTCCCCAGGTGACAAGGCCCAACAACCAACGCGGAGTCAGCCTATGGCCTCATAACAAGCTTCAAGAGCAGAATGGAGGTCGCATGCCCTCCTGGAAGTCAGGGCTCCAGAACCAAGCTTTACTGACACCCCTATCCAGAGCTGAACACTCACTGCAACCCTCAGCTATCTGAGGCTACAGTCCATATAGGAACTTCTACATGAGTCCAGCAATTTCCATGAAAGTCAACCCAGTCATAAGATCCAGTGTCTGAATGCAGATGGCAGCCGGGCAGAGGCACCACGGCAGGAAGAACCTCCTTGGGAGCCTGTGTGTATAAAGTGATCTCTATTCCAGCCAAGTTTTCCATCTTGTCACTGCAGTTGAAAAACGATGGCCAAGAATCCAAAGTGACAACACAGCAAGAGGATCCACTTTGGTGGTTCTCGAATCGTGGCTCCTGGACCAGCATTGTCGGCATCACCTGGGGAGCTTGTCACAGATGAAAACTCTTGGCCCCAGACAGACTGAAACTCAGGGTGTGGCCCAGCAATCTGTGTTTTCTGATGCATGCTCAAGTCTGAGAACCACTACCCCTCATTACTGTGAATTTGGATTTAGAGCAGCTGTGCCCCAAGAATTTATAGGGCAGCCGAAGAAAATGTGCACTAGTTCTAATCATGCTTCGCTCTTCAAGGCAAACAAATGACATACATACATCCTTCTTAACACTTTTTTTTCATATAGCCTTCATCAGAGTGGTTGGAATCTGTCCTGAAACTTAAAGGAACTCCAAGCCATTCTTTGTTAGCTACTAAACATGATAGCAATCCGTGGGTGTGTAATAAAGAACTTGGCTGGCCCACATCCCTGGTTCCTGGGAAGGAGCCTCCAAACACTTGGGATTCCTGAGTGGTAGGAATGTCTTATCAGGTGAGCTTCCCTTTATCTGATTCCTGTCACACTTCCATGCTGGGAGGAGAACACATCCCTGACGACTACAGAAGCTTCCTGTTTTGGAACCCTCCCAGTCTTTGTCCTGTGTGTCTCTTGGCTGGTTTGGACTTGTATCCTTTTGCTATAATAAAACTGTCATTGTGAAGTATAGTGCTTCCTGAGTTATATGAGTCATTCTAGCAACTTACCGAACCTAAGAGTGGTCTTGGGAATCCCCCAAAATTGTAGTCAGCTGGTAAGAAATGAGATAGTCCTGGGGACCTGAGGACAATAGAATGTGGCTAACCTTGGGTGGCTGCTTAAACAGCTCCCTATGTACAGGGCATGTGCAGAAACAAAAACAACCTTTAGGAAAGGCCATGGCCCCCAAGGAGCTTCCAGCCTAGCTGGGGGTGATAGGACATGAGTAGGAGGCAAAACAAACAAAAAAACAAAACAACATCCAAAAATGCTAAACATTTGCAAAATGGTTAAGTAAACAGTTACACCCATACAATGGATCACTTGCAGCCATTTAAGGTGGTAGAAGGTCTCAGACCCATGTGCACATTAGCGTTCTCTGGACAGTGTTTTTAAAATGCCAATGCCCCACAGTCAAAGCATCTGATTTAATTGTCAACAAGGAAAAAAAAGGGTGGGAAGGGGGAGGAACACTGTATATGATCTCTCTCTCTCTCTCTCTCTCTTACTATTCCGCCTTCCTCCAAAGAAGTTTCAGATGCTCACTGAGTCTATTCTCTTCTTCGTGTTTTTCTGCATCTTACACATATTTGGCGATAAACACGCTGTGATGGTTAATTTTATTTTTATTTTTTTTTAATTTTTTTTTAACGTTTATTTATTTTTGAGACAGAGAGAGACAGAGCATGAACAGGGGAGGGGCAGAGAGAGAGGGAGACACAGAATCTGAAACAGGCTGCAGGCTCTGAGCGGTCAGCACAGAGCCTGACGCGGGGCTGGAACTCACGGACCGTGAGATCATGACCTGAGCCGAAGTCGGACACTTAACCGACCAAGCCACCGAGGCACCCCTGTGATGGTTAATTTTATAAGTGTCAACTTGACTGGGCCATGGGACACCCAGATATATGGTTAAGTGTTATCTCTGAGTGTGTCTATGAGGATGTTTCCAGAAGAGATTAGCATCTGAACTGGTGAACTGGTGCCCCAACATGGGTGGGCATCATTCAACTCGCTGACGGTCTGAATAGAACAAAAAAGCAGAGGAAGGATGGACTGGCTTTCTGCCTGAATGATCTTTTTCTGCCTTCAGTGCTCCTGACCCTCAAGCCTCCACACCTTCAGACTTGGGATAGAATCTCTACCATTGTGTCTCTGGCTCTTAGATCTTTAAGTTACTCTACTTACTGGCTTTCCTGGGTCTCTAGCTTACAGACGGGGGATCACAGAACTTCTCAGCATGTGTGTATGTCTTGTTTCTCTGGAGAACCCTGACTCATACTTATGTAATCAGAACAAAATGAATCTCCTAAGGCAGTGATAGAAAGGGTGTCTTGCCAAAATTCAGCATCCTTTCTTAATAAAAACCCTTGAGAAAGTTGGGATAGAGGGAACATACTTAAACATCATAAAAGCCATTTATGAAAAGCCCACAGCTAACATCATCCTCAATGGGGAAAAACTGAGAGCTTTTTCCCTGAGATCAGGAACACGACAGGGATGCCCACTCTCACCGCTGTTGTTTAACATAGTGTTGGAAGTTCTAGCATCAGCAATCAGACAACAAAAGGAAATCAAAGGCATCCAAATTGGCAAAGATGAAGTCAAGCTTTCGCTTTTTGCAGATGACATGATATTATACATGGAAAATCCAATAGACTCCACCAAAAGTCTGCTAGAACTGATACATGAATTCAGCAAAGTTGCAGGATACAAAATCAATGTCCAGAAATCAGTTGCATTCTTATACACTAACAATGAAGCAACAGAAAGACAAATAAAGAAACTGATCCCATTCACAATTGCACCAAGAAGCATTAAATACCTAGGAATAAATCTATCCAAAGATGTAAAAGATCTGTATGCTGAAAACTATAGAAAGCTTATGAAGGTAATTGAAGAAGATGTAAAGAAATGGAAAGACATTCCCTGCTCATGGATTGGAAGAATAAATATTGTCAAAATGTCAATACTACCCAAAGCTACCTACACATTCAATGTAATCCCAATCAAAATTGCACCAGCATTCTTCTCGAAACTAGAACAAGCAATTCTAAAATTCATATGGAATCACAAAAGGCCCCAAATAGCCAAAGTAATTTTGAAGAAGAAGACCAAAGCAGGAGGCATCACAATCCCAGACTTTAGCCTCTACTACAAAGCTGCCATTATCAAGACAGCATGGTATTGGCACAAAAACAGACACATAGACCAATGGAATAGAATAGAAACCCCAGAACTAGACCCACAAATGTATGGCCAACTAATTTTTGACAAAGCAGGAAAGAACATCCAATGGAAAAAAGACAGTCTCTTTAACAAATGGTGCTGGGAGAACTGGACAGCAACATGCAGAAGGTTGAAACTAGACCACTTTCTCACACCATTCACAAAAATAAACTCAAAATGGATAAAGGACCTGAATGTGAGACAGGAAACCATCAAAACCCTAGAGGAGAAAGCAGGAAAAGACCTCTCTGACCTCAGCTGTAGCAATCTCTTACTCGACACATCCCCAAAGGCAAGGGAATTAAAAGCAAAAATTAATTACTGGAACCTTATGAAGATAAAATGCTTCTGCACAGCAAAGGAAACAACCAACAAAACTAAAAGGCAACCAACGGAATGGGAAAAGATATTTGCAAATGACATATTGGACAAAGGGCTAGTATCCAAAATCTATAAAGAGCTCACCAAACTCCACACCCGAAAAACAAATAACCCAGTGAAGAAATGGGCAGAAAACATGAATAGACACTTCTCTAAAGAAGACATCCGGATGGTCAACAGGCACATGAAAAGATGCTCAACGTCGCTCCTTATCAGGGAAATACAAATCAAAACCACACTCAGATATCACCTCACGCCAGTCAGAGTGGCCAAAATGAACAAATCAGGAGACTATAGATGCTGGAGAGGATGTGGAGAAACGGGAACCCTCTTGCACTGTTGGTGGGAATGCAAATTGGTGCAGCCACTCTGGAAAACAGTGTGGAGGTTCCTCAGAAAATTAAAAATAGACCTACCCTATGACCCAGCAATAGCACTGCTAGGAATTTACCCAAGGGATACAGGAGTGCTGATGCATAGGGGCACTTGTACCCCAATGTTTATAGCAGCACTCTCAACAATAGCCAAATTGTGGAAAGAGCCTAAATGTCCATCAACTGATGAATGGATAAAGAAATTGTGGTTTATATACACAATGGAGTACTACGTGGCAATGAGAAAGAACGAAATATGGCCCTTTGTAGCAACGTGGATGGAACTGGAGAGTGTGATGCTAAGTGAAATAAGCCATACAAAGAAAGACAGATATCATATGTTTTCACTCTTATGTGGATCCTGAGAAACTTAACAGAAACCCATGGGGGAGGGGAAGGAAAAAAAAAAGAGGTTAGAGTGGAAGAGAGCAAAGCATAAGAGACTCTTAAAAACTGAGAACAAACTGAGGGTTGATGGGGGGTGGGAGGGAGGGGAGGGTGGGTGATGGGTATTGAGGAGGGCACCTTTTGGGATGAGCACTGGGTGTTGTATGGAAACCAATTTGACAATAAATTTCATATATTGAAAAAAAAAAGAAAGGGTGTCTTGAACCATTCATTGATTCTTTTGCTTATTCAGATTTAGCACTTCCTGTACCAGGCACCCAGGTCAACTGCGCTGGGGATGGAGTCCTTGCCCTTCAGAATACCCACTGTGAGGGGTGCGTGGGCAATAAGGGTCTGAAACAAACCCCACTGGCACTGGGGTTCCTAGAAAGGCAGGTGTCCCAGCCACACAGCACTACAGATGTGGGGGCCCTCCCAACAGAAATGGAACTTGAAGGACATAAGACTTTGCAGGGGAGTGCAGACAGCAAGAGGAAAGAAGGCAGGGATGGATCACCAGTGACACCAACAATGGAAAGGGTCGTTCTGCATTGGGGCTAGTCACTGAGATCATATATCCAGTTGGGCTCTATATCACTGGCCCTAAACACTCTGATTCATTAGAAAATTTCAGCATTCCCAATTACCCAAAGCTCATCCAGGTTGAGAACCATGGATTTAAGGGCAGGGAAAGATGTGGTTGGTGAAGAAGACTGTAAGACCATTCCTGCTGCCAGGAGAGAGGTGTTACCACATAAACCAAGGAAAGAGGACATCAAGAGGCAACATCAGGTCAGGAAAGCTATAAAATAGGAGCAGGCCCCAAGCAGCGGATGCAGGTCTTGTCAAGCCCTGGGTCACAGATCACCCTTCTGCAGCCTTTCCAGCACACAGCCTCTCAATGTGTCAAGTGCACCAACTACCTGGGCACCATGCTGCTATGCCAACTCGGAGAGATTGGAGTGGACCCATGGCACAATCTCGGAGGGGCCGGCCCCAAGCAGCACTGCTTGGATAAAGACAGAAGATGCCCCCAATACACAGTGGACAGGAAAGCCAGCCTCCTTGTTGACCCATCGTATCAGAACAGCCCATGGAGTGACACTGCCCACGCTGTGACTGGACATTCAGTGCATTTGTCTTTCTGACTGGTCTGCACGTATTGTCCACCCCCTGTGTGATTCCCATTGCAGGGTGGAGCAGGCTGGAAAGAAAGGTTCCCTGACCCCAGGGCTCGGGATGTGGTATCAGAGGGAAGATTAACAGAAATGAAACAGAACACCGCCCAGCACCACATGAGGCCAAGTGTGAAACTCTAGTCTTGTGTGAACTGGGCACAAAGAACAGAACAGGGCTAGTCAGTGCTACTAAACAGAAGGCAGAATTTGTGGATGGGTGATATAGCACTGACACTGGGGATGAAGAGTCTAAGAGACAGATGGCTTATCTCTGAATCTAAGGCTGTCCCATGTCAGAAGTTAGCAAAATAGCCAGATGGATCACCTAAAGATTAAAAACAAAGAAACAAACAAAAACAAAAAACCTGCTGCATCAGTCAGGGTTCTCCAGAAAGAAAGAACCAATAGGATATATAGAGAGAGGCAGATTTATTTCAAGTAATTGGCTCAGAGAATTCTGGCAAGTCTGAAATTTATAGGGCAGGCCAGCAGACTAGAAATTCTGACAAGAGCTGATGTTGCAGTCCTGGGTCTGAAGGTGATTTGGAGGCAGAATTATATCCTCTTCAGGGGACGTCAGTTTTTTCCCTTAAGGCTTTCCACTGATTGGATGTGGCCCACCCACATTATGGAGAGTAATCTGTTTTCAAAGTCTACTGATTTAAATGTTAATCACAAGCTAAAAAAAAAAAGAACTTTCACAGCAACATCTAGATTGGCACTTGACTAAGCAACTGGGTACCATAGCCTAGCCAAGATGACACATAAAATTAACCATCACAACTACACAAGTATTATTCTGTTCCTTCAACACACACTAGCCACGGGTACCAGGGAAACAGAGGCAAACAAGACAATGTCTTTTTTCTCATGGAGGTGTCACCTCTTCCTGTTCTCTCAACAGTTGGACATTCTTCCTCTCTATGGCCCTTCCAAGGACAGTCCTCTTTGCCACATACTTATGGTTCCTACCCATGATCTTCTCCTGTTAACACCACTTATTTTTCTCAGTATCAAGACAGCATCCTGTCCATGGCTTCCTCTCTACCCACAACCTCCCCTGGGGTAGCTGTGGACACCCTGGGATTCAGAACTTAGGTATAATGTGGCCTGGCTGGCAGAGTCCTAGGCAGCTATGCTGTGGAAATGAGATCTTTATAATTCCAAGCTCAGTTGTCAGGCTCACCTGCTAACTGAGGAACAGGGTCATTCCTTCAGAGATTTTTTGGAGGTATCAGACCTTCCCTCCACCAAACTAGAGGACTTTATCAAAAATCAATTTTCTCATCCTATATTCAAGTATACTCAGAAATTTTTGCCATCCAGACACTACAACTCATTCACCAGAAACTCCAAAGGACCACCTTCTATGTAATTTCTATGTAGAGTTGGGTCTCATAATTATAAAATGGTAATATGTATCATATATTGACTTTCACACATATCTCAGAGTCTTTTCCACTTATCCCAAGCCCTTTGGAATTCCCCACCTTCTCACAGCAACTAAAGCTACTTTTTCTTAAAATAACTCATTAGTAGACAGAAATGTGTGCCAAAATGTATGCATAACAGAGGGAGTTCTGGGGAAAGTGAACAAGACTCCAAGGTTGCTCTAATACAGCAGATTGAAGGGCAGCAGGAGCCTTGAGCAAACAAGGGTGACTAGGTAGAGTTACTAGAGTAAGGATCAGCAATTCTTACCCCTTATGGGTAGAGGCATTCAACTCTACCCATGCCAGACCGCCATATAGTATTGGGGTTTTGTCAGCAAGGAAGAAAAAGAGTGAAGAGAATGAATGTTAAGATACTGACCAACAGTTGTGCCGCACACATTCATGGTGAATTTTCAGGGTGGCAAGGATGAGAACAAATCCTAAAAGCTTTGAAAGGCAGCAGTGGGGATTACAAAGAAGCAAAAACCAGATTATTGGATGGATAGCAGACTTTTCATCAGCAACACTGAATGCAAGAAGACAATGGGAACAGAGCTCTAAAGGTATGAGTAGGGGCACCTGGGTGGCTCAGTGGGTTCAGCATTTCAACCCTTGATTTCTGTCATGATCTCGTGGTTTCATGGATTGAGCCCTACATCGGGCTCCGCACTGGCAGTATGGAGCCTGTTTGGGATTTTCTCTCTCTCCCTCTCTCTGCCCTTCCCCCATATGTACTGTCTCTGTCTCTCTCAAAATAAATAAATAAACTTAAAAAAAAAATAAGAGCAAAAGAAAATTGGTCAGAATTTATATCCGGCCAAACTACCATTCACGTGAGAGGTTAAGATGCAGACGTTTCCAGCCATGCAAACAGAATATGAATTCATAATGACAGTCCTGTCACTAAGAGGAAGCACAAATACAAGAGGAACAACAATGATGGGGAGAGGGAAGGTGAAACATTACTAATCATAAATAACTGATGAGCATGAAATGGTTCAGTAATCTGGCATTCTAAAAGGAAGATCAGAAATTATATCAACACAGAGGAAAGGGCAGGGGGAAAGTGGAGGGAAGTAGGAGTATGCCAATATTTTTGTTTTGTAAGAGAGGAGGACATATTCCTTTTCTCTGAATGGCAACACAAGATTGCAAGTTTCTCTTTGATCTCTGGAAGAAAGACTGAATGCAGAATTTCTAAAACGAATGGAACTCAGAAAACTCAATCCACTCAACAAAATGTAGAAGAGAGTCAAAACAGAAACAATAAGAAAGTATCAACAAACTACAGTGTCAAGAATAGTCTGAACATGTCAGCATCATCTGATTAAATTCACTTAATAAAAGAGATTTTCAGATTAGTCTGAAAAAGCAACACAAAATTCAGTTATGTGCTTGGTTGGGCTGAATCATGTGCCCCCCAAATTCCTATATTGAAGTTCTAACCCTTGGCACCTCAGAATATGATTTTATTTGAAGATAATTACCTTTAAAGAGGTAATTAAGTCAGGGCACCTGGGTGGCTTAGTCAGTTAAGCATCTGACCCTTGATTTCAACTCAGGTCATGATCTCACAGTTTGTGAGTTCAAGGCCCTCTCATCAGGCTCTGCACTGACAGCCTGGAGCGTACTTGGGATTCTCTCTCTCTCCTCTCTCTCTCTCTCTCTCTCTCTCTGCCCCTCCCCCAGTCTCTCTCTCACAAAATAAACATTAAAATTTTTTTTTAAAGTTACCTTTAAAAAAAAAGGAAATTAAGTCAAAATGAGGCCTAATCCAATGTGACTGGTGTTGTCCTCATAAGAAGCAACTACCAGTTTATTCTTTTTATTTATAGGTCTGATTCTGCTTTTTGTTTTATTCATTTGGTGTTCTGTTTTTATAGATTCCACATATTAGTGAAACTATCACATGGTATTTGACTTTCTCAGTCTGACTTACTTCACTTAGCATAATACCCTCTAGGTCAATCCATGTTTCAAATGGCATGATCTCATTTTTGTATTTTTTTAAGTAGGCTTCATGCCCACTTAAGATGGATGTGGAACCTGATGTGGGGCTTGAACTCACAACCCTGAGATCAAGACTCGAGTTGAGATCAAGAGTCAGATGCTTAACTGTATATCTCTCTGGACATACAGAGAGACACCAGGGGTGCACAGGCACAGAGGGACAGCCACGTGATGAGGCAGAAGGGAGTAGCCACCTGAAAACCGCAGAAAGAGCTCTCAGAAGAAACCAATGCAGTGGGCCTTTCAGGCTCCAAACTGTGCGAAAATAAATTCCTGTTTTTTAAGCCCCCAAGTCTGTGATGTTTTATTATGACAGCCCTAGGAAATTAATACACTGTTCTTTACACTCTCTTTTAGTCTGTCTCTTTGAAAAAGATAGATTTTCAGATCGTTTTAGAAAATCCAACCATGCTGTCTTAGTCCATCCAGCCTGCTATAACATAAATACAATAACCTAGGTGGCTTATAAATGACAAACACTAATTTCTAACAGTTCTGGAGGCTGGAAAGTCAAAGATCAAGACACCTGCAGATCTGGTGTCTGATGAGAACCCTCCACCTGATTCACAGACGGCTGTACTTTCTGTGTCCTCACATGACAGAAGGGGTGAGGGAGCTCTCTGGGGTCTCTTATAAGGGCACTAATCCCACTCATGAGGGCTCCACCCTCAGGACCTAATCACCTGCCAATGCCCCAGCTCCTCACACCATCCCATTGGGGGATTTCAACATCTGAATCTGTGGGGAGAACAAACATTCAGACTGTAGCATCGAGTTATTTATGGTCTCTTGCATCATTACACCTAAAACAAAATGATACGAGACTTCTAAAGATAGAAGTGGATAAAAAGATATGCCAGACAAATGTCAACAAGAAGAAAGTAGGTATGGCAATATTAATCAGACAAAATAAATATGAACAGCCAAGTATGGAAAGGGACAAAAAGAAAATTTCTATTAATACGAGGAAATAGGGGCGTCTGGTGGCTCAGTCAGTTAAGCATCCAACTCTTGATTTCAGCTCAGGTCATGATCTCAAGGTTTCATGAGTTCCAGCCTCACATCACGCTCTGTGCTGACAGTGCAGAGCCTGATCAGGATTCTCTCTCTCTACCCCCCACGCCCCTCCCCCTCTTGCACTGTCTCTGTCTCTCTCAAAATAAATAAATAAATTTAAAAAAAAAGGAATACTACACCAAAAACATCATGCTCTTGTATCAGTTTAACAGCATTCCTTCAAAATATAAACAAAGTGAATAATTACAATAAAAGGTAAAATTAGTACTCATGATCATATTGGAAGTCTGTAACAGAAGTAAAAATAACTAGATGAAATTAAGTATATAAAGATTTAAATCAAAATTAACAAGTATGACAAAGAGATTTACTCACAATTTTGTACCCAACAAAGAAAGCAGAGTTAAATATATATATATGTATACACACACACACACACACACACACACACACACACACACACCAGGTGTGGCTCCTCCCCTGATCTTGGTGTGTGTAAATACAGGTGGCCTGTATTTACTGAACTTGAAATATCAGAGCTTCCCTAGCATGACCTGGAGGAGGTAATCCAAAGCCTCAGAGGGACACGAATGTTGGACTGGATTTATCATGTGTGACCTACATATTCAATGATTCTTCCACTATGCTCCAAGAGAAATCCCAAAAAATACTCTATTCACCATGGTTTTGATAAATACATTAGTGAAATGAGAACTTGTACCCCTGAAAAGTAATGTGGTTGCTCACTTTTCTAGGCCAGCGTGACAGTAGGGGATGCCACCACCAAGATGAAATCCATGATGCAAAGGGAAAGACAGGATCCCAGAATATCAAAGGCCAAATGGTGGGCATGTTAGCCATAGAGAAAAGCAGGAGTGTGTCAGTAATCCAAACGCTTTGGCCTTCAAAGATCTTTGGTGGTGGTTGACTGGTCATGGTATCCCTAAGGAATGAAATAGATGGGCAGCCTTCTAGAGTATGGCTTCATCTACATGATAGGAAAATCTCAAAATACATGACTTGAGTTGCCAAAGTAGAAAATCATAATTTCTCATTCAAGTTTCCAGAGTAAGTCAATTCACACACCCAGGGCCCCTTGACTGAAGAAGAGGCTGAACCCTCGTGATGAGGAACTCCATGTGCTATAAATCTTCCTTGGTCTGGCCATTCTTTCAATGCAGAACCCAGAACCCCACACAGCCTGCCTGACAACCCCAGCAAGTCCTGGTGCAGGGTGCAGTCTGGTGCATACAACTGCCTGCCTATGTGTGTCCCTCAGCAAGCACCCCTGCAGAGCCTACACACAGCTACCTGTCTGGGCTTGGCTGGCAAGCCCCTGACAGCCTGCATGCAGCAAGGATAGTCACACACCAAGCAGTCATTACTTCCGCATGCCCCCATGTGTCTTCTGCCCTGGCCAGCATCTGAGCTCCCAGAGAGCCCAAACCACCAGCTGCCGATCACCTGCCCCTACCTGCACCCTCAGGGTGGCCTACTGTTACAACACAAACTTCCCTGCTCTCAGGTGACTAATCTATACCTTCTCCAAGGAGAGCATGTCCTTCCTTAGATCTCTCCCAGGTTTATCCTTCTTTGGGTACTCTCCATCATTCCTAGGGTACCATAGAGGATTTCCTATATCTTCTAATTATTCTTCTAAAAGATTTAATAATTCTTGCGGTACCTGGGTGGCTCAGTTGGTTAAGCGCCTGACCCCTGGTTTCTGCTTAGGTTATGATCTCACAGTTCATGGGGTTCAAGCCCTGCATCAGGCCCTGTGCTGACAGTGCAGAGCCTCCTTGGGATTCTCTCTCCCTCTTTCTCTGCTCCTCCCTGCCTATCTCTCTCTCTCTCTTAAAATAAATAAACTTGAAAAAAACATTTAATAATTCTTTTTTTCAAGTTTATTTATTTTGAAAGAGAGAGTGAGCAAGCAGGGGAAGGGCAGAGAGAGAGGGAGAGAGAGAACGACAGACAGGCTCTTTGCTGTCAGCACAAGAGCCCTATGTGGGGCTCAAACGCACAAGACTGTGAGATCGTGACCTGAGCCGAAACTAAGAGTCGGACACTTAACTGACTGAGCCACCCAAGTGCCCCTTATTAATTCTTTAAAGAAAGCTCTCCCCATTTAACCTACTGCATGATTTCTATCACCTGGATGGACTCAAAATGCTACATGGATAGTAAAAAACAACAACTACTACATACCTTAGGTTTAAAAAGTATGCAAAATGTAAATTATAAATTTTTAGAAATGAACAAAATGTTGGATATCACAGCTATGGGATATGGCCAAATTAGCACTCAGTAGGAAATACACACATTTACTAGAGAGTTTTTTTGGTTTTTTTTTTTGTAAGTAGAAAAGATGGTCAAAGGTATAAAACAAGCTTAAAGAAAGGAAAAGTGAATATTTAAGATAAAAAGCAGAAATCAGAAGAATGTTAGGTAAAAAATTTTAAAAGACAAAGTCCATCAAAAGTTGGCTTAATGTGAAAAGAACATACACTAAGGCAAACATGATCAAGAAAAAAAAATGAACAAATATATTTGGAAAAGTGGCTATAATTATAAGTGAACAAAAGTTTTAAAATTATAAGTGTATGCTTTTTAAAACTTTATACTCATAAACTTACAAATCTAACTGAAGGAAAAGAAATATTTTCTTAAATATAAAAATTACAGGGGCGCCTGGGTGGCGCAGTCGGTTAAGCGTCCGACTTCAGCTCAGGTCACGATCTCGCGGTCCGTGAGTTCGAGCCCCGCGTCAGGCTCTGGGCTGATGGCTCGGAGCCTGGAGCCTGTTTCCGATTCTGTGTCTCCCTCTCTCTCTGCCCCTCCCCCGTTCATGCTCTGTCTCTCTCTGTCCCAAAAATAAATAAAAAACGTTGAAAAAAAATTAAAAAAAAATAAAAATAAAAATAAAAATTACCACAACTGGCTCAATAAGTAGAACACATGAATAACCATAGAAGATATTTTAAAATAAGTAACAGGTGTAACTTCATAAAGGCACCAGATCCAGATAAATTTATAAAGTAAGATTCATCAAATTTTCAAGGAACATCATCATGTCAGATCCCAGAAAAAGATGGAAAACTAAAGCAACTTGTTTTATGAAAACAAGATCAATCCAGTCTCCTATGTGGACACAGGTGCAAAAACTCTAAATAAAACTTCAACAAATAGGTTGAATACTCAGTGTAAGTATTAAAAGATTAATACACTATGACAAAAAATGGTTATATCATAAACAGGAACATGGTTTGACCTCAGAAAATCTACAATGCCATTAAAATTGGCTATTATACCAACTTCGTATTTTGAAAATTAATAATTGAAGGAAAACAGCCAAGCATTTATTCTGTTTTAACAACAGAAATTATATTTCAGGATGGTCCAGTTGATGGGAGAAATCTATTTTTTAATGAAGAATGCCATAAATGCCATAAATGCAAGTGGTATAAGAGAATTATTAAATACAATTTGCAACCATTAACAAGTTAATTGGTTCAGGCCAGGATCATCAATGGATAATGCAACGTTAAATGAACACCCAATACATATGGTACCAACGAGTCTCAAGAGGAATAAACAACTTTACAACAGATGACCAAGCTGTCATCATCTTAAGCCAGTGGTTAATCATAACCAGTCAGATCAATTAGTAAAAGTGAGACAACCATACACTACGTGTGAGTTCTGATATGTTACAATATGAAACACACAGCATCACTTATAAAATATTCTTGCCAAGAAATTTTCATCTGAATCCAAACACGATTTAGATTTATCTAAATTAGATTAGATTAGATTTATCACTGAATACATACCCCTTCTTCCATGGGAGAAGGATCCCAACCCCCCACCTCCACCCACTCCATTGATATTGAGCTTGGCAATGTGACTTGCCAATGGAATGTGGACAAAGCGACAATATGCAAGTTCCAAGACTATGCCATGGGGGGCCATCTTGTATTTCCACTCACTGCTCTCGTTTTCCTAGGATCCGCCATGAGCCGTGCATGCCCTAGGCAGTCTCTGGGGCTGAGTCTCAGAATAACCAGGCTGTCTCAGACCAGCCTGGGTCTCAGATTAAGCATGTGTAAGGCAGGGCCACTTCGGCACATCTGCAATCTGAACAAACTTGCAGTAACTGCCCCATAGACTGTGAATATAAAGAAAAATCCTCATTGTTACATGTCAGTTAGATTCTGTTGTTGTGATGCAGCAAAAACTAACACACAAGTGTATGGATCTAAATTCCAGTTTACAAGAACCACAAGAGATGAAGAGAAAGTTAAACGATACCACAAGAAAACAATCAAAGATGGGACTTGATACACAACAATTGGTCTGGTTCAGTCTTTACAATCAGTAAATATAATGGAAAAGAAAGCAGGGGTCAGGGGTGGTGCGCCTGCGTGGCTCAGTTGGTTGAGTGTCTGACTATTGATTTCTGCTCAGGTTATGATCTGGTGGTTCATGGGATGGAGCCCCACATCAGGATTCATTCTCTCCCTCTCTCTCTCCCCTCCCTCATTTGCACTCACTCTTGCTCTCTCTAAAAATAAGTAAACTTAAAAACTTAAAAAAAAAAAAACTGGAAGAGCCAAGATGGCAGAACAGCATGGAAATTTTTTGTGTGTTACACATCCATGAAATACAGCCAGACGAACACTAAACCATCCTGCACACCTAGAAACCTGATTGGAGGATTAACACAACAATCTGCACAACCTGAACCACAGAATTCAGCAGGAATTCAACCCAAAAGAAAGAGTAGGAAGAAACGACAGCCAGGGACTTAACCAACACAGAAATAAGCAAGATGTCTGAACCAGAATTTAGAATCACGATAGTAAGAATACTATCTGGAGTCAAAAATAGATTACAATCCCTTTCTGTGGAGATAAAAGAAGTAAAAACTAGTCAGGATGGAATAAAAAATGCTACAACGGAGCTGCAATCACGGATGGATATAGCGGCAGCAAGGATGGATGAGGCAGAACAGAGAATCAGTGATATAGAGGACAAACTTATGGAGAATGAAGCAGAAAAAAAGAGGGAGATTAAGGCAAAAGAGCATGATTTAAGAATTAGAGAAATCAGTGACTCATTAAAAAGAAACAACATCAGAATCATAGGGGTCCCAGAAGAGAAAGAGAGAGAGATAGGGGTAGAAGGGTTATGTGAGCAAATCATAGTGGAAAACTTTCCTAACCTGGGGAAAGACACAGACATCAAATTCCAGGAAGCACAGAAGACCCCCATTAGATTCAACAAAAAACAACCATCAACAAGGCATATCATAGTCAAATTCACAAAATACTCAGGCAAGGAGAGAATCATGAAAGCAGCAAGGGGAAAAAAGTCCTTAACCTACAAGGGAAGACAGATCTGGTTTGCAGCAGACCTACCACAGAAACTTGGCAGGCCAGAAAGGAGTGGCAGGATATATTCAATGTGCTGAATCAGAAAAATATGCAGCCAAGAATTCTTTATCTAGCAAGGCTGTCATTCAAAATAGAAGGAGAGATTAAAAGTTTCCCAGACAAACAAAAATTAAGGGAGTTTGTGACCACTAAACCAGCCCTTCAAGAAATTTTAAGGGGGACTCTCTGAGGGGAGAAAAGATGAAAATATAAATAAATAAATACATACATACATACATAAATACATACATGCATACAAAACAAAAGCAACAAATATTAGAAAGGACCAGAGAACACCACCAGAAACTCCAACTCTACAAGCATCATAATGGCAATAAATTCATATCTTTCAGTACTCACTCTAAACGTCAATGGACTCAATGCTCCAAACAAAAAACATACGGTAACATAATGGATAAGAAAACAAGATCCATCTATATGCTGTTTACAAGAGACACACATTAGCCCTAAAGACACCTTCAGATTGAAAATATGGGGATGGAGAACCATCTATCATGCTAATGGTCAACAAAAGAAAGCCGGAGTAGCCATACTTATATCAGACAATCTAGACTTTAAAATAAAGACTGTAACAAGAGATGAAGAAGGGCATTATATCATAATCAAGGGGTGTGTCCACCAAGAAGACCTAACAATTGTAAACATTTATGTGCCAAATGTGCAGGCACCCAAATATATAAATCAATTAATCACAAGCATAAAGAAACTAACTCATCAATAGTAATACCATAATAGTAGGAGACTTCAACACCGCACTCACACCAATGGACAGATCATCTAATCAAAAAATCAACAAGGAAACAATGGCTTTGAATGACACACTGGACCAGATGGACTTAACAGATATATTCAGAACATTTCATCCAAAAGCAGCAGAATATACATTCTTCTCCAGTACACATGGAACGTTCTCCAGAAAAGGCCATGTACTAGGACACAAATCAAATCTAAGCAAGTACAAAAAGATCAAGATCATACTGTGCATATTTTCAGACCACAATGCTATGAAACTCAAAATCAACCACAAGAAAAAATTTGGAAAGGTAACAAATACTCGGAGACTGAAGAACATCCTACTAAACAATGAATGGGCTAACCAAGAACTTAAAGAGGAAATTAAAAAGTATATGGAAGCCAATGAAAATGATAACACCACAACCCAAACCTCTGGGACGCAGCAAAGGCAGTCATAAGAAGAAGTATATAGCAATCCAGGCCTTCCTAAAGAAGGAAGAAAGCTCTCAGATACATAGCCTAACTTTACGCCTTAAAGAGCTGGAAAAATAACAGCAAATGAAACCCCAAACCAGCAGGAGACAGGAAATAATAAAGATTAGAGCAGAAATTAATGCTATTGAAACCAAAAAACAAAACAAAACAAAACAAAACAAAACCCCAAAAAACAGTATAACAGATCAGTGAAACCAGAAGCTGATTCTTTGAAATAATTAACAAAAGTGATAAACCACTAGCCAGTTTGATCAAAAAGAAAAAGGAAAGGGCCCAAATAAGTAAAATCAAGAATGAAAGAGGAGAGATCACAACCAACACAGCAGAAATAAAAACAATAATAAGAGAATATTATCAGCAATTATACACCAATAAAATGGGCAATATGGAAGAAATGGACAAATTCCTAAAACATATACACTACCAAAACTGAAACAGGAAGAAATAGAAAATATGAACAGACCCATAACCAGTAAGGAAATCAAAGTAGTAATCAAAAATCTCCCAAAAAACAAGAGTCCAGGGCCAGATGGCTTTCCAGGGGAATTCTACCAAACATTTAAGGAAGAGTTAACACCTATTCTCTTGAAGCTGTTCCAAAAAATAGAAATGAAAGGAAAACTTCCAAACTCTTTCTATGAAGCTAGCATTACCTTGATTCCAAAACCAGACAGAGACCCCACTAAAAAGGAGAACTATAGACCAATTTCCCTGATGAACACGGATGCAAAAATCCTCAACAAGATATTAGCCAACCGGATCCAACAATACATTAAAAAAATTATTCACCACGACCAAGTGGGATTTATAGCTGGGATGCAGGGCTGGTTTAATATCTGCAAAACAATTAACGTGGTTCATCACATCAATAAAAGAAAGGACAAGAACCATATGATCCTCTCAATAGATTCAGAGAAAGCATTTGACAAAATACAGCATCATTTCTTGATAAAACCCTCAAGAAAGTAGGGATAGAAGGAGCATACCTCGAGATCATAAAAGCCATATATGAACGACCCAACACTAATATCATCCTCAATGGGAAAAAAACTGAGAGCTTTCCCACTAAGGTTAGGAATAAGACAGGGATGTCCACTCTCGCCACTGTTATTCAACATAGCATTGGAAGTCTTAGATTCTGCAATCAGACAACACAAAGAAATAAAAAGCATCCAAATCAGCCAGGAGGAGGTCAAACTTGCACTCTTCACAGATGACATGATACTCTATATGGAAAACCCAAAATATTCCACCAAAAAACTGCTAGAATTGATTCGTGAATTCAGCAAAATTGCAGGATATAAAATCAATGCACAGAAATCGGTTGCATTCCTATACACCAACAATGAAGCGACAGAAAGAGAAATCAAGGAATCAATCCCATTTACAGTTACACAAAAAACCATAAAATACCTAGGAATAAATCTAACCAAGGAGGTGAAAAATCTACACACTGAAAACTAAAGAAAGCTTATGAAAGAAATTGAAGAAGACACACACACACACACACACACACACACACACAAAAAAAAAAAAAAAAAAAAAAAAAAGGAAAAAGATTCCATGCTCCTGGATAGGAAGAACAAATATTGTTAAAATGTCGATACTACCCAAAGCAATCTACATATTCAATGCAATCCCTATCAAAATAACACCAGCATTCTTCATAGAGCTAGAACAAACAATCCTAAAATTTGTATGGAACCACAAAAGACCCCGAACAGCCAAAGCAATCTTGAAAAAGAAAACCAAAGCAGGAGGCATCACAACCCTGGACTTCAAGCTATACTACAAAGCTGTTATCATCAAGACATTATGGTGCTGGCACAAGAACAGACACTCAGATCAATGCAACATAATAGAGAACCCAGACATGGACCCACAAACGTATGGCCAACTAATCTTTGACAAAGCAGGAAACAATATCCAATGGAATAAAGGCAGTCTCTTCTGCAAGTGGTGCTGGGAAAACTGGACAGCGACATGCAGAAGAATGAACCTGGGCCACTTTCTTACACCATACAGAAAAATAAACTCAAAATGGATGAAAGACCTAAATGTAAGACGGGAAGCCATCAAAATCCTTGAGGAGAAAGCAGACTTTGATCTTGGCTGCAGCAACTTCTTACTCAACACATCTCCGGAGGCAAGGGAAACAAAAGTAAAAATGAACTACTGGGACCTCATCAAAATAAAAAGGTTCTACACAGAGAAGGGAATAATCAGCAAAACTAAAAGGCAACCAAAGAATGGGAGAATATATTTGCAAATGACATATCAGATAAAGGGTTAGTATCCAAAATCTATAAAGAACTTATCAAACTCAACACCCAAAAAACAAATAATCCAGTGAAGAAATGGGCAAAAGACATGAATAGACACTTCTCCAAAGAAGACATCCAGATGGCCAACTGACACATGAAAAAATGCTCCACATCACTCATCATCAGGGAAATACAAATCAAAACCACAATGAGATACCACCTGACACCTGTCAGAATGGCTAACATTAACAAATCAGGCAACAACAGATGTTGGCAAGGATGCTGAGAAAGAGGATCTCTTTTGCACTGCTGGTGGAATGCAAACTGGTGCAGCCACTCTGGGAAACAGTATGGAGGTTCCTCAAAAAACTAAAATAGAACTACCCTACGACCCAGCAATTGCACTACTAGGTATTTATCCAAGGGATACAGGTGTGCTGTTTTGAAGGGACACACGCACCCCAATGTTTATAGCAGCACTATCAACATTAGTCAAAGTATGGAAAGAGCCCAAATGTCCATCGATGAATGTACACACACACACAAAATGGAGTATTACTCTGCAATCAAAAACAATGAAATCTTGCCATTTACAACTACGTGGATGGAACTGGAGGGTATTATGCTAAGTGAAATTAGTCAGAGAAAGACAAATATCATATGACTTCACTCATATGAGGACTTTAAGAGACAAAACAGATGAATATAAGGGAAGGGAAACAAAAATAATATAAAAACATGGAGGGGGCAAAACATAAGAGACTCATAAATACGGAGAACAAACAGGGTTACTGGAGGGGTTGTGGGGGGGGATGGGCAAAATGAGTAAGGGGCACTAAGGAATCTACTCTTGAAATCATTGTTGCACTATATGCTAACTAACTTGGGTGTAAATTTTAAAAAATGAAAATTAAAGGGGCGCCTGGGTGGCTCAGTCGGTTGAGGATCCAGCTTCGGCTCAGGTCATGATCTCACGGTTTGTGAGTTCGAGTCCCACATCGGGCTCTGTGCTGACACCTCATAGACTGGAACCTGTTTCAGATTCTGCGTTTCCCTCTCTCTCTGCTCCTCCCCTGCTTGTGCTCTGTCTCTCTCTTTCTCTCTCTCTCAAAAATAAACATTAAAAAAAATTTTTAATGAAAATGAAAAAAAAAAAAACTTAAAAAGCAGGGAAGGATCCTAGTTAAAAGAGAAGACTTAAGAGACTTTACAACCCAAAGGCCTATCTGGTCCTTGACTGGGTCCTGGTAAAGAGATCAGCTATAGAAGACATTCTGGGGATGACTGAATATTTAATAAGATATCTAGCAGCAAAATGCAGCAAATATTTTATGACAGAACAACAAGAGTCCTCCCTTTCACCTGAGGAACAAGGTTAGGATGCCTGCTACGGCTAGCATGATTCGATTGTGTGCTGGTAACCCCAGACAGGGCTGCAAACACAAGGAAAAGTCTTGACAGGGGGGAAACTGAGAAGGGGCATTTTTGCCAACAGTATGGCTATCTTTGGAGAAAAGCAAGAAAATCAACTGACCAATTACTAGAACTAAGAAGGTTAGTGAGGTGACTGTGTGCAAGTTCAACATCTAAAACTCAACGGCTTTCCTAAACATTAGCAATAACCACTGAGAAAATGTAATAAGAAAAAGATTTCAGATACAACATCAACAAAACTATGAAGCATCTAGGAAAAGAGCATAACAAAAATGTACAAAGCTTTTATGAAAAACATAAATCATATTCCTGGATGGAGACAACAGATAATATTGTAAATGTAATAAGATAACAATATATATTTATATATATGTCATATAAATGTATAAATATACATATGTATATGCACAATATATATTATAATATAGTTATTATATAATTATTATACCAATGTTACAAATATTTTGATTTGGTCCAAATCAATTTATAAAATCTACATAATTCCAACAGAACATGAGTACAAATAATAAAACACAGAAGGCAGAGAAATCAACTGTGGAGACACTGCAGAACAATGAAAGATATAAAAATTTAAAAATAGCAAATTTTTACCAGAATAGGAATACACAAATGAACCAGTAGGAGTGATGAGTGTCCGGAACAGCCCAACATCTATGATAACTTAAAACACAATGAAGGCAGGATGCTTGGGTGGCTCAGTCAGTTGAGCATCCAACTTCGGCTCAGGTCATGATTTCATAGCTCGTGAGTTCGAGCCCTGTGTTGGGCTCTGGGCTGAAATCTCAGAGGCTGAACCCTGCTTCAGATTCTGTGTCTCCCTCTCTCTCTGTCCACCCCCAACTCCCATTCTGTCTTTCTCTCTCAAAATATAAATAAACATTAAAACACACACACACACACACACACACACACACACACAATGAAGGTAACATCGCAAATCACTGGGCTGGGGTGGGGGATGGGTACAATCATTGCAACCCACTGAGGAAAAAAGATATGCCTGCTTCATACTACTCATGAAAGTAAATTCTAGATGGACCGGTGATCTCAGTATAAAAGAGATGACTCTTCAATATTAAAGAGTCCAGGTAGGGAAGAAGGCCTTCTTAAATAAGACGTAATGAAAAATCATTAAGACTTATAAATTTCCCACATTAAAATTTTAAACCTGCATGAGAGAAGAAAAAATCCACCTAAAACAAAAAAGACAAATTTACAGACCGGAAGAAAATAATGGGAGTATATGAGATAAAGGATTCATATATAGGATGTGTTACATTGTTTGCCTATGCACCACAGACCCAAACATTCACACCAACACCAAAACACGTCCTATATATCGATAGGAAAAAGACAAATTTTCCAGTGGGAAACAAAGAGCAAAAATAACAAAGGGAACTGACCCAAGAGAAAACACAGATGTTCTTAACCTCACAAATAATCAGGGAAAATGACAAAGTAATACCGTAATCTTCCTTCCATTATATCAGCAAAATTATAATATCCAGAACTGATAACACTGTAGGGACAAAACCACTCTGTAGCCACTCAGGAAAGAACAGTAGAATATACTATTACTATAGTAATCCCACTCCTTTCAATGCACTCTAGAGAAACATGAGCCCACAAACATCATTGTTTATACACCAAACGTCAGGAACGACCCAAAAGTTCATCACAGGAGAGTGTTCATACAATACATAGTACACGCAGTCACTGGAAGCCTACATAGCGGTTAAAACAGAGGTGGTAGCTCTCCTAGGCAGTAAGTACTGTATGTAAGTTCTCCGAAATGTGCCATGAGACACTCAAGGGGCAGAACGATGCACAGACTCTGAGATACGCTCCATTTGTGTAGAAACAAAGTGTAGCCACATGCTTGTACAAATACATATACACTTGTGTAAGTGTGTGATAACAGATCCAGAGGGACACATTCTAAACCCCTTAGCATAGTTCTCTCCGGGGAGAAGAAGAATACTCTAGGTGGTCAAGGGAGCATCTAGCTTTATCTGTGATCTCTCAGTTTTGTTAAAGAACGCACATCTGTGGGGCACCTGGGTGGCTCAGTCAGTTGTGCGTCCGACTTCGGCTCAGGTCATGATCTCTTTTGAGCCCCGCATCAGGCTCTGTGCTGACACCTCAGAGCCTGGAGCCTGCTCTGGATTCTGTGTTTCCCTCTCTCTCTGCCACTCCCCTGCTCGCAGTCTCTCTCTCTCTCTCTCTCTCTCAAAAATAAATGAACATTAAAAAAAAATTTAAGTAATAAAAAAAGAATGTACATCTGTGTTGCACAGATCGTCAAATGTTTTACAAAGAAAATACAATTTTGGCCTTTCTAAAATATCCTTAATCAAAAATAAATTGTCCCGAGCCAACAGAGAATGCAGAAGGCCACCTTCCTCCTTGGAAGACACAGCCCCACCCCAGGGGAACAGGACGGGTAAAAGGAAGACATGAGGCTAAGGAACGGGGTTCCCTGGGGCCCTCCTACCCAGAGGCCAGCACCTCTCTGCCCAATGCACTGCAAGTAAGAGGACAGCCTAGGGAGTGTCCTGGTCTTCTGCTTATTCCTTCTCCCCTCCATCTTCATGCCTTATCCAGTCTAAAAGTTCAAGAGCAAACTTGATCTCTGCTGCATGGGAGAAGGTTATACCATAAACACCAAACTGGCCTCTTGTGCTGCAGCCTCCGTAGCCCATCCCCCAACACACACCAGCACATTTACTCTCTTGCTAGGCAGGGACCATCATGATCCTTCCTTCCTTCCCAGTGGGACAAGCCAAGGCTCCAAGAGGAGGTATGGCTAAGGTGAGGTCACAAGGCAATGAGGGATCGTGGCCCAGGCCTGACCACCTGTCTCAACACTCCTGTGCTGCCCAGTCCTTCCCATGCTGCGTCTTCACTCTCAAACCACAGCTTCTTTTTATTATTTTGTAAAGTTTATTTTTATTTATTTTCAGAGAGAGAGAGAGAGAGAGAGAGGGAGGGAGAATCCCAAGCAGGCTCCACACTGTCAGTGCAGAGCCCAACATGGGGCTCAATCCCGCAAACCATGACATCATGACCTGAGCCAAAATCAAGAGTCAGAAGCTCAACTAAATGAGCCACCCAGGCACCTAGCTTCTTGTTATTACTGATGTAGATGTATTGACACTGATATACCATAACCTGCCACACCTGGCCTCTACTGTTCTCCCAGTGGTAAGGAGAGGGAGGACTGACGTCACCAGAGCCCAAGGGCCAAACTCTCTGGACTCAGTTGAAGCTTCCCTCACAGGTCCCGTCCCATCCCCCAGCCAGGGCTGCTCCCTGGCCACATCTGCCTCAGATTGGCCCCTCCTGGATCCCACTCTTCACAGCTGGGCTGATCTGCTTTCTTCCCACATTTCTTATTGTAGCTGCATAGACGCCTTTGGCAGATATGAGCTTATCCTTCCTGCCCATGGGTTCCTGAAACTTAAGGCACTGAAAAGTCCCACTCTGCAATCTGCCAAAGGTGCAGAAAGACAGAATATCATATGGAGGTAATCAGAGTCTCCTAGGTACCCAGTGCATTAAAAGGCCCTAAAGTGGTTACAACACGTGGTTATTATGCCAACTCTAGAAAGAAACAGCATTGTCACCCAGATGGCATCCGGCTAAGGAGTGGATCCTGGCTCTGGCTGAACAATAGAATTACTGGTGAATTTAAATCTATGTCTCCATCTCTATATCTCTATCTATCAATCTGGTCAATACCCAGACCACATTCTGAAAGATCTTGGTCCAACTGGCCTGGAACTGACCCCCAGGACTGATACTTTTTAACACTCCCCAGGTGACGAATGGGCAGTCACAGTTGCAAACACAGACTCCAATCCACTTTTGGGGCTTTCCTCCTAAATGTGACTAAACAATCAAGGATCATAGACTGGGGAGGAAAGCCTCACACAGGAAAAGGAAAATCCAGATTAAATGAGCGCAAGGAAACCAAAGGAGACAGGACACACTGTCAAAAGCAAAAAAAGTAGTAATTAATACCTTCAACAAATGTAAGAAGTTACTGCTCCCCAAACAGGAAAGCAGAGCTACCAGAAAAAAAAAAAAAAAAAAAAAAAAAAAGATGACAGACTAAAAAGAGCTCTTGGAAATTAAAAGTAGAGGAAAGTATAAACATTTATTATGGGAATTCAAAGATAAAGTCAGAAATATCCTAAAAAGCACAATAGAAAGGAGTTGGAAAAATACAAAAATACACAAGACAAGAGAAGCATATAGGATGAAATCCAGAGGTCCAATGTCAGATAAGTGGGAATCCCAGAAAAAGAAAAAAGAGAGAAGGAAATTATCAGTGAGAAAATAAAAGGAAGTTTCTCAGAGCAGAACAGAGTGCTGGGTGAATCTGCTCTGGGTTCTGATTCTCTCTCCAGCACAACCACTGAGATGCACTAGCTTGGGGAGCAAAAGCATCAAACTCTGAAGTTTCTCATTTGTACACAGCAAGGCACCACGCTGCGCAAACACATCACTGAAACAGTTTGCCCCAGGACCCAACCCTCCTTCCTCAAAAACTCTGTATACAGCTCCTGGCACATAAATGCTTCTGGTCGTCACAATAAGTCTGTGCAAGTAGAAGGGGCAAGGGAGGAAATCGAGACTCTGCAAATAACCTGCCCTAAAGTCACACCGCTGGTGTCCCTGTCTCCCAGCCCACAGCTCCTCCTTCCATTCTTGCTACACCCTTGTCCCCTCACATACCTGACTCACGATCTGCTCCTTGGGTGCAGACATAACAGAGCAAGCAAGTATTCCAAACAGTGGGTGGATCTTCCTAACCTTGCCTGATGACTCCTTTAAAAAAAAAAAAATGGGGCGCCTGGGTGGCGCAGTCGGTTAAGCGTCCGACTTCAGCCAGGTCACGATCTCGCGGTCCGTGAGTTCAAGCCCCGCGTCAGGCTCTGGGCTGATGGCTCAGAGCCTGGAGCCTGTTTCCGATTCTGTGTCTCCCTCTCTCTCTGCCCCTCCTCCGTTCATGCTCTGTCTCTCTCTGTCCCAAAAAAAATAAATAAACGTTGAAAAAAAATTTTTTAAAAATTTAAAAAAAATAAAAAAAATGTATTCTCTCAACTAAGAAAGGATTTTCTTCTTCCTGACATGACAATAAACTCCACCACTAACAATGCTGTCCAGGACCAGGGTCCTGAGAGATTTCCATCTGCCCCTCTCCTCCTTACCATCCACCAGCAAACCAAACTGGTGGGTGTAGATCCTGGGGTGGCAGCCAGGAACAGGACAGAGGTGCTACCCACTAGCAGTTGACACTGTCACCCCACGACAGCTGGGGGCATCTTCTATCTTTTAAAAAACAGGAACATTTCTTCTGGAGCCCCTCGATGTTCAGTTGGTTAAGCGTTCAACTTCAGCTTAGGTCACGATCTCACAGTTCACGAGTTCAAGCCCCGCATCAGGCTCTGTGCTGTCAGCACAGAGACCACTCTGGATCCTCTGTCCCCCTCTCCCTGCCCCTCTCCAGCTCATGCTCATGCTCATGCTCTCTCTCTCTCTCTCTCTCTCTCTCAAAAATAAATAAACATTTAAACAAAACAGGAAAATTTCTTCTATTAAAGATGTTGTACAAGGCATAAATGAGGGACCCCAGACACTCATTTTACAGGGTCCGCATGCACCACAACTGCCCTCGATGGCATCTACTGAAGGAATAAGACAACCTGGCTGATTTTCCGAGTGCATGCCTCTATTCTCTGATTAGAAACAGACATTCTGGACAAGCAATACAGATCACATTCTTTTCCCTTAGCAACCATAGCAGTCACATGAACACCAGCAAGATGGACGGTGCTCTTCCTCAGGTACAAATCCTCAGTAGCAGATGTGACTTAGTTTCATTTCTTATGCAACCTCCTTGAAAGCCAAAAAGGTAGACCCTATCCAAGATCCTCCTTATAGACTGAGCTGGGCAACAGAGGAATGGAGTTCCTTTTGATGCTGATTTTGGAGGAAATGTGGGAAAAAAGACAAGTGAGAAAGATTGACTACAGGAAAACACCATGTCATTGTGTGTAAGAGTCAAATGATGACAGGGCAATCTGCAGACCAGTGGGCTCAAATCTGATTCTAGAATCAAGATTTTAGGACAGCTGTTCAATAAAACTTTCTGCAATGTTAGAAGTGTTTTATCTGCCCTGCCCAAGACAGTAGGCTTAGAGCACTTGAAATGTGGCTAGTTTGGCTGAGAAGCTGAAGTTTTAACTTGCTTAATTTTAATTAATTTAAATTAAATATAAATCGCCATGTGTGGCTAGTGGCGGCCATACTGGACAGCGAAGTTCTAAAATGCACTTTTTAATGGGTTGGGTTGTGATCACCTTTAAGAAAAGTAGCCACTGCAAGAGCTAACCATGAGTTTGCAAAATTACTCCCATTCTCTCTCTGATAGAGTATGTACAGAGGTACATGAAAGAGATCCTGAAATAAGAATGCACCTGGATTTCAACAAGATACATGCCAGGTCCTTCCCAACATTCTTGGGAATTATGTTGAAATGGATGTGACACAATGAGATGGATTTTTGCCTAATTGAATGATCATATTAAAATGGCATCAATTTGTGGATAACTCAATCTGTGGGGACTTTCCCAATGATTTGGCTGTGTTCCATCATGGGTGATGAACAAGGAAGACAGCTGCTCTTCAGAACTGCAGAATACACAAAACTGGAGAGGTAGGGAAATACAAATGTATTTTCCCCAAGTGTAGGGATGGCAGAGGCAAGCTTAGCCAGAGCATGCTTGGAAGACCTGTTATATACCCTGTTCAATCTAGTTAAAGGGATGCTTTCACTGCCAGACACCCTAATGTGAGTCACAGACTTCACCTCTGAGTGATGTTCGTACACGAATCCACCCTTAACCATATAGAGAGGCTTAATTTCTTTAAGGTCTAACCAAAAAATTGCATCAGTAATTGTACTGTTCCTAGGTCCCCAAGATCAAAGAGCCTATTCCACAGAGCCCTCTCCATCTGTTCCTTTCATCAGAAGCTTTATGATGAAGGCTATCTTCTTCCAAGATCATTATTTTTTCCCTTACCTTGAAAAGAAGTCAGCAGAGAATCCTTGTTCATAGCCCTTGTGACTAAGGGTATAGATAAGAATATGTAAAGAATGATTCATTCTCCTACATAACATATAAAATATGTATTACTGAGGATACTGGATGACTGGGAACAAAGTATTAGGTCTGCAAATAATATGAGGCACCATTAACCATGACATAGTGGATGGAGAAAACAAACAATGTTATTATGCCCGATGAATCCTACTTCAGGCTATGACACACCAGCTTGTGCCAGACTAAGCCTTCCACCAAGAACAACCAGCAGCTCTTGATGACTTTTTAAAAAATCTCTATGGAAGCATCAGAGATCTGCCAAGGCAACTAGGACTTGAGGGGCTGAGATCCTGACAACCAAGAAACTATAACTGAAATAAGCCGAGCATTTTGTGTGGCTTCTCTAAGGCATTAGTGGATCCATAACTGGTAGGAGCCAAGAGGTTTAAAAACCAAGCAGAAAATAAAGTTAAAAAAAAATTAAAAGAAAAAAAAAAAGAGGGGCGCCTGGGTAGCTCAGTCGGTTAAGCGTCCGACTTCGGCTCAGGTCGTGATCTCGCGGTAGGTGAGTTCGAGCCCCGCGTCGGGCTCTGTGCTGACAGCTCAGAGCCTGGAACCTGTTTCAGATTCTGTGTCTCCCTCTCTCTGACCCTCTCCCGTTCATGCTCTGTCTCTCTCTGTCTCAAAAATAAATAAACATTTAAAAAAATTAAAAAAAAAAAAACAAGCAGAAAGTGGTGGTCAAGAAACAACAGGGCTAAGCAGAACTCTTGGCAGTTTTAAGAGGGATATAAGAAATTATAGTTTCAAGCTCCTAACGCAGTGAGAACCTGAGAAGCCAAACTCCTGGAGAGAAGAGGGAACAGAAAAGTGAGGCTGATATTCAGATATGTTAAGAAACAGTGAAAGGTGAAACAATTTGAACGACAGCATAAATAACACAGTACTGAGTTACAGCCCAAAGTACAAAAAAAAGATCCACAAATCCACATGGACATAAATAAATGAATGAGTGTATCAATAAATGAAACAGAAGGGACAAATCTGTGGGTTAAGAATTCCATATAATCTGTTAGCTACCGCCCCCTCATGGAGATGAAAGATAACTTACAGGTGATGTAGGTGAGTATCAAGGGATGTGTTACGTACCCTTGATTTGATATGATGGGAACGGTGCTCTTCCCTATGCAGTCTTTTGACCCAGAGCCTGTAACTCCTGTATAACCATCAGAAAAAAATCAGACAAACCTAAACTGTAGCATATTCTATAAAATACCTGAGCAATATTCCTCAAAGCTGTCAAGGTCATCAGAAACAAGGAAAGCCTAAGAAGCTATCACAATCTAAAAGTGTCTAAAGAGACATGAAGGTTGAATGTAATGTGGATGCCTGGAACAGAAAAAAGGATGTGAAGTAAAAAATAAAAAGTAAAAAAAAATGAAGGATGCACTGTAGTTAATTATGAAGTATTCAGACTGGTTTATTACATGCAAGAAATGTACCATGCTAATGTAAGATGTTAATAGGGAAAAATGGGTGTAGGATACATAAGAACTCTTCTACTATCTATTTGACTTCTCTGTAAATCTAAACAGTAAAAAATATTTTAAAGAAAGTTGTTGGTGTAGTTACATTGATAGTCAGACAAAGTACACTTTAGGAAAAGAGGCATTTCTAAAAGAGAAAAAGAAATAATTCATAATAAAACATAGGGCAATCTGCTAGGAATAAAGTCTAAATTTAAATTCCAAATTTAAAGTCTAAATTTAAATTCTAAATTTATATGTATTTAGTTATATGCTCTCAGAATGTATAAAGGGGAAAACTGACAGAACTATAAAAAGACAAATCTAACATCACAGTGGAATATTTTAACATACTTCTCCCAGTAAATGATATAACAAGCAGAAAAGAATCAGAATGGAAATAGACATGAACACCATAATTACCAAAATTTTCCTCGTTGATATATGTAAATTACTGTACCAAGAAACCACATACAAATGCACACAGAAAATTTATCAAAATTAATCATATGGTAGGCAAATCTAAAATGAGTCTAAAAAATTTTGAAATGTTAAAAACCATAAAGGATGTATTTCTGACTATAGTATAATTAAGCAAGAAATAAACAACAAAAATATGACTAGAAAATATGCAGACATTTGGAAATTGACCACTTTGAAATAACTTGCATATCAAAGAAGAAAATAATCATAAAATTTAAAAACATTTGAAGAGATTAATAATGAAACTACAACATATCAAAAAATAGTGGGGTGCCCTGGGTGACTCAGTCGGTTAAGTGTCTGACTCTTGATTTCGGCTCAGGTCATGATCTCACAGTCGTGAGATGGAGCACCACATCCAGCTCCAAGGGAGGCATGGAACCTGTTGAAGATTTCCCTGCCCCTTCCCACTCTCATGCATGTGTACTCTTTCAAAAAAATAAAAAATAAAAAATGAATAAATAAAAATAAAAATACTTTTTAAAAATAGTGTTGCATACTCATATTCATAGCTGCACTATTCACAACAGCCCAAAGGTGAAAGCAACCCAAATGTCCATCAATGGATGAATGGATAAAGAAAACATGATATAAACATACAATGGAATATTATAGAAGTGGAAGGAAATTCAAACATATGCTACAGCATGGATGAAACTTGAAGACAATATACTAACCTAAAAAAGCCAGTTGTAAAGACAAATACTGTATGATTCCATTTATATAAGGCACCTAGAGTAGTCACATTCATGGAGACAGAAAGAACGGCAGTTGCCAGGGGCTGGGGGTAGGGGAAAAAGAGAAGTTACTGTTTAATGGGTACAGAGTTTCACATTTGCAGGATGAAAAGGTCCTGGGGATAAGTTTCACAACAATGTGAATATAGTTAACACCACTGAGCTATACACTTAAAAAGGGCATATTTTATGTGTTTCTAACCATGATAATTAAAAGTAGTAGATTACAGCTAAAGCAGGCTTACGGGGAAATTTATAACTTTAAATTTCTTTATTAGAAAATTTAAAAAGGCTACAAAAATAACCTAGATATCTATTTATTTTCAATTATTTTGAAAATAACAGCAAATTAAACCCCAAATAAAGTTGAAGGAAATAATCAATATGGGGGCAGGAAAAAATTGAAAGAGAAAACAAATGTATAATAGGGGAAAAGCAATAAACCCAATGTTGGTTCTTAGGAAGAATATTAAATTTGTAAATCCCTAGCATGATAAAAGTGGGAGTAGGAGGTAGGAAGGGGGAGCATGCACAAATTACAATATCAGAAATGAACAGTAGATATCATTTGTAAAAGATAATAATAGACATAATAAATGACTTAATACAACTGTCACAGTTTTTATGAAATGCACAGCTTCCTGAAACACAACTTAGTGAAACTGACACCAGAAGAAAAAACATCCAATGGTCCTGTATCTATTAAAGAAACTGAATCTGTAATTAAACTTCTCAAATAATTTCCAACCTCAGTGGCTTCCCAACTCTTCCAAACATGAAGGAAGGAAGGAAGGAAGGAAGGAAGGAAGGAAGGAAGGAAGGAAGGAAGGAAGGAAGGAAGGAAGGGAGACAGGGAAGAAGGAAGAAAGGGAGGGAGGGAGGGAGGAAGGAGAGAGGAAGAGAGGGAAAGGGAAACACCAATATTGCCCAAAATCTTCCAGGGAACATAAAAAGAGGTACACTTTATAAAATCATCACTACTTTGATGCCAAAACCTGACCTTGACATTATATGAAAATAAAAGTATAGGCAAATCACTGTTAAAGACAGTTGCAAAAAGAGCTATTAAAAATTATTAAATCAACATAAAAACTATATCATATCTCAAATCAGTTGTAGTCCAGAAATGCAAGGTTGGTTTAATATTCGGAAATCAATCATATAATTCACATTAATTAAAGGGAAAATAGTCTTTGATTAATTAGAGGCAGAAAAAGTATTTGATAAAATTCAACCCCCACTCATGATAAAGCTGTAGCTAACTAGAATAAAAGGAAATTTTTTGTTCTTATAAATAGTATGCACGCACACAAAAAAATGAGAGCAACCAGCTTAATTCAAAGTGAAATACTGAAAGATTTTCCCCCAAGAGGGAAATTATTGAACTGGGGTTTGCAATCAGCACAAAAAGGAAAAAAACAACTCTCATTATTCATAGACAGCATGATTATGCATGTAGAAAATCTAAAAGATCTTACAAATAAACTACCACAACTAATAAATGAATTTAACAAGGTTGCTAAATATAAGGGAAACATTTAAGAAACAATCACATTATAAATACCCATGAAAAGGAATTATAATATAGAATTAAAGAAAAACACTCATGATAGCAATAACAATAGCAAACAAAACAATACCCAAATACCTTGGAAGAAATCTAACAGAAGATGTTATACATACAAAACTATAAAATATATCAAGAAAACTTGCATTAAGTCCAAAGAGAAAGAAATTACATGTTCATGGATTAGAAAACAATAGCACAAAGTCTCCCTCTTAATGGAGCTATAATTTAAAGGACTCTCATCAAAACCTCAGTAGTATTTCACAATCAAGTGTTTCTACAGAAATTGACAGAATGATTCTAAATTTTATATGAAAATGCAAAAGGCCAAATATAGCAAGATAATATTGAAGAGCAAAACTGAAGGACTTAAAACTAGCAGAAGTAAATACTTACTATAAAATCACACTAATTAAGATATTGTGGTATTGATGGCATTCATGGGTTCTAGTGATGCTTTATTTCTTCATCTGGGTAATAGTTTACATGGATGTGTTCACTTTGAGAAAATTCATGGCAATAATTTGCACAAGCAGAAAAGTACACCTCAATTTAAAAAGCTTATTTGGGGGCACCTGGGTAGCTCAGAGGGGTTGAGTGTCCAACTTTTGATTTCATCTCAGGTCATAATGTCAGGGTCATGGGATCGAGCCCTGCATCAAGCTCTGCACTTGGCGTGGAGCCTGCTTAAGATTCTCTCTCCTTCTCCCTCTCCTCCCCATCCCCTGCTCACGCTCTCCCTTTCTCCCTCTCAAAAAAAAAAAAAAACAATTTAAGGGTTTCCTGGGTGACTCAGTTGGTTAAGCATCTGACTTCAGCTCAGGTCATGATCTCAGGGTCCGTGGGATCGAGCCTCGGGTCAGACTCTGGGCTAATAGCTCAGAGCCTGAAGCCTGCTTCAGATTCAGTGTCTCCCTCCCTCTCTGCCCCTCTCCAGCTCGTGCTCTGTCTCTCTCTCTCTCAAAAATAAACAAACATTAAAAAATTTTTTAATTTAAAAGAATCAAAAACTAAAAAGCTTATTTGAAAAAAACATAGTATGGTCTATATTGCTGATCTTGCACACTATGCAATTAACAACAGAGGCCTTGAAAAGGTGAGTCTCCAGAGCCTCCTTCTGCTTTCTATCACTTTGTAAGTCCAAGTGGTTGTTATGCGGTGTGGACTGTGACAGGGAAGGAAGGAGAACACAACTCAGATGAGATTAGAGAAGCCACTATATTATGGGCAAAGGCTCACTTTTTAAAGTTTTCTTTCAGACTTTATTCTGAGCCAGGGGCTCCGCCTGCTGTCATGGCACTGTAAACATTGCCCTCATTTCTGTGAGTCAGGCTTCCTGGAGCCTCCTCTATGATGCACTGGTGCGCTATGGGGTTAAGGGCACCTGGGGACGATTCCCAGGCTAGGCTCTCTTTAACTAGTCCAGCATCTAAAAGGAGGATCCAGCCTGCTTCCCCTACACATACACCCACACCCCCCCACACACACTCAGAGACTCACTCACATCACTCTCACCCACAGACACACAGACTGATACAGACACACTCACATAGACTGAGACACTCACACTCACAGATTCACACACTCTTCAAACACAAAGACTCATACACACACACACACAGACATAGACACAGACTTATACATACACACAGATTCGCACATCTCAAACACATAGACACATACACACACACTCATACACACTCACAGACACTCACACATAGAGTGTCTCACTCACACTCACTCACACTCTCTCATACACATTCACACGCTTTGTCCTGACAAAACCACCATAGAGAACAGCTTCCCATCTGAGCCAGACTAGAAGAAGGACAGAGACGTGATCACGATGACATTTGGAGCAGAGTAACAGGAGAGAGGAGAGACTGGAAACCAAGTCCCTGAATGATGGGAAGGCACAAACTCAGGGGTGTGAAGAATAATTGTAGATAGAATCTATACATGTTAAGTGTCTCGGTGATGGGCCCTGTGCTTTTAATAACAACATTCAAGAATATGGTGCTGTGTTCCTTCTGTTTTTTACAATGTGCTAAAATATAGGGTGGCTCAGTTGGTTAAGCGTCTGACCTCAGCTCAGGTGATGATCTCATACTTGGCGGGTTCAAGCCCCGCGTCGGGCTCTGTGCTGACAGCTCAGAGCCTGGAGCCTGCTTCAGATTCTGTATCTCCATCTGTCTCTGCCCCTCCCCCCCCTCAAAAATAAACATAAAAAAATTAAAATGTGTTAAAATAAACATAACAAAATTTACCATCTAGACCATTTTTAGGTGTACAATTCAGTGGCATTAAGCACATTCACACTGTTGTATGCCCATCCATCCCCAGAACTCTTTTCTTTGACAAAACCGAACTCTCTACCCATTAAACTCCCCATTCCTCCTCCCCAAGTCCTTTGTTGGATGAGAAAACAAAGAGGCATCAGGTCACAAAGCAACTTCCCCCTCAGAGCAGGGCTGGGCTCAGGGCCACTGGGGGTCCTCCCCCTGTCCAGAGGCAGTAACTGCAGGAGGTAAGCAGGCGCCTCTAAGTCTGCAGGGGAGGTGGGGAGAGGTGTGCTACATGCTTCATTCACCATGTTGTGCCCCACAGCACCCAGCTCAGTTGTATACTGTCTGGCCATGCCTAAGATATCCTGTTTTAAACCTATCTTCTCTGTAAAACAGAAATCATGACATCCACTTACAGAGTTTAAGGAGCTCTGATTAAGCCTGATTCTACCTTTGTCTGGTGCACAACTGTGCTCAATAAAAGAATGCTACTGTTTCATACCTCTGGATCTAAGGCGTAGGGAAAAGGAGTGCACTGGTAGAAGTGAAATCATCTGCAAGGTACCTTCCATCCAGGGACTGCCCCTGCACAAATATAGGACCTCACCAAGAAACGGAGGCAACCAGGGCCTCTCAGAGCCTAAAGGAATCCTTGGCTTCATGACTTGGTGACTAAAAGAAGTCACCCAGGGAGCAATGAATGTGGGTGCAGCTAGGGTGCTGTGAACTCCGGCTTGCACCCGACCCCATCCCCCCAGATCCCTGAGAAAGGAGAGGAAGTTATGATTTATCTCAAAGCTAATTGCTCCCCAAAGCTGATGGGATTTTCTGATATGAAGTCTCAAGTTATCACACACAGGAGCTGATTTTCTTTGGCAACTGACAGGTCTCTCAGTCTGGAACAACACCCTCGCTCTCCTGTCTTTGCTGCAGGACCGTAAACAGGACTGTCAAAACTGCGTATAGACAAAAAGCCAAACACTCCAGTGAGTGTCATTTTCCTCAGGACCTGGGGAGACCACACAGATACTCCAGTGTTCTCATGGCTAAAAATAACAGTGGAGGCCGGTTGTCTTTGGGAATGACTTTCAAAATCAGGATGAGTCAAATCCACCCTCCCAAAGTACACTTGCCACTACTGGAGATATTTGCTCGAAAGATTAACGCAGGTGCTGAATGTATTTCCATCCTGGTGACTCCTTTCTGCTCTTCACAGACTTGACTCCCACCTCCCAGAGAGAACAGAGGTCACAGCTAGAAAGGCCCAGAGTCTTCTCCTCCAACACTCCCTCCAGGAAACAAGAAGCTCTCTTCATTGGCACCCAGGCCCCACTCCATTCTCCCTCCTCGCTGCGTGTGTTACACGCACCGCTTCTTTCCTCATCCGTAAACTACACTGAACAATCAATTTTCCACCTCCACAGAAAAATACCTTGTTCCCTTCTGTTCCCACCCCCTTCTCTTCTCCCCTTCTTAGTCTGTGCTCATGAAAAAGAAAAATCCCACAGCCACATTCTCTGCCTTTTAAAACTCCTATTTGGTCTTCCAGCAACCCCCACCCAGCCGATGAAAATCCTCAGCCCCCTTCCTTCCTGGTTTCCACCCACTTTCTGGCCATTCTCCTCAGGCTCCTTCACTCCCCGTGGAGGTCACCCCCACCCACAGCCTCAGCCAGCCTGGCCTAAGAGACTGACTCCCCAGCCCCACCCCCACCCCCTCAAAAGCTCCTTGGCCCTTCATGAAGTAGGAATTCAATAATTCTATTTCCACCTCAAATATGGTCTTCTCTCCGAGTTCCCAACTCCTGCTCCCTCCACATGGCTCTGCTACCTCTTCCCCCTTGGTGTCTGTCACCTCAGTCCTTGCCTCCACACTCTACCAGCCTTTACTCAGGACACAGCATCTTTCCCCAGGAACCATGTGAGGAGCCTCCAGCACCTGAGCCTTCGCCCCCTCTGCCTGCCTTCCACAGTCACCTATGGCGTCAGCCCTGTTAGGCTTCTCTGTGGCCATGTGAACAGGACAGTCTGGCCCCTGCTACTGCATCTTCTGTCTATTCTGTCAAGCCAACTGCAGCTGGCCATTGAACAACATGGGTTTGAACTGCTAGGGTCCACTGAGGTGTAGATTACTTCAGCAAATGCAGTGCAATACTATAAATGTACTTCTTCCTTATGCTTTTCTTAATAACAGTTTCTTTTCTCTAGCTTACTTTACTGTAAGAGTGCCGTATATAATACATATAACATACAGAATGTGTTCATCAGCTGTGTATGTTATTAGTAAGGCTTCCAGTCAACAGTAGGCTATTTATTAGTAGTTAAGTTTTTGGTGAGTCAAAAGCTATACACAGATTTTTGACTGCATGGTGTGGGGGGAGTGGGGGGTCAGTGCCCCTAACCCCCACGTTGTTCAAGGTCAACTACATCCCCTAGGGCCTGTCATGCCACTTCATGTCTCCATGCTTGAATCATACACATACTTCTGTTTGCCTGGAATGCTCCACCTTTCTCTGTGTCTGTCTGTCTGTCTGTCTCTCCCCCCACCCCCCGGAGAAATGTATACTCCCCCCCTCAAGATGAAAGGTTAAACCTCACTCCTCCTGCATAACCTACAGGACTGATGAGTCACCTCTCCCTAAAATCATCTCCTCTAACACTCTACATTCTACATCACAACATTCTACACTTCCCTGAAGTGGCTGGGAAACAAAATGGAGGGCAGTTGTCCCCTTTCAAACCTCCGACAAAGACCTTGCCAGGAGGTGAGTGGTTCTCTCTCTCTGACCCCTGAGGCCAGGACATGCTCAGTAACAGGGCCTCCTTTGTAAATGAGGGTCTCTGCCAAAACTGGTAACCACTATAGGAGCCCTTCACAGGCCAGGAGTGAAGGAGGCCACTTCTAAGTACTCTCACCTTGACAGCCACCCTGAAGGGCCAGCAAGTCACCACCATTTTCCCCTGCAGATTGACCAAAGGAGATTAAGTGATACACCCATGAAAAGAGATTAATCTGTACCAGCCCCGGACTCTGAAAGAAAAACTCTTGGCAGTATGGTCTGCCACAATACAGACCCCAGAAGTGCTACCCTGGAAGACTTAAGGAATGTCCCCATCAACATATATGTTGCTTATCAACCAGTCCGAGCACAAGCTATGGCATAAGAACTGTTCTGACTTCAGTTAGCATTTTCTTATGTATCTAGAAGCACCTGTAGTCAAAATCAGTTTGGAAAATGAGGAGTTAAATAGAATTAAATAAGCAGCTTTCTTGCAGGACTTCAAAAGGTCTTTAATATGGTGCTCTGGGACTCTCCAAGAGGGGGCAGTACAGACAGCGTGTCCCAGCCTGATCTGAATGCGGATTACTATTTTCAGGAACATCTCCTGGGACTCCACAGAACACAGTTTGAGAATGCCAGCTTACACACTCATGTAATTAATTAGAACTTGGTATAATTAATTAGATCTGAATATCATGAATAAAAAGTTACATACAGTAATGGCTAACTTCCTTCAATTTAATCACACTAATTATGTGGAGCTCAACCTAGTAGCAGCTCATACTGCTATTTTCTTAACACGTTTTTCATCCTTTAAAAAAGGTGTTGATGAAATGTTTTCTCTCTTAACACGTTGCAACTTTAAGAAAAAGAAAGTTAGGTGTCAGAGCAGGTATTTTCAAGTATTTGAAAACACACATACCAAGCCTGAAAGCAAATCATAATGGCCAGCCTCAGATCCTCTCCTTGCTTCCTCCGGGGAAGGACACCAATAATATTGGGCAGCAATTACATGCCATGCACTCTCCATCCACGATGTGGTTCATTCTCACAAGTAGCCCCGAAAACCACAAGTCCCCACTTACAGATGAGGTCAATGAGCTTCTGGAAGTTTAAGAAACTAGAGCTACACAGTGAGCACAGCCTTCTGGAGCATCTACTATCCATGAGATAACTGGGATGGACATTTGAAGGATGCAGAAGAAGCAGGCATGCAAGTCCATGGAGAGATCAGCAGTGAGGCAGGAGAGCACAGAACAGGCTCACCTGGGGCTTAAGTGTCCAATGAAGTCCCCAAAAAGGGTGGCCCTTGAGCCTTGTCTATCAAGATAGGGAGAAGCCCATGGAAGAGGGATCAGCCACACAGAGAAAAACAAAAACAAAAAACCTATGGGGACATTGCTGTTGAAACAACAGGGCAGATCAGTGTGCAAAGCCTGGCTCATTCAGCCAAGACATAGAAACAAACCAAATGTTCATCAACAGATGAACAGATAAAGAAAGTGAGGTATATACGTACAGTGGAATATTATCCAGGTTTTAAAACAAAGGAAATCCTGCCAATTTGCAACAACACAGGTGGACCTGGAGGACATTATGCTAAGTGAAATAAGGCAGTCACGGAAGAACAAATATTGTGTGATTCCTCTTACATGTAAAGTCCTCAAAGGTATAGAAGTAGACACTAGAAGGGTGGTTGGCAGGGGCAGAGGGGAGGGAGAAATGGGAAGTTGTTCAATGGGTAGAAAGTTTCAGTTACGCAAGACGAGTAAGTTCTAGAGAACTGCCATGAAACATAATGCCTATAGCTAAGCGAGGTATTATGTACTCAAAAAAATTTTTTTAAGAAGGTACATCTCATGTTAGGTGTTCTTCCTATAAAACAAACAAAACACAAAGGGACACAAGGAAATTTTTGGAGGTAATGATAAGTCGTGGTGATAGTAACATGAATGTATGTATATGTCCAAACTCCCTAAACTGTATGCATGAAATATGTGCACTTTGTTTACCAGTTACACTTCAATAAAGCTGGGAAGAAAAAAAAGAAAGAAAGAAACCCTAACTATTTCAATGACAAGACGGATGCAGAACTACCCATAAGAAGGGGAGCCTAAGAAGTCAGCAGTTCCAGTCGAGTCAGAGGATTAGCTAGTACATAGGAGCAAGATTGCCCTGCCAGACAGACACAGGAGCAGAGAGGTTTGTGTGGGTCTACAGTGAGTTGTGCACTAGAACCTATTCTTTTATCAACTTTCTCAAATACACAAAAGTGAGTGTACAGAGTAACGTGACAAACATCCATGAACACACCATTTAGGCATCCCCAACGTTATCATCCCACCTCCTTCTTCTTCATATCAGTTGCTCATTTTTTTCAATTACATTGTCTTTTTCTAATTGATTTGGAAGAGTTCCTTATTATACAGACAGAATGCTAATCCCTTACAGTAAATACATCTCAGATATTTATTCCAGGTGATAGTTTGTTTTAAACCTTTAAAAAAAAATTTAATGTTTTTTATTCTTGAGAGAGACAGACAGACAGACAAAGAGCAGGGGAGGGGCAGAGAGAGAGGGAGAAACAGAATCCAAAGCAGGCTTCAGGCTCCGAGCTGTTAGCACAGAGCTCGATACAGGGCTCAAACCCACGAACCACAAGATCATGACCTGAGCCAAAGTCAGACACTCAACTGACTGAGCCACCCAGGCCCCTCTAAACCTTTATATGGTGTCCCTGCTCTTAAAGAAGCTGCTAACATTGCTGTTTAATTAACTGATCTTTTCTGTGCCTGTGTGTATGTCTTACCTGTTCCTACCTCAGGGACATATAAAAAACTCTCTTGTATACAATTTAACATCTTGTCCTTTATAGTCATTAATTCTACTGGCATTTATTTGTGTGTATGCTGTGAGGTAGGGATACCATTTTAGCTTCTCCCATGTGGACAACCAGTTGTCCTGCATCACTTCCCACCTTGTCAATAATATATCTCTGCCACCTCCTGTGTTCCTGTACATGTGAGAGTTTGTTATTAGGCTCACCATCCGGCCCCACTCATCCCACAAATATCACACAATCTTAATTGCAACCTTCTATCAGGAACCTCACTGCCCCACCTTTATGCCAGCTTCCCCTTAACATTCCAGTTTTGTGTTTTCTTTTAATGTCTAGTAGCTGGGAATTTCACTGCCTTTCTTTGGATCTTATAATTTTTTTTAATGTGTGTTTATTTATTTAAGAGAAAGACACAGCAAGCGAGCAAGCACAAGCAGGAGAGGGGCAGAGAGAGAGGGAGAGAATCCCAAGTGATGCAGGGCTCGAACCCACAAACAATAAGATCATGATATGAGCCAAGATCAAGAGTCAGATGCTTAATCGATTGAGCCATCCAGGCTCCCCCCTGGATCTTGTATTTTAAAATAATTCTTGGTCAGCTTTTACACAGCATTTTATGTGTTTACACTCTTGGGCAAGAGCATGCTGACATTACCAAAAATCGTAAAAATTTTTGCAAATGCAACATCTTCTAACTTAACATATTTTCTGAGACTGCCCATGATTTAAACACACCTTATTAATCTTTCCACCATTCCTTCAGGAAATCACTAAATTTATATACAATTGGTCCTTGAACAACATGAGTTTGAACTGCACAGTTCTACTTTTAGGCAGATTATTTTTTTCATAAATACGACAGTACTGTAAGTGTACTTTCTCTCATGATTTTCTTAACATTTTCTTTTATCTAGCTTATTATAAGAATACAGTATATAATACATACAACATAAAAAAATTTACATACGTGTTAATTGAATGTTTAAGTTACCGGTAAGACTTTCAATCAACAATAGGTGATTAGTGGTTGTTTCTGGGGAGTCAAGAGTTATATGCAGATTTTCAACTATATGAGGGTCAGCATCCCTAACCCATGGTGTTCAAGGGTCAACTGTAATTACAATCCAAACACTATAGAGATCAACAGCCCATAGGATTGATATCCTAGAATACTGAGGCCTAGGATTTAATCCCCCCCAGGGGAAAAAAATGGAACACAGCCCCCAACTTTTACCATAAGCGGAAGCATATTCACCAAATTATTTTAGAAGGAGATGTCAGGCATAGACTCTGGGTATTAGTATTCTGATGCTACAGAGTGGTTCATTTGCAGTAGAAAAATAAATAAACCCCAGTCTCTTCTCTCTGCAGCTCTCCTCACAGAGATTCATTCCAGCAATAATTGACATTTAAAAATATCCATCTCATTGCCACTTTTCTCTCACAGAAGAAATACGCTTTTCTGCAGGGAAGCTGCAGAGAATCATGACGAGTGTATTCACTTAAATGGCAGTCCCATTACACTGTAGATGAGCGAGCACAATCGGAAAGAGAGCGAGACGTCTTGTCTATTGCAGCTGACTTTGATACTCTAATAGTCTTTCAGGATACGTAAAAATCCCACTAGGTCTTTTTTGGGCTCAAAAGAAAAAAATACCTTATACCTTAGAGGCACAAACAGAATTGCCCTGCGGTTCCATCAAAAAGCAACGACAGCCCCAGTTTCATTTAGATAAAACTTCAAGAGGCCAATTTCACGCTGGACAGTTCTGAGAGGCTGGATGGACTGCAGTGGCTGGTTGACCCTGGGCTCCCAGAAGATCTGAATGTCACCACAATTTGTGAGACCCATTCCCCATAAGAACATCTCTCTTCACAAGCTACTCTTGCTGCCAATTGCAAAAAAATCTCCTCCCTTCCCAGTATCCCCTAAAATTCTTCAGTATTTTCATAGCTAAGGGTAGCTGAGAAATCTACTATATGGGATGGCTCAGTCAGTTAAGCATCTGACTCTTGATTTGGGCTGACTCTTGATTTGGGCTCAGGTCATGATCTGACAGTTTGTGGGTTTGAGCCCTGCATCTGGCTCTGTGCTGGCAGTGTGGAGCCTGCTTGGGATTCTCTCCTCTCTCTGTCCCTCCCCTGCTCATTCTCTCTCCCCCTCCCTCTCTCTCAAAAATAAATAAATAACCAAAAAAATGAGTCTAAACAGAAAATCAAACAGGGGGTGCCTGGGTGGCTTAGTCAGTTAAGCATCTGACTCTTGATTTTGGATCAGGTCATGATCTTGTGGTTCATTTGTTCGAGCCCTTCATCAGACTCTGTGCTACTGGCAGGGCCTGCTTAGGATTTCCTCTCTCTCCCTCCCTCTCTCTACCCCTCCCCTGCTCACATTCTCTCTCTCTCTCTCTCTCTCTCTCTCTCCCTCCCTCCCTCCCTCCCTCCCTCTCTCAAAATAAAACAAATAAACATTTTTTAAAAAAGCAAACGAGATCGAAAAGGCCTCGTTGAGAGCATAGAAGTAAATTCATAAACATTAAAGACTGACAATTAAGGAAAAGTTAGAAAAATACTCATTTATTCTTATACCCAAATGCGTTACAAGTCATGCAGTTCCTGCAACATTTCCCCCTCTACTTCCTTGGAGAGGGGCTGATTATTCTAACTCTTAAATGCCTTATGAATGTGCCACCCTCCCTACCCCCAAAGTGACCACACAATCCAGCCAGGACATGCGTGACAACAAAAATCCCCAATACAATGTGAGGTGAATTCCTGCCCATGAACGGCACAGTGCTTATGGGGAGTTACCTAATGTAGGATAGAGGCTGGATTAGCAAGTAAAATAAAGGCAGCTGCCTTGACTTACAAAAGAAGGCTCTTTCGGTAGCTCCAAACAGCAGGCCTTGTGTCTTCCTACTGCCCCAGAGGCAAAACGGTGGTTTGGGACCCGGTCTTGAGGCTCTGGTATCCCAACTCTGCCCCCTCTGATCTTCATCTTTATCCTCAGATTGGCACAGAACTTCCCCACTGGGAAATCCCAAATTACTTCTCTCATTTGGAAGTCCCCAAGCCACTACTTCCCTCCATATGACACTCTGGACTGCTGACCAGTGCTGCCCTATCCAAGCCCATGGATGCATAAGAACCCACAGAATCCATCAGAAGCTCAGACCTGCTCTGGCATCAAGACACAGAGACAATTCCTGGTCCCCAGCTGCCTAACCTCCAACAACAGTCTCCTCTCCACCCTGCTCTCCAAACATACCCCAACCCATACACCAGCTTCTCCACAACCCAGCCACTAGGGTATCTTTGGTCCAGGAAAAAGAACACCTACTCATCTTTAGTCAGAACAAATCTCCTACAAGTGTCCCCTCTACCAGGCAGCCAGCTGGCACTGGGGCTACAAAGACCTATGCAAATCTGCTGCTACAGGTCCTATGGGGCAAGATCAAGCCAAGGGCTGACCGTGGGTCAGGGGGATCAGGGCCGCAGAATAGCTTCACCCACAGGGCAATAGCAACACGGAGCCATCCCTCATCCCTGAGAAGATTAGGAGGGCTCTTTCGGATCAAAGTTAGAGTCTTCCTCTTGGCGTCCTGATATTTCACAGTGGTGCACTTCTAATTAGACACAATGTCGCCCAAGTTTGATAGTGAAAGGTTGCAAATGGCGTTTATTGTTGGTGATATACATTGATTTTTTTATATAAATAGGAATCTAGATAAGAGTTTCACAAATAAATGACTGAAGCTGGTTTGGACTACAGTTTTCAGAAGCACTAGTATAGTGAGGAGGGGATGGGGGGGGGTTGTGATACTGCTGTCTCAGGGGTGACAGGGAAAGACGTCCATTCTAGGCAATATAAGCACTCTGCAGTGAGCCCAGTGCTCACGGGCTCCTTGGCTGTGAATCAAGCCCCAGCCTCAGACTCCCTGTGTGGAGGCTCGCACTGAATTACACATCCCAGCATCCCAGGAAATAAAGAACCGTGGCAGATGCCCAGATCCACCTGAAGTGTGGCATCCCTCGAGGAAAATAATTCCATTTCACACATGTCAGAAGCAAAACCGCACTCCATGCAAGGCGACCTCATATTTCTTACCGAAAACAAGTGGGTTGGTAATGTCCCCCAAAACCTCCTGGTGATGAAATCTTTCTGGAATAAAACAGAAGGAAATAGAGGAAATTACTTGGGTTTCAGAAAAGATACGGGTGATCACATAGCGCTCCTGCAAGTATAGACATCTGAACAAGTGAGAGGTTTTGAATTACCTGTAAAAGTGAACCGGTTCTCATTCTAATGAGACCATCACAAATGACCAGAAACAAATAATTAAAATGTTTCTTTAGCCATTCCTCACATAATTATTGCCTTAAGAACATCATGTTGGGCAAATAAAGCAATGGCTTGTGTATCACTCTGGAAGAAGAGGCCTCTGCATTTTAATGAAGCTCCTCAAAGCCCTCATGAATATGCATTTCCCCACAACAAAGCTTGACCCCACTAGTGTGCAGAACCGGTATTCTGGGACACTTTCAGAGGGAGGTAGGTGTGCCTGTGGGGGCTGGGGAGATGAAGACAGATTAAAAGAAAGAGAAAGGAAAGCGGGCCACTGCTCATTTCCTCTGCCCAGATTCACAGCCCACCCCTCCTCATGGGCAACGGGGTGTCAAAAAGAGAACAGAAAACAGGCCATCAGGTTTCACACTCCTCTTGGACAGAGAGACAGCTTTGCAAATGAAAGCTGAAGAGAAAGTCTAATAGGTTCAAGGGCTCAAGGCAAGGTCCTGGGTTAGATCAGGAATTGAAGGTAGGGGCAGCAGACAACCCAGAGAAGCTGGAAGCCCAGGATGGTGCAAGAGGAGTGGGATTTATTGGTCTTATATATCCAATCAAAATTCCTCTTTTCCCAATACTGTATGTTAACCATACTGGAATTAATTTTTTTTTTTTAATTCCTCTTCTCCCTCCAATTTGGCTAAAGACAGAATGCGTTATAAAGGAACGTCTTTGTTCCTTTCAAAACCACAGCAATGGCAGCCTCTTCCCCAGGTCCTTGTCTGCTGGGAACAGAAGGTCTAAGAGCATAGCATTTCATGAATAGCTGTGCTGGCTGGACAGTTCACCTTCAGTCTGATCCTGAAGTCACAGGGGATGACATCATTCCTAGGGGGGAAGGTAAAATGGTCTTGCTATTGGCACAGGCAGACACTGGCTTCTACTTTATCACAAAGGTCTAACCTGGAACCAGGGTTGACACTTTTTTAATGAAAACTGACAGTCATTCTCACTTCCCTAGACAGACATTTCTAGGAGTGGGTTTTAATTAGGGAATTGGGGGGAGTTCCCTGCCACCCCAAACTGGCCCACTGCAGATGCCTCTAGTTCAGACATTTTTAAAGATGACTAGCTATCCCTTAGAAGGCTACAGGTACCTCCCTTTTGGCCAAGCCATTTGTATATCTGTAATCTGCTGGTCTCTGCTCAGAGGGAACTTGACATTCACACAGTTGTTCAAATTCTTCCAAAGGGTATGGTGCTTTCTGCTGCCTTTTTTTTTTTAAGTTTATTTATTTCTTTTGACAGAGAGAGAGAGAGCATGAGTGAAAGCAGGGAAGGGACAGAGAGAAAGGCAGAGAGAATCCCAAGCAGGCTCTGCGCTGACAGCATGGCTGCATCCCAAGAAGTGTGAGACCATGACCTGAGCAGAAACCAGGAGTCAGATGCTCAACTGATGGAGCCACCCAGGCGCCCCTTTGGTCGCCTTTCAAATCCCCTTTACATTGTCGGCCTCAGCTTCATCATGTGCAAAAGTAGACAATAAGTTCGATCTTAAACGTGGCTGGGAAAGCGCAACAAAGCCCCCAAAACGCTGCCTGGGAACACATTACCATCAAACAGTATTTCCTTTTTTACCCCCAAATCCCACCATCCCAGGACTTCCAAAAAGAGGTGATTTCAGGGTCACAGCACATACTAAATGCTATGTCCAGAGGCAAGAACACTTCACTGGTGGTCGTAAGACAGGGCCTCCATTCTGCACTCTGCTACAAGTTGGCTCTGTGAACTCAAGCAGGTCAGTGAGAAAGACCTTGGTCCTCTCCCAGAATCCCCCACTCTAGCAGTTTTGATCAAGAGGGCTGCATGGAAGAGCCTAGAAGCCTTGGTCTACTAGCACAGGCTGGAATTCTCCCCACATGTCCACGGTGTCCTCCCCTCCCCTCTCAGAGGTCTACAGCTACCTGCATTGTCCAGAGCCACTGTGGGCCTATGGAAGTGTCCTTCTGCCCACAAGTCCAGCTTCTGCCAGCTTCTGGGAAGCTGTCCAGCTTCCCAGCCCAGAAGCAGCTCAGGGAAACTCGGAGCCTGCCTTCAGGCTCAGCTGGGCTTCCCTGCTCCACCTGGAGGAAGGAGCCCCAGCTCACTCGCTCGCTCGCTCTTTTTCTCTCTCTCTGCCTGCCCTCAGTCTGCAAGTCTCCCAAGAGGACAGAGTCTCATTCATAGGTAGCCCGAGCATCCCCCACATGCTCCACACAGATTCCCAACAGAGGCACAGAATCACCAAACTGCCTTGGAAAAAAGGCAGAGCTCTGCACTTAATGCTTTTCCATAGGAGGAAACAGGCCCACATCTTAATTCAATTTAGAATCGGTTTTTAAATGTCTATTTATAGGCATCACACAAGTACCCCTTGTGGACGGTGGAGGAATCAGGGCTCCGGGCTCTGGTCCACCACTATTCATTAGCATTCTTTTCATGTCTGTCTTCTCTAATTTCCCCAGCAGCTTTTTAACTCAATAGCAAGGTCACCTACCACTTGGACCCAGCACCACTTTCCATTTTCTCCGAAGAAAAATATGAATTTTCTCTTCCGTGCAGCAGTGCCCTCTCCCTGTCCTCTCAGGGCCCCTTGCCTGCATTGGCTGAAGCAGGGTTGTGTTATTTTGGTGAACTGTGTCTCTGGACAGACAGTTTACCTTAAAAAAAACCAACAAAGTCACGAGCACCGAGACCTGGGAAGGTCCTTGGGGGTCAGCTGGTCCCTGCTGGCTCTGAGTCCCTCACCTGGCCAGGCACATCCAGGGAGGGCCTGCTCCATTCCAGCAGCTGGAATGAACACAAAGGGTCACCTACAAGTTCGGAACAGCCACGCTTTTCTTCTCAGCCACGTTTGGCCAAACACACATCCCATCCTCTTTTCTAGCCTCTCTGGAGGCATTGAGGGCCAGGTTACTTCCCCTGTTCATCTTGGCTGTTTGTGATTAGACAGAAATCTGAGAGTCTGCTATTCTTCAGGCAATGCACAATCATTTTTGGAATCATCCTACTTCTTAGCAAGCCTCAGGGTGTAAATGAAGTACACAGGTCTCCCTGTAAGATTTGAACACTCCACTTTCCAAGTTGTTGGCCCACCCACAAGTTATTTCGGGTGGGTGGGGGGAGTAGGAGAGGGGGAGGTTATCATGTATTCCAGCTTCCCAGGGGAGATGTGAAATACAAAGCCACAGGAGTCTGGGAGATGCCATGAAGGCTCTTTCTGTCTGCATGCTGACAACTGGATTCTCCAGGGTCCAGAGACCCCAGACCTTGGAACCAAGTACAGAAGGAAAGGCAGGCCCTGGCCTGAGGCACTGAATCCACAGCAGAATTCAGGCACAGAGAATACTTCCAATAAAGAGCCCTCCAGCAGCCTGACTTCAAATACCACAAGGCTCGGCTCTCTTATGACTGCTGTTGCTGAGGCAGTTGGTATTTGGTTTCAGGATTAATTAACTTTCTCCCAGGATGCCCACTGCAACCTGCCATTGTGGGTTCTCTATTATGCGGCATGCACATTCCTGGCAATCAATTGGATCTCTGATCAAACAGAGCCTTTGAAATGCCACGTTTTCAGACACTCAGGAGGTAAACAGAAATCCTAAATATTGCCTAGAGTGGACGGTTCATAAATTTGATGATTGCCTTTGATATTATGTCAGGGGAGGCGATGGGAGGCCCCAAATCCACAAACCATCCTCAGGGCTCCTTAGTGACTCAGGTGGTTGGGGAGGAGGCCCGAGACAGGAAGCTACTTAAGAGAACCTCGATGAGCCTGGATAGAGCAGCACGTGCTAGCCTCCACCCAAAGCAGGAGATGCGAGCCCTGGAACACACAGGCCGATGCTGTGCTGGGGGAAGCAGGTGTCACAATCAATCTGTATAAGCACTTTCTTGGCAAAGTTAAGGCAACACTCACAGTTTCGTGGACTCTCAGACTTGGAAGGTGTCCTGGGAGGATGCCTGGCTCAGAGGCAGACAGAGGTGGATGTGTCCAGCACAGAGGCAGGAAGGCTGATCTTAGAGCCTTACAAACTGGCCGGGGACCTGCACAGCAGTATCACCACCCCACTGTCATACTAGCATTTCTTCCTCCAGCAGACCTGAGAGCTACACCTACAGTTCCTTGAACCAAAGAGGCAACCCAGCACTTTGCAAGAGGCTGGGCCCTGGGTACGCAGGTTTGGGGATCTTATGGTATGTTGGGGTTGGGTTGTAGAACAAGTAGAATTTGATGAGCAATAATAACCCAGATTCAACGAAATACATGCTGATGGAAGACTGTGGTCACAGTGAGCAGAGGACCTGGGAGAGGGCTGGGAAGGGTCTGCACAGAGCACAGTGGCCAGAATAATAGGGGAAGGGTCAGGGTGTATCACAGGCAGAGTGCACCAGCTGCACACTGTAGCCAGCTTGAGTGTAGCTCTTTCTAGTACCAGCCCAGTGGCTGCAAAGCCAGGTATTCTATGGGACTGTCAACACCTCTGCATAACAGAGAGCACGTGGCCTTCATGGGCCAGCCCAGGTGACCATGGGGCTCATCTGCACTGGGCTGTCTCACAGAGCGGAACAGGCAGCTGGCAGAGGTCAGCATCTGGCAGATAAGCTGCTGAGTGAGGAGGCCTCCTGGGACCTGGGACTGTAGCTCCCCCAAGCTGCCCTGAGGGGGATGCGGCATGAGACAGCCCAGCATTCCCACAGGTATGGCTGGAACCACAGGATAGGACTTTGTGGGGGTGAGGATGCTCCCCAGGTTTAACGTGAGGCTGGGGCAAAGGGGGTCTGCCACTTCCTGAAGAGGAGGACACACAGGGACAGTGCTCAGTTGGGCACAGCAGAGTCCTTCCAAGGGAAAGTAAGAGGTCCCTAAGGAACCATTTCAAGTACTGGCCCCAGACCAATTACAGTGAGAAAACAGGAGCTGGGCTCAGAGAGGGGCTCCAGGTCCTCAGAGCCAGATAACAAAAGGATGTAGCCCAGGTTATGGTGGGAAGGGGGCTGGGGAAGGGGAGGGGGGTGGGCAGTGTTGGTAAGGTTGGAGGATTTTCCAGCTTGAGTGGACATGAATAGACTGTTTACAAATAAAAAAAATCTCAAAATTCTGAATAACTGAGCCCCCTACTAGCTGCAAGGTAAAGTCTTCAAATGCGACTAACTCCATTTATAAACACCAGCATGTATTATTTTTCTCCTGGGCAGGAAGCTGCATCTTTAGAATAAAGAGCTCAAACCTTGAGATTCTTGTTTGAGCAAATGTTTTGGGAACAAACTGGATTTAAAACTCTGTCTTCAAAGGTCTTGAAGTTTTAAACAACAATGGTTTCATCTGAGAAGGTGGCTTCTAAAAATGCTATTAAAAAGAATTAATTATTAGGAGTCACCTACAAATTGCTGCCAATGAAATGGCCAAAACTCTCCATTCATGTAAGCTTATCTTTCAGTCTGGAGGTGACAGGCCATGGAGAATGAGCCACATTCTACCACCAGATTCCTTGGTTTGGGAAGATCCTCATTCCCTGCTCGATTCCAACACAGAGACTCTCTATACGTGATTAATTTCCACAATAGGGACTGTTCTTTCAAGGTGATTATTTGTTTCCTCTCCGTGGGGCCCGTGAGGCCACCCCAACGGCAGAGTTGGGGGTACAGACATGGATTATTTCGATCCATTTCAAAACTAGAAATTTGCTCTAAACTAAAACTGGCTCTAACATCCAATATCGCTAACTTAATTTTCCCACATTTGCTTTTATGTAAAATCCTCTGAGGCTCTACCAAATCAACCTGAGAGTTCCTTACATCAGTATTGATCTAATTTATTCATGTTGGGGTTGAAACTAAAGGTGACCAGATCCAACCGTGTTTTAATCTCAATAGATCTGCCCTTGAGCAGCTGACGGCATTCCGTGGACAGACACATGGCTCCCAGGGCTCCCAGATTTATCCTGTAACATCTGACCTGTTTCTCTGATGATTCTTGGTATTAAACAGAGTCCTGTGTTTGGAGTTCTTGTCTGGCTTTGTGGAATGAGAGAAAAGTGCAACACTGAGGTATGAAAACCAGAACGCAGTGCCAAGGCTGTCCATGTGACAGCCAAAAGTGGTGCCGTAAGAGACAAGGGTGAAGGGCAAAGGGAGGGCTGGCAGGGAGGGTTCAGGCAGGTCTGCACAGACCCAAGAGATGCAGGGGAGGGTTCAGAGGCACCTTCCAAGCCTGCATCTGCAGGGCTCTCCTCATTATTATTCTCTCCTAGGCAAATGAGGCTTCTATTTTTGCTGCAAGGAGTCTGCTGCCTTCCAATTCCCCCACGTCCCCTGGAGGGAGGCTGGGATTTCGTGTTCTATTCAAGCAGCTCAGGGATGCTGAAGGGAGGGTCATCCAGACGGCTGAGAGCCAGAGAGAAGCACTGCCAACCAATCTTATCAAATGAGGACACAGTGCTCGAGAAAGCTCTGGGCAAGGTGATGATGCATGTACGTGGTCTGGCATGACCATGCAGGGCACATCCGGGTTTATTTGGCCCATGCTTACTGAAACAGGCACTAACTGTTTCACAGATGTGAATCTTTTAATCACCCCCATTTTACAGATGAGGAAACTCATCTGTACACAAAAGGCACACAAAAGTTATTAAGTGGTGTGCCTAAGGCCACACAAGAAATTCTGCAGCTGGGACTTCATCCTGGCAGCGTGGCCCAAGAACCCATGCTCTTAGATCCCACATTTTGTTGGTAGGAAGAAATGGGAAAAGATGTTTACAATACATAAATCAGATGAAGGATGAAATGATGGATAAGAAAATTCAAAAAAGGGACAAAAGGTATGAACCAGTAATTCACAGAATAAAAAATACATGAAATAAATATACATCAATGTAAGAAAATAAATCCATGAAAAGAGGTGCAACCTCACTGATAGGCAGAGAAATGCAAATTAAGACCCCCTGCAGAGGCCACTTTCACCCATCAGACTGACAAAAATTAAAAAACATCTGATAATACCAAGAGGCATCAAGGACGAGGGGAAGGGGAGCCCACACACCACTGGTGGGAACATTCATTAGTAGGCCCACTTGGGAAAACAACGTGGCCACTTCCAGAAAATGTAAAGATTCATACGTTCTATCCTGTGGCAATTCCAATCCTTGCTACATATTCTAGACAAATCCAGCTCATGGCCACATAGAGACACACACATGAGTATTCCTAGCAGCCTTGTTTGCAGCAGCAAGAAACTGGAAACCATCTGAACATCCACCAATGGAGAAAGAATAGAGTGTATTATGTTCCTACAATGAAATGCCACACAGCAGTGAAAAGGGATAAGGTCCAGCTACATTTTCACGTGGATGAAACTCACAGATATAATATGAGGCAAAAAAAAAAAAAGGGCAAGCTACAAACACACACACACACACACACACACACACACACAATTTGATATGATTTACACAATGCTTAAAAACATGCAAAAAGAACTGGCATAGTGACACTGACTAATGCAGTAAGATAAAACATGCACCAAAACTCTAATAACTCTAATACCTCTGCATGGGAGACAAAGAAATGCAATCAGGAAGGGCCTCCAGGTATACTGGTAATTATGACAGTTTAAAGTATGTCCACTAACTCTTTTTCACTCCCTTCAAAAGGTAGAGCTTAATTCCCCTCTCTTTGAGTGTGGACCGGGCTTAATAACTTGGGTCTAGAGAACAGAACAAGGCAGAGATGATGATGTGTGGCTAAGGAGTCTAGGTCATAAAGGCACGGCAGGGTTCTCGAGACTCTTGGATCACTCGCTCTGAGGCAAGCTGCCCGCCATGTTGCGAGAGAGCACTGTGGAGAAACCCCATGGAAAAGAACAGAAGCCTCCCACCCACAGCCATGTGAAGAATCTCAAAAGTGGATCCTCCACGAGCGCCTGGGTGGCTCAGTCAGTTAAGCTTCTGACTTCAGTTCAGGTCGTGATCTCATGGTTTGTGAGTTCGAGCCCCGCACTGGGCTCTGTGCCAACAGCTCAGGACCTGGAGCCTGCTTTGGATTCTGTGTCTCCCTCTCCCTCTGTCCCTCACCCCTCAAAAATAAATAAACATTAAAAAAAAATTTAAATAAAATTAAAAAAAAAGTCATCTCATACCTCAAGATGACTATGGCCCTGGCCCACACCTTGACCCTGAGACAGAATCATCCAGCCACGCTGCTCCCAGATGGACTCTATGTGTGAAGTATCAAATGCTCACTGTTTTACGCCGTAAGTTTTGGCATAATTGGTTACACAGAAGTACAACCAATATAACAATATTCTTTACTTTAACTGGGTTGTGGATACACAGGTGTTCAGGTACATAATTCTTTTTACCTTTCTGTATGTCAAATATTTTATAATGAAAATTTAATGCAAAATTGCTGAGTTAGGTCAACACTGGCTAACAGGCAGAAACAGTGGATGGTAAAAGACAGGGAAGATGATAGGAAGGCACATCACCCTCCTGGGTGACCAAGGAATAGCTTCTCTCCTCAGGAGCATAAGGAACGTAGAAAAGTGCCATCTAAGGTGGAAAGTCATGGGACGTTGTCAGAGGTGGGGAGAGGAGGCAGGATTTGCTCTATTCACATTAAAATAGGGAGTCTTGTTAGGCTAAGGGAGAATATGCCCTGGGGCCCTTGGGTGGCTCAGGCCTGAGTTAGGCACCCAACTTTAGCTCAGGTCATGATCTCACGGTTTGTGGGTTCAAGCCCTGTGTCAGGCTCTGTGCTGACAGCTCAGAGCCTGGAGCCTGCTTCAGATTCTGTGTCTCCCTCTCTCTGGCCCCTCGCCCTCTCTCTCTCTCTCTCTCTCTCTCTCTCTCTCTTTCTCTCTCTCTCTCTCTCAGAAATGAATGAACACTAAAAAGAAAAATTTTTTAAATAATTTTTAAAAATATGCCTGAGCCTGAGAGGCAGGCCAGCAGGGATAAGGGGGATGTGGGAGCAACACCCAGGGTGGCCCACCTCCTCAACTGCTCCTCCCAGGTCTTGATGCCACCAGAGAAGGGCAGGGTTGCCCAGAAGCCAGGATCTGGGCCCCATCACGTCTCTCTGTATCTGTCTTCCTCTCTCTGACTTCAGCTTCCAGAAAAAACAAACGTGCATTCCTTATAAGCAGTTGGGCTGGTCAGAGTCAACTGATCCAGTAAAAGCAGTCAGAACCAGTTACATCTGGCAGAACCAAAGCATATCAATCCCCAGGAACCACCATAAGTACTTCAGACCACTTATTTTCAATCCTCTTTAAGAGCCTAAATCCCCCATCTCACAACTTGTGCTGTTTTCTGCAATTTACTCATTCAAAGAAGTCTGTCCAAAATCCATTTTAATTGAAACAACCACTTTTCTTGCTATGAAGTGACAGCTGAAGCAACAATAATGCTTAATATATATTCCATGCTTGCTTTCCTTCTTAAAAAAAGCAACAACAACAAAAACCACTGTCAAGATGACAGAAGGGCGTAGCGCTCTCCTTTCGACCTTGACTTGTTGGGAAAATGGCCACTGGGAATCTGGGTCTGCTGCGCTTGTGCTCAATACTCACCACTCTCTGCCTGGCCCTTGTGGACAAAGGGAGGGAGACGACGTGGTGAGAACTGGAAGGAGCAAGGGAAACGTGTGTGGTGTTGGAGGCGCCAGTGAAACCATCAGAGATGGTGCAGGACAGGCAGACGCCCCCGTGTGTCAGCTGTCACCTTGCAGGGCGGGCAGACTGGACAGGCCAGGCTCGGCCACTCAGGACCAGGACACCCCAGGGCCTCCCTCTTTCCCCAGCCAGTTAAAGCCTGGCTCAGACAGGAGCCCACATGGCGTGATACCCCCCAGGTTTCCCTGCCACGGCCACCTCAAGCTCGGCCCTGAACCCCACTAAAGAGGTATCAGAGCACCGAGCTACACAGCATCCCTGGCCGTTCTCCCACACCCCAGAGATGGCAGGGGACAGTGAGACGGCCAGGCTTCTGAGTCTGCGGCCCAACTTCAGATCCTGCCTCTGCTTACGAGCTGTGACCACAGTGTGTCCCCCCCACTGCTCTGAGCCTCAGAGGCCACATGAGAAACAGAGAAGGCCTCACAGGATCCTATAGCTCCCTCCGTCCCTCCTCAGCCTTCAGGACAGAAAGCAGCCCTCCCTGGGAGGAAATCAAGACAGAGGCCAACTCGGGGCCCGGGGGTGCGTGCTGGAGCAGGACTCAGTAGCTCTGTAATCTTAAGCCTCAGTGTCCTCGGCCATGAAATGGGGATAATAAGAATTGCTTGTAAACCTGCATGGTGGGATTGCTGTGTGGCTTACAGGAGGTGCCAGCAGGTACTCAGTGAGAAATTCATGCTGGCTCTTGTTATAAAGCCATTGGAGCCCTGCTGCCCTGGAGCCAGCCCCACTCCCTCTCTCACCCATCCCCCAGTGCCCCCAGAAGGAATGTATCAGGTATGTGTTTACCACCCACTGTGAGCCCCTCAGAGGGAGGACCCCAGACCCAGGTCTGCCTTCACGGCACCCAGCACAGCACCTGGTATGTAGGAAAGGTTCCAGAACCCCCACCCATGCCTCCTCTGCAGCCCTTGGCAGCCCTTCTCTAATGAGCTGGCAGCAACCTCACAGCAGAGCACGAAAGTCGGGGTGCTCTCCCAGGATGTGGCATTTTTCAGAGAGAAAGCTCAGTAACTCAGAGAGAGACAAGTTCCTGGGGCAGGTCAGGGGGCTTCCAGGACCCCTTATACCTCAGCAGGACCCTGGCCCAGGGGTAGAGGCTGCAGAGTGGCCTGGGTGCTCTGGGTCACAGAGTCCCACATTACTACTCTGAAACCCCCTTGTGCACATCCCTCCCCAGTCATGGGTTTCCCAAAAGACAGGATTCTGTTGTGGTGGCACTGGAGAGAGGTCCTCCACCTCGTGGGTGAAGGAGCTCAGCTGCCTCAGAGCTGTCCCCAGACCAGGCCCCTCCAACCCACCCTGGGTTGCTCCCTCACATGCTACTGGTGAGGACTGAGTCCTCATGGAGGTCACCTGTTCTCTGTACCACATACCCTGGGGGCCTCTGCACCCCACAGCAGCCTCTATGAGAAAAGTTAAAGTTGAGTCTGGGTTTCTAAGTATGCTAGAAGAGATTCTAGAAAATAATATATCAGCAGAAGCTGAAAGGAAACAAAACTGGCCCCCAAACTGCACATCAGAACAGGATCGTTAGCAATGTCAACACTAAAACCAATGACTCACCACACATACACCACCAACAACCAGCCTCTCATCTAGAAAACAAATGCAAAGAAATGAATTTCAATTTCAAAATAGGGCTCTACTCAAGCAAGGATCATCCTGCGTTTCCCTCCCCACACAACAGCTGAGCAAAACACACAGGGAGATGGGGGCTGGGCTGGAGCTGTCTGCAGACATGTTCTACCAAACCTCAGACTTCTGGCAGGTAATCCAAGCCCACCAAAAGACAGGAACAGTGTGGTCACTACAGGGTCTGTACAAGGGAATCCCACAACCAGCTTGCAGAGTGAGGACACGAGTAGGCAATGGGCAATGACTTCAGTTTCATGAACTTCTCCCCGACCCTGATAAACCCATGCCCTTTAGGTGCCAGGACTTTAACCCACATGCAAGGCTGCCTTTGGTTTAATGATGTCTTTCATTATCATTTTCATTCTTACCTAAAGAACACTACAACCTGGACTCATCATCAAGGCTGATCGATTACTTAGGTCTCTAATTGTGCTTCTATGCAGCAGACTGGATGCTGGCCCTACAGGTGGGCATGCAATGTTCCCAGGCAGCCTGGTGAGAAAGCTTGCTCTCAGTACATCAGCAAAGTGTCCTTCAGATGGTGGTGGTTGTCAAACACCTCTTGCTTTATCATAGTAATTTGCTGTTTTGTTTTGGTCCCACCTTATCAATTTATTTTCCAAAGGCTAGTCTGTAAATAAGACAGGAGTACTACGGGAACCTAATATAAGTCCTCTATTGTCAAAGCAGAAATAGACACAATCAGAATATTCTTACTACACCAGCCTTGGGATGAAGCTGATGTAAAAGAAGAGAGGGCTGAGAGAAGGAAACTGGACCCATGATACCAAGGTCAAGCTGCTAGATCAAGCCTTGCCTAAAACCATGCGTCCAGACTTTCAAATTACACAACAAAAGTTTATGTTACCATGAGATGGGTTTTCTGTTATATCAAGTGTCTTAACGGATAAGGAAGCTGAGGCCCAGAGGGGTAACATGACTTTGCCCAGCCCACAGAGCAACAGAATGAAAACTCAGGTATGTTGCAGTAAGTCTTGCCTTGTGTCAAAATTCTAGGCTGTGTTCATTGTGATTTACACAAAATCCTTAATTCTTTACAAGTGTGAAGACAGGTCAGCTAGTCAAGCCTTACATAATCCAAATCTAGCAGAAACTACATTTAACTCAACCAGATCTTTTTTACTTTTCCAAAACCAACAGGGCAGGCCTAAATGGTCAGTGGGATTCTACCAAGCATGCAAGATAAATAGCATAATTTACATCTAACATTTCTGTACCACCTCCCTCTCTCAGACAGCTCTGACCCTGGCTCACACTTTTGTGCTTACAGAAAACCTCAAGGCAGCTCTCAGACAGAAGTGTTCTCTTAATTGACCTCATTAATATGCACTGCTCTGGTGATCGGCTGGCTATGGTTGTGTTGGCTTGCCTTTTCTTTCTCTTTCCTGTCTTTCCTTTCTTCCTTCCCTCTCTCTCCACCTCCTCCTCCTCCATCTTCTTTTCTCTCTCTTTTTTCTTTTTCTGATGCAAAGGCCTAAGGAAGTATTAGCAAAACCATGTCTTAACACCCCTGTCTGCTTTAGACCTGACAATCCAGAGGTAGGTGACTTTCTCAGAGTCACAGCCTGAGCCAAGCCTACAAGGTCAGAGAACCCTGGTTCATTTCACCCTACACTGAGCCTCCCTCCCAAGAAACCATGCCACAGAGAACACCATCTGCTCACCCAAGCCTGGTGACCAGACGCAAGTCTGGCCTCTGCCCGGGACCCGGGTGACATCAGGGAAGCAGGAGCTCCCAGTTGCCCATGGCCCCTCCAGGTCTCCACAGAGCAGTCATCCACACTGAGAGGAGCCCACCACACTTGGGACACATGCAGGGGAGGAGGAAGGTTCCAGAAGAGTTTTCTGCTTCACAATGGCCCCACAGGAAAAGTCCACAAGCAGCAATGATGAAGGTTCTGGAAACCCACAAGGAGCCATGAGCAACCTTGGGCAGCTGTGCCCTGAAGTCTCTTGAGTCTGCCTGTCCTCCATCACAGAGTGTCCGTCCTGCTGTCTCCCCCATCCAGTTGCCCCTTGTACCTCACTAGCCTTTCCACGGGCTCAAACTGGCTGGTTGGAGTCTGGCCCACTCCTGGCCACATCCCTGCCCACCCTGCCACCTTAGCCTCACCTCTCCTGAGCCACCCAGGACTGTCACCCACTCCTCCCACAGCTCTGTAGCATATGCTAGAGCTGTGTGTAGCCCCCCCAAACCCTGGGGTGGGTAACACAAGGAGACGTTATGTCTCCCCCTTCCGTGTCCCAGCTCTTCCCTGATGAGGCCTTGGGGAGATGCTCGTCCTGTTTCTGATACAAACAGGCAACTCGCTTTCCATCCTTCTTAGCTGCATTGGAAAGTGATGCTGAAGGTGGTCTCCCCAAAATGAAGAGCAAACATCTCACCCCCGAGGAGAGAAGGTGGGCCCTGCCAAGACATCCCCCACTTTGTACCAGCACCTGAGCCCAGCCCAGGCCTCCCACACACTGACACTATTAGCAGCCACTTTTGTTCAAGTGTGACCCTCAGGTGGCACAGCTGTGGGGGCTGGGCAGCAGGTACTGAGGGTGGGGTCGGCCCTCCTGACACAGACAGCATATGCCCACCCACTAGAGTTTGATGGACAAATGGATAGACCAACCAACACAAGACTTGCTCCAGGAACTGACATCCGGGGAGGGCTCACATGGTAAGGCAGGAGTGAGCCCAAGACCGCCAAGTGAGGACCCACACTGGACCCACACAGCCATCTGCCCACAGAGATGGGACGGGGTATCAGGAGGATTTGACAAGAAGAAACACAGGGCTCCCCCTCAGAAGAAGAGTTCCCCCCAACTTCCCCACCCTGCACTCCCAGAGAAGCCATGCTACCCTGACAATGGCCGGTGGTCCTGCAAAGCTGAAGGGCCCTGTAACCCCTGCCACGGGCAGGTGCCAAAAACACTTGGCGGGCAAATCAAATGATATACGCCTGGCCAGGTAGGGGCTGTCTGACTCAAAACAGACAAAGGCCCAAAGGAAATTCCATTAGACGTTCTCAACGTTGAGAGAAATGGACCAGGGATCAGGAGGGCCACTTGATGCTGAGGGACAGGGGGTGGGGGGCAGAGCAGAATGGCCAATGACAGAAGGGGGCTAGTGAAAGGAAAACTGGGGCACAGGCAGGACCCACAAAAGAAGAGCTAAGGAGAGATCAGGAGAGGAGAGGGGATGGGTTAGAGGAGTAAGAGGCCAGAAGTCCCAGGGCCAGGCAGGAAGTATGGATAGGGAGATATGGGCAGTGCACCCTGGCAGGCGCTCAGAGCTCTCCTCTCGAATTTCTGGAAAGTTGAGCAGACTGCAGCTCTTGCTCAACCCCAGGCACAGTGAAGCCACAGTGGCTGGAGGGGGTCAGGGCCACAGGATTTTAAGATCTTAACATCCCCTGATTTGGCAAGTGAGGAGCCTTTGCCCTGATCAAATGCTTTGCACCATTAAGCAGTTCAAGTGTTTGGGAAGATGTATCCCAAACTCCCAGTGGGAGCAGAAACCTCTCAACCGCCTGCTACATTTCAGGTTGTAGAAAAGGACACCACATGCTGCTCCATTCCACAGGACAGACCTGCTGGTTATCACAAAGGGACACGAACCTCACATCCAGACCACAAAGATCCTCACAGTTGATGCTGTTACATCTCACAAGCTGCCAAAATAGCTTTCATGATTTAAAGGAAGGTGGGAAGAAAGAATCTTAGAATGTTACAGAACATTAGCAGTCATGGCTCACTGTGTGGGCTCAGAATGGGCTTCATGGCCCAACAGCTGGACTTGAGGGTCCCATCATTAAAATACTCCAAGCACCCTTCCAGGGTGTACCATGTGCCCAGAGGGTGTAGGAAGCCCTGTAGCTGTCCCTGGCCCCATGAACTTCGGGTGGCATCCCCTTCCCAACAGTTCACAACACTCAGCTGTGTTTCAGAAAACTCCAGAGCTCAGAATGGTAGGCCACCCTGAATAAAGGTGGCCACAGGTATCTTCTTGCTCTCTGTGATGGTGAGGGTGAATGATGCTTACAACTCCCACTCTGCAGCAAGGCAAAGCTAAGCTGGGTAAGCGACATGACCAAGCTGGTGGCATACCTGAACCTTCCCTTGGCAAACACTCAAGAGGGACAAGGCTCTCACCTTTGAGTGAGATGGAAAGGGGGCCAAAGAAGGGAGAAAGATGCTAACCCACCAAGCCAGGGCACAGCAGCCCTTCACAAAAGCCTCCACAGCTTGGCCTCACCAGACCCTTTGAGACAGATCTATTTTGTTTCGTTTTCCTAGTTTGTCAGCTTTAGATGATGTGGCTCAGAGCAGTCACATAGCCCCTAAGTGTCAGAGCTGGCAACTGAACTGAGGTCTGCCTGAGACCACAGCCCAAGCTATGGATGTGGCAGACTGAGGATGGGGCAGACTGGTAAGTGGGTCCAACCACCCCAACTTTCCACTGTTTAAGAGATACATGGCAGCCAGTCAGTAACATTCTCCTTTCTGTGTGCTTCTCAGCATTTCTGTGCTAGGCATCAAGGCATTTTCTAGAAAGGGTATGTGCCTGACATGCACAAGAACAGAAAGGAAGGCAAAACATGCCCATGTCTGGAAGATAGCTCACTTTCCCCAATTCCAGAATGTTCCAGGGACTTGATGTGCTGGACAGAACCTGGAAGTAGCCCCCAGCATCCTGGAAGCTAAGCATGCCCTATGCTTGTTTTCTTAATGAACCAGTGTCTCTCACACACAGCATTCACCACCTTCACAGGATAGTGGAAAGGCTGAATCCCAGGAAACGGAATCATGCTCCCACTTTGAGCATCCAACACAGGGAGCAAGGCCAGAGGGCTATTTATTATTTATTCCCTTAGGAGAATCCTGGGGTGGGGCTCACACAGTCACAAATAAGAAAAATGGTAGTGTTGAAGGAAACCCACCAGTGAGGCAAGGTTTATTTCTGCATTCTGAATAGACTTTATTAAAGTCAGAAACTGCCCACCAAGTAACCCACCAGGGCTCCAAGGTGTTACAGGTGAGCTTTAACGAGACCATCAAGGAACAGATCATCTGTCTCATGTGTCCAAAAAACTGAATATTACAGGTCCAAAATAACCTCTCTACTAAAGCCAAAAAAATAAAAATAAGAATGAGAATGGTAAATTTTGGCCAAACTCACTTATAAACATAGATGCAAAATCCTAAATGAAACAGTAGCTGAGTGCACCCAGTAATTGCCAAGCAAACACCTCATGATGAAATACTGATTCATCCCAACAATGTCAAATTGGTTACTATTAGAAAAGCTGTTAATGCTATCACATAAGTGACCACATGAAAAGATCATCTCAATTGTGCAGAAAAAACATTTCAGAAAATTCAGTACTCATTCATAATTAAAGAGGGGGGAAAACTCTAAGGAAATGAGCAGAAAAGGTGTTCGTGAACAGAAGAGTGTGTCCACAGAAAATATCATAATGTTGGATCATTAGATATGGCCCCACAGGAAGGAACAAGACAAGAATTCACAGCCTCACTGCTTCTGCCTAACACCGTCCTGTCACTCCTAACCAAAGAAATAAGAAAACACAACAAATCAAAGAGTGAGGATTGAATTGGATGAGATCCACCTGGAATTATTTACAGGGGACATGCTGTCCATGGGGAAAATCTAAGAGTCTATAAACGACTCAGGAAGGTTGCTGAACAGCAATATACCAACTCAACAACTATCACAAAAGGTCATTTCCAAAGAAATGCCACTTGGACAGTCGCCAAAAATAGATACCTAGGAATCAACCTAATGTAAAAATACAAGACCTTTATAGAAAAAGACCTTTAACTTTTTTTTTAATTTTTTTTAACGTTTTATTTATTTTTGAGACAGGGAGAGACAGAGCATGAACAGGGGAGGGTCAGAGAGAGGGAGACACAGAATCTGAAACGGGCTCCAGGCTCTGAGCTGTCAGCACAGAGCTCGAAGCGGGGCTCAAACTCACAGACCGCGAGATCATGACCTGATCCGAAGTCGGCCGCTTAACCGACTGAGCCACCCAGGCGCCCCTGAAAAAGACCTATTAACTTATTGAAGGATATAAAAGAAAACCTATTAAAATCAGGTCTCTATATGCTATGAAAAAAAAATGTGTGTGTGTGTGTGTGTGTGTGTGTGTGTGTGTGTGTGTGTGTGTGTGTGTTTAGGTGCTGTCTTCCAAGTAAATTCAGGGAAGTAGATGGCTGGGGCAGGGTCAAGGCAGATCCACTGGGGTCCAGGCTGTCCATCCCCTCAGGGGCTTGGAGGATGTTGTGTTCTCCACAACCTCACCAACAAAGAGTGCTGTCAACCTTGGATTTATGCCATTCTTGGCAGTGAGAAATGGTATCTCAGGCTAGTTTTAATTCACATTTCTTTTACATCTTTTCATACACTTAAAAGACCATTTGCATGTATTTCTCTGTAAACCCTCTGTTCACATCTTTTACCTATTTTCTATTTAGATTTTGTGCCTATTATTCCTTTCAATTTTTATTAATTCCTTATATTTTAGGGAAAATAAGCTTTGTTCATGATCTAAGTTGCAATTACTTTTTCCTGGCTAATTATTTGGTTTTTTCCCTTTGCTTACGGTGTTCCCCACCCCCCATCTAAAAGGGATTTTTTTTTCCTAATGCACTTGAATTTATCAATCTTTTTCAATGATGTTTTTGGATTGTGAATCATAATTTCCCTTACCTGCATGTATAAAAGAATTCATGTATAAAAGAATTCCAGTACTTGTGGTAACTAGCACCTAGAGCCATTTGAAATACATGCCTGTAAATAAATTTTATCTTTATCCAAATAGCTATTCTGAGATAATGAAACTATATGTTAGTCTCTGCCCAGATTCCTGGCACAGGGCTCCAAAACCCCTTATAATTTCTTAAATGATAGGAGCACTAGGGACCTCTTTTGCTAATTTGATCTCTGACCTCTATTCCTGACACAGGGCTCCTGAAAACCTTGGAATTCCCTGAGTGATTGGAGTGTCTTTGTTCTGAGGGTGCCTGAGTGGCTCAGGTAGTTAAGTATCTGACTTTGTCTCAGGTCATGGTCTCATGGTTCGCAGGTTTGAGCCCCGCATCAGGCTCTGTGCTGACAGCTCAGAACCTGAAGCCTGCTTCAGATTCTGTGTCTCCTTCTCTCTCTCCCCTCCCTGGCTCTCATGCTCTCTCTCTCTCTCAAAAATAAGTAAACATTAAAAAAAAAGAGTGTCTTTGTTCTACTGGGGGAACTCGTGGTGGGCTCCCAGATAGCTGTGGATGAGAGGCTGTCATCAAAAGTACAAAGCATAATCCTCATTCTCTTGAGAAGGGAGAGGGGCTAGAAATAGAAGGCATGATTCATCATGGCCACATGAGGAAGCCTTAAAATCCCAAAAGTATGGGGTTCAAAGAGCACCCACGTTAGTAAACACATCTATACTGGTAGGGTGGCGTGCCCCAACTCCGCGAGGACAGAGGTTCCTGCGATTGGGACCCTGGCAGACCTCGTCCTATGTATTTCTTCATCTGGCTATTCATCTGTATTCTTTATCATACTTTGTAATAAACTGATAAACATAAGTGACTATTCTCCTGAGTTCTGTGAGCTGCTCTAGCAAATTAATTGATTGATTAATTCTAGGAGGAGATCAGGGAAACCTCAGATTTATAGCCAATCTGTCAGAAGGACAGGTGACAACCTGGACTTGCTGTGGGATGTGATGCTACCTCCAGGAAGACAGTGTCAGAACTGAGTTAAAGTGCAGGATACACAGCTGGCATGCTAAAGAACTGCTTGGTGTAGGAAAAACCTCACACATCCGGTGTCAGAAGTGTTGTGAATGTGGTAGCAGTGTGTGTAAAGGAGAAACACAGGAGGAGGGCAGGGATGCGGGCTGGGTGTTTTCCTACTCAGGAGGAAAGATTGCGTTTCTCCCATTCGGTGATCCAGTCGTCCCAAAACCAATTTTTTAAAAGGTTCTCTCTGCTGACATTTTATTTAGGAATTTTACATCAATATTCCTAAATGAGACTGGTGTGGAAGCTTCTTTTATCAAATAATCTTGAGGTTTCCATTTTTTTTTTCTAGGCAGTAGAATAAGTAGCATCGAGATTATCCATTATTTTAAGATTTGACAGAATTCTCCTGTGAGAAGCTATATAGGTCTGGAGATTTTTCTGTTTTTTTTTTCCAGTGGAAATTGGGTTGTTTAAACGTTATGCGTCTACTGGGTCCATTTGGGTAATTCCATTTTCTAGAGAAGTACGCTTTTTATCCAGGTCTTCACATTTATTCGCATAGCATAGTAAAAAGTAACTTCTAATAATTTTTTTAACATGCTGCATTTTGTTGATTATTTTTCCTATTATAATTTCTTATTGTGTGTATTTGTACCCCTATCTCTCTCATAATTAGGTTAGATAATGGTTTATTCATTTGAATTTTTTTCCTAAGAGTCAGCATTTTGTTATTACTTCTTTGTTTTTCTCTGTTCTAATTCATTGGTTTCCAACTTACTCTTATTTGCCATTCTGCTCACTCAGTTTATTTGGTTGTTTTATCCAAGATTTTCAGTTGGATGTTTAATTCATTTTTTTGAGACACAGTTTATGTGCATCCCATAGATTGATGTATTTATAGAGTTTAATCTTGTGATTTTCCAAGTTGAAGGCCTTTTTGTTTTTTATCTTATGATTAACTTCTAGTTTATGCATTGTGATGACATAACATTGTTTATATCATTTCTATGTTGCAAGAACTTATTGAAGTTTTCTTTGTAACTAATAGATGTCAACTTTCATAAATGTTCCATGTATTCTGGAAACAAAGTTGTATTCTCTATTATCATGGTACAAAGTCTGGTATGTCGGGGCATACTTCTTTGTCTACTTCACATGTCTTGGATACAGAGTGGCTGTCATGGTCTCCAGAATTAGTACACTTCTTTCCACATCTCCTGCCTCACATGTGGTCTCTGCTTGATGGAGGTTCTATCAATGTTCAGTGTAGCATTCATAACCACAATTATTATATTTCCTCTGCAAATTGCAGCCTTTTGTGTTATACAGTATCCCTTTTTGTTTCATTGCATGTTTTTGGTCTGAATTCTACCTTGGGGATGTTGACCTTAAAAACAAAAACCAAAAAAGAGCCAGCCATTTTACCTGCAAAATGAGTTTATTCGGGAACAGCAGAGGAATTACAGTGCAGAAGAAGCAAACCAGGGCAAACCATAGGCAAGTCCAGAGACTAGCAGAGCGGGGCTTGCATTTAGGAGGAAAGGAGGAAGGTGGGAGGACCTGTTTCATAAAGTGGAGGGTGATAACTGGTTTCTCATTGGCTAAATGTGGCAGTTTCTCATTGGCAGGGCTGTTGCTGGGCAAGGGAGAAATTCTTCATTCTTCCTGTGAGGAAAGTAAGCCTCCTCCTGCAGGGACATGGACAGCAGTATTTTAGAGTTCCTCTTCAGGACTTCCTGACTTTGTTTTTAATGAGGTTTCCTTTATTTTCACAGTTGAAATCAGGATTAAAACCCCTAATTTCTTTCTCTTCCCACTGGCTTCATTTCTATACACCCTCCCATCCTTTCCAGCTTTTCTAATTACTTTGTTTTAGCTTTGACTCTCTTAAACAGTAGAGCTGGGTGCCATTGCATGAACCAATCTGAAAGTCTTTTAATCAGTGGATTAAATCCATGTACACACAGAAGGAAAAATCAGCAAAACTAAAAGGCAAGCAATGGAATGGAAAAGATATTTTGCAAATGACATATCTGATAAAGAGTTTGTATCCAAAATAAATAAAGAACTTATAAAACTCAACAACCAAAAAACAATCAGTGAAGAAATGGGCAGAAGACATGAATAGACATTTTTTTCCAAGAAGACATCCAGATGGCCCACAGATACATGAAAGATACTCAACATCACTCACCATCAGAGAAACACAAATCAAAACAACAATGAACTACCACTTCACACCAATCAGAAAGGTTAAATTAACAACACAGGAAACAACAGGTGTTGGTGAGGATGTGAAGAAAGGGGAATCCTCCTGCACTATTGGTGGGAATGCAACATGGTGCAGCCACTATGGGAACAGTATGGAGGTTCCTCAAAAATTAAAAATAGAACTACCCTATGATCCAGCAATTGCACTACTAGGTATTTACCCAAAGGATGCAAAAATACTAATTCAAAGGGATATAGCACCTTGATGTTTATAGCAGTATTATTAACAATAGCCAAATTACGAAAAGGGCCTAAATGTCCATCAACCCATGAATGGATAAATAAGAGGTGGTATATATGTATATATACACACACATACATACACACACAAGGGATATTACTCAAACATAAAAAGGAATGAAATCTTACCATTGCAATGATGTGGATGGAGCTAGAGAGTATTATGCTAAGCAAATAAGTCAGAGAAAGACAAATACTATATGACTTCACTCATACGTGGAATTTAAGAAACAAAAGAGATGAACATAGGGAAGGGGGAGAAAAACACAGAGAGGGAAGCAAACCATAAGAGACTCTACAATAGAGAACAACCGATGGTTACCAGAGGAGAGGTGGATGGAACAGTGAGTTAAACAGATGATGGGAGTTAAGAGTGCACTGTGTGATGAGCATCAGGTGTAGTAATGGAAGTGTTTTACACCTGAAACTAATACTAGACTGTACGTTAACTGTAATTTAAATTAGATATAAAAAATAAAAAAGATGTATTAATCAACTCATAAGTAGAAGGAAAAATAAATACATACTCTTTAAATAGAATTTAAAAATAAAGAGAATTAAAAGAAATAAATCCACTTAAATTTTATCAGTGTTGGCTGGTGTGTTTGATTTCAGCTGTCACATTATTTTGTGTTGTAGCTACTGTATTTCACGCTGTAGTCTATTTCTTTTCTTAAATATAATTATAGCTAACATAGTGTATAGAGTGTGCTCTTGCTTCAGGAGTAGATTCCCATGATTCATCACTTACACACACACACCCAGTGCTCATCCAACAATGCCTCCTCAATGCCCATCACCCGTTTTCCCCTCCTCCCACACCCCTCATCAACCCGAAGTTTGTTCTCTGTATTAAGAGTCGCTTATGGTTTGTCTCCCTCTCTGTTTGTAACTATTTTTCCCCTTCCCTTCCCCAATGATCTTTTGTTAAGTTTCTCAAACACATATGAGTGAAAACATATGATATCTGTCTTTCTCTTACTTATTTCACTTAGCATTAATACCCTCCAGTTTGATCCACATTGTTGCAAATGACAAAATTTCATTCTCTTCATTGCCAAGTAGTATTCCATTGAATATATATACCACATTTTCCCTTTTTTTTTTTTTTTTTTGGCAGGGGAATGACATTATTATTTATTTATTTATTTATTTATTTATTTATTATTTTTTCAATATATGAAGTTTATTGTCAACTGGTTTCCATATAACACCCAGTGTCATCCCAAAAGGTGCCCTCCTCAATACCCATCACCCACCCTCCCTCCCTCCCACCCCCCATCAACCCTCAGTTTGTTCTCAGTTTTTAAGAGTCTCTTCTGCTTTGGCTCTCTTCCACTCTAACCTCTTTTTTTTTTTTTTCCTTCCCCTCCCCCATGGGTTTCTGTTAAGTTTCTGAGGATCCACATAAGAGTGAAACCATATGGTATTTGTCTTTCACTGCCTGGCTTATTTCATTTAGCATAATGCTCTCCAGTTCCATCCATGCTGTCACAAAGGGCATATTTCATTCTTTCTCATTGCCACGTAGTACTCCATTGTGTATATAACCACAATTTCTTTATCCATTCATCAGTTGATGGACATTTAGGCTCTTTCCATACTTTGGCTATTGTTGAAAGTGCTGCTATAAACATTAGGGTACAAGTGCCCCTATGCATCAGCACTCCTGTATCCCTTGTATACCACATTTCTTAACCATTCATCAGTTGATAGACATTTGGGCTCTTTCACAATTTGGCTATTGTTGATAGTGCTGCTATAAACATTGGGGTACATGTGCCCCTATGAATCAGCACTCCTATAAACTTTGGATACATTTCTAGTATTGCTTTTGCTGGGTCATAGGGTAATTCTGTTTTTAATTTTTTGAGGAACCTCCATACTGTTTTCCTGAGTGGCTGCACCAGTTTGCATTCCCACCAACAGCACAAGAGGTTCCCCTTTCTTCACTTTCTATTGTCTCCTGAGTTAATTTTAGCCACTCTGACCAGTGTGAGGTGGTATCTCAATGTGGTTTTGATTTGTATTTCCCTGATATGAGCGATGTTGAGCTCTTTGTCTGTTGACCATCTGGATGCCTTCTTTGATAAAGTGTCTATTCATGTCTTCTGCCCATTTCTTCACTGGATTATTGGTTTTTTGAGTGTTGAGTTTGGTAAGTTCGTTATAGATTTTGGATACTAACCCTTTATCCAATACGTCATTGCAAATATCTTCTCCTATTCCTTTGGCTGCCTTTTAGTTTTTGTTGACTGTTTCCTCTGCAGTGCAGAAGCTTTTTGTATTCATGAGGTCCCAATAGTTCATTTTTTCTTTTAGTCCCCTTGCCTTCAGAGATGTGTCAATGAGAAATGATGCAGCTGAGGTCAAAGAGGTTGTGCCTGTTTTCTCCTCTAGATTTTAATGGTTAGGTATTTCTCCATTTTATTTTGGTTGTATATGTGAGAAAGTAGCCCAGGTTTCATTCTTCTGCATGTTGTGCCCAGTTCTCCTAGCAGCATTGCTAAAGAGACTGTCTTTTTTCCATTGGATACTCTTTCCAGCTTTGTCAAAGATCAGTTGGTCATACATCTGTGGATCCAATTCTGGGTTCTCTATTCTATTCCACTGATCTATATATGTCTGTTTTTGTGCCAATACCATACTGTCTTGATGATTACAGCTTTGTAGTACAGGCTAAAATCCGGGTTATGATGCCTCCTGCTTTGGTTTTTCTTTTTCACATTACTTTGGCTATTGGCCTCTTTTGCAGTTCCATACAAGTTTTAGGATTGTTTTTTCTAGCTCTGAGAAAAATGCTGGTGCTATTTGATTGCGATTGCATTGAATGTGTAGAATGCTTTGGGTAGTATCAACGTTTTAACAATATTTGTTCTTCCAATCCATTAGCATGGAATGTTTTTCCATTTCTTTGTGTCGTTCTTCAATTCTTTCATAAGTTTTTCTATAGTTTTCAGCATACAGATCTTTTATCTCTTTGGGTAGGTAAATCAATGTACAGAAATCAGTTACATTTCTATACACCAATAATGAAGCAACAGAAGAGATATCAAGGAATCAATCCATTTACAAACTGTACCAAAACCATAAAAAAATATGTAGTCTGTTTCTTCATTCCCTTATTTAGTTTTTCCCCCCTTTAAGTATTTAGGAAGGTCATTATTTGTTTTGGGCATTATTTTTTCTACCAACACTTCTTACTATTCCATCTGTCAGCTTTCAATGTTATCCTTCACCTCACTTTCCTACCTGCAAGACAATCAATCAGCTTTTTCTACTTTCCTCTTTCTTTCTCTTTATACCACCTATTATTGTTATTGATTATTTCCATTTTTTTCAGTTTACATACACTTATATCTATTCTCCCACATCTACCCCTACCTTTATTTTGGTTCCTACATATATAATTAATACTCACTACCAGTCCCTTTCCCAATGTTTCTCCAACTATCTTTTAACTGAATGAAATCTGTCCTCTACCACATAGGATATATATATATATATATATATATATATATATATATATATATATATTCAACACCCATAGTGGATCATTTTAATACCTCCACCATCTATACGACAAAAATATTTTCAGTAGTCATCATAATAATAACCAGTAATTGTCATTATTTCCTTAACATGATCTGTAACTTAAAAAACAATTTAAAAGAAAAATCTCTGGGGTACCCAGGTAGCTCAGTTGGTTAAGCATCCAACTCTTGGTTTTGGCTCAGGTCATGATCTCACGGTTCACGGGTTTGAACCCGACATTGATTCTGCACTGACAGTGTGGAGCCTGCCTGGGATTCTCTAACTCTCTCTCCCTTTCTCTGCCCCTCCCCTACTCGTGCTCTCTCTCTCAAAATAAATAAAATTTTTTAAAAATGACATTTACATTTTTGGGGCACCTGGGTGGCTTACTCAGTTAAGCATCCAACTCTTGATTTCAGCTCAGGTCATGATCTCACAGTTGCGAGATCAAGCCCCGCATCAGGCTCTGCACTGGGTATAGAGTCTGCTTAAGATTCTCTCCCTCCCTCTCTCTCTCTCCCTGCCCCCAATTTTGCCCCTCCCCACTCGTGCTCTTTCTAAAAAAGATACACACACACACACACACACACACACACACACACACACACACAAAGAAATTTCCATTTTAAAGATACAATTCCAATTCAACACAGTATTTCCTATGTTGATTATTTTGTTATCAAACAAAAATACTACACTTTATAGTTTACGCTGTTCTACTGTTTCAATTTTAAACACAAATGAAACGCCAAGCAGTCACACAAAATGATGGAATTAAAGAAATGAAAATTCTGTTTCTTTGTCTTCACAGTTACTGTGCTAGCATTATTATTTCTAAGTCTACTATTTAAGTGCAGAAATATGTAGTCCCACAGAAGCAGCCTCTACATGAAGGGAGCTTGGGTGATTCTGAACAGTTACGAACTTAACTCTCAAATAATCCATGTGTACCTGAGCCTATGTATGTCAGAGGATGACTAATGGGGAATTCTTCAAATTAAGTGCCATGCAGAATGCAATGTTTATTTACAGTTTGTGCTAATTTGAAGCTGATGCATGGTACTAAAAAGGAAAAATTTCTTAGAAAGTAGACCAAAAAGAGGGGCGCCTGGGTGGTGCAGTCGGTTAAGCGTCCGACTTTAGCCAGGTCACGATCTCGCGGTCCGTGAGTTCGAGCCCCGCGTCGGGCTCTGGGCTGATGGCTCAGAGCCTGGAGCCTGTTTCCGACTCTGTGACTCCCTCTCTCTCTGCCCCTCCCCCGTTCATGCTCTGTCTCTCTCTGTCCCAAAAATAAATAAACGTTGAAAAAAAAAAAAAAAAAAAAGAAAGTAGACCAAAAGAGATTTTTTTTCCAGGAGATTTTCATTTTCACAACTGATATTCTTTAACAGTGCTGGAGCACAGTGATAATATAAAGCAACTTTTTAGTAATTTTTAGTATTGTTTTTAAATTATCTGCAGATGAAGCAACTTCTAATTGCCTGCATCCAGGGCAGACCACTTCTGCCACCCCAGCCTACAACAGATTCTGGTAGATTCTTAAAATAGGACTGGTGGGTACAATATTTTCACTTCTGCATTTTTTTTTTTTTTTACTATTTACTAAACCTTGATACTGAAAGGCCAGTTGGCCTGAATATAAAATCCTTAGTTTACATTTTCTTTTCTTGAGTTTCTTGAAAATGTTGTGCCACTGCTACCTTTCTTTGGATGTCATGGTCACAAAGTCTGATCATTACTTGGCTTTCTTTCCTTGGTAAAGAACTTGGTCATTTTGCCTGGAGGCCCAGCTGATGGTACATTTACCTTTAATGTCCAATAGCTGTAGAGCAGAAGTTTGCGTTGATCATTCCCAGAATGACAGTGGATTACAGTTAGCCCTTGAACAATGTGAAGATTAGGGGGGCCATCCCCCACAGTTGAAAATCCACATCTAACTTCTGAATCCCCCAAAATTGAACTACCAATAGTCTGCTGCTGACCAGAAGCCTTACTGATAACATAAACAGTTTCAATTAACACATATTCTGTATATCAATTATATACTGTATTCTTACAGTAAAGCAAGCTAGAGAAAAGAAAATCTTATTAAGAACATCCTATGAAAGAAAAAACATAGTTATATGGTACTGTATTATTCTTTTAAAAATCCACACAGAAGTGGACTCATTCAGTTCAAACCCACATTGTTCAGGGCCAACAGTATTTCCATGTAGATTCAGATATTTTGTTTCAGGAATTTGCTCTTGAATTCCTTTTTAAATTTTAGTTCTTGTTCATTGGCTTCTCTTTTCTACATCAAGGTCTCCAGCTATAGGTATGTTGGATCTTCTTCTATCAGTATGTTTGGGGCCTTTCTATCTCTTTATTTCTGTTTCATTTTCTTGCAGCTGTCCACTTCTAACCTTACTGTATTTTTGTTTTGAGAAAGAGAAGAGCACACATGACTGGGGGGAGAGGGGCAGAGGAAGAGAGAAGGGGGAGAGAGAAAGAGAGGGGGAGAGAGGGAGAGGGAGAGGAGAGAGAGAGAGAGAGAGGATGAATGCCAAGGAGGCTCTAGGCTCAGTGCAGAGCCCAACGTGGGGCTCAATCACAGAACGCTGGGATCATGATCTGAGCCAAATCCAGAGTCAGACGCTTAACTGACTGTACTTTGAGTTGCAATTACTGTCCCCCGGACGCCTTATAATATTCTAGTAATTTCAGAAATACTTTTTTTTTTTTCAGAGAAACTTCAATTCCTTCCCTTAGTTTAATAACTCCCATTTTGGAAGCCATCTTGGACCAGCTTGTCCCCGTCTAGTGATCAGCAGCGCTGGGCCAGGCTCTGTGCAGGGGATTGGGAAGCACAAAGAAGTTAAGTAATTTGCCCAGGTTGACACCAAGATTATAAGCCAGGTAGTCTTACTTCAGAGCCTATGTGCTCAGCAAGATCCAATGCTAGCCTCATCTTCATTTGTTTGGAGGAGTTAAGATGGTGGAGATTTAGGGGGACCCTGGGCTTCCCACATCCCTCAAACACAGCTGTATTGAGGTCAGATTCCTTGGAACACTCAGGAAATCAATGTGCAGAGAGGCAGAAAGATCCCCACAGCTGGAAGGAGACAGCTTAGCAGGTGCAAGGTACATGGATGTGAGTTGGGGAGGAGAAAAATGGTGGAGCCATGAAGGGGAGATAACCCCTTCTGTGGAGAGACAAAGAGAGAAATAGAGAGGGGCTGAGATAGTGCGACATTGAGTTAGCACAAGAGGAAATACCTCTCTGGACCACGAACTGGGGATGTGAGGAAGCAATGAGTGCACCAGTTCTTTTTTGCAATCAGCGTGTAGAGCTCAAACCCTGAGGTTTTGGAAATGTGCAACTTTCTCCTGAGTGGAGTTGCAGCATGTGCTCCTGGGAAGGAGGGAGCTGTCCCCAGAGTGCATAGCATGGTGTAGCAATCACCAGGGCACACTGGGAGAGAACAGTCCCCTTCCTGGAGTACTTTTGGAAGAAGGTTTATTAGCTCTCCAAGGACAAAAGACCCGGCAGGTGCCACCCAAAGGCTTTTCATCAGAGGTTGGAGAGGCTCTACCACAGAGGAGGGGAGTGGATCTGCACCATGCCAGTCCTTTAAGATTTTGGGTTTTTTTTTAATGTTTATTTTTGAGAGAGAGAGAGAGAGAGAGAGAGAGAGAGAGGAAGGGGCAGAAAGAGAAGGAGACACAGAATCTGAAGCAGGCTCCAGGCTCTGAGCTGTCAGCACAGAGCCCAGTGTGGGGCTTAAACCCACGAACTGCGAGATCACGGCCTGAGCCAAAGTTGGATACTTAACCAACTGAGCCACCCAAATGCCCCAAGACTTTGGGTTTTGAATCCTAGCCACAAGCCAAGGAGAAGTCGCAGGATAGTTGTGGCACAGGGCCACCTGACTGCCCTCGCTATTCTTTGAGGGCTGCCTGAACAGCAGGGGCTGAGATCCTTAATACAGGAATGAGAGATTGGGGGAGCAACATTTTTTTCTCCCAACACCACTCAGGGTGGTACTTCAGAGAGGAGCACAGTGACCCCCAGTGGAGGCAAGACACACTTACACCAAACCCCGCCCCTCCGTGCCCTGCAACTGCTTATTTACTGGGGCACAAAGGACTCTGAGCCAATGCAGCCAGCCTCTGTTCCACACCAGCATAGACACCACCCCCCAGGCACCAAAGGACAACTGTTTTTTTTTTTTCTTCCTCTTTCTTTTCTTTTGTAATCAGGCTCATAGTTTCTGACTGGTTTGGGGGTTTTTGTAATTTTATCTTTTTTTCCCCTTGGATCAGGCTTTCTTTTTATTCATTTCTTTTCCTTCTTTTCTCTTTTCTTCTGATTTTTCTTTTTTTCTTCCTTTGTCCTTAGAATCAGCCTTATAGTTTTTTGATTCTCTGTTTTGTTTTTTGTGTGTTCCCTTTCCTTTTCTCTTTTTATGGGATCAGCCACTCCCCCCATTTTTTCCAGGATTACGTCAACAGACAAATCAAAGCACACCCAGTTAAAGGTTCAAACACTCCACCACTGCAGGGAAGGGGGAGCTCTGCAGAGGACTGACCTTAGGCTAAGGGCAGCTAAAATGCAACAGCAGAGTGCACACAGCATACACCAGAAACACTTCCTGGAGTACCAGCCCATAGACAGTGTATGACCATTTTTAATAAAGTAGTACTCTCAGGGCAGGACACATAATAAGCTTTTAAATTTTTTTTTTCAATGTTTATTTACTTTTGGGACAGAGAGAGACAGAGCATGAATGGGGGAGGGGCAGAGAGAGAGGGAGATACAGAATCGGAAACAGGCTCCAGGCTCTGAGCCATCAGCCCAGAGCCCGACGCGGGGCTCGAACTCACGGACCGCGAGATCGTGACCTGGCTGAAGTCGGACGCTTAACCAACTGCGCCACCCAGGCGCCCCAATAAGCTTTTAAAACATGCAAAAGATATGGGGCTCCTGGGTGGCTCGGTTTGGTTAAGTGTCTGACTTCATCTCCGGTCATGATCTCGCAGTCTGTGAATTCGAGCCCCACATTGGGCTCTGTGCTGACAGCTCAGAGCCTTGAGCCTGCTTCAGATTCTGTCTCTCTCTCTCTCTCTTTCTCTCTCTCAATCTCTGCCCCTTCCCTGCTCACACTCTGTCTCTCTCTCTCTCAAAAAAAGTAAATATTAAAAAAAATGTGTTTTTAACACACAGAAGACAGAAACTTAACTAAAATGACAAGATGGAGAAATTCTCCCTAAAACAAAGGTCAGGAAGAAATCACAGCCAGGGACTTGCTCAAAACAATAGAACAATATATCTGAACAAGAATCGTAAGACTACTAGCTGGGCTTGAAAAAAGCATAGAAGACACCAGAGAAACCCCTGCTGCAGAAATCACAGACCTAAGAACTAGTCAGGATGAATTTAAAAATGCTATAACAGAGATGCAAAATAAACTAGATACAGTAACAGCGAAGATTAAAGAAGTAGAGGAGAGTATAGGTGAAATATAAAGTTATGGAAAATAATGAAGCTGAAAAAAAGAGGGAAAGGAAGTTACTAGTTCATGAGGGCAGACTCAGAGAACTAAGTGATTCTATGAAGCAAAACAAGATCGGTATCATAGGAGTCCCAAAAGAAGAATGAAAAAAAGGAGCTGAAGGTTTATTTGAACAAATTATAGCTGAGAACTACTCTAGTCTGGAGAAGGAAACAGGCACCCAAGACAAAGAGGCACAGGTGACTCCCTTCAAAATCAACAAAAACAGATCAACACCATGACATATAGTGAAACTTCCAAAATACAAGGTTAAAGAGAGAATTCTAAAAGCAGCTAGGGACAAAAGGTCCTCAACCTACAAGGGTAGACACATAAGGTTAGTGACAGACCTGTCTGCTGAAATTTGGCAGGCCAGAACGGAGTGGCAGGAAATATTCATTTTGCTGAACAGGAAAAATATGCAGCCAAGGATCCTTTATCCAGCAAGGCTGCATTCAGAATAGAAGGGGAGATAAAGGCTTTCCCAGACAAACAAAAACTAAAAGAGTTCATGATCACTAAACGGCCCTGCAAGAAATTTTAAGGGGGACTGAGTGGAGGAAAAAAAAAAAAACCAGCATAGACTACAAAGGATCAGAGAACATCAGAAGAAACATCAAATCTACAGACGACACAATGGCACTAAATTCATATCTTTCCATAATCACTCTGAACATAAATGGACTAAATGCTCCAATCAAAAGACACAGGGCATCAGAATGGATAAAAGAACAAGATCCATCTATATACTACCTACAAGAGACTCATTTTAGACCTAAGGACACCTGCAGATTGAAAGTCGGGGATGGAGAACCATCTATCATGCTAATGGAGGTCAGAAGAAAGCCAGAGTAGCCATACTTGTATCAGACTAGATTTTAAAATAAAGACTGTAACATGAGATGAAGAATGGCATCATATCATAATCAAGGGGTCTATCCATCAAGAAGATCTAACAACTGTAAATATTTATACCCCGAACTTGGAACAGCCAAATATATAAATCAATTAATCACAAACATAAAGAAACTTATTGATAATACCATAATAATAGAGACTTTAATACCGCACTTACAACAACGGATAGATTATCTAAGCAGAAAATCAATAAGGAAACAATGGCTTTGAAGGACACACTGGACTGGATAGACTTAACATATATTCAGAATATTTCATCCTTTATAAAGCAGCAGAATACACATTCTTCTTGAGCACACTTGCAACACTCTCCAGAAGAGATCACATACTGGGTCACAGATCAGCCCTCAACAGGTACAAAAAAATTGAGATCATACCATGCATATTTTCAGATCACATTATAAAACTTGAAATCAACCACAAGAAAAAATTTGGAAAGTCCTCAAATACATGGAGGTTAAAGAACATCCTACTAAAGAATGAATGGATTAACCAGAAAATTAAAGAAATGAAAAAATACATGGAAGGCAATGAAAATGAAAACACGACCATCCAAACCTTTTGGGATGCAGCAAAGGCAGACCTAGGAGGAAATTACATTGCAATTCACACCTATCTCAAGAAGGAAAAAATGTCCCAAATACACTACGTAACCTTACACCTAAAGGAGCTAGAAAAGGAGCAGCAAACAAAGGCAAAAGCCAGCAGAAGAAGGGAAATAATAAAGATTAGAGCAGAAATAAATGATATAGAAACAAACAAAAAACAGTAGAAAAGATCAATAAAACTAAAAGCTGTTTTTTTTTAAAGAATACACAAAATTGATAAATGCCTAGCCAGACTTCTCAAAAAGAAGAAAGGGCCCAACTAGATAAAATTACAAATGAAAAGAGGAGAGATCACAACCAACACCATGGAAATACAAACAAATTATAAGAGAATACTATGAAAAATGATATGCCAACAAACAGGACAATCTGGAAGAAATAGACAAATCCTAGACACCCACACGCTACCAAAACTTAAACAGAAAGAAATAGAAAATTTGAATAGGCCCATAACCAGCAAAGAAACTGAATCAGTTACCAAAAACCTCCCATCAAATAAGAGTCGTAAGCCAGACAGCTTCCCAGGGGAATTCTACCAATTTTAAACAAGAATGAATACCTATTCTTCTCAAACTGTTCCAAAATAGAAATGGAAGGATGGGGCGCCTGGGTGGCTCAATCGGTTGAGCGTCTGACTTCGGCTCAGGTCATGATCTCATGGCTTGCAGGTTCAAGCCCCATGTCAGGCTCTGTGCTGACAGCTCAGAGCCTGGAACCTGCTTCAGATTCTGTCTCTGTCTCTCTCTCCCTCTGCCTCTACCCTGCTCATCCTCTGTCTGTCTCTCTCTCTCTCTCTCTCGCTCAAATATAAATAAACATTAAAAAAAATTTTTTTAATAGAAATGGAAGGAAAGCTTCCAAACTCATTCTATGAAAGCAGCATTACCTTCATTCAAAAACCAGACAAAGACCCCACTAAAAAGGAGAATTATAGGCCAATATCTCTGATGAACATGGATGCAAAAATTCTCAACAAGATACTAGCAAACCAAATTAAACAGTACACTAAAAGAATTATTCACTATGGTCAAGTGGGATTTATGCCTGGTCTGCAGGGCTGGTTCAATATTCACAAATCAATCAATTTGATGCACCACATTAATAAAAGAAAGGATAAGAACCATATGATCTTTTCAATAGATACGGAAAAAGCATTTGATGAAATACAGCATTTTTTTCTTAATAAAAACTCTCAAGTATAGGGATAACAGGAACATTCCTCAACATCATAAAAGCCATATATGAAAGGCCCACAGCTGATATCATCCTCAATGGGGAAAAACTGAGAGCTTTCCTGCTAAGGTCAGGAACACAACAGGAAGGTCCATTCTCACCACTGTTATTAACATAATACTGGAAATCCTAGCATCAGCAATCCGACAACAAAAAGAAATAAATGACATACAAATTGGCAAAGAAGAAGTCAAACTTTCATTCTTCACAGGTGACATGATACTCTATATGGAAAACTCGAAAGACTCCACCAAATCACTGCTGGAATAGATACATGAATTCAACAAAGTCACAGGATATAAATCAACATACAGAAATTTGTTGCATTCATATACACCAGTAATGAAGCAGAAGAAAGAGAAATTATATAATCAATCCCATTTACAACTGAAGCAAAAACCATAAAATACCTAGGAATAAACCTAACTAAAGAGGTAAAAGATCTGTATGCTGAAAACTATAGAAAACTTATGAAAGAAATTGAAGAAAACACACAAAAAAAATGGAAAAATATTCCATGATCATGGATTGGAAGAACAAATATTGTTAACATAGTGATACTACCCAAAGCAACCTACACATTCAATGCAATCTCTATCAGAATAACAACAGCATTTTTCACAGAGCTAGAACAAACAATCCTAAAATTTGTATGGAACTACAAAAGACCCTGAATAGTCAGAGTAATGTTGAAAAAGTAAACCAAAGCTGGAGTCAAAGCTATAATCATCAAGACAGTATGGTACAAAAAAAAAAAAAAAAACAAACAGAACAGAACAGAACAATAGAACAGAATAGAGAACCCAGAAATGGACCCACAAATATATAGCCAAGTAATCTTCGACAGAGTATCCAATGGAATAAAGACAGTATCTTTAGCAAATGGTGCTGGGAAAACTGCACAGTGACATGCAGAAGAAGGAAACTGGACCACTTTCTTATACCATGCACAAAAATAAATTCGAATTGGATGAAAGACCTAAATGAAACAGGGAACCATCAAAATCATACAGGAGAAAACAAGCAGCAACCTCTGTGACCTCGACCACAGCAACTTCTTATTTGACATGTCTCCAGAGGCAAGGGAAATTAAAGCAAAAATGAACTATCAGAACTTCATCAAAATAAATAGCTTCTGCACAGAGGAAACAATCAACAAAACCAAAAGGCAACCGATGGAATGGGAAAAGATATTTGCCAATGACATATTGGATACAGGGTTAGTATCCAAAATCTATAAAGAACTTATTGGGGCACCCAGGTGGCTCAGTTGGCTAAGCATCTGACTCTTGACTTCAGCTCAGGTCATGATCTCACAGTTTGTGAGTTTGAGCCCCATATTATGCTCTATGCCAACAATGCGAAGCCTGCTTGGGATTCTCTCTCTCTCCCTTCCTCTCTTTGCCCCTCCTGCACTCGTGCTGTCTCTCTCTGTCTCAAAATAAATAAACTTTAAAAAACCCTGTATATATTTTTTTAAAAAAGAATTTATCAAACTCAACACTCAAAAAACAAATAATCAAGTGAAGAAATGGGCAAAAGGCATGAATAGACACTTTTCCAAAGAAGACATCCATATGGCCAACAGACACACGAAAAGTCGCTCAATATCACTCACCATCAGGGAAATGCATGTAAAAACCACAATGAGATACAACCTCACACCTGTTAGAATGGCTAAAATGAACAACTCAGAAAACAACAGATGTTGGTGAGGATGCAGAGAACTTGGAACACTTTTGCACTACTGGTGGGAAAGCAAACTGGTGCAGCCACTCTGGAAAACAGTATGGAGTTTCCTCCAAATGTTACAGATAGAACTACCCTACGACCCAGCAACTGCAATACTGTACAGGTATTTATCCCAAGGATACAAAAATGCTGATCCAAAGGGACACAAGCACCCCAATGTTTATAGCAGTGCTATCAACAATAGCCAAATTATGGAAAGAGCCCAAATGTCCACCGACTGATGATGGACAAAGAAGAAGTGGGATATACATACAATGTAATACTACCCTGCAATCAAAAAGAATGAAATCTTGCCATTTGGAACAACATGGATAGAACTAGATTGTATTATGCTAAGCAAAATAAGTCAGGCAAGGAAAGACAAATATATGATTTCACTCATATGTGGAATTTAAGAAACACAACAGACGAACATAGGGGAAGAGAAGCAAAATCAAGATAAAAACAGAGAGGGAGGCAAACCATAAGAGACTATTAAATACAGAGAATAAACTGAGGGTCTCTGGAGGGGAGGTCAGTGGGGGATGGGCTAAGTGGCGATGGGCATTAAGGAGGACACTTATTGGGATGAGCACTGGGTGTTATATATGTAAGTGATGAATCACTGGGTTCTACTCCTGAAACCCAAACCAAACCAACCTGTATGTTGACTAACTTGAATTTAAATAGATAAATTTGGGGCGCCTGGGTGGCTCAGTCGGTTAAGCGTCCGACTTCAGCTCAGGTCACGATCTCACGGTCCGTGAGTTTGAGCCACGCGTCGGGCTCTGGGCTGATGATGGCCCAGAGCCTGGAGCCTGCTTCCGATTCTGTGTCTCTCTCTCTCTCTGACCCTCCCCCGTTCATGCTCTGCCTCTCTCTGTCTCAAAAATAAATAAACATTAAAAAAAATTTTTTTTAAATAAATAAATAAATAGATAAATTTAAAAAATAAAAAACTAATAAACTCCCATTTGTATCCCCTGGTGTTTATCCATTTTCAGTCTAATTTTTTTAATTTCTACACTCATCATGTTTTTTTCCATTTGCAATTGCTTGTTAATTATACATGTCTCTTTACTTCTTGACTCTTCATATGCCTATTTTGTGACTCAGTTCTTTTTTTTTCTTACAGTAACATTGTATGGACTCTATATTTGTTTAAATTTATATTTATTTTAGTTAGACTCTCCAGTTTGCCTGGACCAGCAATAGCAGGAGATGGGGGTGGGGGAGGAGTTGGGGGGAAGGTCCAGTAAGAGAGATCTGTGTGGCTTGCTTAGGCACTTGGCTCAGTTATAGCCTCCTTTCTTACAACTCTCAAGTATAGTTTCTTTAATAAATAATAGGATTTTCCTTCTCTCTCCCCCCTCCCCTTCTTCCTCCTTCTTCTCCTCCTCCCCTCCCCCTCATCTCCTTCCCCTCCTCCCTCTTACTCTCCTCCCCCTTACCCTTTTCCTCCTCCTTCTCCCCCTCCCTGGATCCTCTCCCCCTCCACTTCCTCCTCCTTCCCCCACTTTTGGTTCTTCTCATTCTCATTCCTTGATGCTTTGTTGTTTCACTAAATTCCTTACCTCCAGCTGATTCCTTCCTTCTTTTACACCTTGCCTCCAGGATGCACTCTGCTTCCCAAGCTGCATCCCTCTCCCAGAAGCAGAACCTCTGATTCTATGCACTTCCCAAGCCCCTCTTTTTCACTCCCTCAACAGTTATCACATCTCAGACCTACTCTTGGCATTTCCGCACTGATGGCAGGCATTCTCTCTCTCCCTCATACTATAGGAAGTTTTCTGAAAGTAGGCTTCCTGATGACTTAGAATTACAAGACATTAGGATGGATTTTACAGGACACTTTAAATATGACAAGCGGTAGACCTGGACTTTGCTACACCGAGACAGTGAAGTACATATCCGAAATGTTCCTTTAAAAATAGTAAGTAGTACTGATGCTAATAGAGATCAGAAAATACGTGTCTCTGTGTATTACTTTCAAAACCAGTGGCATGTATGTTTGTGGTTGCTGCATACTAGGCTGTGTTGTGTACCTTGTATGATTTTGGTTCTGCAGAATAATGAGAAGGGTTTAATATTACTCTGCTGCATAAAGAAAAACATGAGAAGAGAAAAGATGCAAAGTCACTCAGCCTCAAAAATCACATTTCAACTTGAACAAGCAGTGAAAAGCTCTAGCGCATTTCTGAGACACATAAATTTACAAAGCCAGGCAGGCCTTTAGGACGTTCCTCAACTCTTGCCTCACTTGAGAGATGCTGGTGTTTCCTTGGCAGACGCAACACCTCAGACAGGCTTCGTGAGGAAGTGCTGTACTCTCTCCAGGTCTGGCTTAGATACCTAAGTGGGAACATTCCAGGAACTACAAAATGATTCAGACAAGTTTGTCACCATCCCCATCTGGAATTTTGTAAGCTTTGGCCCCTTCATTCCTCTCCATTTTTAGCCTTTTCATTTCCATCACATGGGAAATCTACACACTGGATGATGTCACCTTCCTTCTCTGGACTTCTCCCCCACCAAACCCTCTCCTGGACAACCCAGGGGTCAGAAAACTAATGACTGGTACTTTACTTGCCAGAATGCAGGTTGATTTGGGAGGTAAATGTTTTCAAACCATCCTCTCTGTTTCCTTCTATCTGAACACTCAGGGCCCAGACAGAATATTCAGTTGTTTCGTTTTTATTTATTTTAATAAAGTCAAGGGGCACCTGGGTGACTCAGACAGTTAAAATCAACTTCAGGTCATGATCCTGTGGTCCATGAGTTCAAGTCCCATGTCGACCTCTGTGCTGACAGTTCAGAGCCTGGAGCCTGCTTCGGATTCTGTGTCTCCCTCTCTCTCTTCCCTTCCCCCTATCCTCTCTCTCTCAAAATAAAAAATAACAATAATAATAATAAACTTTTAATAAAATAAAACACATGAAGTCAAAATTGCTTTATTACCTAAAAATCTGCTTCAGTTCTGTCTGGTCCAGTTTGCTAGTCAGAACTGACTTGGTAAAATCAGAACCATCTAAGGGAGCATCACGTGTCTATCTATACAGTCAGACCTTGTCATAACTAATCAGAACATAAATAGATTCAACATGAATACCACAGCTCTCCAGATACTGTCCTAAAATCAATCTTTCCATGCTAGGCCCAGGTACACAAACCTTCCAACTTTTCTCATTCCCTACAAGGACAGAACCCAAACTTAAATGACCTTCTCTTACTTCTTTTGCCTCTCATCATTACACATGTGTGTGAATACATGTGTCCACATGCATGCGCGCACACACACACACACACACACACACACACTCATCCTTGGTCTCTGCCATACTAGGCCATCAGTGTTCCATGGCCAACATGGAGTCACCAACAGCTTGGCTCAGACCCACACAGGTGACAGCTGCCCATGTCCTCTACCAGCAGACACTCCTTGGTCCCACTGATGACTCTCCATTCATGCTTCAGATCCAGTCTAATTTGTGACTCATGACGGACTATAATTACCCCCTAGGTCTATGAGGAACTGTCAGGATTTCACCCCACAGCAGCCATGTTGACAAAACTCCTTCCCATGCAGACCTTCTGCATATCCTATGCTCCATTCCTGTGTGAAGTTCTTAGACTTCAGCCTCCAGAACTGTGCAACAAGATATTTCTGTTGTTTAAGCCCCCAGTCTATTACAGCAGCCCTGGCAGACTAACACAGTGCCATTCTGCAGCTCTCTGTGTTTGTCTCATATGTGAAAGTCTGTTGGAGAAAAAGACCTAACGAAAAGGCCAACCAGCCAGTAACAGTCCTTAGGATGGCCGCCACCAGAAGAGTGGGTAAGGTCTTAGGTGGGTCAATCTAACCAACCTGCTGAAGAAGACACTCAGCCCAAAGCCACATGGCACTGCCTGGTGACAGGGGAATCCATACCACCACTCACCAAGTCATGGAATTGGCTAGAACAACGGCAGACCAAATTCCCAGGGTCTGTGCACCCCAGCAGCCCATCACAGCCTCTCCTTTGCTATGGTGTCTAAACCTGCCACTTGGCATCTGTAGAGTACACTCCACGTAGACGTAAATGTTGCTTACGTTGTTCTTTTTGCCTAAATCATATTTCTCTGTGATACAAATAAGGGAAAGTTGCAGGATCTTGCCCTCCACAAGGCATTCTCCCACCAGCAATACACAGAGGCATCTCTTCCCTTCCAAATCTACCTTCTAGTGCCATCTGGATATGAACTAGTGACATCGCAGAACCACAAAAAAGAACAGATGTGCTCCAATGCTGATATTCAGCAGTATCATATTGACAGCACAGGCAATAAGCAAAACCTAGAGGCAGGGTGTGGGGAGATGTCAGTGTTGTTAGTGGCATGGTTTTGAAATCTCCTGAAATGCCCACATAAAACAAATATAGCAACTGTAGATTCAAACCCAAAAACCACAGACAACATTTATAACAAAACTAGGTGTCAGTGTTTTCCCACAAACCCAAAAATACAAGCAGGTGGGAAGAGACTTCCAACAGCCTCAAGACCTGTGTGGTCTTGACATCTGCAGAAGAAACTGGGAAAGCAGCAGGGTGTCTAAGAAACCTGACAACAGGGAAGCCCCAGAATAGCCAGTAGACATTAACAGAAAAACCCAACAGATAATCTGGGAAGAATGCTGTCCACAACAGTAGTAGGATAAAGAGTCCATAGTAGATAACAAGGTGTTCTGAGTGCTCCAAAAGGAAACCAGAGCTCCCTTTCAACTCAGGGCCCACATGGAGGAAACCCACTGGGAGTGGCATCAAAGTTAAACAGGACTGGGGCACCTGAGTGGCTCAGTCAGTTAAGCATCCAACTTTGGCTCAGGTCATGATCTCATGGTTTGTGGGTCGAGCCCTACATCAGACTCTGTGCTGACAGCTCAGGGCCTGGAGCCTGCTTCAGATTCTGCGTCTCCCACTCTCTCTACCCATCCCCTGCTCCCAGTCTGTCTCTCTCAAAAATAAACATTGAAAAAAAAAGTTAAACAGGACGGAGACTACAGAGATGAAGGAATGAGAAGGTCCAGGTACAAGTGGGGAAGAGAAATATTGACTCTCATTATGTAACACTGCATATAAATAACAGAAGAAATAACAAAACTGCATGCGCAAAGAAAAGCTCTGCTAAACCATGTACCCTCCAAAAGTTCAGGAAAACTAATTTCACATTAAAAAGAATAACAACAAAAAATCAAGATCAAATGCCATGACATGAGACCATGAAAAGGAAAAAAAAAAACGAGGGGGGTCAGAGAACAAGGAGCAAAATAACACCCTCCCAGAAAATAAAAGCATGCCAACAATATATGCCCACACAGATCAACAACATCAACTTTGTTCCAAATTGAGCTAAAAGAAATCTTTAAAAAACATGAAACAACATGAATCAAATTTAGAAATACTCAGGGGCACCTGGGTGGCTCAGTTGGTTAAGCGTCTGACTCCTGATTTCAGCTGAGGTCATGACCTCACAGTTCACAAGCTGAGCCCTGCGTCAGGCTCTGGGCAGACAGTGCAGAGCCTGCTTGGGATTCTCTCTTTCCCTCTCTCTGCCCCTCCCCTCCTCCCACTCTCTCTCTCTCCCTCAAAATAAATAAGCAGACATTTTTTAAAAAATACTTAGAAATCAGATGACAGGACTCAGGAGAGAATTAGAAGTGTTTTCATTAAAAGAAAATAATTATTTCAGAAATTAAGACTAAACTAGAAAGAATGCAAGAGCAAATAAACAGAATAGAAAATTCCATTAAAAAATAGAAGATGAGGGGCGCCTGGGTGGCTCAGTCGGTTAAGCGTCCGACTTCGGCTCAGGTCACCATCTCACGGTCCAGGAGTTCGAGCCCCGCGTCGGGTTCTGTGCTGACTGCTCAGAGCCTGGGGCCTGTTTCAGATTCTGTGTCTCCCTCTCTCTCTGACCCTCCCCCGTTCATGCTTTGTGTCTCTCTCTGTCTCAAAAATAAATAAACGTTAAAAAAAAAAATAGAAGATGAAGAGGAGGAAAGTGTTAAAAGCCAAAAGGAAGGTAAAAATGAATCCTAGAGGAGCACCTGAGTGGCTCAATCAGTTAAGCATCCAACTCTTGATTTCAGCTCAGGTCATGATCTCACAGTCTTGAGATCAAGCCCCAAGCTGGGGTCTTCTCTGACAGCACAGATACAGAGCCTGCTTGGGATTCTCTCTTGCTCTCTTTCTCAAAATAAATAAGATTTAAAAATGAATTCAAGAGAAAGTGACAGCTACTGAGGATGGGCCAAGAAGATGCAGCACATCCGTAACCAGAGTTCATAAAGAGAAAAACCAAAGTAAGGGAAAAAAACAAATACTGAAAACTTCAAGAAATTTTCTTAAAATTTAAAACATAAAAGTGTCATTACATATTGAAAAAGAAAAGGGTCACCATATACATGAGAATGCTGACCCAACATGACCAACATCAAGACATACTCCAGTAAAATTACTACACACGTGTGCACACACACATGGAAACAATATCCACTAAGCGTATAAAATAAAAGAGGACACCATCACACATAACAGAAAGAAAATTAGATAATCATCAGACTCTTTGATAACTATGATTACCTACAGAATAAAATAGAGTAGCATATTTAAGACACTCAAGGATCTACTATCCAGAAAAATTGATTTTCAAGTATGAAGGGCATAAGTAGACTGATACCAAAATGCAAGGACATGAGGATTTCCATCCCATGAGGTCTTCCCCACCTATTGGGAGGCAAGCATCAGAAACCAAAATGACCAGCAAGCCACCAACATAAGAACTAGTGACCATATGAGTTTGCTAGAGCTGCCATAACAAAGTTCCAAAAACTAGGTGGCTTAAACAACAGAAATGTATTGTCTCACAGTTCTGGAGGCTAAAAGTCTGAGATCAAGGTGCTGGCAGCTCTGGTTCCTTCTGAAGGCCATGAGGGAAGGATCTAGCCCAGGCCTCTCTCCTTGGCTTGAAGGCGACCATCCTCATCTTCATATGGCATTCTTGTTTACATCATCTTCCTTCTACATATGTCTGTATCCATATTTCGTCTTCTCCTAAGGACATGGTTGTATTGGATTTGGGCCCACCCTACTGACATCATTTTACCTTGATTACCTCTGTAAAAACTGCCTATCCAAGTAAGGCAACATTCTGAGAGACTGGGGCCTAGGACTTCAAAATATGGACTTGAGGAGGACATAAATCAACCTATAGCAGTGGTGCTGAGCACTAACAGTTGCTACACTCACAGAAATGATGTGCTTCCTCTAAACTTGTCAAAAATCTGGAGCACCTGGGTGGCTCAGTCAGTTGAGCGTCTGACTTCAGCTCACAGTCGGTGAGTTTGAGTCCCTCGTCAGGTTCCGTGCTGTCGGTGCAGAGCCTGCTTGGGATTCTCGCTATGTCCTCTCTCTCTGACCCTCCCCCACTTGCACTTTCCCTCTCTCTCAAAGTAAATAAATAAACTTTAAGAAAAGAGAGAGAGATAAAATCTAAGTCTGACAAAGGTACTGGATCCAGCTGCCAATGTGCACAAGACAGAAGATGAAGGCACATAGTGAATTGCCTCATAGGTATAACCATCCAAAATAAGACTGTAGGACATTCTACAGGTCAAATATCCCAGAATCTTCAATAGATATTTTCTAAGGAAAAGAAGAGGATAGATAGCATGGCAATTCCTCAAAATGTTAAAAATAGAATTACCACATGATCCAGCAAGCTCACTTCTGAGTACATATCTAAAAGAACTGAAAGCAAAGAGTCTCAAAGAGATATTTGTCCATAGCATGTTCATAGCAGCATTATGGGCAATAGCCAGAAGATGGAAATAACCACATGTCCATTAACAAAGCCATTAATGGCAGTGATGTATCCATATGATGAAATATTATTCAGCTTTAAAAAGGAAGGAAATTCTGACACATGCTGTAACATTATAAAGACATTAAGCTAAGTAAAATAAGCCAGTTACAAAAGAACAAATAGTGTAATGATTCTACTTATATGAGGTACCTGGAGTAGTCAAATTCACAGTCATAAAGTAGAATAGTGGTTGCCAAAGACTGTGGAGGCAGGGAATGCAGAGTTGCTAATAGGTAGAGAGTTTCGTCTTGCAGGAGAAAGAGTTCTGGAAATTGGTTGCATAACAGTGTAAGTGTACTTGGCACTACTCAACTGTACCCTTAATGGTTAAGATAATAACGTCTAAGTTATAAATATTTTATAACAATTTTTCAATTTTTAATTAAAGAAAAAATAAAAAGACGAAGAACCTCTTTTTACAAAAGATCTGAAAAGATACATTAACTTCTGGCTCAGAAACAAGATCACATAGGGACAACTGGGTGGCTCAGTTGGTTGAGCGTCCAACTTCAGCTCAGGTCATGATCTCATGGCTCATGAGTTCAAGCTCTGTGCTGACAGCTCAGAGCCTGAAGCCTGCTTCAGATTCTGTGTCTCCCTCTCTCTCTGCCCCTCCCCCACTCACGTTCTGTCTCATTTTCTCTCTCTCTCAAAAATAAACAAGCATTAAAAAAAATTTTTTAAAGAGAGAAACAAGATCATGTAAATTACTTTCCTTCTCCTTTCCATGATATGCAAAAATTCAAACTTAAAAATTTATTACATGTTCTAAAATTAGATTGTGGTGATGGATCACAATTCTGTGAATATACTAAAAACCACTGAGTTGTACATTTTAAAAGGATGAATTACATGGTATGTGATTTATATCTCCATAAAGCCATTACCCGAGGAAAGGAAGGGGAAAAAACAGACATACTCAAAAAAATAAAAACTATGAGAATTTGTTATTAGCAGACCTACCTTTAGAGAATGGTTAAAGGAAACTCTCCAAATAGAAAGAAAATAATAACAGAAGAAGACTAAAAATATCCTAAGCCCTCATGAGTTACTTTAATCTTATTTTTAATTTTTTTTTTAACGTTTATTCATTTTTGAGAGACAGAGACAGAGTGTGAGTGAGGGAGGGGCACAGAGAGAAAGAGACAGAATCCAAAGCAGGCTCCAAGCTCTAAGCTCTCAGCATGGAGACCAACACAGGGCTTGAACTCGCTGACCATGAGATCATGACCTGAGCCGAAGTCAGACGCTTCACCGACTGACCACACAGATGCCCCACTTTAATCTTATTTTAAAGCTGAAGCAAAAGTCACAGCTTCATCTGGTATGATACACAGTGAATGTGGAGGAAATACTTAAGACAGTTATATTAGAAAATGGTGAGAGTAAAGGGACTACTGTGCTCAAAATGGTAAAACTCTGATACCAGAATTCTGTGACAATATCTACAGTAGTCACAAAGAAAACCATACATAGTGGTATGCTCAGACATGTCATAAATATGGAAAATGGGATGCTAAAATATGTTTAAGTAACCCACAGGAATGTAAGGAAAATTAAACAGTAATAAAAAGATGGGCAACAAAAAAAAACAAATTATAAAATGCAGGCATAAGCTGTAACATATCAATAGTTACTTCCAATACAAGAAAGTCATTGGCAGGGTCACTTAAAAAAATATAACCCACTTATACGCTATCAATAAGAAATTCACTTCAAACATATGACATTGATAGATTGAAAGTAAAGAGATGGAAAAAAGTTTTGCCACGCAAACATTAATCATGAGAAAGCAAAAATGGGGCACCTGGATGGCTCAGTCATTTAAGCATCGAATTCTTGACTTTGGCTCAGGTTATGATCTCATGGTTCATGAATTCGAACCCTGCATGGGCTCTGTGCTGAAATGCGGATTCTGCTTGGGATTCTCGCCCCCCCCCCCCCCGCCCGTCCCCCTGCTTGCACTTGCACTCTCTCTCTCTCAAAAAATAAAAATAAAAAAGAGAAAGCAAAGTGGCTACAGTAATATCAGATAAAATAGACTTCAGAGTAAAGAAAATTAATAAAGACAAAACAGTATATTACATAATTATAAAATTATCAACCTATCAAGAACATAAAGCAATCCTAAATGTATACTTACCAAACAGCAGAGTATCAAAATACATTAAGAAAAAACTGATCTAGCCAAAAGGGAAAAAAAGACAAACTCACAATAATATTTGGGAACTTCAGTATCCTAGCTCTCAGAAACTGAAGGAACTACTAGACAGAAAATCAAGAATGATGAAGAACTGAACAACACCATCAACCATTACAATTAATTGACACATATAGAGCACTCCCCCCAACAACAGCATGGTACATATTCTTTTCAAGAATCATGAAACATGCAGTAAGACACATTCTTTTCAAGAATCATGAAACATGCAGTAAGACAGATCATATCCTAGTCACAAAATAAACCTTAATCAATTCAAAAGAATTGAAATTAAGCAGAATAACTTCTCTGACCAAAATGGAATCAAATTAGAAATCGGTAGCAGAAAGACTACAGAAAAATCTCCAAATATATGAAAACTAAATGACACAGTTCTAAATAATCCATGGGCCAAAGTGGACTTCTCAAAGGAAAAATTTAAATACACAGAAATGGATTTTTAAAAACCACAACAGGGATGCCTGGGTGGCTCAGTAGGCTAAGTGGCCGACTCTTGATTTAGGCTCAGGTCATGGTCTCATGGTCCGTGAGTTTGAGCACCACATTGGGCTCTGAAGATTCTCCCTCTCCCTCTCTCTGCCCTTCCCTCTCTCTCTCTCTCTCTCTCTCTCTCTCTCTCTCAACAAATAAACTTTAAAAAATTAAAAATAATAAAAGTAAATAAAAAATCAAAAACCACAACCTACCAAATTTGTGGCATACTGCCCATAGTGCTTAGAGGAAAATATATAGTTCAGAACAAGGCTTCAAGATATAAGATCAATACACAAAAATCAATTGTATTTCTTTTTTTTCTTTTTTAAATGTTTATTTATTTTGAGAGAGAGAGAGAGACAGAGAATATGAGCTGGGGCTGGGAAGGGGTAGGGGGTGGGGGTGGGGTGGTGGTGGAGAGAATCCTAAGCAGCCTCCATGCCTCGGTGCTGTCAGCACGGACCTGGAATGCAGGGCTCAATTTCACAAACGATGAGATCATAACCTGAGCCATTCTCAACGAACTGAGCCACCAGATGCCCTCAACTGCATTTCTATATAATGACAATAATAGAAATCATGATTTTAAAAAGAAATACCATTTACAATTGCTTCAAGGATAATGAGGTATCTATGAATATTTTTAAATGTACAGGATATGTATGATGAAAGTTATAAAGTGCTGGTGAAATAAATCAAGGAAGATCTAAATACGTGGAGAGATATACTATGTTCATGAATTGGAAAACTCAATATAAAAAAAGGTCAACTCTGCCCTAAAGAGATCTACAGGTTTAACAAAAGTCCTATCAAAATCTCAGCATGTTTTTTTTTTGTTGATACAGATAAACTTATTCTACACCTTATTTAGAAAAAAAAAGAGCCCTTGAATAGCTAAATATTTTTTAAAAAGAAGAATAAAGTGAGAAAAATCACTCTACTCAATATTAAGGCTTATGGTAGAACTATAGCAATCAAGACTGTTTGGAATTGGCAGAGGGATAGACAGATCAGTGGAACTAAATACAGAACCCAGAAAAAAATGATCTACTCAAATATGCCCATTTAATTTTTGAAAAAAAGAGCAAAAGCAATTCAATAGATGAGAGATAGCCTTTTCAATAGATGGCACTGGAACATTTGGACATATATAGGCCAAAAAAATTGTTTTTGTCCTATATCTCATAGATTGTACAAAAATCAACTCAAAGTACGTCATGGACTTAAATGTAAAACAAAAAAACATAAAACCTCTAGAAAGAATACCATAGAAGACAACTGTGAGACCTAGGATTTGGCAGAGTTCTTAGATTTGACACTAAAGACAGTATCCATAAAAGGAAAGTTGAACAATTGGGCCTCATCAAAATTTAAAACTTTTCCCTGCCAAAGGTCATGTTAAGTGAATGAAAAGACAAATTACAGACTGGGAGAAAATATATGCAAATCATCCATCCAACAAAGGACTTGAATCTCGAATATATAAAGAACCCTCAGAACTCAACAGAAAAAAATATAATTAGAAAATGGGCAAATGACACAAAAGACATTTCACCTAAGAAGATACACAGGTGTCAAAAGAATCACATGAAAAACTGTCCAATATTATTAGCCATTAGAAAAATGTAAAGTAAAACACAATGAGATATCACTACACACCTATCCGAATGGCTAAACTAAAAAACAGTAACAACACCTGGCAAGGACGCTGAGAAATTGGACCACTCATACATTGCTGTTGGAAATACAAAGTGATGCAATCACTCTGGGAAATAGGTTGGCCGCTCCTTTAAAAATAAAAGTAGATTTACCATATGACTTAGAAACTGCAGATACTTGGGCATCTGTCTCAGAAAGAAAACTTATTTTCACATAGAAACTTGTACATGAATGCTCACAGCTGCCTTATTCATAATAGCCCAACACTAGAAACTACCCAAATGTCCTTTGATGGATGATAGGTTAAAATAGGGTACATGCACACCACAGAATATTATTCAGCAATAAAAAGGAATGAACTATTGACACATCCAACAACATGGATAAACCTCAAAGAAATTATGCTGAGGGCTAAAACCAAATCTCAAAAAGTTACATATCTTAAGACTCCTTTTACACGACCTTGATGAAATAATACAGATATGAAGGACAAAACAGATTAGTGGTTGCAAGAGGTTAGGAATGATGCAAGAGGGGTATACGTGTGTGTGTGTGTGTGTGTGTGTGTGTGTGTGGCTACAAAGGAGTAGCAGGATTAAGTTTTTGTATGATGACAGTTAAATATCCTGATTGTGGTGTTGAACCCATAAGCTAGCAACACATGTGATCGCATCAAACTACACACGTACGCACACATGCACACATACATTTGTACATGTATAACTGGTGAAATCTGAATAAGTTCTATTGTTTACAACAGTGTCAATTTCCTGGCTTTGCTATTATTGTGCTATAGTTATGCAAGATGCTAACACTGTGGAAGATTAGGTGAAGGGTGTATGGGATCTCCCTGAACATTTCTTTACACCTTCCTGTAAATCTAAAGTTATTTCAAAATAAAAAAGTAAATTGAAAAGAGTATATCAATTCACCCCAAAAATATGATAACAGTTAAGACAATGCTTCCTTCTAATTATATTCTAAATCAATTAGAAGCCCAGTTTAATAAATAAACTTAAAGGCGGGGGGGCACTGGTTGGCTCAGTTCGTTAAGCATCCGACTCTTGATTTCAGCTCGGGTCATGATCTCACAGTTGGTGGGTTTGAGCCCAGCATCAGGCTCTGTGCTGACAGCCCAAAGCCTGCTTGAGATTCTCTCTCTCCCTCTCTCTCTCTGTCCCTGCCCCACTCACAATCTGTCCCTCTCTCTCTCTCTCTCAAAATAAATAAATAAGCTTTAAAAAAATAAAATAAAATAACAAAATAAAACAAGCCTATTTGGTCAGAATATGTTGTCAATGGGAACTGATCTCAGCCAGACCCTTTCTTTTGGCTGGAAACAGAAGTCAGACAGACTTAAGTTCAAATCCCAACTCTACTACCTGCCAGCTGTGTGGCTTTGAGAATGTGTCCAGAAGGCTCTCGTGAAGCCTCCACTTTCTCATCTCTCAGATACTTGAAGAACTAACTCACCACACAGGTAAGACCCTCAATAAAAGGTCAGATGCAGGGGAAGGCCTCCCACCTAGGGAAAAGTTGGTGCTTATGAGCATTCAAACTCTCATGCTGAGATTCTTAAATGAATCCCTCTGCCAGCCCTGGGTTGTATAATTTTCACTTCAATTCCTATAGCACCTGAATGACAGGAGCATCTCTGACAAAAGGGCATTCCTCTTTCCCAACCCTTAAAGGATCTATACACTGAAAATGCCACATCATTATATCAGGTCACACCAAACAAACAAAACAAAAAAAAAAATTCTTAATATATGAACTTGATAACCAACTAAGAAATTCACACTGGTCCTTATTCACTGAAGACTTTTGGTAAACCCCACCCATTCAACCCTGGATGCCACAAAACTCTCCTGCACAACTCTCAAAAAAATACTCATGTAAATTCTTTGTATTGACCAGGAAGTGACTTAAAGAAGACTCAATAATCACTAGAGTTTAGAAGTAAGGCTGCAAGTCATAATGTCTAGGATAACCACTAAAAGAATGATAAAGGAACGTGTAACTAAGAAGCTGGTGGGAAGGGATGGAAAAATAAAATTACTTCATTTAAAAAAAAAAGGCAAGGAAGCTATCAAAGAGAACTAGGATTATATCAAAAGGTCTCAAGGGCCAAGTTGAAGACACTCCGTTGGCCAAAGGTAGAACAATTTAAATTTCAATAAGGTTTAATGAGAGCAATGGTTTGAAACCTAAAAATATGTTCAAGTCCATGAGTTCATAATGATAGTTTAAAAAAACTAACTGATCAACTTTGGAAGATTATGGGAAACACAATCATCATTTTTGAAACTGGTGAATGAAGTGAAAGAATCATGTGTGCACCCTGCCTTGTCTCCATGAATTGTCCCCCTGGGTAAACACAGAGGTGGGAGAAAGGTATCTACAGAATCATTCTGGCTGATATGTGAAAGAGAAATATAATTAGAATATTATTTCATTCAAAAAAATTTTTTTAACACTAACGTCTGAAAAAAAAAGACAAAAACAAAAAACCAATGTCTAAGATCTATCCCAGACCAATGAAATCCAAATCCCCAGGAAGGGGGCCCAGGCATCTGTGCTTTCCAGGTGGCTGGAATGTGGCCGGAATGTGCAACCAGGGTTGAGATTTCAGAGTATCCCTTCAATTCCCTGATGCTATCACCTGCGACAAGCTTCTTCCTTTCACCTCAATCATCTACCCATAATCTCCCCTAGGATGGTGTTCCTCCATCTGGAATCCCCTCTAGCCATCCTTCCTTACCCAAAGACACTCAGTCCTTCACATCCAGCCTACTTCCTCCTTGGAGGAAGGGAGCCTACTTCCTCCAAGAAGACTCCCTTGATTTTCCATGGAGCTGAACTGAGTGTTTTTTACAGCTTCATGGAGGTATAATTTATATACCATACAATCCACCTATTATAAGTGGTGACAATTTTAGTGAATGTATTCAGTTGCTCAACAATTACCACAATGCAGTTTTAGAATGTTCCCATCACCTCCATGTCTGATTGCAGCCAATCCCCACCTACATCCCCAGGCTTAAGCAACCACTAATCTTCTTTCTCTACCTATAATTAGGCCTCTTCTAGAGGCATCATATAAATGGGACCATGCAATACGTAGACTTTTGTGTCTGGCATCTTTCACTCAGCATAATGTTTTTGAGTGAACTTGGGTATTTTTAAATGTAACATGGGACTTTGGTATTTAAAGGAATGCTGGATGAATCCATCTGTAAGCAAATGAATCACTTCTCAGTGTGACTCCTCATCCCCATCTTTATTGTATAAGAATGGTGTTTGCATCCTGGCTCCTCTTGAGGTCAGCTGGCTCCCAGAGGTAGCCTGAGTCCCCATCCACATGACAGGTTTGGCTTGACAGAGGCAAAGCTGCTTGGGCCATACTCACTCCATTTTCATCCAATTTACACCATAAACCCATCTAATATCTGAAGCCTTGGTCCCTAAACATTGATGCCAGGAGAGCGTTAAGTGTTGAAGGGCTCTGAGAATTCATCTGTATCCCCAGCACTGCTGGAAGACAGACTGCATTCTGTGTTTTGGCAATGGTTTCTGAGGTATACAGATGTTGTGGAATTATAAAAATTCTAAGTGCTATTAATTACAACTTTGCCTCATGAATTTTTCCAGTTCCTATAGATGGCAAGCTTCACAAGAGCAGGTGCTATCTCTCTCTGCTGTATGCCCCATGCTCCTGGCACGTCAGAGGCAGCCCATGAAAATTATTTAAATATTGAAAATGCAGAAGCTGGAGGATATTATATAGGGAACTTATGAATCTGCTAAGGCTGGCATAACAAAGTAAAAGTCTGAATGGTTTAGACAACAGCAATTTATTTTCTCACAATTCTGGAGGCTAGAACTCCAAGACCAAGGTGTCAGCAAGTCTTGTCTCTTCTGAGGCCTTTCTCCTTAGCTTGTGGATGGCCACCTTCTCTCTGTGTCCTGACATCATCTTCCCTCTGTGTGTGTCTGTGTCCTTATCTCCTCTTCTGATAAAGACATTAGTCAAATTGGATTGGGACCCATTATAATAAACTCATATTAACTAACTTACCTCTTTAAAGACCCTATCTCCAGGGGTACCTGGGGGGCTCGGTTGGTTGAGCATCCATGACTCTTGATTTTGGATCACGATTATGATCTCACAGTTCTTGGGATTGAGCCCCACATCAGGTTCTGCACTGACAGCACAGAGTCTGCTTGGGATTCTCCCTCTCTCTCTCCCTCCCTCTCTCTCCCTCCCTCTCTCTCTCTCTCTCTCTTTCTCTCTGCCCTTCCCTCTCTCACTCGCTCTCTCTCAAAATAAATACATCAACTTAAAAAAAATAAAAGGGATGATTGGGCAGCTCAGTCAGTTCAGCATCCAACTTCAGCTCAGGTCATGATCTCACAGTTCATGAGTTCAAGCCCCACATCAGGCTTGCTGCTGTCAGTACAGAGCCTGCTTCAGATGCGCTCTCTCTCTCTCTGCCCCTCTCCTGCTCATACTCTCTCTCTCAAAAATGAATAAACATTTTTAATAAATAAATAAATAAATAAATAAATAAATAAATAAATAAATAAAAATACCCGGTCTCCAAATATAGTCACATTCTGAGGTCCTGGGACTTCAGCATATGAATTTGGAGGTGGGGTGGGATGATGGAGTGGGAAGACACAATTCATCCCATAACAGGAACTGATGATGTAATTCTCTCTGCTTTTGTGGGTATATGGAAAATTCTATCATGGAAAGTTAAACTTTATAAGATTTGTTCAATGAATAGTTACTGAATGACCAAAACAGTATTAAAAATGTGACTACAGTCAAGTAAGGAAGGTCTGGGAAATGTTTTGATGTTAAAAAGGCATTTTCACTTTCAAAACCAGCTGGCAATAATTACTAAAAAGAATGACCCTCCTGCTTTGGAAGTATAAGGAGGTCCACAGAGTTTGGGGTTGTCTCCCAAAAATCTAAATTGGCTCTGGATTTGCTAAGCCCCAGAAAACACAGAAGTCATTAAACACAGGTGGAGCTGCTCCCGTGTGAGCTCCCATCAGCTCCCAGCCCCACCTGGGGCGGGCTGCGGGCCACGGTAAGCCAGGGCTGTGTGCTGCTGGCAAAATCAAACCATTAACATCCGATAATTAATGCTTTAGCCAGAGACTTACCTACAGGAAACCGCAGCCCACTAGATGTTCTGCTACATCTGAGGGGTTCATTACCTCCAGGTATGCAGAAAGATATGGAGTTACCCCCAGTGCTACATCTTCATCTTAACCTACCTCTCTGTATGTAAAACACTTTGCAGGTTCCTCCTAGATCAGTCAGGATAGACTAGGTTGTGCTGCAGTAAGAAACAACTCCTATATCACAGTGCCATAGCTTAGTAATCGTTTCTGTCTTGCTCACTCAACGTCTACTGTGGGTCTGGTTTACTCTCGAGGGCAGACACCAGCCACTTGGATATTATGGCAAGAACTTACTATATGCTTCTAGGATTGATGTGACTGAGGAAGACAGAGCATGGAAAGGCTCTTAAAGCTCCTACCTGCCCACCACTTCTGCTCCAATTTCATTGGCCAAAACAAGTCACATAGCCATCTCTAACTCTGAGGAAATGGAGAAGCAAAATCCTCCCATGTACCCAGGATGAGGAACAGTGAAAATACCAGATGGCAGCACTAATGCCCACCACTCCCACAAAGGCCCCCACAGCAACAGCCATGGCCTTCAAATGCTCTCCCAACTGTCTCAGCTCCTCTGCCAGTAATAGCAGGAACAGAGTCTTGGAGAAATCGTAGTGGGTTGAGTGCAGACAGGCCACCTGTCAAAATAAACAATGCTCCTTCCTGGTTTGGGGGCAGTATCCTGGACACACCATGTTCCCACAGAAGCCACCAAAGCAGCATGTAGGAGGCTTGATCTGCAGGTGCAAGGAAGCAGTATCACCTCCACTCTACACCCCCCACCACAGAACTGCTCAAAGTTCCCACGGTGCTCCCACATGAGGGAAGACGCTCCACACCACTGACCATCAGGGAAATGTGATCAAAGCCACAATGAAATACCACTTCACTCCCATTGGAATGGATACTATCAAAAAACAATCAACAGAAAACAACAAGTGTTGGAAAGGATGTGGAGAAACTGGAACCCTTATGCATTTTGGAAATGTAAAAGTACAACCAATGGAAAACAGTATGAAAATTCCTCAAAAAATTAAAACTAGAATTAGCATATGATCCAACAAGTCCACTTCTAGGTATTCACCCAAAGGAATCAAAAGCAAGAACTTGGGGTGCCTGGGTGGCTCAGTCAGTTAAACCTCTGACTTTGGCTCACGTCATGATCTCACAGGTCATGAGTTTGAGCCCTGCATCGGGATCTGTGCTGGCAGCTCAGACCCGGAGCCTGCTTCGGATTCTGTGATCCCCTCTCTCTCTGACCCTCCCCCACTCACACTCTGATTCTCTCTCAAAAAAAATAATAATAATAATAAACATTAAAAAAAATTTTTTAAAGCAGGAATTTGGATATTTGTTCACTCACATTCGCAGTAGGATTATTCACAATAGCCAAAAGGTGGAAATAACCCAAGTTTCCACTGACGGTTGAACAGATAAACAAAATGTGGTGTATTCATATTATTCAGCCTTAAAAAGGAGGAAAATTCTGACACCTGCTACAACATGGATGAACTTTGAGGACATCATACCAAATAAAGTCACAAAACATAGTTATGTGATTCCACTTAAATGAAATACCTAAAATAGTGAAATTCATAGAGACAAGGGGCACAATAGTGGCTGCCACTAGGGGAGGAGGGGAATGGGGAGTTATTTTGTAATGGGTACAGAGTTTCAGTTTTGCAAGAGGAAAAGAATTCTGGAGATGGATGGTGGGGATGATAGCACAACAACGTGACCGTGCTTAATGCTGCTGAACTAATGATATGCTTGAAAGTGATTAAAACGGTAAATTTTATGTTTTGTATAGTTTACTATATGATATGGTCTGAAGGTTTGTGTCCCGCAAACTTTATAAGTTGAAAATCTAATCTTCAATGGGATAGTAACAGGAAGTAGGGAACTTTTGAGAGACGATTAGGTCATGAGTGTAGAGCTCTCATGAATAGGATTTGAGTCCTGATAAAAGAGACCCCAGGGGGCTCCCTCACCCATTCTATGATATGAGGACACAGGGAGAAGGTGCTGTCTATGAACCAGGAAGCCTTCACTAAACTCCAAATCTTCTGGTACCATGATCCTAATTCCTCATTTCTCATCCTGATTTCCAACCTCCACAAGCATAAGAAATAAATGTTTGTTTTTCCTAAGTCACTCAAACTATGTTATTTTGTTATAGCAGCCCAAATGACTAAGATACACCATAATTTTTAAAAATTTGAACTTTTTTTTAATTAAAAAAATTTTTTACAGTGGCTCCCATGACCTACTGGATAAAGTCCAAATATCCTGAATTAAGATTTAAAGAACATGTGGTATATATATATACACACACACACACACACACACACACACACACACACACACACACACAATGGAATGCTACTTGGCAATGAAAAAGAATGAAATCTTGCCATTTGCAACAACATGGACAGAACTAGAGTGTATTACACTAAGCAAAATAAGCCAGAGAAAGACAAATATCTTATGATTTCACTTATATGTGGAATTTGAGAAACACAACAGATGAACACAGGGGAAAGGAAGGAAAAATAACAGTGAGGGAGGCAAACCATAAGACTCTTAAATACAAACAAAAATCTGAGAGTTGCTGGAGGAGAGGTACATGGGAGGATGGGCTAAATGGGTGATGGGCATTGAGGAAGGCACTTGCTGGGATGAGCACTGGGTGTCATATGTAAGAGATGAATCACAGGGTTCTATTCCTGAAGCCAAGACTACACTGTATGCTAACTAACTTGAATTTAAATTAAAAATATAAACATATTATAGCAGTTCTTTCAACAATAGCCAAATTATGGAAAGAGCCCAAATGTCCATCAAGTGATGAATGGATAAAGAAGATGTGGTTTATATATACAATGGAATATTACTTAGCAATGAGAAAGAATGAAATTCTGCCATTTGCAACAACGTGGATGGAACTGGAGGGTAATGTCCTAAGTGAAATAAATCAAAGAAAGACTGATATATGTTTTCACTTGAGAAGCTTAACAGAAGACCATGGGGGAAGGGAAGGGGAAAATATAGTTTCAAACAGAGGGGGAGGCAAACCATAAGAGACTCTTAAATACAAACAAACTGAGGGTTGATGGGAGGGCAGGGGAGGGAGGAAATGGATGATGGGTACTGAGGAAGGCACTTGTTGGGATGAGCACTGAGTGTTGTATGTAAGTGATGAATCACGGGAATCTACCCCCAAAACCAAGAGCACACTGTATACACTGCATGTTAGCCAACTTGACAATCAATTAATTATATAAATATAAATAAATACACACACATACACACACACACACACAAAATAAAACAAAAGAGGGGAAAAAATAAATAAATAAACATAAACATAGATTTAAAGCCTTCCAAAATCTGGCTATCACCTGCCTCCACTGCACCCGGAGCAGTCCTGCCTCCCTATCATTCTTCATGCAGCTCCCCCTGCTGGGGACACCCTCCCCTCCTGTTCTCCCTCATGCATCCACATCCTGCCTGCCTCTGGGCGCCCACAGCACTCCTGCTTTCTAAAACACCATGATTTATGACTGTGTAGCTCGCCCCTCATTCCCACTAAACAGCAATGCAGGGAGAGCTCTGCCATAACTCTTTCTTTTTTTTAAATGTTTATTTTTGAGAGAGCACAAGTGGGGGAGGGGCAGGGAAAGTGGGATAGAGGATCCCAAGCAGGCTTTGCACTGACAGCAGCAAGCCTGATGTGGGGCTCAAACTCATGAACCACGAGATCGTGACCTAAGCCAAAGTCTAACAGTCAACCAATTGAGTCACCCAGGTGCCCCTGCCATAACTCCTTCTTATCCTAGCACCTAGCATGGTGTCCCAAACAGGTAGCCAAACCCTAATAACTCTGAGTTTTGGAGGCACCTGGGAGGCTCAGTCGGTTGAATGTCTGACTTCAGCATAGGTGGGTTCAAGCCCTGCATCAGACTCTGTGCTGACAGCTCAGAGCCTGGAGCCTGCTTTGGATTCTGTGTCTCCCTCTCTCTCTGCCCCTCCCCTGCTCATGCTCTGTCTCTCTCTCTCAAAATACACATTAAAAATTTTTTTAAATAAATAATAATAATAATAATGCTGATTTTTTGAGGATGACCAATTAGATGATAAAAATCTACAAACCAAAAACCCAAATCCTCAGATTTGCTCCAACCATGATGTGCATATAAATCCTGGGCCTTGTTAACATGGAGACTCTGAGTCAGCAAAGCTGGAGTGGGGCCCAAGATTGTATTTCTCGTAGCTCCTGGCTGGGTCCAACAGCCAAAAACAGCCAGAAGTCAAAAGTAACACCTACACCCAGGGCCCAGTTTTTGTCCCAAGGACACCTAGCAATATGGGGCTGTGATCCCTACCCACAGCCCTGCACCTGGGGCACTATGTGGGAGCTGGTCCAGAGTCCTACAAGGGCTGGCATACCTCCCAAGGTGAACACCTTTCTATTTCAAATCACTCATATGTTGCTATAGATGAAACCAACTTTCTTACTTCACTTCATTGTTGTCTACAGTTAAATCAATGACTATAAAACCAGCTTCTTAAACTCTCTTAATTACCAAGAAGAAATCCCACAATAGATGCCATTTCCCTGAATAGAGCAGGTGGGCAGCTACAATAAAATTTCTTTAATAGAGCTGATGTTCCTCCTGGAGTAATTTAAATAAGCCACAATGGCACAATCATTAAAATTAATTATAAGGGCCTAAAAAAGCCACAGGATGGGAATCTAAGGATGGGGTTCTAGTCTTGGTTCTTTGGCAAATTAACTGATGTGACCTTAGCTAGACTCATAGCTCTTTAGGGCTCAGAAGTCTCATCTATAAGATGATAAGCTTGGTGGAAAGAGCCATGGCTTATAGACTGCTGGGAACCCACAAGCAGATCATAAAGTCCATTTACTGGGAAGCAACCAGAATTTTCAAAACAAAGAACACTACATAGAATGCATCACCTCTCATGAGTGCAAAAAATTGTTTCCTGAAATTTCTGTTTGAGATCTATAATGTATGGATGTCCTACACGGTGAAATAAGGTGTTTTTATTGTGATTTAAAATAAAAATGTCTGAAAAAGACCTACAATCCTAGCTCTGTTCAATGCAACAAATACTCACAGAGAAGTATTGTTGGGAAGGCCCAGGGACTGAGTCACCCTGTGAGTGACAGGCATGAAGGGTGGGGTGGTTGTGCCTCTGGCCCAGCCCTCTCTAGAGGAAACCAAGCCCAGCTGTCAGTGTCTACTTGTATGCCACCATGGTGCCCAGAGTGAGGGACCCCTCCCCCCAGATGGACACCCACAGAGGCCAAGCCACCAAGAAAGGTTGGTTCTGGGGTTCTGAGGACATTGGGGGCAGACTGGGGCAAGAAGTTACCTGACTTTGCTCCAAGTAGGATCAGGACTAGGGTGAGCCAAGTGAGGGGCCCAGACTACAAAATTTAAGGAGGCCCTTGCTGCTGAGTGAAGACTGTCACCATACCGGCCTGCCAGTAAGTGCCTCCTTATGTCATGTGTCAGGCCCTGGGGACCCAGGGCTGAATGAAGCCAGCCAAGCCCCTGAGCTTCTAGGCTTCCACTCTGGAGGGGGTGCAGGCAATAATCAATATGTTACAGAGTTGACATGAAAGGTGCTCATGCCTGGTGAGGGGGATACCAGGATTAAATAGGGTGGTCTGCAGAGGCCTCATGGAGAAGAAAATGTTGACCCAGCATGTAAAGAAGGCGATAAACTTAACCAGCTAGATTTTTGCAGGGAAGAGTTTTAGTAAATAAGTCAGAGAGAAAACAGTTGAGGGGAGCCACCAGCAATCACTGTGAGTGAGGGTTTTGGATTGAGGAGTGCCATGATCTGATTTCAGATGTAAAGCCAATAACCCTGATTTAGGTCTTAAAGCTGCAGCAGAGACAGACCTGGCTAGGCAGATATGTGGCCAGGGTAGAAATAGGAAACTGGAGACTAGTACAATAATCTGGCAGGGAGATAACTGGGGCAGTGCAGGTGGCGACCAGGGATGGAATTCTGGAACAGCTTAGATGTAGGACTTGAGAGAAAGATGAGAGTCAAGGCTGACTCAGAGTCTATGGTCCAGGCATCTGGAAGGATGGAAGTGCCATCTACTGCAATGCAAAACTCGTGTTGGGAGGGACAATGGGGGACAGATGGCACCTGTTTCTGCAGGATGTCCGCTAGACCTCCAGGGGGAAGCGTTGTGTGGGCTTGGGTACACGAGTCTGGCGCTCAGGAGAAAAGTCTGAGCTAAGATATAAATTCAAAGTTCTTCAACATATGGATGGACTTAGTGTGACAAAACTGGATGAGACTAACCAGGGTGTGAGTATGGATCAAGCAGGAAAGAGGTACATGGGTTGATCCCGAGGACACTCCAACACCCAGAGGTCAGTAAGGGCACTGAGAGAAGTGAGAAGAAAATCTCAGGCATATGGCTGCCTGAAAGGCAAGGCAAGAAGCATCTCCTGGGGAAGGGAGAGGATAAATGCCACGACAGGTCAAGTAAGAAGAGGACAGAGAAGTGACCGCTGGATGTGGAGTCTTGGAGGTGCTTAGTGAGCTTGATGGGCACAGTGTGGGCAGGGTTGGTACATGTGTCAGCAGAAGGGGCAAACAGCTGACCGGCGCAGGTTTAACAGAGAATGGGAGGGGAGGAACTGCAGAAAGCCAGTAGAGACAACTCTTTCCAGAAGTTCTATAGCAAAACAAAGCAGAAAAATAGGACAGTAGCAGGAGGAGGAGGTGGAAGCAAGAGACTTTTTTCTCCTTTCTCAGATGGGAGAGAAAAGCGGCATGTGTGAATGTGCAGAAAAGGATCCAACAGAGACAAGGGAATGGCACTGGGGGGGGGGGGGCAGAGAGAAGTTCCAGGCGCGGCATCTGGCACTAACATAAAGAGGGGGTGGCTTCGAGCCGGATACATTATTTCCAGTCTCAGGAGGAGGGCAAAGGATATGGGCACAGATGCTGGCAGGGAAGGATGTGATGAGGGGGTGGGGTCTGAACCAACCATACAAGTCCTTTTTTCACCAAAACTTCTGGAGCCTGCAAAACCCCAAGGGAGGCTGGGATTCCAGGTGAAGGGAGATGTTAGGTCCTCCAGGCCACAGGGCGCAACTAGGTCATGAAGGGACCATGGAGACTAGTTTCATCTTCCCTTCCCTGATGAACTTCAACATGTATATAGTACAATGAGCACAGACTTGGTTTCTGAAGATACACATTTGAGCCCATTTTTATTAGCCGCTAGAGGTTGGCAAAAAATCATATCATTACTGAAGTTCTGCTTCTCTGTCAGAACCATGGAGACAGTTACTCTCATGTTTCTCAGGATTGCTGAGAAGATAAATACAAGAAGATAAATAAAAGTTCTCAGTTAATGAAAATTCAAGTTGCAGGAACACAATAAAATATCATTATAGTTTTATGACCTACATAATAAGAGATATCATTTATGTATATGCACAGAGTAAAAAAATTAAAATGTGCCCCCAAAATACTAAACAGTAGCTTCGTTTTAGTAGGCTTCAAAAGGGTGGTTGTGGAGAGGCATTCACAGCAGCTTGAACTGCACATACTTTATTTCTTAAACTGCGTAAGTACCCAGATGTTCACCTTATCATTCTCTATATTTTTTCTGTACCTTGAAAATGATCTTTTGTTTTTTCCTGCTGTATTCAGCCACCTGTCTAACATTTCCTTTCCACTCTGGATTGTGTCGGCATGGCACCCACGAGTGATCAGGACACTGGGTCCAGGGCTTGGCTATTAGATGGGGCCATGCATTCAAAAAACAAGGGGAGGTATGTTGGATGTACGAAGGTCAGTATACACACTCGATTTCCTATCTCTGTCCAATGAGAGGAGCTAGAAACAATGTCACCTCAGTAGCAACAAGCCCTCTCAACACTCAGACCTTGGTCCCTAAATACCATTCTCCAATAAAAGGAATTAATAAAAGGAACCAGGGACCCTTAGAGAAACAGCTGATTCTAGGGCTGGGGTATGGAAAATGCAAGACAAGCCTGGAGCATCTTTCTGGGACAGTAAGGAAGTACTTAAAAAATAAAATTTTAAAAAAATAGGGGCATGTCAAAGAGACAGGTGCCAACCTGAAAAAGCTTCCATTGGTCAAAGCTGGAATAATCTGAACAAAAAAATAGTGTAGGACTATATTATAAATACCCGTGAGTCCATATTGATATAAAGAAAGGTTTAAATAAATGGGAAAGAATAGACAAGTCTCTGATACAGAAAAATTGCAAATAATTTATGTAGATACTCTCCCATCAAGGAAGTGGAACATAACTCCCCACTCCATAAATGTGAACTATGCATTGTGACTTCCTTCCAAAGTGGAATACAGAAAGGGGGTTAGGGTAACTTTACAGTGGAGAAACCCAGCAAAGACCACCTCAGCTGGGTGAACAAGGTCAACCAATGGCGATGACGATAAATCATGTTGACAGATGCACATCTGAGATGATATGTTGAGAATGGCACCTGACCTCTGTGGTCCTCCTTCCAAAGACCTATAACATAGTCTAACCATGAGAAAAATGATCAGATAAACACTAATTGAGACATTCTACAAAACACCAGACCAGTATATCTCAAAACTGTCCAAAAACTGCCACAGACCAGAAAAGGCTAAGGAAACATGATAACTAAATATAGTGTGGTATCCTGCATGGGCTCCTGGAATAAAAAGAGGACCTGGATAAGAACTCAGGAAATCAGAAAACACTGTGGAGTTTAGTTAGTAGTGATGTACCAAATGTATCATGTGGATGCAAGATGTTAACAAGAAGGGAAGCTGTGGGGTGCCTGGTTGGTTCAGTCACTAGAGCGTGTGACTGTTGATCTCAGGTGGTTGATCTCAGGCATGGATCCCACGAAAGAAAGAAAAGAGAAGAGAAAGAGAGAGAGAAGAGGAAAAGAGAGAGAAGAAGAAGAGAGAAGAGAAGAAGGAAGAGAAGGAAGGAGGAAGGAGATGAAGGAGAAGAAGGAAGGAAGGAAAGGCCTTCCTTCCTCCCTTCCTTCCGTCCTTCCTTCTTCCTTCCTTTCCTCCTTCCTTCCTTCCTTCCTTCCTTCCTTCCTCCTTCTTCCTTCCCTTCCTCCTCCCTCCCTTTTTTTTCCAAAGAAACTGGCAAGGGGTACTTAGGTACTCTCTATACTATCTGCACAACTTTTCTATAAAACTAAAACTGAAAACATTCTAAAACTCAAAGCTTGTTAACAACAACAACAGGGGCGCCTGGGTGGCTCAGTCAGTTAAGCGTTTGACTCTTTGTTTCAGCTCAGGTCATGATCTCACAGTTTGTGAGTTTGAGCCCCGCATTGGGCTCCGTACTGACAATGCAGAGCCTGCTTGGGATTCTCTCTCTCCCTCTCTCTCTGCCCCTCCCCTGCTCATGCACACACGCGCTCTCTCTCTCTCTCTCTCTCTCCCTCTCTCTCAAAATAAATAAATAAACTTGGGGCACCTGGGTGGCTCAGTTGATTAAGAGTCTGACTTCAGCTCAGGTCATGATCTCACAGTTTGTAAGTTCGAGCCCTGCATCAGGCTCTGTGCTGAGTCTACTTTGAGTTCTGTGTCTCCCTCTCTCTGCCCCTCCCCCACCCACACTCTGTCTCTCTCAAAAATAAATATTAAATTCTTTAAAAATAAATAAAGAAAACAAACTAAAACAACAACCACCACAAAAAGCCAACAGGAAAGGCATCCCTCCTCAATGAGGGCAGGCACCTCTCCTGAACAATCCAGAGAGACTTCTGGTTTACACACCTTTCCACAAACCATGCAAAGCCCCCAAGACTTCTGCAGAAACTCAGGTGGCTTCCATTCCTGAAGCTGCCGCGACTTGCTTGCTGCCTCCACCAAATCCTGGTCTTCTAAAAGTTCTACTCCTTGTAAGCATTCCTTCCTCTCTTCTCTGCCTGATGTACACACTTGCACGCACACACACACACACGCTACTCTGTGGGTGTGGCAGCCTTACTGAGGGTTCCAGGGCACAGCAGTCTGTACACAGACATGCAATGACAGCAGCTTTACCACTACCCCATGCTGCTGAGCCTCCAATCCCTCTCCTCCCTTCTCCCTCCCTTCTCCGCACTTGAACAAGAAACCAAACAGGTAAGACAGACAACAGCCAAATCAGTGCTGTTTCACAGGCAGAGCCTTTGGGCAACCGTATTAAAAAGTGGACTTGCTGACTACCCCCAGGTGATGCTTGCTCTCTGCCGCCTGGAACCTTATCGCCCCCCTGCCCATGCCAACCTCACAGACCACCCAGCCTCTCCTCCAGCAGTATTCACTAAGCACCTACTGTGTGCCTGGCACTGCACAACACATAAGGGACTCGAGATTTTCCCCATAATTTGGGTCATTCCCCTATAGTTCCATCCTCTGCCAGTTTGAAGTGAGCATCACCAAACGTGCCGTGAGCCCCCTTAAGAACGAAGATCACACGCCACAGTTTGTATCCACGTTTACAACGTCCCACCTCTAACAAGAGAACAGGTGCAGTAAGCCCACAACACAGGGACACAGGACAAAGACAAGAACAGAAACATCCTTATTAACTTTCACTGGGCACAGGTGTAGGCAGGCACCACTGCTGGTAAACAGAATTAGGCAGGGCTGCTGACCATTATGAGGCTGGAAGGAGAAAACTGGGGCCGCCCTTGCCCTCAGACACACAGCTTCCCCCCTCACCTGCCCAATTCTGAAGGTACACAGGGCAGGAAGCTCAAAAGTCAAACCAAACAATCAATCAATCAATAGCAGACTTTTCTTCAATCTCAGGGTCCAAAAATTTTAATGCTTTTTTCCAAAACTAATCAGAGTCCCCTCGGGTCAAAGGGAACAAGAATATTGGGGAGAAAGGGGAAGGATAAATAGCCATGATGGCAAAGAAACAAAACGTACACCGTGGAAGAGCCGGCAACACAGAGGGGGCACCAGCCTCGGCACAAATGCCAGCACCCCCTTTTAGGAGTAGGGTCCCCGGCAAAACCCTGAACTCTTTTGAGTCTTGGGGTCCTCCTCTGTACAAATTAATCCCCACTGGGCTGTTCTGAAAAGCAAATGAATCCACATATGCAAATGTCCCATCTTCCCAATGGTGTAAGGACCCAGATTTCCATGCCCCCACATGGAGAAATGGGCTCTCCAGAACCCTGGGGTGTCTCTGCATCTCATCGTACTAATTATTGTTGAAATTTGCGGTGTTCCTTGAAAAGCTATGTTATTTATAAATAAGTTGCCTGAAAGCAAATCTTGAACCAGAAGCATTAATCAGCATCGAACGTTTCCACTTCAAACATCAGCAATTTAGAGGAAAAACCCATAAACAGACTAGAGTATAATCCGAGTACTGAATAATAAATCCATCATTAGCTCTGAGCACTATTTACGATTGAGCTTTCTTAATCTCGGGAGGCGCATTTTTGAGGCTAAAGCAGCTCTGATTTTAAGGCTCATTTTATGATGACACAGGATGGGGAGGTCTGGTCCCACAGCAGCTACACAGACAAGCCTTTCTATCCTTCATGGCAGGGGCCAGGCTGCCAGGCTCCGAGCTCCCAGCCGCAGTTGTGGAGTTGGTCAGAAGAAATGAAGAAGCCTACAAAGCCCAGGCTGAGGGCAGCCATCTCATCCCCAAGACTGACAGGCAGGCAGCTCAAGGGACCCAGTGCTGGTAGCAGGACTGGACAGGACCGTGAGGACCACTTCCTGACAGCTCTGGCTCTGGAATAAGCAGGGAGAAGGCACTGTCCCTCAAGAACATCTCAGTTCTTGGGGCATCTAGGTGGCTCAGTCAGTTGAGCATCCGACTGTGGCTCAGGTCATGATCTCGAGGTTCATGGGTTCGAGCCCCATGTCTGCCTCTGTGCTGACAACTTAAGAGTCTGGAGCCTGTTTCGGATTCTGTGTCTCCCTCTCTCTCTCTCTGCCCCTCCCCCATTCACGCTCTGTCTCTCTCTCAAAAATAAAATAAATGTTAAAAAAAATAACTTGGTTCTCTTCGTCCACCTGCACACACACCTGGCCATGCCACGAGGATGGACAGTTGGTGCAGTTGGCAGGCAGCCAACACATAAGCCTAAAATACCCAGAGGGGAGCACAGCTCAGGTGCTAGCTCTCAGGGACACCCTGCAGGTCCCTGTTCATCATCCCCCCACCCCAGGGAGCTGACTTTCATTTCACCAGATGTTTCCCACTAATGGCCCAGCGTATATCATTCCAGAAGAGCAGCAGGCAGAACATCCACCTCCCAAAAGGCACAAGTACATCCAGGCAGGGCAAGGAAGATTTGGTGCCCAAAATAAGCTCCCATTACTTACAAAAGGCAGGCCAGTGCTGCAAGGAGTTAGCAAAATGACCAAGACAACTGGTCAACCTTGCCACCCCCTTCAAAACTCAGCCCTGGTGTCTTAGTTCCCTATGGCTCTTGTAACAAAGTATCACAAAGTTAGTGACTGAAAGTAACACAAATCTACTGCCTCACATGGGTCTCACCAGGTGAAAGCCCAGTTGTTGACTGAGCTGGTTCCTTCTAAAAGCTCTAGGGGAGAATCTGTTTCCTTGACTTTTCCAGCTACTAGAAGCCATCCACTTTCCTTGGCTTGTGGCCCCTTCCTCCATCTCCACGGCACATCACCGCAACCTCTGTTCCCATAATCCCATCATCCCACCACCTCTCCTCTGACTCTTCCAGCCTCTCTTAGAAGGACCCAATGATTTCATGGTTATCCCTAGATAACCCAGGATATCTCTCCGTCTTCGTTCCATTCACTCAGTCACATCTGCAAAGTAACAGACAGGATCCAGGGACTAGGGTGTAGACATCTTTGGGGGACCATCTCCTTAAACTGGAATCCTTATCGGGCCACCCGGGCGGCTCAGTCAATTAAGTGTCTGACTTGATTTCGGCTCAGGTCATGATCTCACAGTTTGTGAGTTCGAGCCCCATGTCTGGCTCTACACCGACAGTGCAGAGATTCCCTGGGATTCTCTCTCTCCCTCTTTCTCTACCCCTCTTTCTCTACCCCTTCCTCTCTCTCTCTCAAAATATATAAACTTTAAAATAAATAAATGAATGAGTGAACGAATAAATAAGTAAATAAATAGGAATCCTATCTACAACAAAACCAAGATCATAAGTGGCTTTTTTTAACAAGCAAGGCTCATGAGGCAGAAACACATGACAAGGGTGTGCTCGGCTTCTCCTCATCTGCATAACGGTAATAAGCTCATTACCCATCTACTTCACAGCAGGTGTGGCCAAAACAGCCAAACAGCCTTGTTCAGTGAAAACCTTTTATACTGCAGGCCCAGAATCCCTCTCTATCATGACTCTATTCAAGATGGCCTGTAAATAAAGTGCCACCCTCTTGACCACACTTTCTGCCTCCAACCGTCTTCTTGGGAAAGCAACACAACAAAAATCAATGAGTATGGATCATTACTTTAAGACAGCTAGCCACTGGCAACACTAAACACACACTGAAAATCTCACTTCCCCCTTTATTTTGCAATGTGAAATTTTCATTATCAAACCCCCAAATCCTCAATGCTGACAAAACAACCCTAACAGCACCACCCGGCGTGGCTGTTTCAGGCACCTTGGGAAGATGCCAGAATCGACACGCTCATAAACATTAACGGTCAGCGGCCAAAACCACCCCGAGATCACCTTCTGCATTATTACTTATGTTGCTTCCCACGTTAACTTTTTAATTATTGACATAAGTACTTATGCTCTGCTAGTCTCCTTGCCTCAGGCCCTCCCCACCCCAAACAAAACTTCATTTTTTATATATGTTTATTTATTTTTGAGAGAGACACACACACAGAGCGTGAGCAGGGGAGGAGCAGAGAAAGAGGGAGACACAGAACCTGAAGCCGGCTCCAGGCTCTGAGCTATCAGCACAGAGCTTGATGAGGGGCTCGAACTCCTGAGCTGCAAGATCACGACCTGAGCCAAAGCTGGACGCCTAACCGACTGAGACCCCCAGGAGCCCGAAAACTTCATTTTTCATGAAGTCCCGACAATCATACCATGGCAAGACAACAAGGTACCACATGGGCCCGTACGTTCCCTGCCTGCGTGGCTGTGGTGTGCTTGGAAAGCATGATGCTCCCCAAGATGCCTCTAAGAACAAGGCTGTATCCTTCAGGGCAAAGTGTGAAAGAAAGATGAAGCCCACTGCTTCCCTACAAGAAGTGGGAGGGGTTCTCCGCCCCAGCCCAGGGGCCTCACACTCCAACCTTCCTGCCGGCCTCCGGGCTGCTCTTCCAGAGTCCACAAAACTCCAGAACCTCCACAAGGCAAGTAGCCTGGCAGGACGGCAGCCTCTGTCTACTTTTCTCCGTGGCACCATCCCAAAGCAGGAAGGGGCTCCTGATGACCACCTCTCACATTCTTCCCCATATTCACAACTGAGGCATGAAGCAGTGGCTCTTTCCTGCCCCATCTCTGCACATGTCTACATACCTTAGAGCTTTGGCATTCATTCCTCAAATATCCACTAAGCTCCTTCTACAGGCTAAGTACTACATTAGGTTACAAAAGGCACAGGTCATTCCTGCCAGGAGCTTTCACCCCCCGGGGGACATCAAATCCAGGGAACAGACAGGCTGGAAGGTGTGTGACCAGTAGTGTGAACAGTGGTACACAGGGTGGTCCCTCACCCAGCCTGGGAAGGCCTCCTGGGAAGAAGAGTAGCTGCCACATGCAGAAGAGAAAGACCACTTGGAAGAGGAGGACATGGGGAGGCTTCCAAGGCCAAAGGCATAGGCCACGGTGCCTGGGCGGTTCAGTTGGTTAAGCGTCCAACTTTGGCTCAAGTCATGATCTCTCACGGTTCATGAGTTCAAGCCCCATGTTGGTAGTTGGTAGAATGGTAGTTGCCAGGGGCTGGGGGAGGGGGAATTGGGGTATTGCTATGAATGTGGTATATAACTATATATCTACAGGCATACAGTTTTAATTATGCAAGATGAACAGGTTCTAGATATCTGCTATGCAATACTGTGCCTACAGTTAAGAATACAGTCAACAATCCCGAATTATGTGCTTAAAAATGTGTTGGGGGGGCACCTGGGCAGCTCAGTCAGTTAAGGGTCCAATTCTTGATTTTGGCTCAGGTCATGATCTCAAGGTTCATGGGCTCAAGCCCTGCTTCGGGCTCTGTGCTGACAGCATGGAGCCTGCTTGGGATTCATTCTCTCTCTCTTCTCTCTTTTAAAATAAATAAATAAAATTGTTGGAGAGCTAGAGCTCATGTTAAGTGTTCTTACCACAATAAAAAATAGAGGAAACTAAATGGAAAAAACAAAAGGATAGGAGGCTGGTCTGGACATCCGGGAGAAGTAGTGGGGGTTAGGAGGAGGGGGAGCCCTGGCTGCAGATGGAGGCAGCTGAGGGAGTGTGTATTGGGGCCAGCAGAGCACCATGAGGGACCACCCCAGCCTCCCCAAGCAGGCATGTGAGGCCGGCAGAAGGGGGCTCTCTGGGATCCATAAAGAACCTATGGGCGTTTGGGTCTAGAATGAGAAGTGAGGGGTGGCTGGAGCTCAGGTGCAGCTACCACCCAAGGTGGGGATGAAGGAGGCAAGGCAGTAAATGAGAGCCCTGCAGAGCAGGAGCCCTTGACTCAGACTCAGGTCAGAGAAGGTCTCACACAAGTGCCAAGGGACAAGTTTACCTCCGTCCAGATGGACATTCTTGGGATGTCTGCAGCTCTGAGCTCTTACCTCCCAAAGGTAGCACCGAAAGCACGCCCACCTCTGAGCCTCGGTTTCCCAGCCCATCAAATTAGACCACCTGGGCCAAGAAGGCCTTGTTGTGAGGGCCCACATGACCAGTGCTCTCTGGAAGCCTGAAGGTGCTGTGCACACACCGGGGCTGGCATGGACAGCTGCTGCTCATCAAATAGGCTGTGCGTCCCCCACAGGTGTTTCCCAGCCTCCTGGGGTTGGGCCAGTTCTGGCCCATGAGGATAAGCAGAGGGGGCCTGTGTCACTCCCAGACTGAGGCAAGTAAGCTCCAGAAGCTTCCATGGGTCCACCTAGGAGACGGAAGGGCTGCCTGGCCCAGAACCTAGGCACAGGGGCAGGAAACAGGTGTTCAGTGCAAGGCCCCAAGAGTTCACCCACACAACCAGGCAGACATCAGCAAGGCCCCAGACACATCCGAGGCCTTGGTTAGAGGACCGCCTCATTCTGAACTGGATTTTCCCCAAACTCAAGGAACCGCATGAGCAAAAGGAAATCTATAAATTCTCAATTCCATATTAGCTTGGCTCTATAATCTTGGGTGAGTCACGGTATTTACAAATAGACAGTTGAAACCATCACAGAGATGCTCCAACAGAAGCCCCACTTGGCAGTGAGCACACTCACGGGCTGCCCCATGGCTCCACGGCCGTGCAACGGGGAAGGCTGGGCTGAGGAGGACCCTAGCCTGACATTCACTCTCTCCTCAGAGGGAAATCCTAGGGGGGAGACGAAGCAGCCGCCCATGTGGATGTGTCCTTCTGGTCTGCACACCTGGGTCTGTTCAACAGCAGGTCACTCCGGTCCTGGGGGTGAGGGCACCTCACGGATCACCTGTTGGAGGGGGAGCCGCCCATATGTCAGGGTGCTGGTGGGAAAGAGACAAAGACAGCAGGAAAATCCTGGACTGGCGCCAGTGTGTCCAACTGCAAGGCTGGGTTTGCTGGCAAAACACTGCACCAAGGAACCCCCAAGAAATACCAAAAGTAACAGCAAAAGCTTACATATGCTCCTCCCACAAATCCTCATAAGGAAGGCCAAGAGGCACTGTAACCAAATCATCAGATGAATGTCTCCTGAGCTCCCCAGGAAGCTGGCTGGCTGGGCCCAGCTCTGGAACTCACATCGCTGCAGCTCTGTGCAATCAGTCATGCATTCCTCCTGTCCTGTGGGGCAGCTCCCAGCACCACCTCTATTCCACAGATAAGGAAACTGGGGCACCGCACAGCCACATAACTTGGCCGGGGTCATACACCAGTAGGGGGCGCCACCAGCATTTGAACCCTAGCCATGTGGCTTCAAAGCCCTGCTCCTAACCACCGCACCACACTGCCATCCACAGGGAATTCTTGTAAAGTCCCGAGGCAAAGCCAAATGGCAATCTGCCAGAATCAGGGTTTCAGTGATTCGCTCGGTCACCCTGAGATGCCACACAGCAGTGTCTGCACAGGCCCCACATCCCAGGGACTGAACACAGAGGGGACACTAATGCAGACCCCTCCTTGGGAGCCACAGGGCTCCCCCATCAGCACTTCTGGCCCAAAGGGTATATAGGTATCTGTGCCTTCCTTGGACTGATGCCTGGAAGCTTCCACCCACCCACCTCTCCTTCATGTCTGATGGCTCCCCCTGCCCACCCTCAGGCAGTTCTCCCAATAAAATCTATACATATCTAATCCTGCCTTGGTGTCTGCTTCGCAGAGGGCCGGCCCCTAACACAGCTCCTTACAAGAAAGAAAATGGAATAAAAATCACAGAAACAACATCCAAAACACCCTTTGTAAAGCACAGAATCAAAGACAACAAACAGGGACGCCTGGGTGGCTCAGTCGGTTAAGCGTCCAACTGCAGCTCAGGTCATGATCTCACACTCTGTGAGTTCGAGCCCCGCATCGGGCTCTGTGCTGACAGCTTGGACCCTGGAGCCTGCTTTGGATTCTGTGTCTCCCTCTCTCTGCTCCTCCCCCACTCATGCTCTCTCTCTCTCTCTGCGAAAAATAAATAATTTTTTTAAAAGTTTAAAAAAAAAAAAAGACAACAAACAGATTTAATCGTAAGTTTACAATAAAAGATCCGAGATACAAAATACTAGAAATGACAGCAGTCAGCTGCCTGTGCTGTAGGAAGGGGCAAAAGGGATTCAATGATGGGATATTTCACACTGCCAGGACAAAGCAGGGTCAGAGAGTAAGCAGCCCATACGAGGCCATTTCTCCCCCGGCCTCCGACCCCCAGCCCTGCCCTCTCAGAGCAGCCACGCTCCATCTGACCCCGCCAACTGTGGTCATGGCCACACACCAAACACATTCAGTGATGTGTGAATTCAGCCACGGCAAAAAATTGCCTTGAGGGGCTTCTCTCCCATGGAGGAGAGCATGACCTTCCCACCTAAGAATGACCTTCTCAACATATCCTTGGTCATGGCCAAGCCCGCACAGATGGGGAACGAGACAAGATGGGAAATGCCCTGCCTCCCAGCCCAGCCCCACACACCTTCACTGCAACAATGCCTCTGCTGGGCCTGCTGGCCATACTCTGCCTCTATGGCCAAGGCAGGCGTGCATCTTCTGCAACAACAGGGGTAACTCTCATGGAGGTAGAGCCAGGAAGACCTGAACAGTGCTTTGCTATCTGTCAACTGCTTTCTCTTTCTGCATAAACAGATTTCCATTACGCTCAGTTCAGAGACTGGAAGGAGGAGAGACTCAAAGAGTCTCAAAGAGGCCTGGGGCTCCCACTGGGCACCCCAGTCAGCGAGAGGATGAGTCAGGGCCCGTTTCTGCCTCTGGTCCCATTGTCCTCTCTCTGCTCTCTTGGGGACTCTTGTCTCCCCACCCCACCTGCTCTCACCCATTTTCGCCAAATCCCCCAATGTGCACCCTGTCCAGGCCCTTCTCCTTCCCTTTTGCTTTCCTTGGGGTCCATCTGCCCGTCCTTGGGTGGCACAATCTGCTGGGAGAGCCCAGGACCTCCATTTGATGGGCTGGAAATGGCCAGGTGAACTCTGGCCATTGCCAGCCCACTCTCTGAGCCCCCTGTCTCCTCTGTGGGGGAGCTCAGCCACAGAGAGGAACACATAGACATCAGGCACCCAAGTTCTCATCTCATGCATGGGTATCATCTTTCAGCTGGAGCCATCAGTGACTCCTGGGGGGTGAGCTGGCCACTCACCATGTCCACACACACTCTGCCAGGACGCTCCACTCCCAGCTCTCCAAGGATGCTTTTCCTGCCAACGGCTTTGCATCCTGGGGGGCAAGGGGCCCACAACTCCCAGCATAGAGCTGGTCTGGAAGGTCACAGGGCAGCAGATGGGAGACTGACAGCCCACAGCTTCCACCAAAACATCTTCCTCAAAAACGAAAACGTACAAGAGGGCTGGCAGAAAGGGAGCCACATCTCAAAGCTGGAGGAGCAAATGCAAAACCACCAAACATCACACACGCGGGAGGCTCCCAACACCTCCAACAGACCCGCTGCTGCAGTTATTGGAGATGCCAGGATCACGGCAGAAGCAAATTCTGTATCTACTTTCAACTAGATTGAAATACCTCTGGGGGGTGGGAGGGCGGGGGGGGGGGGGGGGGAGAGAAATTCCAGCAAGCCAAAAGCCTTCATTCCTCCACAGGCAATTGAATCAACAGGCAACAAGACAAAATGAGGGTCTCAAAACCTCATCCAAATGCACATTCTCCATTTCACATTCCGGTTTGGGAACGGCAGCTCTGCCTGGTCATGTATCCTGGTTCATAGCGATGTGCCCTGCCTCTATAACTGATGGTTAAGGAATGGGACACAGCATGACACTAAGCTAAAGAGAAATTAACTGTTTTCTTCTCTTGGATAAGTGGGGGTCACGCTAACCAGGGACATCCTTGCTGGCTGCTGCCTCCACTCCATCCTCATGCTCTACACCATCATCACACCAGAGCAGGAAGCTAAAGGAAGGCGTGTCAGATGGCAAGGAGTCCTGAGGGCTCAGGCCACTGTGCAGGGCTCTTGGTCTATTCTGGGAGACCTGTGATTTAGGGAAGTTTCAACCAACATAAAAATTCAAAGAAATATGGTATAGGAGAACTGCCTCTCCCACTCCCAGTTCCCTGCGGGGGGAACAAACGGTAAATCCTTGCTTTTATCTTTTATAATAACAATAATGGCTATACCAAGTGTACCGGGACCTATGGGGGGCACAGTTTACTGTTATCCACTCAATGCTCACCATGCCCTGGGAGGACCAAGAAACCCTCACTTTATGAGCACATGGCTAGTCAGTTCTACAGAGTGGATTACAGTCTAGATCTTCAGACTCTGTCCAGTTCAGCAGCCTGCCTCCCCTGCTACCCGCTTGTCTTTTAAGGACACGTTGCAGAACCAACCACAGCAGTATCCAAGCAGCAGAGCGGGCAACAGCTGAGCCTGTGAGGTCCATGACTCCTCTTCATCTTATTCATCTTTGACCACCAGTGCCTAGCACATGGTGAGCACCAGCAAATGCTTAGGAAAGAGGTGGCAGAGAAAGGAGAGGCAGAAAGAAGGCAGGCGAATAGGCTGGCTTGCTTTGGAGCAGAACAATGCCATTATTGGGCAGATGTTTCCAGGAGGGCTGGTACTCTGGAAAATAAAACTCATACTTTAATCTGAACTGTACAGCTTCCCCCATTCAGCTAATCGGGGCCATGTAACTAGCTTCTGGCCAAAAAGACTTTTTAAAAAATGCAACAGGGACTCCCAGGAAAGATCCTTAAAGGCAGCTTACTCAGCACGAAGGCAGGCCCCATTTGCCTACCTTTCCTCCTTCTGCTACTTGGAATGCAAACCTGATGGCTGGAGCTCCAGCAACCACATAGGACCATAAGATGCTGTGCAATGCAAGCCATGTGTTAAGACAGTGGAGCAAAAAGGCCTAAGGGTCCTTGTCTCTGATGATCCCATGGAGCTGCCTACATCTAGACTTCTTTCAAGTGAAAAAAACATTAACCTCTTTCTTGTTAAAGATACTATTACTTTGCCATTTCTGCTTTATGTAGCCAAACTTGGTCCTAGCTGACATTACAGGATGAAGCTACTACTTCATAGAGCAGGTCCTTTGCTTAAACATTGTTTTTCCTTTTCCTGACCTCACTCTCTGACAGTAAAGCTACGACCCAACAGCCCTGGGCAGCCAAGCTACCAGGAGCAGCATGGGGAATCTTTCTTTCTAGGACTATGAAAATCCTCTCTGGCTCTGGGGATGCCCCTGAGGATAAAGCACTGAGGCTGACAAGCGACAGCCCAGAGCCACCACCAGCCCCAAAAACCCACAGCCAAGGCAGAGCCCACACAGGCGCCCCAGAAACCACGCCTGCCCGGGCCCCGGGGATCTCACTGGTCGCTGCACGACCTGCACTCTGCCTGTGCAATGTGTTTCCCTCTTTGTTATCTCACAAAGACAAGCATTTTAGCTGCCAGGTCTCAACAAGGTCTACACAGCAGACAAGCATGACTGAACCCCAAGCAGACAGGCACCTGCTTTTGCACAATTGGGGCCAATTACTGATCCCTGGTCCTCCCCTGTGGAAAGGTGTGCACAGCCATTAGAGGCATCTGCCATCCCCCACATTCAGAATCACAAACAGCAAGTTCTGTCCGGTCTCCCCCAACCCCTGCTCAAAACCCTACAAAGGTCCCACTGCCCCAGGACATAGTCCAAGCTCTTTAACTTTGTTCTCGAGGCTGCAGGGGTCTGGCCACCCGCCTGTTCAACTCACCTCTGCTCCAGTCTCTTCTACCCAGAACTTCCTTTCCTTCAATTTATAGGCCAGTAGTAAATAGCCCTGCACTCCCCACCTTATCCCCACACACGGGCAACTCTCTCTGCCTGGAAGCCACCCCCCATCTCCCTTTCTCCTGGGCTGATCTTCTCCTACCAGCCTCAGCTAGTAATCACATCTTCCTGGAAACTTCCCCAGTGCCCTTTGCTCCAGCTCACCATGGGATGACCCTCCTTGAGCTCCAGCATCATACCCCAGACAATGGGCTCCTTGGGGCAGGAAGTGTGTCTGTCACGCTTCCCCCTTCCACAGAGAGCCAAACTGGCACACAGCACAGAGGACAGGGTGAACCTGAGAAAATGTCTCCACAGGCTGACTGTGTAGCCTGTCAGCACCCGCAATGGCCCCTCACTTCAGGCCAGCAAGCTGTGGGCTCACAGACTCTGCTTCCAACTCAAAGGTAAGATCTTAACACCTGAGGTTGCATTCAGGGCTTGCACTTGGCTTTAGTGACTGCTAACCAGCAGACAGGGCCTCACCTGGCATTCCCCACGTCTCTTTCAAGGAGCAGGAGGTAGTACACTTGTCTGAAGGGCCTTGATGTTCATTCCCACTGCAGGTTGAGACAGAGCTGGCTTTAATCTGCCCAGTGCTGAAATTCATACGCTGGCCATTGAGGTTGTGGTCCCTTCTGCTGGCGAGACAGGACTAACCTGCTTCGGGGGGGGGCCATTCACCGACCATTAGAAAGCGATAGTCATCCGGCTAACGGCCCCTGCAAGAAGCTGAGGCATTTCTTTTACTGTCCAGGGGGATAATGAGAGTGTGGTAAAACTCACGTGCACCTTCGTGGCCACGAAGGCAGGTGAACTGCAGAGAGCACACGCTGGCCCAAAGACCCTCAACATTGCGTGTGGGCACGCTTCCCTCATGGTTGCACGGTCCACCCACTGGTCTCACCTCACAGACTGGCTCTCTGCTGTTCAAGAGGTTTCCTGCTCTTAAAACTGCCTGAGGCAGGGAGGCAGGGTCTCTCCACGCCCATCACTGCACAAAGTGTGGCCTCCTGCCCAGATGCCGTCACTGCTCATCCGCACATCCTGGTAGGCTCACTGGGCTCCAGAGTCTGGACAACACCTCTGTGCCAGGGCCTAGCCCAGCCTAACCTGGGGCCTAGAAATTCCTGAGGGGCTGGAGAAACTTGTGTGCCCTGAATGGAGTGCTCTGAATGGGACCTCAGGGGTAAGGTGTATTAAGGTGCTGAGTAAAATCCTCTGTGCCAGGAAGTGCCACAAACAAGCATTTGCAAGTGTCACTGTGAGTCATGCCCAGAGCTCTCATACAAGATGCCTCTGGGGCATGGAAGACATGGTGGAAGTACCCAGCAGGTCCTGCCTGGAGAGCATGGTGAGGGGCTCTCTTGTCCCTCATCTACCCCTGCCCAGCTGCTCTGTAGGACAGCAGGAAGGAAGGGGGCATTCGGGGACTGTCCCAGGACCGACACTTAGAAGTCAACAAAGACAAAGGGAAGAGGACCACTGGGTGGCTGCCAAGGCCTCCTGGGACACTCCCCCTAGGTCAGCAGCCCCCAGCGCTCTGGTCACAGGAGCAGCTCCCTCTCATGACTGCCCAATGGCCAGCAAGCACCCACATCCTATACACGAGCAGGGGAGAGACCCTCGGAGCTCCTCGGGGACGTCCTATGGGGTGAGCTGTCCTCAGATTTTAAACCCCTCTATGCTGGGTCAGCTATTCACCATGCCCATGACTCCTGGGCACAGGAGCCAGTAACCCCACACAGTGCAGGGTGCAGGCCCACCTGGGGACTCCAGAAACGAAGTCCTGGTGAACCTGAAGCCCCTCTACCAGCACCACCTCTGACGCCTGCCCTCATATACTATCTCAGAGTTTTAAGAGTATACCTCACACTGTTACCCCTCCTGCTCTCCCCACCTTGGTTTCTCCCCTCCCTTCTCACACATGCCTCACCAGAAGCAGAGACATCAACTGACCCAAGTTCAGGCCGTGCCACAGTGACAATGCAGCCTCTGTTTCCTGGCACCTGACAGCAGCCAAAAGGAGGGCTGGCTCCAGCCAATGCTGTGTTTAAAGGGGCTTCACCTGCAGCCTTGCCCAGAGGCAGACCAAGGCGGAGGTGGAAGTCACCTGTTTCCCTGCCGCGGAAGCCTTCTTGCACACCCTCTCCCCACCAGGGCTGAGGCTCACCCACAGGGACCTTTCTTTCCTCGAACATCTGTGCATTTTAATATAACTTCCCAAAATATTACTCTGCAATTATTTCCAGGGACTTAAATGGGATCCCCAAATACATACAATTAAGACTAAAATTGTAATTTTAAATTAACTGCTAATTTGAATAAACATAAAGCTTTCCCATCTCCAAACCAAATGCAGACAACAACATCCCAATTAACCCTTAGACACCACCAAACTCCCGAAAACAACCACTCTGGAACCCTCCCAGGGAGAAACCGCTCCTAAACCATGTGGACCCCCATCCCTACAAACCCTGGAAATAGTCATTTTTTTCAGCTTTGCAAAATGAGAGTGTGTCTCCAGCCAGCAACTAGAGGAGAAGCACTGCCCTGTTGAAAAGGTGGCAATGACTTGATCTCAGGTCTCCAGCACCAGGTCTCTGCAGGCAGGGGACAAGGACGCAAGAGTACTCCTCGCCAATCCTCATTTACTGGGTGGAGGCACAGAACTCCCTCTGAATCACACTGTAACTTAAAATTTGGGGGCCCCCTTGAAAGTCCAGGAGCTCCAGAGTGGCTGACTCCGGGCTGTCTCTCTTGGGAGGCTACCAGCTGTGGGACAACACACTGTGAGAGCAGTCCAGCTGCCCCTGGGCACCGGCAGAGGTGGCAATCATGCCCATGTCCTGCATTGACAGAGGCCCCCTGACCACATCCCCAAGCCAGTTTTCCCAGTGTTCTGGCCCACAGGAGACCAGGAGAAAGGCAGAGGCCCAACCCTGGCCAGCAGGGACAGAGGTGAGAGAAGAGAGCAGGGGACACACACAGCCCTCTTTCCACCGCCCCTTCCAAGACAAGTCAGGCTCCAACCACCTGGAAGAAGCTCCAGAGATTCTATGATTACTCATTTTGTTACTGAAATGAGATTCCTAGGACTGAAAGTAACCAGAGGAACATTTTATTGCCTTAGACCAACAGAAAGTTCCAAGACTTCCCTGAATGTTCAGTTGGGCAGGTTCAAAGTGACAGCAGTGGTAGAAAGAAAAAAAGAAAAAGAAAAAGCTATCTTTCGCTCATTTCTTCCACACCCCAAGTCATTCAACGTAGTGGATATAGTGGCATCAGGCTCTGATGTCTCGGTGGACAGCAGCATTACCACACGTTGGGTATGAGACTAGACACACTTCTCCAATAACATTCTCCTGGTGTCCTCCAGCTGCAAAACTCCACATGTGCTGTATGTATGTACATTTTGTTCCAAGTGTTTGGCCCAAACCTGATTCAGAACCACAGAATATGTTGCCCACATCCACATGTGGGGTTATGATAGGGAAAGATAGGATTCTGTAGACAGAAAGGGAGAGGCTGGGGTTTGAAGATCCCTCCCTGGGTGGGGGGGGGGGGGGACACATATTTTAGAACATTTCTTCTGGGGAAGATGGCGGCGTAGGAGGATGCTGGGCTCACCGCGCGTCCTGCTGATCACTTAGATTCCACCTACACCTGCCTAAATAACCCAGAAAACCGCCAGAAGACTAGCAGAAAGTTGTCTCCGGAGCCAAGTGCAGACGAGAGGCCCACGGAAGAGGGTAGGAAGGGTGGCAAGGCGGTGCGTGCTGCACGGACTGGCGGGAGGGAGCCGGGGCGGAGGGGCGGCCCGACAGCCAAGCAGAGCCCTCGAGTCTGGCTGGCAAAAGCGGAGGGGCCGGACGGAGTGTGTTCCGACAGCAAGCGGGACTTGACATCTGGAAGGTTATAAGCTAACAGCTCTGCTCGGAGAATGGGAGGGCTGGAGGACAACGGGAGAGAGAGTTGTTGAGCCCCAGACGACAGAGCTCAGCTTGGCGGGGAACAAAGGCACTCACCAGCGCCATCTCCCTCGCCCATCCCCCAGCCAAAATCCCAAAGGGAACCGGTTCCTGCCAGGGAACTTGCTGGCACCGCACAAACACCCAACGCTGTGCTTCTGCGGATCCATCCCTCGGGCGGGTCTGACTCCCTCCCGAAGCGGATCTCTGAAGGAAAAGCAAGCTGAGCCTGCCCCTCCCGCTCTGTGCACCTTCCCGATCCACCCCAGGTAATACCCCAGATCCCCAGCACCACAAGCCTGGCAGTGTGCAAGTAGCCCAGATGGGCCATGCCACCCCACAGTGAACCCTGCCCCTAGGAGAGGGGAAGAGAAGGCACACACCAGTCTGACTGTGGCCCCAGCGGTGGGCTGGGGGCAGACATCAGGTCTGACTGTGGCCCCACCCACCTACGCAAGTTATTCAAGGCAGCACAGGAGAAGTGCCCTGCAGTCCCGCACCACTCCAGGGACTATCCAAAATGACAAAACGGAAGAATTTCCCTCAGAAAAACGTCCAGGAAATAGCAACAGCTAATCAACTGATCAAAAATGATTTAAACAATATAACAGAAAGTGAATTTAGAGTAATAGTCATAAAATTAATCGCTGGGCTTGAAAACAGTATAAAGGACAGCGAAGAATCTCTTCCTACAGAGATCAAGGGACTAAGGAACAGCCAGGAGGAGCTAAAAAATGCTATCAACAAGTTGCAAAATAAAATGGAGACAACTACGGCTCTGATTAAAGAGGCAGAGAAGAGAATAGGTGAACTAGAAGATAAAATTATGGAAAAAGAAGAAGCTGAGAAAAAGAGAGATAAAAAAAATCCAGGAGTATGAGGGGAAAATTAGAGAACTAAGTGATGCACTAAAGAGAAATAATCTACGCATAATTGGTATTCCAGAGGAGGAAGAGAGAGGGAAAGGTGCTGAAGGGGTACTTGAAGAAATAACAGCTGAGAACTTCCCTGATCTGGGGAAGGAAAAAGGCACTGAAATCCAAGAGGCACAGAGAACTCCCTTCAGACATAACTTGAATCGATCTTCTGCATGACATACCATAGTGAAACTGGCAAAATACAAGCATAAAGAGAAAATTCTGAAAGCAGCGAGGGATAAACGTGCTCTAACATATAAAGGGAGACCTATAAGACTCGTGACCGATCTCTCTACTGAAACTTGGCAGGCCAGAAAGGAATGGCAGGAGATCTTCAATGTGATGAACAGAAAAAATATGCAGCCGAGAATCCTTTATCCAGCAAGTCTGTCATTTAGAATAGAAGGAGAGATAAAGGTCTTCCCAAACAAACAAAAACTGAAGGAATTTGTCACCACTAAACCAGCCCTACAAGAGATCCTAAGGGGGATCCTGTGAGACAAAGTACCAGAGACATCGCTACAAGCATGAAACCTACAGACATCACAATGACTCTAAACCCATATCTTTCTACAATAACACTGAATGTAAATGGACTAAATGCACCAACCAAAAGACATAGGGTATCAGAATGGATAAAAAAAACAAGACCCATCTATTTGCTGTCTACAAGAGACTCATTTTAGACCTGAGGACACCTTCAGATTGAGAGTGAGGGGATGGAGAACTATTTATCATGCTACTGGAAGCCAAAAGAAAGCTGGAGTAGCCATACTTATATCAGACAAACTAGACTTTAAATTAAAGGCTGTAACAAGAGATGAAGAAGGACATTATATAATAATCACAGGGTCTATCCATCAGGAAGAGCTAACAATTATAAATGTCTATGCACCGAATACGGGAGCCCCCAAATATATAAAACAATTACTCACAAACATAAGCAACCTTATTGATAAGAATGTGGTAATTGCAGGGGACTTTAACACTCCACTTACAGAAATGGATAGATCATCTAGACACATGGTCAATAAAGAAACAAGGGCCCTGAATGATACATTGGATCAGATGGACTTGACAGATATATTTAGAACTCTGCATCCCAAAGCAACAGAATATACTTTCTTCTCGAGTGCACATGGAACATTCTCCAAGATAGATCACATACTGGGTCATAAAACAGCCCTTCATAAGTATACAAGAATTGAAACCATACCATGCATACTTTCAGACCACAATGCTATGAAGCTTGAAATCAACCACAGGAAAAAGTCTGGAAAGCCCCCAAAAGCATGGAGGTTAAAGAACGCCCTACTAAAGAATGAATGGGTCAACCAGGCAATTAGAGAAGAAATTAAAAAATATATGCAAACAAATGAAAATGAAAATACAACAATCCAAACGCTTTGGGATGCAGCAAAGGCAGTCCTGAGAGGAAAATACATTGCAATCCAGGCCTATCTCAAGAAACAAGAAAAATCCCAAATACAAAATCTAACAGCACACCTAAAGGAAATAGAAGCAGAACAGCAAAGACAGCCTAAATCCAGCAGAAGAAGAGAAATAATAAATATCAGAGCAGAAATAAACAATATAGAATCTAAAAAAACTGTAGAGCAGATCAACAAAACCAAGAGTTGGTTTTTTGAAAAAATAAACAAAATTGATAAACCTCTAGCCAGGCTTCTCAAAAAGAAAAGGGAGATGACCCAAATAGATAAAATCATGAATGAAAATGGAATTATTACAACCAATCCCTCAGAAATACAAGCAGTTATCAAGGAATACTATGAAAAATTATATGCCAACAAACTGGACAACCTGGAAGAAATGGACAAATTCCTAAACACCCACACGCTTCCAAAACTCAATCAGGAGGAAATAGAAAGCTTGAACAGACCCATAACCAGCGAAGAAATTGAATCAGTCATCAAAAATCTCCCAACAAATAAAAGTCCAGGACCAGATGGCTTCCCAGGGGAGTTCTACCAGACATTTAAAGCAGAGATAATACCTATCCTTCTCAAGCTATTCCAAAAAATAGAAAGGGAAGGAAAACTCCCAGACTCATTTTATGAAGCCAGTATTACTTTGATTCCTAAACCAGACAGAGACCCAGTAAAAAAAGAGAACTACAGGCCAATATCCCTATGAATATGGATGCAAAAATTCTCAATAAGATACTAGCAAATCAAATTCAACAGCATATAAAAAGAATTATTCACCATGCGATTCATTCCTGGGATGCAGGGCTGGTTCAACATTCGCAAATCAATCAACATGATATATCACATTAGTAAAAGAAAAGATAAGAACCATATGATCCTGTCAATCGATGCAGAAAAGGCATTTGACAAAATTCAGCAACCTTTCTTAATAAAAACCCTCGAGAAAGTCAGGATAGAAGGAACATACTTAAACATCATAAAAGCCATTTATGCAAAGCCCACAGCTAACATCATCCTCAATGGGGAAAAACTGTAGGAACACGACAGGGATGTCCACTCTCACCGCTGTTGTTTAACATAGTGTTGGAAGTTCTAGCATCAGCAATCAGACAACAAAAGGAAATCAAAGGCATCCAAATTGGCAAAGATGAAGTCAAGCTTTCACTTTTTGCAGATGACATGATATTATACATGGAAAATCTGATAGACTCCACCAGAAGTTTGCTAGAACTGATACATGAATTCAGCAAAGTTGCAGGATACAAAATCAATGTACAGAAATCAGTTGCATTCTTATACACTAATAATGAAGCAACAGAAAGACAAATAAAGAAACTGATCCCATTCACAATTGCACCAAGAAGCATTAAATACCTAGGAATAAATCTAACCAAAGATGTAAAAGATCTGTATGCTGAAAACTATAGAAAGCTTATGAAGGAAATTGAAGAAGATATAAAGAAATGGAAAAACATTCCGTGCTCATGGATTGGAAGAATAAATATTGTCAAAATGTCAATACTACCCAAAGCTATCTACACATTCAATGCAATCCCAATCAAAATTGCACCAGCATTCTTCTCGAAACTAGAACAAGCAATCCTAAAATTCATATGGAACTACAAAAGGCCCCAAATAGCCAAAGTAATTTTGAAGAAGACCAAAGCAAGAGGCATCACAATCCCAGACTTTAGCCTCTACTACAAAGCTGTAATCATCAAGACAACATGGTATTGGCACAAAAACAGACACATAGACCAATGGAATAGAATAGAAACCCCAGAACTAGACCCACAAACGTATGGCCAACTAATCTTTGACAAAGCAGGAAAGAATATCCAATGGAAAAAAGACAGTCTCTTTAACAAACGGTGCTGGGAGAACTGGACAGCAACATGCAGAAGATTGAAACTAGACCACTTTCTCACACCATTCACAAAAATAAACTCAAAATGGATAAAGGACCTGAATGTGAGACAGGAAACCATCAAAACCCTAGAGGAGAAAGCAGGAAAAGACCTCTCTGACCTCAGCCATAGCAATCTCTTACTCGACACATCCCCAAAGGCAAGGGAATTAAAAGCAAAAATGAACTACTGGGACCTTATGAAGATAAAAAGCTTCTGCACAGCAAAGGAAACAACCAACAAAACTAAAAGGCAACCAACGGAATGGGAAAAGATATTTGCAAATGACATATTGGACAAAGGGCTAGTATCCAAAATCTATAAAGAGCTCACCAAACTCCACACCCGAAAAACAAATAACCCAGTGAAGAAATGGGCAGAAAACATGAATAGACACTTCTCTAAAGAAGACATCCGGATGGCCAACAGGCACATGAAAAGATCCTCAACGTCACTCCTCATCAGGGAAAAACAAATCAAAACCACACTCAGATATCACCTCACGCCAGTCAGAGTGGCCAAAATGAACAAATCAGGAGATTATAGATGCTGGAGAGGATGTGGAGAAATGGGAACCCTCTTGCACTGTTGGTGGGAATGCAAATTGGTACAGCCACTCTGGAAAACAGTGTGGAGGTTCCTCAGAAAATTAAAAATAGACCTACCCTATGACCCAGCAATAGCACTGCTAGGAATTTACCCATGGGATACAGGAGTACTAATGCATAGGGGCACTTGTACCCCAATGTTTATAGCAGCACTCTCAACAATAGCCAAATTGTGGAAAGAGCCTAAATGTCCATCAACTGATGAATGGATAAAGAAATTGTGGTTTATATACACAATGGAGTACTACGTGGCAATGAGAAAGAATGAAATATGGCCCTTTGTAGCAACATGGATGGAACTGGAGAGTGTGATGCTAAGTGAAATAAGCCATACAGAGAAAGACAGACACCATATGGTTTCACTCTTATGTGGATCCTGAGAAACTTAACAGAAACCCATGGGGGAGGGGAAGGAAAAAAAAAAAGAGGTTAGAGTGGAAGAGAGCAAAGCATAAGAGACTCTTAAAAACTGAGAACAAACTGAGGGTTGATGGGGGGTGGAAGGGAGGGGAGGGTGGGTGATGGGTATTGAGGAGGACACCTTTTGGGATGAGCACTGGGTGTTGTATGGAAACCAATTTGACAATAAACTTCATATATTGAAAAAAAAAAATAAAACATTTCTTCTGGGAATGTCTGACCTTGAGCAAACCCCCTCAGGTGGAAAGTTCCTCCTGAGAATGTGACAGACACTACCTACTCTCCCTCAGGCTTCCCCCAGGAATTTCACAAAAGACCTGACTAAAAACAAGTAGACCATAAAACGTATGACCCACAAGGAACAGTATGGCCATAGAACACCCCTCATACAACAGAAACAGGCCAATCAAAAAGGCACAACTAGGGATTTAGAGTTCCCTAGACAATAAGGGTAGGACCTGAGAAGGAACCTGTAAATCAAAGTCCCTTGCCTATAGTTGCGGGCATTCACTTTCAAATGCCCCCTCTCTGTAAAGAGAGCTTTCAAACTATTCTTACTTTCTGGTCTCACACTCTACTAAACTTTTGCCTGCTGCCCATTTTGCTTTGTATCTACCTCTTCAGTCTTCGAAGCCACAAGACAACGAACCCTGGGTATTGAGGTAAAAAGTCATGCAACAGAATGGGAGGCACAGGTCTGCCACTGGCACAGGGGCTCCCCACCCAGTGCCACAGCTTGGTGGTTAGCACTACCAGCTGGGCACGGGCCTGGCACAAACTCACAAGAGCTTCTGAGGGCAGAAAACAGCCCCCAAACTTGGCCTTCTTCCGGAAACATCCCCAGCAGCAGCCATGTATCACTGCCAGCCCATTCTCACCCTGTATCCTAGAGGGCTGAGGCCTCAGAGAGGTGAAGAGACATGGTCTTTGGGCCTTTGCATTGTTAAAAAGAAAACCCCAGGCCCAAAATGGCGTCACTTAGGCAAAGTCACCAAACAGGGGCTTAATATCTAACCCAATTACAGTTTCAGCCTCCCCCAGAAATGTAGTCTTGCTCAGTTGGTGTAGAATTTTCTGATCAGCGTCAGTGAGGTCATCTGTCACAGGGCCCTCTCCATTCCCCAAAAGAAAATTATATAATCTCCATGATATGGGCCACCTAACTCTTACCCCAAAGGGAAAGTGACCCTGCCTGAGACAATCCTTTCTTTTCTTTTGCTAACAACTTCCTTGCTTCACCCTCCTTCCTATAAAAACCATCCATTTTGTACAACTCCTCAGAGCTCCCCTCTACCTGCTAGATGGGGTGCTGCCTGATTCAAGAATCATTTAATGAAGCCAATAAGATTTTCAAATATACTCAGTTGGATTTTTGTTCTTTAACGGCATCAACTTGGCTACTTCTACCTTTCTCCAAAAGTTCGTTTTATACAGAAGTAAGTGGGCCAATATTGTCCTTTCAGTAAAATAACTGTTGTGAATGCCTCAATTTGGGGCAGAAGCAACCTTATCTTTAGTGAGTGGGTGCCAGATCCACACTTCCTCCACGAGAACTGTGGTCTTTAAGAATACATATCCCTCCCCCTTCCCCATTCCCCTGATGAAATCGGGATAACAATATTTCTTACACTCGTAATTAAGAGCAGAACAGATGGCAATGGTTGAAAAATCTGTTCATGAGAAGTGATGCTGGCAGCAGGATCATCAGCAAGATGGGGAGCACGGGGGCGATTTTGTTTTTCTTGATGTGCAGAAGGCCTACCACTGTAATCCCAAAAACAAGGTCCTGGGAATGGAGGGGAAAGGGTGGGATGCAAGATTCATCCACAATAAGAGGGCAAAACAGCTGGGCCATTTAGAAGCGACCACAGAAAAGTCACCTGCTTCTGCACTGGCTGAGCTGACCCTGCTTCCCAGGGAGCTCAGCTTCCAGAGCCACCATGATAGACCATCAGCACCTGTGAGAGGCAAACAATAGCCTCCTGGGCTTTTTCCTCTGTCTAGTGAGGACACCTGGACACCTCCTCTACGTAGTCACATTCATCTCTGCTTCAAATCTACCAAAACCACAATGCACAGGAGAAAATGTACAAATTAGCAGCCACCCATGCCCAGGTGGCCTGGCAACATACTTTATCACTTTTATTCATTCAGAATGTGCCAGCCACTCTTTTGGGTGTGGGGATGGCAGGGAATAGACGGACGATGTTCCAGTCTTCCGGGTTTTATGTTCTAAGGAGGAAGCCAGGCAAAAAATGACTGAACCATCAAATAAAGTACAGTAAAACCCTGGATTGCAAGTAACTTGTTCTGTGAGTGCTCCACAAGACGAGCAAACATTTCTAATAAATTTTAATTTTAACTTGATAAAGGAGTGATGTCTTGCAATACAAGTAGTACATGACGCCAAATGTCACATGATCACAACTGAGCCAAAGGTTCTTGAAATTCGCTTTGATATACAAGTGTTTTGGATTACAAGCATGTTTCCAGAATGAATTATGCTCGTAAACCAAGGTTTTACTGTATGTAATTCTAGGTGGTGACAAGAGTCAGGAGGAAAACTGAAGCCCGGGGAAGGACTCTGTTTCAGCTCGAACACGAAAAGAGCTTGGAAGTTGCCACTTGAGCCCTTACAATAAGAAAGAGCTGGACAAAGCGAACATCAGTGACTTTTCTTAGACCCATCAATGAACTAAGTTTGCAGATGGCCCCCTGAAATCTGAAGGACCAAGAAACATCTCTTGATTCTGGCAGAGGGAGGAGGAAATAACCATTGTGAAACACCCAGAAACTTCTCCGTAACAAAGGTCTGCTGTCCAGGGGGAAAGACTTAGCCAGAATCTTGTCTCAAAGCCACCAGTGAAGGGTGGGGAGGGCATTTTGCTCACTGAAGCCACTCTAGCCTCTCTCTCTAGAGTGTGCCAGGCACTCTAAGGGGGCTGGAAGAGCCATGTGAGAAGAAACTCTGGCGAAAGTCACAGGCTGGGAGCACAGGCCCACCTAAAGATGGAGACTTCATCATAAGATTACAGAATACTTCTGCTCCCCCACAGCTTCCACCACATCACAGGGCTCCAGTATGACACCAGTGGATTAAGCTAAAAGAGCTACCCCAGATTCTCTAACCAGGAGCGCCAAGGGAAGGCCACAGTCGAGGTGGGACAGACAAAACCAAGAAAGACATGACATATAGCCCAATCCCTAATGAGATTTACAAACACTCACACTAAAGGCTTCCAACATAATATGCCTGGCTTTTAACAAAATATAAGGCATATCAAAGGCAAAATAAGTAAGTAAATACATAAATAAATAAATAAATTTTTAAACCCATGTTTAAAAGAAGTAAAGCAAGCATTATAACCAGATTCATATGATAGTTTTTGGAATTATCATACTGGGAAATTAAAGTAACTATGACTAATGTGCTAAGGGTTCTAATGGGAAAAGTAGACAACACAGAACAGATTGGTAATATAAACACAAGGATGGAAAGTCTGAGAATCAAAAAGAAATGCTAGAAAAATTTTTTTAAAAAATAATCTATAATAGAAATGAAGACTACCTTTGAAAATGAAGAATACCCATCAGTAGATTTGAGATGGTTGAGGAACAAATCAGTGAGCTTAAAGACAAGTCAACAGAAATTTCCCCAACTGAAACACAAACAGAAAAAAGAATGGGTGCAGCGTGGGCCAAACGAGTATCCAAGAACAGTGGGACAATATCAAGAGATGTAACATACATGTAATTGGAACATCAAAAGGAAACAAAAGAAATAATGGAGAAGGAAAAATATTTGCGGTAACAATGGCCAAAAATTTTCCACACGAGGCTCAAAAAACACCAAACAGAATAAATATTTAAAAAAAAGAAAACGAACAAAAACAAAAACAAAAATACCTACTCAAACTGCAGAAAACCAAACAGAGAAAATCATGAAAGAAGCCAGAAGGAGGTGTGGAAACATTTTATCTAGAGAAGAACAAAGAAAAGAGCTAACAGCAGATTTCTCCTCAGAAACCATGTCAGCAAGAAAAGAGTAAAGGAAAATCTTTAAAAGTTTTAAAAGATAAAACCACCAACCTACAAGTCTATGTCCAAGCACAGTTATCTTTCAAAAGTGAAGAAGAAATAAATATTATCTCAGACAAACAAAAACCAAGGGAATTTGTCACCAGCAGCCAGATCGAGAGAAATGTTCAAAAACTCTTCACACAGAAGGAAAAATATATAGTTGGAAACTTGAATCTACATAAAGAAAGAAGAATATCTGAGAAGAAATGAATGAAGGTAAAATAAAATCTCTTATTTTTGTTACTGTTATTTGATCTAAAAAAATATTTTTTTTATTTAAAGCAATAATAGTTACAACATGTTGTGTAATTATATCTTATGGGTAAGTGGAATGAATAATAGCAATGTCATGAGGAATGGGAATTACTAATACTCTGTTTTTACTCTGTTACTTGCACTAATATGAAAAAGTATTCTTAGTATTATTTGAAGATAGACTTCAATTATTTTAGAATGTATATCGTAAACTCTGAGGTCAGAACTAAAAATTTTTAAAAAGAAATATAAATGATAAACTAAGAGAACATTATGGAATCATATAAAATGGTCCATGAAAACCAGAGAAGAAAAAAGAGCCTGTTGCAAAAATAAAAGCTATTAAAAAGTTCGATATTAATCTAAATACTCCAACAATAACTTTAAATGTGAACGGTATAAAAATACATCAAGTAAAAGACAGAGGTTATCAGAGTAAATAAAAACACAAGATCCAACCATATGCTGTCTATAAGAAACCCATTTTTTTCTTTTCAAATTTTTATTTAAATTCCAGTTAGTTAACATACAGTGCAATATTGGTTTCAGGAGTAGAATTCAGAAATTCATTCCCTACATATAACACCCAGTGCTCATCACAAGTGCCCTCTTTAATACCCATCACCCATCCCATCCCCCACCCACCTCTCTCCTTCAATCCTCAGTTTGTTCTCTATCTTTAAGAGTCTCTTATGGTTTGTTTCCCTGTCTTTTTTTCTTTTTTTTCCACCTCCCATATGTTCATCTGTTTTGTTTCTTAAATTCCACATGAGTGAAATCATACAGTATTTGTCTTTCTCTGACTTATTTCCCTTAGCATAATTCACTCTAGCTCCATCCACATTGTTGCAAATGGCAAAATTTCATTCTTTTCGATGGCTGAGTAATATTCCATTGTGTGTATATATGTGTGTGCATATATATTATATATATCATATACATCATATACGTATATGTATATATGTATACATGTGTGTATATATCACGTATACATATATCACATACACAAACATACACACACACACACACACATTGATATATATATATATCACATCTTCTTTATCCATTCATCAGTCAATAGACATCTGGGCTCTTTCCATAGTTTGGCTATAAGAAATCCATTTTAACTATAAAGATTCTGGGGTACCTGGGTAGTTCAGTCAGTTAAACATCCAACTTTGGCTCAGGTCATGATCTCACAGTTCTTGAGTTTGAGCCCCACATCGGGTCTCTACTGTCAGCATGGAGCCTACTTCAAATTATCTGTCTCCCTCTCTCTGCCCCTCCCCTGCTCATGCTCTCTCTCCCCAAAATAAATAAACATTTAAAAAAGGAATAAAAAAATAAATATAAAGACTCTGATAGGTTAAAAGGAATGGAGAAAGATAAACCATGCTAACTCTAATCAAAAGAAAATTAGAGTACCAATATTAATTTCAGACACAGCAGACTTTAGAACAAGGAAAATTATCATGGATAAAGAGGGAGCATTACATAATGATATGTAATTCTATTCAATTATTCAAGAAGATATTACAATCCTAAACAGCTATGCACCTAACATCAGAGTATTAAAATATATGAGGCAAAAATTGATAGAATTGAAAAGAGAGACAAATTCATTATTATAATTGGAGGCTTCACCATCCTCTGTCAGTAACCGATATAACAAGCAGGCAGAAAATCAACAAACATAGTTCACTCAAACAGCCCTATCAATCAACTGCTTCTAAATGACATTTATAGAATATTTTATCCAACAACAGCAAAACACACATTCTTCTCAAGCTTGCATGGAACATTCACCTAAGTGTCTTAGCCCACTGGACTGCTATAACAAAATACAACAGACTGGGTGGCTTATAAACAACAAACATTTATTTCTCATAGTTCTAGGGACTAGAAGTCCGAGATCAGGATGCCAGCTTGGTCAGGTGTGGGTCCCCTTCTGGGTCTCAGACTTCTCACTGTGTCCTCATACGGCAGAAGGGGATAGGGAGCTCTGTGGAGCCTTCTTCATAAGAATAGTAACCCCATCCCAAGGGCGCTGCCTAATCACCTGATCACCTCCCAAAGATGCCATCTTCTAATACAATCACTTTGGGGGGGTATGACTTCAACATAAGAACTTGTAGGGGCTGGGGAGATACCAATATTATGATCATAGCACAAAAAAAGACCACATTTGGGACCACAAGACACACCTTAACAAGTTTTTTACAAAACAGGTATCATACAAAGTATTTTCTTAGACTAGAATGGAATTAAACCAAAAAGCAATTAACAGGAAGACAGGTGAAATCTCCAAATACCTGACAATTTAACAACACAATTCTAAATAACACATGGGTCAATGAGTAATTACTGACAAATTTTAAAAAAAAATTTTAAACGAAAATGAAAATACCAGTTGTCAGAATTTGCAGAAGGCAGCAAAAGCAGTATTTAGAGAAAAATTTATAGCACTAAATGTATACATTAGAAAAGAAGAAAGATCTAAAATCAATAACCTAAGCTTCTACCTCAGGAAATAAGATAACAATTTTTTTAATGTTTATTTATTTTGAGAAAGAGAGCATGCATGCACATGTGCAGGGAAGGGGCGGAGAGAGAGGGAGAAAGAGAATCCCAAGCAGGCTCCATGCTTAGTGCAGAGCCCAACACAGAGCTCGATCTCATGACAGCGAGATCATGACCTGAGCCAAACTCAAGAGTTGGACACTTTACCAACTCAGTCACCCATGCACCCCGAGATAAAGAACAATTTTAAGTCTAAATCAAGCAAAAGAAATATAGTGAAGAGTATAAATCAATGAAATCAGGAATATGATAGGAAAAAAATCAACACACTAAAAGTCTGGTTTTTTGACCAAGCTAACCAAGAAAAAGGAGAGAAGACACAAATTACTAACACCAGAAATGAAAGAAATACTGATCCCACAGACATTAAAGGCATAATAAAAGAATACTACAAAGAACTCTATACCCCCAAATTTGATAATTTAGATAAAATGGGCCAATTTCTTAAATGATACACACTACCAGACTCATACAAGGAGAAAGACAAACCAGCTATCTGTGTTAAGGAAATTGAATCAATAATTAATAATCTTCCCCCCAAAATCACGAGGCCCAGATGACTCCTCTTAGGAATTCTACCAAATGTTTAAGTTAGATAGGATACCAATTCTCTACAATCTACTTCAGAAATTAGAAAAGGAAGGAGCCCTTCCTGACTTATATCATAAATCCAGTATGACCCTAATATCAAAAACAGATAATTACAAGATAATTACAAGAAAGAAAACTAGAGACCAGTATCTCTCATGAATACACACCTAAAAATCTTCAACAAAGTATTAGCAAATAGAATCCAACAATATCTGAGAAGAATTATGTATCACAACCAAGTGAGATGTATTCCAGGGATGCAATGTTGGATCAACATGAGAAAATAAACTGATATAAGCCATCACCACACAGACAAAAGAAGAAAAAATATATGATCATATTAATTGATGCAGAAAAAGCATTATACAAAAGACAACACCAATTCCTGATTTAAAAAAAAAAATTCACCAAATTAGTCATTGAGGAGACCATCCTTAGCTTGACAAGAGGAAATACAAATCAAAACCACAATAAGATACCACTTTACACCCGGATGGTTGGCCATCACTTTAAAAAAAAAAAAGAAAACAATAAGAGTAGGTAAGGTTGAGGAAAACAGGAACCCTCACATCCCGCTGGTGAGAATGTAATAAAGCAGTAGTGGAAAACATATTGGTGGTTCCTCAAAAATTACCATGTGATCCAGCAACTCCACTCCTAGGTATATACACAAAAGAACTGAAAACATGTATTCAAATACCTGTACACACACGTTCATAATAGCATTATTCATAACAGGCAAAAGGTTGAAACCACCCAAATGTCCATCAACAGATGAACGGATAAACAGGACGTGGTATATAAATATACAATGGAACAGTACTCAGTCGTAAAAGGAATGAAGTTCTGATACCTGCTACAACTTGGATGAACCGCATAAACATTATGCCAAATCAAAGTCCATTTGGGCTGCTGTAACAAAGTACCAGAGATTATGTGGCTTGTAACAATAATTCTCACAGTTCTAGAGGCTGTGACACAAAAGGTCACATACTGTATTATTTCTAACTGTATAGGAAACATCCATTATAGGTAAATCCACAGAGACTGAAAGCTGAGTGATGAGGTTGGGAGGGTGGGGGAGAGGGAATGGAAACAGAACACTTAACAAACATGAGCATTTCCTTCTGAGATGATGAAAATGTCTTGGAACACAATCGAAGGGATGGATCCCCCACGACACAGGAGAGGCATTAAATGTTACTAAACTACACACGTTAAGCTGGTTACTGGTTAATTTCTGTTATGTGAATTTTATCTCAGTTTTTTAACAATGTAGATAACATCATATTTAATGGTGAGAAACTAGAGACTTTCCCCCTAAGATGGAGACCAAGGCAGAAAGAGAGAGAGGAAAAAACAACGACAACAACAACAACAACAACGACAACATCCAAACACTGCAGGGCACTCAGGATGTTGACAGAAAATCATGTGTTGGATTTGTCAACACTGGGTGTTGGTGACCTGGATGAGAATTCTCAGTGGGATGAGAGAGAGAGCAGGAAGCCAACCAGGGTAAGCTAAAGAACAATTGGACTGACTTCTGGTGTTTAGGAAACAGGGTTAGAAACCTTTCTTCATCTTCTCTTGAAACTGCTCAAAAACAAAAGGAGAGCCAGAAACATAAATAAACACCATACCTGCTAATCAGAAACTGAATTTTTTCAGATCTAGGGGATGTGTTTTAACTGTCTCCTGATTTAGTCCATCCTGACTGATACACGTTTTATAGGGATTTAACCCAAAATTATGAAATAACTATACTGGTTAAATAGAGCATCCCTACGAAATGAAAACTGTGAGTTAAAATCATTTTCACCACCATAGGGAGTTCAGAAATAAGAGTGCATGCATAATCTTTACGAATGTGTGATAAATCGCAGAAGAAACAGCTGAAAGCTGTAAGTGGTGGTCCACAGGGAGCAGGATAGGGCAGGGGTCGCGTGGGGATAGTAGGAGCGGTAGCCAAGAATCTGCTGTTTTTTAACAAACCTTACAGAACTCCTGACTTCTAAAAAAACATGTATATGTATAGGATATCGATAAAATAAAAATAATATTTGAAAAAGCGAACCCAGGGCTGTCAGGGGGGCTAAGGGCAGGTGGGGCATGTCATGTCACAGCCTGAAAGGACCTGGCCAAGAATGCTGTGTAAGCACACCTGTGCACAGGGCTGGGTCCTAGCTGCCTCAGTTTCCACAGCACCCAGAACAGGACCCAGCATAGTGCTAGAGGTGTGGCTGAGGCTTTGGAACTGCAGCCATGATTTTAAATCCCAGCTCTGGCACTTTCCAGGTCTGTGCATGTGAGCAAGAACCTCACTTTCCTCCCTGGCCTTCAGCGAGCATTCAGGGAGTCACTCTGTGTGGCTCTCGCAGCACAGTGCCTGGCCCACTATGTACAGAACAAATAGTGCTCTTACTGCTTTTAAGTTCTCAACGTATACTTGAAGGAGCTGCCATGCCACCAGGTTGAGAGGCAGGAGGGAGACATAATGGGGTGGGTCAGGATGTTTCCTGAAAGACAGTGTAAAGTGGGGTTGGCACTGAGCTGCTCAGTGGGGTCTGGATTAGGGACCAGATGGTGGAGAGTGAAGCACAGCAAGGCTTTGGGGGGAGGGCAGAATGGGAGCCAACGAAGGTGCTGTATAAAAACAGGGAGCCGGAAGGCCAGGCTGACTGGCCACTGAAGGACGGAACGTGGGCTGGAAGCTGTGGCTGGCTGTATGCTGCACTTGGGGACCCTGCTAGGAAAAGGTCTCATGTGGGATGATTACACAGCTGTTGATGTCCCCTCCCCTTTGCAGGACAAGCTGGGCCGCTCCACTGACCAGACCCCACAGGCACCTGGAAGATGGGCCCTGTCCTGGGAGGGGACTTGCTATGGGTTGAATTATGGCCCCCGAGGCAATATTCAAGTCCTAACCCTCAGTAGCTGTGCATGAAACCCTAATTGGAAACAAGGTCTCTGCAGGTGATCATGAAGATGAGGTCATTGGAGTGGGCCCTAATCCATTTTGAGTGGTGTCCTTTTAAAAGGGGAAAATTGGGGGGCACCTAGGTGCTCGGTGGGTTAAGTGTCTGACTTGTGGTCTCAGCTCAGGTCATGATCTCACAGTTCGTGAGTTCGAGTCCTGCGTCAGGCTCTGCACTGACAGTGTGGAGCCTGCTTGGTATTCTCTCCCTCCGTCTCCCTCTCTCTCTCTCTCTCTCTTCCCTTCCCCCACTTGCTCACTCTCTCTCAAAATAAATAAATAAACTTTAAAAAAAAATAAAAAGGGGAATTTTGAACACAGAGATAACGACGCAAGGAGAAAGCTATGTGGGGGTTACAATTATAGCAGCACAAGTCAAGGAAGGCCAGAGACTGTCAGCAAACTACGAGAGCTGGAGAGAGGCCTGCAACAGACTCCCCCTCGCAGTCCCCAGAAGGAGCCATCCCTGCCAACACCTTGATTTTGGACTCCAGAACCGTGAGAAAATAAGCTTCTGTTGTTTAAGCCACCCAGTCTGTGGTACTTTGCCACAGCAGCCCTAGATAGCTAACACAGGCTTGCGGCTCTCACTGCCAACAGGTGACACCCTCAGACACAGCCTTATCACAGGCTGTGTATCACAGACACACTCAGTCACAGCCTGAGTGCCCAGCTCCATCCACTTGGGGGGACTTTCCACAGTGGCCCCCAGTCCCCAAGCTGCCCTGCCCCCACCTGGTGACCCTGGAGAGAGCCCCTAATGGCAGGACCTCAGGTCAACCACCTGGGTCGATGAGTAGCCTGGAGTTGGGCAGGGTTGGGCGGGGAGACCCTGCCCACATCCTGCTGGCCCTGTTGCACTCCCAGGGAGAGCCACTCACTTGGATGTCCCTGGCCCATGTGCACCTAACTGGAAGGGGGGCTGCCTGGGGAGGCAACACAGTGCCACGCAGAACACAGTGCAGCAGAAAGCACCCTGGTGAGTCTGATAGGGGACACAGGCGGGGTCATAGGAAACAGTCTACTGTGTGGCCATTGGTCCTCTAGGGACATCCTGGACTCCTTCTTGCCTTTTTCTGCAAAATAAAGGTAAATTTGTAAAAACAGAAAGCAATGAAAAATTTTAGTGTAGGTGCATTTAAGCTTTTCTTAGAGAGAGGTGGGGGCCACAGGACACAATGCTGTTCTCTCAGCTCCCATTCAGCACGGGAGCCGAGGTGTATACGAAACGGCAGGTGGGGCCCAGCACAGTGGTGACTATCACCCAGTGAGTGGTGAGGTCCTACTCACTCGCAGTCCCCAGGCCCAAGAGGACTCTCAGCCATCCGCAGGACGGTCCTGGCCTCAGAGGCTGGTTTGCCCACACGGGATTCAGCAAAGCTTAAATCTTCCAGAGACTGAAACAAGAGAACACAAATAGGGTATCAATGGGCTGCAAGCAAGCTGCTTATGTATAAACACATGGCAGCTCTCTTATCTGAGCGACAGACCACACGTTTAAAAAAAAGAGGCTAACAGCTCCCTGCACCGAAACGTCAAAGGCGGCTCGGAACTGTGGGATCAGAACTCCAAGGTTCTGCAGAACAGCTGAACATTTTGAAAATCAAAGAGCTGCAAATAGATCGTGAGTGTCTCCAAGTTTTCAAGTGAGCCCTCCTGCTCATTCCCAAAGGTCAGCATGCACAGACAGCTAACGATTTTGAGGCCACCAGCGGCTGGGCCTTGGTAGAAAAGAGTGGGGAATGTATTTCTCTAACCCTTTTGGAAGAAGACACAGGAAACCCTATAGCATTAATATTTCAGGTTTCACTTGCTCTAACAGGAAATGAAGCACATTCTTCAAAGTTCTGTTCCCAATTTGTTTTCCAAAGAAGCAAAATGCTACACAGAACACAGAGCTTTGTGTCACCTGCATTACCTTAAAATCGTATGTGACATACATGGCTGGGAGTTCTACAAAATACACTGAACAAAGCCTTTTCAAAGACAGAGTGATTATATATGCACATGTGGGGGCACAGTGCAAGTCATCCCCTGTGCAAGTGACATCATTTCCTCCCTAACACACGGGGGCGCAGCGTCCAGCCTGCAGCCTACAGACCAGGGCCACCCTGGCATGGGCCATTGCCTGGATCTGTGCAAGGAGCTGGACTACGGAGGCACCTTGGTTGACATCCTAACTCTGCCTCTTAACAGCCTGGGAGGACTAAGGAACCTACCCATGCCTCAGTTTCCCTACTTCAGAGGAGGATGGGAGCACTAAGATATTGGGGATCAGGCCTCACCTCCAGTACCAAGACCTTGGTCTCCCTATCATGTCAAATGAAGGCACCGACCCCCATGACTTACAAGGTTCCTTAAGCTTTTTTAATTTTTTTTTTTTTTTTAGTTTATCCATTGTTTGAGAGAGAGAAAGAGAGAGCAGGAAAAGGGCAGAAAGAGAGGGAGAGAGCATCCTAATTAGGCTCTGCACTGTCAGCACAGAGCCAGATGCAGGGCTCAAACTCACGAACCGTGAGATCATGACCTGAGCTGAAATCAAGAGTTGGACACTCAACCAACTCAGGCACCCTAGGTTCCTTGAGCTTCAATGTCGATGGCTGGTGCCATGTTCCCTGTCCACAGAACAGGCCATCCAGCTGAAGGCCTCCTAAATCCAAACATGGAGCCCACCCCCAACCATGGGCCCACTCCAATACCGATGGACGAGGGCATCACTGTCCATGCAGGTAACAACCAGGCCAAACCACACCTGTGCCTGCCCCAACCACAGCCAGGGACACTAATGGGGTGCATGGAGGCATGATACTACATGACATGGTCATTGACTTGACTACAGCATGCAAAGCAGCCAGCTCCCAGGCCTCAGCCTTGACCACTGCTTCAGTCTCCCCTCATCATTCCCCAAGGCCCCATGCCACTGGGGCTTCACCCCTTTCCTGCCAGTGTTCGAGTCATTCCTTTTTTTGTTCCTCCAGAATCTTATTGACAAACTCCTATTCACTCTTCAAAACCCAACTGGGAAAGGCATCCCTGAACTTCAGTAGTAAGCACACTCTTCTCAGTCTGTCCGGTTTCTGCAGTTTTCATTCTCAACCATATCCCCTGTTCCCTCTAGGAGCCTACCTGGCCTCATGAAGGCAGCACTCCAGACTACAGATGCCACAGCAGCCAGCAAACCAAGGACACGGGCCTCAAACACAGCCTTCAAGAAAGGGGAGGGTCAATGCAAGGAGCTACAAAGACCGGGAAAGGGCTCTGAACAGGAGCACTGGGTTGGGGTCACAGACACCAGCCACAGCAGAAGCGGTGAAACATGCCACTGAAACCACACTGAGCACTCAACACCAAGCTCTGAGGCCACCAGAAGTTTCTGACTGTGGAGGGGTTTATCAGGTCAGTTTGGTGCAGAATGACCTGGGAAGAGAAGGGCTCAACCACGAGTCCCTGGAAGAAATGCAGAGGTCCCTGTAGGGGTCAGACTTGCAAAGTCCCTTGGAGAGAAGTCCCCCAAAGGGTATGTTTATGGAGCCATTCAGAAGAGGCTGCACAGAAAATCTCCTTCATGACTTCCCCCTGCTCTCCATGACTCCAGGCCCTGCCCTCTGTACGGAAAGCCTCATGCCAGCCCCCAGAGCTGCATAATTACCACACTGCACAAAACTGCCTTTCCCCAACCTGCTAACCGCCATGAGCCACAGGCTGCCATGTGCAGCATGTCCCTGAGGCTAAAAATACAACGACCTTCTCAGGGACACTCCTCCTCCAGAGGCCATCCACAGAGGTGGAGGTGAGGCTGCCTGGGAACCAAAGAGTCTTTCTTGGTTGCTTATCTCCCTCCATTCAAAAGCCTACTGTGGAGCCAACCTACTATGTGCCCAGGTTGGGTCCTCAGCTGTCTGCCTTCTGCAATGTCTGGCAGACGACCCTCCCTGGTAAGAAGCAGGTGACACTGTGCCCCTCCCCACTCCCCCCTGCCCTACACTCAGTGGCTCACAAGGCTCACCCAGAAAAAAGGTTCACAAGGAAATGGAAAACACTCCAGAAACTCATATATCCCCCCAGTCGCGAACTGACTGGGAGTAAAGTTCAGCGGTGCCCTCCATGACTCCTCTTCAACCCCAGAAAGAATACGGGAAGACACGGGGGTAGACAGGCATGCCAGGCCAATGCTAGTGCTCTGCTCCTGACAACCAGCCAGCTTGGTCCACCTCACAACGAATGGTGACTGGTGGGATGAAGTGACCCTGCTGTGAACAGACAAGCTAGGGTTGGGCCGGCACAAGGAAGCTGCCTGGCCTGTTGGGAAGGACACGATGCTGGCAATGTCACACCAAGCTCCACCAGGTCCACCCTGACACTGGGCCCCTGGACAGCAGAAAAATGACCGAACTCAGGAAGGCAGAGCTCACAGGGTCAGGCCTGTCCCCAGGGTCAAGGGCAGCCCTAACCTTTGTAGCCTGCTAGAGTCACTTCTTGCCTCTGGCCCTCTATGTGCAGTGGCTGGACTGCCCATTCCTGTCCCGCCCCTGCCCACACTTCAACAGACCACTGTGCACAGAGCATATTGTCTTCTCTCAGTCAGAGGAAGGTCCCGCCATGTCCCCTCCCCCAGGCCAACAGCACAAGTGAGCTTGGTGAGGCCTTTCTCCACCCAGTCCCTAAAGAATCTGAGACAGAAAACACCCAGATGACCAACAGGTACATGAAATGCTTCACATTGCTGATCATCAGAGAAATGTAACTCGAAACCAGAATGAGATATCACCTGACACCTGTCAAAATGGCTAGTATCAAAAAGACAGGAAATAACAAGTGTTGATGAAAATGTGGAGAAAAGAGAACCCTTGTGCACTGTTGGTGGGAAGTATGTTGGTGGAGCCACTGTGAAAAACAGTGTGAAAGTTCTTCAAAAAATTAAAAATAAAACTCCCATTTGACCCAGCAATTCCACCGGCGGGTATTTATCTGATGAAAATGAAAGACTAACCCCAAAAGATATCTGCACTCTTATGTTCATTGCAACATTATTTACAATAGCCAAGATATGGAAGCAACCTAAGTGCCCACTGACAGATGAATGGATAAAGAAAACATAGTAAAAAAAGTGTATATATACACACAGTAGAATATTATTGAGCCATTAAAAAGGGGGTGCCTGGGTGGCTCAGATGGTTGAGCATCCGACTCTTGATTTTGGCTCAGGTCATGATCTCACTGTTGTGAGATTGAGTCCCATGTTGGGTTCCACGCTGCGCATGGAGCCTGCTTAAGATTCTCTCCCTCCCCCCCCCGCCCCTCGCTCCCCTCTGTCTCAAAAAAATTAAAATTAAAATTAAATTAAATTAAGCATTTAAAAACAGGAAATCCTGACATTTGCAACAATATGGATGGACCTTACCAGCATTATGCTAAGTGAAATAAGTCAGACAGAGAAAAACAAACACCATATGATCTCGCTTATATGTGGAATCTAAAAAAAACAGAAACTAACAAACAAAAACCCTGAATTCATAGATGCAGAGAACAGATTGGCAGAGAACAGAATGCCAGAAGCGAGGGATGGGGGTTGGTGAAATGCGTGAAGTGGGTCAAAAGATACAAACCCCCAGCTATAAAATAAGTCCTGGGAATATGATAGAGATCATGATGACCGTAGTTAATAATGTTGTATTGCATATTTGAAAGTTGCTTAGAGAGTAAATCTTAAAAGCTCTCATCACAAGGAAAATAATTTTGTGATCATGTGTGGTGATGGCTGTTAACTAGACTTAATGTGCTGATCATTCCACAATATATACAAACATCAAGTCATTGCTCTGTATACCTGAAACTAATATAATGTTATATGTTAATTATACCTCAACTTCAAAAAAAAAATCTGAGAAGGAAAAAAGATCAAACCTAGGTCTGAGAAGACAGAAATGAGAATGTACAGACCAGGGACAGGGACCCAGATATGCAAGCCAGAAGGTTCTGCCCTGAGGCTCTGCCCTGCACAGACACGGCCCAGCCTCCAGGTGGCAAACAGCAGCCGGGGCAGCCATATCCTCCTCACAGCCCTCAAGCAAATGGCACACAGCTCTGGCAGGTATCCTGACACAGCCCAGTCAATGTCCAAGAAGCCCTTCATATTTCCTCTACCTCCAAGAACCAGAAAATCAGGGGCTGCTGTAGGTGTCTGTCTGGGAAGCCAAACATGGGTCCGCTGATAGACAGAACATGGAGAACTTGTTCTCAACATCTCCCAAAGCCTTCCCATCTCAGCTGATGGCTACTTCCTTCAAATTGCTTAGGCTGAAGCGTCAGAGCCATCCTGGGCCCTTCACCTTCCCTCGCCCTCACGCTAATCAGGGAAATCATGCTGGCTCTACCTCTGAAGTCAACACAGACTCCCAGCACTGCTCCCCCATGACCACTAATGCCTGGGCTGAGCCCCCATGACCTGTATGGCTGTATGGCACCTAACATCTCATTGCCTCTATGCTGGCCCCTGCAAATCTAGCCCTGGTGCACCAGACCAAATGATCATCCCCGGTGGTAAGTCCTCACCACAGTCTCTGAGACCTTACACAATCTGGCATGCATCCCTTCCACCACCCCTCGTGACCTCTCCCTCTACAGCTGTGCCCTTGCTCATTCAGCACCAGCCACCTGGCCTCCTTGCTCTTCCCTCAAAGATAACAGACAGATGGTACCCCAGGGCCTTTACAGGGGCCATGCCTCTGGCTATCCACATGGCTCCCTCCATGCTGCTGCTCATACCTTACTCTCCCTAACCACCCTACTTAAAACCACAATACCATCCACCAGCCTTCCCCGGCCTCCTCCCCTGCTTTATGTTTCTCCATAGCTATTGCCACCATCTAATACCTGATATGTGTCTTTTATTTATCTTGGTTATTGCCTGCCTGCCCTCCCTGGAAAGCCAGCTCTATGAAAGCAGATTTTTTCAACCAACATTCAATAAAAACACATGGAATGAATGAATGAGTACATCCTCCACCTAGGAAGAAAGCAGGACATGCATATGCCACAGCCAGCACCAAGTGGCCCAGAGAGCTGATGGGGACACAACACTGCTGCCCACTTCAGTGACAATGACATGACTCCAGCACTGCCAAGCGGCCCAAAAGGAAGAAGAGGAAGCCCTTCTTGGGTCCAGATAAGCCCCAAAAGGATGCTACCTAGAGCCTAGAGCTGGAAGCACCAGCTCCGCCCTTTCCTTTTGCAGGTGAGGAGCCGAGGCTCAGATGCCAGCACAGACCCTCCGCGCCCCATCCCAAGCTTTGCTATAGTCTACGCCTTGATCCCGGTAGCAGTGAGCACAGGGCCCAGACCCAAGGCTGGCCACAAGCACCCCCAGAGGCAGTTGCAGAGTAATGAAGAGCCCATCTGGAGCCAGACTCCCTGGGCTTGCTTCCTGAGAATCCCAGCAAACTATTTAACTCCCCTGGCCCCTCCTGTCCCATCTAGAACATGGAGGACCTCAGACATCTCAGAAAGAACATTAACATGCACCAAACTGACCAGAGCAAGATCAGCCAGGGATAAGTAAGCACTGTGACACTCTAAAGCAACACCTTCAATACGAGGCTGCCCTGGGGCATGGGAAAATGAGAAACGAGAAAAGCACCCTGAAAAGATGGAGAGGAACTAGAACTTTAAGCAAAATAATGAGAGGAAATAGAATTAAATGGTCCACATATCTAATGGCTCTGTCCTCAATACCCTCCCAGAATTCTCCTTACTGATCTAACATGAGCATGCTCCACAAGGTCTTCTAGAGAACACTTTGCAGATGGGAAACACCAAGATTCACCATAATTTTCCTGAAAAAAAAAAAAAAAAGTTCTTCCTATGATGGTGTGGAGTAGGGGGTCTGGAACAGTAGTCCTGGCTCGAGTCCATGGCTGGATGACAAGAGCCTACTCCCTGTTGCTGGGCTCCCAGACACAACCCACAACAGATAAACCCAGACAAAGACAGGCACCTCCATGTCCTGCTTTCCCAGGAAGGGCAAGCTGGGTAGAGAAATGACACCACCCTGTGCCCTCATGCTCCAATCCTCTGCAGAGCCCTGGTCTCCCAGAGCACAGATAAGTAAACGGGACTTGAGTCCACCCCAGCCAACAGCTGGCAGGCAGAGGGGTGCTCCCTAGCTTTGGGGGACCATGCTGGGCACTGGCTTCAGGGAAAGTCTAGGGTGGCCACTTCTGCAAGACTAGCCATGGGGGCGTAGGGCTGTGCTCTCAGGTGGAGTCCAGGCCCAGGACAAAGTTAAAGGGGGTCCACTCCCCTTCACAAAATGTCAAACCCACAGGTACACCCCACCTCAATGGTGCCACACTAGGAGTCAAGGTGTGTTCTAAAAACATCTGTGCCTGGAACGGTACTCTGCTCTGTTACATGTGACAATGGCCATATAAGGCCATATAGGTCTGCCATATGTAGACTCCTAAGGCAGCAGGGCCACCCAGTCAAGTGAGTGGGATCAAAAAAAAAAAAAAAAAAAATCAGGATCGACTGTGAAAGACCCAAAATGGTGACTTTGTTTTTGTTTTTAATGTTTATTTATTTTGAGAGAGAGAGAGAGAGAGAGAGAAAGCATGAGCAGGAGAGGGACAGAAAGAGAGGGAGACACAGAATCCAAAGCAGGCTCCAGGCTCCGAGCTGTCAGCACAGAGTTCGACGCAGGGCTCGAACCCACAAACCATGAGATCATGACCTGAGCCCAAGTCAGACGCTTAACCGACTGAGCCACCCAGGTGCCCCTAAAATGGTGACTTTGCAAAGCAGTGACCACAGGCTCCATGTATCTCACAGAGTGGTGCCGGGGGTGAGAGGGATAGCAAGACACAGGCCCCAGCAGAGAGAGCAGAGGGGCACACAGTGGTTTAGGGCAGAAGAATCAACACAAATCCAACCCACTGGCCCAGAGTGGAGGGTCCTGGTCCTTGTCAGGGAGGCCCTTGTCCTGCAAAATACACCAGGGAAGGCCCGCCTTCCAGGAAAGACTCCAGGTCCATCTGCCCAGCAGGAAGGAAGCCAATGAGTCTGGAGTCTCACCCCCAGGGAGTCAGCACAATAGCCCTGAGGGAATTCTATTCTTATCCTGCACGACCAGGCCAGCAGAAGCTAAGGAAGGGCAAGTAAGTCACTTGTTCAGGGTGGTAGGGCTAAGTTCCAGGAGAAGTCGGGGCCCACTGACTTCTCGGGGCCCAACCCTGGGGTGACCACATTCTGAAACCCTCTCTTTTCTTATGCCCACTGTGCTGCCTTCCATCTGGGCATCAGACACGTAGCATCCAATGCAAGATATGATGATGTGGCCGCACTGAAGCACTTGTAGGTATACTGTTGTACTTTGCCAACTTTTGAGAGTGTTATCATTTTGTTTTATGCCAAAAGGACACTTCTCTTTGACTGTCACAAAAATCTCAATATGATCAAACAGGGTAAGTGAGATGATGGAAATCCCACTAATTGTGTAAAAATTTTCCAAATGGACTAAATTTTTTGCCTACTATATGAGGTATTCTTAACTTGATGGATCTGAATTGGGAGGAAATTTGAGGGGAATCTGGCACCTGACTGGATCCCCAGATAAGCAAAAACTAGAAATAGGTGCTAAGCCCCCAAACAGCTCCCTCGACTTCTGGTTAGGTCACCACACCTGCTACAGGAAGCTGATGCCCCTGAACTGCACCCCAGGCCTGCCATGACTTCAATAGTCTACAGCTGTGGCTGGGTGGGCTGTCCTTTGATGGATGTGCAGACACCAAGTACAGGACCATGGACTGAGACCCATCTAAGCTGAGCACTCCCTCGTGTGTAACTCCAGCTGAGTTCTCTGGAAGTCCACACCGGCCATCCACCTCTCAGGACCTCCAATGCGTGTCTAACAGGCATCTTGACCTCAGCATGTCCAAGGTGGGCCAAACTTTCCCTGCAAAAGATCCAGCTCCACCCACAGCCTCCCCCACTCCCAGGTGATTACAACTCATTGCCCAGTTGGGGACACCCTTGACTCCTCTCTCACCAGTGCCCAGTACTGGCTTGAGCTTCAGGTGCCTCCAGAGCTCTACCTCCTCTGGTCCTCCCCACCACCCTCCCCAGCCATGGCCTCCATGATCTTGTGCCTCCTAACAGGGCTGCCTGCTGCAACCCTCACTCTATATAGCACCCTACCTTAGCAGCCAGGGTGGTCCTGAAACACAACACAGAGGAACTACATAGTGTCTCAGTTAAGCCTGGGCTACTAAAACAAAGTACTACGGACTGGGTGGCTTAGCCACACAAATTTATTCCTCACAGTTTTGGAGGCTGGAAGCCTAAGATCAAGGTGCCAGCATGGTCAGGTTCTAGTGAGAGTCCCCTTCTGGGCTGTAGGGCACCAACTTTTTGCTATGTCCTCACGTAGTGGATATCCTCACAGAGCTGTCTGGCCTCTTCTTATAAGGGCACCAATCCCATCATGAGGACCCCACCCTCGTGACCGAATCACCCACAAAGGCCTCCCTCCTGATATGGGGACTGGGTATTTATTTCCATAATGAATTTGGGGGGACACAAACATTCAATCCAGGATGTGTGCGCATGCCCTTATGGTGGGTACACCTCAATAAAATGTTCACTTAAAGAAATCAAAAAAAGGGGGGGTAGAGGGGTGCCTGGGTAGCTCAGTCAGTTAAGCGTCCAACTTTGGCTCAGGTCACGATCTCACAGTTTGTGAGTTTGAGCCCCTCATCGGGCTCTGTGTTGACAGCTCAGAGCCTGGAGCCTGCTTCAGATTCTATGTCTCCCTCTCTCTCTGCCCTTCCGCCACTCACACTCTGTCTCTGTCTCTCTCTGTCTCTCTCAAAAATAAACATTAAAAAAATGTTTTTAAATAAAAATTAAAACAAAAAGAAATCAAAGGCATTGTAACACAGAAGGGGAAATGGGGGGTGCCTGCTGAAGGGTATGGGTGATGGGAATGTTCCAGGATTACAGGGTGGTGGTGGTTGCATAACGCTGTGAGCATATTAAAAAACTCTGCACTGTAAAGGAGTGAATTTTACAGTATGGGAATTATATCTCAATAAAGCTGTTATAAAGCTTTTTAACTCATAAGTCAGATCACATGTTCCTCTTCTCAACCTCTTTCTTCCTCCAACAGCCCACTGCCACTCAGAGTAAAAGCTCTCACAATGGCGGAGAAAACTTCCTCTCCCGCATCCACACCCTCTGGCTTTCCACCCAGTCACTTGCTCTGCCCCTGCCTCACAGGCTCTCTGCTGTTCCTCAGACACATCCAGCCTGACTTCCATGGTGTCCCACTCACCCCGAGGCTGCATCCCTTGTCCTGTCCTGCACCCATCCTGACCCACCTCATCTGCTGGGGTGGACACCCCTCAATTCCCACCTGCTGTGGTCTATGAAATACTCCCCTACCTACAGCACCTACAGAAGTGCTCAATGGCAGCCCCTTGGATGTTGATTCAATGACAGGACTGTCCCCAGGACACACACAGACTGATGCTCAGGGAGACCCATGGCCAGGTGGGCAGAGTGGCCACTTCAACCAGGGTCTGAGGACTTCACCTATAGCTTGCCTACCAGCCCCACACCATGTTTGGGACCAGCTCACTCATCAATACTTCCTATGTGCCAGGCACAGGCTGGGGGTGAGCAAAGGCCCCAGAGGTAGGACCTGGAAACACAGCTCCCATCTGTGACTTGAGGGGAAACTGCCTTCCCCACTCAAGCCTCCAGCTACAAGGGCTTGTGAGGCCTAGAGAGCCAGGCCTGCTGGGGAGGAGGGCCACATCCCCACCAAGCACACAGAGGGGGACACAGGCTCTGCCTTATGAATGGTCACAGTTGGAAGGATGCCGTTAGGGAAACCTCCCCTGTAGGACTGTGGGAAAACAGCCTGTTCCAATTGAGACACCCACATCCAGGCTATTTCCTGTTCTAACAAAGAAAGGTATCAGTTCTCATATGGAAGAGACCTCAAATCCCTTCCCACCTTCCTCTATATTCACATCCTCCCCATGAGCCAGCAGGGACAGGAACACGGACTTCCCTGGGCACACGTGAGGCCACAGCAGCAGAACAGTGGCCCGTGTGTCTCCTGGCTGTGCCATGGCATCAGCTCCCACAGTACACCACACTGCTGCCCACTCTCCACCCACTATAGGGACAACAAGGCCGGGCAGCGGCCACCCTGATTCCTGCCTCCAAAGCCTGGCTCCTGCACAGGCCCCGCATCCCCACCCCCCACGCACACCCATCCCCACCCCGATATTCCTTTAAAATCCTACATCTTGCCAGAACACTATAAGACAAACAACACAGAATCCAAGAGGGAATAAGGAGCAAAAACTGATGAAGAGGAGCACTGGGGGGGGGGGGGGGGGGAGGAGTGCTTCCTTGCAAGGCCACCTTGCCTCACCTTGCTGCCAGTTCAGAATCTCACAGAGGCTCCCAGTGATTATTATTATTGTTATTTAGGCTGAGTAGTCGGGGACCAATTAGGGCAGCCAAGTCACCAGCCCCTCTTTGCCCCACAATGGCCCATAAGCGGTGGGCAGCTGTGCTGGGACAGGTGGACGCAAGTGGACATGGGATAAGAATTGAGGAGTCGGGGGACCAGGCCACCACAGGAGCACCAGTCCTCAGACAGAAGCCAGCACCGCAGCACCCCGGCCCTCCCCCACGTCACAGAAAGCAAATACTCAATGGGTTATCACAAGGGGCGCCTGGGTGGCTCAGTCGGGTAATCTTCTGACTCTTGATTTCAGCTCAGGTCATGAATTGACAGTTCATGAGTTCAAGCCCCACTTCAGGCTCCATGCTGACAACACAGAACCTGCTTAAGATTCTCTCTCTGCCCTTCCCCCAACTCATACACATTCTCTCAGTCTCTTTCTCAAAATAAATAAGCTTAAAAAAAAAAAAAAAAAAGGCTATCACAAAAGGCTAGTCCCAAAACAAGTACACAACTAGTTGAGTCAAAACATTTGTCAAAACCCATGAATGCACAACACAAAGAGCGAAACTTCCCCTAATTTATAGTAACAATAATATATCAGTATTGGCTCATCGATTATTAACTAATATGCCATATTAACACTATATGTGAATAATAGGGGAAAGCAGGCATTTGAGAGTGAGGAGGCAAAAGGAAACTCTGAACTTTCTGCTCAGTTTTTCTGTAAAGCCTAAAACTGCTGAAAAGCATTAATCCTGCTAACTTTTTTAAATATAATGTCTGATTGAGAGCTAAATGTAAGAATAGATACCACTGAGGAGCTAATGGGTAAACTGGAAGATGAGGTTTAGGGATTCTCCCAGAATGCAATGCAAACAGACCCTAGAAAGCAGCCCTACAGGAGGCCAGGTTTCCCCTGACTTTGCGGAGAGCCATTAGGCTCCAGGAACATCCTCCCCAAAGCCAGCCACCACAGCCTCCTGCTCCCCAAATTGAGGAATGTTAGTAAGTTCTCAGGGTTTCAGTTATTCACCTTCTTCCCCACCCCCAGACTGGTTTTTGTAGGGTGGGGGGAGGGGTGGTGGGCAGCAAGTGTGGAGACAGCAAAGGAGCCTTAGAAAACACGCAAAACCTTAGCCTGCGTCCTTGGCCTCTCCCAAGCTGCTGCATTTCCGAGTTCATGGCCTGAGGGAGTATTCTCTCTTTATTTGGCTGTTGGTGGTGAATGACCTTTTTTGCGGGCTTTCTCTTTTTTAAAAAAAAAAAATATTTCTTTAGGAGTCCCAGTGAAGCCTTTCAGAAAAGCATTTCAGCACTCTCTTTTCAGAAACTTAAATATGCACATCCTTTCATGCAACAACGCCATTTCCAGGAGGACTCACACAGATCTGAAATGATGTCTGTATGAGGGTTTTTCATTGCAGCCATCTTTTTAAAAAACTTAGGAAACAACCTAAGTGCCCATAAATAGGAGAGCAGTTAAATAAATTATGGCAGAGTCCACACACTGGAATACTCTGAGGCATTTTTTCTACAAGAGTACAGACCAGTACGTACTGACAGGGAGAAATCTTAAGGCCTACTGTTGAGTGAAAAGCGGAAAGATAGCTGGAGGCTGAGCATCTGTGTACAGATCCCAGTTAGAGATCCATCAAACCAGCCAGAAAATGTATACGTATCTGCAAGTTCATGTATGGGTGCAAAGGCATCCAGAACAGACCAGAAAGGGCAGAACGCTTGTCAGCAGTTTCCTCTGGGGAAGGGAGTAGAAGTACAGGAGGGAGGCTAAGGGGGTGTTCACTTTTAATTTATTAAATATGTGTGTACTTGTTGGGTCTTTTGCCCAAATACATTTATTATTCCCCAGCACTGTAATGACACCCACAGCCCACACCTTCCAGGATTTCATATTATAGTCGGGGAGCTGTCTGCAGTAAGAAAAATGACCAAGGGGAAAGGGAAGGATCGACGGGAAGAGAGCAAGTGGAGCTTCCCACGCAGAAGCCACTGCTCCTGAACATCAGGAAAGGGTGGAGGGGAGTCGGAGTCTCTTCAGGAAGGCAACCCCTGGCACAGAGATGCAACCCTCCCAATTGATCAGAACATCCACACACATCACAGGGTGAGCCCAGAGATGACAAAAACACACGAGGAGGCCGTGGCCCAAGAGAGAAATAAAACAAGGGCTGGGGGACCCTGGGGACTAAGATGTTCTAGGCCAGAACAGTGGGTGATGCTGGAGTATTAATCTGGGCAGGGGAAGGTAAGGAATTCAGTTCCATTCACTGAGCGGTTTAGGCACAAGTGTGTCAGGGCTGTGTGGATGTGTGTGGTGGGTGGTGCGTGTGCGTACGAGGGGGTGGACATGGGAGTGTGCACGAGCATGGGTGGTGTGTGTGTGTGTGTGTGTGTGTGTAGGAATGTGTATGTTGTGTGTGCCGGGTGTGTGTGCAATGTGTATGTGTGGTGTCTGTGGTGTGCACGGATGGTGTGGGCTTATACATATGTGCTGGGTGGTGCGGCTGCTGTGTGTGGAGGACTGGGGAAGACAGGCAGGCCGGCAGCCTGGGACACACCACAGTGACCTGCTGTGCCTGGGCAGGGTTCAGGGCCAGGGGGTGCAGAGCGGCAGCCCCTCCCCTACGCCACACCGTGACAACCCCAACAGCTCGGGCATCAGGCTGTGGTGCTGAGCCTCTAGGTGGAGAGAACGAGAAGCATCTCCTTCTCCCAAAACAGCACTCACGAAGGGCAGACCCCAAGTGCTCTGGATGCTTGTTTTCTTTAACCTTCTCTGGGGAGGGGGAGGTCGGGGATAAGCTCAAAGGGAGAGCCCCGTGAGGGGGACTGTGCCACGAGGAGGAGCAGGTGGCAGACACGCAGAGTCCCTGAAAGTGCCCCAGGGAACACGAGCAGCTTGTCAAAACAGCCACCCTTCTGAAATCTGGGCAGCATATCTTCCCCCACGGTGCAGCGCGGGCCTCGCGGGCGTCCACGGCACAACAAAAGCATCCAAAAAAGAGACTTTGCTGCAAGATGGCCCCAAAACCCCAACCTGCTTCAAACTTCTGCTGCAATGTCGAATCCTTCCTAGGCTCAAAAGCAAACATACGTATCTCCCTGTGTACAGATCTTCGCTTTTAAAGCCACCTAATAAAAATTAAATTCTCGGGGCGCCTGGGTGGCTCAGTCGGTTGAGCGTCCGACTTCGGCTCAGGGCACGATCTCGCGGTCCGTGAGTTCGAGCCCCGCGTCAGGCTCTGTGCTCACCGCTCAGAGCCTGGAGCCTGTTTCAGATTCTGTGTCTCCCTCTCTCTGACCCTCCCCCGTTCATGCTCTGTCTCTCTCTGTCTCAAAAATGAATAAACGTTAAAAAAAATTTTTTTTAATTAAATTCTCATACAGACCATGCGTGGAAGAGAGCCAATTTCCCAGGGTGTGGAGGCCCTTGATGCTGTGGGCAGACTGCCAGATTCACCCCGTCTCATCTGCACCATCCCAGGCACTGACACCCAGAAGGGCAGCACGGAGACTCTCTTCCAACCCCTGCTGTTAGGAGGTACTCTCACATCATTAAAAAGCCAAGAAGTAATTCTCAGACCAGACACAATGGAAACCTAGAATATTTTCTAAAAACCAAGTTTCTTCTAAAGTTTCTCTCCTCAGGGCACCTGGGTGGCTCAGTCAGTGAAGTATCTGACTCTGGATTTTGGTTCAGGTCATGATCTCACGGTTCATGGGATGGAGCCCCGCATCGGGCTCCACTCGGACAGAATGAAGCCTGCTTGGGCTTCTCTCTCTCTGCCCCTCCCCCCTGCTCTTGCTCTCTATCTCTCTCTCTCTCTCCCTCTGTCTCTCTCTCTCTCAAAATAAATAAATAAACTTTAAAAATAAATAAATAAAGTTTCTGTCCTCAAGGACTTCCACAAGGAGAAAGAAATACCAACCACGTGGCTAGCATAGTTATCCAAGACAAAGTGATTTTATGCCACAACTAATGGAACTTCTTCCAAACTTTTGATAACTGCTAAAGTTGTAAAGACCGCGAGCCACACGTGGTGGGAGATGCCCTCTCCCATCTGCTTCTGTAACTCCATCACCTGACCCAGCGCACACTGGCCAAGGGCCACTGCTGAGACCCCAGCCTCAACCTGCTCTCCTGCCAACCCCGTGGGCTACTGTGAAGACAAAGCAACTAACAGATGTGAAGGTGTTGGTATCACACACAAATGGCAGGGATGGCAGTATTAGGAGGGGTGGACCCACCTGTTTTAAAGTCAGTCACTGAGCAGGCTGCCCCAAGCCCGCCTCCAACTGTCCAGAAGTTCTTGCACTCAGGCCTTGTACGTTAACACACTCACACTGTGGTGCGGAGGTGTTCTGCTTTATATGTGAAAAAACTCAAAAGTCCTTGCCCCAGACAGTGCTGATGTGGGAAATATTAGAATGCAAGGCTCCATGCAACAAGGAAGCCCTCGGCTGGCCCACCGCGGTGCTTAGCAGTAGATGTTCAATAAGTATTTGCCGAATGATGAATGAGTGGATAAATGGATGGATGTGATGTGTCTTTGAAATCTTTTCCTTGCAAGTTGTTAAAGGTGTATTTTTAAAGTAAATACACACACAAGATATCTTCAAGTAAAAGGCCCAGGGAACAAAGGATAAAAATCAGGAAGCATTAGGGCCAGGGGCCTGCCCTCTGACATCCTTGCAGCTTGAAAGGATTTCCCGATAACTGCATAAGAGTGCCTAGAAGAAATGAGGCCAGCTCTTCTTTTGTTTCCAGAGAATCTGAAGAGTAAAGAGGGACAGCCCCGGGAGGGTGCCGAGTTTTAGCCTCCCACCAACCAGCCATCCAGCCTCCTCACTCCGCTCCTGCCCAGTTAAGTGACCACCAGCCTGGAATTCGGGGCTTTGCATTCGGGGCATGCATCATCTTAACAGCCTGTCTAGAGCTCCATGTGGCTCCCGGGAAAAAAAAAAAAAAAAAAAAAAAGCCAGTCCTGAATGAAGGCAAAAGCCTAATCACAGATTCTAAATCTCCATGTCACTGAGGCCCCAGTTTCTCCATTTCAGATTTCAAAGCATAAGAGGACAAATCTTTGAATAACCCATGCTTCCTAGTCCATAGTATATCCTCAGAAATAAAAAGTCTCTCTTCTGGCCTTTCCTTGAAATAGCCTGGCTCTTACATGTGACAAAATGATGCAAAGTGGCATCTCCATGACCCAAATACGAATGCTAGAAATACCCCCATGTCTTCCGAGTGGCAAAAAAAGTATTTAACATAATTTAATAACAAGCCCATTTAACAGAATTCAAAATAGCTTCAGCAAATACACTATTAGAACGGATATGGAATGACAAATTCCGACAGATACAGCTATGTAAGTAGGATTGAAAAAAGAAAAAAAAAATCACTTCATAGCTATATAGGATTTCCAAAGATGACGCTCTTGAAATCTCTTTTAAAACAATATGTTCCAACTTCCTACTAATCCAAATTACTCTAGTGACGTCTGGCTTCAGCGCTAGCTGCAAATATGCAGCTTCATTATTGTACTTGGAATGGCAATAACAAGGAAGCATCTATTTCCATCCTGCCATCACTAAAGCTAACATGCATCTATAATCTGCACTGTTACAGCTCCCTTTCTGAGGAGAATCAGAAACACTTTCAGCTGGGCTGGGAACAGTCCAGGGGACTGTCCACAGGGCTACGGTGTGGGGGTGGGTGAGGGGGTCACCACGACAGCTACCTTTTGTTTGTTTTTTAATGTGAAACGTTTCTGGATAGCTTAAGCACAATGTATTTTGATTTAAAAGCTCTACTAAATTGAAGAGAGAGAACCCATACACAGCCCCTGACAGAATGAATGAATATCATCAGCCCCAAAACTGTAAATGAAATGCAGGGAAGTGCACTGAATGAAACCCCCTCCCTGACCCCAGCATAGGTCCGGGCATCTTATCTCCACCAAGCAGGCCAGCAGACAAGCCACAGCCACACAGTCCTGTGCAAGCCCCAAACGCCAGCATAACACTATCTTATTTGTTCAGGGGAAGCAAAATGGTCCAGCGCTGGTGGCTGTGTTCTTTTTTCCCGACAAGGCCTAATTGCTATTGTCCTTCTCTGGGATCCAGTCTCCCTAGATAAAGAGCAGGAAAGCAGCCAGCAGAATTCAAACCATTCTCTTCCCTCATAACCAGAGCTCAGCGCACCATAGTTTCCAAATCAAAAATGCAGAACCCATGAACAGAGAACCTTCTGTTCCAGAAGGTATTTATATGAAGTCAAAATCAAAATCACATCTTCCTATGGTTGTTTTTTCTTTTAACACAATTAATCAACATTTCTTACTGCAAAACCTAGAAGAAATTTAACATTTATAACCAGAAGCATTGTTCTTATTGGAAAACAAGAAAATGTAAGTTATTCATATAGTGATCCTTGTTTTTGGAAAAGAATCACATTTAAGAAATTGGGACATGCCCCAAAAATCACGACTTTATGATCCTAGAAACTCAAAATATCCTAATTTCTAAATAATTTCATATCAAGCCCAGGGAATAGAATGCAAACTATCTCTAAAGCAGATACACTACTAAACAGAACTGATACAAAACTAAAATTTCAAATAGATACAGCTACATAACAAAAATGAAAAGATAAAAACCGGTTCATTGCTATGTAGGATTTCCAAAGATGATGTTATTGAAACCAGTCATGGTTTTGATGTTCTTAAAACCAGCCATGGTTTTGACATCTATAAAAGCAAATCACTGCAGTGCGATGGGACAAGTGTTCTAAGAGAAAATGGTGGGCACACACATTATTAAAAAGAACAAAGTTGGAGGGCTGATATTTCCAGACTTCATGACTTACTATAAAGCTACAGTAATCAAGGCAGTATAGTATTGGTGAAAAGAATAGACAAAAAGATCAATAGAATAGACTAGGAAGACCAGAAGTAGGTCTACATAATAATTATCAATTGATTTTCGACAAAAAAGTCAAAGGCAAATACAATAGAGTCATTTCTACAAATGGCACTAGAACTGGACATCCACTTGCAAAAATATGAATCCAAACACAGACTTCAGATCTTTCATAAAAATTAATTCAAAATGGGTCACAGCCCTAAATGACAAACACAAAACTACAAGACTCTAAGAAGAGAACATAGGAGAAAATCTAGATCTAGATGACCTTGTGTTTGGCAATGACTTCTTTTATATACAACACCAAAGGCAAAAGCCATAAAAGAAAGAATTAATAAGCTGAACTCCATTCAAATTGAAAGTTTCTGCTCCGTGAAAGACACTGTCAAAAGAATGAAAGACCAGCCAAAGACTGAGAAAAAATATTTACAAAAGACATATCTGATAAAAGCCTCTTATCCAAAATATAAAAGAACACTTAAAATTAAACAATAAGAAAAAAAACACTCCAACTATAAAATGAGCCAAACGTGTGAACAGACACCTCACCAAAGGAGATATAAAGATGGTCAATATGCATATTAAAAAATCCTCCACATCGTATCAGAGAAATATATTAAAACAACAGTGAGGGGCACCTGGGGGGCTCAGTTGGTTAGGTGTCTGACTTTGGCTCAGGTCATCATCTCACGGCTCATGAGTTCGAGTCCCGTGTCGGGCTCTGTGCTGACAGCTTAGAGCCTGGAGCCTGCTTTGGATTCTGTGTCTCCCTCTCTCTCTGCTCCTCTCCCGCTCATGTTCTGTCTCTCTTTCTCTCTCAAAAATAAATCAACATTAAAAACAAAAAACTAAAAAACAGTGAGATACCACTATACAACTATTAGAATAGCCAAAATGTGGAACACTGACAACACCAAATGCTGGCAAGAATGGAACTCTCATTCATTGCTGGTGGGACCACAAAATGGGACCGCAAAATGGGACAGCCAATTTGGAAGACAGTTTGACAGTTTCTTTTTTTGTGTGTGTGACAGTTTCTTAACAAAAATAAGCATACTACTCTTACCATACGGTCCACCAATTGCAATCTTTGGTATTTTAACCCAAAAGAGTTGAAAATGCATGACCACACAAAAACCTGCACATGAATATTTATAGAAGTTTTCTTCATAACTGCTATATTTGGAAGCAACATGATGTCCTTTGGTACATGAACAGAGAAACTGTGGTACACCCAGGCTATGGAATATTATTCAGCACTAAAAAGAAATGAGTGATCAAGCCATGCACAGACATGGAGGAACTTTAAATGCATACTACTAAGTGAAAGAAGCCAAGCTGAAAAGGCTACTTACTGGATGATTCCAATTACATGACATTGCGTAAAAGGCAAAACTATAGAGACAGTAGAAAGATCAGGGTCGCCACGAGTCTCTGGGGTATGAGCATGAATGAATAAGAACACAGGAGACTTTTAGGGTGATGAAACTAAGTCTATTGGGCTGTACGATACTCTAATGGCAGACACATATCATTATACATTTATCCAAACCCACAGAATATACAATCAAGTGACTCCCAATGTGATCTATGGGCTGTGGGTGATAATGATGTGACAGTGTAGGTTCACCAATTATAACTAATGTACCACTTTGGTGGGGATGTTGATAATGGGGAGGCTGTGCATATGTGGGGACAGAAGGGATATGGGAAATCTCTTTACTTTGCCCTCAATTTTGCTGTGAACTTACAACTTCTCTAAAAATAGTCTACTAAAAAAAGAAGACAGTAGAAACTTTCTCCCAACTAACCCTGTTGGGCATGACATGGAGGCTTTAAGCACAGTCTAGGTGCCACAGATTGAAAACTCCTTCACCAACCCCCTTCATGGACTAGAAATGCTCCAATCCTCGTTCCTCGGACACAGGACAATAAAGGTTGCTGTCAAGATGCAAGTAACATCCAGCTAGGGCAGGACGTTAATTTATTGCTCACCATTAACTTCATCAGGAATTACTGTGCCAGATACTATTACCCCACCAATCACTGAGCACTTCTCATTTCCTGCCTTCTGCTGTTGGGCACGTTATGCTGTGGCTGCCGTCCCTGCCCTATCCACCTGCAGACAGACACCTCTGTCTCAGCCTTACCAGGTAAGCAGGCAGATCGGTCAGTCTCAGGCTGCTGCAAGGCTCTAAAGAAATGACATGATTCTTTCACTCAGACTAAATAATCAAATGAGGAAAGGGCTTATAAAGAAAAGACACATTCCCTGACCCAACCTTCCCCACTCCATGGCCAATCTTCTTCATCATTTCTGATTCTAATTCTCCTGGTAGCTGTTTCCACCCCTCCAGATAATGGTTTTAAACTCTGTTTTAAAATAGACACAAGAGGCACGTGGGTGGCTTAATAGGTTGAGCATCTGACTCTTGATTTTGGCTCAGGTCACAATCTCACAGTTTGTGGGATTGAGCCCCACATTTGGCTCTGTGCTGAACATGGAGCCTGCTTAAGATTCTCTCTCTCTCCCTCCCTCCCTCCCTCTCTCTCTCTCTCTCTCTCTCTCTCTCTCTCCCTCTCTCTCTCTCTCTCTCTCTCCCTCTCTCTCTCTCTCTCTCTCTCTTCCAGTGCCCTTCCCTCTCAAAAACTAAATAAATAAACATTAAAAAAATAAAACAGACACAATAAGGGGCACCTGGGTGGTTCAGCTGGTCGAGCATCCAACTCCTGATTTCAGCTCAGGTCATGATCTCACAGGCTCTGCACTGACAGTGTGGAGCCTTCTTGGGATTCTCTGTCTCCCTCTCTCTCTGCCCTTCCCCTACTCACTCTCTATCTCTCTCACAAAATAAATACTTTTTAAAAATGAAATAAAATAGATACAATAATATATATTCTGAATATATTATTGACTTTAGATAAGATGTATTGACATCCTTATATGAGAGCTGACACTTGAAGGACCTCCCACACTCTGGTGCAACTGACCATGATCATAGTACCTACTATAGAACACACAATGGGAATTCCCATCTGTGGTGGGAGCTCTGGGAGAAACACATCCTTCCAAGAAGTTCCCACCCAATTCTGGGAACAGATAAGCATCCTTCAGATGGCCTATAATCATGCAGCCCTCAGGATGAATACAGGCTCTTTTCAAAAACCAAAACAAACAAACAAACAAAAAACCCCAAAACCTTTAAAAGCCTTAGATAGGAGCTGGCATTAATTTGGTATGTCCCTGCTGATCACTGTGAACAGGAACGGACTCCTATCACATGTGCATTGCCTGCACTCAGAACCAGGCTCAGATGCCTACAGGGATACCGTGTTTGTCTGCTAGGGGGCAGGAGTGAGCAAATACCACCTCAGCCAAGTCAGTGCCTCCTGACTCTTTGACAGCAGAGGGTGTGAGTAGCTGAGACCAATTACCTAGTCCTCACTTGTTGCTTCATTCTTTCTACTATGTGAGATACCGTTGATGTCTGATGGAAAAATGGATAAACAAAATGCGATGTATACTTACAAAGGAATATCACTCAGCCTTAAAAAGGAATGAAATCCTAAGCATATAAGGAACTCACACAACTCAGCAAAAAACAATAATAAACTGATTTAAAAATGGGCAGAGGACCTGAACAGACATTTTTCCAATGAAGACCTACAGATGACCAACAGACACAAGAAAAGGTGTTCAACATCACTTATCATCAGGGAAATGCAAATCAAAACTACAATGTGATATTAACCTGCACCTGTCAGAATGGCTAGTGCCAAAAAGATGAGAGGTAAGTGTTGGCAATGGTATGGAGAAAAGACAACTCGTGTGCACTATTGGTGGGGATGTAAATTGGTGCAACCACTATGGAAAACTGTATAGAAGTTCCTCAAAGTATTTAAAATAGGACTACCATATGATCCAACAGTCCCACTTCTGGGCAAATATCCAAAGGAAATGAAATCAGTAACTCAAGGAGATATCTGCACTCACATGTCCATTACAGCACTATTCACAGTAACTAAGGTATAGAAACAACCTACATGTCCATCAATGGATGACTGAACACACAGAGACATACACACACACACACACATACAAATGAAATATTCAGCCATACAAAAAAAGGAAATCCTGCCATTTGCAACAACCTCGACGAATCTTGAGGACACTATCCTAAATGAAATAAGCCACACAGATAAAGACAAATACTATGTGATCTCACACACAGAATCTTAAAAAAGTTAAAACAGAACCAGAGAAGAGAATGGTGGTTACTGGGGTGGGCGGTGAGGAAATGGGAAGATGGTGGTCAAACGATACAGACTTTTAGTTACAAGATGAATAAATTCTGGGGACCTCATAGTGACTATAGTTAATAACACTGTATTAAATACTTGAAATTTGCTAAGAAAGTAGATCTTTTTTTTTTTTTTCAACGTTTATTTATTTTTGGGACAGAGAGAGACAGAGCATGAATGGGGGAGGGGCAGAGAGAGAGGGAGACACAGAATCGGAAGCAGGCTCCAGGCTCTGAGCCATCAGCCCAGAGCCTGACGCGGGGCTCGAACTCACGGACTGTGAGATCGTGACCTGGCTGAAGTCGGACGCTTAACCGACTGCGCCACCCAGGCGCCCCACTAAGAAAGTAGATCTTAAGAAGGCTACTATATAAGGTGATACAAGTGCTATTTTGACTGAGGCGATCATTTCACAGTGCATACCTACACACTATCATCATGTTGTACACTTCATGAAAACACATCACACTGTACAACCCAAATATAGAGAATTTTTATATATTAATATTATTTTGATAAACCTGGGAAAAAAAGGGAAGGAAATCCTGACGCTTGCTACAGCATGGATGAACCTTGAGGACATTATGCAGAGTGAAAAAACCAGTCCCAAAAGGACAAACACTGTATGATTCCACTTCTATGAGGTTCCTAGTGCTGTCAAATTCATAGAAACAGAAAGTAGAATGGGGGTTGCCAGGGACTGGGAGGAGGAGAAAACAGAGTCTGATGGGGGCCAAGTTTCATTGTGGGAGGTTGAAAATATTCTAGAGGTGGATGGTGGTGATGGGTGCACAGCAATGTGGATGTATTTAATGGCAATGAAGTCTACAATTAAAAATGGTTAAAATGGTATATTAGGTTACATATATTTTGCCACAATTTAGAAAACTAAAAAAAAATAATTATAATATCCTGGATATTGGAAGACAGAAGAGGGGTGATGCTCCCAGAGCATTTCCTCTGCCCACAGAGTAGCCCCAGGTCTGAGGTCACCCAAAGGGATGCCTCAGTCTAAGAAACAATAAAAGCCTTGGTGGAGTGGCTCTGGGCAGGAAGCACACAGCAGCAAGACAGCACAGGAGGGGAGGCAGGGGCTACAGAAGATACTCTACTCCCATGAGGAACTCAGAGGACCTTCTCAAAATCAGGGAGAAGTGCCTTTTCTACAGTACAAGCAGTTCACAGCAAGTCACCAGGCCAGTGAAAATATGGAAAATCCAGGGGGTCTGGCCACGCACGGGCACCATCATGTGCTCAGGGGGGACCAGAGAGAGGCCGGAGGTGTAATTTGCAAACTACATAAGAGGTATTTTTTTTTTTTTTTACCGAAGGTAAAGTTAATTTTTGTTAAGAACCCTAAGAGTTTTTAACAGACTTTCGAAATGAAAGGGCTCCCCTCTGCATGTGTCAAGAATGACATTTTCTTTTTTTTTTTTTTTTTTTTTTTTTTTTTAATTTTTTTTTTTTCAACGTTTATTTATTTTTGGGACAGAGAGAGACAGAGCATGAACAGGGGAGGGGCAGAGAGAGAGGGAGACACAGAATCGGAAACAGGCTCCAGGCTCTGAGCCATCAGCCCAGAGCCCGACGCGGGGCTCGAACTCACAGACCGCGAGATCATGACCTGGCTGAAGTCGGACGCTTAACCGACTGCGCCACCCAGGCGCCCCGACATTTTCTTTGACACTTCAGTAGGCCTCGTCAGGGTCGGTTCAAAGTGAAAACACACCTTCGGCATCTGGGATAAGGCAGACTTTGTGGCCCAAAGACACTCACTCCCTCCAGAACATGTCAAGGGACAGCTACAGGGAGAGGTAGTAGGCAGTCATGTGAATGACAGGCCAGGGGGACTTAGAGCATGACCCGATGTCTACAACAGCAAACAGTTTTGGTGCAGAGAATGGCCAGGCCCTGCCAAGGTCCTAGGGACCTGAGCTTCCATCCCACCTGGGTGCATGCCCGCCTCCTCATCGGGCCACTGTCTCTGGTCTTCACGCAAGCCCGTGTACTACTGCTCTGCCTTGCTCCTGCTGAGGGCTGACAGCAGCACAACTCTGCCCTGAATACAAATGTTTCCAGGCAAAACACAGTGAAATAAAAGCCACATGGGTCCCTGAGTTGGATCTGGGGTCCCTCTTCCGCTGCCCTCCCCTCCCTTTCTGGCTGTGGCTGGCCTGTGTGACCACACACGCAGGTGGCCTCAGAGATGAGCTGGGATCTGCCCAGGCCACTGTGGGGAACAGAACTGTGAAGCAGGATTTGGCTACACATTTCCCATTAAAAGAAAGAAAAATGGGCTATTGTGAGCAGGCATATGAATGCAGTGAAATTCTGTCACAGTCCACTCATTTGAAATAAAACCCACCCGATTGGGAACACCGTAATTACAGCCCATTTCCACATTCCGCTCTATGAGGCCGACTATCGGAAGATCAGGTTTAAAACTGCATATCAAAGAGCTATTCCTCAGTGGTTCCCAGGAAATGAGGTGCACATGAGCAGATATTAAACCCGTACCCACACACAGCAGCCCCTGACCAAGGTTCCTAAAAGTTACCTTACAGATTTCCAACTTTCAAGCAAGACATAATTAGGTATGTAAGTCCTTACTAATGGTGCAGAAGCTGAGTTACTGGATTTTAACAACACCACCTCTCCGGTTCAGGAGCACCTGACAAAGCTAATCCCACTATCATGAAAGGCTGCCTGTGCCTTTTTCATCACTTAGAATTCCAGAACCCATCCCAAACTGCAGGGAAGGACTCAAACAAAAGAGAAACCGTGTCTAACTAACCAGGGAATAAATAAGTCCTTCTCAAATAATGGAGACCCACTGACCCAAGACCCTCAGATTTGCCATCTACCTTCCTGTCTCCATATCCCACGTCCTGGGGGCTACCTGCTCTCCACAGGGGACTTCCTGTCCTTACTCCCGGCCATTCCTCTCACCAGAGTTTCTTGAGCCACAGGCAGAGTGGATTTTCTTGCTAGTTTCTCTTCCAGTGGGTTGTGACATGGCTGGCCTAGTTTTGCCTCCATCAGCTCTGAAGACAGCATGGAAAACCATGCAGCCTCCTCCCACTGTGCACCCTCCTGTGAGCAGAGGAAATGAGCCTGAATGAGGCTGGAAATGGGGTGTCAAGGGGCCTGAAGGAGAAATGACTTCCTGCCTGATGGGATGCTAAAAAACAAAAACACCAGGTCTCGAGGCCACACTTCCAGGCAGGCTGCCTGTCTTCTCCATCAGACTTCCACCCTCCTGGGCCTGGATCTCCCATCCGGGAAGTCTCAGACCCCCCACCCCGGCCTGCCACCAAAGGAAGGCGTGGGTCATGCCACGGCACAGCTCAGTTCCCTCTGGAGGCTTAACCTGCACAGTCAGTGCCCATCATACCCCAAAGTGCCAAGCATCAGCACCACCTCCTAAAGGCACTAGGTGGCTGGTTAACCTCATAAAAGGAGGAAATAGTGTCCATTATCCCAAACATGTTATTAACAAGTATTGATAGCTATAATATGCTCAACAAACATTCTACATGAAACTGGTGAAAAATAATGCAAAAATTCCATGGCGTGCAAAATAAATTAGGAAACCTAACTTGCAAGAGCAGTTCTCTGCCATTTGTCAGAAAGAAGCACCAAGAACTGGACAATGTGATGCACCAGGGCCAAGGCTACAGCATAAACAAGAGGAATCAATGTTTTTGTTAATGGTTTGAACAAAGGGATTCAAGCAAGGGGATCCCATATTCAACTCATCTCTTCCTCCCCCTCCAACCCCGACCCCTCCCCCCGGCCACTGCTGCCTGGACTCACTTCCTAAGGGTGACCCTGAGTGACTATCACCACAGATTCTAGGGCCTGCCCCAAGGATCCAGGTAGGAGTTTTATAACCTTAGCAACACACTCTTGGCAAAGTTGTGACGGGGCATTCTTTGGGCAGTCTTGGCCAAGGCCCACACTCCCCTGCTGGGAGCAACCTCACTGGGCTCCCCCAGCCTCTGACTTCCATATGCTGGCCCACCATCTGAAAAGGGGAGCTTCAAGAACCAGGGCTATATCCTACACTCTTCACCCCACCTCACCCCCAACTTGTGCACCCACGGGGCCACCACTATTGACCGGGAGGGCCTTACCAATTCAGGGGAGGAGCAGATGCCAGGCTGGCATGGGAGCCCACAACATCGCCCATTAGCCTGCCCCTACTTCAGGACTGAGCATGTGGCCTGAGGGGCTGTGAACCCACTCGGGTCCCACGAAAGGGCCAACCCCAGTGATGTGAAGCAGACAGGCATCCTGAAGGGGCCATGACAGCCCAGGTGCTCACAGAGCTGAGTAATCAACACTGCCTACAACAATGAGCCAGTAACAAAAAGGCACAGATCAGGAAGGAAAGGTCAACATTGGCAAATGATCCCCCAATTAGAAATCCAAGAGGAACAACTAACCAACCAGGTAAGCCAAAGGAGAGATTTAAGCCAGGTGGGCAAAGAGGCCAGCTCTTCAGAAGTCAACAGCTTTCCTGTATACCAGCCACAATCAGTTAGGAAAGAAGGCCGGAGGAGGGGATGGCCCCACAGACAGCAGCAACAGGAGCCACAAAATGCCTATGAATAAATGCAACAGGAAATGCTTCAAATGTACACCAACGAAGAAATGAAACACTAGCAACAGATATAAAAGACCTTCTGAATAAGTCAAAATATCCAGATAAGAAAATATACAGATGTCTCTTCTCCCTCAAATAAACCTCTAATGCAATCCCAACTGAAATCCCAATCAGATTTTGGGATGAATTTAGTTTATTCTAAAGTTTGTCTGGTCAAGGAAATGTACGAGAAAGGTTAGAAAGACACGGGAAAAGGAAAATAATGAAGAGGCAGTGGCCCTTTAAGGTCACAGAGTATAACAAAAGCCACAGTAACTTAAACAGGAGATGTTGGCAGAAAAATACACCAGGAGCACCTGGGTGGCTCAGTCGGTTAAGCATCCGACTTCAGCCTAGTTCATGATCTCACCATTTCCAAGTTCAAGCCCCGTGTCAGGCTCTGGGCTGACAGCTCAGAGCCTGGAGCCTGTTTCAGATTCTGTGTCTCCCTCTCAGCCCCTCCCCCACTCATGCTCTATCTCTTTCAAAAATAAATATACATTAAAAAAAATTTTTTTAAACGGACAGTCCAGACACACAGGACAGTCCCACAGCCCAGGACACAACAACAACTTCACACATGACAAACACGCATCACAAAACAGAGACAGAGATGGGCTATTAATAAATAATGCAAGAAAACTGTGTGAAAAACCTCCATCTCCAGCTTACACCATACCTAAAACTAAATTCCAGATGAATAAAAGATGTAAATGTCAAAAAATCTGAACTGTCAATATTAAAAGAAAATACACCTATACAGAAGATACTTATATAGACTTAGGGCAGAGAATTCCTTTCTCTAAGTAAAATACAAAATTCAGGAGCTCTAACTTAGCTTGATAGATCTGACAACATAAAACTTCCACATTTTTCTACCATCAAAGATGCCTTTAAAATGAAGTTGAAGAATAGAAGACAATGGGGAAAAATAATCTACAATGTATATAGCAAAGGAGAAATAATGCTCATTATTCAGGTACGAAGAACGCCTTTTAATCAACAAGGAAAAGATAAACAGGTCAACAGAAAAACAGGCAAGGATGTGAAGCAATTTAGATTCCTATTAAGCACCTGAAGGGAAGCTTGTTGTTAACATTCATAATTTTAAATAAGTGATAACTTTATACCCATACAACTGAGTGAAACTACAAAGATCGTCATCATCTGTTGGGGAGGACATGGAGAAACAGCTGTCCTACACAACCAACATACTTTAAAATGGTCAGAACTTTGGTGAGATCTATTCGTGCTGGAAATGCTCAAACCATTCGGCCCCACAAGTTTGCCCCCGTAACCCTTGCTACAAAGACGTCCCAAGGCGTGTGCAAGGATATACGTGTGAGACGCCACATTTCAGCATGACCAATGTGTGGACAATGGGAATGACCCAAAAGTCCATCAGTAGGGAAACAGTCAAGTATCGTGCAATGTTTTAGGAAGGATAACATTACTATGCACAGCTGACAAGGAACGTCTAAGACACATTGCTAGGGGGTGGGGGGATGTCTAGATACATATCACATGATAATCTAATCTCAGTTCTTTGAAAAATATTAAAAATAATAAACAAATATGTATTTGTGTAAAATCTAAATAAAACATTTCTATAAACAGACAAACAAAAAGGAGGAATCTGTACCAAACCTCAACAATGGTTGTCTTTACGGGGCTTTCATTTTCTACATTATGGATCCCTGTAAAGTTTGAATCTTTATAATGAATGCATATTAGCTTTATAACCAGAAATAAAATTAAGTAAAAAATATATATATATATATACCTATATAATATATATTATATGTATGTACCTATAGGTACATGTACCTATATAGTACCTATATATGTATATACATACATATATAGGTATATACATACAAGTATATACATACCTATATACACATATATATACACCTGTTTCTGCAAAACCAAGACCAAAAGAACCCCAGATCTACAGTATGTCAGACATCTTCCTCGTCAATAAGGCCAGGGTCCTTCTCAATTTCAAACTCTGCTGCCAGAAAAATGGCTCTTTCGTCCTCTAGAGGTACAAGATACTTGTTAGAAGACACTGTTTTAAAAACAGAGATGTATCTATTCATTTTAATTATTAGCTCTTTCACCATTAGCTAATGACACTGCACGCAATCTCTGAGTATCACCAGGCAGTATATACCCAAAACAAGTTCAGGGTCACTCCAGTGTTGCATCTCACCCTTCTGACTTCTTCCAAGATCTTTAGGAGGGGGTGGAAGGAATATTTACCCCTGGTTACAAACAATGCTGCCGACCTGGGGAGAGGGGAACTGGGGCAGAGGAAGGTAGGTTTCCCCAGCTGTCCCCTACTCAGGGTGGGGGAGTACTGCCTTGCAGGCCTTGATGGGGCAGCTTCTGGTTTTCAAGACTCCCAGTATTTGAGAATGGGACTAATAGACAAGCACTTTAAAATTCGTTACCAGAAGGCTCCCACCAAATGTGCTTCCACACATAGAAAACAGTTCACTTTTCCAATAACGTGCTTAAAAGTCCAATTTTGGGGAATTGATACAGATTGTCCCATATGAGGTTCTTCAACCAGAGGAAATTTCAAAATTCTTCCTTCCAGTTCAGCAGAGAGAATCCATGAGTCTATTGCTTCTGCAAAAGGAGGACAAAGATCCTCCTGGGGCCGCAGAATTCGGCAGATTTTCCTTGGATTCTCAGGGCAGCCAATGGCTCCAGGACAGAACACCAGGCCAAGTGTCCCACAATGGCAACCAGCCACCTGACTCACATGCAGTCTGAGCAGTCTCAGGCAGTTCAGGAGAAGGCTTGGCATCACTCCACTTGCCAAATTACCAGAAAAATAAGATGTTTTTTTTTTAAATAATAATGGCTCGTGAGCTCAGGGTTTGGGTCTAGCCCACGAGGCCAACACCCAGTGCCCCCCACATGGTGGGGGGGTGGGGGCAATCAGGAAAGGAATGTCTTCCTGGAAGAAATGGTACCACACCTGAGTCATCAGCCCCACGCTGACTGGCCACCTGTGTGTCATTGGGAAGTCTCTGCAACTCTCCAGAGGCTCCCCCACAAGTTATTGGTTTCCTCTTGAAGCACCACAAGGAAATCCTGGAAGATGGGCCACAGGGAGCCAGTGTGCCATGAGGCACCAGGGGGTGGCTGGAGTGCTATCCACTAGACTGCTGTTCAATGGGGTCCCATCCAATGTGGAGGAGGGGAAAGGAGAGATGGGGGAGAAGGGAAGGAGGAGAAGGGAGAGAGAGGGAGGGAAGGCAGCCCCCTCCCTCTCACACCATCAGCGAGCAAAGAACCTTTCTTGAGATCAGTCTGAAGCTTTCACATTTGGTCCAGAAATTGTACTAGAAATTTATCACCAGGAAAGAAACAGAGTTATCTGCAAAAAAAAAGAAAAAAGGAACTGCACGAATATTTATAAACAGCATCATTCATAGAAGAAGAACATTCAAAATAGCTCCGACGTCCAAGCCTGGGGGCCTGGGTCAATGAATGATGTGCAACAGCTATCACAGCCAGGTGTAGAAAGAAACACGATAGCCAGGGATCCTGACACACAGGGAGAATCAAGTCAGCAGCCGGGCAAGTGCCCAACTCGACCGGAGGAACCCAGTGTGAACAACAGTCCCCTGGCAGGGAGACCTGGGTGTTACAAAGTTTCTTCTGCTTGCTTACCTCTATTTTCTTTAAGTTTATGTATTTATTTTGGCAGGGGGAGGGACAGAGAGAGAGACAGAGAGAATCCCAAGCAGGCTCCAGGCTCCTAGCACAAAGCCCCACACAGGGGCTCGATCCCACAAACTGCAAGATCATGACCTGAGCCGAAATCCAGAGCCAGACGCTTAACCAACTGAGCCACCAGGCACCCCAACTTATCTCTACTTTCTAACACAATGAATTTGCAGGTATGGAATAACTAAAAATAAACTTTTTAAGATAAAAAGTATTCTCTCTTGCCAAAAACTGCTTTAACACTAAACTATTGAATTGAACCATAGGAAATTGTTTATATTTGACCACTTCTGACTTAACAAAAATAGCAGGTTCACACAGTTCAACTTGATGTTGTCATAAAATCCAGGTGAGTTGTAAGACTCACTTGGGAATCATTTCCTCTGGCTCCGGGACACGTGAGGGGCCCTGACTTGCACAAGGTCCTCAGAGGTGTAGGTACCCTTTCCACAAGCCACAGCACACAGCCTCACCCGCCCCGCCCCAAGCACCTCCCATGTGCCAGATCCCACAGTGACGTGCTGCACACATCATCTCTCTCATGACTCGTGCCATCTTGCAAAGCAGGTGTCACCTCTGGCTACAAGTGGAGGAGCTGGAAGATGCGCCCACCACTGCCCAGCTGGGCTTCAGACTAAGCCCCAGGGAGGCCCTTACAATTCTCCATAAACCACAGCCATCCTGGCTGGCTGTGCCCATTTACAGGACAGCAGGGATCCTAACCAGGCTTTTCCCTCCCCCTGGGGACTCCTCCTTTCCCTGTCTCCTATGCCTCCTCCAAACATATAGGAAGTGATGCTTAAGTACATTAGAGAAGATGAAATTACCCAAAACCAGGGGATCGGCTGCAAGGCAGACCTGTTCTCCAGCATCCCTGCCAGCCAGCCCTTCCTATGGGAAAAAAGCCATTCCTACCACCTACTTGGTGTTGGCCATGAATCCTCAGCACCAGCCCAGCCCAGAGACACCCGGCTCCTTTTGCCTCCTCACTGGACCATCAACCACACACACATCAGCTTTGGTCCACATTGCCTTCTGTGACCAATGTTACCCCTGATAAATGGCCTCTGGTCACTAACTGTAGGTGACCCAGGGACAGATCAGGGGAGGGCGGCAGCTCAGGAAATTTACACTTGGAATGCTTTCCTTTTCCAGCACACATAAGAAGGAACCAGAAGGAAACTCTGCTGTCCAGTCGTCGGACGGAGGGAAGCTGGCCCACGTGCTCATGAGTTTCCTGGCTGGGCTTGGCTCACATGGGGGAGGTCCCCAGCACCCAGGCAGACCACATCTGAGACACTGTTATTTTCAAGCACCCAGAAATGCAGGGGCATACAAAAATATATATTCCAAGTTCTACACTGAACTTTCCCCCCAGTTTTCCTGCAGAAAGTAAAGAAAGAGGACCAGCAAGGACGACAAAGCCAAGAGGGTCTGAGCTGGATAAGGAGCAACAGCGAGGCTCAGACTTTACTTTTTAGAACAGTGTGAGGCCTCCAGGAAAACTGAGCAGGGAGCAGAGTTTCCAGATACCCCAACATCCCATTTCCCATTAATGTAAGATCACTAACATCCTACATTAATGTTCTACATTTGTTACAGTTAAGGAACCAGTATCAATGCATTACTGTTAACTAAAGTTCACGCTTTATTGGTATTTCCTTAGTTTTTACCCATTGTCCTTGTTCTGTTCCAGGTTCCTAACGAGGACACATCACAGTTCATCATCATGCTTCCTTAGGCTCCTCCTGGCTGTGACGGAGTCTCCGTTTTTGATTCATCAGTGTTAAGGAGTCCCAGGCAGGTATTTTACAGACTGCTCCTCTGTTGAAATTCAACTGCCATTTTCCTTACAATCAGATGGAAGTTATGGGTTTGGGGGAGACAGACCACAGAGGTAAAGTGCCATTTCCATCGCATCCTATCAAGGGTGCATACAGTCAACATGACTCATCGCCACTGGTGTTGACCTCAACCACCTAGCCAAGGCAGTGATGGTCAGGTTTCTCCACTGCCAAGTTACTGTTTCCCTTTCCATCTGTGCTCTCTGGAAGGATATAACCCAGTACAGTCTCGTCTTGGTATACACACCCCCTTATCACCTTCTGATTTTTATTAGCCACCATCAGAATGACCACCTCATTCAAGTATGCATCTTCCTCCCTGATGCCTCCTTGCAGGACCCCTTTTGACCCTTTATTTTTTTAATGTTTATTTATTTTTGAGAGAGAGGGAGAGCACAAGCGAGGGGAAGGGCAGAGAGAAGGAGACAGAGGATCCAAAGTGGCCTCCACATTGCCAACAGCAAGCCCAATGTGGGTTCAAACTCACAAACCATGAGATCATGACCTTAACCAAAGCCGGATGCTCAAATGACTGAGCCACCCAGGCACCCCTGACCCTTTCTTCTTATATCCATTGATGATGACATCCCCCCCTCAACAACAAACTCACCAAATCAAAAGCCCCAAGAGCAGCATCCAGTCCTCACCACACTGTTTCCTGTGTGTATCAGAACCCAGCATGATGCTTTGCATACCACACACATGGAAATACTCGCCCCTGAGCTGTGCCAATGTCCCCAGGGTGGCCAGGCCACCAGGAGTAGTCCTTGGGCCAACACAGGCAGGGCATGCTTCTGGCAAGAGTCCAGCTCCATAGCTAATCGTCCAGGGCCAAAACTGCTACCGGCCCAGGCCCGCCCCCAACTCCTCCCACCCTCCCCCCACAATGGAGCACCCCCATCCTCAGCGGGCTCTCCATGCAGTAGGATGAGAAACTCATAGTATGATGCCAGGTGAATGGTAAGTGCCAAGAGGGAAAACAACATCAAGTAAGAGGAGGGAAGGGGAAATGCGTTTCAGACAGGGATACCAGGGACGTGTCTTCACTGGGAACAGGTCTCAGAAGCAGCACCGAGAGGAAAGAGTTAGGAAGCTATGTCTGGTCCAAGAGAAAGGGGACAGAGGGCATGAGGAGGTGAGGGAGGTGAGGAGGAGCTGGGTTCTGGGCCACCCAACTCTCTCCCCAGCCTCATAAACAAAGCTTCCACACACACGCTGGGATGAAGATACAGCTAGAGAGCACCCATCAGGGACTCAGAGAATCCACGCTTCTAGATGTCTGATGCACACCACCATACACACTAAACACGTTCCTAAAATCACAGTGACGCCCCCCCCACAACAAGCAGAAGTGCTCCCCACATCACAAATATCAGCCAGAACCAGGGCCGCAGGGCCCCACTGCACCAGGCTGGCTCCTGATGGGCCCAGGCCCCACAGATCCCCCAGCCTCTGCCTGCCTGGGAACACCCCTCAGGCATCCCTTCCAGCCCTCTGGCCACGTGGAAGAAGCCACCATGATGTCCCTGTGCCAAGTCAAGGCTGACAGTTCACCAGAGTGAAGCCAGGGACACACAAGGAACCCCCAAGCCTGCACAGTGACTCTGTCACATGTCACCACTCTGCCTCCTCCTTTGCCATCTCTGGAGAGAAACCGTGGAAAAGACCACTGGAGCAGGCTGGTTATGTAATGCAGTCTCAGGGACAGAGCCTCCCAGCACAGCAGGGGTACCACCCATACAAGGCCGAGAGGGATGAGAAGGAATTCACAGGCAGAAGGGGTAGGAAAAACAGACCAGGGAGAGACACAGGCAAAGACAGCAGGGACCTCTGGTGACCTCTGTGTGACGGGCAAGATGGCCTGAAGGGTGCATGGGGTGCATGGTGGGAACCTCTATCTGGATTTCTGGGCTGACCCAGAGCTCATACACACCATTTCCCTCTACTCTGTCTTAACACTCTTGGATTTCCTTCATGCCCACCTGAAAGCACACAGCATCTGATGCTCACAAACCTGGGTTGTTTATTTGCTTGTTTCTTAAAATTCATTTATTTTGAGAGAGAGCCTGTGCGCAAGCAGGAGAGGGGCAGAGAGAGGGAGAAAGAGAATCCCAAATTGACAGCATGTAGCCCAACACAGGGCTCAATCCCATAAACCGTGGGATTGTGACCTGTGCTGAAACCAAGAGTCAGACGCATAACCGACTGAGCCACCCAGACGCCCCAACACCTGGATTGTTTGTGTCTGGTTTTAAGAGCACAGCTGCCTTCACATGCAGGGATTAAAACTCATTCCATCTAGATAACTTACCCATGATAATTACATGCATATAGATCTTAACATCTTACTTGGGTTTTTCTCTGATTTCATTTAGAAAGTACAGTTGGAATCTAAATATTAATAAGCACTTGTTGGAATAGCAAAACTTCATTATCTCACATTACATGTAATCTTGATTTTGATATTATTGTTCCAGCAGTAAAATAAGCCATGAGTCAGTCAATTGAAAGTTCTTCTTGAAAATCTCAAGATGATGCACTGCTCTTTTTTTTTTCCAGCTTTTATTGAAGAATAGGTACTGAAAAGTTTCGTATCATAAATTGGAACTCACCCATGCAAACCACCACATGGCATGTTTCCAGTACCTCCAGAAGCTCTGCCTGGCCTCACCATGCCTTCTCTGATCACCATCTCCCAAGGGCAACCTGACTTCCAGCCCTACAGATGAGAGTTGTCTGTTGACCTGCCTATCAATGGAAACATGCAGTAAGGGACTCTGAGCTGTGGGGTTTTTTCACTCAACAGTAGGTGGTAAGACTCATCCATACTGTTGCACACACTTATAGAATATGCACTCTCAGCTTGCTTGATGGCATTCCACCTGTGAGTAAACCTCGGTGTGTTGGGTGAGTCTTGGTGTGCTGGGTGAGTCTGCTGCCAATGGCATCTGGATTGTGTGCAGTTTGGCAATGAAAGCCATGCTGCAGTGAACACTCTCCCGCATGCCTCTTGATGGCCGCCATAACAAATCACCACAAAACTGAGTGGCTTAGAACAACACACATGTATTCTCTCACAGCTGTAGAAACTAGAAGGCTGAAAGCAGTTCCACTGGGCAAAAACCAAGGCCTAAGCAGGGCCATGCTCCCTCCAGGGGCTCAAGGGGAGAACTCATTCCTCTCTTCTTCCACTTTCTGGGGGCCATCAGCATTCTTTGACGTGTGGCCACATCACTCCAATCCCTGCCTCTGTGGTTACATAGGCTCCTTCTCTCCTCAAATTTCCCCCTGCCTCTCTCTTAGAAGGACCCCTATGTTGGCACTTAGAGCCCACCAAGAAGATCCAAGATGACCTCATCTCAAAATCCTTAACACATCTCCAAAAGCTTTACCATATAAGTTAATGTTTATGGGCTCCTGGGATTAGAACCTGATTATCTTTAGGGGTCAGCAAACAGCCCAGGGGCCATATGCATATTTCATGCAGCTTCATTCAGAGGGGGGTTGCTGATCAGAGAGATTATGTATTTTTAACTTTAGTAGGTACTATAAAACAGCCTCCCAAACTAGTTGTACAAATATATACCCCAGTCAACAGCGAGAGTTCCAGTTGCTGCCCAACACCTATTTTCTTTTAACTTTAGCCATTCTGGTGGGTATATAATGATATCACATTGTGATGGTTAATTTGATGCATCAAATTGACTAGGCCACAGGGTGCCCAGATTGATCAGTGTAGTGTCTCTGGGAGTGTCTGTGAGGGTGTTGCTGGATGAGATCAGCATCTGAATCAGTGGACTCAATACAGTAGATGGTCCTCCCCAATGTGGGTGGGCACCATCCAATCCACGGAGGAACTGAACAAAAACAAAAGGTAGAGGGAGGCAGAATTCACCCCTTTGTCCTGCCTCCTGGTAGAGCTCATTTCTTCTCCTGCCCTTGGATTGGGGTTTATACCCCTGGCTCTCCTGGTTCTCAGGCTTTCAGACTCAGACTAAACTACACTACCAGCTTTGCTGGGGCTCCAGCTTCCAGATCATGGGGCTTCTCTGCCTCCACAATCACATGAACCCATTCCTTATAATAAACACACACACACACACACACACACCCGTATCCTATTGATTCTGTTTCTTTGGAGAACCCTGACTAATGCACATGTTTATAATTTATTTTGCATCTCCCTGATGACTAATGGAGTCAAGTATCTTGCCATATGCTTACTGGGATCTTTTTCAGGTGAAGTGTCTTTTATCCCCTTTTTCTACTCAGTTGTCTGCCTTTTTCTTATTAATTATGTACTGCATTACTTTAAGGTGAGTAATTTGTTAGACTACATTCCACGAAGCACATGTGTCTGAAGGGAAAAAAACGTTTTTGGTGTCAGGGCCTGAGATGTGAGGTCCACCTGTGTCCACATGATTAGCTGACATGACTTCTGGACAAACGAACACCCATCATGGACTCCAGGCCTCTGTGAGCTTGCAGTTTCTAGAAGGAATATGCAGGAGAGCCTGGGAACTGGGGTGGGTGAGTTAAAAATAATCAGCCCCGAATTCATGACTTCTCTATTTACCTCCTGAAACCAAAGCTAATTTCACTGCAAGGATGGTCATTAAGAAAGTAAACTCTAGGGTACCTGGGTGGCTCAGTTGGTTAAGCTTCCAACTCTTGATTTCGGCTCAGGTCATGATCTTGCAGTTCATAAGTTCAGGCCCCACATCGGGTTCAGCACTGTTGGTGTGGAGCCTGCTTGGGATTCTTCCCCTGCCCCCCCCCTTCTGCCCCCCTTCTCTCGCTCTCTCAAAATAAATAAATATACTTTATTAAAAAAAAAAAAAGAAAGTAAACTCTATTTGTACTTCTACAAATATGTGTGGATTTTACAGGACTCTTCTGGCTCAGGAGACAGTGACGGCCAGTCCCTCAACAAAGACATTCATTGGTTCCCTGCTGTGGATGTCATGCATGAGCATGGACAGGCTGCCATGCCACCAACATAATTATTTGATTTCTGCTGTGTATATCAGACATTAAATATGCCATGGGTTGGTTTCTCTACCACAGTAAAGGAAGAAAGCAGCTTTGGGAATCAGTCAAAGTGAACTGCAGTGTGGTATCAGGTGCTTGATAAAATCGTCAGGAGAGTGAGCCCTGAGACCCTCTCCAGCACGATGCTCAGTGCTGCACCGCACTCTTCCTTGCCTAGTGCAACCTCGTGGCCCATGGGCAGGATAAAGGTCAACACACAGGTACCACCACCCCATCAAACAAAGCTTTCTCTCAACAAATCACGATTTCTAAATAGCCCAACAATCAGCAAGCCATTTCCAGACACTGTGTTTGACAGTAAGTAAAGGAGAAGACGTCAGCTAGCGCCCAAGCCTGGTCCGGCAGGCAGTGACAAGGGCCATGCTACAGGCTTCAGCAGGGAGAACGGCGCTCACCCCCATGCTGTGCCAAAGCAGAAAACAGGATGACCACTCTCCAAAGAGGAAAGCAACTGTAACAGATGTTTTTGGAGCCATCACAACCCAGAGGAAGAAGAGCCACTGCAGCCTATTACAGCCTGAAAAGGGAAGCAAGGGCACGGGGTATGGGTGCCCTGGGGAGTCAGGACCACTGACAGGAGGCGTCTGGAAGCCAGCCCCCTGTGTGCTCAGCACATCTGTCCAGCAACTGCACCTCCTCCTTCCTTCCCCATTCCCTCTGCCCTCTGCAACAGGGGTCAGTCCCCCTCCCTACAGAAGGCCAGAAAGCCACCAGGAGCCCTTGCAATGACCACCAGGCTGCCCAGACAGGGCAAAGATGGCCATGTGGCAGGCAGGGCGGCCACTGCGACCAGGCTGAGGCAGCACCTGCCACTGTGACCTGTGTCCCTCTGGTCTTTCAGTGCTCGCTGACAACTGGAAACTAGGCTCCTCTGTTTTCACGACCGTCCTTCCAGTAAGTCAGCAGAGCTGCAGAGGTTAACTCTATGTGAGCAAATTAATAATGCGATTTATGGTTTGTCACGGATTTTGTCGTTTTTGTAGAAGAACAGTGGCAATTTAATCTAGAAAGCCTGTAAATCTCTAAAGGGTAAAATTAAACATCCGCGCCAGCAAGGCTGGGACTTGGCAGCACCAACGGCCTCCTCCTACATAAGACGGTAGGGAGTGAAGGCCCTGGAGCCACATGGCTCTGAGAGGTGCCAGGATGCGGCCTCGGCCTTCTTCAGCCACGCATGGGCTCCCACACCCTCCGCACATGCCTCTCCACGCGCCCGTCCCAGCATCCTCTTGGCGCCCCTCCTAAAACCCCTGCATGGGCCCTCCACATGCTTTCAATGAGCCCCTCTCCCATGTTCCAACTAGTTGTGAAGTCTGCTGATAGAAAACACTGTCCTAAAGACCTCTCGGCAAAGTGCATGTCATTTTTATCCCACCTCCTCTGCCCCCAACCCACAGCAAGGACACCCCAGGGCCTCAAAGGGCAGCTCAAGGCCCTGGTGGTCAGGACATCCCTTCCCCCATCTCCAGCTCTGATTGGCACAAACCACAAATGGCTGGTGCCAACTACACAGTCCGTCCCTCCCCCCATCCCGCCCGCCGTATGCCCCACTCCAGGCTGCCCCCCTTCTGTCTGGAGGGTTCTTCTGGCCTCAACTCTGGAGAGGCAATCCCACACAGTCTTCCAGGATGGGGTACATGACCACTCCCACCCATACTGGGGCTCTCACCCTCCAATCTGTGCTTTGGACCCAGAGCCAGAATTGAGGCCTCTGATGCCATCCCACATTCTCCAGCAACCCCTCTTTGCTCCTTCTATCCTGACTTCACCTAGCTCTAGACAGGGCTTGGGAAAGACAGGACAGAGCAGTTGTTCAGAAAATACCTGTTGAGTGGATGGATGGATGGATGGATGGATGGAGCTCCCAGCAAAGAGTTCAGAGGTATCTAACATGGAGGCACCTGTCCCCAATGCCTGCACTGCAGAGGCCCCACTTATCAAAGGGGGGTGAAAGAAAGGTGAATGGCAGGGCAGGGTGAGGGGCTGCCATTTAAGTGCCCAGCACCCTACTGTTTCCATCAGTAGTAAGCCATGGATACAGGCTGGATAAAAAGAGTGGATAAAAAGAATAACACATACAGAGAGTTAAGACAGGGTTCCCATAGCTAGCAGGGGGAGAACACTGCCACATCCAGGGGTCCCCCCAAGGCAGGCACCGACACGAAGCCGATGCAAGTCAGAGGTGCCTCTGCAGACATCACATCAAGTCTAGAGGCACCAGCTCATCGCTGATTAAGCACAGACCAGCCTGTGATCAAGAAGAAAACCATTACTTAATGAAATGCAATTAACTTAGAAGCCGAAATCTGTTAAAGCCCAAAGGACAGACACAGTCAGGAGTTCTGGGTCTGGAGGGGCTTCTGCTCTCCGAGTTTCCGACCCAAGAAACACCTCAGAGACGTCCCCGCAAGAACCAAAGGCAGATGGCACATCCATGCTGCCATACGTTGGCATGCTCCTCTCCAGCACCCAAAGGGCAGAGAAAGGCCACAAGCAGAATCTTCACAGTACATACACAAAGAAAGGCGCAGCTGGTAGGGGTCAGGCTTAGCCCACCACCGCTCCCTGGAGAAACAGCCATCCACACGAGCAGGCTGCGTCAGGGGCGCGGTCTAACAGTCAGGCCAGGTGGGCAGCATCAATTACCCATCCACTGGTCAGCCGCCCGCTTTCACTGTTACCAGCCAGCACCAGTTAGGGACCCAAGGAGTTCCTGGTGTCTGAGGCCCATCGGGCAGGCTGGGGAGAAACACACACTCTCTCTCTCTCTCTCTCTCTCTCTCTCTCTAACCCTGGTGACTGGCACTGATCAAGCAAGCACTTTACTGTAACAAAACGCTCGCCCACATCTTACCTCACTTCATCTGCATAACTCAGTGTAACTCAGCGGCTGGTGCGGAAGGAAGCGCAGACCTACGTGTGCCCTTTTAAGAAGGATTTAAGTCTGAGCAGCGGCGATCGCTGGCTGTTTGGAGGCAGACCAGGGCTTTCTAGAGCTTCCGATTCCTAACACAGGCCCCGCTCCTACTCTACCCCACCCATGACAGCTGTCACCAGCTCTGGATAATACGGACAGATGTTAGAGCACATGGCTCACTTATTGCACCAAAAGACCGAGAAACGTAAAGTGTGTTTTATTTGAACAATGCACACACTTGCTGCCGGAGGACCTGAGAAATCCATCATCACTAAATGCATGCACTCACTCAGTTAATGGGGCTCCTGTTATTGAAACAATGGATTTTTCCAAGACAAGTGATAATCAAGCCAACAGGGAAAAACAATACATTATATATTTTTTATTAAATTAACGACGCATACAACAATTCAGAGAAATTCATATTTAGGGCTGCCTTGCAGGGGGAATCAATTCCGGGAATATAAATTTTAAATCAATTTTAAAATAGATAGATAGATACAATGTATACATACATATATATATATAAACGTGTATTATATATAGATATATCCCAACCGAGAATTCTAAATGCAAATATTGTTCTCCTCACTATTTACTTATTAGAATTTTCAGAACAAGGGCCTGAGCATTTCAGAGCCAAGTGACTCTCTGCACAGTTAATTCTTGGGGCAGGAAGTGCAAAGAATCCATGTTAGCTCCAAGTGCAAAAAGGAAAACACCTTACAGACCCACCAACAGTGTTAGCTATTTTTCTGGGTGGCAAGCTCCCAACCCTCCCTCTGTCCCCATGAAGGGCCCCCGGGCATCTGTGACATGTCCATGACTCTCCAAACACCAACCAGCACTCACGTCCCACTGGTCACAAGCTATCAGAGTCTCTAAGCACGTGTTGAAAATTAACCCTTGTATGTATCACATGAGTGGTCATAAACCCTACTCACACCCACCCAGTTTAAAAACTTAGTATGATAAGAACTAAGCTGCAGTGGGATGGGAAGTTTGGGGGAGAACACAGGCCTTGTGCTCTCTCCAACTGAGGCCAGAATCCCAGCTCTAACTGCCCTGAAGGTGCTCTCGAGCCAGTCACAGTCGCCTGGTCTTCAGCCTTCTTGCTGCCAAGATGAGACAACAGATCTGCCTCTCAGGCAGATTTGGGATTAAATGGGAAATTATTAAAAATAGCAAACACCGAGGAACAGAACTCAACACACAGAAGTGCCCACCAACTGGGTGTTTAATTGGGTTGGTTTCTCCATCAAAAACCATCTTCAGATGGAGTGCTTCAGTTTTCAGAACCCCACCAGACGAAAACATTTTCTCAGTCGGTAGATGCAGGAAACTCAACCGCATGTTTTTTTCCTTCTTCATTTTGATCTTTCAGACACAAAACAACAGATGTAGCACTTAACCTGAGAACAGCACTTTGGAGTTTACAAAACACCTATGCTACATTCTCTTACAAGGCTGTAGTTGAAACTACCAAAACCTGACCCTTCAAACTCCCCAGTAAAATAGGAAAAACCACAACAGGCCTGCAGGCCACAAGGGACTCCATGAAGCCCTAGCCGTGGTAAAGATACCTCGCATCAGTTCAATCCTGGGGCTCACCTATGCCCCCAAAACAACCACAGGCAAGAGCTATAATGTAAGTATGACAGATGCGGAGAAAGACTCCCAAGGGCAGTGACCTGTCCAAGGCCCCAAGGGTTAGTGGCAGAGGCAGGTTCTCTGAATCCAGTTCTCAGTACTCCAAACCCCATCCTCTTTCCCAATCTCATGCTGCCTTCCTCCTTGTAAAACCAATGCACGTTCCCAGGCAAGGCCACGGCACAGGCACAGAGAATCAGGTTGGGGGAGGCTTCTGGAATGGAAGGCTGGCAAACAGGGGCAGGCAGGGCTGCTGGGAGCCCTGAGATGTCGGGTCTGACGTAAGGTACAAGACAAGTTTAGAAATATCCAGATGGAGGAAGAAGGGAACCTGGGCAAGAGGATGCCTCATTCCCAGCGCCTCTATCTCCCAGGTGACTGTAGGGATAACGCAGGGCTGGCTCTGGCAGTAGGAACAGCCCTAGCGCACACCAAACAACCAAGAATCCAAAAAGGAGTTTCTGTGAAGAATCAGAACACCCACTCCTTGGGCCGGCTTGCCTTTCCAACCGTGTTGTCTCCTGGCCTATGTGAAAACACGCCTGCACTGTATAATTCCCCAGCTCTTTCCTGTCTGCCCACTGAGCACAAGGTTCTGTGCAGAGCTCTAGGAAGGATCCACCAACCGTGAATACAAATGTGACTAATGTGACTACAGCTCAGTTCCAGCCCTGGGTCTTAGAAAAAGGATGAGCAGGGAGCCAGGCTGAAGGGAAGAAGACCCCACTCCTGGGGGTCTCACTCATTCATTCATCCACCACATAGCACTGAGGGTCTACGAGGTGCCTGGTACTGTTCTAGCTGCCAGGAATACAGAGGAGAACAAGGTCTTTACATTGGAGTGGTAAGAAGCAATTAAAAAAAAAAAGCAGCAAGGGGTGCCTGGGTGGTGCAGTCAGTTAAGTGTCTGACTTCAGCTCAGGTCATTGTGAGTTCGAGCCCCACATCAGGCTCCATGCTGACAGCGGGGAGCCTGCTTGGGATTCTCTCTCCCTGTCTGCCCCTCCCCCACTCATGCTCTCTGTCTCTCTCTCTCTCTCTCTCTCTCTATCTCTCTCTCTCTCTCAAAAATAAATAAATAAATAAACTTTAAAAAAAAAACAGTATGGAAATAACAAATCAAAGGTTAAGTACTAAGATGAAACACAAAGCAAGAAGAAAAGGGGAGGTGATAGAGGGAACTGGCACAGAGACAGAGATCTGTGAGGGAGAAAGCAAGGTGGACACCTGGAGGCCATGCCAAGGAGAGGGGAAAAGCAGGTGCAAATGTCCTGAGGCAAGTATGATCTTGGCAAATTTGAGAACCAGGGGATAAGAGGAAAGCAGTCCACATTTAGCTGGGATCATCAAGGATGGACACAAGGGCCCCAGGCCAAGGCAGCAGGAAAGGACAGGGTGGGAACAACCCAGGACAAGCCTGGGCAGCGATCCTGTCTGCCTAGAGGAACCAGACCAAGGGACGTGCATGTGGAGTAGGCACTGGGAAGCCACTGAGGACTTGAGCAAGAAACACCAGACCTGGCCTAGGCCCCATCTGCTGAGAGGCAACCCTGCAGCCCAACTTAAAAACCCCAGAGCCAGCCAAGAAATCCTAATTCACAGAGCAATGGCACCCCACCAATATGTAGGGCTCCCAAACAGACTGGGGAACCGTAAGCCCCATGGAGACAGCCTGGCTTTGTGACCTTGAGGTTACTGTCCTCCCTGGGCTCCCTCATGTGTCCGAGAGAGGACAGGGAGAGAATGAACTGACTTCAGGAAAGGCGTGGGAAGACAGCCCACGCCAGCTGACTCAGCCTATGCCAGCAGGCTCCTCAGAGACACAAACTGGACCCAACCCAGGTGGTGGGCGGGGGACACAGAGAGGGGGATGGAGCCACAGAATCCTCCCTGTGGGCACATGGTCCAACCACCAACAGGCACCTGGGCTGCCTTTTGGTGAGCAATCATCAGATGGGACTTACATTAGGGACTGAGCTGCATGACAGTCCATGCCTACACCTGCCCATTCATCACGGCCACCTGGCAAGGTCAGAAGTATTGGCACCTGGGCTCTCCCTCTCTCCATTTCTCTAAGGCCGAGTTGCAAGGCAGGCATGCTCGTTTCCGCCACTTGTTCCAGAAAGCCCTTAAGGTCAGCAGCTGATGTGTTCAGGGCCTCTGTGCCCACCTGCCCTCCCCTGACAACAAAGGTTTCTCCAAGAGTTCCAACTGTGGTGTCACCAGAGGCCCTCACCTGTTGAGTCACCAGGTCTAGCAAGCCGAGCCAGGATAGGGAGAAGCCGAGGCCTAGGGGGTCCCCCGTGTATCTCTCCCCCGAGACAAGCCAGTCACCCAATCCAAACAAAGACCAGTCCGATGCCAACCACCCCATCCAATGTGTCTTTCCTCTGAATTCCTCAGTTGTGTCTAGGAAACATCAAGGTGTTTTAGCGCTCCCTCTCAGTTTCCAGGGGTGCGACTGGTGTCTTTTACAATTATCTTTTATTTTTATCCAGCATTTCTTAGCTCGGTTGGCAAATTGAATTATTTATGCACCTCCATTTCACAATCCATCCCCACCAATTATTCCTGTGAAACTAATATTTTATATTTAAAAAGGCGGCAGGGAGGGAGACAACTACTCAGAGGATGATCATGCAAACAAGTTAACGAGCCACACTCGGCCTTGGGTGTCCGAGGAAGCACATACCGGGGAAGAGAGTAAGAAGTTGACCACCACAAGCTTCACTCTCCTGACAGGCCTACCCCACCTCTCTCTCTCTCTCTCTCTCTCTCTCTCACACACACACACACACACACACACACACACACACACACCCCATCTGGTTCAGCCTGCACATCTCCCAGGCACAGAAGCCCAGTACTGGCTGGAGGTGGAAAGGCAGGCAGTGGGGGTAGGGACACCACAGTGCCCCCTAACAAACGACAAGAGGTCTGGAGAGAGAGCCGCCCACAGAAGACCCTGGCAGTGCCCCATCACTACTGCCATCACCAGACGCAAGCCCCGCTCTGGACACCACTCCAAGGGTCTCCTGGCCAGTGCTGGGGGCACCCCCTGGAGAGGCTGCCAGCTCAGGGAGCTGACCTCCAGCAAGCTCCAACTGGTCCACTAACTCCCTGGACACTGCCCAGAGTCCCAGCAGCTCCCAAGCCAATGTGGTCCTTCATCCAGGAGACCCACTCCAGCCCAGGCTGTAGACGCAAGCAGTGGAGATCGCCACCCTGGAGTGAGGACACAGGGCAGGACATCCTGGCAGCTCTGGACTAAGAAACAGGACCGTGTGCCTTGCATGGTGGCGGCTGCCCACAGGAGGAGAAGCCCCCACTATCACCTCAGCAGGAGGAGGTCTAACCCGGAGGCCGGGTACCCACGGAGCACCTCATATGTGTACTTCAGGAAAAGTTGTCCCGCTTCTTCTCCGGAAGCTTGAGGGTCATCATTTCTAAAACCACTGTTGTTTCTTAAACCGACATTGGGTGGGGGGCGGAGTCCCAGAAAAGAGGGCAGAGGCTGAAGAGGCCAGGGACCACCCCACCCACAGGAAGAAGTGCTGGGATGGGATTCGTGATTGGGGGTACTTCACCGTCTGCATGGCCATTTGTGAGTTTGTTTTAACCGCAGATTTGAGTCCGGTCCCTGTCAGGCAGTGAACGAACTGATCTGAAAGAATTAAGTCCTCCTCCTGCAAGTAAATACGAAGTTAAGACCAGCAGGCTCAATCTCAGCCTCCGAGCACCGGGAGGCTCAGATAGGGCGGGCCCCTCGCGGGCGCCCTCCGGACCTTTCCTCGGCGCCCGACCCCGGGCAAGTTCGCCCCCAGCCTCGGCACACCAAGGCCCGCCGCCCGACCCGACCCGCGCCGCGCAAAGCCCGGCTTGGGGGCCGGGGGCTCGATGTCCGCCCGGATCGTCGGTGGCCCGATGCCCCAACAGCAACCTGGCCAGGCTGTGCCCTCCGTGAGGCAGGGGCCGACGCGAGTGGCGGGTTGCGCCGCACCCCCAGCCCCGTTGCCGGTGGCCCAGGGGAACCAAGGGGTGGAATTTTTAATTGAGGAGTTTTTCCCTCTGGGCCTCATTATAAAGGGAAATGGGGGGGGGGGGGGCGCGAAGATCGGGGCTGGCCTTCCCGGGAGGCAGGGAACCCATAAGCGACCCCAAACTCAGGACTTGCTCTGCACGGGGACTTGGTGCCAGCGCCAAGCGGGGCCGCGGTACGCAGCACCGGCCCGGCCAGCCCGGCGGGACCGGAACGGGCAGCCACCGCCGGCCAGCGCCCCTTGTCCGCGCAGGGTCGCCCCTCGCCGCGGCGCCCCCCGCCGGGCATGCGCTAGCCTCCGGCTCGGCCTCGCCGCGCCCGCCCGCACCCCCAGACTCCAGCGGCGCCCGGCGGCGCCGCAGTGCCGCCGGGTCCGGGGGGCAGCGCTCGGGCCGCGGCATCCGCGCCCCGCCCCGCGTCCCGGGTCCCCCCACCCCCGCGCCGCGCCGTCCCGCGAGCCCCCAGGCTGCGGCCGCGGCCCCCAGCTTACCGGGCCGGGCGCCGGGCTGCGCGGGTCCACGGCAGCCCCCGCCCCGCCGCCTCCGGCTCCGTCCGCGAGGCCGAGCGCCCGGCCGCCTCCGCAGCTCTTTGTGAGCCCGCGCCGAGCCGCACACCGAGACTGCTATGAGCCCGGGAAGCTGAATAGCGGCGGGCGCGCCCCGGACGCGGCGTACGGCACGCAGGGCCGCCTCTGCCGGGCGCACGCGGCGCGGCCGCCCGGCGCTCCCCGCACCGGCCTGCGGCGGCCGCCCGGCGCCCGCACCACCGCCCCGCCCGGCCTCGCCCGCCGCCCCCCACCCACAGCGCCGGCAAGCCGCGCGGGTCGGAAAACGCCCGCGGGCGAGACCGTGCGGCGGGAAGAAAGGGAGGACAAAGATGCGTTGATGACCAGCCCCCTCCCCGAGCCCGGCGCCGGGACAGTCGGCGGGGCGGGCGGGCGCACCTGGGGCCCCGGGCTCTTCGGGGCTGAGCTCGAGGACCGGGACCGGAGCCCGGGCTCTGGAAGCCGCGGCGCCCCGACACCCCCCCCCACGGGACCCTGGGGAGCACACAGATTCCCGGGAGCGCCCCGGACCTGCCGGATCGGGAGCCGTAGTGGTCTAGTCCTCTGGCAGGTCGAACAGGTGACGGCGAGCTCCACCGCGCCCGCACTCTGCCCCCGGCGCCGCGCTGCGCCCTGGCGGGCTCGGGAGCTCGTGCCGCGTGGTGGGGCCGAGGCGACCGCGCCCTGCTCGGCCCCGCGCGGCCGCGTGCGGAGGCCCCAGGCGAGAAACCCTCGGGGATCACAGCCTCTAGGGAAAGCCCCATCTGGGAGGGGAGGCTCCCCCACCGCAGACCCCCCAGTCGTGGGCTGCATTCCAGGTCTCCAGTCTCTTGTAACCACCCATCACCCTTGTTTCTAATGCCCAGTGCGACCTGAGCCCTCCACTGCTGACCTCCCCTACCTGGGGCCTCGCCCGAGCTTCCTCTCTCCTAGCTGTCCTGAATGCAAAGGGCCCTAACCTCGTCCATTTCCAGATACACACACACATCCCAAACAGCGTCGGTGATGTTCCCCCCCCCCCCCCCCGCCCAGAATGTGAATAATCCCCCCTGAAGTCCATGAAGGTTGTGCTGGAGATGCTAGTGTCGCCTTTGACCCCTCTGGCCTTTTCATTCAGTCCTGGGGCAGATGTAAGCTGTGGGCTATACCTGGATGCCTTGTGCACAGGGTGCCTTGTATGCTCAGGGCAGAGGCTCAGGTACCTCCTCCCCCATATCCTGCTTATTTGCCTTCTGTTTTCTTTTCTCCTTTGGCTTGATTAGGGTGAAAACGGGGAGGGCCGCAAAAGGAAGAGGAGGCCTGGGTGGGGGGAGGGGCTCCTGCAGCTCTGAGGGGCAGACCTGAGACCCTGAGGAGAAAGAGCTGGGTAAAGCTAAATCCTGAGCCTGACTGGCACTAACAGCAGACTTGGTGTGGACTTCCTGTAGCCTTGGGCAACCTTCCACTCCCCAAACCTCTCTCCCAGCCCAATAAACACTCACAATGACCCAGAGGGCCAGAGCCTCCCCTTAGAGGAGAAGCTGGTCCTGGCAGGGCAGCTATGTAGCCCAAGTGCCAAACAAAAGCAAAAACGGCAGAGCCCAAAAGCAGGCCAGGGGCAGATTCCTGACCTACCGCCCCTTGCCGCTTGAGGTGGGCTTGTCTCCACTGTTTGTGTTCCACCTACTTAAATATGCTGTTCATCTAGCCAACAAAAAGTTCAGCTTCATCTAGCCTTCTAGGGGCCCAGCTTCCCACCCCACCCCCCACCCTGAATGTCAATCACTGGATAGCAACAATTGGGAGGAAATGATTCCATAGCCTTAAATGTCAAGTATGGAATACAAATGCTTTCATCTTCTTGCCTTTCTCCCATGTGGTCAAATCCTGTAGGAAACCAGACACCTATGCCTAGAGATGATCTGCACAGCCTTGTGCATCTGTGGATAGGGGTGGGTGGCTAATTCTGACCTGTTCCCTTCAACAACTCTCCTGAAACTCTTCCCATGGGCAGCCTCTGGGCTAACCCTGGTGTTGGACCCCATCCCTTCACGCAGGAGCAGTAGTGGCTGATGTCCACATTCCACAGGGTCAAAGGCACAGGCCTGCCTCCACCTAACTCAGGACTCCTAAATCTGGTGAGCCGTAGCCAACCATCACTATTGAGAGAATTTTGAAAGAATTTTGGAGCAGAAAAGGCCTCTGTGTCTTCCACAAAACTAAAAAGCCATAACATAAAAGATGCTAAATTTGACTTCAGAAAACTTCCTACATAGCAATCATCACCATAAGCAAAGTCAACACAAATAAGGAACAAAATACTGTATTTGCAACTCAGATCACTAACAGTTCATTTCCCTAATATATACATAGCATCAAAAATAGATAAGAAAAAAGAACAATTCAATAGAAAAGAAACAGACAAAGATATGGAGTAAACAGTTCACAGGAAAAGAAATACAAATGACTTTTAAACATCTGAAAAGGTATCCTTCTTATTCATAATTAGAAATGTGAGTTTAAAAATACACCTAGGGGCACCTGGGTGGCTCAGTGGGTTGAGCATCAGAGTTGGCTCAGGTCATGACCTCAAGGCTTGTGAGTTCAAGCCCTGCGTCAGGCTCTGTGCTAACAGCTCAGAGCCTGGAGTCTGCTTCAGATTCTGTGTCCCCCCCCCCCCCCAAAAATAAACATTAAACACACACACACACACACACACACACACACATACACCTAAACACCATAATTTTTACCTATCAGAGACCCAGGAGTGCATCAACACAATATATCCTGAGGGCGAGGGGAAATTTTGGAAGCCTGCACTGCTCCTGGGAGTAAAAATTGGTACAACTTCAATAGAGGAAAATTAGATCACTTCTATTGAAATTACAAGTGCACAAGCCCTTTGACCTAAAAAATTTGGTTCCTAGGAATTTTTATACACATATACTACACACATGGAAGATAGCCATGAGCAGAGTTGTGTTGTTTGTGTGGTAAATGCCTGCAAATAGCCTTGATACCCATGAATGGGGGACTCTTCAAAACGTGAGGGCACATCTACTCAAATTATATGCAACCATAAAAGGAGGGAACAAGGAAATATGATGAATTAACATGGAACATTCAAGATATATTGTTTGAGAAAAAAAGAACAAAGAGAAGAAAGTGTATGTGACATGCCCGTGTGTGTAAAACAGACAAGAAAAAAGAGCATATGCATGTGTGTAAGCAATCATAAAGCCTCTGTTGAAGGATCATAAGAAACTAATAAATGTTGGTCATCTATGGAAAGGAAACTGGTGGCTAGAGCAGAAATGACAGAATGACCTTTTACTGATTATATTTTTTGAAGTATATAATATTATTTATCTTAAAACAAAAATTTAAATTATCTCTCATAACCATGATTCTTAACCCTTTGTTTTTTTAATGCTTTATTTTCTAAAGAGAGGGGGAGAGACAGAGCATGAGCTGGGGAAGGCAGAGAGAGAGGAAGACACAGAATCCAAAGCAGCCTCCAGGTTCTGAGCTGTCAGCACAGAGCCCCTTGCAGGGCTGGAGATCATGACCTGAGCTGAAGTCTGACACTCAACCAGCTAAGCCACCCAGGTGCCCTGATTCTTAACCCTTTAAAGGGTAACAGATTTTTGAAATCTCTGGTCCTTTCCCAAAGGGGGAAAAAAAAAAAAAAAAAAAAAAGACACTCTGATCCAGAAACTAAAGTACATACACTGCCATGACTCCAAGATTGGACCACAGGGCCATGCCACCTACCGCCACTTGGTGGCACCATTCATGAATTGCAAGCTTGGTGCCAATACCATTCAGACCAGAGGATCTCCTCGCCAGGACAGATTTCCTACAGGGCATTTATAAAGTGGAGCCAAAAACTTGTCAATTCCTCAGCACTCACCATAACTTAGTTGTAAAAAACAACACACGCCTTCCTTATATAGGGCAGAAGATTAATGCTCTGCCTTGTTGGCTGGGGAGGACCTTCCCTTATAAAACTCCTGCATGACAGAATATTAATTTTTCTTCCTAAGCTGAGTGTATAAATGGGTTTGACTGATAAAGACATGTCCTCTGTCTGTGGGGAGGGTAGACTGATAAAGACATGTCCTCTGTCTTTGGGGAGGGTAGAACAATTCATCTCCCATAAAGCTACCACTAGGCCATGTTGTGTCTCCCCTCTCTTGTAATTCTGCACACTTGAGCTTTTCTTCCTTACCCCTTCAACTCTTCATCCTTGTGTGGTCAAAATACCTTGCACTGGCAGCCAAGGGTCCTCAGTTCTGACACCACCTAAGGCACCAGCCAGGACAAGGCCTCAGGTAGATCACCTGGAGCCTCAGTGGTATAGTTTCCTCCTCTGTTCAGGTGAGGAAGTTGGCCCCCCAAATCCCCAAGGTTCCTGATGTATCAGAAGAAATGTCATCTAAACTACCCCTGGAGAATCTCTTCATTCTTTTTTTTTCAGGATTTAAGTCAGTGGGAAAATTCACCAACCACAACACACTCTGGTTCTTCCAAGACCCAGTGCTTTACTTTAGAAAACACAGAGATAGAGTTGCCTGGGTGGCTCAGTCAGTTAAGCGTCGGCTTCAGCTCAGGTCAAGATCTCACCATTGGTGAGCTCAAGCCCCTCATCAGACTCTGTGCTGACAGCTCGGAGCCTGGAGCCTATTTCAGATTCTGTGTCTGCCCCTCCCCCACTTGCACTCTGTCTCTTTCTCTCTCAAAAATAAATAAACATTAAACAAAAATTTAGAAGACACAGAGACACATAGCATGAAAATGCCTTGACAACCGTGGAAACAAAATATCTTCCTAAAAAGGAAATACCATTGATTTTCTTTTTTTTTTACCAATTTCAGAACACAGATTCTGCACCAAATTCCAGACTTTTATAGCAATAAATGAATTATTATAAACAATGAAACCTCTGCCTCCTGACCATCCAGATCCTGGCCTTGGGAGCTACAGAGAAAAGGATCCGGGAACGTTGGAGCACAGTGCTTACCCTTGCATTGGACCTTTGAAGAGGGACCCATCGTGTGGGTGCTGGCATGAGTCTGGGAAAAGCAGAGGTCTGTTGTTTCTATGAGAGAAGATGCCCATTGCGTTTTGATAACAGCACAGGGCAAGAAATCACCACAGTGCAGACCTTCTTTATCGCATAGACTCTCTAGTGTAGATAATGGAGGGGAGATAGTAGAGACCGTGAGGTATGAATGTGGGTAGTATGTTGGTGCAGATGGGAGGTAGATCGTGCAGCAGAGAGAGCAGAGTGGACCAAGTGTGATACAGTGTGGACAGTCACTTGAGCATGCCTACTTACAAGGAATGGGACATGTCACCACCAACAATCTCAGTGGGGTACAGAGGATGGGCCAGATCATGACAGGCACGAGGCTTCTCTGAAACCCTTTATTACGTGATCTTGATCAAGGGGGAAGGGCATTGGAGGTAGGTCAGTCTTCCCAAGGAGGTGGGGCCTCTTGGTTGGAAAGGACTGTGACTCCAACTGCTGTTCTCTGAGATGCAACAGGAAGGAAGTCTCAGGGGGACAGGATGACCCAGATTGAAACCTGGAGGGGCATCTGCGACAGGACTCCAGGACCCATCCTGACAGTTCTAGAGAGGTCTGCTTTGGGTGTGTCCAGAGGGCATGTGTTTGGGGATCAGTGGCCAGGCATGGCCATAGACTGGGGACAGAGCCCACTGCGCAACTTCATCAGAGGGGGGACCAAGCAGGGCCAAGAGTACTGGCAGGACCCATCTTGAGGGCTCTTGTTGGTATCGAGAAGCGTCTGCCTTCAAGGTCTGACTGCACCTGTTCTGGATCTGCTGAGCATTTGGAAGGGATCTGCACCCCTTCAGCAAGAACAGTTTCAAACAAGATGCTGATCACAGACTGAGCATTAACAATTAACAAGAAAAGGTAAAGGAGCATAAGCCTCGATTTGTAACTGGTATTTGTGAGGCGGGTGGTATGATAGGGTAACACATCCTTGGCTCTGGGCTATGGGGTTCATCTTTTTGCTTTTCCCTAAGCACCAAGACCATCAGATAGTTTGTGTAGCAATGAGTTGCCCTTCTTCTGGTAATGGCCACACAGATGTTCCTCTGAGGAACTGCACTTCCCTTATCCTCAGTCCCTGTAGCTTAGGAGAAGGGGCCCCTCTGGCCCACTCACCCCTCCCATGGAATGGGTACCTGGAACGGGCACATGAGTTGGGTCAACCCAAATCTGTATGTTCTTTCCCCCTGACTTTGGGGCTTTGCTCAGGGGTAGGTATGCGACCCAAGTAAGTCCCTTAAGATTTAGTCCTGGGGCACCTGGGTGGCTCAGTCAGTTAAGAGTCCAACTCTTGTTTTGGCTCAGGTCATGATCTCTAGGTTTCGTGAGTTTCGGCCCCACATCAGGCTATGTGCAGTGTGGAGCCTGCTTGGGATTCTCCCTCTCTCTTTCTCTCTCTCTCTCTTTCCCTCTCTCTCTACCCCTTCCCCCACTCATGCTGTCTCTGTCTCTTTCAAAGTAAATAAATAAACTTAAAAAATTTTTTTTAAATAAAAAACAGAAAGATTTAGTCCGAGGACTTTTGCTGAAAGTACTGTGAAAGAGACACACTTTCCACTGAGATTGTACACAGTAAGGATAATGCAAGCCTAGAGCTGTCAGGGCCCCCACGTGAATGGGGCCTGCTACAGACTAAAGCTAAGACAGAGGAAAGCAGGGCTGAAGGGAGGAGTAGGCCATGATGACCTCATTTGAAGCTCAGGATCCAGCCATGCCTGATCTCCCTGTTGCTAGACTTTTCAGTTATGTAAGTCAGTTTAAGCTGAGTTCCTGTCTCCTGTGACTTTAATCGTCTTGTCTGATACAATGAGAATCATGAGGGTTATTCATGGTAGCTTCCACCAAGTACTAGGAAGAAAGAGAACCAAGAGATTCCAGAAAAAGCAGCAGCATTTACTGTCACAGGGCCTATTTCAGTTCCAAAAACAGTCTCACTTGAGCACCCGGAGAACCTTGGAACCATGTCTTAAAAGGAACTTTGAAAACTGGGTACATAAAGCTTGCAGAAAGAGAGCTTCGGGGAGGTCTTCAGAGAACCACTTCTGTAGCTGGACCAGTTATCGTACGGGGAAGCACAGACCCATGCTGGATCACAATGGGGTCCACGGTGGGGGTGTTGCTGTACAGAGCAGCTTTGCAGTCACTGGTGCTGGGCTCTGCAGGGACCTTCAACATTTGCATGGGCTCACGTGGTGCTCAGATGAGGGCTCCAAGCACAGCTGTACAATGTGGCTTTTCCAGGGGCAGGACCCCCAGCTGAATGACTTCACTCCAGGTTCAGAGTCCACCTTGTCTCCAAACCTGCTGTCCTTGGTTTACACAAGATGAACCACATTTCCCAGTCACACATCAGAACTTGGAGCCTAACCCTGGCAGTATCTGGAGACATTCTGAGTTGTCACAGATGGGGCCAAAGTTACTGGCATCCAGTGGCTAGAGGCCAGGAGTGCAGCTAAACAGCCACAATGCTCAGGACAGCTCCTCACACAAAAAGCAATTTGGTCCAAGCCCAGATGTCAGTAGTGCTGAGACTGAGAAACCCTGCCATATTATCTTCTAATGTGCCCATTTATCTACATGAAGAAAATCTTATGAATACCTAAAAGTTAATCACATGCAGGGAATGACTTAAAATAACAAAAAGCCATTACTATATTTCCATGACATGGGAAGATGCGGAACCAGACAGTGGCAGGGCTGTGGCCCCAGACTTAAGTCCTTGTCTGAAAGAAGCCTGACCCACGGTTAGGGCAGGGTCCTCTTCATAGCCTGTTGAGTCGTCGTGACTGGCCGCTCCAGACCTGAACAGTGGCCCTTGTGAAGAGCTGCCCCCATGCCCAGACAGAGGGCTAGAGCCCACCATCCCACATCTAGGTACAAATGAATGCATGGGGCGCCTCGATGGCTCAGTCAATTGAGCGTCTGACTCTTGGCATCAGCTCAGGTCATGATCTCACAGTTTATGGGTTTGAGCTTCACATCGGGCTTTGCGCTGACAGCACAGAGCCTGCTTGGGATTCTCTCGTTCTCTCCCTCTCTCTCTCTCTGCTCCTCCCTCACCTCTCAAAATAAATAAACATTTTTTTTAAAAAATGTAGGCCCAGCACCAGAGGAAGGGACTGGTTCCTGGCATGTTCATTGGCTCCTCTTCCACAAGCATGATTGAGCTCCTGCTCTGCTGGTGGAGGTCCCAGGGCCTTGGTCTGGCAAGGCCTGATGACAACCTTGACCCCTACATTAGGGGCAAGGTAACAGATAGATGGTTCCCTGGTGAGGAGAAGGGCTGTGGGGAGGGCTTCCTGGAAGGAGTGCATCAAGCCCACAAGGGGCTGCCTTGTACCTTGGTTCCCTCACTGCCACAGCCCTCTAATTCCCCATTTCCCCATAGGTACCCTGCCCCAATCACTGGGCTGGATCCCCTTTGTTTCTTTGGGTCAGTCTTAGAACCCTTTACACGGAATGCAGTGACCCCAAGAAGCCTCCTCATAACTTCCAGAAAGGACTTTGAGATATTGTTCCTTTGCAGCAGGGTTCCTTTCTCTCTGGAGTGGGCTCTTTGATGCTTTCTCAGAGAAGCTCTTGTTAAAGACACCCCAGGCAGAAAGCCCAGCCTTCCTGGCAGTGCAGGGCTCCAGGGGACTGGCAGCTTCCCCCACACCCCTGCCTGACAACTGTTCCATTTTCTCAGCTGCCTTCTCTCCCCACAGGGGCCTTGGCAATGTGGGTGCCCCCCTTGAGGGCCCTTCTTACAGGGCCCCTTCGCTCTCCAGAAGAGTCTGCTTTCGCCATTTCTTTGTATGATCGCTGATACTGGAGGCTGTACATGCTACTGATGCAATGAAGCCGCTCAGATCAGCTTTTGCACTTGAATTGTTGCCATCTCTATCTAATGGATAATCATGGGGCTCTATCCTATTTGGGAGTATTTCGTGGGTTTAGGAGGCCACGTCTTGGCCAGTAAGGCAGATAAAGATACATGCCCACAGCTATCCAGCTCAAGAGAGCCCAGAGCGTGCCACATTGCATCAACTTTAGCATTTCATATTTTAGCATCTGTGATGGGCTGAGTTGTGATCCCCAACAATGTTAAGGTCTTAACCTTTAGTACCTATTGATGAAGTTTTGGAGTGATGGTGGGGTTCATGGGGTCTGGAGCCGATGGCCAAGAAAGAATTCTTGAAGATGTCTTTGGAGCAAAAAGGTGATTTTACTAAAGCATGGGATGGGACCTGTGGACAGGAAGAGCTGCACTGGGGTGGTGAAGAGTGGCTCCTTCTTTACTATGAAGTTGGGGAAGTACAGTCAAAAGAGAGACCACCAGAAGGACTTTGATATGCTAAAGAGGAGTCCTAACACACCTAAGGCCTTGCTATTGTCAAGCTAAGGCTGTTTGCCTCTATTAAAGCATTAGGACGGTAGGGGGTTCCTGGAGAAATGTTATAGTCTGTATTTACCTCAAGTATGTGTCAATGGGCTGCAGGTTGTAAGGAAATTTAATTTTACCTGCAATTTCCTTCTTGCCTTTGTTCCTCACATCACTATGGAGGGGTGATATTAGGGGCTCCAGGAAACTGAGGCTTTAGGTTTTTGGAGATTAGGCTATTTGATAAGATTGCCTTTTTCTTGTAATTTACCAAGACATTTGCAAACTGATGGAGATTCATGTCCTGTATGACTGTGATCTCTATTAGTTAACCATTTGTTTTCTTTCCTTTCCTTTGTCCTTGGGCAGCCAGGAGTGCCTGGGGAATATCACACATATCCCACTTGGTGGGGGGGGAGGGTGGCTAGCTTGCACTTTGTCCTCAGCATGCCCCATACTCCCTCATCACCCGTGAATGTGACTTATCTGGAAATAAGGTCTTGGCAGATGACCAAGTTAAGATGAGATCATCAGGGTGGACCCTAATCCAATATGACTGATGTCCATATAGAAAGAGCGTATTTGGGGGTGCCTGGCTGGCTCAGCCAGCAAAGCATGTGACTCTTGATCTCCGGGTTGCGAGTTCGAGCCCCACATTGGTGTAGAGATTACTTAATAAAATCTTGGGGCGTCTGGGTGGCTCAGTTGGCTAAGTGTCTGACTTCAGCTCAGGTCATGATGTCACAGTTCAGGCCCCTCATTGGGCTCTGCACTGAAAGTACAGAGCCTGCTTGGGATTCTCTTTCTCTCTCTCTCTCTCTCTCTCTCTCTGCCCCTCCTCTGCCCATGCTCTCTCTCTTTCTCTCTCAAATAAATAAACTTTAAATAAATAAAATCTTTAAGAAAGGGGGGGAGGTATTTGGGGGTGCCTGGCTGGCTCAGCCCACAGAGCATGTGACTCCTGATTTCAGGGTTGTGAGTTTCAGCCCCACATTGGGTGTAGAAATTACTTTAAAAAATAAAATCTTTACCAAAAAAAGAACGGGGATATTTGGACAGAGACAGACATGCACAGAGGGAAGATAATGTGAAGACACAGAGAGAAGACCATCTATAAACCAAGGAATGCCTGAGGCCACCAGTAGCAAGAACAGGGGCCTGGAAAAGATTCTCCCTCATGGCCCTCAAAGGGAACCAGCCCTACCAACACCTTCATTTCAGACTTCTAGCCTGGAGATAATACATTTCGGGTATGTAAGCCACCCAGGTCGTGGTACTTTGTTATAGTAGCCCCAGGGAACTAATACATCTTTGAAATTAGGATGCTTCAGCGACACATTGCAACTGACACCAACTGTGCCCACCTGATCCCATGAGCACCCTTCCGCCAGCTTTGATGGGCTTTCCGTCTAGGCTGGTCCCTCCTCTGCTGTCCTTGGAGAACCACCTTCACACCACTGGAGGGCTGGAACTTTCTGGGAGTAAACATCCCCCAGGACAGCAAGTGGTACAGAAGTTGGAAGTTCTCTTACCATGGAGTGGGACAAACCCAGAGGGGTATATTGACCCTTCCCAGCCCCACATGGGATGGACCTGATCTGGGAATTCACCTGAAAATTCACCCTTCCTCAGCTTCTTCCAGGGCCTTGTCCTGCTTCTCCCAACCCCCTTGCCGGGCTCTCCTGGGAGCGGTTTCCTAGAAGCCACCTCCACAGGCACATCCATCTCAGGCCCCCAGACCTAAGAACAAGGGTGCAGAGTAGCCCTAGGGTGCCGCCCCTGGGGCTGGGACTCTGGAGACAGATGCCTTACCAGGCAGAGGTGAGTGGAATGCCAAGAAGCCCACAGGTTCCCCTTCTAGAGCACTGCAGTTCTAAGACTCTCACCTGTGCTGAATAAGACTAGAAACCAAGAGGAAGGGGATGCACTGATTGTGTGGTTCCTGGTGACCCAAGTAAGTGGGAAATGACAAGAAACCATCGGCTCAGGTTGATCAATTACCATTTCAAGGCACATGGCAGCATTTGAGCAAACCCTCCTCTCCTGCATCAGAGAAGAATTGGTCAGGTCACCTTAGGGGAGATGGCTGCATTCAGGGCCTCAGCAATTCTCCTGGAGCAGAGGCAAGGCCCTATTAGCAAAGGAGTGAAGCCCCACTCAAGGAGGTCCCTGAAAGACAGTGCTGAGGGGGAATCCTCCCATAGTCAGACTTCAAGCAGTGTACCTGGTCAGCCACTCTGAATGGTGAGAGAAATGACCCATATTTACATAAATTGAACATACTTATGAGTAGTAGTAAATGTCTTGGCTGGTTGGTCGGTACCTAAGGAGCAAGACTGGAAGCTCTGTGTCATGGTGACCACATGTGGATGGACCTATGGGAGTAAGCACCCCGTGGAGGGATCTTGGCATTGCACATTAATGCCCACCTGACAACACCCAGTGCAAAGGAAGTATGACATAACCAGGTAAACAAAGGGACTCATCTGAGAGAAGTCCACCAATGTCTGTCCTCAGCCAGCCCAGGGTTTGTACGAGGGGCCTGTGAAAAGTAACCATGGTGGCAGAGAAGGCTATGCATGTCCCAACAGCATGGACTTCCTCTCAGTGAGACTGATCTCTAGCTACAGCCACTGCTGAATGTCCCCCCTGTCAGCAACAGAGACCATGCTGACCCCCCCCAGATATGCCACCACCTCTAACAGAGACCAAACAGCCACTTGGTGGCCAATGAATTACCCCTTCTGTTCTGCAAATTCCAACAATTCATCCTGATTGGGAATGTTGCATATTCCAGGGACGGATTAGCATTTCCTGTCAGAACCACTATTTGAGTACTTATATTGTCTGATACGAGGTCCTGCACATTACCTTGGACCAAGAGACTTACTTTATGGAAAAGGAGGCATAGGTAGCAATGAGCACATGGTCCTAAGATCCAGGTTCCTACAAGATTCTACACCAGCCAGAAGGTTTTGGCCTAGTGGGGCATGGGAACAGCCTCCTAAAGTTTAGCCTCCTAAAGTTGCAGCTAAGTTGCCAACATAGAGATACATCCTGCAAGGTTGGGCACTGCTCCTCAGGCTGGCACATGCCTTCAACTAGAGGTTTACGATGACTGGATGCACAAGCCGAGGAACAAGCAGGGGTCCCCTGTGGGAATCATCCTGCTCATTATCGTTCCAAGCAACCCACACAGGGAACCGGTGCTTCCCACCACCACAATTGTAAGTTCTGTGGGTCCACTGAGGGTCTAGGTGTCCTCGTTGCCAGAGGGGGAGGGATCTTCCACTGGAGATCCAGTAGGAGTCACACTGGACTTACATGTACAGTTACTACCTGGTAATTCAGGGTTCCCTGTGCCAGGAGACAAGTGGGTAAAGAAAAGAGCTGCCATCCTGTAAGGGGATAGCCCTATTCATCATGTAGAGAGAGGAACAGGAGAACTGTCCTCGAATCGGGGCTCCGTTGTGGCATCTCTGGATGCTCTCAAGTCCAGTTTTAACCCTGACCAGACAGCACTGCAGCCATGACCTGGTAAGTGCATGGTAACCAGGGGCTCAGATCCCCAGAGATGGAAGTGATCCCGCTGGGCATACCACCCAGACAGTAGTGCTGGCCAAGCATGAGAGGAGTTTAGGACAGATGGTAGCAGTGTGTATTAGTTTCCTGGGGAGCTCATAGCAAACTATCATAGACACTTACATAAACAACAGAAATGCCTCACAGCCCTGGAGGCCAAAATCCCAAAATCAAGGTGTCAGTAGGGCCGTGAAGGAGAATCCGTGCCAGGCCTCTCCCTCCTTGGCTCGTACGTAGCCATCTTCTCCCTGTGTCCTCACATTGTCTTCCACATGTTCACATCTGTCTCTCTGTCCAAGTTGCCCCTTTTTTACAAGGACACCACCCCTGGTGGAATAGGGCCACCCTAACAGCCTCATTTTAACTCAATCACCTCTGTAAAGAACTTCTCTCCAAACAGCCACATTCAGAGATATTGAGGGCTATGATATAATATATGAATTTGAAGTGGGGGATGAGGGGGAATTTGGTGGGGGACACAATACAGCCCATAACACAGAGGAAGATATTGAATATCATTTATGGCCTCAGGACCAACTGCAGCTGTGGGTCTGAAGCTCATCCCCTGACTCTCCCTGGCAAGATCTCCCTCAGATAATATGACCAAGCAGGATCCCCAAGAAACCAGGACAGGATTAGTAAATTTATTAGGAGAAGGAAGCAGCGCCAGAGAGGTATAAGGGCTGGGCTTAGCAGACACTGTGGGAGTTCCTGTCGGATCACTAGTATTCTTTTCATCATTGTGTGCTCCTGGCTACAGCTTGCAACACACTTCTGTCTAGAGACCTGACATTGGGTGACTGAAGTTGCTGTGGGTGGAGAGCTGGACATGTCTGTCATTTTGTAGACCCTCAGAGCAGCCTGAAGACAATGACTATTGTGTATAATGGTAGAAAAATGATAATTGCAACAGTAATCATTGGTAAGGATGGGTGTCTTCTCTGCTTAATCACTGGACATCTATGTATGTCACTGAACGTCTGAGCTAATTTGGCAAAATGAGCCATTTCTAGAGAAAGCGGCTCAAAGGCTCATACCCAGTGTGCTGTTTCTGGGTATGAGGCAGATTCCTATCCAGCAGTTGAAGCAAGGAGCCATCTACTTGGCTTCAGGGGAGGGTGCATGTATTAGTTGGTATTGCTGCCATAACAAATCACCACAAAAGTAGTGGCTTAAAACAACACGTTGATTTTTTTTTTAATCTTTATTTATTTTTGAGAGAGAGAGAGAGAGAGCAAGTAGGGGAGGAACAGAGAGAGAGGGAGACACAGAATCCAGAGCAGGCTCTAGGCTCTGAGCTGTCAGCACAGAGCCTGACACAGGGCTTGAACTCAAGAACTTCGAGTTCATGACCTGAGCTGAAGTCGGACGCTTAACCGACTGAGCCACCCAGGCGCCCCCACAGTTGTTAATTTTAACATATCTGTAGGTTAGAAGTCCTACAGTGATCTCACTAGGCTAACATTCAAGGTGTTCACAGGGCTGGTTCCTCCTGGAGGTTCCAGAGGAAAATCTATGCCTTGCTTCTTGCAGCTTCTAGAGACCACTCACACACCTTGACTCATCACATCCTTCCTCCATCTTCACAGCCAAGAAAATTGTATTTCTCTGGCCTTGCTTCTGTCTTTGCATGTCTCTCTCTGACCACAGGTGGGAGAGGTTCTCTGTCTTCAAGGACTGAAGTGATTAGATTCTGCCCACCCAGATAATCTCCCCATCTCAGGGTCCTTAACAACATCTGCAAACTCTCTTTTTCCTGGAGGGTAATTATTCACAGGTTTCAGAGATTAGGATGTGGGCATCTTTGGGGGGCTATTGTTCTGCCTACCACAGCGCACAGCTGCTTAGAAATGTCTGTTCAAAGGAAGCAGTGTGCATCATGATGAAGCAACCAGACAGTCAAGCCAAAATTCTGGGCTATGACCCCAGGTAAGTGGTCCTCCTCTACACAGCCTCCGTTTTCTCAGCTGTAGAATGGGGGGAATATCATTACCTGCCTTAGAGGTTTGTTGTAAGAGTTGAATTAGGTGGCACATATCTCTTAACCCAGAGCCGAGCATATAAAAAGAGTCAATTCAGGTTGGTCAATTATTTTAATCATCATTGCTGTAAAATGCACATGTCCATCTATGATGGCTTATTGCCTTCTTGACATTTTTTAAATCTCCACCTGAAACTTCAGGTCCATGGGGTTCCAGGTAGGGCTGGGATTCTTCAAATGCAAAATGGGATCGTCGTTTCTTCTTTAGAAAGTAGTTGTAAGAATTTATTTCATCATTAATCATATGTGTTAAAAATACTCCTGTGGGGCACCTGGGTGGCTCAATTGGTTAAGCGTCTGACTTTGGCTCAGGTCATGATCTTACAGTTCATGGGTTCAAGCCCTGCATTGGGCTCTGTGCCAACAGCTTGGAGCCTGGAGCCCTGCTTCAGATTCTCTCTCTCTCTCTCTCTCTCTCTCTCTCTCTGTGCGTCCCCTGCTCACTCTCTGTCTCTCTCTCTCAAAAATAAAATAAAACATTAAAAAAAATACTCCTATGCCACACACTGACCTGGAATGTGACCTGAGGCCTGGAATGTAGCAATAGCAAACTGGCTTGAGCCCTGTCACTGGCACACTGATAATAAAGGCCTGACTGGGAGCAGACAGCAGGGTGGCCTCCTTGGGCATGGATGCTCAGACTGAGAAAGATGGATCAGGAGGTTTGGCCATGCAGGATGTGCTGGCATTGATGCACTCATCCGAGATTTGGCAATAGTAGCTTCAAGTGACATAATAGTCAGCTGAGTTGGCTGAGTCCTCCAATACCTGTTTAAGCAATTCTATATGTTAAAATCTCTCTTTTAAAATAGCCAGAGTGGGTTTTGTTTCCAAGCCTAGACCCTGACAAACACAGTGGCAACACTTGTTATGTTCCCTAGAAACAGACCCTCTAAGACAGATTCTGGAATTGGTCTGGTCATGTCCCAAGGCTTGAGCACAGTGCTGAGCTCCTTGACAGTGGGAAACATGGTGCTGGTAATCCATGCCATGCTGGGCATTACAATTCGTCAAATTATTGCCCGTGGTTGCTTTGGGTGAAGTCCTTACTAAAGCCAGAGCCCTGGGGGACTAAGTAATTGCCACCCTTACATACAGTAATGGTGACTTCAAGGGCTATGGAACTGGCTGGGTTTTCTAACTATACCAGAGATCCTACAGAAAGAAAATGACAAATTTGTAGTTTAAACTTAGAGCTCAAATCACAGTCAGGAAACCAGAGAACTTCTGTCATCCTCTGTGTTATAGCCATAGGGTTAACTTTGCCTAACTTTGTGAATATTGCAGAATTACAATGTCGGTTGAATTCAAAGACTTGACAGATATCTAAGCGAGCATGGAAAGGAACATGGCCTTGAGGTTTGGAATGCAACATGTTAGGAGACTCAGATGAAGGTGAGAATCTTGAACCATGAGTCTGTCTGAATCTGAGTCTGTGTCCAACTAGTGGAAATGGCCTGCTCTACTGTGTCTAAGGATGCTAGCCTTCTCTGGCTTAAAGACTCTGGGCTTGGTCTCCTGTAGACCAGGTCTGATGGTGGGAAATGTCACTACTGTTCTCCTTTGTGTTGGTGGGACTGCACAACAGCAGAAACCAAGTGGCACGTGCTTAACGACCAAAGACAAGGGAGTATATTTGTTGTAATGAGCAGTAAGACAGAAGCCAGCAGAATGCTTCTACCCACATGACCTTTGGCAATAGCTAATGGACCCTTGAGAATGAAATTAATAGCAGCCACATTTTCAGACTGAAGCCAGTTCCCAGACCCAGAGTCCTTTGATTAAAGGAGAAACCTAGCATCCTGAGAAAAGACCCTGCAATTGCCACAAATATGGGCTGTAAATCTTCCTCCAATTCTTCCCTATTGGGACTTATGGTCATGTATAGGGTGGAAAATTGGAAATGGCCAAGACCTTTTGGAGATTTCTGGACATTGGCTCCAAAGTGACATTAATTCTTAGGTACTGCTATGAAAGTTTTTCAGAAATCAGAATGCCACATACTCTACCAGTCAAAGTGGGGGCTTGTGGGGGCTTGAGTAAATGGAGCTTGGGCCCAAATCTGACTCATAATGGGCCTAACAGCCTGCAGACCTACCATGTAGTTATTTTCCCACTTCCAGAATGTATCATTAGAAGAGACATTGCGGAGTCCCCAGTTCGGCTCCCCTGACCCATGGGATGAGGGCCATTGTAGGAAGAAATGGTAAGGAACTGCTCTTCCCTCCTGGGATAGCAAACCAGAAGCAGCACTGCATCCTGGGAAGCTGAAAATATCACAGTCATAATCAGAGACTGGAAGAGGTGGGGGGGGGGGCAGATGTCTCTCACAGCCCCATTTGATTTGCCTCTTTGGTCTGTGTAGATGGCATATGGATCTTGGAAAATGACAATGGATTGTCATAAAACCTAATCTGGCAATGACTCCAACCACTGCTGCTATTCTAGATGGGGTTTGGAAATATTCCAGATGTACATCTAGACTGGAGCAAAACAGAGTGCCTGGCACCTGGTATGCTTTAAGTTAACTGGCTGTTTCTTTTCCCCTCCCCTGCTCCCACTTCCCCAAATGAACAAACTGGTTAACATTTTAGGTTCCAACTGAGAATTTGCCTGAGCTGACATGATCCTACAATAATATTGTGGCCAATGAGACATCTTCATCCAGGCAAAGAACAGGAGGGTAAAACAGCGGGCTGCAAGGGGTATCTCCTTGCCTGCCCCTCCAGACTCACTCTGTACCCTTCCTGCCCTGCTCTGTGCCTAGGAAGCTGACCTCTGTAAACTGTGTCCATGGGGTCCCTGGCCCTCTAGCTTCCAGTTGGACTTACCTCTGATGGGAGATACTGGCAGGAAATTGGAGGGAGTAAAAAGGGTGATGTTTGTGGATTTCCCCCAGCTCTCTTCCTTCCAGAGCACCATGAACTAGCCATGTTCTTCTCGCAAAGACTACAGCTCCTACCTCACAGCCCTTTCCCACAACTGCATGTCTCACTAGATTGCCATAATTGCTCCCTCAACTTGCTCCTGGGGTACTAACGGCTCCCCAGTGTTGCCAGCCCCAGAGTACTAGATTGTTGATTTCTCTTAACCCTGCCCCACCTTTGAGACAGTTCTTTCCCTAAACTCTCCTCATTTATTTCTTATGAAGATAGCATCTATTTCCTACTAGGACCCTGACCAATTCAAGGAAAAGACTTAATTCATTCACCTAATATTTATTGAGTAGTTACCATGTAATTTAGGGGTAGGCCTTGGGGAAACCATTGAAACAAAACCAGACACACTCTCTGCCCTTCCAGAGCTTTCTGAGAGAGACAGGCATTAATCCAACAGACACAAAGGTGAAGGTAAATTAAACAGAGGAAAGGATGGGCACATGGTCCTACAAAAGCTCATAGTGGGAGAGGGTAGTGTTTTCCCCTTATATTTGAGTCAACATTTCAGGTAGTGAAAACAGCATGTGCGAAGGCCTCAGGACTGGCAGGAGCACAGCATGTTTGAGGAATTTAAGAAAGGTTTATGTATAGGAGACTGAAGGGGTTTGGGGGCGGGGGGGGGGGGGCGGCATGCAGATGGCAGGCCAGGCTTACTAGGCTTTATCAAAGTCTTTGTCTTAATCAAGAACAAGTAAAACCATCGGAACATGTGATATGTGGCCTTTTAGACAGGCTCAGTGATCCACACCTCCTGAGATTCATGCCCTTAAGATTCCTCTCCCTTTGAGTGTGGGCTTGACTCATTGGCTTGTTTCTAATGAACAGAATGCAGAAGTGATGGGAGATCACTTCTGGGACTAAATTATAAAAAGACTGGGGCTTCTATTTTGGATGCTTTCTCTTTTTCTGTCTCTCTTGGTTTACCAGCTGCCATGTTGTGAGGACACTCAGGCAGCTTATGGGTGACCCATGTGGTGTGGTCATTGTCAACATACACATACATGAGCCTGCAAGCAGGTTCCCCAGCTGCAGCTAAGCCTTCAGGTAACTGTAGCTCAACCATAGCTTCACAAGAGACAGCGACCAGGGTCACCCAGCTAAGCCATGCCCAGATTCCTGACTTACAGAAACCAGGGAATAATAAATGTTGGTTGTTTTATGCCAGCAAGTTTTGGGGTAATTTGTTACATAGCAAAAGATCATTGATACAGAGCATATTCCTTAAGGGGCTGGCATATTTCCATCATTTAGCAAATACTGGGGAGCTACCATGTGCCAGGCCTGTTTTAAGCACTGACATGATACATTTTATAAATTTCTATGCACTTTTTGGAGTGGGTAACAACATTGTTAACACGGTTTAAAATTCCAAAGTAATGATAGGGGAAAGAAGGAAAAATCTCTCCCTACAGGCACTCATCTCCTTTGCCATGGCTTACTTAATGTTATCCATTTCTGGATACTTCTAAAACTCTTCTAGAATACTGGTACTCTTCTAGAATACTAGTATCTTCTGGATACTTCTAGTGTACTCTTCTAGAAAGATTTTATGCACATACAAACAAATATACAGTTAACTCTTGTACAACATGGGTTTGAATTGAGTGTATCCACTTATTTTTTAAAAAATTTTTTAGGGGCGCCTGGGTGGCGCAGTCGGTTAAGCGTCCGACTTCAGCCAGGTCACGATCTCGTGGTCCGTGAGTTCGAGCCCCGCGTCGGGCTCTGGGCTGATGGCTCAGACCCTGGAGCCTATTTCCGATTCTGTGTCTCCCTCTCTCTCTGCCCCTCCCCCGTTCATGCTCTGTCTTTCTCTGTCCCAAAAATAAATAAACATTGAAAAAAAAATTTAAAAAAAATTTTTTTAATGTTTATTTATTTTTGAGACAATGCTAGAGACAGAGTGCAAGCAGTGGAGGGACAGACAGAGGGAGACACAGAATCTGAAGAGGGCTCCAGGCTCTGAGCTGTCAGCCCAGAGACCTACGCGGGACTCGAACTCACGAACTATGAGATCATGACCTGAGCTAAAGTCGGATGCTTAACCAACTGAGCCACCCAAGCGCCCCAAATGTATCCACTTATGTGTGGATTTTTCTAGTACAGTACTGTAAATGTATTTTCTCTTATGATTTTCTCAATAACATTTTCTTTTCTCTAGCTTACTCTATTGTCAGAATACAGTATATAATACACACAACATACAAAATATGTGTTAATCAACTATTTGCATTATTGGTGAGGCTTCTGGTCAACAGTAGACTACTAGCAATTAAGTTTTTGGGAAGTCAAAAATTAGACACAGGGGCATTTGGGTGGTTCAGTTGGTTAAACATCAGACTCTTGATTTGGGCTCAGGTTGCCATCTCATGATTCATGGGATTGAGCCCAGGCTCTGCACTGACAGTTTAGAGCCTTCTTGTGATTCTCTGTCGCTTTCTGTCCCTCCCCCACCTGCACACACAACACACACACTCTCTCTCTCTCTCTCTCTGTCTCAAGATAAATAAACTTAAAAAATTAAAAGGAACATTCTATGACTATACATGGGGAGTTGCCTCATTGTTTTTCATAGCCATATAGAATTCCATTATATGAATGTAACCCCTTAGCCTGTCCCCTATTGATAAACCCTTTGCTAGTTTCCAATCATTTGCTATTACAAACAGTGGTGCAACAAATAATCATCACCATACAACATTTTTCCCTATAGGATAAATTTGTAAAAATGTATCCAAAACTATGCAAAAGCATAACTTTGATAAATATTGCCAAAGTACCATGGCAGTGGTACAGGTGGATAGAAGCTTCCTAATGTACACGTCCATCAGCAACAGTAAGAGTTTCTGCTTCCCCACAATTGTGGACAGTGTTATCGAACATTTTCATCTTTGCCCATCTGATCAGTAGGAAATGGTATCTTAGTGAGGCCTGAAGTTATCCTTTCTGTATTATGTGTGAAGTTGACCTCTTTGACATGTTTAATAGCTGCTGCATGATTACGGATGTTTTGTAAATAATAGTAACAATAAATATCATTAATGATAATAATAGAATCAAACAAAAAACACTCTTGCTGCCAGAGTGTAGAAAGACTATGGGGACCAGAGCTGATGCAAGGAGCCCAGACAAAGGAGGAGGGACTGCAGCAGATGGACCCTGGGGTCTTTCAAAGACTAAATAAAGAGGACTTTGTGAGCGCTGTGTGTGTGTGCAGGCGCGCATGCGCACTTTGGGAGCCATTGGTTGGGGAGAGGCTGTGCCAGGATTTATTTTCAGTCTCTGGCTTGTGCAACTTGAACAAAGATGGTACCCTTCCCTGAGACAGGCAATGCTGAAGGAGGGACAGGTTTGTTGGGGAAGATCGAATATGTTTTCCACTGTTGCTATGAGAACCACTAACTTCTTGCCTTTACTGAATGCTGCGCATTACTCCAACACCTTAGTGGAGTTTTAAACAGCAACACGTATCTTGGATTTAAAATACCAAGCTAGTAAATCACATGTGCAAAGAGGTATGTCAGTCCATCTATAAAATGTTAATTCTTTCCCTGGTCTTCTGCAATGTGCTGGGGAATCGGGTGCGGGAGAAAGTGGGGGAGGCTGGGAGTCGCCTGGAGCCGTGTTCAGAGCAGGACGTGGCGGCTCAAATATAAACTCAAGCAAATGATGCAGGTGAACAGGCTTCCCTGAAATTGGTTTTCTCCCGCCTGTGGCCTGTGAAGCCACTTGAGGCATCTGAAGCTCTTCAACTTTTCACTTCCCAGGAGCCTTCTGATTCAGAGTGTATAACATTAATGTTCTCCCGGTGGCTGTGCTAGATCCCATTCAGTTCTTAGAGTCTGTCATTCCAGGTGGAGGAGGAAGTAACTACCAAAAAAAAAAAAAAAAAAGTATTGTTTACAGTGACATATGTATATATCTTCTTGGAGGGAAAAAAAAGACTATCACCTTAAAATACCAACTAAACTGGATAGATGATACTATGATAATCCATGTTATTTTTTTACCACCCTTCTCCTAACCTTCCAGCTCAGGCTCCTACCTGTAAATATTGTCCCCAAGCCACCAAAATCAGAGACTATGTCAGTCAAATTCCTGGCTCTTCTACTTCTGAAGCTAAGGTCTGGGGATAAGAAAGAAAGAACAGTTCCTGCTCCTCTGTCCAGGACAGTGATTTTCAAATTGTGGTCTCTTAACCAGAAGGATTAGCATCATCTGGCACCTAGTTAGAAATGAAAATTCTCAGGTTTCGCCCCAGACCTACAAAATTAGAAGCTCTCATGTGTAGGGCCCAGAAATCTATATTTTTAACACCCTTGGGGTGCTTCTGATGCACAGTGAAGTTTGGGGACCACAAGCTGAGAGAGTTACCAGGTCCCAATGTGAAACAGTAAAAACAGTTGAAGTGCTACCTGAGCAGTGGGAACTGAAGCATCAGCCTCACAGAACTCCCTGGAGAACAGCCAAATGCTTCGCCATGAGGCCTGGAGGCTTGTTGGATGTAGATGGTCCACACCCCACTTGGTGCCCTGACCCATGACAAATTGAGCTGAGATGTGGAACCTGACCAGAAATCCCCAGCCCAAAAGGGAATCACAGACACTTCAGCCAACACCAGCAGGAGCGCTGAGTAGGCACAAGAGAAGACCATACACCATTGCCAGCAGGAGACAGAGGACCCCTGATGAGGCCCAGATATTGCTCTGCCACTCCAGTCTGGTGCCAGATTTGGCTAGATATAAACATCTACTATCAAGACAGCAGCTTGACCACATGCTAAAATTTCTTCCTTCTACATAACATCTTTAGATGTGGTAGAAAATACATGTAAAAGCAGAATAATAAATTCATAGCTAAGACTGAAGTCAAGAAAGGGAACTTCCTTGGATTTGAAATGGTAAAGCTTTTCTTTAAAAAAAAAAGAGAGAGAGAGAGAGGAAAATGCATATGGGAAATAAGAGAGGCTGTAGCCATCTGTATGTAGCCTGGAGGCCAAGACTGATACTGGCTGTGCAGAGATGCCTCCAGCTGGCTGCCTACAAGGAGCAGTTCACAACTCAGAACACACTGGGGAGAGTTTTCTCCTAGAAGATAAGTGCAGAACCAAATATTAACAAATACCCAAGGAAGTTTTATGCTATAAATGCAAAACAATACAATTGATGGAAGAACCAAGGGTATAGTGATAGTAGAGAATCTGAAAAAAAAAATCTTTAAAATACATATACCTTAGAGAAATAAAGGAAGAAGTCATACTAGAACCAATTTTGATCTTTCAAAATTAAAAAAAAAGCAATTACTAAAATTAACAATTCAATACAGGGGCTGGGCAGACAAGGTGCTGAACAGAACTTGCAAAGAATCATGTGAATGTGTGGCCACGTGCATGCACACACACACACACACACACACAGACACACACCATGAAACTTCAACACATCAAGGATAATGAAAAAAGAGATAAGCTTCTAGAGAGAAAAAAATAGATTATAAGCTAGTTACAGAGAAATAAAAATTGGACTAATCAGATTTCTTATTAGCAAACTTTGAAGCACAAAGATGATGAATAAGAGTTTCAAAATGCTGAGGGAAAATACTGGCATAACTTGGAACCCAGAGCACCATACCTAGGAAAATTATCTTTCAAGAGTGAGAATGAAACAAACTTTCAGGCACATTTAGAAAAATTTCCACTCAGGTATCTTTGCACAAAGAGCTACTAAAGGATAATGCATGAAGAAAAGTGAACCCAGGAGGAAGTAATAAAATTCCAGAACATTAATGAGCATATAAGTCAGTAAAACACTTTAGTAAATTTAAGTGAATTTTGATTTGGTGGAATTGGGAGAGTGCTTTTGACCAACAGGCTGGGAGTAAAATTCACTGGGCGGGAACAAAAGAACCTCTCTTGGCTACTTGAAGTAGAAAAGGAACCTATTAAATGAAATTAAATTAATGAATCTGCAGGTGGGCCAGAGACTCTTGGCAGGAGCTAGATGGTAGAAATGGTGCTCAGATTACACTGCAGGACACTACAGGTGAATTCCTGCTGTTCCTATTGACACCTCTACGAGTCACAGGTAAGTTGTCTCTCCATAGTTCATGCTACTACCACTGCAGCCCTGGGAAGCTAGATGTCTACCACTACTGAGGCCAGAATGGATTCTGCATAATACTTACTTCTTATTCTTTCTCTCTTGAATAAAATCTTATGGAGCCTCACTAATGGCATGTTTGCACCCTGGATGCTATGGAGGCTAAGATGTCAGTTTCTGGTTCCTGCCTTGGGGAGACATAAGCTCAAAAGATAAGAAATTCCTCCAAACTTAGAAATTTATGAAGAGGTTGAGTAGCCCCCAAAAGCATGACAATTTTCTGCTATGAGCAAGAAAAGAGAATTTTAAAAAAGAGAAACATAGATAAGGCATAATAAATAAAAAACACAAAATAAGATATCAGAAAAGAGTCCAAATATTTCTTTAATCACAATAAATATAAGTGAGTTAAATTCACCTATTACAAGACACAGACTCCCATACCAAATGTCTTCAAAAATAATTTAACAATAGAATTCATTTATATAATTATTATATATTTGACAGGAGCTTGATGACCCACTCAAACTGGGTAATTTGAAAAGAGTTTATTAATACTAGTTACTTTAAAGAAACAATAAAACAAAACCTTTCACAAGTGTGATAAGAAAAATCAACATTAGGGCCAAAAAAAGAAGAGATCATGGCTGCAGAGTTACTTTTCAAAATCATAATACATAAAAGGCATATTGCTGGTTTTAAGAGGACAGAGTTAAGATTTATGTGCCTCCTTCTCCTATTATAAATCACTCTGAAAAGTTAAAACATTATGAAACAGATGTATGAAATCTATTTCAACTAAAGTAGACATCTCTAATCTTCAGTCACAGTATAGGAATATATATGAATAAATATATCACATATCATATATAAATGATCATTTAAAAATAAATGTGATATATATCTGAATATATATATTTAATGTTCCAAATTAAAAAATTATTGTCAGATTGGACTTCAAGAAAAAAAAAGCAAATTTAGTTATTTCTTGCTTATGAAAGACATGTATTTAAAAAATGCAGATATTGGGGCACCTGGGTGACTCAGTCAGTTAAGCATCCAACTCTTGATTTCAGCTCAGTCATGATTTCATGGTTCATGAGATCAAGCCCCACATTGAGCTCTGTGCTGACAGTGCAGAGCTTGCTTAGGATTCCCTCTTTCTTCTCTCTCTGCCTCTCCTCCGTGTGTGCTCTCTCTCTCTCTCTCTCTAAAAAATAAATAAATAAGCTTTAAAAAAAAACAAAGCCTATTTTAAAATGCAGATACAGAAAAACTGGACTGACCAAACAAAGACTAACTAATGAAAACAGGTGTAGCTAAATTATCAAAATAGTCATTAATGAAAGAGCAGTATTTGAGATAAAGAGGGTATTTCATAATGATAAAACAGAAGCCACTAGTAAGAAACAGGAATTCTAAATTTGTTTATACTTAATTACATGGCCTTAAAACACAGAGAGCAAACATTCACAAACCTAAAAGAAATGAATTAACAATCATTGTGGGGAATTTTAATATATCTCTCTCAGTACTTGATAAAACTGACAAAAATATCAGTAATAGAATCTTTGAGCAACACACTTAGCAAACTTGATCTAATTAAAATCTGTGGTACACATTGAACATGCAAAGCATGCAGAAATAAATTTTGATATATGTATACAGTGAAAGCAATGAAGCCATGAAAAGAAACAAACTATAGCTTCATACAATATAGGTAAAACCCATGAACATATTTATGACCAAAAGAAGCCAGACCCAAACTAATACATCTTGTATAATTTTAGTCATATAATGTTCAAAATTAGGAAGTCTATCCATATCAGAAACTAAGGTATTGGTTACCTCTGCCATGGAGAAAGAGGAAAAGGATTGGGAGAGAATATGGGAAGGGGGTGCCGGGGTGGTTCAGTCGAGCGTCTGACTCTTGATTTCAGCTTTGGTCATGTATTTGTGGTTTGTGAGTTCAAGCCCTGCATCAGGCTTCATGCTGACAGTGCAGACACTGCTTGGGATTCTCTTTCTCTCTCTGCTCTGCCCCCACTTGAGCTCTCTCTCTCTCTCTCTCTCTCAAAATAAATAAATAAACTTTTAAAAAATTTTAAAGAGAATATGAGAGGGACTGCTGGGTGTTTATATACAGTTCTTTTTTGAAATTTGGATAATGGTTACAAGGCAAGTTCACTTTGTCAAGTTCTTCAAAGTGTAAACTTATGATTTATGCATGTTTCTTTCATTTTATTTCAATAAAATGTTTATTAAAAGTAAAACTACTATAAGATGACAGAATAGATTTTATTCCATATATTTAAGGATAATCTAAAATTATAATAAAAGATGAAAACAACATGAGCTATTCAGTTGATGCCCCTCTTAAATAATATCAAGTAGGATTTCACATGTGTTAATCCAATAAGAATAAGTGAAATTTATAACCTGGTGAGGACAACATGAAAGACACTACTTGTTGCTTACTTGTTACCCCTTCTTATTAATGGAAGAGGTGGCAACATGCCCAGTTATAAATACTGCTTGCAGTTGAGGATTGTGACATAGCCTAGTTGCAGCCAAAAAAGATGAAAATGGAAGTCTAATCCTTAAACTTTGGAAAAATCTATGTTTTTCAGGTAAAAGGAGATAGACTTGGCCTTTTACTCTAGCCACTCCTTCTACCTGGAAAGCAACCCAAGCCTGGAGGAATAGCAGCCATATTGTGACTATAAGAACAAAAACCACACAGTAAAGATGATATCAGGAAGTTGGAAAGAGACCTGGCCTGCCTTCCTCTGCATATTTTAGGTGACAAAAATGAAACCTATATTTCTTTAAGTCATTGAATCAGGTTTCTTTTTTATGCAGCTAAATGCAGTCCTAACTGATATATCTACCAAAAATCTACAGCAAGCACCATGCTTAATAAACAAATAATAAAAGCATTAAATTTAAAAATAATACAATGATGCCTCTTTTCACTACTGCTAAGTAACATTGTATAACTATTCTCTCTGATAAGATCAGACAAGAAAAATACCTAATATATAAATATTAGAAAGGCAGTTGAATAACAATTATTATTTGCAGACCATATGATTGCCTCCCTGGCAATCCTAGGAAAACCAACTAATAAACTATTAACCTATTAAAATAATTCAGCAAGGTGATGAGATACAATACCAAACATATAAAATTCAAAAGTTCTCATATACTTCATCTATAATTAATCAAAAAATTAAAAAAGAAAGATGGTGATATAAATAATAGAACATAAAATTTAATTGAAGGACATAAAAGAAAGACTGAATAGACAAAGCAATCCTGAGAAATAAGAACAAAGCTGGAGGTATCACAATACTAGACTTCAAGATATACTACAAATTTGTAGTAATGAAAACTGTATGGTACTGGCACAAAAAATAGTGCCAGTGTTCTATAGATCTATAGAACAGAACAGAGACCCCAGAAATAAACCACATTTACATGGTCAATTAAATTATGACAAAGGAGGCAAGAATATATAATGGAGAAAAGACTTCAATAAATGGTGCTGGGAAAACTGCACAGCTCCATGTAAAAGGAAGAATGTAGACAACTGTCTAATACCATACACAAAAATAAACTCAAATTGAATGAAAGACCTAAATGTGACACATGAAACCATAAAAGTCCTAGAGTAGAGTACAGGCAGTAATTTCTCTGACATTGGCCATAGAAATGTTTTTCTAGATATGTCTACTAAGACAAAACAAAAGCAAAAATAAACTATTGGGACTACATCAAAATAAAAGGCCCTTGTACAGTAAAGGAAACTACCAACAAAACAAAAATAAAACCTACTGAATGGGAAAAGTTATTTGCCAATGATATAGCTGATAAGGGGTTAATATCCAAAGTACATAAAGAACTTCTACAACGAAGAAGAAGAAGAAGAAGAAGAAGAAGAAGAAGAAGAAGAAGAAGAAGGGAAGAAGTGAGGAAAGAAAGAAAGAAAGAAAGACCTAAACAACCAATTAAAAAAGGGACAGAAAACCTGGACCTGAATAGACATTTTTCCAAAGAAGACGTACAGATGGCCAATAAACACACGAAAAAAATGTTCAACATTACTAGTCATCAGAGAAATGCAAATCAAAACTGCAATGAGATATCACCTTACAGCAGTTAGAATATCTGAATTCAAAATGGCAAGAAATAACAAGTCATGGCAAGGACTTGGAGAAAAAGAAACTCTCATGCACTTTTGGTGGGAATGTAAATGGTACAGCTACAGTATGGAGGTTCCTCAAAAAATTAAAAATAAAAATACCATATGATCCAATAATTCCACTATTGGGTATTTATCCAAAGAAAAGGAAAACACTAATTTGAAATGATATGTTCACCCTTATGTTTATTGCAGCATTATTTATAATAGCCAAGACATGGAAGCAACCTAAGTATCCATCAAAAGACAAATGGATAAGAAGAATGTGGTGTAAGGGTGCCTGGGTGTTTCAGTCAGTTGAGTGCCTGACTCTTGACTTTGGCTCAGGTCATGATCTCACAGTCCTGGGATTGAGCCCCACATGGGACTCCCTGCTGAGTGTGGAGCCTTCTTGGGATTCCCTCTCTCCCCCTCTCTCTGCCTCTCTCTCTTTCTCTCTCTCTCAAAATAAATAAACTTTAAAGAAGAAAAAATATATATTTACTATGCAGCCATAAAAAAGAATGAGATTGTGCCATTTGAGACAACATGGATGGATCTAGAGGGCATTATGCTAAGTGAAATAAGTCAGACCAAGCAAGACAAGTACCACTTATGAATAGAATCTAAAAAACAAACAAACAAAAAGCAGAATCAGACCTATAAATACAGAGAACAAACTGATGATCGCCAGAGAGGATGAAGGTGTGGGAATGGACAAAATGGGTGAAGAGGAGTGTGAGATACAGGCTTCCCATCATGGGAGGAGTAAGTCACAAGAATAAAAGGCACAGCATAGGGAATATAGTCAACAATATTGTAATAGCATTGTATGGTGATAGATGGTGGCTACACTTGTGGTGAGCATAGTATAATGCATAGAGTAGTTGAATCAGTATCTTGTACACCTAAAAATAATGTAACATTGTGTGTCAATTATACTCAATTAAAAAAAAATTAGGTGCGCCTGGCTGGCTCAGTCAGTTAAGCATCCAACTCTTGATTTCAGCTCTGTCATGATCTCAGGATTTGTGGGGTAAAGCCCCCATCAGGCTGTGGGCTGACAGTGCAGAGCCTGCTTGGGTTTCTCTCCCTTTCTCTCTCTGCCCCTCGCCCACTCTCTCACACACACTCCCTCTCTCTCTCAAAATAAATAAACTTTTATTTATTTATTTTGAGAGGGAAAGAGAGCACAAGGGGAGGGGCAGAGAAAGGGAGGGAGAGAGAGAATCCCAAATAGGATCCACACTTTCTGTGCAGAGCCCAATGTGGGGCTTGAACTCATGATCCATGAGTTCATGACCTGAGCTGAAGTCAGACACTTAACCAACTGAGCCACTCAGGCGCCCCGCCCTCCCCACCAAAATGTTTTTAATGTGAAATACTATGACCAACAATTCCTCTCTAAGTGTCTAGAAAAAGACACATGTCGCTAAGGAGATTTGTAAATGTTTTCTGCAGCATTATATGTAATAGTGAAACACTGGCAATCACATAACTGCTTAGTAGGGAAACTCCTAAGACATGGTGGACCAGTAAGCATAGTGTGCCAAGTGCTTTTGTTTATGAGGTAAGCTGTGAGCACATTGGAAGGAGAAATGAATTCTAACTATGAGTAGTCAGGAGAGGCTTCATGAAGAGACACAATTTGAGCAAATACTTGAAGACAGTTGGAGATGCCTATGGGCAGGAAAATGGGATGAAGGGTATTCTAGGAAGAGAAAACAAGTGTGTAAGACATAAAGGTTTAGAACAATGTTCAGGAAATACATAACACTATGAGTCACCATAATAGAGACTGAATAGCTGAATTCACCCTTTCCAAGACTTTCTTCCTTCTAGGGGGACACATGGGATGCAGATGTGGTCAATGAGACAAAAGAGGAGGTCTGCTCCAGGGGGTGTGCAGCTGCTTTCCTGATAAACAGAAAGACATTGCTTATGTGTCCTCTTTTTCTGTCTTCCTGTTCTAAATGCAGATATAATGGCTACACAGACATCTTCTAATCATGAAGGATAGGTTGAAAGAATCAGAGATGGTTGACCCTGACAATATGGAGCCTGCAAATGCCTACCTCAAATGACATAAGAAAAATTAACTCTATTTATTTAAGCCACTGTAGTTAGGTTTTCTCTTACTTGCAGCTCAAATAATTTCCAATTGATTTACATCTTTTTAATTAAAAAAATTTTTTATTGTAGGCTCCACACCCAATGTGGGGCTTGAACTCAAGACCCTGAGATTACAAGTCATATGCTCTACCAACTGAGCCAGGCAGGTACCCCTGATTTAGCATATTTTTCAAGTATGACTATCACAAAAGATAGCCAAAAGAAGCCCTGAAAATGATGATGAAAATCTCATAGTAAAGCTGTTGACTGTTGACCTCCCAAACTACCACCAGAAGATCCTTTTGATTAAACATACCTAAATCTATTAGGCCAACTGCAGTAGGGAAGAAAATCATGTCGACAGATCTTAGTAATGTCTCAACAGTGGGGAATCAGTGAAAGATATTTATCAGGTTTTAGTGTCCAAGCTGGTGATTTTCAGGAGGGTCTCACAAGATGGGAAAGTGGTTGGATGGATAATGTTTATGACCTGATGGTTTTGGATCATTGGGCACAATGAAGCAGGGTTCTTGGAGAGCCTTGATGAGTATGTTTTGAGTCCTGATAAGTAAAGTATTTTAGTTGATTCACTCCTTAGAGCAAGTGTTTCTTGAAGTAAGTAATAAGTTATTTTGCCATGTCCCAGTAATGTTTAGTACTGGGATAGGAAAGAATTTTGGCTGAGTTCTTCCAGCTGAGTGCAGAGGACAACTCAACCTTACTGGAGCAGGTCAAAGAGTTTTAGGAAAGGCCTATTAAATAAGATGAAAATTACATCACCCTTTAAGAAACATTTTAAAGCTGTTTCAACATGTTGATATAGGAGAAGGCAATTGAAGGGTTTGGGTCATTTATAACTGATCAGGCAAAGAGAAAAAATTCAATCATTTACTCAAGAAAAAAGGAAAGCATTCTGCAAGGAAGGAAATTCCAGACACTACATAACTCTGCCATAATCATACATGACCATAATAATGAAGTGTAATAATATAATTACCTAATACTAATCTAACCAAAATTATTATGTTTGCATCATGGGAAGAGAATGGGGTATGTACGTGTGAAAGCACACTAGGTGCCAAGGGACATATTTAAGAGATTAATTTTTAATCTTCCATAAAAAATGTTAAGAAAAATTACAAAATAGTAATGAAAGTATGTTATTTAGTGATATGAAGGTAAATATTAAAAGAATCAGCTAAAATATTTTCAAGGGATTGTGTCTGGAGAGAGAGAAATGGTATAATGGTGTGTTAATATTGGAGGACTTATGTTTTTCATTAAAACTCTTGAGAAGTGTTTGATTTAAACTATGTGCTTAAAAATGTTTAACAATTTTTTTTAATTTTAAAACTTGTAAGACAGAAAACTGTCATTCATAGTCTGAGACTGAGTTGCATCCAGACTGGATTTTGTGGTCTAATTATTTTTTATCCATTTTTACCACATCTTCTGCCACAAACTTTCTTAGAGAAATTGATCTTGAGCACATGTCAATGTTCATTAACTTCCTAACAAGGGAATCAGTCAGGGGGTGAAAGAGACCCTGGTGCCAGGCCCAAGAGGTTATGGACAGAATGCATACATAAACAGCTAGTTTTAAAAAATAAACATCTAATTAAGTGGGGCATCTGGCTGGCTCAGTCAGTTAAGCATCTGACTCTTGATTTCAGCTCAGATCATGATCTCACAGATTGTGAGCTCAAGCCCTGCATCAGGATCTGCACTATTAGTGCAGAGCCTGCTTGGGATTCTCTCTCTCTCTCCCTCTTTCTCTGCTCTCTCTTACTATCTCTCAAAAGAAATAAATAAATTTTTAAAAACCAACTCCTTAAGTAAATAGTGCAGTTTTATGTCACATGGTCATAGAAACACCATGTTTGTATCATTTCTGAGAAACAAAATCAGGAACAGAAAGCCTAAGAAAAAAAGAACAGATGATAAGGGAACATCTGTGGTCATTAAGTGAATAAGAAAGGTTTGCCTCCCAGATGGCCCATTTAACAGAGAAGCATTTAAGTTTATAATATTTATTTTACATAAACCTTTCACTGTGTCCCATCTGTTAGAAACAGATCGTGGAGGAGAGATGACTTTGCACAGTGAATGCACATGCTACTAATAAAGTTGGAGGGTCAAACTGACCATTTCTAATTTGGGGACACATATTTTTGACAATTCGCACTAAAGTAAGATCAGGGAACCAGTAACGATAAAGAGAATTTGGGTTTCTGTTTTCTAGAATGATAAAATCATAAAACAAAAGAATTTCAGTCCTCAATGATGACACTAGAGTTTTAACAACTCTGTCTCACAGTATGCTTTGGGGGACAGAGCACCTGGTTTTTCTTTGATATATTCCTGAATTTTATGTGTTAATCTTGTATTTAGAATTCATGCATTTATAGTTTTCCTTTGTCAGTGTTCTTAGGTTTTGAATTAAAGTTATAGGATATTGTACTATCCTTACATCATTTTCTTTCTCCTGGACTTTTCCAGCTAATTAGCTGTTCTTTAAAGTTTACATAAAATTCAGTTATAAACCCATCTGTTCCTAATGACTTTTCAATGGTGGAATTTTAATCACAATTTAAATCTCTTGTATTTGAAATTGGTCTATTAATGTTTTCCACTTCTTCTTAGTTATGGTAATTCATACTTTGCTAGGCCAAAAATAATTCTCCCTGGATTTTTATTATGTCCTCTCTCTCATCCATTTTAAAGGAGAATACATACTTTATTTTTAAACATCTTTAAGTATTAAGGCATTTAAGTTTATAATATTTCTTTTACATAAACCTTTCACTGTGTCCCATATGTTTGGGCATGGAATGTCTGACTCTTCATTGTTTCTAGATAGCTTATAATTTTCCCTCGTGAGATACAACTAAAGCAGTACCTTACTAAATGCCTATATTAGAAAAGAAAAGTCAAATCAATGAATTCAGTGTCCACCTTAAGAAATTAGAAAAAAGAGACCAAATTAAGCTCAAAGTAAGAAGAGACAAGGAAATAATAAAGATCTGAGTGAAAATCAGTGAAATAGAAAACAGAAAAAGAATATAATCAATAAAATCTAAAGATGGTTCTTTGAGAAGATCAATAAAATTGATAAACCATTAGACTGATGAGGAACAAAGACAGAAAACACATCTTACAAATATCAAGGATGATAGAGGTGACATCATTACAGGTCCTACAGATATTAAAATGATAATAAGGAAATATTATGAACAATATTATTCGATAAATTCAACAACTTTGATGAAATAAACAAAATCCTGAAAGACATAAATTGCCAAAGCTCACTGAAGAAAGACAAACAATGTAAATGACCCTCTATCTATTAAAGGTACTGAATCTTAATTAAAAACCTTTCCACAAAGAAAACTCCAGAACCATATAGATTTACTAAGGAATACTTTCAAAATTTAAGGAAGAAATAATTCCTAGTCAGCATGAACTCTTCCAGAAAGTGGAAGAGGAGATAATGGTTACCAACACACTCTGTGAGGCAAACATTACCCTGTTACAAATGAGAAATTGAAATAAAGTAAACCTCTACCATAACATCAAAAATATTAAATATTTAGGGATAAATCAAATAAAAGATATGCAAGATATGTACACTAATAAGCCAAACATTGTTGAGAAAGATTAAAGAAGACCTAAACAGAGAGATATACTGCATTCATGGACCAAAAGATTTGACATTGTTGACATATTAATTCTCCCCAAATTAATATATAGAGTCAGTGTGAACCTAATCAAAGCCCTGCTTTTTGGAGGAATTAATAAACTGATTCTAAAATTTTAGGGAAAGGTATTACAAGAGCCAAAACAACTTTTAAAAAGAAAAACAAAGTTGGAGGCTTATATTACCTCATTTCAAGACTTAGTACAAAGCAACAATCAAGAGAGGTTTTATAGACAAAAGATAGACATAAAGACATATAAACATATAGACATAAAAGTAGACAAAAACATAATAGAACTGAATACAGGATGCAAAAATAGACCCACATATATATGGATAATTAATTTTCAAAAAGGCACAAAGGTAATTCAGTGAAGAAAGGATAGGATACTGGAATAAACACAAATCTATATTTAAAAAAATGAACTTCATATCTTTACCATATACAAAAACTAACTCAAGTGAGTCAAAGATCTAAGTATAAAACTTAAAACTATAGAAATTCTAAATCATATGAGAAAATCTTTGTGACCTTTGTTTAGGCAAATATTTTTGGTAAAACACAACATCATAAGTCATAAATGAAAGAACTGATAAATTTGACTTCATAAAATTTTAAACTTCTGTTCTGGAAGTGGAAAACGCTATTAAGAAAATCAAAATACATATGGAGTAGAGTTAAGATGGCAGAATAGTGTGGGGACCCTTAGCTTGTCTCGTCCCTGAAAGGCAGCTAGATCAGCATCACACAATTTTGAACACCTAGAAATTGATCTGGGGATTAACACAACAATCTGTATAATTGGAACCAGAGAACTTGGCAAGAATGCGGTGTGGAGAAGTGAATTGGGGGACAGAAAAGCTGCAGAGCCATGGAGGTCAGGGAGCTGTTTTCACAGAGAGAGGACAGAGAGAGAAAGAGAAAGGGTGAGACTGGAATGCATCAGGATCGTACAAGAAAGGCATTCCCCCCAAAAGTAGCTGGAGAGAAAAAAGAGAGAAAGAGTGAAAACACTTGCAGGTCACTGAACAAGAAATCTGTTCCCCAAAACCATTGACAGGGAGAAAGGAGAGGGTTTCGGTACCATCAGGATTCTACAAACAGTGGATCATATAGTCTGAAGGCGGGGAGCTCAGTGCCTGGCAGTGCTCTGGTGAGGAAGTAGGCTAATCCGCAGGAACAGGCAGGAGGGTCTGAGGGGTCCATATGCCACACGGGGAGAAGAGGTTTCCTTGATGGGAGTGCATTTGGTAGAAGCTATATGGCATCCCTGTGGGCAAAAGTTCTGGCCAACCCTGGAGACCAGCCACATTTACCAATATGTGAACAAAGACACCAGAGTACAGCAAAACCTGGTGCTGTCTGTGTGTTGTGATTTAACATTAACTCTGAGCCTCTGCCACTGCACAATTGTGCAAACATTTTTTAGGACAAGCTGGCACCAGGCATTGCTTGGTGAGAACTTCCCCCAGAGAATCAGCATGGGTCCAAGCTGTGGGGGTCTCTGAAATGTGCGGTTTTGAAACACAGACCCATCTGAGACAAAACTCTGGAGGGAGGCACCACCTGGCAGGCAGATAGCTCAAACACAGAGTAAAGGCGGGAGTGGATGGAAGCTTGAGACTAAGGAGGGGTGCTTATTTCATGTCTGTGAGGGCACAAAATTCCTGTACCAGAGATTAGAGAGCTGGGCGAAGCCATTTTCACTCCTATTGTGTGTGCTCACACACTGATCCACCCAAGTGGTGCTAAGCAGCACCACCAAGTGGAGAGTGAAGTTGATACACCAAACCCCACCCACGTGTGTCCTCAAGTCACATCCCCCAGAAGACCAGCACAAATCCCTTCCTGCTTAGTATGGACTTTGGTGTGCTGCAAAGTTTCAATTCTAGGGGAAACTGGATGTAAATTCATTCAGGTTCCATTCTGTTTGCTTGTTTGTTTGTTTGTTTGTTTGTTCATTTTGTTTCTGTTTTTGCTTATGTTGTTTTCTTTTTTCTTCTCTTTTCTTTCTCTTTCTTGGATACAGAAAGGGCAATTTTTAAAAGTTTTGTTACGTTTTTATTCTATTCTATTTTCTTTATTGTGGGGGCCCGGGCCCCGGTGCCAGGCTGAGACCGGGTCGAGCAACGTTCCCTGTTGACTCAAGCCAACCCGGTGGTTCCCCCTCCCATTCTCCCACTTTCAAGGGCATACAAAAGCCTTGTCAAGGCTGAGAAAGTTAATTCCTGAAGCCTGTGGTCTGCAGGTGTTGGCAGGAATGCTACCTCCCTTTTTCTACCCCGAGTCAGATAGAAACAAACATGGGAACTGTGTTTTGCTAGCAATCTATCAACAAGGCCTTGTGACGTGTTCAGAAAGTTCACAAGGTATACAGAACTAAATGTTTTGGCTGGCAGTGATCATGTGAAACTTGTTTATTCTTAGAATGACCTGATCCATAAGAGTCTTATATTATAAAAGATTGTGTACAGCAACAATAAAGCCGTCACTTGGGCCATCAGCCCAGGGGACCCACCTGTTCCCAAACTTTCTCTTCTCTTCTCTTTTCTTGCATTCCCCTACCCTCAGGACCCTGACCTCGGTGTTTGTCACGCCAGTCGCGACACTTTATTTTATTCTATTTTATTCTATAATTTTGTTTTTAATTTAAAATTTTTTAACTTTTTTTTCTCTCTCATTCTCTCTCTCTCTCTCTCTTCCATCAAGCTTCTTTCAACAAGCAGACCAAAACACACCTAGGATCTAGCTTCATTTATTTGATTTTATTTTGTTCTGTTTTTAATTTTTAAATTAAAAATTTTTTTTATTTTATTGAATTTTTTTCTTCCTCCAAAATGACGAGATAAAGCAATTCACCCCAAAAGAAAGAACGGGAAGAAATGATGACCAGGGATTTAATCAACACAGATATAAGTAAAATGTCTGAACTAGAATTTAAAACCACAATTATAAGAATATGAGCTGGGGCTGAAAAAAGCAAAGAAGACACCAGAGAATTCTTTTCTGCAGAGGTAAAAGAACTAAAACCTAGTCATGTCAAAATTAAAGATGCTATAGTTGATATGCAATCTTGAATACTGCCATGATGCCAAGGATGGATGAAGCAGAGCAGTGAACCAGTGACATAGAAGATAAAATTATGGAAAATAATAAAGCAGAAAAAAAAAGAGGCAAACAAAGGCAAAAGATCACAATACAAGGTTTAGATAACTCAATGACTTATTAAAGAGGAAGAACATTCATATAATAGGAGTTCCAGAAGAGGAAGAGAGTTAAAAGGGGGGACAATGTTTATGTGAGTAAATTATAGCTGAAAACTTTCCTAATTTGGGGGAGGACACAGACATCAAAATCCAAGAAGCACAGAGAACTCCCATTAGATTCAACAAAAGCTGGCAATCACCAATGTTTATCATAGTCTAATTCACAAAGTACACAGACAAGGAAAGAATCATGAAAGTAGCAAGGGAAAAAAAGTCCTTAACCTCTCAGGGAAGACAGGTCAGGTTCACAGAAGTTCTGTCCACAGAAACTTGGCAAGCCAGAAAGGAGTGGCAGGATATAATCAACGTGCCAAATTAGAAAAATATGCAACCACAAATTCTTTATCTAGCACGGCTGTCATTAAAATAGGAGAGATAAAAGCATTTACCAGAAAAACAAAAACTAAAGGAGTTCATTACCACTAAACCAGCCCTGCAAGAAATTTTAAGGGGAGCACTTTGAGTGGAGAAAAAACAAGAACATCACCAGAAACAGGCAACACAATGGCACAAAATTCATACTCTAAATGTAAATGGACTAAATGCCTCAATCAAAAGACATTTGGTATCAGAATAGGTAAAACAACAACAACAACAAAACAACAAAGATCCATCTAAATGCTGCCTACAAGAGACACATTTTAGACCTGAAGACACCTGCAGATTGAAAGTGAGGGGATGGAGGGGGGCATGGGTGGCTCAGTCGGTTAAGCGTCCGACTTCAGCTCAGGTCACAATCTCGCAGTCTGTGAGTTCGAGCCTCGCATCGGGCTCTGGGCTGACAGCTCAGAACCTGGAGCCTGCTTCCGATTCTGTGTCTCCCTCTCTCTCTACCCCTCCCCCATTCATGCTCTGTCTCTCTCTGTCTCAAAAATAAATAAACGTTAAAAAAAATTTTTAAAAAAGAAAGTGAAGGGATGGAGAATCATCTATCATGTTAATGGAGGTAAAAGAAAGCCAGAGTAGCCACATTCATATCAGGCAAAATAGATTTTTTTTTTCAGGCAAAATAGATTAAAAAAATTTTTTTTTTCAACGTTTATTTATTTTTGGGACAGAGAGAGAGACAGAGCATGAACGGGGGAGGGCCAGAGAGAGAGGGAGACACAGAATGGGAAACAGGCTCCAGGCTCTGAGCCATCAGCCCAGAGCCTGACGCGGGGCTCGAACTCACGGACCGCGAGATCGTGACCTGGCTGAAGTCGGACGCTTAACCGACTGCGCCACCCAGGCGCCCCTCAGGCAAAATAGATTTTAAAAGAAAAACTGCAACAAGAGATGAAGAAGGACATTATATCATAATTAAGGAGTCTATCCATTAAGAAGATTTAACAATTGTAAATATTTATGCCCCCAACTTGAAACCCCCAAATATATAAATCAGTTAATCACAAACATGAAGAAGCTCATTGATAATAATACCTTAATAGTAGGGGACTCTAATACCCCACTTACAACAATGGGCAGATCATCCAAGCAAAAAATCATAAAGGAAACAATGGCTTTGAATGATACACTGGACCAGATAGCCTTAACAGAAATGTACACAACATTTCATTCTAAAGCAGCAGAATGCACATTCTTCTCAAGTGCACATGGAAAATTCTCCAGAATAGGTCACATACTGGTCCACAGATCAGACCTTAACAAGTACAAAAAGATTGGTATGGTACCATGCATATTTTCAGAACACAATGCTATGAAATTTGAAATCAATCACAAGAAAAAATTTGGAAAGACCACAAATACTTGGAGCTTAAAGAACATCCTAGTAAAGAATGAAATGGTTAACCAAAAAATTACAGAGAAAATTAAAAAGTACATGGAAGCCAGTGAAAATGAAAATACAACAGTCCAAAACATCCCATTCTGGGATGCAGCCAAGGTGGTCATAAGAGGAAAGTATATAGCAATCCGGGCCTTCCTAAAGAAGGAATAAAGATGTCAAATATACAACCTAACCTTACATTTAAAGGAGCTAGAAAAAAAGAACAGCAAAAAAGCCCAAAACCAGGAGAAGGGAAATAATAAAAATTAGAGCAGAAATCAATGATATCAACACACACACACACACACACACACACACAACACACACACACACACAGTAGAACATATCTATGAAACTAGGATGGGGTTCTTTGAAAGAATTAACAAACCTGATAACCCCCTACTCAGATTTATCAAAAAGAAAAAGGAAAGTACTCAAATAAATAAAATTACAAATGAAAGAGGAGAGATCACAACCAACACCACAGAAATATAAACAATGATAAGAGAAAATTATGAGCAATTATATGCCAACAAACTGGACAACCTGGAAGAAATGGACAAATTCCTAGACACCCACACTGTACCAAAACTCAAACAGGAAGAAATAGAAAATTGAAACAGACCCATAAAGAGTAAATAAATTGAATCAGTAATAAAAATCTCCCAACAAACAAGTCCAGGGCCAGATGGCTTCCCAAAGGAATTCTACCAAACCTTTTTTTTTTTTTTTTTTTTTTTTGGTAAGGAATTCTACCAAACATTTAACGAAGAGTTAATACGCATTCTTTTGAAGCTGTTTGAAAAAATAGAAATGGAAGAGAAATTTCCAAACTCATTCTATGAGGCCAGCATTACCTTGATTCCAAAACCAAAGACCCCACTAAAAAGAATTACAGACAAATTTCCCTGATGACCATCATGAATATGAAAATTCTTAACAAGATACTAGCAAATTGAATCCAACAATACATTAAAAGAATTATTCACCATGATCAAGTGGGATTTATTCCCAGGCTGCAGGGGTGGCTCAATATCTACAAATCAATCAAAATGATACATCACATTAATAAAAGAAAGGGTATGAACCACATGATCCTCTGAATAGATGCAGGAAAAGCATTTGACAAAATAAAGCCATCCTTTCTTGATAAAACCCCTCAAGAAAGTATGGATAAAAGGAACTTACCTCAACATCGTAAAGGCTGTATATGAAAGACCCACAGCTAATATCATTCTCAATGGGGAAAAACTGAAAGTCTCCCCCCTGAGATCCGGAACACTAGATGAATGTCCACTCTCACCACTGTTGTTCAACATAGTGTTGGAGGTCCTAGTCTCAGCAATCAGACAACAAAAAGAAATAAAAACATTCAAATCAGCAAGTAAGAAGTCAAATATTCACTCTTTACAGATGACATGATACTCTATGTGAAAAACCCAAGACTCCACCAAAAAACTGCAGAACTGATACATGAATTAAGCAAAGTCACAGGATATAAAATAGATGTGCAGAAATTGGTTGTATTTCTATACACCAATAATGAAGCAGCAGAAAGACAAATCAAGGACTCAATCCCGTTTACAATCTCATTTACACCAAAAATCATAAAATACCTTGGAAAAACCTAACCAAAGGTTAAGTACACTGAAAATTATAGAAAACTTATGAAAGAAATTGAAGAAGACACAAAGAAATGAAAAAACATTCCATGCTCATGGAAAAAACATTCATGTTCAATATTGTTAAAATGTCTACACTACCCAAAGCAATCTATACAATGCAATCTCTATGAAAATAACACAGGATTCTTCACAGAGCTAGAACAAACAATTCTACAATTTGTATAGAATCAGAAAATACCCTGAATAGCCAAAGTAATTTTGAAAACAAACAAAACAAAACAAAAAGCTGGAGGCATCACAATTCTGGATTTCAAGCTGTATTGCAAAAGTGTAATCATCAAGACAGTATGGTACTGACACAAAAACAAACACATAGATCATCGGAACAGAATAGAGAACCCCGGAATGAACACACAAATGTGTGGCCAAATAATCTTCGACAAAGCAGGAATAAATATCCAAGGGAAAGGACAGTCTCTTCAACAAATGCTATTGGAAACACTGGACACCAACATGCAGAAGACTGAATGTGGACAACTTTATTACACCATACACAAAAGTAAACTAAAAATGGATGAAAGACCTAGATGTGAGGCAGGAAACCATAAAAATTGTAGAGGAGAAAACAGGAAACAACCTCTTTGACCTTGGCTGCAGCAAATGCTTACTAGACATGTCTCCGGAGGCAAGGGAAACAAAAGCAAAAATGAACTATTGGGACCTCATCACAATAAAAACCTTCTGCACAATGAAGGAAACAATCAACAAAGTTCAAAAGCAACTGGCGTAATGGGAGTAGATATTTGCAAATGACATATTGGATAAGAAGCTAGTATCCAAAATCTATAAAGAACTTATCAAACTCAACACCAAAAGAAAGAAAGAAAGAAAGAAAGAAAGAAAGAAAGAAAGAAAGAAAGAAAGAAAGAAAGAAAAGAGAAAACAAATAATCCAGTGAAGAAATGGGCAAAACATATGAACAGACACTTTTCCAAAGAAGACATCCAGATGGCTAACAGACACATGAAAAAATGCTCAGCATCACTAATCATCAGGGAAATACAAATTAAAACCACAATGAAATAACACCTCACACATGTCAGAATAGTTAAAATGAACAACTCAGGAAACAACAGATGTTGGCAAGGATGTATACAAAGAGGAACCTATTTGCACTGTTGGGAATGCAAATTGGTGCAGCCACTCCGGAAAACAGTATGGAAGTTCCTCAAAAAATTAAAAATAGAGCTATCCTGTGACCAAGGAATTGCACTATTAGGTATCTATCCAAACGATACAAAAATGTTGATTCAAAGGGTCATGTGCACCCCAATGTTTATAGTAGCACTATTAGCAATAGCCAAATTATGGAAAGACCCCAAATGTCCATCAACTGATGAATGAATAAAGAAAATGTGGTGTATATATATATATATATATATATTCCATTGAGTAATATTCCATTATATATATTGTATATATTATACAATGGAATATGTATATAATGTATTATATATAATATATATACTTTATTATTATATTATTATTATACAATTTATTATTATATAATAATATATATTATAATATATATATAATATATTTTATATAATGGAATATTACTTAATGACCAAAAAGAATGAAACCTTGCCATTTGCAACAAAATGGATGGAACTAGAGTTAATATGCTAAACGAAATAAGTCAGGTAGAGAAAGACAAATATCATATGTTTTTACTTATGTGTAGAATTTAAGAAACACAACAGATGAACATAGGGGAAGGGAAAGAAAAATAAGATAAAAACAGAGAAGGAGGCAAACCATAAGGAGACTCTTAAATACAGAGAACAAACTGAAGTTTGCTGGAGGGGTGTTGGGTGGGGGGATGGGCTAAATGGGTGATTGGCATTAACCTTCATAGAGAGACCCTATGGGAAATAGCTGTTTGAAATTTTCTCCTTATTTATCACAGGGATGTGATGGAACATTTTCCATAAGCTCAAAGTGTCTTCTCTATGAGAAAAAATTCTCTCAGGTGTCACTACTAGAAAATCCTGATTGTTTTAGGTTATGGGCAAAGTTTTATCTTCTGGAACCTCTGCAATTTACAACCAACTGTTTTCTTATGTTGTTTGCCTATTAAGAAGATCAGAGACAAATGTGTGGTTGACCTCTGGAAATTGCACAGGAGTGCAATTACTTCACTATTTCACTAATCATATCTAATTCCAATTACTGTGACTTTTAAAATCTATTTAATTCTGTTGTATTATATATACCTTTGTAACATGTATATATGTGTACATTGCCCTCACATGAGGCAATATTGCATAAAACGAATTCAAAGCCAAAAATAAGTAAAATGTTGACTTTTCCATTGTCTTTTGCTGCAGTTTATATCAGGCTATCTTTCAACAATGGAGACTAATTTCAAAAAACCCAGCTGTTTCCCAAGAGGCCTAGAAGTGACATTTACTTTGGTCTATCTCCCAGCCTGCCCAGATCAAAAGATTGATTTGGGCATAACCCAAGTGAGCCTGTCTTATAGGGGCAGACATGCATTAACCAAACCAACAGAGACTGATATACGAAGCAGAATTTCATATTATTAATTTTGGATGAAAAATAAATTCATCATGTAGTCCTTGGATGTTGCATTGACATGTTTGATGAACTTGGAATGCCAACCAAGAGAGTTAATTTTATGCCCCAAAATAATAATAAACAAACCTGAACATCTAGCATCAGTGGGGATGGTGTGCTCTGGGATGGTGATTAGAAAGGTTCTGCTAATCTTCAGCTCATTGGCCATCCCTTTTCCCTGTTCTCAATCTTCCTTGCTATGTCCATAGTCTTGTTGCAAAAAATTAATATTTTAGTTAGTAAATTATGTTTGCATTCCTGTTTTCCACTCTGAACTTAAATTTTTATTCTGATCACCTTGATAGGAGTTTTGGGGATAACTGCTTAGTTGTGCATTTGAAAACAATATCTTAGTTTGTTTTCTGGAAAAATTGCTAATCATATCCACTACTTGTGGATTTTACTTGTGTGCCTGGCGAAGGGCAACCCCTTTTTTCTCATCTCTGCATTCTCAGGAGGAGTTACTTGACACTTCTCTTAGTAAAAACACGGCAGCCTTCTTCACTTACAAAAAACAATTCTTTTGATATATAAAAACAAAGACTTTATTTTTTCTTTTAAACAACTAAGATTTGGATGCAAACAGAGGTAGTTTTCTATATACAATAAAGCATTCAAAAATAAATTACTTGTCCTACTGGTGAAAGGAACAGAAATAACACCTACTATTGCTTTAAACTCAGCAGGGTCACACCATCCACATCCACACCCACACCCTGTGGATGCTGGGGAACTCTTTGTAAATCACCCTGAGATATAGGATCCTGTTTTTGTAGCTGCAAGCTGAACATGGTTGTCTGACCAAAAGTAATGTATTCAACAATTTACTGAGCATTGACTAAATGCAAAGTGTTGTATGAGCACTGGAATATAGCAGTGAACAAAAGGTACATGTGAACAAAAGCCCACAATACTCTCAGTCCATTCAACAGCTCTGAGAAAAGTAAATTAAAATATTTTGGTTGAGAGATACAGAAAAAAAAGTTTACTCTCCTACCCCAGACTCCAAGAATAATTTTCAAGACTAGATTTTCTCATTCACTAGATCATCACTCTGGTCCTGTTCTTTTCTAGAAGCGTGCTTGTTGCACGAGTACCCACATCCACTCTGTGCCCATTGTCAATGTAAAGAGAGCAAGGAACAATAGACTTAGATGGAATATCTAGAGATATGCAGGTCCATATTCAGGCCTCCAAGCAGGTATATATTCCCCTAAGACATTTAGTTGTTTATTTCTTAGAGACAGAAATACTGGAAGTAGCATGATTTAGAGACATCAGGCAGAAGTGGGTTTTTACCCCAGCTCTTTTCTCATTTGTAAAAGGGGGTTAATATTAGAGCCCAATCTGATAGAACTGTTGTGAATTTAAAGCATTTAGCATAAGTTGAGGGATGGTGATTGTGCCCATGTAAAAATTATCTTTAAGCTGAGGTGAGAATTATCTACCTAGGGAGGTGACTCAGAGAGAAGGTAGGTGGGACAAACCCTTGGGACACAGGAGGGATAAAATTCCCCCCCAAACTCCCACAGACTGAAGGTTCTGACAGCTGGGACTGACACCTGTAATAATGCCTATACTAAATAGAGTAGAGAACACTCAGCAAGCCACTGCAAGGTGGAGCAGATTTCAGGACGGTGTTCTCCTCAGAGTTCAGTAAGAAAAAGCTCCATTTGTTGGCTTAACTGCCCAGTGGCATGAAGCTTCCTGGATCTCTACGATCCTAGTGGTCTCCTTCCTTTGCCAATACTAAGGAGGCCAATGGTAAGTGGGCCAACTGCAAGCAACCCCTGTTCCTTCACCTTTCCCTTTTGTCCTCAAGAGACACAGAGAGGAGCAAGTATAATGGTCTTTAGACTTTCCTAATGACATTTTCAGTAAAAACATATTGTGTATGTCTCCCTATATAGGTGTACTTAATTATTATAAATATATATAAATATTATTATGTACATTATGGAACATAAAAGCAAAATTTGCAATGACATAAAAGAGAAATGGAAATGGAAATTTTAGTATTTTCTTTCTGTATTCCAATAGATTGTCTCATGCACAATTTAAAACCATGGGGATTCCCTATCCCCTGCCCGACTAACTACAGATTAAGAAAAAGTCACAGTAATGGGAACTTTAAGAAAACCTGAATTGGGCTTTGAAACTCAAGTCTAGTCTTCCCACCAAAGAGCCATTCTACATGTTTTTTAAAATGCTTCTCCGGGGGTGCCTGGCTGGCTCAGTTGGTGGAGTGAGCAACCCTTGATCTCAGAATTGTAGGTTCAAGACCCACGTTGGGTGCAGAGATTACTTAAAAAATAAAATCTTCAGGGAAAAAATGTTTCTCCAGCTTCACCACAGATTCTTTAGATGTTGGTGATCAAATTTTTGTATAATTAGAAAGCTCCAATATGAGTATCTAGATTTGGTAAAACCAATAGGTATTGGTTTATATCCATTGTGAAATCAATGTGAAGGCATTCCACACCTTGTGTTTCTTCACATGCCACTATTCCTGAGCCATTTTAGTTAATTAATTTGTCCTTCATTTTGGTTTTTAGAATCTTTAATTCAGCTGACTTTCTCTGAAGTCTCAACATAGAAAGACAAGAAACACAAGGTAATAGTTTTAGTAATTCTGGAAGAAGATATTTTGAAACTGCTTTGAAAAAAAACAGTATTAAAAAGTTGATGCCTTTATGTATTCCCTAGAGAGTGAAGTGTCTGCTAGCCATCAAGCAAGTGTCAAATGAAATGGCTTACAAGTATTTGTCTTTTCTGGGGACCTTATTTGATCTAAATTCAGCAACCCTAACACCCTGAGATTAGTGTCATCAACCTCATTTACAGTAATAAGGTGTGCACCTGCAACACGCTAATTCAAAGCTCGAACAGGTCAAAGATATGGTTTAGTTGCCCCTATCTGCTGTAAGGAAACTTATCAGGATTAAGAATCCACAATTTTACATTTTATTAAACTGATTTCTAAAAAGGTTAAACCAACGAAAGTAATGTATTCAACAATTTACTGAGCATTGACTAAATGCAAAGTGTTGTATGAGCACTGGAATATAGCAGTGAACAAAACAGCTTACACCCTAAGTCATTCTCACTTGTCAACTACAACCATTACTAACTTGATAAAATAGTTAAACAATTTAAAATGTAATATTTTAAAATCTATTTGAAAAAAAAAACTACAAGTGGCCATTAGCTTTTTTCTCAATGATATACTATTGAGTTATTCTTGACATGAATTATGAACACTTCATTATTTTTTTTTCTGTACTTGAAACTAATTAGAACTTTTCCATGTAGTTGTGGGGATTTTTGTTTGTTTCATTTTTGTGGTTAATTTTACTTTACTAGGATGCTTTCAGCTACATAGAGATAGCAAAAAACTCTAATCAAAGTGGCTTAAAAACTAAGGATATTAATTAGCTCATATAAAAGGCAGTTCAGAGGGAGAGTGATTTCAGAACTGAACAATCCAGCAATTAAAATATCATTGAAAACTGTAGACTTCCAGTTTCTGATCTGGAATATAAAGATGTTGGACCTCATCATTCCATCCTAACAACAAGTGAAAAGCTAAGCAAACTAAAAAATTAATAACTCATTTTATAGCCATCAGAGAAGTGAGGTCACAGAGCAAACTGCAGCCCCCAAAATTGGAGACACAGAAAGGCAGATACAGAGAACCACACCTTACCAGAGCAGAACTCACAGGCAGAAACCACTGTGGGGACCAGTGCCATAGTGGAAAATGTATATTATAAGTGATGAATTGCTGGAGATTCATTGTGGACATGTCTATGAGTTAAAAATTCCAGTGGGGACCCCACGCTTTTGTGAGTTTTACCCCCAGAAATTTTACCATGTTCCCTCAGTGAATATAAGAAAAAGAAAATTTCCCCTGGGTAGGGTGAAAGCACCCATTTTGAAATGTGCCAGAGCATTTTATTCTTTTTAACAAGAAAAACAATTTTGCCAGATCCTAACTTATTGGTATTTTATTTAAGTCTAACCGACATGGGGGAAAGAAAATATCCAACTCCAGCCATTCTGTCTCACTTAAGGAGGAAGAGGGAGGAATTCAGAGGCACTAGTGAAATTCACAGCCCAGGGTACAGGTTCACTAAAAGACATAATCATAGGACTACTGAATGTTTCCCTTCCTTCCAGACATTACCACCACATTAATACAAGTCCTGTTTATTGGAATTTCTTTTACCCACTGCATCATAAATGGCTTTCAACAACCACAAAAACAAATTACAAGGCATACTAAAAGTTAAAGCACAGTTTGAAGAAACTGCGAGCATGAGAACCAGACTCAGGTACAACAGGGATATGGGAATTATCAGACGGAGAATTTAAAACAACTGCGATTGATATGCTAAGAGCTCTAATGGATAAAGTAGACAGCATGAAAGAACAGATGGGCAATGTAAGAAGAGAGATGCAAATTGTAAGAATCAGAAAGAAATGTTTGATATAAAAAAGAGACACTGTAACAGAAATAAATGCCTTTGATGGGCTCACTAGTAGACTGCACATGGCAGAGGAAATAATCTCTGCGGATGTGTCAGCATAAACTTTTAAAACTGAAAAGCAAAGGAAAAGGCTGAAAAAAAAAGAACAGAATATGTTTGTAATTGGAATAACAGAGAAAGAAAGATAGAAAGGAATAGAAGCAATACTGGAAGTGATAATAATAAGAATTTCCCTAAATTAATGTCACACACCAAACCACAGATCCAAGAAACTCAGAGAATAACAGGTAAAATAAATTAAAAACAACAACAAAAAAACTACACCAAGGCATATCATTTTCAAACTACAGAAAATTAAAAATTAAAAAAAATCTTGAAAGAAGCCAGAGGGAAAAACAGCTATAGAGGACCAAAGACAAAAATTACATCTGACTTCTCCCCAGAAACCATGCAAGCAAGAAGAGAGTGAAATAAAATATTTACTGTTGAGAGGAAATAAAAACTACCAATCTAGAATCCTGTAACTTGCAAAATTATCCTGCAAAAGTGAAGGAGAAATAAAGACTTCCTCAGACAAACAAAAATTGAGGGAACTGGTAGCCAGTAGACCTGCTTTGCAAGAAACATTAAAACAAGTTCTTTAGAGAGAAGGAAAATGGTATAGGTCGAAACTCAGACCTACATAAAGAAAGAAAGAGTATTCCAGAAGGAATAAAAGAAATAAGAATAAAAACATTTATTTTTCTTATTATCAATTGATCTAACAAGACAACAGTTTATTCAAAATAATAACAATGATTTATTTGATGATTATAGCTTATACATAAGTGAAACAAATGGCAGCAATGTTACAAGGGATGGGAGGAAGGAATTAGAAATATTTTGTGACTACCGCACTATCTGCTAAATGGAATACTGTTATTTGAAAGTGGACTTGGATTGGTTGTAAATGTATATTGTAAACTCTAAAGCAATCACTAAGAAAAAGTTTTAAAAAATGGAAGTATAACTTATGTGCTAAGAAAGGAGAGAAAATGGAATTATATAAAATGCTTAATGAAAACTAAAAGTGGCAGAAAATTATAGAAGAGAAAAATAGGGAGAAAAAAAGGCAATAAATAGAAAAAAGTAACTGACATGGTAGATATTAACTTAACTGTATAAATAATAACTTTAAATGTTAATGGTCTAAATATGCCAAGACAGATTTAAAAATTTAAGACAGATTTTAAAAGTCACAATGAATAAAAAAGAAAACAAGACCTAAGTATATGTTGTCTACAGGAAATCTGCTTTAAATATAAGGACACATATAGATGAAAAGTAAAGTGATAGATGTACCATGCAAACATCAGTCAAAAGAAAGCTGGAGTTGCTATATTAATTTCAGACAGGGTAGACTTCAGAGCAAGGAAAATTACAGGGATAAGTAGGAATATTACATACTGATAAAGAGGTCAATACTCCAAGAAGATATAGCAATCCATAATGTGTGTATGCCTAACAAAAGACGGTAAAATACACAAGGCAAAAACTGGTAGAACTGTAAGGAGAAATAGATGAATCCATTACTACAGTTGGAGACTTCAACATCCCCCTATCAGATATGGACAAAAAAATTTGTGAGGACATAGCTGAGCTTAACAGCACCACCAATCAACGAGGTATCATTGAAATATATAGGCAACTTTATTCAACAGCAGCAGAAAACATCCGTCATAAACTCACAAAGAACATACATCAAGAAAGATCACATTCTGAGCTATAAAACGCATCTTAACAAATTTAAAAAATAAAAATAATACAGTCCATTCATTCTGACCACAATGGAATTAAAATAGAAACCATACAGAGATTAAATAATACACTTTTTAAACATGGGTTAAAGAAGAAACCTCAGGATAAATGTAAAAATATTCTGAACTAAATGAAAATGAAAATATAACTTATCAAAATTTGTGGGATGTAGCAAAATCAGTGATTAAAAGGAAATTTATAGCAAGGAATTAATACATTAGAAAATATCTAAAATTGGGGCGCCTGGGTGGCGCAGTCGGTTGAGCGTCCGACTTCAGCCAGGTCACGATCTCGCGGTCCCTGAGTTCGAGCCCCGCGTCGGGCTCTGGGCTGATGGCTCAGAGCCTGGAGCCTGTTTCCGATTCTGTGTCTCCCTCTCTCTCTGCCCCTCCCCCGTTCATGCTCTGTCTCTCTCTGTCCCAAAAATGAATAAACGTTGAAAAAAAAAATTTAAAAAAAATAAAAAAAAAAGAAAATATCTAAAATCAATAATCTAAGCTTCAACCTTAGGAAACTAGAAAAAGTTTTTAAAAGCAATTAAATAAAAAATAACACAAGAAAAGAAATGATAAAAATTAGAGCAGAAATCAATGCAATTGAAAATAGTAAATCAACAGAGAAAATAAAACCAAAATGTGTTTTTTAAAAAAGATCAGTAGGGGCGCCTGGGTGGCGCAGTCGGTTAAGCGTCCGACTTCAGCCAGGTCACGATCTCGCCGTCCGTGAGTTTGAGCCCCGCGTCAGGCTCTGGGCTGATGGCTCAGAGCCTGGAGCCTGTTTCCGATTCTGTGTCTCCCTCTCTCTCTGCCCCTCCCCCGTTCATGCTCTGTCTCTCTCTGTCCCAAAAATAAATAAAAACGTTGAAAAAAAAATTAAAAAAAAAATAAATAAATAAATAAAAATAAAAAAGATCAGTAGAATTGATAAGCCACTAGCCAGGCTAACTAAGAAAAATTACTAATTTAGAAATTACTAATATTAGAAATCAAAGAGGAGACATCACTACAGATCACATGGACATTAAAAGCATAGTAAAGGAATGCTATGAACAAATGTATGCCCACAAAATTGATACCCTAGATGTAATGGGCCAACTTCTTGAAAACACAATCTACCAAAACTCATAAAAGAAATAAGTCAATCTGAATAAGCCTATATCTATTAAATAAATTGAATCAATAATTAATAACTTTACAAAATAGAATGTACCATGGGGCGCCTGGGTGGCTCAGTCGGTTGAGTGTCTGACATCAGCTCAGGTCATGATCTCACGGTTCCTGTGTTCGAGCCCTGCATTGGGCTCTGTGCTGATAGCTCAGAGCCTGGAGCCTGCTTTGGATTCTGTGTCTCCCTCTCTCTCTCTGCTCTTCCTTTGCTAGTTCTCTGTCTCTCTCTCTGTCACTCAAAAATAAATAAACATTAAAAAAAAAAAAAACCAGAATGTACAGACCTAGATGGGTTCACTGGTAAATTCTAACAAACATTTAAGGAAAAACTTATACCAATTCTCTACAATCTTTCAGAAGATAAAGCAGAGAGAATACCTCCTAACTCATGCTATGAGGGCAGGATTACCTTAATCCCAAAACCAAAGGCATTACAAGAAAACTACAGACTGATATAGTTCATGAACATATATGCAAAAAACATTAATATATTAGCAAATCTACTCTAACAATGCATAAAAACAATTATACACTAAGGCCAAGTGGGATTTATCCCAAGTATTCAAGGCTGATTCAACCTTCAAATATCAATTAATGTATTCCATCACACCAACACGCAAAAGAAGAAAAATCAGATGATCCTATCAATAGATGTAGAAAAAACCATTTGACAAAATCCAACACCCATTATGATGGTTAGTTTTATGTGTCAATTTGAATGGACTAAGGGCAGCTGAGAGCTGGTAAACATTATTTCTGGGTGTGTCTGTGAGGGTGTTTTTGAAAGAGATTAGCATTTGTGTTGGTTGGTAAACTGAATAAAGCAGATGGATGGCTCTCCCCAATGTAAGTGGACATTGTTCAATCCTCTGAGGACCCAAATAGAACAAAAAAGTGTAGGAAGAACAAATTCACTCTCTGCTTCAGATGAGGCATCCATCTTCTCATACCCTCAGACATTGGCTCTCTTGGGTTTCAGACTTTTAGATTCAGATTGGAATTTACACCATTAACTTCCTGATTCTCAGGCCTTGGACTTGGACTGAACTACACCAGTCTTTCCAGGTTCTCCACCATGCAGGTAGCATATCTTGGTACTTGTTGGCTTCTATAACCATGTGAATTAATTCCTGCAATAAATTGTATCTATCTATCTATCTATCTATCATCTATCTATCTGCCTGTCTATCTATCTAAATGTATATATATTCTATTAGTTCTGTTTCTCTGCATAACCCTAATACACCTATCCATGATAGAAAAACAATCTCAGTAAACTAGGAATAGAGCAGAATTGATTGATTTTTAAAAATTTACAAAAACCCTACCACTAACATCATACTTAGTGGTTAGAAACTTGAAGCTTTCCTGCTAAGATCAGGCACATGGCAAAAATGTCCTCTCTCACCACTCCTTTTCAGTATTGTATTGGAAATTCTAGCTAATGCAATTAGACAAGAAAAAGAAATGTATACAGATTGAGAAGGAAGAAATAAAACTCTTTGTTCACAGATGATGTCATCATCCAAGTAGAAAATCCAAAGAATCCCTCCAGGAAATACTAAGTAATTACAGCAAGGTTGCAAGATACAAGGTTAATATGCAAAAATCAATTGCCTTACTATATAGCAACAATGAAAAAGTGGAATTTGAAATAAAAAACACACTATCATTTCCATTAGCACTTCACAAAAAATGAAATACTTTGGTAAAAATCTAGCAAAATGTACAAGATCTATATGAAGGAACCATAAAGCTCTGATGAAAGAAATTAAAGATGACTTAAATAAATGGAGAGATAGTCCATATTCATGGTTGGGAAACTCAGTGTTTTCACGATGTCAATTCTTCCCAACTTGATCTACAGATTAAATACAATGCCAATCAAAATTCAAGCAGGTTATTTTGTAGAAGTCAACAAAGATATTCTAAAGTTTATATGACAAGACAAAAGAGTAAGTACAGAGAACTCAATATTGAAGAACAAAATCAGAGACTGATATTACCTGATTTTAATATGTACTGTAAACCTGTAGTACTCAACCAGTGTGGTATTGGTAAAAGAATAAACAAATTAATGAAACAGAATAGATAATAGAAATTAAAGAAAATGTGAATAAATGGAAAGATAGGGATGCCTGGGTGCCTCAGTTGGTTGACTATCCAACTTCAGCTCAGTTCATAATCTGGCAGTTCCTGGGTTTGAGTGCCACATCAGGCTCTGTACTGATGAACCTGGAGCCTGCTTCAGATTCTGTCTCCTTCTTTCTCTCTGTCCCTCCCCTGCTTGTGCTCTCTCTCTCTCTTTCACTCAAAAGTATATAAATAAACATTAAAAATAAAAGAATATCTAAATGAGAAATAAGCATATGAAAAGGTACTCCACATTATATGTTCTCAGGGCAATGGAAATTAAAACTACAAGCTGTCATGACATATCTATTAGAATAGCCAAAATCCAGAACATTGGCAACAACAAACGCTGGCAAGGATAGGAACTCTCCTTCATTCCTGATGGGAATTTAGAATGGTACAGCTACTTTAGAAGACATTTTGGTGTTTCTTAAAAGTAAACATCCTCTTTTTTGGTGGGGAGCAGAAAGAGAGGGAGAATTTTAAGGAGGCTCCATGACCAGTGTGGAGCCTGATGTGGGGCTCAATCTCACAACTGTGAGATCATGACCTGATCTGAAATCGAGTCATATGCTTAACTGACTGAGACACCCAGGCAACTCAAGTAAGTGTACTCTTACTGTAAGATCCTGTATTTACATTCGTTGTATTTACTCAAATAAGCTGAAAAATACATCCACACCAAAACATAGATGTTTATTGCAGCTTTATTCATAACTGCCAAAATGTGGAAGCACCCAAGATGTCCTTCACTAGATGAATGGATAAATACACTGTATTATATCCAGATGATGGAATATTATTCAGCACTTAAAAGAAATGAGCTGTCAAATAAAAAAGACAATAAAAAAAGACTGAGTACTGTATGATTCCAATTATATGACATTCTGAAAAATGCAAAACTATGTAGATGCTAAAAATATCTGGTGGTTGCCAAGGGAAAGACGGGAGGGTGGGATGAATAGAGAGCAGAGGTGTTTTAGGGCAGTGAAACTAATCTATATAATACCATAATGGTGGATACATGTTGTTATACATTTATCAAAACCCATATAAGGTTTAACACCAAGAGTGAAGCCCAAGGTAATCTATGAGCTTTGAGTGATAATGATGTGTTAATCTAGGTTGATTTTAACAAATGTACCATTCTTATGTAGAAGTTGATACTGGGGAGGCTGTGCATTTATGGGGAAGGGGTTATATGAGTACTCTGTGCTTTCTGTTCAATACTGCTGTGAACCTAAAACTGCTCTAAAAAATTAAGCTTATTTAAAAGAAAAAAACATATATGTTCCACACAGAATAATTGGACATATCAATAATTTCCAATATATAAATTCTCAATTATAATTTTGATGAAAATATAAGCATTTTGTATTTTAAAATATTATCATAATAGAAAATTTTTTTTGAAAAAATGTAATGAGGTATTACAGATACATATGACTAAGGCATTTATTAAAGTATATGAGTAACAAGAATAATTATTTTGCTTGTTTTTTAATGTTCATAAAGCCACATCAAGCTTTTAAAATAATTATGTAGATGTACTAGATAGTTATTTTTATTTTTTAGAAATAATTTTTCAGTGAAAATAGTTTTCTTTTAATTAAAAAAAACACTGATAAAATGAACTCAACTTGTTATTCAATAATGAACACTTTTAAAATACCATTGAAAATAGAAATATAGATTCCATGTTATGAACCCATCATTGGCAAGGTAGATGGAATTTAAGGCCAAATGTGAGACTTTACCTGAGGTTTATGTGTGTGTGTTGTGGGGGGGAAGGTAGGGAGGGAGCATGAATAAGCATCGATACCTAACAAAGTCAGAATTTTATTAGGGAGAAAATGAATGGATGCTAAGAGGCTATCAACACTATAACACATACTATTGTGTATATATTGCTACCAAATTTTATTCTGCTTATGAAAACAGAATTGTATTATTAATTGATGAATTAAATTCACAAAGTTAATTTTGTTTAAAAGACTATGGATTTTCATTTAGTTTAAGTGTTTTTTTATTTCCCTGAGATTTCTTTCATCTTTGACATTATTTAGAAGTTTGCTGTGTAATTTACAAGATTCTGGAGACTTTTCCTATTATTTGTGGTTTCTAGTTTAATTCAGTTATGACCACAAGGCATTTTTTTATGGCTTTACCTTTTAAAAATATGTTAATGCTTGAGTTATGACCTAAGATATGGTCTATCTTGGTGAAGGTCCCCATACATTTTGGAAAAAATGTGTACCCTGTATTAGTTAATGGTACTGTTCAGTTCTTCTGTATAGTTGTTGACTTTTGTTTAGCAGTTCTATACAATGCCAAAAGAGGTGTTAAAGTCCCCAATTTTAACTGTGAATTGACCTATTTTTCTTTCAATTCTGTCAATTCTCGCTTTGCACTATTTTGTAGCTCTGTTGTTTGGTGAACGTACATATATTGTTATGTTTTTTCATGACCTGGTACTTTTATCATATGCAATGTACCTCTTTGTTCCTGGCAATTTTCTTTAGTTCTAAAGCCTACAACCACCCTAGTTTTCTTTAGTGTTTGCAAAGTATATATATTTTTCATTATTTTATCTACTAATACCATTATATTTGAAGTGAATTTATTTTTTACTTTTATTTTTAGAGTGGGAGAGAGAGCAAATGAATGGGAGATAGGGAGAGAGAGAATCTTAAGCAGGCTCCATGTTCAGTGTGGAACCTGATGCAGGGCTCAATTGCACACCCTGGATCATGACCTAAGCCAAAATCAACAGTTAAATGCTCAACAAATTGAGCCATCCAGGAGAACCTGAAGTGAATTTCTTGTACATAGCATGTGGCTGGGGCTTGTTTTTTATCCATTCACTGAATATCTCTAAATTGTTGTGTTTAGACCATTTACATTTAATGTAATCATTGATGCATTAGGATGTAGGTCATTTTATTGTTTTCTGTTTTTTTTTCCATTTCCCCTTATCTGTCTTCAAGTGGGCTTGAAGAAAAATTCAAGTGAATCTTTTATATTATTTTTATATTTATATATACTTGTATGTTTTTATATTTTACATATAAAATATTTATAATATTTGAATACATTATCTACTATTCCATTTTTATTTGTCTACATATTTTAGTGTTAACTCTGTATAGTATTTTCAGTGGTTACTCTAGGGAGTATAATATACATACACAGTTTATCACAGTCTACTAGTATCAAGTTACCTCTTCAAGTGGAATGTAGATACTTAATCACCATTTAGGTTCCATTATCCTTCCCCCTCCCTTATGTTAGTTACAGTTGTCTTGAGTATTACCTCTACATACATTGAGAACCACATCAGATGCTATTTTTGCTTTTAACTTTTAAGTGACAAGTATAACTAGATGTGTACTTGTCTTTTATAACAAGTTCAGTGTGTACCCCACTACTCATTTACTCAACATCCAATCATCCATGAATCTGAGACATTAACCACTTTCCCATACATTATGCATTTTATCCATCCATCCAAGATTCTTGAAATTCATCTTGATACTTCTACTATATTATAATCTGATATACCCCTAAGTTCATCCTCTGAGATTGATATTCCTTTCCCTTTCCTTTTCAACTCCTTCATATTGCTTTGTGCGTATTTACATTTACTTCATGAAGTAGTTTTCCCAACTGGACCATAAGTTTCTTGGCAATGGGTTTCTATTTATTTTATATTTTTCTCTAGGACGTGGGGTATTCCATCACCTGAAGTGATAGATAACCCTACTAATTCACTGCCCTCTGCAGGCCTACTGATTAGAAAAAAAAAAAAACAATCAGCTACCTATGCACTCACTAGATCATGCATGAAGTTTTCTGCAAAACTTATTCATATACCTATCACTAGCACCCAAAATACCTGCCCATATGGAACCTGTGAACATGAATTATTCCAGAGGAGCACAAATTTTGTCAAAATTCCGTAAGTTTAAAAGTTTGCTCTAAAAAACTTTCCCTGGGGCGCCTGGGTGGCTCAGTTAGTTAAGCATCCAACCTTGGCTCAGGTCATGATCTTGTGGTCTGTGAGTTCAAGCCCTGCATCCGGCTCTGTGCTGACAGCTGGGAGCCTGGAGCCTGCTTTGGATTCTGTCTCCCTCTTTCTCTGTCCCTCCTCCTCTGATGCTCTCTTTCTCTCTCAAAAATAAATCATTAAACAAATTTAAAAAAATTAAATTAAATTAAATTAAAAAAGCTCTCCATAACATCCTCAGAAAGCACTTTGTCCCAAATATGTAGCTATGCAACTGTCAGGCATCATTTCATAACTCCATCCCACCTCACACACATGTGCATGTGCATGCACGCACAAACGCGTGCACACACACACACTGTCACACAGTAACATATTGTAATCAGTTACCCCATTTTGGACAGGAAAAATTTATTTCTATGAATATGATTTTAACAATATTCCCTAAGTATTTAATAACCAAGGATTCCTCTAAATCAGAAAAAACCCAAATTAACAAATATGTCAAATATATATTATGTGTACATATAACTTAAAAAATCTCTTTAATTTGGCTTTTAATTTTGAACTTTTCATTGATAGAAGGAGTGAAGAATTCAATGCTGGAGTATAATTTGATGGGGTTTTTCAGTATATGTTGATGGGAATTTTTTAAGTTTCTTGCAAATATAAATCAAGCTTGCTCCAATTCCACAAGAACACCACCACAGTCTTTAGGATGGAGAAAAATCACTGGTTTTCCATGTGCTCCTATTTTGGGATCTTCACTTAGAATACGAATCTTCTCTTTCAAATCCATCACAGCTGCATTTATATCATCCACCTTGAGAAAAGGAAATAAATAACACATTTGAGATCACAAAAATACCAAATTATAGCATCTTACGTATCTCAAGACTTTGAAGAAGAAAATATCTCCTCCAGTAGCTTTAGGCAGAATCATCCTTAAACTTTCAAAAAATTTCAGCTTAATGCTTCCAGAAAAGTAAAAGAAGTTGCTAGATTTCCATAGGTGAGCAACCACAATGCTTAAGAATTTTCACCATTATTAACCATTTCTCCTTGTAACCTAAAAAATGTATAATTTACAATATTTTCTTCTAGAAGTGCTCTTGGTGATACTGCATATATTGTTTTTTAAGAGCCCTGGGTTCTTAATAGAGAGAAGAGGACTACCATATAAATGAGCAAGAGATTAAAATGTTAACAGATAAGAGTTTATGACACAGACTGTGGTAGGTACTCAAAAGGTAGGAGTGCTTCCCTGGATCCCCAAACCTCCCACCTGAAAAACCACCAGGTTATGACTTTTGAGATTAAAACTTGGTATACATGCGGTGCCTGGGTGGCTCATTTGGTTAAATGTCTGACTTCAGCCCAGGTCATGATCTCACGGCTTATGGGTTCTAGCCCCACGTCTGGCTTTGTGCTAACAGCTCAGAGCCTGGAGCCCACTTCGGATTCTGTGTCTCCCTCTCTCTCTCTGCCCCTCTCCTGCACACACACTCTCTCTTAAAAATAAACATTAAATAAAAATAAAACTTCATACATATGAAAATGACTATTAAATTGCCACCAAAATGTTTTTCCCCATTCTGAAAAATCCAAACATTTATAGTTGTATAACTCTCTTCTCAATCATTTCTGTTTTCTTCATATATACTGGCAGGCTAAGAAAGGAGCAAATGTGTTTCTATATACTTCATGAAAGAATGATTCTCCTCTATTTTGGAAAGTCATCCTCCTTAGACTGGCTCAGTTGGTTAAGTGTCCAACTCTTGATTTCAGCTCAGGTCATGATCTCACCGTTTGTGAGTTTGAGCCCCGCATCTGGCTCTGGGCTGAGAGTGTGGAGCCTGCTTGGGATCCTCTCTCTCCACCCCTCCCCCACTCACACTCTGTCTCTTTCAAAATATAGATTTTTTTAAAACTTTTAAAGTTTATTTATTTATTTTGAGAGACAGAGTGAGCAGAGGCAAAGAGAGAGAGAGAGAGAGAGACAGGATCTGAAGCAAGCTCTGCACTGACAGCAGAAAGCCTGATGCAGGACTTGAACTAACAAACTGTGAGATCATGACCTGAGCTGAAGTCAAATGCTTAACCAACTGAGCCACCCAGGCACCCCAATGGGAATAAATAAACTTAAAAAAAAAAAAACTACTTTATAAAAATAAAAAGGTTACCTAATCATTCCCCTACTAATAAACATTTAGGCTAGAAGGGAAACCTAGACCCTTTTCAATGGTTAGATGCTAAATTGCCAATAGAACACAAGAGAGCTTGGTGATTGAGTTTATGGGCAAGATTCCATTGACATTTGAAGATATAAGCACATGGCAGGAACTGGTGGAGATATTTAAGAAAAATTAAAACAAAATTAAGAGAACAGATTGACATATTCTACCAAAACTGAGCTAAATAAAAAAAGAGAAAGGGTGCTTAGGTGGCTCAGTTGGTTAAGCATCTGACTTCGGCTCAGGCCATGATCTCACAGTCCATGAGTTCAAGCCCCATGTCCGGCTCTGTGCTGACAGCTCAGAGCCTGGAACCTACTTTGGATTCTGTGTCTCCCTCTGTCTCTGCTCCTCTCCCACTCATGCTCAGTCTCTCTGTCAAATAAATAAACATTAAAAAAAATTAAATAAATAAACATTAAAATAAACATTAAATAAATAAACATTAAAAAAAATTTTTTACATAAAATAGCAGAAGGAATGTAAAAAAGAAAAAAAGCTAGTCAATCCAAAGAAAGGCAGAAGGGAAAAATAACAAAAACCAAAAAAAGGTAAAAAGAAAATACTATATGATACAGTAGAAAATAAGTTCCAATATGGAAAACAGATTAAATGAATTATAAAATTAAATGAATTATGAGATTGTCAGAATGAATATAAAATTTAAAAAATATATGTTTACTGAAAGAGATATATGCACCCAACAATAAAAAACTGCAATTATACGCTCTCTAGAAGAGACTTACCTACACAAAACTATAAAAGATGAGTAAAAGGATGGAAAAAAGATATACCAGGCAAATATTAACCAAAAGAAAGTTGATACAGTATTAGAATCAGCTAAAACAAAATTTAAAGTGAAATACACTAAATAAAGACAGATAAAACTTATAAATAAAATGAACAATCCACCAAGATGACAAAACAATGTCAACTCTGCATGTACCTAATGATACTACCTTGAAAAATAAAAAGTAAACATCCACAGCTCTCAGTATCTGATATATCTATCAAACAGACAAAAGATTAAGGATAAAGACAAGTCATAAGTTCTTTGAATATAAGTCTGGATATAAGTCCCTTATCAGATATGTGATTTGCAAATTTTCTCTCCCATTCTGTGAATTGTCTTTACACAAAACGTTTTAATTTTGATGAAGCCAATGTTATTGGTTATGTTTTTGGTGTTGTATCTAAGAAACCATTGCCGAGCTAAGGTCATGAAAACTTATGCCTATTTTTTTTTTTCTGAGACCTTTATAGTTTTAGCTTTTACATTTAGGTCTTTGACCCATTTGGAGTTAAGTTGTATATATGGTGTAATATAGCTTTAAGCTTTTTTGAAATGCTGTCTTGACCCAGTTCTGAGTCCCTGGCTAGAGGCTGGTCAGTTCTTGAGCAACTGATAAAAGGCCACCTCTCAACCATCTCCCTTATCAGGCTCTCACACTCTAGGGCTATTATGTGGCCACTTTAATTGCTCCAGAGACAGTACCAAACAACCAGGTACAGTCCATATGCCCCAGAGCCCACAGAATTATTCAAATCCACCAGGCTGAAGGGAGCCTATGAAAGATAACCCCAACACATTTGCTTCATTAAGCTGCCCCCTACAACTGCAGCTTGCTGTTACTGTCCCAGGTGCAATCCCATGTGGCCTACATGGCAGCGTTGTCATTTGGAGCTCTAAAGAACAGTTTTGCCTTTCATCTACCGGAGTGTCAATGATTGTGTCCCCACCATCAAAAGAATCTTATAAATCTTTAAATCTTATCAAACATATGGTGTGACCATGTGGCTATCCAGCTGTCCTAAATGCCATCTGCTGAAAAGACTGGTCTTTCCCCATTGGATGGTCTTTGTACCTTTGTTGAAAACTTACTGTAAATATGAGGATTTATGTCTGACTCTCAGTTCTATTCTATTGATCTGTATGTCTATCCTTATCCTTGTACCACACCATTTTGATAACTATAGCATTGTATAAAGTTTTGAAATCAGCAAGTGTGAATCCTCCAACTTTGTTCTTCTCTTTCAAGATTGCTTTGGCTATTTGGGATCCCTTGTGTTTCCATGTGAATTTTAAGATTAGTTTGTTCGTTTCTGCAAAAATGCCAGCCAGAATCTGATAGGGCTTACATTAAATCCATGTATCAATTTAGAGAATGTTGCCTCCCTAACAATAGTCATCTGATGCATGACAATATTTTTTTTAAGATTTAAAAAAATTTTTAATGTTTATTTATTTTTGAAGAAGAAAGAGACAGAGAGTGAGTGGGGGAGGGGTAGAGAGAGAGGGAGACACAGAATCTGAAACAGGCTCCAGGACAATTTCTGTAGTTCCCTTGTTCAATTGATTCCTAAGTATTTTCCTCTTTTGATGCTATTATAAATGGAACGGTTTTCTTAATTTCACCTGCAGATGTATAGATTTTTTTAAATGTATGGGGTTTTTAAAAATCCAGATATATAAACTTTGCATTTTAATTAATGTTTAATCCATTTACATTTAATTAACATTCATACAGTTGAATTTGTTTACCATCTTATTTTTTTGTCTCATTAATACTTCATTCTTTCTTTCTTGACTTCTATTGGTTGAACATGCATTTTGGGGGGGGGAGGAAAACCAAGAAACAGACTCTTACAAAAAATTTTGTTTAATGTTTATTTTTTGACAGAGACAGCATGAGTGGGGGAAGTGCAGAGAGAGAGGGGGGCAGAGGATCTGAAGCGGGCTCTTCATTGACAGTAGACAGCCCAGCGCGGGGCTAGAAATCATGAACCGTGTGAGATCATGACCTGAGCCAAAGTCAGACGCTCAATCAACTAAGCCATCCAAGTGCCGTCCCCCCAATTTTTTAAAAATTTTTATTTGAGAGAGAGAGCGAGAGAGAGCGAGCACATGTGGGGGAGAGGGGCAGAGGGAGAAAGAATCTTAAACAGGTTCCACATTCAGTACGGAGCCAGACGCCGGGCTCAATCCCACAACCCTGGGATCATGACCTAAGCAGAAATCAAGAGTCAGTCACTCAATGGAATGAGCCACCCAGGCGACCCCAAGAAACAAATTCATAACTACAGAAAACAAACTGATGGCTACCAGAGGGGAGGGGGAGGGGGATGGGTTAAATAGGTGATGGGGATTAGGAGGGCCCTTGTTGTGATGAGCACTGGGTGTTCTAAGTGCTACATCACTAAATTCTACACCTGAAAGTAAGATTACACTGTATGTTAACTGTAATTTAAATAAAACTTGGAAAAAAAACATGTATTTTTGTACTTTTTATTTTATATTTTAGTTTTCCCTTAATTTTCTTAATGATTGTTCTAGAGTTTACAATTCATATTTTAATCTTATTAGTCCACCAATGCACATATAAGAAACTTACAACAGGATACTTCCATTTGCCTAATTCCCGTCCTTTACACTTATTTATTCTGTTATAAACTCTACATTTAAAAAACTTCAAGTCAATTGTCTCTTAGATAATTTAAGGTAAGAAAAAAGTTGTTATTTTAACCTACAAATTTACCATGTCTAGTACTCTTCGATCCTTGTAAAGATCTGAATTTTCATCTGGTATTATTTCCCTTCATCCTGAAGGGATGAATACTAAATATACATCCTGAATACTTCCTTAGTATTTCTTATAGCGCAGGTCTACTGGACAGGAATCCTCTCATTTTCGTTTAAGATGTTTCCATTTCACTTTCATTGTTGAAGGATATTTTCATCAAGTTCAGAATTCTAAATGACAGCGTTTTTGTTTTGTCTTAAACTATCTTTTTAAAAGCAGTTTTATGTTCACAAAAGTGAGCAAAGGTACAGAGATTTCCTATTCATATAACCCCTGACCACATGCATGCATAGCTCCCATCATTATCAACACACACCACCAGAGTGGTACATTTGTTACAACTGATGAACCTATACTGACAGCATTATCACCCAAAGTGCAGTTCACCATAGGGTCACTTTTGGTATTGTACATTCTACAGGTTTGGACAAATGTATGACATGTACCCATCATTGCGATATCACACAAGGTACTTTCACTGCCCTAAAAATCCTCTGTGCTCTGCTTATTCATCCTTTCTCTCCTCTCCCCCCAACCCGCGCTTTGAACCGCTGATCTTTTTACTGTCTCCAGTTTTGCCTTTTCCAGAATGTCACACACAGTACGTAGCCTTCTCAGACTGGTTTCTTTCACTAGTAATATGTACTTAAGATTCCTCCATGACTTTTCATGGCTTGATAGCTTACTTTTTTTCAGTGTTGAAAATAATCCACTGTTTGGATGTACCAACTTATTTACCCATTCACTTACTGAAGGACCAGAGCAGCCTTGAATCTAGGACTGATTTTCCTCACTGATAAGGCAAAACCCTTCTAAATACTCTACCCAATACCCCATAAATTACAAGAACTTCCACTACGGTGGGTAAGAACACAAACTGGCCCAACTGGCATAAGGATTATTCTGATTCTTTCAAAGGGTTCTACTCCCAGGCTCAGGTAGCTTCCTCACATGTATCATGCACTGTTCAATACTCAGATGAAGACTTGAGAAGTACTGCAGATCTCTGGAAAACTCTCTCCGGAGCTCTCTCTTCCTGTACTTTATACTGCAAACTCAATCCCCATGGCCTCCCCAGACTTCAACTTCTATCTCCTCAACTCAGGGAGACTGCTAACCTTCACTTGGATTCCCCCTTCCTATACTGCAGCCTGGAAACTCTCTCCAGCCAGTAAGCTGGAAAACTGCAGGGCTCATCTTGTTTCCCTTCTTTCATGAATCAATGAGTTGTGCTGTCTAATGTCAGATTTTTTGTTTGTTTGAGGCAAAGGGATAAACCTGGCCTCTGTTAACTCAGCTACAATTAGAATTCTACATTGGCAGGGGGTTTTGTATGTTAAAAAAAATGTCATTACATATTATGTTATTTCATCATTTCTGTTGTCTTTTTTTTCCCCTCTGATTGCTTTTAAGATTTTTCTCTTCATTTTGGCTTTCAGCTTGATCCTAGTGTGCTCAGGTACTGTTTTTTGAATTTGCCCTACTTGGGGTTGCTGAGCTTCCTGAATTTGTGGGTTGATGTCTTACTTCAGATTGGTAATGTACTTGTAGACTATTTCTTCAATTATTACTTATGTTTTCTTCTCCTCTTTTTCCGGGATTCCAACTATACTCTGATAAAACCTTTGACCATGTTCTACATCTCTCTCTTATGATCTACACTGTTTTGTTCTTTTTCTTCTTCCATATTTCTTCCTATTGATTTTGGACTCTAGGCTCTAGAACTTTCTAAGAAGATAAATTTCTGCGGTTTTAAGCCACCAAGTTTATGGTGATTTATTATAGCATCCCTAGGAAACAAATACAGCCATTATATATCCATACTGAAATTGAACAATTAAATAAATGGATAGCAGATGGTGGGAGCCAAGTTTCTCACTGTTGCAATGGGCAGTTATGAACAAAGAAGGCTACAGTGATCCATGTAGTAATGGGTTAGAGTTGGAAACATCAGTATAAACTCATGAGTTCATGAGTATGCTATATATAAATCTTGTAAGTTCTATCTGGTTATATAGAGAAATATCTATAGATATATGTATATATACACATATATACCCTTGCTGTTAGCTCAAAAGGCCAAGAAACAGTGACACTCTAGTAGCAACAAGCACATACAGAGCTCAGATCTTGGTTTCTAATACCATTCTCTAGTAAAATGAACCAGGGCTCCTTGGAGAAATGTCTGGTTCTAGGCTAGGGCAGGGAATACAGATGATGAGTCTGGAACATCTTATAGTACCATAAAGTAAGCAGGTGTGGGAGGAAAACAAACAAAAAAGACGGGGTATATCAGAGACACAGGAGCCAACCCAAAGTGCCCCTCTGATAAGCTGGAACAGTTTGAGCAACAAAACAAAGTAGTTTTGGATTATAATCCGAAGTATAAATACCTATACATCCTCACTGATGCAAATAAATGTCTGAATCACTAAGTAAATTGCTGAATAATGAATAATTGAGTAAATAAATGAGGAAGAACAGACAAATCTTCCATTCACAAAAATTTCAAGTAATTTATGGAATTATCAAAAAGATGGAGCATAATTCTCCATGCCTTCAGCACTGGCCTCACATAGTAACTTCCTCCCAAAGTTTATATTATGGAGAATGGGGGGGGAGGGAGTAACTTTACAGTAGAGAAACATGATGACATTGCCTCAGGTAGGGGATGAAGGGCAGTATCAACAGTAGTAAGTCATGTTGATAATATATACCCTTGATGTGATGTGATGAGAATGACACTTTACCTCTGTGGTCTTCCTCCCAAAAATCAATAACCCAAGTCTATCTAATCATGAGAAAAAAATCTCATGAGAGTTGAGGGACTCTACAAAGTAACTGGTAATCCTCAAAAATATCAAGGTCATCAAAAACAAGGAAACTCTGAGAAACTGTCACGGGCAAGAGGAGCATGAGGAGACATGATAATTAAATGTACTGTGAGATCCTGGATGGGATCCCAGAACAGAAAAAGGACACTGGGTAAAAACTAAGAAAATCTAAGCATAGATTTTAGGTAATAATAATGTTATCAATTTGGTTCATTAATCATGACAAATGTACTATACTAGTAAGATGTTAATAATTTTTTTTAAAAAAGGACCTAAAGTGATTAACAATCATTTGTAATAAATGGACACTGTTTAAGTCTTGATTAGAACAAGTCAACTCTAGAGACATTTGTGAATTAATCTGATAAATCTGATTTATGGACTATTATTTATGATGGTGACAAAAGATTTATTTATTTATTTTTTTTTTTTTTTAAATTTTTTTTTTCAACGTTTATTTATTTTTGGGACAGAGAGAGACACAGCATGAACGGGGGAGGGGCAGAGAGAGAGGGAGACACAGAATCGGAAACAGGCTCCAGGCTCTGAGCCATCAGCCCAGAGCCTGACGCGGGGCTCGAACCCACGGACCGCGAGATCATGACCTGGCTGAAGTCGGACGTTTAACCGACTGCGCCACCCAGGCGCCCCAAAAGATTTATTTTTAATTTTGATCAATATGATAATGTCATCATGGTTAATTTTTTAGAGACACAAACTACATAAAGGTGAAATGACATGTTGTGAAGGACTTTTAGTTTAAGGAAAAAAATAATAAAGCAAATGTGCCAAGATATTGAAAACTGTTGAATCTGGGTGATGGGAATATGGGAGTGCATTACATTTTTTTTCTACTTCTTGTATGTTTGAAATATTTCATAACAGAATCATGACTTTTTTCAGTGTCCTTTTGATAACTTCTATGCTAAATATGATCATGGATATTTTCATTAAAGAACATTCTACCCAAGTACAAATATCTACAATTCTGATATTGCATCTCAGTTTTTAGTATACTGCTTCTTCAATATCCCTTAATCCAATAAATACGTCTAAGATTTAATAAGTTAATGTCCATCAACCGACGAATAAATAAAAAAGATGTGGTTTACATATATAATGGAATACTACTTGGCAATGAGAAAGAATGAAATCTGGCCATTTGTAGCAACATGGATGGAACTGGAGAGTATTATGCTAAGTGAAATAAGTCAGGCAGAGAAAGACAGATACTGTGTTTTCACTCCTATGTGGATCCTAAGAAACTTAACAGAAGACCAGGGGGGAGGGGAAGGGGGGAAAAAAGTTACAGAGAGGGAAGGAGGCAAACCATAAGAGACTCTCAAATACTGGGAACAAATTGAGGGTTGATGGGGGGTGGCCCCATCAGGGGAAAGTGGGTGATGGGCATTGAGGAGGGCACCTGTTGGGATGAGCACTGGGTGTTGTATGGAAACCAAATTGACAGTGTGTATGTACATATATATATATATATATATATATATATGTATATACACAGTGTATGTACATATATATATATATATATGTATATACACACATATATATATATAAAAGATTTAATAAGTTAGATTTATGTTTTGAAAAAATGCCGAATTAACATTGCATTAGCATCAATTTCTATTTCTGTTACTGTTTCTATTACTGATTTTGATTTTAAAGACCTCTACCACATTTATCCTTCTGCTACAGTGTTGCTATAAACTTTACAATTCTTTAGAAGTACTCCTAATGTTTTGCTTGGCAGTTATAAAAAGAATGAAATGAAAATGTTTTAATTTTCTGAATTGAAAGTAGATGCATTATCTACTTTAAGGTTATAATAAATGCAAAGCAACTTGAATTGGGAAATTAAGTCTTTCCCTCTAAGTAATAAAAATGACAGTCAATAATAAGCCATCTACAAATTTTTCCTTTTACAGTCCTTTGTACAATTACAGTTGTGCATCTTATAATTCCATAAGACCTTAAATACCACTGGTGAAAATCTGGGCTATTGATTTCAACTTATTGGCTTTTTTCTTTTCTTTCTTTCTTCTTTCTTTCCTTTTCTTTCCTTCTTCCTTCCTTCCTTCCTCCCTCCCTTCCCTCCCCCCTCCCTTTTCTTTTCTTTTCTTTTCTTTCTTTTCCTTTTAGTGGTAGTGGTCATGGGATTGTACCTGGTATCTGGAAATTTATTTTGATTTTCTCCTGTCATTTGTAAATTAAGAGTGACAATACTCCAAATAAAAGATGTTCAGACTGTCACAATTAGAATTCAGAATCTCTATGTAAATCTTATACTCTGGTCCTTAACTGCCTCATCTGAAAATGTCAATGCAATCTTACTTGCTTGAAGGCAAGGAGTTGAACTAAATAACATCTTTTTTTAAAATCTTAAGATATGGGGGGGGGGGGGGGGGTCCCTGACTGGCTCAGTTGGTAGAGCATGCAACCCTTGATCTCAGGGGTGGGAGTTCAAGTCTCACGTTGGGCATGGGCCTACTTAAAAAAAGACAAAAAGAAATTTAAAAAAAATCTTAAGGTCTATAATTCTCAGTGACCAAATTTTATGAACAATAATGTGCTGCTTAAAAAAAAGTTTTTATTGAAGTATAATTAACATACAATGTCACATTAAAGTCAGGTATACAACAATACTAATTCAGTAATTCTACTTTGAGTAATGCACGGAGTAATGTGCTACTTTCAAGGATGCATGTTTTGGCTAATTTCAAAAATATAGGCTTTTTATTTTATATAAAATTATGATGCTAAATGATATCAATAATGAATGAAATTTAATCTTCAAATTGATATAAATCCATGCCAGTTAAAATTAAAAGCCTGGATAAAATATTTGTTTCAACTGTCTTTTCCCCCCAAATTAAAAACTAACTAACTAAATTATGCAAACTTCACAATGTTCTCACTTCGCATGGAGTTCAGAGGGTTCCTGTGTATTCTTGAGAATGATTTCAGAAGCGCATATGTCACCTCAGCTTTCACATTTGTTTAATTGATACGACTCTCTTACTTCAAGCGGATCTCTCCTTTTCCTTCTTTATTTTTTCTTGGTAATATATTGCTCTTAGTTTTACAAAATGATTTTAGCTGTAGTTGGAAGTTAAAATTTTTTCCTTACTTAATAACACAGAAAGTTTAAAACCTCATCACACCGCCCCCTTTTTTTGTTTGGTCTCTGGAAATGTTATCTTCAAATGAAACTCCCACATCTGGGAACTGGCGACATACAATTCACTGGCGGAGCTTAGCTATTCCCTAGGGCTTATCATAAAGCCAAAAAGAGAATGGAAATTTTTAAAAAACAGAATTTTCTGCCTTCTTGGTTGAAGAACAGACACTCCTCAGCATGCAAAAAATAAGTTGTCTTACTAGCCTTACAATTTTTCTTTCATAAATAATATATGCTCAATGGCAAAAGATCTATAAAAACAAACAAATAAAAAAATAAGTCATCCATTATGGGACCACTCAGAAAATAAAACTGCTACATTTCTTTGCGCTGTATCTTTTTTTTATTATTTTTTAAATGTTTATTTATTTTTGAGAGAGAGACAGAGCACAAGCAGGGGAGGGGCAGAGAGAGAGAGGGAGACACAGAATCTGAAACAGGCTCCAGGCTCTGAGCTGTCAGCATAGAGCTTGACATGGGTCTGGAACTCAGGAACAGCGAGATCATGACCTGAGCCAAATTCAGAAACTTAACCAACTGAGTCAACCTGGCACCCCTGTATCTTATTTTTTTTTTAATGTTTATTGAGAGAGAGAGAGAGAGAGAGAGAGAGAGAGAGAGAAAGCCCACAGGAGACGAACAGAGAGAGAGGGAGAGAATCACAAGCAGGCCCTGCAAGGTCAGTGCTCGATCTCACAAACCATGAGGATCATGACCTGAGCTGAAATTAAGAGCCAGACACTGGGGCTCCTGGGTGGCTCAGTTGGTTAAGTGACCGACTTCAGCTCAGGTCATGATCTTGTGGTTCGTGAGTTCAAGCCCCATGTCAGGCTCTGTGCTGACAGCTCAAGGCCTGGAGCCTGCTTTAGATTCTGTGACTCCCTCTCTCTCTACCCCTCCCCTGCTCCTGCTCTGTCTCTCTCTCTCAAAAATAAATAAACATTAAAAAAAATGAAAAAATAAAAAGAGTCAGACACTTAACTAAGCCACCCAGGTGCCCCTGTCTTATTTTAAAAAATTAAAAAAAAATTTTTTTTAATGTTTATTAAACATTAAACTGTAAGATCATAACCTGAGCCGAAGTCAGGCACTTAACCAACTGAGCCACCTAGGCACCACCCCCCCAAAATTCTTTAATGTTTATTTATTTTAAGAGAAAGAGCATGAGCAGGGGAGGGGTACAGGGAGAGGGAGACACAGAATCTAAAGCAGGCTCCAGGCTCTGAGCTGCCAGCACAGTGCCTGATGTGGGGCTCGAACTCATGAACCGTGAAAGCATGACTTGAACTGAAGTTGGATGCTTAACCAACTGAGCCACTCAGGCACCCTAATCCTGTCTTATTATTTTTTTTTTTTAATTTTTTTTTTTCAACGTTTATTTATTTTTGGGACAGAGAGAGACAGAGCATGAACGGGGGAGGGGCAGAGAGAGAGGGAGACACAGAATTGGAAACAGGCTCCAGACTCCGAGCCATCAGCCCAGAGCCTGACGCGGGGCTCGAACTCACGGACCGCGAGATCGTGACCTGGCTGAAGTCGGACGCTTAACCGACTGCGCCACCCAGGCGCCCCCCTGTCTTATTTTTTAAATAACATTTTTATCATGTGCTTTTCCCCATCAGTCTGGTGCAGTGAGGATTATCTCCAGATGAAATCCAATATCCTTTCTGTGCTTGTAATGCCATTTCTTGACTGGGAAACCTGACTCCCATGATTTTCACTGTACTTACTTATTTCATTAAACCCTCTAAGAAATCAGCCCCTATCCCTGCTGCTGTACCTCCCTCAGCAATGCACTCTTCACCGCAGGTGTGTCCCGACTCCTCACCTGGCTGCACCTCCCACTCCCCCTGAGCTCCCAGTCACCACGCCATGTTACCAGGCCCCATGTGGAAGCCTCCTGACCCACTTGGGTTCGGGTACTCCTACTTTAAGCCCTCCTCACCATGCCTGGGCCCCAACTTCCTGCACAGAACTGTCCCGATGTATGCATACCCTTCACTCCTTGTTTGAGCTCTGACTCCCTATATCTGCTGCCACCCCATGTGGATGTCTACCTCACCCTGGTCAGGCCCTTGCTCCCCATATCAGGCCACCCTGTGTGACAACATGCACTATCCCACTTGGCTTCAGCTCCCCACACTGAGTCACCATTTCCCCCTGTACTGATGCACTCCTCACAGGAGCCAGGCCCTGATTCCCCATGCTGGGTACCCCCCACACACACCCGCGCGCGCGCACACACACACACCCGCGCGCGCGCGCACACACACACACACACACACACACACGGTGTTAATGCCTCCTTCACCCTATTCAGGCTCTTACACTCCATGATGCTCCCCCCACCCCCATGAATGTCATCCTCCACAGGCCTACACTAGGTTAGCCTTCCATGCTGATGACCTTCTCACTCTGACACCTGAAGCTAAGCTGCCTCCCTGCAGGTACGACCCCCACCCCACTCTGCTCAAATACTGCACCCTGAGCTGGATCTCCCCAGGCATGGGCATCCTACTTGGTCTCTGGCTTTCCCATGGCAGGCATCTCCCACCTAAAGATGCTCTATTTACCCTACTCTGGCCACAACACACCTTGATTTGGGCTACTTCAGCTCTCCCCCCAAACAAGGGAGTGCCCTACCTAACGTTTTCAAGATTGAATTGTACAGGAAGGGAAGGAAGGGAGAAGGAGCCATAATTATTTTGAATACTGTTCATTTTTCTCATTTGTTTTGGCCACTACAAAGCATTATTTGGCAAAGCAAATAGGTACACTAATCTTACCTTTAGTTTTATCTTGCCTTACATTTCCTTTTTGTTCTAACTTGCACTATTACTACTGTCCTTGTTTTATTTCTTATAAGCTGCATTTTGGTCAGTCACCACTAATCCTCTGTGGAAAATGCAGGGCATGTTGTGAACACATGAAGCAAGTGGGCCACTCAGCTACGTGTCCCCAGCAGCTAATACAGTGAAGATCAGAGTGAAACCGAAAATACTCAACAACCAGCAATATAATATAGACAAAGACACCAACCAAATAGAATGGGGGGACCTCACTGAGGATCGGAGTACTGGAAGACCCCTGCTGAACATGTTAACCCTTTAGGAGATGAATTGTGCGTGTGTGTCTGTGCGTGTGCGTGTGTGTGTGTGTGTGTGTGTGTGGAGTGTAGGGGTCTCAGGGAAGGGTCCTTCTGGAAGAGGGATGTTACTCAGGAGGTTTAGAGCAGGAGCTGTTTAACCAACTAGCATGGAAGCATTAAAAAACATTTTGAAACCTTAATACAAATTTGCTGAACAAGAAAGGCTTACACCGTGATACATCTTGCTGCCTGGGCAAGTTCTTTAGTGAAGTTCTTTAGTGAAAGCACAGCCTATTCTCCTCAATACCAGAACCATCTCCTCAGGGAGGGGCCTGCAGAAGGCAGGAAGTGCACATGGGCACCATCAATACAAGTTGTGCCAGGAAACAGCTGGCTACCTGGTCCACACATAAGCAAGAGAAGACTTCCAAACTTCCTCTAGTGAAAAACAAACCACACAAGTGTAAGAAATGTGGGCAAACCTTACAAGAAAAAATGGAAACCAAAAGCCAACTTTGCCAGAAAAATGTTGGTAGTGGGTGAGATACTAATCTACGTACGAGAAAAAGTACATTTTTGTCTAAAATCTGTTAAGTCTCACGGGAATCTACCCCCAAAACCAAAAGCACACTGTATACACTGTATGTTAGCCATCTGGACAATAAATTATATTTAAAGAATAAAAATGAAAAATAAAGTCTCTGTTAAGTCAACTAAGAGCTATGATGCACACCCATAAGAGACAACCTGCTAAACCAGAGGTTTTATGTGAGGTCTCAGTGAAAAAGAACATAAAGCATCCTTGTGATAATTACAAAGAAAGTCACTTCTCTGAAGGGGTAGATTTAACATTTTAAAAGAAGGAATGGCGTTAAGAAATAAATGGCTATGGGCCATAAAATAGAAGATTACGAGTATTTTCAGAAGACACATTTCTGAATGCTATTCCCAAAACAGGAAAAGCTGAAGTCTCTGGTTTTTGTTTATGTGATATTTATCATCTTCTACCTTATCAAGCACCAAGCTCAAGTCTCTTTACATTTACAAAGGCTAAATAGGTCACTTCCTCATGCATATGAGAATGTTGTTGGTTCCCACCTCTGGCTAGTTGAAAATAAAATCATTCTACAGCATTTAAAAGTTTTCCACATTGTCCTTTTGTTTAGAGCACATTAGTATATTGATGGCTATACACTTTTAAAACTTGTCCACGGACTCTTTGCTGCTCCTCCCATCAAGAGGTAGGGTCTTTGTCCTCTTCCCACATAGTTGATCTGCCTGAAAAGTTTGTTTATGACCAAGACTGCTGTGGGCCTTTTGAGACTAGGACAGAAATGGCCATATGGTCCTGCCTGGCTCTCCTGGGACACTCACTCTGGGGGAACCAACTGTGCAGTAAGAAGTCCAACGATCCCAGGGTGCCTGGGTGGCTCAGTTGGTTAAGCATCCTATTTGGACTCAGGTAATAATCACACGGTTCGTGAGTTTGAGTCCTGCATCAGGCTCTCTGCTGTCAGCACAGAGCCTGCTTTAGATCCTGTCTCCCTCTCTCTCTGCCCCTCCTGCACTCATGCTCTCCCTCTCTCAAAAATAAATAAACCTTAAACAAAAAGAAGTCCGACTATCCTTAAACTACTATCAGCAGGTGAAGATGAATAGGTTACACGCAGGTGCTCCTACCAGAAAGCTGGGCTGAGCAACCAGCTGCTGGCTGGAATCAACCGCCACCTCAAGCGAGGCATGTGGGATGCCCAGCCCAGTTGAGCCTTCATATGACTGCAGCCCCAGCCAGTATTTGACTGCAAGCACGTGAGAGAGCCCAAGTTAGAACTGCCAGGCAGAGCCTTCCCCCAAACTCCTAACCCACAAAATCCTAACCAAAATCAAATAGTTGCTGTTTGCCACTCCAAAGTTTGGGATAATGCGTATCAATGGCAACAGTAACTCTAATGACCAAGGAAGTATTTTCTGACCAATTCTATCCCTTTTTGTACTTTCAGTAGAAGGCAATTTCAGACCCAAGTTGTATTAGCCAGAATAGACTAGGTTACACTGTGCTAAAATAATTTACCCTGAAATCTCAGTGGCTTTATTCAGCAAAAATGTGTCCTGTTCAAGTACAGGCAGGGAATTTTGTTCCATTTGGTGAGTCAGGGAATCAAACCCCTGCATGTGATGACAACTTGATCTCACATACTGCTGCAGCAGGTAACACTAACTCTCTAATGCTAACATCCTATAGCATATCTTCATTCGGAAAAAGGGTCATGCTATCTCGGCAATACCATTTTTTTTTAATTACCAAGTGCAGCATAGATTGGTGGTCTCCAACATGCATTCTCCTCTTGCTCCTTTTTTAAAAAATTTTTTAGGGGCGCCTGGGTGGCGCAGTCGGTTAAGCGTCCGACTTCAGCCAGGTCACGATCTCGCGGTCTGGGAGTTCGAGCCCCGCGTCAGGCTCTGGGCTGATGGCTCAGAGCCTGGAGCCTGTTTCCGATTCTGTGTCTCCCTCTCTCTGCCCCTCCCCCGTTCATGCTCTGTCTCTCTGTCCCAAAAATAAATAAACGTTGAAAAAAAAAATTTTTTTTAATGTTTAGTTTTGAGAGAGAGACACACACAGAGTGTGAGTAGGGGAGGGGCAGAGAGAGAGGGAGACACAGAATTTGAAGCGGGCTCTAGGCTCTGAGCTGTCAATATAGAGCTTGACATGGGGCTCGGGCTCACAAACAGTGAGATCAGACCTGAGCCAAAGTCCGATGCTTAACTGACTGAGCCACCCAGGTGCCCCACCTTTTCCTCCTTTTAATTATAGCAACAGCCCAAGTTTTAGCAGGGCACATAGCTGCTTGACTCAGACTGCACTTGCAGCCAACCATACCATGTGACTAAGCTTGGGCCAACGGGACATGAACAGGAGTGATATGTGTAATTTCCAGATCCTTTCCTTACAGGACTCACCTCTAGGACACTTAGCTTTTAGACTGAGAACAGAAAAAATAAAATCATTCTATCTACTTACCTACCTATCTACCTATTTCCTATCTATTGATCGATCGATCGATCTAGTTAAGCCACTTTAATTTTTACAAAGAACAGAGAGCAATGGCAGGGAGAGGGGTGTCATGCTAACGTAGCAACAACTAACTTTTCACACCTTCTCCTATTACACACCTTCATTTTATACTGCTATACATTTTTATTTCCCCCTTTTAATCTGTACTTTTGAATTTGCTGTTACATTACTGAACTTCCACTATTCTTACTTAAACTGAACTAACTCACATAGCAGCTTCCTTTGAAGACATGGGCTCTCTGATGTAGGACACAGACACTGTAGTGTGGGAGAGGGAAGAGTGAATTCAAAGGTTTATGATCCTGCCTCTCATCCTGGAGAGGTCTTTTTCTTTTAATTTTTTTCATGCTTTATTTATTTTTGAGAAAGAGTGAGAGAGAGAGAGAGAGCACGCATGAGTGGGGAAGGAGCAGAGGGAGAGAGACAGAGAATCCGAAGCAGACTCCAGGCTCTGAGCTGTCAGCACAGAGCCCGACGTGGGGCTCAAACTCACTGACTGTGTGATCATGACCTGAGCCGAAGTCAGACACTTAACCAACTGAGCCATCCAGGCGCCCCTCATCCTGGAGAGGTCTTAAACAAACCCTCAAGTCTACTAAAATAAAGACCGGCAGCCAAAATTAAACTCCTAAAAAAGGGGGTAAAGGTTAAATATCAACAATAAATACTACCATCTTATGGCTCCCTTACCTCAAATTTTAAACTCAACCAATACAATGAAGGCAATCTGGCACCATGGCCAACAGTGCAGATCCTGGAATCAGAACAAATCTGGGTTTGAACCTCAGCCTTGCCACTTACTACTAACTTGTCTATGGTAAGTTAACTGCTCAGGGGTGCCTGGGTGGCTCAGTCAGTTAAGTGTCTGACTTCAGCTCAGGTCATGATCTCATGGTTGGTGGGTTCGAGCCCCGCACTGGGCTCTGTGCTGACAGCTCAGAGCTTGGAGCCTGCTTCAGATTCTGTGTTTCCCTCTCTCTCTGCCCCTCCCCCCACTTGTGCTCGCTTGCTCTCTCTCTCAAAAATAAACATTTAAAAAATGCTTTCATTTAAAAAAATAAAAAATAAAAAAGTTAACTGCTCAAGTCTCTGTTTCCTCACCTGAGGAAGGTGAGTAGAGTAGCTCATAGAATAGCGATGAAAATTAAAGAAAATAATACACATTGAGTACTTCGTACACAGCCAAAGGACTCAATGCCAGTTGTTATGGTAACTCTATTCCTTTCCATATGCTATTCCCTCTGCCTGGAATACTTCCTCCTCTTGTGGACCTGGGGAATTCCTTCACATTCATTATAACTCATGCCCTGTGGTGTGTTCTCACCTCTTCCACCTGCCAGGGGCAATCAACCTTTCCCTCATTTGTGTTACCGAGAAGACATGTATGTTAATTCTCCTTATCAAAGGATACTGTAATTGCTTGTTTAAACAGCTGCCCCTCCTCACTGTGAGCACAGTCCATTTCTTCTTCGCTAAATTCCACTCTCAGTACAGTACACATTGTAGGTTCTCAAATATGTTTGTAATATGAACTGAATAAACCTTTGAGTTCACTCTACAGTCAACCCCTTTGTTTTCTACATTAGGAACGAGGCCTACGTATTAATTATGCCATTCTTTTTTATCAAAAGAATTGTCCTATCAAAATAATTTAAACCAAAGCATAATTAGTATTGATGATATTACAAAAGGCAGTTATCTGAACATGAATATCTACAGATACAGGCTCTCTAATGAGAATATTCTTATCTAACATTTCAAGTTTTTCTTGGGAATTGTAAGCAGATGCGATTGAAAGGTCTAAAAGTCACGGTCAGTAATTGAAAATGTACTGCTTTTGTAATAAGGAACAAGGTATTAGAATTTTAAGGATAGAAAATAATCATAAGAATCTTCATATATACGGAAATTATTACTGTATAAAGTCTTTTCACCTGCTTCTTCTAATCACCTTGTGATAGTGAAAGCAGCTGTATTCCTATTATATGGAAGGTCATGTATAATCAATAAACACTACAGCAAAGATGTAAATCTGTTTTGGCAGCTTTGGTGGCCTTTATTGTGGCCATTAAATCCAGAATTCAATAAAAGATGTTATTATTATTATTTATAATTTTCTATAGGGCAAGAGAATATACTGATAGATCTACCTTTGAGTAAGACCAGAATTACCATTCCCTTTAAATAACTTACTACCAGTTTCTGATGACAGTGACAATACATGGTCTTAAAAAGTAAAAGACACTTTGTAAGAGAAATTGGAAACACCAAACATTAAAATAAAATACCTCAATGCAGACATGATGCATTCCTCCAGCCTTGTTTCTCTGCAGAAAACCTGCAATTGGGCTGTCATTTCCCAGTGGATGAAGCAGTTCCATCTTGGTATTTCCCAGGTTGACAAAAACAACAGATACACCATGCTCAGGAACAGGGACCACCTCACTTACCTGGGCCCCCAGAACCTTCTCATAAAATGCCTTGGCTTTTTCTAAGTCTGGCACTGCAATTGCTACATGATTGAGTCGACCCAGGTTCCACACAGGACCTGCCACTTGATGCGAGGACTGTGATGTGGAAAGAGCTTTTACTTTCGGAGCTGAAGTCTGAAGTCTGAAAAAAAGCCCTGAAAAATTGAACAGCCATTAATAGCCTTCTTGAGAATTGATGGATTTATTAAATTAATTAAAAAAAAAAACCTAAATGACTAATACATATAAACATTATTTATATACATATTCTGGTTTTAATTACTGAAATTAAATTGGGGAGTTTAATGGAAAAATGACGTCAAAATTACTCACTCTGCCATGAAACAACTGTCTGGAATTAAAAAACTAATTGTGAGCTTTTTAGATTTAAAACAAAGATGGCATTTTTCATAACAATTTCTATTTATTGATAATACTTCAAGGACAGCTACACAGCATTAAGAATGACTTGCAGGGCACCTGGGTGGCTCCATGGGTTAAGTGTGTGACTTCAACTCAGGTCATGATCTCGCGTTCGTGAGTTTGAGCCCCTTGTTGGGCTGTGCTGACAGCTCAGAGCCTGGAGCCTGCTTTGGATTCTGTGTCTCCCTCTCTCTCTGCCCCTCCCCCACTCACGTTCATTTTCTCTCTCTCTCTCTCTCTCTCAAAAATAAGCATTAAAAAATTTAAAAAAAAGAATAACTTTCTATTCTCTGTATTTCACAAGGGGTAAGTTTGAAGCTGACAGGAACACAATACTCATTTAATGATGAGAACAAGCAATTTTCTCCTCTACCTATAACCAATTTTTTGTCTTATATCCTGCAATATGTATTAAAGCCATGCCCATTACAGTGCTCTTTAATAAGATTTTATTTTAATGATTACTAAAGAAAAGAAAGACAAGCAAACATTAAGAGGATCCTTAAACTTATGAGAATTCCCTCTGAGACCAGTTTTTTCTTATTGTTTCTTTTTATAATTTTGAAGACGAGAAGAATTGCTTCTGAATGTGAAGAAACTTCTTTCATTAAGAAACTGAAGAGACCTATAATGTGTCCTCCCTGTGGATTACTGTTTCCCCAGTTCCCAAAACACTGGACTTTAAGAGCAGGATTCTCCCCAAGATGAAAACTGTATACATATATGAGGTCTAAGAATAATCTTGTAAAACTACATCACTTAATTAAAAAAAAGTACAAAATAGCATATTGAAGAACACATATTCTAAACAATTAGGTTTAACTCTTAATGGAAAATACTTTAAATAGTACTTAGTATCACAGAGCTAAAAAATAGTTAATTCCTTTTTACTGAAATTTTTGATAACAAGGAAATTAAAGTAACACTACTATAGACCATAGACCTTGTGGGGAAAGGCAGTCTCATATGTTAACCCCCACTTAACCACAGAAGGATGAAAAGTTCCTTGGCAAGAGATAAAGAGCCCACACAGCCTGTGTATCACACTGTGCTGGGAATATCTTTCCCTCTTCCAGACTCAGTGAGTGCTCTTTTGTCTCAGTTTAACGTGTGTGCATCATACGGCAAACCTGTTATAGCGGTCCTCTGCAGAGAGGGAACAGGGTTCTTTGTACTGTGACACAAGAGGGGCGTGCGCAAACTGTACTGCACTGACCACTGGGAGAGACCCATTGGTGATGGTGGACCAAACCCACCATTAAAGATAATCTTGCCCTATCTCATTTCTATGTAAGTAAAGCATTGTTCCATCTCTGATGGACTCTGATACCAAGATGCAATGGGCAGAAGTGTTTAGATTCCTCCTCTGGGACTGGTAACCAGTGCATGGTACTCTGCTTGACAAATGTGATGCATCATAGGTCAGCAGAAGGCAAAATTCCACCTAAGATAGTCTTCTGGTATGCTCAAGCCTGTATTATTGGTTACTGAACTATCCAAAGGTTGTCATTATCAATAGGTTGACACAGCCCAGTTCTATGGACTCATTTTATTATGAAATTCAAGCGTATGCCAACTTAGTAAGCACATACATAAATGTACAATTGAAAGTAAATTTCATGAAAGGCATACCTAATCCTCAATAGGTGTGATGTCCTCTGATATTTTCTACTCTGTTGTATTTTATTTCAGTTTTTAAAAAATTCTGGTACTACCTACCAAACATCTACCTTGTTAAGTTTGTTGTATAGATATTTGATGTAAAAAATATAATACAGTGCCAGACATATATAACAGGTGCACAACAAATTCAGCCATTCTTATTGTTACTGACATACAATAATTGTTTGCTGAGTGGCATGCAGAAACTATCTCAAGGGCACAGTGGTAGTGAATTTTTAAAATGCTAACAACCGGGACACCTGGGTGATTCAGTCAGTTGAGTGGCTGACTCTTAATTTTGGCTCAGGTCATGATCCCAGGGTCGTGGACTTGAGCCTCACACTAGGCACTGCATTGGGCATGGAGCCTGCTTGGGATTCTCTCTCTCTCTGCCTCTGCCCCTCTCCCCTGCTTGTGTTCTATATAAAATTAAAATTAAAAAAATGAGAACTAAAAAATCATTGGTCAAACTGCTCTTTCCTTCTTTCTTTGCATCTCTACTATCTGTGCATTTTACAATGAAAGTTCGATACAGAATGTATTTGTATTATAAAAAAAAACACGGTAGGTAGGGCCAATGAGCTTTAGAATAAAATGGATAAGTCCTTTGCTCTGTGAAATTTTAAGAGTATGTCAAATACGGAGTCTAGGTATTTCTGAATTGTCCTTACCAGTATTATCTCTACAAGAGATGGGGCAACTGGTATTTCCTTGGCAGGCATCCTATTACTTAGCAATGGGACATAAAGAAATATCAAAGGAACAAACAAAATGTCCAAGCAAAGGTAAAGTTTTACATACTGTACCAGTTTTTTGGGAGACATTTCTAAACCTCTGGCACTGAAAAGGAAGTCCAAACAAGCCATGTCATTAGAAGCCTCAGTATAGCCTGTCTTTCTCCATAACCACCTTACCATTTGGAAATGGGAGAAAAGGAAAAAGTTTATTGGAATGGCTGGTTCTGTTTCTTTTTAATAGAACATAAAATGAATCTTCACTCTATGTTAGGAAAAATAGATAATAACATCTTTATGTAATGTAAAAGTCAAGACTTTGTGGCTCTACAGGCTTATCTTAACTCTAGAAATGTAAACTAGTTTGAAAAAAGAAACATCACTATATTGGTTTTATTTGAGCCTTAGGAATAGAGTAAAAATAAACTCAGGGATGCTGGTAAGAATTCAATAATTCTATGCCACATTGGCATAGAGATTACTTAAATAAATTTTTTAAAAATGAAGGGTTAAAAACATAAAAATAGCCAAAAAGCACATAAGATCCTCAATATCATAGCCATTAGGGAAAAGCAAATCAAAAACACAACAGGATACCATTTCATACCCATAACAAAACCTGTTGATGAGGATATGGAGAAATTGGAATCTGCTTTGTACATTGCTGGTAAGAATGTAAAATGATAGAGCTGCCATGGAACAGTTTGGAAAACTCAAAAAGTTAAATATACAATTAGTATATGACTCAGAAATTCCACTCCTAGGTACCTAAAATAATTGAAAACATGACTTAAACAGAAACTTGGACACAAATGTTCACAACAGCACTATTCCCCAATAGCCAAGCTATGGGAGATGATTCATAGCCATACAATGGAATATTATCCATACAATGAATATGAAGCAATGATACAACATGGATGAACCTTGAAAACATTATGTGAAGTGACAGAGTCAGACATAAAAGGTCATATACTGTATGACTCCATTTATATAAAATATCCAGAATGGGGAAGTCCACAGAGACAAGAAGCAGGATAGTGGTTGTCAAGGGCTAGAGGGAGAAGGGAATGGGGATTGACTGAATTGGCATGAGATTTCCTTTTGGGGTGGGGAAAATGTCTTGGAATAAATAAAGGTGAAGGTTGCACAACATGATAAATGTAATAAATGCTACTAAATTGTACATTCAAGAATTTTGTGTTATGTGAATTACCTTAAAACAACAACAACGGGATGATGCTATGGGCAAAATGTGAAATTCTGTAGACCAAGCAAACTGGAGCAGGAAACCTGGAATAAAGGGGTACCGTGATATAGATCCTTGTAGACACTTAATAGAAAATGATTTCTGAAAAGTCTGTGAACCTTTAAAAAGTTATACTTTCTCCTTTGCCTTTGGCAACTTTTATTGTATTTTAAAAGGTTTCCTTTTAAAAAATATTTATTGTTTATTTTTGAGAGAGACAGAGAACGAGCAGGGGAGGGACAGAGAAAGAGAGAGAGAGAGAGAGAGAGAGAGAGAGAGAGAGAGAGAGACTGACTCTGAAGCAGGCTCCAGGCTCCGAGCTGTCAGCACAGAGCCTGACACAGGGCTCGAACTCATGAACTACAAGATTAAGACTTGAGCCAAAGTTGGACGCTTAACTGATTAAGCCATCCAGGAGCCCAAGTCCTTGGCAACTTTTAAAAGATATTTTTATTTAAGGTTGACCTCTGACTGGTTGGAATTTACAAGTGTAGCTTTACGTTTCTCTGTCTTCCATCTCAGAAAGGTACAACTGCATTACTTTGAACTCTATAATGTGTAATTTGTGACTATTCCACATAGTTTCACAATAAACTACAATGTACAAATATATGAATAAATACATCAGATATTTAAAAACAGGAGCGTTAAAATCCAATAGGATTGCAAAGATGAGTATCTACAGATTTATAAAACAAATGATGTCCACATATCAGGAAATCTGATATGCAAGAAATAGATATGTTACCAAATCTGGTGTGTGTGTTAACTCTGACTCCTATCTGTCCCTCAATATGGCTCTTGCTAAATACTGTTAATGCTGTGACTTAAAAATAACATTGCATTTCCTTCCATCCATTTATTTCAGACACCAGGCTTTCCAAACATTGGCTCCAAATAAGTAAAGGTTTAGTTGGAAGGGTCTATACTCAAATGCATTAATGGTTCTTACTGTTTAAAGACACTGTATGTTAAATTTGTACATAAAGTTTCACAGAATTGTGACAATCACTTGTAATAAGGTCTTGCTAACATCTTATTGAGATATAATTTATACACTATAAGGATCACCCATTTGAAGTGTACAATTCAATGTCTTCTTACATATTTTCAAAGTTGTACAAACTTTACATAATCTAATTTAGAACATGTAATAAGTTGTTAAGTCTGAACGTTTGCATATCTTGTTCGAGGAAATGTAACACATTTAGAAAGCCAATCATCAGAAGTGCCTTCAAGATGGTTGGTAAGAAGACCACATATTTTGAGCATTCAACAAGTGGATTTCACAGCATCATATAATATTTTCGACCTATTTAAAACTATGGTCAGGAATAACTTTTTATTCATCACAGTCAGCAAACAGACCATGTTTCTGTTACCCCACTTACACATGACTCCATAATAAAAGTAAATGTCTCCTCATAGTCCTATAACTTGGCCACTGTTGTCTCCTAATTGGTTCAACTTCCATTTTTAAAACTAACCTTTTCACGAAGCCAATCCTTTGCAAGCCAAACTGGAATTTACTGTGTGTGCTTGACAGCATTCGTTTTTCTGAGCTTTTCCTATTTTTCTGTGAAGTATTATGTTCCTTAAAGATGGAGTCATAACATAAAATTACCACATGATCCAGCAATACCACTACTGAAAACCGGCTTTTGAAGAGATATTTATATATCCATGTTCATACATGTATTATTCACAATGGCCAGAATGTGGAAATAACCCATGTCCACTGACAGATGAAAATTATAAAATGTGGTGTACACTTACAATGGAATATTTGTCAACCTTAAAAAGGAATGAAGTTTTGACACATAAGTGTCATGCTTTAAAAACACTCTAAGTGAAATAAGCCAGTCACAAAAGGATGAATATTGTATAATTCAAAAATATTATACGATGCTGTGAAATCCACTTGTTGAATGCTCAAAATATATGGTCTTCTTACCAACCATCTTGAAGCCACTTCTGATGACTGGCTTTCTAAATGTGTTACGTTTCCTCAAACAAGATATGCAAAGGTATAATATTGTATATACAGCATCTGGAGTAGTCAAATTCATAGAGAGAAAGTTTCACAGTGGTTGCCAGGGCTAGGGGAAGAGGATAATGGGGGAGTTATTGTTGAATGGGTATAGAGGTTCAGTTTGGGATGATGAAAAAGTTCTGGAGATGGATAGTGGTGATGGTTGCACAATACGGAAATACAGTTGACTCTTGAACAAAATGGGGGGTTAAGAGTGCCAACCCCCAACACAGTTGAAAATCCACATGTAACTTTCGACTACCCCAAAACGTAACTGTTGACTGGAAGTCTTACTGATAACATAAACAGTTGATTAACACATGTTTTGTACATTGTATGTAATGTATATACTATATATTCTTATAAAGTAAGCTAGAAAAAAAGAAAATGTTATTAAGAAAACCAAGGGAGAGAAAATATACTTACAGTACTATATTGTAAAATTGTGAGTGTAATTGGACCATGCAGTTCAAACCTGTGTTGTTCAAGGGTCAACTGTATTTAATGTCACTGAACTGTACACCTAAATATGGTTAAAATGACAAATTTTGTTATGTATATTTAACTATGATAAATGAAAAAGTGGGGTTATTTACGGTTGAAGCATCTGAAATAGGAGGATAAATCAAAGCCAGCCTTTGCAGAACACTGTTTTCATTTTACTTTTCTCTATGACAAGATGTCTATATAATTTTTTTTTAAAAAAATGTATATTAGTACTCAGTTCTTGCAATAAATGTATGACTTGTTGGAAGTTACATTCCCTTCCTCTTTTTAACAAAAGTTTTTTTTAATGTTTCTTTACTTTTGAGAGAAAGAGAGACAGAGTATGAGTAGGGGAGGCGCAGAGAGAGGAAAACACAGAATCTAAAGCAGGCTCCAGGCTCTGAGCTGTCAGCACAGGGCCTAATGCGGGGCTCGAACTCACAAACCATATCATGACCTGAGCAGAAGTCGGACACTTAATTGACTGAGCCACCTAGGCGCCCCATCAGTTTGTCATTTTCTGCCTGCAAGCACTCAAGTGCACTCAGAAGGATCCAGGCCACATCACAGGCCTTACAGTTGTCACTACTGCTGTAAGAGTCAAGCATGGCAGCTACTTGGGTTCACAAATTACATGCTTCTGTTGCCACTTCATCTGTCAACCACAGTTCATACCTTGATTAATTGTGATGCAACTGTATTCCATGGGTTACTGGCATCCTACCACCCACCTTTGGCAAGTTTAGCACTGCACTCAAGGTTGAGAGCATGACCAAACCAATCCCCAAATCCGGTCTTTAGGGGTCTACCTCCTAGGACCACTCCCAAGACCAATTCTGTCATAGTCTAGGTCTAATCAAGAGGTAGAAATGACACATTGTTAAACAAGGAAAATCTGGTAAAAGGAATGATTAACTATGATAAAATAGTAACTGTGAGATATAAGGAAACTCTGTGTGATACCTTAGAGCTGAGCAAGAATACTTGAGGGACAATCTTGGAAGGGGTTCAGACTTTATGGGAGAAGGTATGATTCAGCCAGCAAATAGCAGAGAAGTTGGTGGGTTTAGGCAGGCCAGAGCTGGTTGAGGGTTGTTACCCTCCAGAGTGCAGGCAGGGAGCAGGCGATTGGCAACTGATGGTGTGCAGTGGGAATTCAGGCACTGGCAGGGGCAGAAAGCCTTGAGAGTGTGCAGGGCGTGCAGAGGGGATGATAGTGCAGTACACAACCCTCCAGACCATGACAGAGTCCAGGATGTGGGAGCTGGATCTCACAAGCCTGGATCATGACCTCAGCTGAAATCAAGACTATGACGCCCAACCAACTGATCCAGCCACCCAGGTGCCCCCAGATAGCTTTCTCAGAGATAATGAGAGATGACTCTTTGTCTTATGAGTTTTTGTTTTTTTGTTTTTTTTTTTGCAAAGGGTTACTTGCAATTGTGTGTGAGCTAAGATACTGTTTGCATTTTACCAAGGAGAGGAAGGACAGGCTAGGGAGGTGTGTTATTGTAAGAACCTGAGAATCACCTATTAATTAGATTCATTTCAACAAGGTGTGCTCAGCCTGTTACAATATTTTTCATGTATACACATCACCTCTTTAAACTGCTAAGTGCTGAGACAATTAAAAATATTAAGGTGCACTTCTTTGTATGTGGCTCGTCACTTAGCCCTGGTGACTTGCCATGATAAATGCAAAAGAGACGTTGTGACTGGTAAGAAAGACTACAGTGATCGATAAAGAACTCCTTCAGTTTGAGACGGGACTTCAAAGGAAGACTAGAACTGTAAGTTTGGACACAGAGAGCACTATCTAGCAGAGAGGCCTAACATTATTAAAGATTCGTCCCCTTGAACACTTTTTGAAGGTTGCTAAGCTGAAGGCTTCAGGACAAATGTCCAGGAGTAACTCTGAAACATTACCACTTGGCACTCTTCCTAACAGGGAATTTCAGATTAAGGGAAATAGTGGCCCTCTGATGAAGGAGAAAAAAGAAAAAGAGAGAAAGAGAAGAAAGTGGGTGGCCTGGGAGTCAGAAAACTTGAGTTTCTGTCATTACTGATTCTATCCAGCTTTTTTTTTTTTTAAATGAAGGTGTAGAGGACTCAAGCAACCTTCCAGATCCGTCTGCCTTTATCTTTCCTGTTTACATACAAGATAGTAAATATATTACTGCACGAAAGGAAAAACACTCCTTTGGTATTTACACAACTGACCTCCAAGTGTTCCCAGCAGGATACTGGAAGTACGTGGGAGTTCAGTTTACGTTTTTTAAAACTACTTGCCCTTCTTTCTAGTTTCTCCCCAATCTCTTATGGTGCACTGTAAAGCTAAAACTCACTGTCCCTATTGCATTGACTTCATCTACTTCTGTCCCGGTCTTGCTGTCAGTCCCCTTGGGCAGGTTCCCTCGCCTCTTTGGGAGCCACGTATAAAGAGGGGCAACGTCAACTGCACACACTTCCCAGGGTGGCGGTGAGAATCAAATACTATATGGAAACCCCACGCTAACCGGAGACGTTCCTTGGATATACCTCCTGCCCACAGGTGCAGACAGAGACCACGGAACGCGCCTCCTGGGAGGGTGGGGGAGACAGTGCAGAGGATGTGGCTGCTCTGACCACCCGCCGCCTCCTCCAGCCCCCGGCCTCGCGTCCCGCGCGCCCCACCCCGGCGAACCCCGGCCGCACGAGGTATTCACCTACTGCGCCCGAAGCAGCCTCCACCGCCTTCAGTAGGCTCGCCATTTTGGGAAGCGACCCACTCTTTCCCGAGGTGCGTCAGAGTGGGAGAGGAGCTCGGGCGAGAGGCAGGGCAACTCGACCGGGGGCGGGGCATACGATGATGGGGGGGGGGCGTGACGAGCGTCGCTGTGTTCTTGTGGTGCGGCGGACGAGCTCCCCAGTGCATCTAAAGAGGAAATTAAACGGAGGAGGCGTCACCCCATGAGCCCCTCAGGACTACGAAACAGAAAGTTTGGAGAAAGTTCAAAAGCGCTAAAACTGATCAATGGCCCAGTGAAAGTTCTTGCTCTGCCATGGACTCTGGCAGGGGGTGGGTCCGGAACTTCTGAGCGACGGAACCTTAGCCTCCAGGGTCTAGGCTGCGCGAGGCGCGTCTTTGTGGCGCGGTTTCCGGGCAGCGCTTTTCCTTTACATGCGGCGCTGTGTGGAGAGCTGCAGACAGCAATGGCCCCGCGGGTCTGGCGTCGACGAGCCCTGGAGCGGTGTCTGAAGGAGGTTGGTAAAGCCACCGGCCGGCCAGAGTGCTTCCTCACGTAAGTGAGCAGAGCCGGACTCTGGGTGAAGCCCGGGTCTCAGCGTGGGTGCGGACTCACGGCCCCCAGCGAATTCTGGAGTAGGGGGAAGATAAAGGGAAGCGTACACCTCTTTTTCCCAAATTTCATTTACTTGATGCACCCTTAGCCTATCAAAAATTTTAAAGTTGTTGAAAGCTGTACAGTGCAGATTTCCGAGTCGTGTGCTAACCAAACTAAGCTCAGTTATTAATGCCCAGAGGCTTCCATTGAGTCTTAACGCACCCCCCCGACTCTTTACACACAGGCGCGTGCACCCTAGGTTGGTTGCTCTTTTCTCCAATATGCTCTCAATCCACCCAGTGCTTACTTATCCATATCCTTCATTGGAAGTATTAAGTTTGTCGCTTGGCTGTCCACCTCCACGATGAGCTTCTTGAGAATTAGGACTGTCTTTCATATCTCTTGCCAGCATAAGCTCTTTGTATTGTGTTGAAGGACTTAAAATGCGTTGTATGAAAGTATGGCTCTCAGATTTGTATTTCAAACCCGACCTTTCCCTTCAGCTTCAGGCTCACAGCAACTACAGCCACATATTCTTTCAACATCTCAAATTTAATATGTGCAAAATGAGCTGTTGTTTCTATTTAATTTCCTGTACAGTGCCCTCCGTGATACTTTTTCCCCATGCTCCACCCTTGCCTCCCCTATCTCAGCAAACGGCAGCTCTATTTTTTCTGTTGTTCAGACATATAACTAAGCTACTTCTTTGATATCTTTCTTTTTTCTCATTTCTACATATAATTCATCAGCCAATTCTGTCGGTGCTGTCTCCAGACTGTATTCTGAATTCGACTGCTTCTCACAGAATCTGTTCCCCTAACCCCTGCACAGTTCTTCATCAACCTAATCACTGTACTTTTGTAACGTTTCCTCTACTGGCCATCTTTCCAGAGTGTAAATTCTATCATTTTGCTCCTCTGCTTAAAATCTTCTGATGGCTTCTCTTTATACTTAAAATGGCAAACTCTTACCTCTGAGCCCTGAACGATTCACCTCCGATTCACCTCCCATCTACCTCCCTAACCTTCTGCCTCCTTTATCACACTCCAGCTATGCTGGCATTTTTGTTCCTCAGGCTCACCACGCTCATTTCCATCTTAGGAAATTTATTCTCACTTTTTCCTCTACTTAGAAGATAATGTTTCCAGAGCTTTGAAAGACTATCTCCTTATGTACAGGTGTCATCTCAGACGTCACATCTTCAGAGAGGTAGTCTCTGACACTCTTGCCAAAGCAAGTTTTGACCATTGGCTGACTGAATGATGGAGTGGCATATAACATAGCAGAGTTGAGCTTTTTAAGACTAAGATTCACTGTGTATCTTGAGGCAAAGAGGTGCGTAGTAGTTTCCCTGTCTAAAATCCATACAGCAGATTCACAGACACTTAGCTGACTCTTTTTTATATATTAATGTGGCTCATCTGCAAGATAATATACTCTTGGGAGCCAGGATCTATACTTAAAATTGATATTTCATTCAAGTTTGGTTTTGCACAAGAGTTGGGCTTTTTTTGTCTAATTCACAGTGCTGTGAAATTATTATCTATAATTATAAATCTCTTTAAACTTCCTCCCCATGCCCCCTTAATAGGATTCAAGATGAATTGGCATCAAAGTTCACTTCATTAACAAAAGTACTTTATGATTTTAACAAAACACTAGAGAATGGCAGAATCCACGGAAGTCCTTTAAAAAAATTGGTGATAGAGAATTTTGATGATGAGCAGATTTGGCAACAACTAGAATTGCAAAATGAACCAATTTTACAATACTTCCAGGATGCAGTTAGTAAAACCATTAAAGACGAAGACATCAGTCTTTTTCCAGAGAATGAAGAGCAGGAGTGTGAAGAGGATAGCTCAGAGGTGGAGGCTGATGGCCAGGAGGCCCTCGAACAAGATTTGGAGGAGGAGGAAGTGGCCGACCTGAGTGGTGATGATCCTACAGGGGATGAGAAAACGAAAAACTCAAGCACAGTTGATCTGAGGAAAAGTCCAGTTTTCAGTGATGAAGATTCTGATCTTGATTTTGATATCAGCAAATTGGAGGAGCAAAGCAAGGTGCAAGACAAAGTGCCTAGGAAACCAAGAGAGAAGTCCATAGTAGATGATAAATTTTTCAAACTATCTGAAATGGAGACCTTTTTAGAAAACATGGAAAAAGAAGAGGAACAAAAAGGTGATGAGGAGGAAGATATTGATTTTTTTGAAGATGTCAATTCTGATGAAGATGAAGGAGAACTGCTTGGAAGTCAAAAACCTAAGGTAAAGTCTTGGGAGAGGAGAGAAAGAGGACTTTCTACCTCATATGAGATTTTGTTCTGTTTCTTGAGAAGAGGTTTCAAATACCTCAAAACTCATCAGGGCACGAGTGAAGTATTTAGATCTGTTGAAAACTGGACTGGAAAAATTAAACCAAAGCTTATCACAAAATATTTCTTTTAGGGCGCCTGGGTGGCTCAGTTGGTTAAACAAAATATTTCTTTTGTAGCTTCACAACCATAACCACACATGTTAGAGGTATTCAGAATTTCCCTTAAACATATTTTCACCAAACACTAAAAATGATAATAAGTGAAAGGAAGGCATCTGTTTACTTTAAGCTGAGATATCTTGGAAATAATTATAGTTAGAAGATTTAGAGATAGGAATATAATGAATCAATACTTCCTTCCAGTTTGTTACGGTCTAGTAGTTCTTACAGTTTTATAGTAGTGTTGTAATTCCCAGTTTTCCTTATAAAACATGCATACACAGGAGCCCTTGGGTAGCTCAGTCGGTTAAGCATCCGACTTCGGCTCAGGTCACGATCTCACGATTTGTGAGTTTGAGCCCCGCGTCAGGCTCTGTGCTGACAGCTCAGAGCCTGGAGCCTGCTTTGGATTCTGTGTCTCCCCCCACCCCCCTTCTTTCTCTCTCTCTCTCTCTATCTCTCTCTCTCTCTGTCCCTCTCTCCCCCCCCTCCCTCCCCCCCACTCTCGAAAATAAATGTTAAAAAAAAAAAAGTCTTTAAAAAAAATATGCATACACATATATGCATGATTTAATGTGTTTTTCTCCTTAGTCAGAAGTTTGAAAAGTCTTTTCAATTTAGTCAGGTAAAAGTTCCAGAAACCTGAAATACAAAGACTTCTTTGATCCAGTTGAAAGTGATGAAGATCTAGCAAGTGTTCATGATGATGAACTGGATCCAAAGGAAGAAGACAAAGAAATTGCTGAAGAAGAAGAAGAAGAAGAAAGCATTTCTGAAACGTGAGTAGTTTGAGTCCCTTACGTTGTAAGCTAGAACTGTCCAATTATATGTGTGTACTCATAGTTGTCAAATATGTTTATCCTAAAAAGCTATGTTCTCTAACATCAGATAGTCTCAGGGTAGCCAGAAGAAAGTCTCTGAATTTAAAGAGTCATTAGAGATCATCTAATGAAGATAAATGTCACCAGCAATCAGATCTTTATTTATTTGCTTTTTGTGCCAATAAAAATACCTTATTGTTATTTTTGTGAGATAAGTTTGTACTATAGATTGAGGAATATTTTCTATATATTGTACACTTTTTGTTCTATTTCACTGAAATAATACCTTCTGGTCCTTAATAACTGAATGACTTTGGAATTCTGAATATTTATTTGCATTAGGTATACAAAAGAATTTAAATTACTAGAAAATAAGTTTTGTTTTCCTAATGAAAAGTGGTGTATTATTGTTTTTCATAAGTGTTTTGGTATTTATAGGGATGAAGATGATGACTTTGAAGAAAGTGAAGACAGTAAACAACATAAAGAAACCTCAAAAAGAGTGACCTTTGCTTTGCCAGATGATGAGGAAAATGAGGATAAAAATATCTTAAATGTACAGAAGGATTCTGATGAAGTTAAATCCTCTTTTGAGAAAAGACAGGAAAAGGTAATGATTAAGAATTGAAGGAATTTTGTATATACTTACCAGGACTATGAGACTCCCAGATAACTAATGTACACTGTTTTTCTTGGCTGAATGCTTAATTATCTTTTAAAAACAAAACAAAAATCTTGCTGCTATTCCCTACAGCACACCATATCCAGATGCCCACGTGGAAGGTAGCTAATTTGTAAAAATCAGTGCTGCATTTCCCACCCTTTGACTTTCAGTTTGTGTTAAAAGCTGTTTTTTTTTTCCCTTTGTCCCTGGTTTCTTTATACCTAGTGGCATGTTTTTCCTAATTAGCTGTCTTGTGAACCTCTCTTTGTAGCTCTTTCAGCTGCTCTTAAGGATACTGCTTCTTTCAGATGCTCTGTGGATGGCTCCACATACCTGAATTTTAATTAATGCCATCTCAAATACATTTTCTAAAGTTGATAAAAATTATCTCCTTGTGACATGATTTCAGGCAAATGAAGTGTCATTTGCAAATAATAGATAACAGCCTGGCTCCAGTTATTTGTGTCATTTAACCACCTTAAAATTATATCACTCAATTAGAAATGAGAATAGGCAAATAAATATACAAAGGATATCAAAAGAATTATTAGCAAAAGAGAATCTGAGTTAAATCTATGATTGTCAGATTGTCCCCAAAGAGATAGATTTAAAGGAAGGGGTGGGGGGCCGGTACCTCATGGCTCAGTTGGTTGAGCGTCTGACTTTAGCTCAGATCGTGATCATGATCTCGCTATTCATGGGTTCACACCCCACATTGGGCTTGCTGCTGTCAGCTTGTCAGCGTAGAGCCTGCTTTGGATCCTCTGTCCCCCTCTCTCTGCCCCTCCCCCACTTACACTCTCCCAAAAATAAATAAATATTTTTTTTTTAAAAAAAAGGAGGAGGTGGGGAAGCACTAGGAAACAAAATAAGAAATTTCATTGAGTTAGTGTCTTTTCCTCCCTATATCCTCCCTAAGATAAAGACAAGCAGGTTTAGTTTTATTGGGGAATTATATCAAACTTTCAAGAAGTAGAAGTAATGTTGTTTAATCAATTTCCACGTACAAAAAGTAAAGCTTCCAGACTTTTTTTCTTGTGAAGCTATTAATAACGTGATACCCAAACCTGACATTAAAACACATGCACACACACAGTTTCATTTATGAATAGTGATGTGAATATTCCAAATAGCATAATGAAAGACTGACAACACCACAGCCAAATGGGCCTCATTCTTGATTTAGGAACAAGAAATCTATTAACGTAATTCTTGGTTGTAACAGGATAAGGAGAAAACTGTATGGTTCTCTCCATATATGTCAAAAAGACATTTGATGTGGGCACCTGGCTGGCTCAGTCAGTTAAGCATCTGACTTGATTTCAGATCAGGTCATGATCTCCAGGTTCGTGGGATTGAGCCCCATGTCCAGTTCTACACTGTCATTGGTCATTGTGGAGCCTGCTTGGGATTCTCTCCCTCCCCCTCCCCCACATACATGTGCTCTTTCTCTGTCTCTCAAAAATACATAAACTTAAAAAAAGACATTTGATGAAATTTAGTATCCATCCTTAATTTTTTTTCACCTGCAGTGAAATACAAATGCATTTAACCAAAAGGTGCCATCATGCTCAGTGGTAAAATTCTAGAAGTAGCCCTTTAAAATGAAGAGTAAGACAAAATGTCCACTATTACCTTTACCACTGTTATTTAACATCCTTGTGGAAGTGTTAGTGCAACTACAGTAGAAAGAGATACAAGGTAAGGAAAACTGAAATGAGCATTAATATTTGCAAAGGATACTAGAATAACCTAAGTAGATGAACTGAAAGCTATTAGAAAAACAAGGGAATTCAGTAAGGTAGCTTTCAGGCTGGCATTTTCTACACTGTAAAGTCATTATAGGGCTGCCTGGGTGGCTTAGTCGGTTGAGCATTTGGCTCAGGTAATGATCTCATGGTTTGTGAGATCGTTCCCTGTGTTGGGCTCTGCCCTGACAGCATGGAGCCTGCTTGGGATTCTCTCCCTCCCTCTCTCTGCCCCTCCCCCATTCGTGCTTGCACATGCTCTTCTTTCTCAAATAAACTTAAAAAAAAAAATAGGGGCGCCTGGGTGGCTCAGTCAGTTGAGTGTCTGACTTCAGCTCAGGTCATGATCTCATGGTTCGTGAGTTCAAGCCCCTCATTGGTCTCTGTTCTGGCGGCTTAGAGCCTGGAGCCTGCTTCAGATTCTGTCTCTCTACCCTTCCCCTACTGTCTCTCTGTCTCTCTCTCTCAACTATAAAAAATAAAACATAAAATTTTTTAAGAAATGAAAATTAAAAAAATAAAAAGTTCTAGATGTCTTCTAAAAGTTAGAAATAATTTGGATTGGGGGTATGAAGTCTAATGTCCAAATAAAAATTAATTTTGGAATGCTCTAATAGTTAAAATTGATAGTGGCTTGGGAATGGATAGATCATTTGACTAGAACAGAGCCCAGAAATCTGTCCAGAATCTTCTGGGGGAATTTAGTATGTTATAAACATGGCATTTCAAATCAATGAGGGAAAGAAGTCATCTGCAGTGCCTCACCCCACCTCAGGTGTTAAGAATAGGAAGTTACTGTTGGCTTAATAATAAAATGGTGGCAAGAAAAAACAAAAATGTATTGAGAATACATTTCTTGCTTTTGTGCTTTTTTTTTTTTTATAACGTTTATTTATTTTTGAGACAGGGAGAGACAGAGCATGAATGGGGGAGGGTCAGAGAGAGAGGGAGACACAGGATCCGAAACAGGCTCTAGGCTCTAAGCTGTCAGCACAGAGCCCGACGCAGGGCTCGAACTCATGGACCATGAGATCATGACCTGAGCCGAAGTCGGATGCTTAACCAACTGAGCCACCCAGGCGCCCCGCTTTTGTGCTTTTAAAGTAGTTGCTTTTATTCAGCTATAAGCTTGATTTTTTTCCTAAATTGTAATAACTTTTTTTTTTCTTAGATGAATGAAAAAATTGCATCTTTAGAAAAAGAGCTGTTGGAAAAAAAACCTTGGCAGCTTCAAGGGGAAGTGACAGCTCAAAAACGACCAGAGAACAGCCTTCTAGAAGAGACTCTGCACTTTGACCATGCAGTCCGCATGGGTACGTGAGCCCATGGGGCTCCTGCAGATGTTCGTTTGCATGTGTTTTCTATGACTTTATTTCATAGGAAGATTTGAAATGATATTTCTTTTCCCTCAACTTTTTATTTTAAAAAGTTGCAAACATACAGAAAAGTTGACAAAATAGTACAACAAACACATATATGCTATTCAGCTGGATTCACCAATCATTAACATTTTGCCATATTTGTTTTCCTTCCCCTATGTATATATGTGATTATCTGTGTGTACTTTTTTCCCCTGAATCATCTAAAAGTAATTTACCAATATTATGACACTTCATGCCTAAGTACGTTTACATGTATCTTCTAAGAAGAAATAGGACATTCTCTTATACAGTCACAGTACTATTAATTTACCCAGGAATTACTGTTATGCTAATTCATGCCTAAATCCATAATCATTTCTGCTAGTGACCTGTATACAATGCCTGGTATCATTTTCTACTGACGAAATTATGAACTCTAGCCAGGAACCCTGGTCATCTCATCAAACTCTTTCTTATACCTGTGAAATCAAAATGAATTTCCATTTTATTCAGTTCTAGAGAGATTGGAAAAGAGGGTGAGTACCCAGGTGCATGGACTAAAAGTGTTAGCACTGATTACTGGATATACTCTACTTTTGTGGTTCTCAAACTAGAGGGAGCATGAGAGGGCTAGTTAAACACAGATAGGTGGCCCTTTCCCCCCACCTTCTGATTCAGGTGGTGTGGAGTAGAGCCTAAGAATTCACATTTCTAACAAGTTCCCAGGTGTTGATGCTGCTGGTTCAAGGACTACCCTTTGAGAACCTCTGGTCTAGTGTATACCTACCTCGTGAGTACATGTTCTGTTTCCTTTAGCTCCTGTGATTACAGAGGAAACCACCCTTCAACTGGAAGATATCATTAAGCAGAGGATAAGAGATCAGGTCAGTAAGAATGAAATTTAACTGAACTTAAAATTCACTGGAATTTTTAGAAATAATATATGAGTATTTTGGGAGCAGGACCAACACTCTTCATTGTTTTCGTAGAAATTTTGTTTATATCAGTTCTTCATTTAAAGCTTAAGTCTACACTGAAGGCTACTACTGCTTAAGTCTGCACTATCTTTCTTTTGTTGTGTGAGGCACTGCCTTTCACTAGAGCTCTGGAAAGCCTTGTGCTTGAGGAGAAGGGGGAGCCAGAGCCACTGCCAGTCTTTCCTGTGCCTTGCTCATCTGCCTGGTGGCGCCCGGTGAAACTGGTAGAGGATGACAGGCGTGGTGACTGATTCTGACTTGATAGGGTCATACTTGGGACCTTTCATCTGGCACACAGTATCTGGGCACAGTGTGACAAAGGGTTTATTTTTTTCAAATGTTAAAAACCTAGCAAAGTTTTTGTTTAAGAATTGATTTTATTTTGTAAACTTAGAATAAAATTGGGCATATGACATGTACAATAAGAGATGGCTTTAAAATGTGTATAGTGTTTGCTCAAAATACGAAGAGTTTGAAGGGTGGGTACTGTATGCAGAGTATCCTTAAATTTGAAATGAAATGAGAAACTGAAGTATTGACTTGTAAACAAACCTTGATGGGGAAATGTGGAATTAAAGGTGGTAACGAGAAAGGTGCATTTAAAACAAGAACAAAAAAGAATACTTAAGTAATGCCCTCTTTATTTTTCATAATACCTATGTTTGGTGACTTGAATAGTCATTTTACAGATTGAAATTAATTACTTTTTGCTACAATTTGCTTACCATGGAATGATAATAAATATTCCAGAGGAAGAGTCTTAAGTGAGCTTAGAAAGAAATGATAGATTTTGTTAATTTATCGTCCTCGTGCCTTTCGTATTTCAGGCTTGGGATGATGTAGTACGTAAAGAAAAACCTAAGGAGGATGCATATGAATATAAAAAACGTTTAACGTTAGACCATGAGAAGAGCAAATTGAGTCTTGCTGAAATTTATGAACAGGAATACATCAAACTCAACCAGGTGAGGACTCCCCGAAGGCAAAGGCATTGTTATTAAAGTAAGAGAAGCAGACAGCTGGCTCTTCTGGTTCTACTGTGATGGCTGAAAGTCAGGAAACAAATCTTATGCTCTTGGTTCATTCACCTCATTGAAGTGTGAGACAGTGTGTTAGAAATAGAGAGGTTACGACATTGCCCCTGAATGTGAGGGGGTAGGGGAACTTGTTTTTGCAGTTAGTCATTGTTCACCCGATTGTTCCAAAGGTAATTATTAACTTTCTAGAAATTATTATAGTAGTCCCACAATTTTAAAATCACTTCTCTTTCATTCTTTAGAAGTTACCAGTATAACATTATCTGTGAATTCATTCACATGTTTAGGTCTGATGGGTTATGTGGTTTTGGTTTTGTTTTCACTTAGATTCTTAAAAAAACTATCTGGTTAAGTAGGACACAGTAATTTCAAGTAATATTATATTACCAGTTAGTGATTGGATTATTTTTCCACATTCGATTTATTCAGAATGTGGTCAGTATGTACTTGGGTGTAAAATGGCATTTTTTATTTGCAAAAGCCATTTGATTAATTAATGCCACTTTCACAGCAATAGCAAACCATGACCTTGATGCTGCTGTTAAGTTGAAGATCTAGAAAGATTTGAATTCAAATTCTTTCTGGCTGCTTTGCAACCCAAAGTGGTAGTTGAAGGAACATATTATTAAACATTGCCCGGCTACTTTGAGAGGACTCAGTAAATACAGAAAGTATTTTGTAACCATGAGAATTAAAAATTAAATATGTAATGTACCAGCTCTGTAAATACTACTTTTATTGAGGTCTCAGAAGTCAGTAGTCAATCATAAGTTTTTGAGTATGGGTTTAATTTAGGCTAATTCTAGACCCATTCAATTAAGAGTTAGTCTGGGGATGATGATAAATATTTCCTGAAGTTTGGTATCTGTCCTAGAGGTAATAGGCAAGGTGATAATAAATAGCACATGAATGAACTTCTAGTTGTATATAGATAATTTCACAGCTAGCCCCACGTCGGGCTCTGTGCTGACCACTCAGAGCCTGGAGCCTGCTTCAGATTCTGTGTCTCCCCCTCTCTCTGCCCCTCCCATGCTCGTGCTGTCTCTCTCTGGGTCTCAATAATGAATAAATGTTTAAAAAAAATTTTTTTTTAAAGATGATTTCACAGCCATTATTATCTGGGATAAGGCAAATGACACGTGGAGGATAAAAAATGAGTTAAGTTAAACTAAAGCAGTGACAAATGCCTGGACGTGGCTGGAAAGTGGGTTCTGGTGACAGAATTAGAAACAGACCTGGATGCATCTCTGGTATCAAGGTGGTGCAGGCAAAGAGCCAGTGGCTTCCCTGTTCTGGTGTGTGTGGTTTTGTTTTTTTCTGTTATGCCTTGATAAAAAAATAAAGAGTCTTAGCCTTTTAGAGTGAGCATTATGGGCAGAAGGAAAAGGGGATTGTGAGCATTTGGGCTGTTTCTACCTTTTGGCTGTTGGGAATAGTGCTGCTCTGAACATATGGCTACATGTATTTGTTTGAGGACGTCTTTTTTTTTTTTTAATTCCTTTTTTTTTAACGTTTATTTATTTTTGAGAGAGAGAGAGTCAGAGTGCAAGCAGAGGAGGGGCAGAAAGAGAGAGGGAGACACAGAATCTAAAGGAGGCTCCAGGCTCCCAGCTGTCAGCACAGAGCCCGACATGGGGCTTGAACTCACAAACCATGAGATCATGACCTGAGCTGAAGTCAGACGCTTAACGGACTGAGCCACCCAGGCGCCCCTGAGAACCTCTTTTTTAATTCTCTGGGGTATTTACTTAAGTGGGGAGTTGCTAGGTCATACGGTAATTCTCTGTTTAACTTGAGGAACTGCCTGATTCATTTCCATTGTGATGGCACCATTTTACATTGTCACCAGCCACACACAAGGGTTCCAGTTCCTTGACATCCTCACCACCACTTGTTATCCGCTCCTCCCTTTTCCTAATGATAGCCATCCTAGTGGGAATGGCTTAGTTCTTGACAAATAAATACCAAGGGAATTAAATTGTAAGTTCTGAATCTTAGAGGTAGTGATTGCTGCAGCTCCTGAAGTGCAGAGCACATTCTTTTTTGGCTAGTGCTGGCACCGTCATGGTATTGAGAACTTGAATTCTGCCTTGTAATGTTTTTTTTGGAGCCTTGATGATGAGAAATGGGGAGCACCCTTATTGACCTTCAGGGTTTTGCCCTGTGATGTGATTTAGGCTGCTTAATCTGATGTTGTTGAATTCATTTCCTAAGCAAAAAACAGCAGAAGAAGAAAATCCAGAGCACAAAGAAATTCAGAAGATGATGGATTCCCTCTTCTTAAAATTGGATGCCCTCTCGAACTTTCACTTCATCCCTAAACCGGTAAGTGTGTTAACATTTCAGTGTGCCGTCAGAACAGATGTGCCTTTAATTCCCCTTTGAGCTTTTGTGAGGCTAGCACTTTATTTGGTTTTGGATACAAACCTATAGGCATTCCCTGTAAATTACAGGCAGGGCCTGTCTTGAGGAAGGCTTACATCTAGTTCTGGACAGTTCTGGCTTCCTCTGCTGATCCAGCCTCATCACCAGATGGGCCTTTGCCAGACCTAAAATCTTAGCCCAGGATCTCTTCATTACTCACTCTTTCTTGTTGTTCAGTCTTGGGTTGTATTTTCATCCTGTGGTGTGTCTGGAGACCTGTGATGTCTGTACCTGCTGAATATTTTCTGAATACCTGCTATGTACCATATTAGGTTCTTTATGAATGTGAACCCATTTTCCCCAATTTTATTAAGATAAAATAGACATAGTGGTACCTGGGTGGCTCAGTCGGTTGGACGTCCAACTCTTGATCTCAGCCCAGGTCGTAATTTCATGGTTCGTGAGCCCCCATGTCGGGCTCTGCAGTGACATCGAGAAGCCTGCTTGGGATTCTATCTCCCCCTCTCTCTGCCCCTACCCTGCTTGCACTGTCACTCTCAAAAAAAAAAAAATGAACTTAAAAGATAAAGTAACAGTGTATACATTTAAGATGTACAACAGTGGTTTGATATAGAGGTTCCCCCATCATCAGAAAGTAGAATGTTCCTATGAAACGTTTCGTAAGCCTAAATGGATAAACCAAAGAAGCAATTACCATTAACTAAATGGAAAAGTTTTTGAGCTTTTCAGACCGCAAAAAAGAACCTCTCCTAGGCTTTTCTGTTACTTCAGAACCAGTCTTGTAACGGATGCACAAACACGTGGAGATGCACACAAATGCTCACAGACACAGTTTAAAGCTCTGGTGGCCTGATGCTGAGATGCCGAGTGTGGTTCCTGCAGAAGGAGCTGGGCAGGGGAGCTCACTGCAAAACAGATGCTGAATACTACTTTTGCTTTCACAAAAGTAAAAATTCTTTTCAGATTTCTTTCAGTTAGCAAAAACGGGTACTAATCTAGGTCTTTTGTAAAAGCAAAGTGGCCTAACATGAACTTTGGAAGGGCACAGGATACCCGCATGTGTGTATTGTGAAATGATTGCCATGGTAAGTTTAGTTATCCATCACCCAGTGTAGTGGCATTTTATTTCTTACGATGAGAGCTTTTATAATGTACTTTCTTAGCAACTTTCAAATATACAATACTGTTAACTCTGTCTAGAACTTCTCTTATAACTGGAAGTTTGTACCTTTTGACTACCTACACCCATTTCCCCCCACCACCTGGTGGCCACTAATCTGTTCTCTATCAGTTGGGGGATTTTTTTTAGAGAAATCTAAGTGAGATTGTTACCCAAAGTTAAATGGGAAAGGAAAGAAGAAGCCTCAGTTCTCTTGGCTGCCATGGTAAATAATTACAGTGAAACAAAAGTAAAGCATAGAAAAATTGTATTCAAGTATACTCCACAGGAGGAGCCTGCCAGTCAAGAGAGACACAGGGCCCAGAAACTCGTGAGTGTGGACTTTGATCTTTTTTTTCTTTTGGGTGGGCCCTAGGGTCACAACATTTGAATGACAGACCGGGATTTTATAATAATTACCCAAATTCTCATGTCTTTTCCCAAGATGTATTTGAAATGCCTGCAAGGGTAGGAAGCCACAACATTATTTCTATTCTGGAGACATAGGTCAAATAAGGACAAGGGGCTGCTCTGTGCACAAGTGCCACATGCACAACACACTTAACTCTTCCTCTGCCAGGACGTTGTAACCACAGACCCACTGCTAGAGGGGTGGGTTGTGGTGGTCCCTGGGTGGTCTCCAGTAGAGCTCTCCATCTGGATGTCGAAGGTCCATCCTCCTGCTGCTCATGCCTAGTTTCCTGCCTAACAAGATCATACAGTATTTGTCTTTTCTCTATTTGACTTATCTCACTTGGCATAATGCCCTCAGGGTCCGTCAGTGTTGTCACAAATGGCAGTATTTCCTTCTCTTTATGTCTAAATAGTATTCCAGTGTGTGTGTGTGTTGTGGGTGCGTGTGTGTGTGTATACCATGTTGTCTTTATTCATTCATCTGTTGATGAACATTTCTGTTGTTTTCATGGCCTGCTATTGTAAATAATGCTGCAGTGAACACGGGGGTGCAGATACTTCTTGGAGCCAGACAGGGGCACCAGCTTGGCTCTACAAATGGTCAAGGCCGCTGGCTGGGATCTCTACTTGGACACTGCTGCAAGCAGGAACCTGGTCTGCCAAGATCCAAGCACTAATTGCTATAAGCCCTGCCCTTGTTCTGCATCCTAGTCTGATCCCCAGTGGTCAATCCCCACAGACTTTGGTGATCCCTATGACACCGACATGATTGGGCCTGTCTAGAAGTATCCTACGATGCTGGAGAGTTACAGGTCTACTTAGGCTTTCTTCCCACTGGAGAAACCCTAGGTCCAGGTGGTCTCTCACAATGGGGTGCTGTGCCAGCTGGGGGGAGGGATATGGTCAGAGTGTAGCCTGTCCTACCTTTCTAATGCAGTCCTTCTCAGTCTCTGTGGTCCAGGGGGTTGCTTCAGCCTCACCCTTGGGTTCTGGGATTTTCACAATGCTATCTCATCCATGGATAGTTGCTAGTTGGTCTTGTGAGGACAACTAAGGTTGGGATCAACTTGTGTTGCCATCTTGATGATGTCAGTGTCCCTGCACATTAACTCAATCCACAAAACATTAAGGTAGATGCTATTCTTTCTGTTTTGCAGATCAGGAAACCAAGGCTTAAGAGGTTGGGGTGGGGGGGGGTGGTGCCTGGGGGCTCAGTCGGTTAAGCATCTGATTTCACTTCAGGTCATGATATTATGGTTAGTGGGTTCAAGCCCTGTATCCAGCTCCGTGCCAACAGCTCAGAGCCTGGAGCCAGCTTTGGATTCTGTGTCTCCCTCTCTCTGCTCCTCGCCCATTCTCTCTCTCTCTCTGTTTCAAAAGTAAACAAACATTAAAAAAAAAAAAAAAAAAAGGTTGGAAGGGTTGGATCTAACTCTGGGTCCATGCTGTCCCCATTGCCTCATGCCCCCCTGTGCCAGGCCCAGACATCCAGTGACCTCTGTCTGTCTGATTCTCACCACACTTGACTCAGTGCCTCTTTACTCTTTGGAGCTGCCTCTCCCACTCACTACCCTCTGTGAACCCATAAAATGTTCTATGCCTTCCTTTTAGTACTTGCCAACCTATTGCCCCTTTGTGTTGCCTAGAAATGAGATGTCATGAATCTCAGAGACTAGTCTAGAAGTCAGAAACCTGAGTCTGAATCTGCCCCTGACAAGCTTTGTGAATTAGACAAATTGCTTTACCTTTCCTCTGTATAGAAGAGGTAATCGCTAAAATCCTTCGGATTCTTTGATGGTTAGGAGATTTTTCCTGTGTGAGTATCTTGTCTTCTAAGACAGTCTGCTTTTATCACCTGGCTTTTTGTTTTGGGTTAATCAAGGTATAATTTGTATGACAGTAAGTTTGTGGTGGCAGGAGCCATTTTTAGATACCAAAGTGCCAAGTATAGCTGTGGAATAAATGAAGAGAGGAATTTTCATCCCCTCTTGGCCAGCAGGTCTTACTGTGAAAAAGTTGCTAATATGAAGAACATGATCCCTTCCTGTGCCTTACAAGACCCTACGTGATCTGGCTCCCTCTCACCCCTCTAGTCTCCATAGCTTGCTATCCCCCAGCCACACTGGTCTTCCAGTGCCTTCAGTGAGCAGAGTGCCTCCTTCCTCACATCTTCCTGCTGGACTTTCCTCCGCCTGTTAGGCTGCGCTTCTTTGTTTCCATGGTTGGCTCCTTCCTGTCTCTGGGGTCTCAGGCTGAGTGCCATCTCCTTCCCGCATTCGTCACTGCTCTGCGCATTTCCCTCATAGCACCATCACCGTCGTTGCTTGATGGCTAATTGTTCTCTACTCGTTTCCAAGCCAGCACAAATGTGTTTTGTTCACTGCTGTTTCCCTGCTGTGTTCATCACACTAACACAGAGCCTGATATGGGGAATTAGACATTCCGTGGAATCTTGGGAATTGAAGAAGGAGAGAATGTATTTGGGGCTACGTGCCCCAATATAGAAGCCTTTCTTTTTTCCTCTTCAGAAATGTAGAATTTTTGGTACAGGTTCCTTTTAATAAGAACTTTTTTTCATACTCAGTTTGGTATTTCACAATCTCCATAAACCCTATTGACCAGTCATCATTTTTTTTCTTTTCTGGGCTGTCTCCGTTTTCTCTGTTTCTCTTTAAATTACAGAATGGAACACAACGTTACTAATAAGTAAGTGAACAGTCAGTAGTCCAGTGGAAGAAATTTTTTCTTTAACACTCTGACATTGTGTGAAATGTCCTTTTTATTCTTTCTGAAATTTCCCGGGACACACATCTGTCCAGTTAACTGGGGTAGGGACAGGACTGTGGTAAGAAAAAGGAGTGTGCAAAGGGATCAGTGACATACTCTGCAGTAGAGCCCCCTTTCTCCTGAGTCTCAGTGCCATGTTCTCTCCAGGGCACCTGCTGTGCCCTACACTTCATCTCTTACTCTCTTCTAGCCAACAGAGTCCCTGTCCCTGTGCTCTGGTGCCCCTCAGAGATGTGCAAGAATTAGATATAAAGAGCATTAGTGTCAGCATTAGGTAAATAATCAGTAGTGTTCTGATCAGTATGAAACCTGTTGTAATTTCTGAATTTCCTGGGAAGTTCTTTCAAAAAAAAAAAAAGGCACTTGGGTTCCTCAGTTGGTTAAACTCAGGTCATGATCTCACGGTTTGTGGGTCCAAGCCCTGCGTCGGGCTCTGTGCTGACAGCTCAGAGCCTGAAGCCTGCTTCGGATTCTGTGTCTTCCTCTCTCTGCCCCTCCCTTGCTAGTGTGCGCGTGTGCTCACTCTCGCTCGCTCTCTCTCTGAAAAATAAACATTAAAAAAAAAGACTAGTGAACATTGCATTCATTTCTCCTTTTTATAATTAATAGGTTTGATTTATTTTGATACTGTTTTAGTTTTCCAAAGGAGTTCTGTATCATTTCTTATTTCTGTTTATAAAGTTATGTTTTCAGTAGCTGGAAGATGACAAAATTTGTTTATCAGGTAGTCTATTTTGACTCATTCCTATAAGCATTTTTCCTTGCATCTTTTTGTGTATATTTCTTATTGCTGGCCTTTTTTCCATAACTGAAGACAAGGTAATATTCACAAATATCAATAGATTTATTTAACACTAGATAGGAATGTTTGAAAATGTCCACATCTGTTACTGATGGGAATAATTTAGTAAAATTCGGTGAAAGAACTGGTGTTGAATATGGCAGAAATGTTCCGCAAAAGTGTAGAAATAAGGGTTCTTGGTGTAGTAATGAGAAAGAATAGTTCCTAAAATATGCAGATTATTAATTCCTCAGGTAGCCCATGTTTCCCACTGACACTGCCATCATTCCAGTTATCTTAAGATTTTTGCTGTCAACACATCTCATATTTTAAATAATCTCCATAGAGTATTTTGTATAGTATGCTTTAATAGGTTCACGATACAAATATTTTGTGTTAGGACCATTTCTGACTTCCTATTAAATGTGTTATCTCTTTTCTAGCCTGTTCCAGAGATTAAGGTTGTGTCAAATCTGCCGGCCATAACCATGGAGGAGGTAGCCCCAGTGAGCGTTAGTGACGCAGCTCTCCTGGCCCCAGAGGAAGTCAAGGTAAAAAGCCAGTGTGGAAACATTAAGGTTTTTTTTATAAGTTGGTATATAGCTAGATCTCTACTCAATGTCATTTTCTTGGAGTTTTAAGTATAATCAAATAATAGTGTTCAGTTTTCTGTAATCAGATATTATGAGGTACAGATAGAATTATTAGAAAAGCTGTTTGTAAATATCCCATATCTATATCTTGTTATAATCCAATTTGAATACTATCAGTGATACTAGGTTTAAAATAGTTTAGGGGCGCCTGGGTGGCGCAGTCGGTTAAGCGTCTGACTTCAGTCAGGTCACGATCTTGCGGTCCGTGAGTTCAAGCCCCGCGTCAGGCTCTGGGCTGATGGCTCAGAGCCTGGAGCCTGTTTCCGATTCTGTGTCTCCCTCTCTCTCTGCCCCTCCCCCGTTCATGCTCTGTCTCTCTCTGTCCCAAAAATAAATAAACGTTGAAAAAAAAAATTAAAAAAAAAAAAAAAAGTTTATGCTGCTCATATACTAGTAGTCCTTTAATATCAGCATTTCCCCCATTATTTTGTCCATTTAATGCTTATCAATAATAGAATCAGTTTCTAGAATAGAACATTTGAGTTATTAGAAGATGTGAGACATACCAAGTGTAGGCAGTCCCTGCCTCATGAACACTGAAGCTCATGCAGTAAAAAGAAATGATGGTTTCTAACAGGTCTCATCTTCCCAGCTGGCCTGGCACATGGCTCTTTGTCCCTCCTCACTTTGCTGCACCCACACCCATCCCTTTTAGCACCTTTGCCACCTCTACAGTTGACGGCCCTGGCAGGATAGGCTGGCAGCTGGGGAGAAAAGAGAGGAAATCGATCGTCAGTATATAGATACTTCCCTTCCATTTTGGGGAACCCCTCCTGCCGCCAGTGGCTGTCATCAGCAGCTTGGCGCTGAGGTTGTCCCTGGAGTCTTAAGTGCTGTAAGGGGGCTTGCTTCTGGGACTGTCAGCTTGCTAACCTAGCTCTCCAGGCTGCCTTTGTGATGTGCTGATGTAGCCGAACTGTCACTGTGAGAGTCTGCTTCATCAAAGAATGAGTTCCAGGCCTAAAGAACTGAGCTACCAAAGCTCTTTGGGGTGCAGATAGGTACTGCATACTCACTCTTGGCTGTAGATACACAGCCTATTGGCCACGTTCTGTGGACTTGCTTCCCTTCTAATTTCCTGAGTTGTGTTAAGTTAGATCAACTGGTGATTATTTTAATAGGAAAAAAATAAAGCTGGAGATGTAAAAACAGCTGCTGAGAAAACAGCTACAGACAAGAAACGAGAACGGAGGAAAAAGAAGTATCAGAAGCGTATGAAACTAAAGGAGAAGGAAAAGCGGAGAAAACTGCTTGAAAAGAACAACCCAGATCAAGCCGGGAAATACACGAAGGCAGCAGCTTCAGAGAAATTAAAACAGCTGACCAAAGCAGGCAAAGCTTCGCTATTAAAGGTAAGGATGGGGGCGCCTGGGTGGCGCAGTCGGTTAAGCGTCCGACTTCAGCCAGGTCACGATCTCGCGGTCCGTGAGTTCGAGCCCCGCGTCAGGCTCTGGGCTGATGGCTCAGAGCCTGGAGCCTGTTTCCGATTCTGTGTCTCCCTCTCTCTCTGCCCCTCCCCCATTCATGCTCTGTCTCTCTCTGTCCCAAAAATAAATAAACGTTGAAAAAAAATAAAATAAATAAAGGTAAGGATGCAGGAAGGAAAACTGCAGAACGGGGCCTGTGTGGGGAAACTGGTGGCAAGGTGACATCAATCCACGGAGGGTCAGACCCAGCTGACGCTACCCACCTGCCTAGTGAGAGGCCGTGGGTGCCTGGCTGGAATAACAGCCCAAAGCACATGGCCCTCCCAGACGTGGGGCCTGGCAGGAGTTTTTCTTCCTACTCACTCCTCCTTTAAGTCACAAGAATATCACAGCAGCATAAAATGTATATAAAACCTCTGTGCAAACTGATGTGAGTTTTCATAATTCCTTGTCCATTTATGGATATTTATATTTCCATATACATTGTTGTAATCATTTGGCTTTTTTTTTTTTTTAACTTACAAGCGCATTTTATAGTGTGAGTGTGTTACTGTCTTTAATTGCAGGATGAAGGTAAAGACAAAGCCTTGAAGTCATCTCAAGCATTCTTTTCTAAATTACAAGATCAAGTAAAAATGCAAATCAGTGATGCAAAGAAAACAGAAAAGAAAAAGAAGAAAAAGCAGGATATTTCTGTTCATAAATTAAAGCTGTAATATATTTTGAATATAATGTAAATATTAATGTGTAAGCTTATATTCTGTCATTGTTCTGTTTTATAATAAAATTTGAGAATTTTTCTTTTCATGAATGGCAGATATTTGAGAATTCCGCAGTTTGAAAAGACAAACTCCCAACTGTCATTGGAAAACCCTGAATTGCTTCTGGGCGTGAAGCTGGATGTAGCTGCCAAGCCCCTTTGCACACTGTGTCCTTTCTGTGGCCCAGGTGAAGGCCAGAAAGGGCCCACCAGCTGGTGAGCAGGAGCTGGTCTGCAGGCTGACAAGGGCACAGGAGCCAGCCACCCCTGTCACAGGCAGCTGTCTACAGCAGGGGTCCTCACTCTTTGGGGTCCTGACTTTCTTCTCCCACTGCTTGGTCATCCTTCTACAACACAGTGACATTGCCATGCTCGTGTCTTACATTTTTCCCTTTGGGAGGTGATCTCACGTCACACGGACAGAGACTTCGTGTGGCCTATAGAGTAGTGTCCACAGTCAGATGCAGAGAGGGCAGATACAACCTAGATGTGATAGAAGGTGAACACGCAAGGAAGGTAGACTGGCAGGTGTGGTGAATCTTCCATGACCACCAGGCTCTCACCTCCCCATCCAGGGAAAACTGCCTTTTGTCCGACAGGACCTCATATTATGCTTTGATGGAAATGCTGTAAGCTTTACCTCTGATGGGAAGAAAATGAGAGCAGCTTTTCCCAAAGCTGTTTTGGTTTTTCATCCACCGGGAACAATGAGTGGGCAGGAAGAGCCTGTGGCGGGTTGTGTCTTTAGGTCTCCAGGTCTCAGTCCAGCCTTAGTGAAAGTGTCATTTGGTTTTAGCGGTAATTGGAGTATTCTATGGCTCTAAGAGTTCCTGCTTTCTTTTTAAATTCAGTTTGCCAGTCCCCATTCAACTGCTGGCTTAGTTCTCTTTCCCTTGAGTCTTTCTTTCATAATGATTAGTCAAGATCAGAATGTTTGATCCCAAAATGATTCACCTTACCTGTCCAAGGGCAGTTTGATGTTTTGCATAGTTAGAATCATTTTTATCTTCATTTCTCACCCTGCCTCTAGGTGAGGCATATCTGTTCATTTGCTTTTTATGCAATATTTGACACATTCTAAAGATTATGTTCATTTTATATACCTACTTTGTGCCAGGCAATATCCTAGGTACCAGCAAGATAACCGAACAAAAGGATTCTTATACCTATGAAGTGTACATTCTGGTGGAATATTTACGTACTTTTTCTATGTAAATTAGAAACATAACGTAAACTTTTTTTTTTTTTTTTTTCGCCTTGTTGCATCTGAGAGAGCAATGGGTCACCAACAGCTCTACCAGAGCCATCTGAGGAAAGAGGAAATTTGGCCAGGGTTCTCACCTTGCCGCATCTGCTCACACCAGTACTGTGTGATCTGGCAATATGGCCTCAGTATGTGCCGCCAGTGTTTCCATCAGTTCTCAAAGGATATAGGCTACATTAAGTTGGACTAAGTGAATCTCCTTGAATGGGTCATCCAAGATACCTACCTACCTTAATGCCAACTCATTGTACATAAAATAAAAATACTTCAATTATGAAAAACAACACATTGGAGAAACCACTCTTTCTCTAAAAACACAAAACGGGGGCACTGGCTGGCTCAGAGCCTGGGACTCTTGATCTCAAGGTTGTAAATTTGAGCCCCATATTGGGTGTAGATTACTTTAAAAAAATAAATTCTTTAAAAACACAAAACGGTACTCAGTGGTGCTCTTCATCTACTTCACGTATGTTAAAGAAGTGAGAAAACCAGGGTGCCTGGTGGCTCAGTCCATTGAGCATCCAACTTGATTTCGGCTCAGGACATGATCCCAGGGTCATGGAATTGAACCCTGTGTTGGGCTCTGTGCTGAGTGTGGAGCCTGCTGAAGATTCTCTTTCCCTTCTACTCTCTCTCTAAAATAAAAGTTAAACCATGGTTCTGAGTTGTGTTCATCGTTCCTTTACATTTGTATATGTTTGACCATATATATCTCTTCATGCATTGTTTACTTCACTAGTACTTGAATTTTATGAAAATAAGACACTCATCTGTGGCTTGCTTTTTCACTGTTGATTTCCCTCATTCATCCATTCATTTACAGCGCTGCACAGTATATGCATCTACCACAATTTTATTTACCCAGTCACATGAAGACATTTGTTTCATTTTATGCTATTAGGAACAATGCTGTTTTGAACCTTCTGTTCCCACACAGTGTTACTCTTGTGCTCTAGCCTCTAGTGTCCTTTAGAATAGAATCGCAGGGTAGAAAGTGCAAAAGACTTGCTTTTGAAAGTTGCTTTTGAAAGTAGTTGTACAAACTTGGACTTACTTGTATCTTTGTCAGAGGTTATATTGGCAGAGTTTAAAAAATATTTTGCCTTTCTGCTGTGTACACCTCCGTGGTCTTCATTTATGTTTCCCTGCTAATGAGAGGGAGCATTTTTGTTGTTCTCTGTATCATTTTTATGTTTTAAAGTTACAGCAAAATTCTAGTAAATTTAGTTTCATTTGCTTTACTATTTTGTTTTTTTCTGAACAGTTTGAGAGGAAGTTAGAGACATCATGGCCCTTTCACCTAAATGCCTCAGTATGCATTTCCTAAGAATATTCAATAACCGGGGTGTCTGGCTGGGTCAGTCGGTAGAACTCGTGACTCAATCTCATGGTCATGAGATCAAGCCCAACAATGGGCACAGAGCATACTTAAAGATCATAATTTAGGGGATCGTGGGTGGCTCAGTCAGTTGAACATCCAACTTTGGCTCAGGTCATGATCTCACAGTATGTGAGTTAGAGCCCTGCACTGGGCTCGCCGCATCAGCGTGGAGTCTGCTTAGGATCCTCTGTCCCCTTTCTCTCTGACCGTCTCTAGCTCATGCACGTGCACATGTGCTCTCTCTCAAAAATAAACATTTTAAATAATAATTAAAAAGAATATTCACTAATGTATAACCACACTATAATTATCAAAGTCAGGAAATTTAACATCAATACAATGCTAGTAATCCACAGTCCATATTCAGATTTTATCACTTGTCCCAATAATGTACGTTCTAACTCTTTCCCCCCGGTCCAGGATCAGGTAACCAAGATTCCTCACTGCATGTAGCTGTCATGTCTGTTTAGTTTCCAGTTCCTGAGCTTTCTTTGCCTTTCTTGAATGACGTTTTTGAGGTATACAAGCCAGTTATATAGACTGTCCCTCAAAATTGAATTTGTCTGTTTTCTCAGGATTAGATTTCAGGTTATGCACTTTTGGCAGGAAGGCCATAGCAGAGGTGTGTCTTTAATACCTCATATACAGAGGTTCGAGATAATCGGTTTGTCGCTTTGAAGCTGGAGATGAAAACATTTTGAGTTTGTTACAGTGAGGGCCACCAGGTTCTGAGTTCTGATAGGTTCCCATTATTCTCTGAGCACTTCCTCATTTTCTGGTGCTACTAAATGTTCCAGGCATATCCTGTCTTTTCCCTGGAATTGGTCATTTTCCCATAGAACGCTGGTTCCTTTTAGTGGAGACTGGTATTTTAAAACAAAGATGAGCAAAATAAGCGTGCTCATTGCTACTATTGCTACTAGGCCCACTCACCAGAGCTAGGAAATTATGGTTGTGTGTGTGTATGGATTCCGCACATGAATGCATGCCCAAACCTCTCATTCTAATTGAATGCCCCTGCAGATTATATTCTAGTATTCACTCTTTCCACATCTGTAATGCCTTTTCCAACAGTGAGAAATCTTGCTCCCATTGTCTTCAATATATGTATTCATTTACTCAAGGCTAGAATATGCAAGTGGTTTCAGAATTAGTGAATTTATACCACCGAGAAGAGGAAAAAACATGTGTTCTACAGTTGTTAACTATAGTGTTCTGTATTTCAATTAGTCCAAAGCTTTAATATTTTTGTTCAGTTATCCTTACTGATTTTTTTTGTCTAGTTATAAAATTAGAGAAACATTTTTAAAAAGCATATAAAATCTCTATGATTGTGGATTTTCTGTTTCTTCCTTTAATTGTGTCATTTTTTGCTTCATGTATTTTGAAGCCCTACCATCAGGTACATACTCATTTATGATTTTTATGTCTTTCTCATGAGTGTTGACCTTTTTTTTTAAAGCATCTTTTCTTTTTTTATTAAAAAAAATTTTGTTTTTAATGTTTATTTATTTTTGAGAGAAAGAGACAGAGTACAAGCAGGGGAGGGGCAGAGCGAGAGAGAGACACAGAATCCGAAGCAGGCTCCAGGCTCTGAGCTGTCAGCACAGAGCCCGAAGCAGGGCTTGAACCCACAAACCACGAGATCATGACCTGAGCCGAAGTCAGCTGCTTTACTGACTGAGCCACCCAGGTGCCCCATCTTTTTTTTTTTTTTTATGTTTACTTATTTTTGAAAGAGAGAGAGACAGAGTATAAGTGGGGGAGGAGCAGAGAGAGAGAGAGTGAGACACAGAATCCAAAGCAGGCTTCAGGTTCTGAGCTGTCAGTACAGAGCCCATCGTCGGGTTCAAACTCACAAACCGTGGGATCATGACCTCAGCTGAGGCACCCCATGAGTTGACCCTTTTGACTATAAAATGACCTCTTTTTTTCTGGTAATACTCCTGTCTTTTTTTTTTCTTTTTTAAGGTTTTTTTTAAACTTTTTTTTTAACGTTTATTTATTTTTGAGTGGGGGAGAAAGAGAGAGAGCATGAGCAGGGGAGGGGCAGAGAGAGGGAGACACAGAATCCGAAGTAGGCTCCAGGCTCTGAGCTGTCAGCACAGAACCTGAAACCGGGCTTGAACTCAGGAACCACAAGATCGTGACCTGAGCCAAAGTTGGACACTTAACTGAGTCACCGAGACACCCCTAGTAATACTCTCTGTCTTGAAGTCTACTTTCAGTATAATACTATGGCTCTTTTGATTATTGTTTGAATAATATATCCTTTTCTATTCTCTTACTTTCCAATTACCTGGGTCTCTTATATGTCATATAGTTAGGAATTGCTTTTTGAGTGTAATCTGACAAGTCCTATCTTTAAATTGGAGCTTTTAGTCCATGCACATTTAATGTAATTATTGGTTTGGTTTTATTTGGTTTTACCATTTTGCTATTTATTTTCTTTTTGTCTCTTTTTTTTTTTAACATTTATTCATTTTTGAGAGACAGAGTGTGAGTGGGGGAGGGGCAGAGAGAGAGGGAGACACAGAATCTGAAGCAGGCTCCAGGCTCTGAGCTGTCAGCACAGAACCTGAAATGGGGCTTGAACTCAGGAACCACAAGATCGTGACCTGAGCCAAAGTTGGACTTTTCACCAGCTGAACCACCTAGGCACCCCTCTCTTTGTCTCTCCTAATTTTATTGTCTCTTCCTCTTTTTCTACTTTTTAAATCAAATATGTTAATATTCTATTTGAATTTCTCCCTTAATGTATTAACTCTACATTGCATTAATTTCAGTTGTTTAGGAATTACAGTATGCATCCTTGACTTAAAACAGTCTACTTAGAGGGGCTCCTGGGTGGCTCAATTGATTGGGGAGCCGACTTTGGCTCAGGTTATAATCTCACAGCTAGTAAGTTCGAGCCCTGAGTCAAACTCTGTGCTGACAGCTCGGAGCCTGGAGCCTGCTTCAGATTCTGTGTCTCCCTCTCTCTCTGCCCCTCCCCTACTTGCACTCCGTCTCTCTCTGTCTCTCAAAAATAAATAAAAATTTAAAAAAGTTTAAAAACAGTCTACTTAGAGTTAGTATTTTACCACTTCATATAAAATGTAAGACTATTGCAGCAATATAGTTACATTTGCACCCTCATCCTTTTTGCTATTGTTGTAATCTATAATTCATCTAGGTATGTCAAAATCCTACAATGGATTGTTATTGTTTTTGCTACTGGCCCTCCAATTTCAGACTACTTTTGGTCATTCTCCAATGTTTTCAAATAGGCTTTGGTGTTTTACACTTTGCAGTTGCTTATAATTTGTTTAAAATTGTCACCAAACATTTGTTTCTGTAATTTTTATATTGTTTATAATTTTTACATTGTTCATACTTGTGATATGCAGTATTTTAGCCCAGTAAAATATAAGCTACACAGCCATTGCTAGAAATAGAAATGGCCATTATTAGAAAGTTCTTAATTTAACTATAGCCATATTTATCAATCTCTTACTTTACAGTAGCAGTTTTTCTCTTATTTAAGGAATCCTATAATACCTTCAAGATAATAAAATGATCTCCTCTTCAGGCATATCTCATGTTAACTGCCCTTCACTTTATTGTACTTCGCAGATACTGTGTTTTTACAAATTCAAGGTTTGTGGCAGCCTTGTGTCAAGCAAGTCTATAGCATTTGCTCATTTCACGTCTCTGGATCACATTTTGGTAACTTTCACAATATTTCAAACTTTTTCATTATTGTATTTGTTATGGTGATCTCTGATCAGTGATTATGACTCCCTGAAAGATCAGATGATGGTTAGCATTTTTTAAAAATAAAGTATTTCTTAATGTTTATTTATTTTGAGAGAGAGAGAGTGCAAGTGAGGAAGAGGCAGAGAGAGGGACAGAGAGAATCTGAACAGGCTCCACACTGTCAACACAAAGCTTGACACAGGGCTCGATCTCATGAACCGTGAGATCATGACCTGAACCCGAAATGAAGAATCAGATGCTTAACCGACTGAGCCACCCATGCCCCAGCAGTAAAGTATTTTTAAATTAAGGTATTACATGTTTTTTAAATACATAATGTTCTTTCACACTTAATGAACTGCAGTGTAGTGTAAACATAATTTTTATATGCATCAAGGAACGAAAAAATTCATTTCATTTGCTTTATTGTGATATTCACTTTATTTTGGTGGTCTGGAACCCAACCCATATCTCTGAAAAATGCCTGTATTCCAAAAGTTTTGAAGCTTTGCTTTTTACAATTTTTACTTTAATCTATTTAGCCTTAAGCTGTGTATTTATTTGGTGTGAGGTAGGGATCCAGTTTCATTTTTCCACATAGGTAACCTGTTCTCAAAAATCATTTATTGACTAGTCAGATTTTCCTCAGTACCCTACAACATTTACTGTGTTGAGTACTGGATTTATTGCATTCCCATAAATACTTTGGGATTTTGTTGTGCTGTGCTATTTCATTACTTGGCCAACCCCTTCACTTGCAGCCTGTATCCTATCCCCTCACTTACCTAAGAATATTCCTTCAGCAAGTCTTCTCTCTCCTGCTTCATATTTTACTCTACCTGAGTATTCCTATCAGCATATAAGCACATTGTTATTTTTCCATATTAAATAAACAAAACTCAACCTCACTTCCCCCCTTAGCTTTGGGTATACCTCGCTGCTCTCCTTCAGTACGAAACCTCTACATTTACTGTTGTTGGAGAGGAAAAACGTTTCCTCTGCCCTCTTAGGTTTATTGTCTGGGGGCCTGTGAATTCACCTGACAGAAGAAGATTGGAAAGAAAAATTGTGGGAGCTTACAAAAGAAGTAGCTTGATAAATGGTTAAAGTTAGTAGGGGAAAAAAAGAGGGGTAGAAAAAGCCTTTGGGGGAAGAGCACCTGGGTTTCTAGAAGAACAAATGGGAGATAAGAAAGTTTGTGATAATGCTTGTTCATGCAGGTGTGGGTTTTTTTCCATCTCCATGGCCATAAGATTCCCCTGGAGAGAGAATTTATGGTAGATATATTCTAGGTCTCCTTCCTGGTAATGAAAGTCCACCCTCATCTACCCCTCAAAGAGGGAATTTATGGCAGCCTTACTTCCTAGAAGTCTCTTGTAGTCAGATAAGGGAAGCTCCAAGAAGGCTTCTTTCTGTATCCGCTGATGCCTTCAGCTTAAAATAATCTTCATACCAGCTCTGGGGTTCTGAATGGGTTCCTGCATTGTCTCCAATTCCTGTCTCCCCTTTCTTTCCTGAATCCTATTCAATCATTTCACTGTTCCACAATAGCTTTTGTCAAAGTTACCAAATGACTTCCACATTGCTAGATGTAATGGTTGTTCTCAACATTCATCTTACTTCCACTCTAGGTGCATCTGATATCCCCCAATCCTCAACACACATGATTCACTTGGTTTTCTGGATGCCAAGTGTTTTCCTTCTTCCTCACTGGTAACTTCTCAGACTCCTTTGCTGGCACTCTCATCTCCCCTCTTTTTATTGTAGTGTTAGGTCTTCCTGAACTTTTATAGATTTTTTAAAAAAAGTTTATTTATTTATTTTGTGAGAGAGAGGGAGGGGTAGAGAGAGAGAGAGAGAGGGAGAGAGAGACTCCCAAGCAGGCTCTGTGCTATCATTGAGGAGCCCAATGAAGGGCTCAAACTCACAAACTGTAAGATCACGACCTGAGCAGAAACAAAGAGTCAACAGCTTAACCAACTGCGTCATCCAGGCGCCCCAAGTCTTCCTGACCTTTTAATTCTCTATTTGTAGTCACTCCTTGGTGCCATATATTAATACTGTATAAATCCTGATGACTCCCAAATTTTTATTTCCTGATCTTATTTCATTAATAAATTCATGTGTCTTTTCATCCACAACAATGTCTAACTGGCATTTCAAACTTACATGTTGCCATGGTCTGAACATTTGGGTCTGCCCTTCCTCTTTTTTTTTTTTTTTTTTTTTATGTTTATTTTTGAGAGAGACAGAGAACGTGAGCGGGGGAGGGGCAAAGAGAGAGACAGACACAGAATCCGAAGCAGGCTCCAGGCTCTGAGCTGTCAGCACAGAGCTGGATGTGGGGCTCAAACCCACGAACCATATCACGACCCGAGCCGAAGTCAGACACTTAACTGACTGAGCCACCCAGGCACCCCTGCCTGGGGTGAAGAGGAAGCCTCTTCTACCCCAAATTCATGTTGAAATGCCAAACCCCAGTGTAATGGTATTAGGATATGGGGCCTTTGGGAAGTGATTGTGTCATGAGAGTAGAAACCTCATGTATAGGATTAGTGATCTTATAAAACAGGCTCTACAGGGCTCCCTAACCCCTTACACCATGTGAGGATAAAACAAGAAGCCTGGGATCCAGAAGAAGCACTTGATTGTGTTGGCACCGTGATCTTGGACTTCTAGCCAATAGAAATGTGAATAATAAATTTCTATTATTTATAAGCCATCCAGTCTGTAAGTGGCCTGAATGGACTAAGACACATGTCCAAATCTAAACTCTTGATTTATTCCCTTCCATCCTTCTAGTTGATAGAACAGTTTTTTCCTTCCCTCATACCTTAACATCCTGTACCATGAACAAATTGTTCATTGGTTATACCTACTAAATGTATCCAGAATCTTGCTATTTCTTATCAACTGCAACACTAGCACTCTGACCCAAGCCACTATCATCTCTCCTGGGATTACGTCATTAGCTTTCTGTGTTCCCTGCTTCCACTCCTGCTTTCAGTCCCTGCTCCCCAACATCTTTGCTTAACACAACATGCAGAATGGTTCCTCTATATTACTCAAAGTAAATGCTAATATCCATATGTCCAGCAAGCCCTTTTATTAAAGGTCAGCAGACTATAGCCAGAGGCCAAATCTGGTCAGCTACTTATAAATAAAGTTTTATTGGAACACAGCCACACACTCTTATGTTATGTATTGTCTATGCCTGCTTTCACACTACAACAGCAGTGTGACCAGAGATCCTATGGCCAACAAAGCCTAAAATATTTACTACCTGGCCCTTTACAGAAAATGTTTGTTACCCTACATGATCTGCCCTCTCTCTGCTACCTATCTCACTTCACTTCTGCTCCAGTGAGTTGTCTTGGCCTTCTTGGTGTTTTTGTTAGGCAAGCTTCTACCTCAGGGAGAGGCTGTTGCTGTTTCATCTGCCTACAATTCTCTTCTCTCAAGTATTCACTGCCTTACTTCCTTCAAGTCTGCTCAAAGATTACCTTTTCTGTGGAGCCTTTCCTTACCACTCTTTCATACTGTAATTCTCATCTCCGTCCTCACCCTGATGTTCCCAGTTTTTTCTTCGAAGTTCTTCTCCTTAATTCTCTACATTATTTATTGTTTTGTCTTTCTTCACCAGAATATATTCTCCATGAAGGCAGGGGATTCCCCCCACCCTCTATTCCTCATTTCTGTTTGCTGCCATATTTTGAGCATCAAGAACATGAGGTAGGCACTTAATACATATTTGTTGGTGAATTCCCTATTCATGTTCCTTTTCTCTTTGACTTGTTCATTTATCCATATTCATTCGATATGTATTTACAGAGTAATTACACGGTGCTGACCACTGTGGAGAGCACTGGTAAAGGACCACACTGGTAAAGTGGCCCCTGTACTCAGAAATTTCTGCTTACATTCTGGGTCATTCATGGGGATGCTGGAACCAGCTGGTAACCGTGCTGAAGAGCTGAGTGATACACTTTATCTTTCAGTTACCAATTTCTGTTGTTAAATATCTAATTTTTTTTCAAAAAATTTTAACATTTATTTATTATTAAGAGATAGAGACAGAGCATGAGCATGGGAGGGGCAAAGAGAGGGGGAGACACAGAATCCGAAGCAGGCTCCAGGCTCAGAGCTGTCAGCACAGAGTCCAACACGGGGCTCAAACCCACGAGCCTCGAGATCATGGCCTGAGCCGAAGTCGGATGCTTAACCGACTGAGCCACTCAGGCGCCCCGTTAAATATCTGTTATTATACATTTAACTGCATGGCTTCACAATTAAACCATATGAAAAACGGAAGTAATGAACACCCCCAATTCACTGCTCCCTAACGACTTGACTTCGTTTTATTGTTCCTTTGCTCTGGAGGTTATTCACATCTAGCAAGGCAGCGAGCAGCTCATCTTTGGGAATGCCCAGCTACTGAGCCCACAGCGCGAACTCGCGGGCGCCCGGTCGGTGGAGCCCCCGTGTGCATCTGCTCCCAGCAAGCCTCTTCTGACGCTGAGCGCGGCCCCCACGGGCAACCTTCCCAACGACTGAGGCCAGGGGCTCCCTCCGAGTGCACGTGCAGGGGTCTCCAGGCGTGGAGAGTGGAGGTTCCCGGACCTCCCTGCACCGCTCGGCTGGACTCGGTCACTCTGGATGGAAGGAGCCTTTAACCTGGAAGGAAAGAGGGATCGATCACTCGGGCCTCCACTTGCCGAGCCTATGGCGAGCCGAGATGCGGGGATCGTCTGGGAATGCCTGGGAGCGCGGAGACCGGTGGGAGGAGTGGGGTGGCCGGCCGGGGTCGCCGGCAGGCCGGTGCGCGGGAGGGGAGACCGCGGGCGACTAGGGGCGGCGGGGAGGGAGGGTGAAAGAGGGCGACAGGGCGGGCACCTTGGCGGAGCCCAGGTGCGCGTCCCACGTGCGCGCACGCGGCCCCAGTGGGATCGTCCTCCCCCGAGCCTCAGAGGTGCGGTGGCCATAGCTGCACGGGGGACCCATGCGTGTTGACAGATGTCTGTGACTTGGAGTGGGGGGGGGGGGGGGCGGATGAGTTTCTCCGTGCAGGGCAGTGAGGCCGGAATGACTCCGGGGATCGGGCAGACAGGCATTCTCTGGCCCGGAAAAAGCCACTGATGCAGTAGTTTTCAAAGGGGGATCTGGAATAGTCAAAGTTTCCCCTTTTAAAAATGGGTAATTTTAGATCTTAAGTCTGAGAAAATATCCCTGCGGAGCCTACTGCCGTCATTTTATGGGTAAGGGTCACACGGAGATTGCGTGTAGAGCTGGGAGTAGAGCCTTGGGTCTTCTGTCCCAAGCCCAGGATTTTCCTTATCTCAAGGGATACTGCTTGATAAACGTTTTACTGTTTTCCACTCTGTTGTTGAATTCATTAAAGTGTTTTTAATCCACATGTGTTTTATTTTGTAGGAAGAAGAAATTGACTAAATGAAAAACATGAAGCCAAATAGAATCCCCCTTTGTATTGTTTCAAGACAGGGAAGTAAAAGTAAACCATTGTTGTCTTTTTCCAGTGATATCCTGGGTTTTATTACTGGAAACACCCAGTTTTTCTAACACTCATGATGTCAGAAGGGAAAGCTCCTGCGAAGAAAAGACCTCGTAGAAGTTTATCAGCCAGTAAAACTAAAACAAAAGAATGTAACTCTATTATTTCATTTTTTAACAATGCACCACCTGCTAAGCTTGCCTGCCCTGTTTGTAGTAAAATGGTGCAGAGATATGACTTAAACCGGCATCTTGATGAAAAGTGTGCTAACAATGATGACATCACTCCAGTTGATCAGAGGCATGTTGACTTAACAAATTCACATGTGCCTACAGTAGATTTAACCAATATTGTCTTAGAAGATGTAACGCCAGGAAAGTTGTCACCATCAAAGATAAGTTTAACCCCTGACCAAAGTGATTCAGCAAAAATGGGCGTAAAACAGCAGACCAGCCCCTACTTTAAAAATAATGATGATTTGGGGTGCAAAAATCAAGATAAGCTGAGACATCATAATGTGAAAGTCATTACTTTGGGAAGCCTGTCATCTAAATTGTCCAGAAGATACACAGAGGCTAAAAGAGCAATAGATAAGAATGAGGAATTTGCCAATAAGAGTCCACAGAGTTCCTCATCCACAATGGTTAGGACCCTGGTTGATAACTGTTCAGAGACTGAGGACAAGGATCAAATTTTGGAGAACAGTTCTCAAAAGGAAAATGTGTTTGCCTGTGATTCTCTTAAGGAGCAAAGTACACCTGAACATACTGTAGAAGGCACAAAAATAATGGAAGCTGAAAGCCAAAAGGCTACCCAGGAATATGAGAGATCACCCCTTGGCCCTGCCTTCTCAGATAATGCTGCTATGTTATTTTCACCAGATTTAACTCTTGGGAATACATTGAAGTCTACTTCAGAGCACAGTCTTGCAAAGTGGGAGAGCATCAAAGGAGTAGATAATCAAGATGTTGAAAAATGTGAGGCAAGTAGTTGTGAAGAAGTGAAAGTGACTGTTGCTTCAGAAACTAAAACACAGTTGTCAAATTGGGAGGCAAAGTCTGATAGTTCTACACATGATGATTCTAAAGGGCATAACATCCAGGACCTTTCTCCAGAAGGTGACAGTGACTTAAAGAATGAAATCACTTGCGGAATTCCTTTGGAGCAGGGGTCAAGCTGTGATGTTCCTGGTAAAACAATCACAGTACCACCAAGTCATCCTTACTACCTTCGGAGTTTCCTCGTGGTGCTGAGAGCTGTATTTGAGAATGAAGAAGATAGGATGCTCTTTGATGAACATGAGAGGGGAATTGTAACTAAATTTTATCAATTATCAGGTATCTCAAGCTCGTGTGCTTTCAAGTTTTTGTTTTCCATTTGCTGGCCTGATTTGGGCAGTAACCTATTGACCACAAGGAGTCAGTGTGGTTCTGTGAGTCCTCTGGGAATGCTCCTGGGAATCAGCCAGCCACAAGGTTTGAGAAGAACATGCATGAAAAAGAGATTTTGTGTCCGGTGATGTCTGCTTCTGCAGTATCATCCTTACAAGCTGTAATTTGGTTATAATGGAAGCATCTGTTTTTCCTTTATATGTATATATGATGGTAATAAAACAGCCTTTTCCAGGTTAAAAAAAAATACCTTTGTGACTTAGAAAAGTATACTTTGCTTTTGAGCATGTAATCAAGCTTAATTTAGGTTGTTTTATTGTTTTTACACACCATTTTCTCAAAACTGAAGTAAAATACAGGAAAGAACAAACCAAAGTATATTAAGGCTTATTTTTTCCTTCAATTTTAGTTTTTTGACTCTGCCTTTTAAGGTCAGCGTGTGGAGGAATTGGAAACTTTCAGGCTAAATTGGTGCATTTAAAAATAATGGTCTATGCCTCAGTTCCTTGGCAGCCAGTGGTGGCTCTGAGCCGATAGTGCACATTTGGAGCAAAAGCCACCCTTGTTGCATTGCTAATCCAAAGGGCCATGATGGCTTTATGGAACTGAGTCCCTTCTGAGGTAGGAAACGCTTACTTGGGAGCTACACTGACCTCCCATAATTTGTAGTCAGGTTTGACTCTTCAGTAGAGTTAAAAAAAAAAAATCTTAAACATTGCCAGGAATGTTCAAGAGAAGGGTTTTTGTTTTAAATGCACACAATGGAATTATGGTATTCTTAGTATTGCTTTGACATGCGAGTAATACTTCTCTAGGCACAGTTGCATTAATTATCCTCACAGCCTCCGTCTCTACTTATGCTGTCCTCACCAGAACATGGACATAAATGACACCACATTGACTCTTCTGTCCGTGGAAGTTACAGATCTTTAGTTGGGTGCTGGTTGTATTCATGTGAGCATTTGAGTAGTCCATGGCTCTGTGCTTCTGTATAATTGAGAAGTATGAATAGTTCCCTGAATGGAATTTCTGAAGATTCTTGTGTATGGCTCCCCACAGAGAATAATCTGCAGTGTCTCTGTGTGAAAATAAGTACTGCTAATTGAATTTTCCTCTTTAAAGAAAAAAAGGGGGTGGGGAGTTGAAGATTTAAGAAATACAGTTACACCATTTTAGAATTGGCAGAAATTTGAAGATAATCCAGATAACAGGAAAACTGACCAGGTTAATTAAATAACTTGGCTAAGATCACCAAGTTAGAGATGGCTGCCCTACCAATGCTAGACGAATTTTGAAAATCTTTTCAGATTATTTTCAGCCAACAATAGAATCATTCATATTAAGCTGAAAGTGGAGAATAAAATAACTGGAATTCTGGGTAGGGCTTCTCTGATGGAGTAAAAATGTTGGTGGCTAGACAATGGGAAACCTGGTACTTAGAAGTTTTAAAATGGCCAATAACCATGACCAACTTTGGAGATTTTTTGTTGTTTATACACCAATCATCGAATGCCTCATCTTGTTTAATCTTTTCAGCAACATTGGGAAAATGGTGTTATTGCCCCATCCCACCCCCACTTTTTTAACAGAAGAGAAAATGGAGTCTCGGTAAGGTTCATAGATTTGTATAATTCAGAAGTGGCAGAGCTGGTCCCGTCCTGGATATTCTTATTGTCCTATGGTGGCAGGCACACAGGACAAGGAGACATCTCCATGGGGACTTCTATATGAAATAAATTGTATCTTCCAAAGGAAGAAAAAGATGTTCTTGGGTGATCAGTTGAGTAAGCATAAGTGTATTTCTAATAGAATATGTTGTATTCAGTTTTAAAAAGTGAATGTTTGTATGTTGTTTTGAGAAGAGAGATAATTTTCACGACTTTTCTTGCAGCTAGTGGTCAGAAGTTATATGTAAGACTTTTTCAACGTAAATTTGGCTGGATTAAGATGAATAAATTGGAATATGAAGAGATTGCTCCTGACTTAACACCTGTGATTGGAGAACTGCAGCAAGCAGGCTTTCTGCAGACAGGTATGATTAGTCAAAGGAAATGTAAAATGAAAATATGACACGAATAACTAAGTTTCTGTAGAATGATGGTGATACCAGGATGGTGTCATCTCCTGGTTGGTGCCTGGTAAATAGTAATTTTTTTTTTAATTGAATTTTTAACCTTAGGACAACAGATTATTCATGTTAAAGCCATTCTTAGCCTGTGTGAAGACCACTGTTGTTTTCTTGGCTGTTTCGTATTTAGGACGATAAAGTCCTCTCTGGATAGATAGGTGGCCGTGGGCCGCTGAAGAAACTCATCCCTTCTCAGCTCTCACCTTCCAGCAAGAATCTGACTCATTCAGATGCCTTATCTTTGTAATAGAATAAAGCTGGTTTGCTTGAAGTTAATATTGCCTCTAAAAGCTTCATCTACCCCTACATGCACGCATATACAGCTCTTATAGTTTATAAGTTGATTGCCTCAGAAGTTCATTGACTTAGGCCTATGAGACTATTAGATAACTATGGTTGTCTTGTCAGTAGATTCTTTAAGCACCTACCTGTACTGAATGCAGTGTTGTACTGGAAACGTAGGTGGAGGAAGAATGTGAGTCTTCAGTAGTTGCTGACAGTGTAAACTGAAATAAGCAAATCAAGCCAAAGCCAGGTGGTTTCTGTGTGGTGGTTTGTAGTGGAGAGCAGTTAGTAAAGTGAGGTTAGGTGATGTGGCGGGCCTGGGGGAAGGCATAGATGCTCAGTGAAGAGGCTTGAACGTGAAGGATTAGGCAGTGGGACTCGGACCCCTGCTTGGAGCACTGCTTCCTACCCGTCAGTGCCGTAGTGTCACCTGGGAGCTCCTGTCCCCACCTGGAGGATTTGATGCAGATTCATAAATCCACAAGTTTAACAGGCATGCCAGGTAACCGCTGCAGGTGAGCCTTGACTTACCTTTAAACGACCTTTAGGCAACAAAACCAGAACCCCCGTGGCTCACTGTTGCACTCAGTCAAGTCCGAGTTTTGCCCTTGATCTGCACAACCCTGTGGGACCTGGCTCTGACTGCCCCTCCTGCTCTGTCATGGCCACAGAGCGCTCCTCGGTGTTCTTCAGCATGCTGAGTGCACTCCTCTTTCAGAGCCTTGTACTTGCTGCCACACGGCTCATTTCATCCAGCTGTGCTCTGTGTCACGTCATCAGACATTTGCCTGACCACTTGCTCCCTGCCATGTTTGCTTTGCCATAGCCAGTTTTATTTTCGTTATAACCGTTATCCCCACCTGACATACATACTTGCTTATTATGCTAGGAGCTGAGCTCCTTGTGGACCAGGACTTGTTTTGGTCATTGTAGTGTGCCCTGGGCCATAGAAGATTACTTGGCATGCAGTGTACACCCACTAAGTACTTGCTGAGTGGAGGAAAAAGGCACTGCCCTAAGCTGTAAATGCCTAGAAGGCAGATACCAGCCAAGTCTGATTCAGCTGCATCCTGGGTCTAGGGTGATGTCTGGGGCCTATAATAGCAGACATATCCATGTATGTTGAGTGAGTGAATCCATGAAGAGGCCTGTGAGGAGGGAGGAGAGCTGATGGTCAGCTTTGGGAGAGGTCCATTTGAAGGGTTTGTAATCCGAGAGCAAATATACCAGTGAGTTTTTAAGGAGAATGTGCAAGCTATAATGGCTATCCATATGTGTCTTTATTTTATTTTCCTTTGTTTTTTTAGTGAGAAATTCTGTTAATTTATAACTGTTATGAGGTATCTATTTTCCATATTCTTTTTTTTTGTGTGTTTATTTATTTTGAGAGAGAGCATGTGTGCATACGTGCAAGGGGTGGCAGGAGGAGGGGCTGAGAGGTAGGGAGAGAGAATCCCAAGCAGGCTCCAGGCTGTCAGCACAGAACCTCACAAACCATGAGATCATGACCTGAGCTGAAATCAAGAGCCGGACGCTTAACCAACTGAGCCACCCAAGTGCCCCTCTATATTCTTTAATAATTGCTTTGGCAAACTAATTACAATTTCTGCAGTAGAATTCCATTATATTTGCATATAACTAAGCTTCATTCTTCTTAAAGTAAATAGAGCTAGAAAATAGTAAAATTCCTTAAAACTATGTTTAACTTTTTTTCTTTTTTTTAAATCCATTTCAGAGTCTGAGTTGCAAGAACTCTCTGAAGTGCTTGAACTGCTTTCTGCTCCTGAACTAAAAACCCTGGCCAAGACCTTCCACTTGGTGAATCCCAATGGACAGAAACAGCAACTCGTGGACACCTTTCTCAAATTGGCCAAACAGCCTTCAGTCTGCACTTGGGGAAAAAATCAGGCTGGAATCGGTGCCGTGATTTTAAAAAGGTTTTGTTGACCGTCATAACAATAAAAGCATTTAAAATGTTGATAGCACATATTAACTTATTATAACAGTACATTTTTTCAAAATATAATTACTTGTTTCAGTTGCAGTTAGATTAAGAAGTCAAAAGAGTATTACAAGGCTTATTACAATAGCCTGGATTCTTTCTTGGTTTATTATTTATAATTCTTGTAGTACTATATTTGGGGCAAGAAATATCTAGGACCAAGAAAAATTAGGAGGCAATAGGCCTTTATTAGTAAATTCTAGTATTTTATTATTCAAGAAAAATGCAGTTTTGGCTGCTGTTCCTACAGGATTTAAGGGTAAACTATTCAGTCAAATATTTATTTTAGTCAACTTTTTATTGAAGTGTAATCTGTCAGTCTTAATATGCAACTATTTTTGAGTTTAGACATAAAATTTACTAAAAACTGTGGTTTGTTTCTTTTGCTTTTTTTTTTTTAATTTTTTTATTTTGAGAGAGAGAGAGAGAGAGAAGGAGAGCATGGGTGGGCATGAGTTGTGGAGGGGCAGAGACAGAGAGAGAGGGAGAGAGAATCCCAAGCAGGCTCCATACTACCAGCACAGAACCCAACGTGAGGCTTGATGTCATGAACTATGAGTCTATGACCTGAGCTGAAATCAAGGGTTTGATGCTTAACTGACTGAGCCACCCAGACACCCCTCTTTAGCTTTTGTGACAACCTTGAACTGTTTCAGTTTGGGAAAAATGTGAAAACTTTAAGAATTTATTTCTTCTGCTCACATGATCTATAAAATACAACTATAATAACTTTAGTCTGGGAGTCCACTGTTCTGGAATTGTTGAGGGTGAAGTGAGTGATGCTTTTGAAAATACTTTAAAACAGTGTCAGTGTTATTTATTTTGTATAATATATATGTTGTGTGTATCTGAATACACACAAAGATATACATGTGTTTGTGCACAGGTAACTTTCAGCTGTTACTTGCCAAGAGCCCATCTTTGTTGGGAAGATATTATAAATACTACTCTTTTATAAAACATAGGTATAAAAAATTATTAAGAAAATTGTCACTACTAACACTTCAAAAAGTTTATACTGTATCTTTTTAAAAAAATATTTTAATTATGTATTTAGAGTTAATTGGCTTTAAGATCCACATGGTTGTAGTATGTTAAATCTCTTCAAAGTCCTTTCTTTTTAAGTTGTTTTTAAAGTTTTTATTTTACTTCCAGTTAACATAGTATTATATAAGTTTCAGGTGTACAATATAGTGATTCAGTACTTCTATACAACACCCTCTGGTGCTCATCACAAGTGCCCTGTTTAATCCCCATCACATATTTAACCTATCCCCACACTTCCCTTCTCTCTGGTAACCATCAGTTTGTTCTCTGTAATTAAGAGTCTGTTTCTTGATTTCTCCTCCTCTCTCTTATTTTTTTCCCTTTGCTCGCTGTTGGTTTTATTTCTTAAATTTCATGTATGTGTGAAATGACATGGTATTTGTCTTTTCTGGCTGAATTATTTCACTTATCATTATACTCTCTGGCTGTATCCACATTGTTGCAAATGGCACAATTTCATTCTTTTTTATGGCTGAATAATATTCCATTGTATACATATACCACATCTTTATTCATTCATTAGTTGATGGACACTTGGACTGCTTCCATAAGTTGGCTGTTGTAAATGATGCTTCAATAATCACCGGGGCACATACGTCCCTTTGAATTAGTGTTTTTGTATTCTTTGGGTAGATACCTAGTAGTGCAGTTGCTGGATCCTCCTCTAGTTCTATTTTTAACTTTTTGAGAAACTTCCATACTCTGTTCCAGAGTGGCTGCACTACTTTGCATTCCCACCAGCAGTGCAGGAGAGTTCACCTTTCTCCACATCCTCCCCAACACCTGTTGTTTCTTATGTTGTTGATTTCAGCTGTTCTGACAGGTGTGAGGTGATAGCTCATTGTAGTTTTCTTTTTTTTTAAGTTTATTTACTTATTTTGAGAGAGACAGCAAGTAGGAAAGGGGCAGAGAGAGGGAGAGAGAAGGAATACCAAGCAGGCTCCGCACTGCCCGCGCAGAGCCCGATGTAGGGCTTGAACTCACAAAACCGTGGTATCATGACCTGAGCTGAAACCAAGAGTCAGACGCTTAACTGACTAAGCCACCCCAGTGCCCTCTCCTTGTAGTTTTGATTTGCATTTCCCTGATGGTAAGTGATGATGAGCATCTTTTCATGTGTCTGTTGGCCATCTGAATGTTTTCTTTGGAGAAATGTCTGTTCATATCTTCTGTTCATTTTTAAATTGGATTATTTATTTTTTGGGTATTGAGTTTTGTATGTTATTCATGGATTTTGGATACTATTTGATATGACATTTGCAAGTATCTTCTCCCATCCCATAGATTGTCTTTTAGTTTTGTTGATTATTTCTTTTGCTGTGCAGAAGTTTTTTATTTTGATGTAGTCCCAATAGTTTATTTTTGCTTTTGTTTTCCTTGCCTCAGGAGACATAACTAGTAAGAAGTTGCTACGGCCAATGTCAAAGGGGTTACTGCCTGTCTCCTCTAAGGTTTTTATGATTTCCTGACTCACATTTAGGTCTTTAATCCATTTTGAATTTATTTTCATGTATGGTGTAAGGAAGTGGTTTCATTTTTTATTCTTCTGCGTGTTGCTGTCCAGTTTTCCCAACACCATTTGTTGAAGAGACTGTGTTCCATTGGATATTCTTTCCTGCTTTGTCAAGATTAATTGACCATATCATTGTAGGTTTATTTCTGGATTTTCTGTTCTATTGATCTACGTGTCTATTTTTGTGCCAGTACCATACTGTTTGGATTACTACGGCTTTGTCGGTGCCTGGCTGGCTCAGTTGGTAGAGCATGGGACTCTTGATCTCGGGGCTGTGAGTTCAAGACCCACATTGGGTGTAAGGATTATGGATTACTACAGCTTTGTAGTATAACTTGAGCTCTGCACTTGTGATGCCTCCAGCTTTGCTTTTCTTTTTCAAGATTGCTTTGGCTATTTGGGTTTTCTGTGGTTCCATACAAATTTTAAGCTTGTTTATTCTAGTTCTGTGAAAAATGCTGTTGGTACTTTGACAGGAATGGCATTAAATGTGTAGATTGCTTTGGGTTCTACAGACTTTTTTTTTTTTTTTTAATTTTTTTAACGTTTATTTTTTGAGAGGGAGAGAGACAGAGTGTGAGCAGGGGAGGGGCAGAGAGAGACAAGGAGACACAGAATCTGAAGCAGGCTCCAGGCTCCGAGCTGTCAGCACAGAGCCCAATGCGGGGCTCGAACTCACAAGCTGTGAGATCATGACCCGAGCCGAAGTCAGATGCTCAACTGACTGAGCCACCCAGGCGCCCCGGGTTCTACAGACTTTTAACAATATTTGTTCTTCCAATCCATGGGCATGGAATGTCTCTTCAGTTTCTTTTATTAGTGTTTTATAGTTTTCAGAGTACAGGTCTTTCACCTCTTTGGTTAGGTTTATTCCTAGGTACCTTATTATTTTTGGTGCCATTGTAAATGAGGTTGTTTTCTTAATTTCTTTCTGTTGCTTCATAATTGTTATATAGAAATGCAGCAGATTTCTGTACATTGATTTTGTATCCTGCATTCTAAATCCTTTCTATAATTGCATTCATTACATATTTTTTGTTAACCTTATATAACATTTTATAAGTAAGTGAACATTAAAATTAGCAAGCAACACTCTCAGTATAAGCACTAAGCATATGAACAGAAATAAAAGAAATAAGGTTAACTTTTTTTTTTTATTCCTAACTTTGGACTTGTAGGAAGGAGCATAAGATTCTCAAGGCTATTTTAGTTGTACTAAAATCACTGTCCTTCAAGACTGTACTTTATTTCTTCATTTTGTTTTAGAGCCTTGCACTGGGATCTGTCTCTGACAGCCCCATGTGAGGGCAGTGTCTTGTTATCTTACTCTGCTGTTATCATGAAGAAACAGAAAAAGGCGCATCATTTACACTTTCTTCATCCCAGTAGATAATCACTGTTCATTTTACCATGTTTTATGGTTCCTTCTGAACTCGGAGACTTGGCTGACTGCATTGCTGGGGCTCTGAATGAAGATGGAGGAATTGGACTCTTTTTATCAGTCTCTGTGGATGAGTGGTTCTCAATTAAATGGTGGTTTGATAAGAATCTCACCCCTGTCCCCTCATGCCTCTGGTGGTGGCATTGATTCCTACAACACCCCTAGAGATGCAGCACTTCTTTTAGGTTAATAGCTTCTGGGGGGTGACTTTGCTCTCCAGGGAACATCTGGAGGTATTTTTGATTGTCGTGATGAAGAGGGAAGTGGGTGCTGCTAGCATTTAGTGAGGCCAGTGATACTGCTGAGTATCCTGTAATGAATACCCTCCTCCTGTAACAGCGCCCTCCTCCCCAGCAAAGAATTGCTGTGCCCAGATCTCGATAGTGCCAAGTTTGAGAAACGTTGATCTATTTTTTTTAATGTTTATTTATTTATTTTGAGAGAGAGCGTGAGTGTGCACGTGGGAGGGGCAGAGAGAAAGGAGAGAGAGAATCCCAAGCAGGTTCAGTACTATCAGCACAGAGCCTGATGTAAGGCTCGATTCCATGAACCATGAGATCATGATCTGAGCTGAAATCAAAAGTCAGATGCTCAACCAACTGAGCCAACTGAGCCACCCAGGTGCCCTGAGAAACACTGTTCTAGATGGTATCCAAGTTGTGAGAGCTAGAGGGTCCATGTGGCCCTGAATTTAATTCAGACCTCCAAACCTACCTTGAAGGCATCCAGAATCAAACCAGGATTTACAGCGGTTACCCTGGAGTGGAGATGCCTCTGGACCACTTTGCACACACAGAATAGCACCAAATCTTGGTACCACTTCTTGGTGCATGAAAATATGCTGCCTAACCAATAGCCTTTGATAATGACATTTTGTTTTATTTTTTCAAATTTTTAAAAAAGTAATCTCTGTGTCTAACATGGGGCTCAAGCTCACAACCCCAAAATCAAGAGTTGCATGCTCTACTAAGCTAGCCAAGCACCCCAATAATGACATTTAAAAAAAAATAACTATTATTTAGTCTGAATTGTCACTTGTCAAGAAGTGAAAATTGCTCATGTCAGATAGGTAATACTTTTATGAGTTTTCCTGGTATTTCACACATTGATGACCAGTGTAAACCCTGTCTTGCCCTTTTATTGAGCCAAACCATGTGTGAAACTATTTGGAGATAACATTTTATTTAATCTTCACCATGTCCCTAGGTAGGCTCTGAGCCAAGAGAGGTTAAGTTATGCTCCAAAGTCACACAGCTGGAAGTGGTAGATTTGTTTTAGCTTAGAATAATGAATGCAACTTATCTTTATTTTATCTAAAAGTAATTTGTAGGGGCGCCTTGGTGGCTCAATTGGTTAGGCATCCGACTCTGGATTTCAGTTCAGGTCATGATCTCAATGTTCATGAGTTTGAGCCATGTGTCAGGCTCCATACTGTCAGTGTGGATCCTCTCTCTGTGATTCTCCCTCTCTGCCCGTCCCACACATGCGTGCTCCCTCTCTCACAAAATAAATAAACTTAAAAAAAATGTATAAAAAATGAATGTTAATAGATGAGAATAATTTATAAAATCTAACATCCAAATGCTTGTAAAAATACCAGAAATTTATTTCTATGTTGTACATTTTTCAGAGCTAAAGATTTGGCAGGAGAGTCACTGAGAGTCTGTAAAGGCCCTCGGGCTGTGTTTTCCCGGGTCTTGCTGCTATTTTCATTGACGGACTCCATGGAAGACGAGGAAGCTGCCTGTGGTGGTCAGGGACAGCTTTCTACTGTGCTTTTGGTCAATCTTGGCCGAATGGAGTTTCCTAGGTACACCATCAATCGGAAAACCCAAATCTTCCAAGATAGAGATGATCTCATCAGGTAAGATGATATTAACTCATTATAATAGCTGTGTGACTGAATGTATGTAAAAGGTTTTATTATTATTATTTACCAGTTACAATAGAAACAGAAGTCAATAGCCAAAACAGTTTTTGAAGTTTTTTGTTTTTTGCTATCCTTCTGTCCCACTTGTATACGTTTCTAAGACTATAAGAAGAATGTAGAAACATACCTAGATTAAGGTTGACAAAACCAATGAGCTTTGAGTTAGAAACTTTTCCCTGGCTTATATTCCCAAATAGCTTTGGCGGACACATTTTGTAAATACAGATAATTTGAACAAACCTGCCTTGTGAATATCTTGTTGGTTCGAACAAGGCTGAAGATGAATGTTTTCATGTAATAATGACTTAGATAAAGTGAATACTAACTTGTGTGCTGTATACTTGAATCACACACATGATAGTTTAGAAATTATCACTGATGTATTTTGGTACATGGACTCAGTGAATGTTTGGTTTGACTGGCCATAGGAGGTTTTGGTAGAGAGTGGTATAGGTCTTAGAGGAAAAAAAAATACTTAGATTTCCTTAAAAAAAAACACATCACTTAACAAGAAAAATTAATTTGAATTCCTAAAATGGCACTTTTGATTCTTGACTTAAGATTTATGACTCAAATGTAACTGAAATAGATTCTGATCTCTGATTGCAGGAGAGTTGGTTATGTGTTGTCTAATGTGTGCTTTAAAAAATAACTTATTGAGGGGGCAGCTGGGTGGTTCAGTTGGTTTAGCATCTGACTCTTGATTTCTGCTCAGGTCATGATCTCACGGTCTGCGCAGACAATGCGAAGCCTACTTGGTACTCTTTCTGCCTCTTTCTCTGCCCCTCCCCTGCTTGTGCTTTCTCTCTCTCAAATAAACATTTAAAAAAAATTAAAAAAATAATTTACTGAAATTATTGAATCAAAGCAGCATCAGTGTAAACTGATTCCAGCCCAGTTTGCTTAGCTCTCAGGAAGCTCACTGTCTTGTTGGTGTTTGATTGGAATAAAATCTTCTAATAAGAGTATTTCCTTACTCTGGTTTGAGTTGTCCCATGTCTTTTACCTTTTCATTTTTAGTGACTTGCTGCTGTTCTCTTTCATGAGACTGTGTATGCTGAAACTAAGTTCCAGTCTCTCTGTACTAATGACCTATAAGACCATTCTTTGCCTCAGTTTCTTCATCTGTGAACAGGGAGAATAATAGTGTATTCCTCCAGATCTGTGTTAATACATGTAAAGTGCTTAGTCCTTGGTCCCTGGGGATTGCTTAGTATGTCCTAGTATTATCATTGTCCTTATTACTGGTATATCTAAGGGAGATTACTTTTTAGTTCTATGATTGACAAGTTCCATGGTTGACAAGTTCAAAAGTGGGGGAGCTAGGGTGAAAAACTAAACCATCCTAGATTCTTGTGAGAAAGTAGGTATCCTGTAAATAAAAAAAATAATTAAAACTTCTTTTGTTATGCAAAGGACATTAGCATGTTAATGAAATTGGATTTAACTGACTTCAGGAATGGTAGTTATATAATACCTGGTGATATGATACCTAGTCTGAGAAATCTTTTTGGCCACCTTGGTACTTAAAATAATTTATCCTATGGGGCGCCTGGGTGGCGCAGTCGGTTACGCGTCCGACTTCAGCCAGGTCACGATCTCGCGGTCCGTGAGTTCGAGCCCCGCGTCGGGCTCTGGGCTGATGGCTCAGAGCCTGGAGCCTGTTTCCGATTCTGTGTCTCCCTCTCTCTCTGCCCCTCCCCCGTTCATGCTCTGTCTCTCTCTGTCCCAAAAATAAATAAAAAACGTTGAAAAAAAAATTAAAAAAAAAAAAAATAATTTATCCTGTCTTTTCTTTTTTCTCATTTATTCAACATATATGAGTTGATTGTTGAGTACCTATTATGTGCCTCGGTGGTGGGGTTACAACATGATTAGATGGGGTTTTGCCTCCATGGGGTTATGTTTTCCTAGGGGAGATAGAAAATAAGAATAATTGTAGCATGTGAAAAGTGCTTTGATGATTGAGGGGTTGGCCGGGGAAGTTCTGCTTTGCATAGAAAGTGCCCCTGGAGAGGTAACATTTGGATTGAGACTCAAGATTGAGGGGGAGCCAGCCATGCAGGGAGCATGTGCAACAGGCCCTGAGGCAGGAGCCAACTTGCTGAGTCAGAGAAACTCAGAAGACCTCTGTGGCCACAGCCCCAGGGGCAGTAGTGCAAGCCCCAGAGGTCAGACAGGAATGCAGAGCTGGGGATGCTCAGCCTCAAAGGCCTTTGGACAGACTCAGTCATGTTCTCTGAGCAGTGGGCAGCCATTGAAGAGGTTATGGCAGGGGAGTGATCTGTTTCATATTTTCTGAAAGCATCCTGTGGAGTAGCGGGTGGAAGGAAGCCAGGGAAGCCACGAGAAGGCTGACTAACTTGGTGGCCTAGGCAAAGGTCTTGACTGGTGGCAGTGGCAGTGAGGTGAATGGGTGAGATATTTTGGAAGGATAAGAGACAAGCCTTGATTATGGTTATGACTAGATACAGTGGGAGAATCACGGAGGGCTCTAGTGTTCTGACTCGGCTGGTGGTACCCTCGATGAGCCGGGGATTGGGAGAGAGGTGGTGGGAAGGATGGCAGTGCTGGGAGGGGAGCGGTGTTTGGGATGCCCGCTAGCCGTTCAGGTGAGGCTGTGAGCATTTGGAGTCACCACATGTGGACGGTGTTGGAAGCCATGGAGCTGGATAGACCCCTCAGGGGGAAGAGAAGGAAGGGGCCGTGGCAGCCAGCATTTGTCAGGTGGAGTGGAGGAGTGTCCAGGAAAGTGGGGGAAAGATTAGGAACACGTGTGGCGTGGAAGCCTAGAGAAGAGTGTGTCAAGGAGGGGCAGTCTTGTGTCTGCAGTCACTAGGGGACTGAGTAGATGTGGAGCCGGAGGTAGAACTGTCGGATTTGGCGAGATGTGCGTAGTTGGTGGCCCGCGCAAGAGCCGCTTTAGCGGAATGTGTGGAGGGTGATGGGGATGCCAGCAGCCATTCTGGGAAGAAGGGGAGGCAGAGGATGGCTCTGAAACAGCCACTGCTGCAGTGGGGTATGAGGGCAAGCAGTTTTGTTCTGCTGTTTTAAGGGTGGCAGATACAAGGGTGCCTGTGCACTCAAGCACTGATAACCAATGGAAAAGGAGAGGCTGGCCAGAAGGAAAGAGGGGATAGCCAGAGGGCAGAAAGCTGTGGGGAGATGGGACGGTCTGGGGTCCAGAGGGCCGGAGGGAGGGTAGATGTGTGGGCAGGGGTGAGGCTGCAGTGATGAGAACCCAAGAAGGCCCCTCGAGTGGCCTCTGTCCCTGCTGGAGAGGTCTGATGGGGAAGCTTGCATGGCGAATGTGGCTGGGAAGGCAAAGGTAGGAAGGAGCAGTCCTGCAGGGCGGGCAGGGGCCAATGAGCCTGGCTCTGTGGTTTTCTTCAGCACCATTCAGGGACCTGGGCACAGGCTCAGAGTGGTCAGCCTGGACACTGTGATGAGAGTGGGCCTGATGAACAATGTGAATTTACCAGCGAGTGGTGGCTGGTTGACTCCAGGTGGGGCATGGAGGCCTGCAGGACAGGACACGGTTATGGCTAGGGAAGGGGTCATGGTGGGTCTTGGCAAAGTTGGGGAATTGTTGCCATCATAAGAGCTGGAAGGATTGGAGGTGGAGGTCAGTGAATGAAATGCTCAAAATGAAGATATTGAAGGTGATGCATCAGAGTGCATCAGAGACAGAGGTTCAGAACAACTGTGGTGTGTGGGTAGCAGAAGGGAGGTGAGTAAAGGGTTATTGGCCAGGAGGTCTTGAAACTGAGCGTGCTGTGTATCCTCACAGACATTGAAGTCACATGCCATTGTGGCTGGAGACCTGAGGCAGAGCAAGACAGAAGACAGGAGGCCAGCAGGTGCCCTCGAGGAGAAGCACGGGCTTCCAAGGAATGGGGGGCTTTCAAGGAGGGGAGAGTGATTGGGAAGCAGCTGGGAAGAAAGGTGGACTCCTCCATTTGTCTCTGGGTGGGGAGGGCTGAGAGAAGAGCCCTCCCCTGCTGGAGAGGGCTGCAGGGGGACCTGGGAAGGAGCCTTGTTCTCCTGAGGTGGCAGGAGACACCTGGGTGGGGGGGGAGGGGTTGAGATGGGAGAGGTGCTGCCAGTGGGTGGTTCCGGCAGCACCAGGGAGGTGTGGACAAGAGGAGGGCTGATGACCCTTTCCAGTGGCAATGAGGGGGATGAGGCATGAGGGGGTTGGTTGGCCTCTGTGGCCTCTCGAATGTGGGGCTTGTTGAGGCCACGAGGCTGGGAGTATGGGGCCTGCTCCTGACACTCCTGGCCATGGAGGTGCTCCTGCCAGGCTAGGCCAGCCTCCAGACAGTTCTCTCTGTTGTGTTCTCCTTTCTTATAGACCTCGGGAATGTCCCATAGCATTTTATAAGAGAATTAGATCTACAAATTTGTGAGCAAATTTTTCCATTTAGAGGCAATTTGTTTTTATTTTTATGTGAGTGCATTTGCACACAATGATAGTGCGTGCTTTTCTTTTAGGTGTGAGCCCAAAATACAGTAACCATGTATGCACAGTGTCACTTGGGCAAACGTCTCTGTTTTGGGTGTATCTAAAGATGCAATGAGAAGTTGTCTTTCTTCAGCTAAGTGGTTTCATAACCTGTCAGCATTGCTGTCTCCCAAAGAATGCATCTTTGGGTGGTATCACCCAAAGTCTGGTTACATCTGCCTAAATGATTAGGTTACCAGATCCACACTTTAATGTGACTTTGAAGTCACTTACTGTTTACATGGTTGCTGCCAGATTGCTGAATGAATGAGTACCAAGAATCAGAAATGATGAGCTGATGAATATTACATTTATCTATGGAACATGTTAACGTATAATACAGTGTGACTGTTTTTCTCCTCCTAGCTGGGTAGCCTGTATTCTTTTAGGTTACTTTAGGGCAGTAATATGCTGTTATTAGAATCAAATTTATATATATATATATATATATATATATATATTTAAATTAATCTTTATTTATTTTTGAGAGAGAGAGGGAGACAGAGTGTGAGCAGGGGAGGAACAGAGAGAGAGGAAGACACAGAATCCGAAGCAGGTTCCAGGCTCTGAGCTGTCAGCACAGAGCCCGACACGGGGCTCGAACCCACGAACTGCGAGATCATGACCTGAGCCAAAGTCAGATGCTCAACTGACTGAGCCACCCAGGTGCCCCTAGAATCAAATTTAAATAACCCCTATATTTTCAGAAACACACTCTTACCCTTCAGAATTAGATCCTGGGGATAGGATGTGGTATTTTTTATGTAAATGTTCATTCACATTTGAAACTTGGATGGTGTGGGGCTTTTCCCCCAGATACGCAGCGGCCGCGCACATGCTGAGTGACATTTCTACTGCAATGGCCAATGGGAACTGGAAAGAAGCTAAAGAGCTCTCTCAATGTGCAAAAAGTGATTGGAACAAACTGAAAAACCACCCTTCCCTGAGGTGAGATCTTTTCTAGGTGCCTGTCAAAATTTACTTAGGATCAAGTTGTTTCAACCACTTGAGGCAATTCTCTTCAGGAAGAACTTACTCCTTTTGTTCTGTGGTCAAAGCAGCTGTGCAGTTGAATTCCCCACTTGCTTTGCATACCCACAGTGTTGTGTGAAATAGAAGGAAATGTCTGAAAGTCTGAAGTGAATTTTAGATAACTCAGATCGCTTGCACCAGTCATTGGAGTGAACAGACGGCTTTCCATTTGCCATCTTTTTTTTAAATTGAGATATAATTGACATATAACATAGTATTTGTTTCAGGTGTACAGTATGATGATTTGATATTTAGATAAATATTGCAAAATGATCATCACAGTAAGTCTAGTTAACATCCATCACCATAATTACAAAAGTTTTTTTCTACTCTCTTAACAACTTTGAATTATGTAGTACAGTCTCATTAACTATAGTCCCCATGCTGTACATTACATCCCAATGGCTTACTTACTTTATGAAAGTTCGTACCTTTTAATTACCTTCACCCTTTTTGTGCACTCTCCCACCCCCGTAACTTAACCATCTTTTGGCATGTTGGCTTCTCTGAGTATTGGTCAGCTGAACTGAGACGTGGGGGAAACCCAGCAGCAGGACAGAGGTGGAGTGAGCCATGCTAGATGTGTTCTTCCAATAGAAATTCAAGTAGATGTTAATCTGAAAAGGAAAACTGAATTGCATATTTTCTTCAAAAGTTCAAGTATACAGCACATGATTATTTTTTTCCCTTGATAACTGTTAAGCATACTCTGTATTTGTTAAGAAATTTTATTCCTTTGGGGCACCTGGGTGGCTCAGTCACTTAACCGACTTCAGCTCAGGTCAGGTTCATGAGTTCGGGCCCCACATTAGGCTTTCGGCTGTCAGCACAGAGCCTGCTTCAGATCCTCTGTCCCCCTCTGGCTGCCCCTCCCCCACACGCATTTTCTCTCTCTCTCTCTCTCTCTCAAACATTTTTTTTAAAAAAGGAGATTTTATTCCTTTATTTTTACATAGGGGTGAGACAAATTTATATTATTAAATACCTCTTTCAAAAAAACATTTAGGACATAAACTGTGGGGAATAAGCTTAGGAATTCCCTGAGCCTGCACTGATGAGTTAACAAGGCATAAAGAATTACAAAGCCATAGGATGCTCACACCCAAGTCTGGGTAAACAAGATTAGGTAAATGGTATAGAGAGGGCGGGGCAAAGGCCCCAGTATAGAACAAAGATCTATGAGATAAACAAGATTAGGTATTCAGGGCTGAAATGCCCCCCAATTTAGTACTATAGCAGAAAGCTGCTTTCGCAGGAAGGACCAAATTAGGTTAACAGGTAAATAGGGCTATAAAGTTGCCCAGAGAGGTGCAAACAAAAGACTCAGAGGTTACATGCTCTGTCTTTCTTGTCCCCTAGACCAGTTTAGGTAAACAGAGGTGGTGCCTCACATCTGCTGTAAACAACCTGCCACTGGGCACCAGGATTTTGTTTTATATTAACCCAAACGCCTAACCCTGTATATCTTGAAAACCCCCTTTCCCTCACGTCCATGAGTTAATGTTCACAGTTTCATTGTCCCTTTGTGCACATCCATCACCATGTTTGTAAGCCTTCTGATCCTAATAAAAACAGAGCAAGGACCCTAATGGCTTCCCATTAGCTATCTCTCACATTTTAATCCTGTGTCCCGCTTTCTTGCTCGACAAGAGAGAACTCTAGACCCAGAGTCTACGACAATAAACTTCATACAGAAATACTGATGACTTAAAAACCATTGCCAGGAAAATGGCCTTTAAAGCTAAAAAAAAGAACTGAATATTTTGCCCATATTTCATTTGGAAGTATTCTGTACTTCAGACACAAAGTTGAGCCATTCACTTAATGGCCTTTCTAGTTTCTAGAAATGAGGTAACCAATGTAGAGTTGTTACTCCTGTGATGTGCATATACATTGGAAGATTTTCTTAGGACAAGTTAGGTAAATTTAGTAACGTTTCTCACACCAAACAGCAAGACAAACCATTAAAACAAATTAGTAGATGATTTTCTTCATTAAAAAAAGAAAAATCATAGCCAAGGTGTTAGATTACTGTAGAGCAGAGGTTGGTGGATGACTCTTGTGAAGCGTCGGCTGGTCGGTGTTTAGGGCTCTGCAGGCTGGGCGGCGGCTGCTACTGCTGCTGACCTCTGCTGCTGCAGCACTGAAGCGGCCACAGGCGGGCTGTGAATGAATGAGCGGGGCGGTGTGCCAACACTATTTAGGGACTGAGATTTGAGTTTCATATAATTTTCACATGCCACAGACTATTATTGTCCTTTTGATTTATTTTACTCATTTAAAAATGCGAAAACCATTCTAAATTTGCAGGATGTACAAAATCAGCTAGCGGGCGCAGGATTTGGCCTTAGTTTGCTGACCTCCAGCTTAGGATATTTCCGCTTGTTCTCATTTTACTCCGCTGAGTGACCAAGGAGATGGTGGCTGGCTATCAGAATGTAGGTTTGTGGTGTAGAACTTTGTGTACAGCTGCCAGTATTTAGAATCTATCTTTGTCACTTCTCATGACTATCTTGCAACAAATAAGTCAGATGGCTGAACTGTTGGTGTCCGTCTTCATTTTAGATACCATGAGAATTTACCACTCTTTCTGCGCTGCTTTACTGTCGGGTGGATTTACACAAGGATTCTGTCCCGTACTGTTGAAATATTGCAGCGACTTCACTTGTATGAGGTTAGAGCACAAGCCCCGACCCCTGGCTTTTACTGCTGTGCCAGCGATGAGCTGTGCAGGGGAGCCTGCTTAGTCCGCACACAGTAATGTCATGAAAGCAGACGTGATGTGGCCAGCCTGCTGTCTTCAGGGTTAATAGGAAGAGGGCCGAGGAAGACCAATCGCTTCATCTGCTTGTGACTGGCTGCGTGTGCACCAGGACGGCCTGGGGATCATCGACGGAGCTGTGCAGGAAGCCTCAGCCTGAGTCTCTGTCACAATTCCATGTGTGACTTGCGAGGTCTCCAGAAATCTCTGAGGTGGAAACCTCCTATCTGCTTGCCCTGATGACCAGCACGGACCACCGGGAAATAATTTAAAATCACAAATCGGAAAATCAGTCATATCCTTCCCTGTACGAAACTGAACGAAATGGCTAGAGTTAACTATTGTTATGTTAACATTTCTGTATGGAAAATGCTATTTTACAAAGAGGATACACAGAACCCAGGCCTCTTGTCACGGGTTCATGAAACCCAAGAGGATCATGGGATTGGCTGTGGGAAGTTTGTGAACCCCACAAGTGAGTTATCTGGGGGTTTGTGCGTACTTTTCTGAAGGGAATCATTAGATGTTGCCAAGAGATCCATGAACCACAAAAACTGAACAGTGTGTGTATAGATCTAGACCAGAAAGTTTCCCTATTGAGGTGGGGTGGGGTGTTTGGGGTGTTTGGATGAAGACTCTGCTCATTCCTGTCCTGCCCCCCATTCATTCCTCACACCCTTGGCCCTGTAACCTACTGTATTCCCAGAAGCATGCGGCCGTATAGCCCCTGACCAGTGCTCGGCCGCTGGAACTTGACTGTGTGCAGCCCTGCACCAGTTGACTTGGTTTGTAGAGAATATCAGGCAGTGTTGACAGAACTCCGTTTGCTCACTCACCAGTTGGCAGGAGACCTGGGTGAAAAGTGGGGATGCCTCAGGGGCTCGGGCCTGCTTCAGAGGGGACGTCTCAGTCTTCTCATTCCGGGGTCCTCGGCCTTTTAGAGTGGAACACGTGTGTTATATACTTTGCCAGTCTTCTTGGCCACTAACTGTAGTTACTTTCTCGGGTATGTATGAGCCTAATGAACTTCCTTTGTTGTTGTTGCAACAGGAAGCAGTCAAGGAACTTGAAAACCTCTTGTCACAGAAAGTGTATTGTCCTGACAGCAGAGGCCGGTGGTGGGATAGATTGGCTCTCAACTTACACCAGCACTTGAAACGCCTTGAACCGGTATTCAGTAACTAGATACACCCTGAGCCTTTTTAAACTTTTGCATAAATTAAAATACATAGCAAACTGTTAATACCTTAGAATTCTAAGTGTAATTAGAATATGTATTTTTTTTTAACATTTCTTCTTTTGTCTGTGTTCTTCCAACCCCCTCCCCCCAAAACTAACAGGGATGCTAACAGAAGTGTTACAATGAAGACAGGACACTTTCTTGTTGTCTTCACTGATTTGGAACGTGGGTTGGTAGTGGGGCTGTGTGTTGGGATTTAGGAATTCGAGATCTAGGAATTAAGGGAGAAGGAGACTTAGAGGTCCCCGTCCTCATTTTGGAAATGGTGATGTCACTCATTTGTTGCATGGGGCCTCCAGGTAGAAAGTCTGATGAAAGAGGTTTCTTTCCATGGGGAAATGTATTGTCTGACTAATGCAGCAGGCCACCTTCTCTTCTGGGTGCTGGTATTCTCTGTGGCAGGGACCTTGGGAGTCCAGGATCCCGGTTACTGCCAGGGCTGAGCAGGGTGGAGCTTCCACAGGCAGCTTCTGCTGAGCCCAGTGGCGACAGTGGCTCTTTGTGTGGCCGCCTGAGGTTCCTGCCTGGCAGCCCTGCATTTGTGTTGAATGGAGGGGACTGTGCCTTGGGAAGCTTTTGTTTTTTTCCAGCAGCAACTTTAAGTGAATCAGGGTGATGTGGGGGTGGAAAAGTTGACCAAGGGTGTGGAAGTAGGACATACTATTTTTACTGCCTTAAACTGAAAAAGTGCCTTGTTACCTAAAGTGCTTCAAGCCCGTGAAGCCTGTTTTCTTCTTCGGAGGTGGGTGTGCTTCCTTACCTCTCGCTGTTTGCTCAGGCTGAAATAGCAAGAGACTGTATCCGTTAGCCCACAGCCAAAGGCAGAGAAAGGCTGTTTCTGTTGCCTCTTTCTTTCGCTGAAAGGGCTTGGATCTCCCCCCTGTTCACAGCTCCACCAAGAGGAGCATTCACTTAGGTGCACAGAGGGAGACGAGTTGAGCTTACTTTTGAGACCTCTAGAAAATCCTAGTTCCTTTTAGCCCTTTCTCAGAGATCGTACTGGCCACACTCACAGTCTTCATCATTTTGTTACCATCCTGCTCATTTCTTTACCTCAGTCTCCAGTGAAGGAATTCATCAGCAGAGTTCTTTTTCTTGCAAAGTGCTCAGCAGCTGGGCCGGGCCGAGGGGGGTAGCTGGCCATCCCCTCCCTGTGGTGGAGCCGAGTCAGTGTCTCCTTCACTCTTCTTGATTCCTTTGACTGCTCCACTCCTGATGGCCTGATCTTTCACTAATGTTCAGAGTGGCTGTTTTTGTTGTTGTAGTATTTTTTTTACTTTTTATTTTTTTTAAGTGATAAGACATTTATTCTTTTCTATTTAATTTTTTTAATGTTTAATTATTTTTGAGAGAGAGAAAAAGAGACAGAGCATGAGCAGGGGAGGGGCGGAGAGAGAGGAAGACACAGAATCTGAAGGAGGATCCAGGCTCCGAGCTGTCAGCACAGAGCCCGACATGGAGCTCGAACTCATGGGCCATGAGATCATGACCTGAGCCAAAGTCGGACGGATGCTCAACCGACTGAGCCATCCAGGCACCCCTGTTTTTACTTTTTATTCTTATTGTACTAAATAATATAACACATAAAACTTGCCATTTGAATAATCTTTGGGGTACATTAGTGGCATTAATTGGGGTACATTCAGCTGCATTAATTATAATCATAGTGTTTGTGCAAACATCACCACTATTTCCAAAACTTGTCATCACTCCAAATAGAAACTGTGTGGCCATTGAGTAGTGGCTCCTTGTTCCCTCTTCCCCCACAGCCCCCACTGATCTCCAGTCTTCTGTCTGTTTCTATGAATTTGCCTCTTCTAGGTATTTCATGGAAGTGAAATAGTACAATATTTGATCTTTCGTGGCTCAGCTTATTTCACTGAGCAGCCTGTCCTCCAGGTTCATCCATGTTGTAGCAGGTGTCAGAATTTCCTTCCTTTTTAAGGCTGAATAATACTGCATTGTACATGGAGACCACATTGTGTTCATTTATTCTTCTGTTGATGGACATTGGGGTTGTTTCCACCTTTTGGTTGTTAGGAATAACACTGCTGTGATTACGGTGTATAAATATCTGTTCAAAACTCTGCTTTCAGTTCTTTTGGCTAAAACCCAGCAGTGGAATTGCTGGGTCATGTGGTAATTCTGTGTTTAGCTTTTTGAGGAACTGCTTACCGATTTTCAGTATTGAGTCATTTTTACGTTCTTGCCAGCAATGCATGCGGGTTCTAGTTTCTCCCACATCCTTGTCAACACTTACTATTTTCCTTTTTTATGATTTAGTCATCCTGTTAGGTGTGAAGTGGTATCCTGTTGTGGTTTTCAGTATTTTTGTTTATTTGTGCAACTCTGAATAACCTTAGGAAATGCATTTAAGTCCTCCAAACCCAAGATTCTTCTCCCTGTAAATGAGGGGTCTAGACCAGCTCTGTGGTTTCTGAGTGCACATGAAACTTAACTGGGAGCTCTGAAGTGGTCAGATGCCTGTCCCCCACTCCCACTCCTGCTCAGAGATGCCCATTTATGCAGATCAGAGGTGGAGAACACATGTATGTTTTCAGAGCTCCCCGGGTGGTGCTCTGAGAACCACTGAGTCAAGTCTTTCTGTCAGTCTTCTCCAGCCCGTTACCCACGGGCATCTCTAACTTTCTCAGTCTCCCTGAGGGTGTGGTAGCTGAGATTTGCCCTGTCTGCAGATATAACTGGGAAATAGTGTCAGACATTTATAGTCAGGGATTATGATTCATCTGTGCATTAAAAGCAGAATGAGATCTAAGGAAATAATAACCTTTTTCTCTGGAACTATTGCTTTGGCCACTTGCTAATTAGCAAAATTGAATAATTAATTAACAGTGGGGTTTCCTGTCACGTTGAATTAGCAGATGCTGCCATGAGGTCTTTCAGGATCCTAATGTGGGACCGTGTTCTTTGTTAGGCTATTAAGTGCATCGCAGAAGGGCTGGCAGATCCAGAAGTAAGAACAGGACATCGTCTTTCACTGTATCAGAGAGCCGTGCGCCTGAGAGAGTCTCCGAGCTGTCAGAAGTACAGGCACCTCTTCCATCGGCTACCAGAAATAACTGTGGAAGATGTTAAACATGTAAGTAAATATCCTTTGGGTGCTTTGGACTTAAAAGCATGTACTGGGTTTTTTCCTGAATGGAAACAGCCTAAGGACTGGTTTCAATGTGCATTTTCTTTTAGACTTAGAAAATTCTAATGCTCGTTTTAGACAGTGACTCCTTGTTTTCATACCCGTGCCTCCTACGTTGGAAGGCTCAGCCCAGCCTGGTGGGTTGGTTTGCTCATGCCCGGGGTTGAGTGACTTTCTGTAATACCCCTGAGTCAGAAGCTCACAGCCTTTGCCAGTGTCTCCTGCTTGGTCAGGGTGCCTGGAGAGTAGCTTTGGGGTCCATGACTTCCCCGAGGCTGGGGCGGTGACCTGTCTACACCCTCACAGGCACCAGAGTGTGGGTCACATGGCCTCACACTCTGCTGAGAATCCGTGGCTTGAGGGGAGTATAGGAAGGTGCGTCCTTAGGACACGGAAGTCAGGTTTGTGGGGACTGGAGCTCAAGTGAGGCTAATGGGTGTTCTCCTGCTGCTGTCTCAGGTGACCATCACGGGCCGGCTGTGCCCGCAGCGTGGGATGGGCAAGTCTGTGTTCGTGATGGAGGCTGGGGGGCCCACCGCCCCTGCCACAGTCCTGTGCTCTGTGGAGGAGGTGGCATTGGCCTATTATAGACGCAGCGGCTTCGACCAGGGTAATGCACGGCCCTTCTCCCGGCCTGCCCTGTTGCTGGGTGATGGTTTGTCAGCAGTGGGTGGCTACCGTCTCTCTGTCCTGTCCCCGGTGGAAGATGCTGCTGACCAGGGAGGATGTGGAAAAGAATTTTACCAACTATAGTTGTTAAAAGCCATCTTCCACATAACCAGCATCCACCACCCAAGGCCTGTGAGGAATAGTGCTTTCTGGTAGGATGTTGGAAGCAAGTGGGGCCCGTTTTGCTCTCAGAGAGCTTGTGTTGGGCAGCAGAGGATAAGAAAGGGCAGAGGACTACCAGGAGTGCTGCGTGGTAACAGAGCCCTTTAGAGGATGTAGGAGCTGTGGAGCTGGGCCAGGAAAGAGCGAGCTTCTGGAAAGAGTGAGCAGGCCTCATAGTTAGCTAATGACTTTAAGGGGATTGAGGGACCAAGTCCTGGAATGGCATAGCACCCGGGAAACTAGAGAAGTTGCTGAAAGAGCAGTGCTTTGAATTTCTTGTAGAATGAGCTCTCTTGATCACATGAGAGAGGAGAATAAAAGTCTGTAAGTCAGAGTACGATACACACACACAGTCTCCTGAGGTCTGGCTTCTCCTCCGTAGAAGGGCACCTGTACCTGCTGACAGCTCATCACCGTGCTATGTGTGACCAAATGGGGCTCAAGAGGAAATGCACAGTGAAAGTGGGAAGTCCCTGTTTGGGAGTTGGGACTGGTCCGAGCGAGAAAAGACGGAGTAAAACACAGAGGTGAGCCTCCAGTATCTTGGTGGCACAGTTTGTCACGGGGCCTTTGTGCCCAGTCAGGAGCCATCTTTGACTGGAGGTGTTAGTACGCTTCTAGGGTACTTCCTACGCACAGAACAGTGGAGAGTGAGCCCCTCCCTCTCTGGGAGGGTCCATTAGCCTTTGGGGTGCCCCCCCGGTCTGTGTCCAACGTGCCATGGGGCGACCCTGCACTTGTTAGTGGGAGCTGCTCTGGGTGTCTCTGGTCACCCTGTGGTGAGCCTTGTTACATAGCAGCAGCCAAGTGTTTTGTTTTTGTTTTTGTTTGTTTATTTATTTATTTATTTATTTATTTTTAATATATGAAATTTATTGTCAAATTGGTTTCCATACAACACCCAGTGCTCATCCCAAAAGGTGCCCTCCTCAATACCCATCACCCACCCTCTCCTCCCTCCCACCCCCCATCAACCCTCAGTTTGTTCTCAGTTTTTAACAGTCTCTTATGCTTTGGCTCTCTCCCACTCTAACCTCTTTTTTTTTTTTTTTTTTCTTTTTTCTTTTTTCTTTTTTCCTCCCCCTCCCCTATGGGTTCCTGTTAAGTTTCTCAGGATCCACATAAGAGTGAAACCATATGGTATCTGTCTTTCTCTGTATGGCTTATTTCACTTAGCATCACACTCTCCAGTTCCATCCACGTTGCTACAAAAGGCCATATTTCATTTTTTCTCATTGCCACGTAGTATTCCATTGTGTATATAAACCACAATTTCTTTATCCATTCATCAGTGGATGGACATTTAGGCTCTTTCCATAATTTGGCTATTGTTGAGAGTGCTGCTATGAACATTGGGGTACAAGTGCCCCTATGCATCAGTACTCCTGTATCCCTTGGGTAAATTCCTAGCAGTGCTATTGCTGGGTCATAGGGTAGGTCTATTTTTAATTTTCTGAGGAACCTCCACACTGCTTTCCAGAGCGGCTGCACCAGTTTGCATTCCCACCAACAGTGCAAGAGGGTTCCCGTTTCTCCACATCCTCTCCAGCATCTATAGTCTCCTGATTTGTTCATTTTGGCCACTCTGACTGGCGTGAGGTGATACCTGAGTGTGGTTTTGATTTGTATTTCCCTGATAAGGAGCGACGCTGAACATCTTTTCATGTGCCTGTTGGCCATCCGGATGTCTTCTTTAGAGAAGTGTCTATTCATGTTTTCTGCCCATTTCTTCACTGGGTTATTTGTTTTTCGGGTGTGGAGTTTGGTGAGCTCTTTATAGATTTTGGATACTAGCCCTTTGTCTGATATGTCATTTGCAAATATCTTTTCCCATTCCGTTGGTTGCCTTTTAGTTTTGTTGGTTGTTTCCTTTGCTGTGCAGAAGCTTTTTATCTTCATAAGGTCCCAGTAATTCACTTTTGCTTTTAATTCCCTTGCCTTTGGGGATGTGTCGAGTAAGAGATTGCTACAGCTGAGGTCAGAGAGGTCTTTTCCTGCTTTCTCCTCTAAGGTTTTGATGGTTTCCTGTCTCACATTCAGGTCCTTTATCCATTTTGAGTTTATTTTTGTGAATGGTGTGAGAAAGTGGTCTAGTTTCAACCTTCTGCATGTTGCTGTCCAGTTCTCCCAGCACCATTTGTTAAAGAGGCTGTCTTTTTTCCATTGGATGTTCTTTCCTGCTTTGTCAAAGATGAGTTGGCCATACGTTTGTGGGTCTAGTTCTGGGGTTTCTATTCTATTCCATTGGTCTATGTGTCTGTTTTTGTGCCATGTTTTGTTTTTAACTAATTTACTTATCTCTTGTGTTTTCTGGAATTGCTTGTGTTTGTGTATTTATCCACATCAGCCCCTCTTCCCTCTTATTCTCTTTTTTGATTCTGGTCTCAGAGAATTAGTGCTTTATCTGAGGCCTGTGTAAGAGGAGACACTGAGAATTTGCCTTCTGATTGATACAGTGCGCTTGTCACTCTGTCCTTAGTGAAAGGTACTAGTGACTAGAATACGTCAAGTCAAACTGTGAGACAGGATTGCAGAGAAAGCATCCATCTGCCCCACCAGAGACAAGGGGGCGGCAGCACAGCTCTCCTGGAGAGGCCTGCTCCCGTCTTGTTTTCTTTTTTAAACTTTTTATTATGGAAGATGTTGAACATGCCTTTGTACAAAAGTGGAGTGGTGCAGTGAGCCCCAGGTACTGCCAGCTTCGTCCAGTCTTCTGTCCATGCCTCCGCCCTCGGATGGTGGAGGCTGACCCCAGACACTCCCGGGGTACCCACCAAGCCCTTCCTCTGTCCAGACAGGACTCCCCTGTGCCCATGCATGAGGCTTAAAAATACTCTGATACCTTCAAATACGTGAAAATCGGGACATTATTTCTCTTGAGTATTATGTAAGCATTTACATAATAAGGATGAGGATTCATGGATTAATGAGGATCATGAAGCGACACTGAGTGTTGGAAGTTAAGAATATCTGTGTGGCATCTTTACTGCTTACAGGGAAGAGAGACGCTATAGAGAAGAAGTGTGAACCCCAGTGAAGACAGAGATAAACAGACCTGAAAGGTTAGAAATGAAAGAATAGAATGAGCAACCGTCCCCAGATGAACTGTAGGAGATGCATGAACTGGGCAGTTGGAGGAGGAGGGCATGGATATCAGGGCCTGTGGTGGGTGGGCTGTGAGCCAGACCCAGTGAAATGCTTTCCGTTTAGCCACGAGCCTGAAAAACGGACGGATGATTCCAATTCCAGAATATAAAATATTTTCTTCATTTATTAAAATTGATGCAGTGAAAATGAGCAAACCCTTGCTGTCAGTCTGTTCGAGAGAAGATTAGAGGGTAAGGGCAATGTCAGGCTCTCTTCAGGGAAATTTATTTCTGACTTAACTCAGAAGGAGCTCACCAAAAATGATTTCACTTACAATACAAATGCATGGCGTAGACGGCTTAGGAGTTCAGGGATCCTGACCTCCAGCATTCCTGCCTGGCCGGCGGATAGTGCATACTCCCAGACAGAAAGCAGGCTGGAAATCAAGTTTCACACAGTTTCACTCTCGGCTGGGCAGGAGCCCAGGATCCCAGCGCGCAGCTTGCTGAAGAAAAGGGCTCAGCTCCAGCCCGGAGGCCTGAGACACTTCATGTTGTTCCTGTGGCTGTCCTTTCGCGTCTCCGAGACAGGCTGCATGGCCGAGGGGCTAGAACTGAGAGAGGGACAGAAGGCACAGCACAGCCTCAGCAAGGTGGGACAGAGGGGGCCTGGCCATGCCACTTCCGGCAGAAGTTCTGGTCTCTGCACTTCCACACAGGACACATGTGCAGGCACGGCCTGGTCTCTGCTCTGTGTGTCTTGTGCTGCACCGTGACCTGGCACATGACAGAGCAGGGCCTGCCAGCCAGAAGTGCCCTTCTGCCTGCATATTGGGACAGGGTTGGTTGGGGGGGGCGGGCAGCACCCCCTTTTGGTCAAGGCTGTAATGTGGGGGGAGAGAGGGGCCCGCCCAGCCACTGTCCCTGGTCAGGTGTGGCAAAGTGCAGAGGACTCGCCCTGGGAGACAGGTCTGCGTGCTGTGCCAAGGCTGAGCCCCTGGTCCCCCTGACTTTGCTATGACACATACATGGCCTAGGCACATGGTAGATTGTCTGAGGTCGTCACCCAATCAGTATAGTTTGTATGTGGTGTGAGGAAGGGGTCTGAGCTAGGTGGTCTCTGAGGTAGAAAGTTTCCATAAGAGCTCTGAGTCTCAGAAACACTGGGCATGCTTGTCCAGGCCAGAGCAGTGGAACGGTAGGTCCAATGAGGTGAATGGAGACGGCACCTGCTAGGTCAGAGGGCACGGACTCCTGGGTCCTCGTCTTTCTCCGATCTCTTTTGGGGGGCCTTTTTGCAAGTGTGGCCAAGGGTCCCTACACCAGAGCCTTGTGTGGGGTTCTTGGCCCACCCACACTTACCATATTGAATCCCTGCAGCCTGCAGCGGAAATTTGTTTTTATTTAGCTTTAAGAACTTTCCCTGGGTTTCTCATTAAAGTTTGAGAACTGCCAGCTACTTTATGGCTCTGAAATGTGTATCTGAATTTTTCCATAATTTCTCAGATTTTTGCTCTCCTATGAGCCTTCTGTAGAAAAGCAATGTGATGTAAACAAATGAGCTAGGAATGGCAAGAAAACAGCATTTGATTTTGAACCTAAAATCTATTATTTCCTTCACATTGAGTAAGCAGTAGGTTAAGGTGGTAGTTTTTAAAAAACAGAAAAAACTGACCTTCCTCTGTGTGTGTATGACTTTGTCTTAGGGATTCACGGGGAAGGGTCCACCTTTAGCACGTTGTATGGCCTCCTCCTGTGGGATGTAATCTTCATGGACGGAATACCAGACGTCTTCAGAAATGCCTACCAGGTACTCAGGTTAGGCAGCGCCAGGTGCATGTGCTTTGTAGGCTAGCAGACGATACTGCCCCTTGTGGTTCCTGCCCACCCGTGTGCCATGTGCCTGCTGCCATCAGAAATCTGTCAAGTACAATCTTCTGGATGGTGCTGATTCTCTGTAAGAGTTTTTATTTTAAAGTCAGGCTCCTAGAATTTAAAATGTTAAGTCTGTTAAGTTTTAAACTTTAACCTGCTTTATTTACCTTCTTCATTCCCCTTGAGACCATTCCTGTGTTTCTTCGGCTTCGGCCCTCACTGGGCTCCTGTCCGGGCCTGCACCATCACGTGCTCCATTACACGCACCTGCTAAAAGTGCCACCAACGTCAACTAAAAGCTCTTTTCACAGATTGTTACGCTAGCAAACCAGTGCAATAAGTTGCTTTTATGTTAGATTACTTAGATTGTTTTTTGCCTATCTTTTAAAAAAAAGAATGTGTCCATTTAATCATATTGGCCAGCTTCCAAATTTTACAGGTACTCAATGTTCTGATGAATCAGGGTCTCTCCAGGCACAGTATGAGAGCTTCTTTTCCCTGCGACGTAGGCATGCCCACTGGACTTGTGTACAGACAGCTTCTTCACGAGCAGGGGGCCGGCCATCGAGGCCAGGCTTCAGCTGATTCACAGCGCCCCCGCAGAGAGCCTGCGGGCCTGGGTGGCAGCGGTGTGGCAGGCCCAGGAAGGCCGAGTGGCTTCCATTGTCAGCTGGGATCGCTTTGCTTCTCTTCAGCAAGCTCAGGTGAGAATCTGCAGCCGGATTTGGTCAGAAATCCTGTATATACATGTACCTGTGTGTATACGTGTGTGTACACATGTATATGCATACGTGTGCGCGTGTATGTATGTTTATATGCACGTGTGTGTGTGTATGTGACTGTGCCCGTGCATACATTTATGTATATGATAATACCCTAGTCCAGATGCCACTGTTCTTGATGGGAATGTGGCAGGGCACAAAATAAGCCCCGTTATGCCTTCTTCCCCTTAGTTGACAGCCTCCTGTGACCCTCAGCAGGGAGGGCACCGTTCCTGTCCCTGCAACTGCTGGCCTTTGCAAGCCATCACTTCCTATTCCCGAGTATTTACACCACATTCCCTCTTCCTCACCTGTTCCCCAGGGTTTTTCCGGCTGGACAGAAGTGTAACTGACTCCCCAGACTGTGCCAGTGGGCATTTTAGCCAGTGGCTCTGGAGCCCTGGCACAAGCAGAACACCACCTGAAGGCCTTGGAATTCACTTGTGTCGAATTACACAGTTTTCTCCTATCTTGTGATCAGTGAAAGTATTCCAGGATCCCTGTCACAGGGAACGGCTAACCGTCCACATATTTTGTGTGCAGGATCTTGTTTCCTGCTTGGGCGGCCCTGTCCTCAGTGGTGTGTGCAGGCGGCTGGCTGTGGACTTCCGGCACTGCCGAGGGGGCCTCCCCGACCTGGTGGTGTGGGACTCCCAGAGTCATCGCTTTAAGGTCAGTTGGGCCAGAATGGAAAGTCCTATTTCTGTGATAATTTTATTAGCAACTTAAAGAGAGGCTACAATGTAGGCATTCCTTGCATGGTTGTTGGCAAGATTGAATCCCTCAAAAGCTGTTGGACTGAGGGCCATGGTACCTCCGTGGCGGTCGGCCAGGGCCTCCTCAGCCCCTTGCGTGTGGGCCTCCCCTGTCCACCATGCAGTGCTCACCTTGGCAGCTCTCGTCATCAGAGCAGGCGAGCGGGAAGAGCCAGTGTGGGCAAGATGGAAGTCTGTCTCTTGTAGCCTGATCGTGCAAGGAACAATCCCTCCCTTGTGCTGTATTCTTCCTTTAGAAGCAAGTCCCAGGGTCCCAGCCCATGCTCAAAGGGAGGGGGTTCCACAGGGTGTGAACACCATGAGGCTGAGATGACTGGGAACTGTCTTCTAAGTGAGCTTAGGGCGAGTGCCTCATCACGTGTTGTAGGCTCATTTCCCCCCGCCCCCCCTTGCCTCACCTTGGTCTTATCCTGCTGCCTATCCCAGGTTGTTTTTCTTATTATTGAGTTTTGAGATTTAAAATTCTGGAATCAAGTTCTTTATCAGCTATAGTTCATCCCAGTCTGTGCCTTGTCTTTTCATTCTTGTAATAGTGTCATTTGAAGAGCAGAAACTTTACATTTTGGCCAAGTCCCACTTCTCTGTTCTTTAATGGATTGTGCTTTTGGGGTCCTAGGACATCTCTGACTGGAACTGAGGATTTGTGTGTCTCTCCTTGCAGTTCTGTCCAGTTTGCTTCATATATCCTTAAGCTCTGTGATCAGATGTACAAATTTGAAGGACTCTCATGTCCTCTAGGTGAACTGATCCCTTCATCATTGTGAAATGACCCTCCTCTATTCCTGGTCACGTTTTTCACTCAGAAATTGACTATTAATATACAGCCACTCCAGCTTTCTTTGGATCAGTATTAACGTATCTTTTTCTAGTCTTTTATTTTTAACTTATTTTGTCTTTGTAGTTAATAAATTTCTTATAGGCGGATTTCCTTTGCCTTTTAATTGGGTGTTTGGACCATTTACATTTGATGTGATTATTGACATTTGGCTTTAAAGCTGCCATTTTGATATTTGTTTTTTGTCTCAGCTCTCTTGTTCTCCTTTCCTCTCCTTTTTCTACCTCCCCCCCTTTTTTTTTTTTACAGATTGCGTTTTAACCCTTTATTGGCTTGTTAACTGTAACTTTGTTGTACATATAAGTTGTTGCTCCAGTGTTAACAGTGTACATCTTAAACTTATTATCTACTTTCAAGTGATCTTATCATCCCATATATAGTATAGAGAAACTTACAAGAGTGTATTTTTGTATCTCCTCTCCCAGCCTTTGTGATGTTCATACATTATATTTCTACATGTTATAAACTCTGCATTTTTTTTGCTTTCTACAGTTGATTGTTAAGAACCTTTAGGGGTGCCTGGGTGGCTCAGTCAGTTAAGCGTCTGACTTTGGCTTAGGTCATGATTTTGCGGTTCATGGGTTCAAGCCCTGCATCAGGCTCTGGGCTGATAGCTCAGGGCCTGGAGTCTGCTTTGGATTCTGTGTCTCCCATTCTCTCTGTCCCTCCCTCACTTCCGCTCTGTCTCTCTCTCAAAAATAAACATTAAAAAAAAAAATCTTTATATTTATTCACATAGATACAATTTCTTAATGCTTGTTATTCCCTTTATAGAGATCCAGACTTCCATGTGCTATCATCCCACCTCACCTCTGCTTAAAGAACTTTAACCCTTCTTGAACTGGAGGTCAGCTGGTAATGGATGTTTTAGGTTTTATATGTCTTAAGTCTTTATTTCATCTTTGTTTTTGAAAGATATTTTTTCTGAGGCAAGAATTCTATGTTAATAGTTTTTTTTTTTTTCTTCCAGTACTTTAAAATATTGGTCCACTCCACTGTCCTATATAATGATCAATCTGTAATCCTTTCCTTTAGGCTTCGAAAAATTCTAGCTGCTTTTAAAATATTCCCTTTATCACTGATTATGCAACTTAATTATGTTTCTGTATGTAGTATTCTTAATGTTTCTCTACTTGGGGCTCATTGAGCTGCTTGGATCTTTGAGTTTATTATTTCCATCAAATTTGAAAAATCTGGATAGTTTTTATTGCTGTTTTGAAGTTGAGTGAATAAAACTGACACAGTTCCTGGCTTCATGGAGTGGATATATAATGAACAGTTTTATCTTCTGATAAATGCCATGAAAGAAGTACATAGGAAGGACCCTGCATAGAGATGTACTGACCTCTTTGAGATGAATTAGGCTGAGCATTGAAGGGTAACATGTCAGACATGTGAAAAACCAGAAGAAATGTCCTAGGCAGCAGAACAGCAAGCATATGGAAGGGCCCTTCAGTTGGTAAGAGGCTGGTCTTTTCTTGGAAACTGAAGTGCCCTTGGAGTGGTTGGCGGGGGCCAGCTCATACGGTTTTGTGGGTCATGGCAAAAGTGGACTTAATTGCAGACATAACAAGAAGTAATTGAAGGGTTTTAAGCAGGGGAGCAACAGTCTAGTACATGCTTTAAAAATTGTTTTTGGGGGCGCCTGGGTGGCTCAGTGGGTTAAGCATACAACTTTGGCTCAGGTCATGAGCTCACGTTTCAGGAGTTTGGGCCCCATGTCGGGCTTTGTGCTGACAGCTGAGAGCCTGGAGTCTGCTTCAGACCATGTCTCCCTCTCTCTCTGCCCTTCCCCCGCTCATGTTCTCTCTCTCTCTCTCTCTCTCTCTCTGTGTCTCAAAAATAAACATTAAAATTTTTCAACTATGTATTCAGAATCAACTTACTAATTCTCTATCGGGAACTGCCTACTTTGTACTGAATAATTCTCAATGAAATTCACATATGTATATTTGTTTTATATATGTAAGTACAGTAATATAGTAGAAGCCATTGAAGTAGTTGTTAGTGAAAACTATTATAGCTTACTTGGCTCTTCCGTTTCAGTAAGATACTAATTTTTTTAAATCTTATCTTCCAGCTGGTGGAAGTTAAAGGCCCCAACGATCGTCTTTCACATAAGCAAATGGTCTGGTTGCACGAACTGCAGAAGTTGGGGGCCGAAGTAGAAGTCTGCCACGTGGTTGCAGTTGGAGCTAAGAGCAAAGGCCTGAACTAAGAGCTATGGAATTGGGAATATCTGGTTATACCTGAAGATTTTCAAAAGCGTAAAGCATTCTTATATTTTATTTAACTTTGATTTTGTCAATAATAAACCTGAGAGTTTAAGACTCATCATTGTACAGTGTCTGTGTATTTGGTCTTGGCCTGAATGTACTCACTGATTACACATAGCAGGTAATGAACTTTCTAAAAGGTCAGAACCAGCATGCCTGGTGGTTCAGTTGATTGAGCGTCCAACTCTTGATTCCATTTCAGGTCATGATCCCAGGGTCGTGGGATTTTAGCCTTCCCTCAGGCTCCACAGGGCTCTTTCTCTCACTCCTTCTACCCCTCCCCTCTCAAAATAAAAAATAAATGATAAAAAAATAAAAAATAAAAAAATAGGAAAAATACAGAACCTTCGTGGTGGCCATTTCAGGAAATAGATGCATTTATATTATTACACTAGACTTGCAAAAATGCTGGAAAAGATTCAAACAATGGATGTTTCACAGCTTTTGGTCTTTTATAAAAGTAGCCTATAGTGTTCCTAATAAGTATGTGGGCGAACTGAATTTAAGGTTTCCTATAATGCCCAGATACACTCAGCTATTTAACATTCTTGTTTTAGGATTATCTAAAAAGGGTACAATTGAAATTCTGATTTCTCTGGGAATTAAAAAAAATTCTCATTAAATTCCTTAACTTAAAACATCTGTCAAGGCCTACTCTTACTAATTGGGCCTAGATCACCAAAGGTATTAACAGTCTATCAAAGACAGTTGTCCTTTTTCATCTTTCTCCTTGGAAACATCCCTAATGACTAGGTGAGGGGCAACTTTCTATATACAGTATCATTGGAACAGGGCTGTTTATCACTGTTGGGAGAGCCTTAGGCGGAGGAAAGTGTATGGTAGGAAGGCAGCTTACCAGAACAGTAAGACCAGGAGTCAGGGACGGAGATCCCAGTCTCCCCACAGACTAATTTTGAGATCTTCTTAGGGAAATGTTACCTCCTCGAGTTTGGCAATTTTTTAAAACTTTTATTTTGAGAGAGAGGCAGCGTAAGCAGGGGAGGGGCAGGGAGAGAGGGAGAGAGAATCTCAAGCAGGCACCCCACGGTCAGCACAGAGCTTGACACAGGGCTGTAACTCATGAACCTGAGATCATGACCTGAGCCAATATTAAGAGACACTTAGGCTGAGCCACCCAGATGCCCCGAGCTTGGTAATTTATTGAGCGGAAGGACAAGTTAGGGCATAGTCCATTAATACCCAGATGGCCTTAACCACAGCCAGTTCTAATCAATGCTGAAAATGTTAACTGATCACAACCTTGCTTGAGAGCAAAGAGGTTGGATGACACCCCAAGTGTGGCTGGAAGAAAATGCCTTCGCTTCTTCAATCACTATGTTCTTGTAGATTTCACATCGATAACTACAACAAGCAATTTCTGTGGAAATTTTATTTAGCAGTCAAAATTTCCTTCACATTCATCACTGTTGAACAAGAGCTCTCATCTTCCTGCTCATCCTACTTTAACTCAGGTCGTAATTTTAGGCACAAAGGTTTTAGTTTTCTCTCAAAATCAAGTTCTACTTGAGGTTACTGCTATAGCAAGCAGATTTTGTTGAAGGTATGTTGACTAGTTTTCACCGTCTGTTAGCACACATTAATATACTTTTCTTAAATAAAGTTAAGACATTTTTGGTTTTAAAACTGGTTTCCATCATAAAATAACAGTAAGACATTGTACATCTTTAAGTTCAGTACTAGAAAGTCCCAAGCTGTCTGGAGCCCGTGCGGTGCTCCATCGGCACAGACTTCGCTCGCGGGGCTGTGGGGCTGGAGAGTGTGAAGCGCTCTTTGGTGCAGCGTCCGTAACCACACGGAGGACTTCGGTCACCACCACATCCTTTTTGCTAGCAGAGGTGCCAGGCAGCTTTAGAATGGCCAGGACTTAAAGCTGTTATAGTTGTTTTTCATATCATGCATAAGTGGCACAATAATCATGATAGAACAACCATCCAGCAAAAATAAAACTAAAAACCATATTTTACTACATTTGATTATCATACAAAAATATGCACATTTTCTATTTTAAGACAGTATGTTAATAGTACCTAATCTTTTTTAAACTTGTAAATTAAAAAAAAAATCACTAAAGGAGTCAAAATCAATGTGTGAGGGAAGAGAATTAGAAATAAATGCTCAACAACCACTCCCAGCCCCCCCCCCCCGCCAATTTAGAATTATTTGTAATAATAAAAAGGCAGTTTAATCAAAAAGGGAGAATTATCACACTTTCAATGGCAGGATATGCTGTGGGACTTTAAGGGGATTGAGACTGGTTTCCAATCAAGTAGTATAAAATGTTTAATGGCAATAGTGCTATTTATTTATATAAGGTGAAAAAAGCCCTTATTTTCTAGGCAACAAGCTGAAAAAATTGGGTTGATCCAGAAGACAAATTTCCTAAGACACTGTGTAAGAACTTCTGTCCCTTTAGGTCCAGAGACATCAACTTTAAAAAGGAAAATAATTCAGACATTTTGAAAGCTATTCATTACACATAAAGGTAAAACACGCTTTGAAAAAACTTGTTTTAGAAGCTAGCCACTTCACTATAAAACTTTTCTAAAGCTTAAGATGGCGTTTAAGAAACTAACAGCCCAATTTGAAAACATCCATCCTGTAAACAGGGAACAGGGTGGGCAGAAGAGTGGGGGGGGTGGGGAGGAGGGGGATGGTGCTGACCGCCAGTCCCCCTAACAAGCTTCAGCTCTGACCCCACAGCTTTGGCTGGGTTCCCGCCACAGTCTGACGCAGAACACACCTTTGCGTGCTTCTCCACTGTCAGAGGTCGGGGGTGGGGGGAGGGGGGGGGTCTTCCCTCTATTAAAATGGCAGTATTTTGAGAGAAGTACACTTTATTTCTCCTGTTGGCTAAACCTAACCACTAAGAACTGTGTGGGCGGGAGGAGGGACCTCTGTGCAGGTGACCTGACTCATTAGTTATTTCCAAGGTAAAGTGCCAACAACAGTTTACCAGACTGGAAATACGGGCAGCAAACGCCCAAATCCCTCTCAACAGCCCTCTGTTTTGGAGGGTGGGCTTCGGTGCCGACAGCACTGGCTCCTGCCGCTGTCACACCCACACCGACCACCCCACAGGCCCGCTGTGTCCTCGCTGACTTTCAGAGGGAAGGAAATGTGGTTTGGGGGACTCCTGGCTATTGGTATGAAGCTCAGCGGTGACAAGCCCATTTCCAATATGTAGGTTAACACCCTGATTTTAAAAACTGAAAACTGTGTTTTACTTTGTGTTATGCATACCTCAATGTCAAAGGCACTTCTAAGTTTATATTATCTACAGCAAATGCTTTTAAAGTCAGCAGTGCATATCATTTTAAAGTTAGTCCTGGGAAGTTAACAACAAACTCATGATTTTAAAACACAGTGATCTACGGTCCCAAACAAGGTGATCTAAAATAAATAATAGCCTTGGAACACTGAACCCTCAGGTGAGTTCAATTAGAATAGAAAGTGACCAGAAAAATACATTAATACCTATTAGAGCTGACCGGATGCTCTTGAAAATAGACTAAATGTTAATTTCTTAACTTTCCTGACCTCTGTTTCTTTGGGGTGCCAGGCTGAGGATCAGGCAACCTTTAGTGGCTGGTGGGAGAAAGTGGATGCAGACAAAATAAACGTCACAGACAAAACCTGATTTGTTTGCTCACAGTAGTAAAAATAGGAGAATGTCTGCCTACAGATCACCTGAAACTGGGCCAGACTGAAAATGACAGAAAGAGGACATAAAAAAGAAAAGGTCTTTTAAAAAAGAATTGTGAGGAAGTGTTAACTCGACTTGTTTTTAAATATTAGTGCAAATTTCAACTATTATTCCGACACGTAAAATTTTTAGAGCCTCTGATGCCTAGGTTAGCAATTCTGATTCAGAGGAAGCCGGTTTACGGCTCCCCTCAAAACGTTCAGAAAACGGGCGTGTTAGTCTTCGTTTGCTAGCGTCTCGGTAGATAACCAGATCTTGGCCCCACTCAAGAACTTGCTCAGCGGCGTTCCCGAAATGCTCCGCCGGCAAAGGTTGCCCACGGGAGAGAAGGGGAACGATGAAGACAGGAACTCCGGCGTCCCCGCCGCCTGTGGGCCGCCCACCCGGAAGTACATCCGGCTCTGGTCAGGCTCCGGGCAGCGGGCCTCCGGAGGGCCGGCCCGGTGCTGCCGCAGCGTCCTGCGGAGTACGTCCACCTCGTCGGCCAGCAAGGACAGCCTGTGGAAGGCGGTGATGAAGCCCCCGAGGCGGATCTGGGCTTCGGGGACCCAGCGGAAGTAGCACAGCTTCCAGAGTTTGACGTGCGTCCCGGAGACGTGCGGCAGAAGGGCGCCGTGCAGGTCCACCGGCCGGGAGAACCACTCTCGGAGATACTGCTCCGCGCCGCGGGCCTGGCCGCCGGGCTGCGGAAGCGGCTCCGGCTTTCCTTTCAGGATCAGGGAGTTTCGCCTCGGGACCAGGTCCTGGTCGGTGACGATCCCGTTCTTCAAGGAAGCTGGCATTCCCCTCAGTGTGGAGCTGTAGCCTTTCTGGAAGGAGAGCGACCTCAGCATTACCTCCCTGGAGCCTCCCCCTTTGCACAGACAGGAAAGGCCCAGTGGCAAATATTCACTGGGTGTGGGGACAAAATGGGGGAATGGCGGGCATAACATTCTGTCCCTTCCCTTGCAACCCTCCTCCTGATCCTCTTCCACCTGAGTCCCATTAGCTAGCAATGGGCTCTGCCTAGGGCATTAGCACTGGCCTGCGACCTGGTGGGGAGGGGATACCTCCTCCTCCTGTTCATCATTCTGCTAAAGCGCAAATTTCTAAGACCTCTGGGTTAGGGAGAAATCTAGGATCTGGCTGATTCTAGAAAGAAAGGCAAGTGGATGGGCTTCAGGAATGGGGCCTCTCAGGCTCAGAGCTGCTATCTGCTGAATCCTACATGCTGAGCAAGCTCTGTGGGCCTCAGTCACCAAGAAGAAAAGTCAGGACATGGTCATTTCAGTTACAAAACAAATGATTCCTCAAAATCTGCATTGGCAGTGTCAAGGGAAGTGACCTGGATCTTAATACTCTGTGTTCTGAAAATATGACCTTTGTTAGGTGTAAGCAAACACTGTGTTTCTATTGTTGGTGCGTTTTTGTAATTTACCTTTGTCCGTTTGAAAGCCTTCACAGAACCGTTCTGTACACAGGGTGTGCTCTTTCCGATGTACAAGGGGTTATGGAATAGGGTACGATCCTTTGCTGTAAACTGAAGAGACCAGTCCCAAACTGAGGGGAATTTTAAACCCTTTTCGTCACCCAGCTGGATATTTTTGCTTATAGCAAATTCCTGCAAGATAAATATTTGAACATTTATGAGAAGATGCCAAATGATTTTCTCATATATTTTTTTTGATGAGCCAAAATCATTCCCTCACTATGGGGAATTTTCTGGACTAGAGCAACTCTAGCTCCCCGGGAGCAGCATGTTTTGCTCTGAGAGAAGAGACATTCTTGGCACCTTGGATCAGAGGGACACCTCACACCCTATATGAGCAAGGAGAGCACCTTTTCTTCTGGAAGCCATCAAGGAAGCTGGACCCTCTGAGCAAGGAATACATTATTACAACAAGTAAAATTTCAGGAAAGCCATATTATAAAGTCTTCAAGGTGTCCCAGTTACTTTTGTAATTGTAGCAATTTACTTTCTGAGTACGTGATACATTTACGCAACTACCGGCTGGGCACAGAACTTGGTGAGTGGATGTGTAAGACAGTCTGTGCATGGTGATCACTGCCATCTATTTTATCCCATTTTCTAAGTCCACGCTCACACGTCACTTATCCAGTGACCTTCAGTATCTGAACCACACCCCAGGAGCAGGGAGGAGGGAATCCAGACCCTGTGCACACAGTCCCGGCATCTGGCCATGACCACGAAGACCACGCACTGAGGCCGGGCCTCTTGCTCCCAGGAGCCTGCCTCCAGCCCACTGCCTCTGTGTGGAGAAGGTGAGGAGCATCAAACCATGCAGCTGCACTTAGTGGCATGGAGAAAGGGGCCGTCATCCTGGCTGAGGGCCAAAGCAGGCTGGCACATCGGTTTATGTAGGTTAGTTCTCTGGAGGGAATTTCTCAAGATACCGAGTCCCTGGATGGTGGGAGAGGACTGATTCTTATTTTCTGCTCCGTACTTTTCAGTATTCTCCAAACAACCAAGAACTTGTTTGGAAATTAGGAAAAAGGCAAAAACTCATTGTTATTACTAAAGAAGCACTGTGGTCAGGACACCAGCTCCACACCACAGGTATGACCAGGTGTGACCCATGTCGTAGTGTTGACTCAGGGCCAGCAGGAAACAGATAAGCTATCTAACAGTATAGGGCATTTTACAAAATGTCCTATTGCAAACGAGTAAAACTTAACTCATTAAGCACCAAATATATTAAAAAAAACCTTTTTAGTTACTTGAAATTTCAAAATATATATGCATGTAGAAACAACCCATTTCCTTTAAAAAGATAGTATTAAGAGCTGTTTTAATGGCCCTTCTAGAAAAATAAACAGAAAACAGTCATCTTTTTTTATGTGAAAACTAAAAATGTTTATCTCCAAAGATCAGATTTTCCACAAAGAGTACCTGACCATGAGCATCTAAGGTGGCCTCAGAAAAGAAGGAAACGTCTTTATGGAAGAGACTAAGCTGAGAACAGCGGTTGTGCTAATCAGGACCTTACATCAAAAGCCATTTTCCCAGGGAGGGCAGAGGTGGCACTGACGGCCTTCAATCTGGCTGTTACATCAAATCATCAGTATGAAGTGCTGAGACAAGGAGGGATCCATGCTAGTACTCGCCAGGAAAAGCTTTTGAAAAAGGCCAGGCTAAAAAAACAATACAGTATTAGAGCATGGACCAGGGAAAGTAGATGATCTACTTTTTTTTAAGTTTATTTATTTATTTTGAGAGAGCGAGCAAGAAAGACAGCGTAGATGGGAGGGAAAAGGTGCAGAGAGGGAGAAAAAGAACCACAAGCAGGCTCCTCGATGATGCGGGGCTTGAACTCATGAACCATGAGATCATGACCTGAGCCAAATCAAGAGTCAGCTGCTTAACTGACTGAGCCACCCAGGCACCCTCAGATGATATACTTTTAAAAAATATTTCCACATCGAAAGCTATTTGTAAACTTATCTGGGCACATCCAGAATCCAGCCTAGTAGCAGGGTGAGGAGTGAGTGTCTCTGGGGTCCAACCTGAGCTCTGCAGAGTCCTCTGCTCAGTGCCTGCTGGAGGCACTGCAGTCACTGGGACCTTAGGGCCGATGTACTGGCATTTTACATCGAATGTTCTACGTCTAACAAGGCTGATTTCCTAGCTTTGTGTACATTTTGAAGGCCCACAAGGTGTGTGTGTGCATGCATGCATGCACTAGGGGCGTGCATGGGCATGTACACGGGGCAGTGAAGGGAGAGGAGTATGATGGGCAGGCAACACCACCAGATGCACAGCCCACAGCGAAGCTCAAGGGGCACAAACTGGATGATGCCGAGTGAACGAGGAATGAAAAGGAGCGCATCGGAGACCATTTAGTTTAGGAACAAATAGTCTCCCACACCTCAGGGCCCCAGCCTACCACCGGTCTGAGCGCAGTACTGGGAGAGGTTACATTCTATTAGGGAAGCACAGAATATATTTTATAAAAACTTCCTTCACAAACTCCCCGATCTAAAATAAATACCCTATGGCAGTGCTAAGTTTCTCTGACCCTGAGCCCCCGGACAACAGCCCCACTGAGACATGGCTCCCCTACTCTGAGGTAAGACCAGCTCCCCCTCCCTCCCATCTCCCTCCTCTTGTAACAAGCCCCAGGCCCCTTCCTTTTCTTTGGGATGTTCCTCATTAATAAAGGTCTCTCTATTACAATAGCCTGAATAAAAATCATCTCCTTAAATGTCTAGTGCACTTTGTCTTTCACATCCGCAATCTAGACTAATTCATTTCTTTAGCAAATAGTGAAGCATTATGATTCACAGTTTACAGATGAGGAACCTGGGCTCACCATTCTCCCAGACCAGGGCCAGGATTCAGGTTTTCTGACCCTAGGAGGGACTCACATTATACCAGGCCACATCACCCGGACCAGGGCCTTAGTGCTGAGGCTGAGGACCGCAAGAACTCTCCTTTCTGTTTCTCTCAATGGTTACTGCAACATTTATCAGCTATTCCCAATGTCAGTTCCAATGTGGGTGAGTCAGAACCCAGGGTTCTGGAAGGTTCTACCAGCGGCAATCAGAAGTTAGTTTCAAGTTTGGCTTGAGACCCTCCTTAGTCATGATTCTTCCTCTAGGTCAATGACCTGTGACTAGAAACTGAACATCCTACCCAATAGGACTGCTGTGTGGCATGTGGGACTGGTTCTGAGGCTACTTGGTCAGCCAGCGCCTGCCAAGAATTTGAGTCTAGCACCATGCCTATGCTTCATCTCTGAAATTCCTTCTCCACAGAACTCTTGAAGAAAATGATCTTGCTTTGTACATCTTTTATTCTAGGAAACAAAAGTCCTCAAAGAGGACCTTTTAAATTACTCCTCTGGAGAGACTGAATGTCAAAATATAAATATAAAAGCACAACATTTAAGGTGGGTGTAATAATTTACATCTTTGAAATCTGTTTTTTTTAATTGTTACATATCACATTAAAATTTTTAATTTATTTGAGAGAGAGAGAGAGAGAGAGAGAGAGAGAGAAACCAACCAGGGGAGGGGTGGAGAGAGAGGGAGACAGAACCTGAAGCAGGTTCTAGGCTCTGAGCTGTCAGCACAGAGACTGACGTGGGGCTCGAACTCATGAACTGTGAGATCATGACCTGAGCCAAAGTCAGATGCTTCACCGACTGAGCCACCCAGGTGCCCCTCTTTTCTTTTAAGTAGGCTCCATGACCAAAGGGGGCTTGAACTCACAACCTTGAGATTAAGAGTCGCATGCTCTACCGAGTAAGCCATCCAGGAGCCCTAAAAACTGCTTTATTATGAACAATGTACATCAGAGAAAAATACCTAAAATGCTCAGTCATAAAAATGAAACAGTTTCCTAGATTTTTGTAGGCTTTTATAGAATTCATTCAGAAATTACAGCTTAAAATGGTAGCTTAAGACTGTTTTAATTTACATATTTAAATATGCGGCTAACTGTACTTCAATTCTATATCAATAAAGTTGTAAAAGCAAAAAAGAGAAGTAGCTATCGCCACAGTATCTCTTACCGTGCTTTGTTTCACCCGCTGGTGAGGAGAGTTGAACAGGAAGGTGCCAAACAGGGAGATGTGGGTGCTGTCGTACAGTATAGCCAAGTAGGTCTCTGAGAACTCGAAGGCCGCTGGGTATTGTTCTAACAGCTGCCACGTGGCATCCAAGAACAGCAAAAATAAGGGAGACTGGCATATACAAACAGAAAATGGGATGATTTAATGTTGTCCTTCAGTTGTTCACATTTATTTCCAAACTTACTGCTTACAGTAAGGAAGAGATTAATAAGAGAACAGCTAAGCCTAAAACACTTGGCTCCAAAGCTAAGCCAAGGATATGCAAATAGGTGAAACCAGCTTATGTCAAACCTAAGAAGTAAGTTCAACTGTGATAAACATCACAGCCCTTACTTGTGTAGTATCATTGAAATGGCAAAGTAAACAGGCAAGTGTCACTGTATGAATGGGGGATACTAAAATATGTGATTAAGCTTATCTGGAAATAATTCTTTAGAATGCTGAAAAATAAAAACAAAAAACCAACAACTCCAAACCAAAAAACAACTTCTGTAATTAGCTTTTGGTGCACCGTGCAGGCTCAGCATCCGGAAAACTTCCCAGAGTTTCAGAAAACAGTTGGCATTAGCCTCTAGGTCACATGGTGGAGCCCCAAGTATAACAGCTGATGACAGCTATTGTATCCTGGAGTCCAAGCATCTTTTTATTTTTTTTAAGTTTATTTATTTATGAGAAAGAAAGAGTGTGTGAGAGCAGGCAGGGGAGGGGCAGAGAGATGGAGAATCCCAAGTAGGCTCCGCCCTGGCAGTACAGAGCCCACTGTGGGGCCCAAACTCACCAACCACTGAGATCATGACCTGAGCAGAAATCAAGAGTCGGACATCACCCAGGCGCCCCTAGCATCTTTTTTTTTTTATGTTTATTCATTTTTGAAAGACAGAGAGAGACAGAGCACAAGCAGGGGTGGGGTGGAGGGGGAGTGGGGCACAGAATCCGAAGCAGGCTCCAGGCTCTGAGCTGTCAGCACAGACCCCAATGTGGGGCTCAAACTCAAGAACCGTGAGATCATGACCGGAGCCGAAGTCAGACACTCAACCGACTGAGCCACCCAGGTGTCCCACGCCCCCAGCATCTTTTAAGTGAAGTATTCGCTGTCGAGATTTCCTCAGATGGTAGTTTGTACTGCTCAGTCAGGTTTCAGTTCTGAAACCACCATTCTGTGAGATGCCTGCAGGGCCTTTCGCAGGCTCTCCTACCTCTGCACCCATGGCAGCCCCTGTGCCCAGAGCTGTTACAAACATCCCATTCTTAACACACGTGCCCCATTTTAAGAAAATGTGATACTCCAAAATTGATTTTTCAAAATACCTGATGTGCTCATTATTTGCTTTTCAGAGAGATAATACAGCATTTTATCAAGTAGTTCTCAACGTGGAGAAATTTAACAATTTTTTTTTGGAATTTTACCTATATAATTACAATAATCTTCGTAAGTACATCAATTTGGATGCTAATCCATTGGTAGTCTTAGACTAAGGAAGCAAAGAGGTGCTAAATGCAATATTTAAAAAGCCTCCTGGTTTCTTTACAGACAGAATAGCTCTTCACATGACAACGTGAATTTTGCCTTGTGTACACTTACAGACTCACAACAAGCACCGAGATTCTGTTACCTCTTTCTCCGATCGCTTTAAGTGGTTGCACCTGTCCAGGAACTGATATCCGGCCATGACCCACTCCTTCTGGATGAGACTCTGAAATCCAGTAATTGTCCTAAAATGGGGATCCAGCATCACTTGAACAAGAGAAGCTACCATACAGCTCAAGTCTCTTCCCTCCTCCTCTGTTAAGAAAAATGGAAAAGAAAATAACTACTACATAGAAAAATGCTGAGCGAGAAAGGGAAGGTCAAGTGGATACTACATTATTCTCTGCCCGAGCTACCTTCAAAATAATCCATGTTAGGAGGGTTCAATGGATTCCAGCAACTCTAAAATATTATAGACTTTAGCTCAATCAGTGTTTAATGGGAAATAATCTTTTATATATGAATATTTTCCAAATAACAGGGCATATTCCTCACACTTTTTACATTTCAGTAGTTTGGGGTGGAAATCTTTCAAGAGTCCATTCTGCTTCCTAAGAACATTAATTTTACTACTGGCAATTCCACATGGTGACTCAGAAGTGAACAAGGGGAATGGGATTGTCCACCACCATGTGAAAAGGTGGCAAACATTTTCCTCCTATCTTTTATAGCTGGTGTCTTTTTCAGTAATGCCAGTAATACCTGATATGAAAGCCAGCCAAAGAAATCAGACAAAAACTATACCAAGTATCCCTTATGATTAGATTGTAGAAGTCATCAACAAAATACAAGCAAATCATTTTATCTCATGAATTCAAGAATTTATTCCAGGAAAACAAGGTTGGCTTAACATCTGACAAAAAGTAACACTTCATAGACATGAAGTGATAAAAATAACATAATCATCTCATTAGATGCATAAAAAGCATCTATGTGATAAAAATCCAAAGTTCATTCTGGATAAACTCTCAGCAAACTAGGAACAGAAGGGTACTTCAACCTGATAAGAGTCCATGAAAACCTGTCACCAACATCAATTTTTAACGATAGCAACTCCTATAACTGAGCAATTCCTCACTTCTAAGTACCTACCCACAAGAAATAAAAAAAATATGTCCCCATGGTGGCTTTTATATAAATGTTCACAGCAGCATATTCATAATAGCCATAAAATGGAAACAACTCAATGTCTGCCAGTGGGCAAATGTATAAATAAAATGTGGTATTTACAAAGGAATACTATTCAGAAATAAAAAGGAACAAACTGCTAATACATGCTACGTGAATGAACCTCAAAAGCATGTATGTAAAATAAAAAAAGCAAGAGGCAACAGATCACATTTTGTATGATTTCGTTTACACAGGACATCTCAGAAAGACCAAATGTGGAGAAACAGAAAGCACATTAGTGGTTGTCTGGGGCTGGGACACAAGTAATCTTTTTGGTGAGATAAATAATTTCTAAAACTGGACTCTGAACTCTACACTCTGTATGTGTGCTAAAAATACACATTCAGAATGGGTGTATTTTATAATATGCAAGTTATACCTCAATAAACGATTTCAAAACCACGTTCTAAAAAAAAGTGTTACTAAGATGTAGGCTCAGTATCTCTTCTAACCTTTTTGTATTATACAAATCCATCAAGACATGTGCTAAGTAGGATTTTTGCAATAGGATTAGAATACCCACTGGTTGAGAGGAGAGATTACTGGATTGTGAGAGTCTGCATTTATGTGTGAATTAAATAACTCTGATGGCATCACAGTTAGGGATTACTTGAAATAGTGCATTACTATTCTTTTTTCCCCTTTAAAGGTTTTAAATATCTTTACTTTGCTAAAGTCTGTTAAATTTGACAGTTGGTAAAAATACTTTTGTAAGCTTCAGTAGTGTAGCATATTCACAAACTATGTAATGTGAAATATATTATAGGATAAGGTAGGAAGTTCATGGTTTATTAAACTACATCAGTAAGCTTAGAAATTCTGTTAGCTGTTAAATTTACCTAACATACAATCATCCTTCACTTAACTGAAACATTACTATATTGTACTTTACTCCTACTAAACATTAGACAAAATTCAGAATATTGGCTATTCTTTTTTTTTTTTTAATTTTTAAACTTTATTTAAATCCAAGTTAGTTAACACATAGTGTCAATTCAGTCAATTTCTTGATACCCATCTATTTCTGTAGAGTCCAATCTAGCGTGATCCAGAGGCATTTAAGTTGAAATTTTTATGAATTTGAAACGTAGCAAGATTAGACAGAAAGGATGCTCTGCCAAGACTAACACTCTGTCTGACTCTGTCAGGAGCTGCAACCCAACCCTTCCCATAATACGGGAAGAAGGTTTAACACAGGGCAGAAAACCGGACTCCTTTCTACCTGCGGTCTTTGTGGCAGAATCTGTAGTGTCCCTGATGGGTTAGCAGTAGCATCATCTACTTGAATGCGGGCAGTCACCACGCTGGCTGGCATGGTGACCATTGTTTTCAGTAATGAATTACCTTGCAGGACTACAGAGAGACGCTTGCTTTCTAGCACATACACGAGTTCTGCTGCATGTTTAAGGAATGCCCTGAAAAGAGAAAGGGAAAAATACTGTTAAGAAAATAAAATTTCCACTATAAATATTTCTTTAAAAGTACTTGAAATCAAGCACATCTAATCTCGCACTGTACTGTGTTCTCAATAACCTTTGCAAATTTCATCAGCATTTAAGTGACTCTTCAACAGAGTATGTTTTGATTTTTCTATCAGGGAAATTCATTAATTCTTTTATAAAAAGGGGGCTGATGTACAGGACATTCTTGAAATCTCAAAACACAGAGACGGAGAAGAGAGGAGTGGTTGCCAGGGCACAGCGATGGGGACGCAACTCTGCAGGGGCAGCATGAAGGGCCTTGCAGTGATGGAGCAGTTCTGTATAGTGACTGTGGTGGGGGCTGCACGGACCCACACATGCAATAAAAATGCACATAATACCACACATATGCACATGCGCACACACACACGAAAACACATATAAAGTGGTGAAATCTGAATAAGGCTTATATATTATACCACTGTCAGTTTCTTGGTTTTGATACCACATTCTAGTTATGGAAGATGTAACCACTGGGGGAAGCTAGGTGAGGAGTATGTGGAGCGCTGGACTGTTTGCATCTCCTAGGAGTCTATAATTATTTCAAAATAAAAAGTTAAAGAAGAAAAAGGAAAGTGGTTGTACAAACCTTACATATTCTAACCACCGAGTATTTTCCAGTGAAGACAACCATTTCTCTTCAGTTTCTTCAAAAGGCTCTGCAATAAATATGGTAATATTTATCTAAAAAACATATATATGTAATATATAGGATGCATATATTTTGTATGTATATATAAAATGTATGCACACACCTTTTTAGGCTTTTTAAACTTAATTTTACATGATCAATATCAGAGTTAAGTGATATGTCACAGTTTTTAATATTTAGTTGGCTTTAAGGAAGTATGCATTTTCACTTAATAATATAGTCATTTAAGAGGACATGTTACAATTCTATAAAAAACAAAAAAAGCACTCTCCCCTGGAGGCTTTCAGGGAAGTCCTGGAGAGTCTAGCCACCTCTGCCTCCTAAGAGCCAGTGGTTCCCACCTTCCTGGTCAGCCCACCCCTGGATTCTGATGCCCCCTACTCACAGCTTCCTGACTGCAAACCTCACCCTCCTTGCTTCTCTCCCCTGCTCTTGCTGCCAGAGCTGCCTCTCAGTGCACGGTTTCTGTGACAGCAGGAATGAGGGCATCTTCCTGGCAGGGCTTGCACTGTCCTGACTCAGTCCTGCGTGGCCTGTCTCAAGACGTCGCTCACCTCACAAACTCCAGGCTTTAGTAATGTTCCAATTACCAGATGGTTGATAAGAATTCATGTCACTGTGCTTTTTTAACACACCATGTCCCTCCCCAGTTCTCCTTCCAGGCAAGCACCCGCTCATCCCTGCAGAACTGCCACAATGGCTGCCTCTCCTGGCTCCCAGGTAAGTAGGACTCTGTGTATACTTCAAGGAGGCCTCACTTGTGCCAGAGATGCTTTCACGGGAGTCATCCCCCTGGGGCACAATGAAAGTGCCTGAGAAGCACTTGTTCTAATACATGTATTAGAAATCTGAGGCCACGCAGATTACAACATGGCTCTGTTTGAAATTCATGTCAAGTCCCTTATCTTAAAACGTAACTGTGTGCATTAAAATCTTAGGAAGTTTGTATGGGTAGCTCACTGTTCTCCTTGGCACTTTACAGAAGTATCCTACCACACCATTTATTATTTATTTCAAAGTGGTGTAATTGTTTTTTTTTTTCCCTCCAAAACAAAAAAGCAGTTTAAACTCCATTTTCTAAGAGCTTCTGATACTGTCATGCAAAAGTATTTCAATGTGCCTCTACTTAAATATATCTATTTCTATATTTTCAAGGGCTATCATTTTTTCTGACATGCCTCATGCAATGGTGTTATCACCCATTCACTGTATACATATATATATATATACATATATACATATATAATAAAAATGAAATTACCATCAACGCATAGGTGTTTAAGTTTTACAAAAGCCGCCTGTATTTCTTGGATATTGGGCAAGGTCTTATCCAAGTCTGATTTGTAAACATCACTTCTCTGTGGATGACTTTTAGTTATTGCATTACAAATCCTAATAAAGACAAAATCCTTGAGTCATTCATTCATGCCACACATATTTTTTGAAGACCTATTATGAGCCAAGGCACTATTCTCAGAGCTGGAGATAGATAAACAAGACAGGCTGGGCCTCTGCTCTCACAGGGCTTCTATTTCTGGTGGTGGTTGGGTAAATGATAAAGTAATAGGCTGTGGTGAATGCCGTGGGTGGCATAATCGAGTGAATGCAGGCTAGTTCAAGTCATGTGGTCAGAAAGGCTCTTCTGTGAAGGTAATACTGAAGCCAAAACCCAAATAACTAGAAGCCATGAAAGATCTGAGAGAAAGTGTTCTAGGCAGAGGGAAGGTAAGGGCAAAGGTCCTGTGGTGGACACAAGCTTGGCTGTGGAGAAACACAGAGAGGGCCTGAGATGGTATGTCTAAGGAGAAAGGGGCAGAGAGAGATTTGACAACAAAGAGAGCCTGTCCAACTTATGAAGAACAGGATAGCTGAAAAAATAGAAAGAATCAAAACAATTCTCAGCTTAATAAAATTAAAACATTACAAGTGCCACTGACTGTGAGGGTTCAGGACGAACTCCCACCCAGCAGTGCTGCTGACTTCCCTCTAATAGCAGCCTCCCCCCAGCCCCCACCCTTCCTGTGCATCTAACCAGCAGACATGGCAGTGAATACTGGGCTTGGACTGTGACATGACAGGTCATTTCAAATGTGACCAAGGTAAAAAACACCCATCAGGGATTATTTGAATAATACTCCTTTTCCTTTCCTGAAGGATCATTTGAGGGTCACTTGTCAGTTATTTGCTTCAGCAAAGGTGCCTTTCTTCGGTATGGCCCTGGGGAAAAAAAACTAAGATCTGGCTGTAACAGTCACAGACTGTGATATACAATTTGAGGCTCTCTGAGCCGGTTTTCTAAGATCTGTTCCTTTGTTCCTCATTTATTTAACAAGTATTGAATAAATATTCAACATCACAGGTGTTTCCTGGGTGCTGAATGTACAATGGTATGCAAAACATAGTCCCTTCAGCTCAAGAAGCTTATAGCCTAGTAGCAAATATAGGCAGTAATCAAACTGTAACACATACATGCAATTAAAGACTGAAGTAAGTGTTATGAAGAAAATTTAGAGAGCCATAGAGAATGTATAACTTGAGGCCTGATCTAATTTAGGAGGTGAGGGAAAGCTTATCTTCAGGAAGTGATATTTGCCATGAGAGATAAAGAACGAGGGAGTACCGAGAGGGTGGGGTGGAGAGTGCTGGAGGATAAGCATGAAGAAAGACAGCCCAGAAGGGAACAGCACTGGTGAATATCGGGAGATGGGAAAGCACAGGCAAAGGCAAAGTCCATGGTGGCCAGGGCCGGGAGCCACGGGTGTGATAGTGGATGAGACGTGGAGGGAAGAAATGAGGGCACTCATGGTAGGGGTGTAGCTGGGGTGGACACAGTTTGTAAGGTTTCTAAAAAGTGAAGTGACAGATTTGATGATGGGCTCAATGTGGGGAAGGAAGTGAAAGAAAACGCATCCAGGATGACTCCTGGATTTCTGAGGGCAGGCTGGGAGAGTGCGCGGTGCTTGTATGCTGGAGGCTGGTTTTGGACCATATTGAGTTTAAAGGGCCTCTGAGACTTGCACGTGGAAGATGTCCCATTAGAGATAAAATCTGATGGTCACTAAAGCCACAGCCATAGGTAAACTTGTTTAGGAAAAGAAATGCAGAATGGGAAGAAGCAGTGGCCTGAAACAGATTCTAGGTAATGTCTGCAGAGGGCAGAGTACTGGTGAGGAAGAGGGGCTTCAGGAGAGTGGAAAGAAGCAGGACTCAGAGGGCTTTAGGGAGAGACTAAACAATAGTGATGCCCACTGACTGAGAAGTGCCTTCTGCTTTAATGACATGGAGATTACTGGCGACTTTATAGCAGATGATGCCAAACTTGTTTGTGGTAGCTAATTAAAACCACCATTTAAGCTACTGTGACTCTGTAGACCTAAGACACACCAAACTACAAGAAAGGTCTGATTTACCCTAAAGTATCTCAGCTGGAAATCACCACACGTTGCAAATACGTTAAAGGCAACACTGTTATACCAAGACGTCAGCAATGTAAGATTCCCCAGTGTCTTATAAGCCAAAGAATTAAATTCTATTTAGTATAACTTAAATGTTAATTTTAATATATTCACATTTTTTTCCAAAATGGTGATTCTTGTATGGACTATATGTTGCTAACTAATTAATAAAACTATGCCACTTTCTAACTATTTTCAAGTAGTCAGGAGTTTAATATATTATTTCTGACAACTAAAAATGTCTACAGCAACAATGACCATTTCTTGATACCTCTGGTCGATTTTCCTCTGCTGCAGCACATCTTTTATGAGGGCCATTCGCACGAGGGCACTGCCATTTGAGTGGCTCCAGCACCAGAACTAGGAGAGAAGCAGAGCCTTTATGTAACTGGGTAGAGAAAAAGACATCGGTATGAATGAAATCCAACAGACAGCACTTACGGGCATCCTTCTTCCAACAAAAGAATGGGAAAAGATCTTTAGATCTTGGTCGGCTAAAGAACTTGGCACTACAAAGTATTCTGGAAGGCTGGAGAGGAAAAAGCAAACCATAACATAAGAATCCTGTGCTCTAGGCAGGTAAGTGTGCTCTGAAGACTCCATATATAATTAAACACGTTTATCCCCATTTAATGTGCACCCTACTTGGTGGCCACATGGTAGGTACCACGGAAGACAAGGTTGACCCTAGACATCTCTTGTCTAAAACACGTGTGACGTTGTCAATTATCACAAAACTTATATTTAAAGCAGGGGGAAACATCCAAAGGAGATGTCTAAAATATTCTCCAAAATGATTATTAATCAAACATGTATTCGGTTTCTGAAAAACATGCCCACCTTTGTTCTCTATGGGTAAGAATCCAAGGCACATAACACAAGACCACACCAAACCCATAAATCTACCAAGAAGCTTTAGCTTCTGGGGTGCCTGGGTGGCTCAGTCAGTTAAGCATCTGACTCTTGGTTTCAGCTCAGGTCATGATCTTATGGTTCATGAAATCAAGCCCCGTGTTCAGCTCTGAACTGACAGTGCAGAGGGATTGGGATTCTCTCTTGGGATTCTCTCTCCCTCTCTCTCTGCCTCTCCACTACTCACACTCTTTCTCTCTAAAAATAAATAAAGAAACTTAAAAAAAAAAAAAAAAAAAGCTTCAGCTCCTTATCTCCCCCTTCTAACCTTTCCTGTTTCCAAAGACACGCAGACTCACTGACTGGGCAGCAATTACTAGTGCTCACTGCACCGTAAGACATCCTCCTTTCTACCCTAAGACATCCTCCTTTCTCTCTTTTTTCATCTTTAAGATAAAATATCCATGAAAGCAGTTTTTTTATCTTTTTTTTTTAAGGCTTATTTATTTATTTTTGAAAGAGAGAGATTAGAGAGCAAGTAGGGGAGCCAAAATCAAGAGTTGGACGATTAACTGAGCCACCCAGGTGCCCCTCATGAAAGCATTATTAAAAACAAATATTCCATTCACCATAACTTGTAAGTTATCAGAGAGCAGAGTGATTATTATTCATAAGAAGTCACCTCCAGCTATAAATAAGGCTGTAAAAATGGGACTTACCAAGTGGATATCATGTAACCCTCATTAATAGAACAAACTCTCCATGCGGAAGCCCCTGTCCTCTTGATTTCTCGGTCCCAGTCTGAGTACGTCTCGAAGAGTGGAGTCTTTTGGCTGCTGCCACCACCGGCCCCGCTGCCGCCTCCTGAGGGTATTCCATTAACATTATTGGCTACAAGAAAAAGCAATACTATTAATTTTGTTTCAATGGTCACATTTCGTCCCACATTCCCTCTCCTCTCTGGGCGCCTCCTATCAGAAACACGCGCGGACGGGGCACCTCTCCTAGATGTTCCTACTGCTCCCAGCAGTCCTGAGAAAGAGGCAGCCCTCCTCTTGTCAAAAGAACTCATTTTCCTTATCCAGCTCCCTCCTGACTCCTTTAGCACCGCTGGTTTTTCTGTCCTTCTACTGGCTCCATCCCTTTTGCCTTCAAACACAAGTAAGTCACCTTGACTTTGAAAAGACTTTCATCTGACCACAATGCACCACTCCAGCTGCCCAGGCTATACATTTTCCCTCCTCCCTGTTACTGACCACCTTCCCAAATGATGAACAATGCCTGCTGCGCAGATTTCCTCCCCATTTATTTTCTCCTTTTCAATGGTCTTCCATCCCTACTGTTCCACAGAAACCACTCACGAGCCTCCCTCAGTCCCCTGCCCTCAACTGCTCATTTTCTCTACATTTTGCCTGGAACAATGAATGCATCCAATCATCTTTGTTCTGGTCCAGATCTTTCATCCTTCTGATACTGATGTCTCAATCCTTTCTATGGCTCACTATAAAATTTTTGGGTCTTCTAGATCTACTCAGTTTTCCTTTGATAAGCTCACAAGTGCTCCTTGTTCTCCACCAGAGGGCCACTCCCATCTGGGGATCTCAGCAGAGCGCAAGTGTACTTGAACTTCCTTAGCAAGGAGCCCTCTGTCATCAAGGAGAGCTGCTATCCTCTGGGAGAAGCCCACAGCCTCAGGAGCCTGCAGAATGACCAGAGAGAAAGAGGACATCTCAGCAATCAGCCTCATCTACCCTGGCGATCCAGGGTGACAGACGGCATGATCTTTACTGGTCCTGTGGCTCACCCCTGAAGGCTGCTGACATCCCTGGCACGTGCTGCACTCAAACTGGCCTGCAGCCTGCCATGAGACACATTCCCCCCAAAACCATGCTTTCATGATGCTATACTCTTGCCTCAACTTTCCCTCATGCTCATTTTCCAACTTCCTTAAGCAAACCTACATGGTTTTGCTTAAAAGGCCCTTAATTGACCTGATCTTTATGTCTCATTACTGCCTAACCCCATTCTCTCTTGTAGCCAAAGAAACCCTTCCATCATCCCGTGAACATGCCATGCCCATTCCTGTTGACTATTTAACACCTGGTGTGAGACAGGTATTTTCTGAGAACCTACCATGTACTAAGGCCCGAAAATTTAAAAGTAAGGTTGTCTGTCTTGAAAGCGCTAACGAGACAGAGGAGGGTGAGCTCAGCACTAGTCACAGTGAGGCAAATGTATGAGTGCAGTGACAGCACAGAGGAAAATGACCCTAGAGCTCGCTGGAGACAAAGGCCGGGACAGGAGAGGCCTCAGGACTTGACCACAACTGAACAGAGTCCTAAGGAATGAGCCAAACATTGCCAGGTGGCTAGTGAGAAGGAGGCAGGCATGCTGGGCAGAGCAGAACACAAAACACATGGTGTAATTGTAAAACATCAAGTAATGAAATACAGCTAGAGCTTTAGGGATGCAAAGGATGGAGGAAGAGAGGCTGGAAAATTAGATGGGGCCAAGACTCTCGGTCTGTGCTGCCCCAAACAGTAGCCACTAGCCACTAGCCACATGTGCTATTTAAGTTGAAACAAAATTAAATTAAAAATGCAGTTCCTCGGTTGTACCAGCCACATTTCTAGTGCTCAAGAGCCACATGTGGCTAGTGGCTCCTATACTGGTCAATGCAGAGGAGCGAATATTTCCATCCCTGGACAGTGCTACTCTAGATTAGAAAGGATCCTGTGTGATTACCCAGTGATTCTGATTTTAGCAGGGCTTGTTTAAAATCCAAATGCTAAAGCTAAGCACACAGCCTGGAGCCACCCCATCTAGAGCCTTCTCTGGGGTAGGTACAAGAATGTATGCAGAAGAACTTGGGAGTTGTAACCTCTGCAGGACACAGAACCTTCATGGAATTTCCAGGCAATTCTCACTTTACACAGTGTTCCAGAACACTAATAACCACAGAAAGCTATACAATATTAGAAAATCTAAGCAATTCATCATATGATCAAATTAAAGGGGAAAAAAACCCCATATGATCAGTTCAAAGTGCAGGAGAATATTTGATAGAGTTCAACACCTACTCATAATTTAAAAAAACAAAAACAAACTTGGCAAATTGGGAATAAAAAGGAATTTCCTTACTTGATAAAGGGTAATTACCAGCAAACACACAGTAAACATCATCTTCATCAAAACCAGAACAGAAATGATGCCCGCCTACATTATTACCATTCAACACTGTACCAGAGGTCCTCGCCACACAATGAGATAACCACCACGGAAAAAGAAGTATAAAGAACACACTCACAATTTTCAAAGAGTGACATAAATAGTTTGGCAGGATACCCTCACCTAGGAGTCTAGGACCAAATACTTTGGAGTGTTTTGAAGTTACAGACTTTAGTAAGCCAGGCTGAGAAACATAATGAGATTGTTTCTCTGGCAAGATTTAGTCTCAAGATCTAACTAAGACCAATTTTCTGAACATCAAATGACAGAAACTGTAAGACAATGCATTGTTTACTATTTTATAGGCTTGAGTTGCTGAAAACCTGCCTGTTTCTTAACAACCAGCACTAGGCTGTATGCTCTGCATCTTCTTCAAGGAGCGCTTATTAGAGAATGTGTAGCAGATACTCAATCTGGCATTAAAGAGTCAGAAAATTCGAATGCTTTCCAGAAATCCCAAAGGCCTGATGCCTGCAGCCTGCTCTACCAGTGGATTACTAATAGGGGTGCAGCAACAGACTGGCAAAAATCAGTCATCTTAGGGAGATTCAGCTCCCCTGAGAGTTACGTGAGTGAGGTTTGAGGATAGCTCATTAGCCAACTAAAAGTGAAACTATATAGTGGGCATTCCTGACCTTGGCTATCTTCTGTGAAACTCAGAACTCTAATCCCAGGCTGTGTTGAATTTATCGACAACAGTTTCCACTAAATTAGCCTCATCCATATTTAGAATGGTCTCAAGCAACAGCAAAGACAATAAAAGTGGTCACCATATGAGAAGAAAGACTGTCACTCTGAGGATACTGCAGGAATTAGAAGCCATAGGGTGAAAAGGGTAAAAACAGAGCTGTGATGTTAAGTTCAACAGAGTGAGTCAATGAAGTGGGTAGCGAGATTTGGACTTTGGGCCTGGGGTGTGGCCAGGATGGCTGCATTTCTAAAAGATGTAGGAGGCTGGCCCGGAACCACTAGTAATCAAGAGACAGGAAGATCAGTCACAGCCTTGTATAGCTACACTAAGAATCTTAAAAGAACTGACAAGCAACAAACTTTAAAAATTCCTACACTGTTTCAAATGGACTACGTACTCTGTAAGTGGTTTTCAAATAAGCATGTAATGGAAAATCTAACACTAAGACCTAAGTTCATAAAAAGGACAAAATTACAAAATAAAATCAACCTCACTGAAAACGTTTACTTTCTGCCGTGAGTCTAATCACAGCTTGAGGTTACATCCCAGCATTTGCAAGCTCTGCCATGGAGTAGAGCTGCCAACACTGAGGCTACAGATAACTTCATGAGGTTTGCACTTCTTCAGACCAGAAGCGTAATCTGACATCTTATCAATTTTATCACAAAGATGAATCTGTACTTTGAGGACATTATTTGCCCAATAATAATCTGACTGATGAAAGCAGGGTCCTTTCAAGTTAAAAAAGAAAAAAATAGAGCCACTGTTTTTGTTTGTGCCAGCGCGTCCTGTGGCGTCATCGTGCAGGAATGTTCCAGGCCTGTGGGTGCTATGCATCATCCCTTTGGGATCCTCTCAGAAGTACTTGGGTGACTGCTAAGCTTTTCAGAGATGTGTTTTTTCGTTTTTTTTTTTTTTTATGCAAGTGATGCCCAATGTGAAAGAAAACCTCAGAGTGCCTAAGTTCCTCCACAAGATTCTGTCCTTAGGTAACTGCAGGGGACATCCTCTAACTTCAGATCTTATTTGTGGAAACAGCTTTGTCACCTACCTGCCTGCAAAAAGGACTTCTTTATTCTTTAATCCAGCCAATGAATCAAGGTGGCATCCAGAAGTTCAAGAGTGGATTAGTGGGCATCTTTCACTCACAAATTAATGAATTCTGACTGCAGTGTGTGGAAATTTCAGGCTTCTTTTGATCTTAAAGATGCAGTTTATGCTTCTGCAACAGCACGGAAGGATATTAAAGGATGTTACCCTATGAGGAATCTTAACAAAACTCTGGTCAAGTGTTATGTTTATGAAGTACCTGTCAAAGGAGGAGGTGACTGAAGGATGTAATATGAAAAGTGGTCCTGAATATTTTAAGTATGAATTATCAAATTTTATCAACAGACTGTATGTAAGAAGACCTATAGATCTGATTGATGTAAATAAGAAAACCCAGTAGAAGAAGAGCTAGGGGTTGAGTAACTATTTAAAGTATAATTAACCCAGAGATGCCCACAAGGAATGGATGAAGAAAACTGAAAAGTAACTGAAGCAGGCATCAGGTTCCCAAACGCATAATGAAGTTCACTGTATTTGCTGAGCTCAAGTCATTACATTTTACTGCAGAAGTCATGCATCTAAACCCTGGACTGAATCATTTCTACTAGAAAAAAAATAGCATCAAGAATTGATCTGTATCATAAACAAATTTAAGTGGGAATCAAAGGCTCTCTCCTACAATTCTTGGACTTCTTGAAACCTGCATTTCAGTTACTCTCTTGCAACTTTGGGTGAGGATCTTATTGAAAATAACCTTGATGGTGATGGTCTGTAGCTTGATGATGATCCAAAGAAACAGTCACCTAACAAGAAGTGCAGGGTCTACGACACTTTATGTTTAGGTTGTAAGTGAATTTTATAGTTTATGTTAAGAGATACACTTAAAAAGTCAATTGTACTGCTAAAACCTAAGTTATGATTAGTTACATTTTGATAAGAAAAATTAAGCAGCAAATAGTTTTTCATCCAATTTCTATAAATATAGCACCATATGATAAAAGCTACCATTTCTATGGTGCTTACAAGTATCTTTTAAAAGAGTGAAAATACAGTTATACCATATGCATCTGCAGATACTGTGTACTGTTCCTACGTCTTAATGTATTTACAGTCTAGTGATACTTGAATATGCTTTTATTATATAGATTTAAATTACTACAATGTTTTGAGGTAACAAAATGAAAGACCAGTACAACTACTAATTTGTAAGATCCCTCTCCAGACCATGCTGGGGTGAATTGATCTTTCATTACAAATATGGAACTGATTTCTTTTTCTTCCTTAATGGTAGGAGAGCATGTGCCTCAGCAGGTCACTAATCCACAAAGGGCTGATATGAGATGTGACCTCTTTGTTCTTCATCTATCCTTTTATGAGATTTTTAAAAAATGGTTGACTAAAATTATCTTTGAATATTAAAAATGTACAGAATTACATGGTCAACTGGAATTCTCCCTGGCAATGCCATCACACTGAGTGATGTAATTACAAGTTCAGCATATGAAGAGTACTATTTTACTTGTACAGAACTGCCTAGAATAGACTTGTCCTTTGGACAGATGCTCCTCTTCCTTTCATCAATCTTACTCAGAAATATAAAGTCAGTATTTTGATGATCTTAATGAAGTCCACTGAAAAGTCTAACCACTCTAGCTTTTGCATGAAACCACACCATGCCAGAAAAGATCATGCATTTCAAATATCTTTTACTTTTCTGCCAGTTTTCTTAAACGATAAGATTACTTTAACTCAAGCTACCAAATAAAAGTGGGGAGGAGGGAGATCTTTCTTCACCATAAAATACAAGCCAGGGACTGTAGATAAAATACCTGACATGATTTTTATAAGCCTATGTTTATAGCTGCTTGCAGATTCTCCCTGCTCACTTTTTAAGAAATAATCTAACAAATATTGTCTCTTTTAGTATACAGTGCTCACTTCTCTAACAGTTATGAAGTTCATAATTCTACAGTCATTAAAGCCCATGTACTTGGAAGCCTCTGACAAACATAAGAATAAAACTTACACAAAGTAAAGTTAGTCACAATATTTAATATTTTCATATTTACCTGAATTGTGGTATTTTTTCCCAACATATTCAAATGCAAAGAGTAGCTGGAGGTCTGTTGGCTGGGAATAATGAGCTATTGCAAGGCATACCTAGGAAAAATTCTACATTTAGAATTTGATTTTAACACACTTATTTAAATGAAAATGTACAATAAGGCCTTGATTACTGGGAGCATCATCTTGGATGGGGCAGTGATTACAGGTATTTATTTACATGTTTTTTTCTGTTGACCTAGAATGTGAAAGAGCTCCTTAAGGCCAGGTATCTCATTCACTGTTGTGCCCCCAGGACACTGTTTATAATCTTTAGTGAGTACATGGTTAAGTATTCAGTAAGTGTTTACGGAGTTGAATTTTAACAGGAAAGTAATTTTATTCAAATAAATGAAACTCAAAACCTAGAGAAGCATTCTCTAAAAAGGCAGTGACATATATATACAGTCCTAAGGAAAGGATTGAAATAGTTTCATTTTTGGTGGACTATAATGACTTAATACCAGCAATTTGGAAGGTTTAATGTAAGGTATGAAATTTTAATGTTCATACCCCATGGATTAAAAAAAAAACCTAAACTTAACAGAAAAGCTACAATGACAAAAAAATAAAAATTAGCAAGAAACCCTAACGTACAGGATGGCTCAAAGAGGTACATCAAAAAAAAAACCAAAAACAAACAAAAACGCGTGTTTAAGGAAATGGTTTGAGACTATGCCTATGGTGGAGAAAGTGTGGGCTTTGGAATCAAACAGATCGGGGCTTACATCGTAGGTCTACCAAACACCTGCCATGTAAGTGATGCAAAATCAGTTCACCTCTCTGAGCTTCAGTTTGTGCATCTGTGAAATGAAGACAATACCTATGGCTGAAATAAGGATGAACAATCTTAATGCATGCCTGGCTTCTGGAGAAGCTCCATACATGGAAATATGGTTGGTATTATTCCCAACTGCTGCTGGATAGAAGGAAAGACAGAGAGTGCTCTATGTTTGCAAGGCCCTAGACTAATTTGTAGAAGAAAACACTCTTAAATGAACAGAGCAGAAAGAAGAACTATAAGACATATGCAAGGAGAGAAGAGGAGATCTTATTTGAAAAGATTACATATCATTTAGAAGGAAAAGCGTTAAGCCACATGACATATGTCCAACAGTGAGCAAGCAGGAAAAGTTCAGTTGTTAGTCCATGTCCATTAGCAGTGTTTGGGATGTGTTGATGCAGGTTCTAACTGTAACCAGTTCTAGTTTAAAATACATTTTAAAAGTCTTCTATAGAATAAATGTTTCCTGTCTTACTAAATTAGAATATATATACAAATAAGAGGACAGAGTTTATCATTAGTTTTAGTTCTGACTAAAAACAATTACCAAAGGTTCCTGAAACCTTTATATAATAGCTCGATTTTCTCAATGGCTACAAGGAGAGCTTTCTATGACAGTCCCATTTAATGCAATTAGAGAGAGTAAGCTACATTTCCATCCCTGATCTGTACAACAGTCTTCCTGAAAGAGCCTCTTCTAGCAGCAAGACTACTGCAATCTGTACCTCGAATCACCACTTCCTGTTCCTCCGGGCACCATATTGACTTTATGAGTTTTATAGCACTTTTTTCAAGATTATCTTTCATTTTTGTTCCATTTCTCTGCACGATCACAGCCATGTTCTTAAGCCATACTTACCTTTCGGCATGTCTGTGGGCTTCCCCACATTCTGAAAAAAATCCACAATGCCTAAGATTTCTCTTCTGAAGATAAAATTCTGACCAACAACTTTGCTCCCGGGATAACCTGCCACAGTGCCCAGATACCTGCCTAATAAATGCAATCTTCTCATTCTTGACTCTTCCCCAAACTGGTTCTCCTCCACCAGACATCCCTTCCCATCCCAATATTCCTTCAGTGGTCTCCTGTCGGAGAATGACGTGCCTGCACAATACTGTGTCTGCCTCACTCACAGTCACCTCCTCTGCCACACGCTGCTAGGGAAATCCTTCTCCACAGCTTAGCCAACCACACTGTCTCTGAAACTACCATCTCTGTTCAACTCGAATCTCTTCACAGGCCTTCCCATGACAGAGCTGATTTCCCAGTATTAACTGCAGAAACGCTTCTGTTCTCTCTGAATAACAGCCACTGTGATATAAAGTGTCTCTTCAGTTAGCTATGCTTTCGTATAAACTATTCATGAAATAGTTTTACTTAAGTATAGGTAAAAAGGGCACAGGTGTTCTTTGTTTTAAATTCCATTCCTCAAGGGTAGATGCTGAGTCTCTCATTCATTCAACAGATACTTCCTGCACATCCACCATGTCCAAAGCCCTGGGGCAGCAGCAGCGAACAACAGAGACACAGATCCCTGGCCTCACTAAGCTTACATTCTAGGGGGGAAAACAGACACGAAACAAGATAAACAAAAACTATAGTAAGTGAGATAATTTTAAGTGCTAAAGGAAAAAAAAAAGTCCAGCAGGGAAGGGATATGAAATGTTATGGTGAGGCGAGAAGGAAATAGGTTAATAATTTAGAGGAGACCAGGAAAGACCTCTCTGCACAGAGCTGAGCGAAGACCTAAAGACTTCTAAGCATTTTTGTTCTCTTTAGTAGCTTTCTGAGGTTGCTTTGAGCATAACAGCAGCTGCACTAAAAATACTAGTGGACAAAATTACTTACAACATAGTAAGGAAAAGTGCTCTAAGCCAATGAAACGATCATATCATATTCTCTAAGACATTTAGAAAGCAGCCACAGGCCTTGTTTACACAAAAGAAATTCACAGATCACTGATTATGGAATACGCTGTTTATGGTCACAAAGCAAAAACAAACAAAGCCTATCTGCTAGGCAAAACCCAACACAGCCCAATTCTAAAAAGCCCTTAAGAATAACACAACGTCACATTTTTAAGGTTAGGAAAGCAAATGGGTATGTGTGATAGCATCTTCACTTAAAGAAGACTATGAACAATCTTGTGAAACTGATATTGTTTAATCACCTGCACAATGCCGGATTTTGGCAGGGAGGGGGCACAACTTGAACTAAAGCTTGTGCTCAGCAGTGTCATTAAAAGATGCAAAATGTATTTCTATGTAACCTAAGTGAGGGTCATTTTTGAGAACCCAGATATAGGCACATACCACCTGCGTTATCTGGGTTACATTCATGCTGTTATGTAGGACACTTTGAGAAGAGAAATAAAGCCAACATTCCTCTCCCTCAAGCGTTTTCATACACGCTCTTTAAAAAGCTTATGTCCACATTCCTAGCTTCTGTCACTGAGAGTTTCAAAGACTTAAAAAAGTAGGTCTCATTTTCATGTAAAATTATTCTAATTTTGTAATGTACTCCATAAGCATTAAAAATTTTTAGAAAATCTCTACATCTTTAAAAACTGCTCCCAGGGGCGCCTGGGTGGCGCAGTCGGTTGAGCGTCCGACTTCAGCCAGGTCACGATCTCGCGGTCCGTGAGTTCAAGCCCCGCGTCAGGCTCTGGGCTGATGGCTCAGAGCCTGGAGCCTGTTTCCGATTCTGTGTCTCCCTCTCTCTCTGCCCCTCCCCCGTTCATGCTCTGTCTCTCTCTGTCCCAAGAATAAATAAACGTTGAAAAAAAAAAAATAAAAAAAATAAAAAAAAATAAAAACTGCTCCTGAAAATAGTTCATTTGCACTGGTTATTACAAAGAATGAGAGTATCTTGGTATTAAAGACAGTGCATTATGGTAAATTTTATTGGAGGAAAAAAGTAAACTACTTCTAAAGTGATTTTTGGACCAAGACTGATTCTTGTGGACAGAAGCCAGAAGCACCCACAGCTGGCTTCTCCTCTAAGACCAGTCGGGGGTGCAGCCCTAGGGAAGCTCAAACCTTATCAAGTTCTAGCACGCTGGCACACAAAACTGGTTTCCTGTATTTTTGTGGTCTAAAAGCCACCAAGGAGTTAAGTCTCATATTCAAGGAAAAAAAAAAAAAAAAAAAGTTCAGGAAAGGCCAACTTATTGTTTAAATCTATAGATGGGTTGAATTTTCACTTCTAGAAAGTATGCCTGAACAAGTAGTTCACCACCAAGTATTCTGAGAATAAAGTGGAGACAAAGGACAAATATTTCACTTGCCATCTTTATATATATATATATATATATATATATATATATATATATATATATATATATATATATATATTTTATAAGTGATAAATCATTGAAAAAGATATATTTTTTGTCCCTCAGTTTTGAGCAGAGGTTCTACAAAAGGAAATGGTGATTTCAAGTTGCTTTGAGGCTAGGTGTCCAAATTCTACATTATCAAATTCCTTTTTTCTTTATACAGATCTGTCCCAAATATCCTTATTTACCTGTGACAGACCAAGGATAATGAAGAATGCTAATGGATGCAGTAGCACAATGTCATCTAATTTTGTCATAACATAATTTAGGCAACAGTAACTAGACTACCAGAAGGCTATAGAGCAACATTTAACAAAATGTGAACCAATTTAGCATTCTGAGATCTTGTATTTCAAACAGAAATATAAATGCTTTTAGTATTTCAAAGCTAATCAGTGGTTTACCCACCAAAGAACTCTGAACATGCATCTTGAAACAGTGCATTTTAAAACGTGCATCCTAAAACAACTTAAAAAATCAGAGCATTTCCAGAGAAAATTTAGCAAAGTTTCTGGGAGATATAGTCAAGCTGTAACTTTCCAAGTGTTACCTAATTTTAGATGAAAACTTGTTCACTTCAAATAAAAGAATTATGCTAGAATTCTCATTTTTAACTCATGAAGCCAGTAAGCTTTAACAGCACACGCCTTAACCTCTCTGTGTTTGAAAATGTGTAAATTAGGGAAAAAATTCTTTATTTATATTCATTCCTACTGCCTCTAATTTTTTTCCTGTGCCTCCCTTCCCCCCAACATGACTGTACAAAAGACAAAAAGAGCATTTCCTTCAGGCCTGAGGTTACATCCTTTTAATATTTTAAGATAGTGGGGAAAAGGATTTTTGCCAGAAACTTGGTCTTGGGAAAAGGCATAAACAGTTGGACTAGGCTGTTTTTGTAGACCGTTCAATGCGGCCCCCTCCATCACTTACCAGCAGCACAAGGGATATCCTGAATTTCCAGAACACTCATCTGTTTCATTCATTTGGCAACTACTCACTTATGTGGAAACATCTTTTATGTCACTACTTCGTACCACTATTTAATTTTCAGCTGTTCACACTCTATCTTCTCAACTAAGCACTCTGCCTCACACATCAAAAATGACCAGCAAGTATATACTAGAAGGCTCAAGAATAAAGCCAAATAATTATGATTTCCAATTACTGAAATAGAGTCAACTGAAAAATACAGTTGAGAGTGGGAGAAAAGGAAACTTTCTGAAAGAATATTGGGCCACTGTATCAATTTCTTAAAAAAAAAAAAATCCTGTCCTAACTAAATCTCCTAAGTTCTATGGTGTCCCTATTCTTGAAATGCTATACATCCTGAAGTTAAGGTTTGCATAAGCAGATTCTTGATGCTTTGATTAAATTACACATATATATTTAAGCTCAAGAAAGTAACTCAGCTAAAATGTTTTATATACAGTCTATTGCCTAATTACGCCTGAAGTCTTTCTATATATGAGTGGGCATCTCAAATTAGTAAAATGCCAAAATCACAACCTGCAGAAATGAACAGCTGAAAGGGGTTTTAAAAGCTATCTAGGGGCTGGGGAACCTGGGTGGCTCAGTCAGTTGAGCGACTGACTTCGGCTCAGGTCATGATCTCACGGTTTGTGAGTTCAAGCCCCTCGTTGGGCTCTGTGCTGACAGCTCAGAGCCTGCCTCTGTTTCTGTGTCTCCCTCTTTCTCTGCCCCTCCCCCATCCATGATCTGTCTCTGTCTCAGAAATAAACATTAAAAAAATTAAAAAAAAAAAAAAAAGCTATCTAGGGGCACCTGGGTGGCTCAGTCAGTTGTGCATCCGACCCTTGATTTCGGCACAGGTCATGATCTCATGGTTTGTGGGATTGGGCCTTGCGTTAGGCTCTGCGCAGTCAGCACAGAGCCTGCTTAGGATTCTCTCTCTCCGTCTCGCTGCCCTTCCCCTGCTCATGCTCTCTCAAAAATAAAACAAACATTTAAAAAAAAAAGGCAATCTAGTTGACTTTTCAAAAATGCAGCATGCTGGAATATGGTTTCACAGACTCCCTCTGAAAACTTTTAGCCACAGAGTCCACCATCACCCTGCTCGATTATCTAGTCCCAGTGGTCCAGCACTTTCAGACATTTATCTTATTATGCTTGCCTTCCTGTGAAGAAACCACCAAAGTGTATGAAGACAGCTGCCTTGAGAATTTTTGACAGCCTCATTTTGAAATCATCAGAAAATTCACTGCGGTAAGTCTACTAACCATGGAAAACAAATGCACCCATTTTTTTGTGGTGTAAAAGCTGTCTCATTTTGCAAGAAGGTTCCACTTCACTAAGAAAACTGTTCCTTTATTCCCAATGTGTAGGAGCAGGCTTCTCCTGAAAATTCTGTTATTATTCTCTGCATTTGCTGCACCATATAGATGGGCTGGTAGGGCATTAGGTCCCCACCAGCTTCACTTGTTGGCCAAAGCCAAATGTGGGATGAAGGAAGTAGGAATTTCTGTCATGAACCTTATTCCATGAGTAGGCAATAAACATTCCCCAGAAGGCAAGAGAAAAACAAAGCCAATGAAAAAGTCCCTAGTTTTTAGCTGTTCCTGTGAATAGCACTCAAATTAATTCACTATGATTTCTTTAAAGCACTAATAATTATTAGGTCTCTCCCATAACTATATATTTACTTAACCCTTAGGTAACTTAAGTCTAGCCTTTAGTTCACTGATAAAGTTCTGAGGTATTTTCTCAAGTTCTAACCAAGAAAGAAACCAGCTGGTACTGGTCTTAATGCAAAAGATACACTAATTTTCATATCATAGTTTTTGGTATATTAGGAGCTGATGACAAAAAAACCCCACAACTATACAGAATACTAAAACACTCATAAATTAGTCCAAGGAAATAGTTCTATTAACATTCTTGGTTTTGACTTTACTTAAGGAGATATCTGATAACTTCCCCTAAAAAAAAGTCTGAGCAACTGAGAAAAGAGAATTTCCATACAGAACTGATATTGGTAAATACAGTGTGAAACACAGAACTTGATAAAGCTTAATATTACCTTTTTGGCACTTTCAGGACCCGATTCATCAAAGCGAAATCTGACAATTCTGAAATCTTTACAGTAAATAATTAACTCTGTTGGATTAAATTTCAGTTTCTGGTTGGGACCTAGGACTTTCTGCTTCCTCTTGTGGTCATTTACTAAAAATGAAAAAATAAAGAAAAAATGTATAAAAATTCTTTCTTGTTACCCAGTCTTTCATACACTTGAACAAATTATTACTGAAAATAATTAAGTTACCCACCATTTGAGCACGGCTTCTCTGGAATCTGTCATATCTGTCTACAACTTCTAGAGCTTTGGGAGATTGGTGTTAACTTTGCTTTTGACTAGATTTTAAATGATCTTTGCACAAACCACTTAAGACACATTTAATGCTTAAAATTTTAATTAAAGAGAGGGCAAATATTCAGAAAACATAAAAAGCTATATATGCTATATTTCCACTTAAAAATATGGGGTGCCTGGGTGGCTCAGTGGGTTAAGTGTCTGACCTTGGCTCAGGTCATGATCTCACGGTTCGTGAGTGTGTCAGCTGTGCTGACAGCTCAGAGAGTGGAGCCTGCTTCAGATACTGTGTCTCCCTCTCTCTCTCTGCCCCTCCCCTGCTAGCGCTCTCTCAAAAATAAATAAATGTTAAAAAATATATAATAATTTATTGACTTCTCTCTCTTTCATTAATGTTCTTAGAACTGAAGAAAAAGGGGAGGGGGAAGTAAACCTATAGAAATAAATTCCAACCCAAGTATCTGATTCTTTAAGCAATACTTAAGAAGAATCAGTTTTCATGGACTGAGTAAAGACTACATACCTGTGACAATTTGCTCAATACATGTTAAAGGGACATCATGCTCACCAAGAAGAAGATTTCTGTAATGGAATTTCTGAAATAAAAAATTATGTTCATGTTAAGTCTTTTCCCAATAACCTCAAATAGTAATAAGAGCCTTACTTTCAAATGTGATGAGAAACTGTGATGTCTATCCCTAAAAAGAATAAAAAGCTTTTGCTTGCAGCACTATGACAATTCTAATTATCGATAGAGTATCTTAGAACACACTTCAGTCGTAAAAAGAAAGAAACGCATGTTGTGTTCATGTTCTCTCCACCTTTCTCTTCAAACTTTTATATATGAGGTTAAACTGTACACTACAATACAATATCATTATAATACCTCAGATACATAATATTGTCAATCACTTCATAGGCAACCATTTACACGTCTAGTTCTGGTTAAACTGTCATTAAATATTAAAGAAAAAGGGACTCTTAAGTCATCAGATTTTGATTTTACAAAGGAGATTTCATAAAATCACTCTTTAGAAAGTAACTCTTTTTGGAGTGCCTGGATGGCTCAATCAGCTAAGTGTCCAACTTCAGCTCAGGTCATGATCTCATGGTTTGTGAGTTCAAGCCCCGCACTGGGCTCTGTGCTGACTGCTCTCCCTCTCTTTCTCTGCCCCTCCCCTGCTCACACTCTGTCTCTCTCTCTCTCTCTCTCTCTCAAAAATAATAAACATTAAAAAAAAAAAAAAGAAAGTAACTCTTTTGAGAGCAGTAATTCTACTGGAAATAATCTTTAGGCAAATTATAGCTTTTTTTTTTTAAAACCTGTGAACAAATGTTTTATACTCATTTTAAAATTCTGAACATAGTTGACACTATTAACCTGCTGACAGTAGAGCACTGGCTTATTTGGCTATTAGTGGTATCAGATGTATGCTATTTCAAGTATATGCATCTCATTTACAGTGAAGTCTGGGCCAGAGATAAAAATGAAGCTAAAAACAAAGGGGAAAACCTAGTCTACAGCCAAATAAGCAAGTGTATCTACATACTAGGTATCTGTAAATGCCTTTAGTCTAAAAATACCTACAAAATCTTGCAATAAACACACAAATATCTAGTAAATATTTTGATTAATGAATGACTGTATGAAATATACTTACCTCGAGTAAGACTTCAGTCAAAAGTTTATAATTAATAATCCAAATATTTGAATAGAGAATAATTACTATTATAAATAAAAATCCAGGGGTTAAAAGTATTTAACACTTTACACATCAAAATAGAAAAGCTGAGGAAAAGTCCAGAATTTTAAAGTTAATCAAATGAACATCTGAACTTTTAAAAACCGAAATTATATGGAACTACTGTTTTCCAGTGAGACCATAAAATGGCAAGAGGGTGATTAAGGAAAAAATTTACTCATATTTTTCTTCATTCTAACTGTACTAGAAATTTTGAAATTTCAAACTAGAATTTGATGTTTCAGAAAAGGAATTAGTTAAAAATACTATGAAATCTATAAAATGTGTTGCACTTACACAGTTTTTTGCTAAATAAACTTTTTTCTTTATGACTAGTAAAAAATGGACATCTTATTTTTAAAAGCAGTTTAAGATGTGGAAGAAAGAAAATAAGAACTCCCTTATTGAAAGGGATACATAAGCAATAATCACAGGGGATAAAAACCAAGGTGACTCACATCTCACTAATTCTGTTCCTCAAGTCTCAACATTCTTCTTAAACTTTATTTTGAATTTTAATATAATAAATTCTCAACACTGTTAATCCCTTAATGATTTTATTATAGTTTTCCACACCTGTGTTTCATGGAATTATATGTACTCCTTAGAGTCAAATCCTTGATACAATTAACACACAAATGAAACACACCTGTAATGATGGCATTGGGTCATCCGTAATAAAGGAAATTTTGAAGTTACTGCAGATCAGCTTTCCCCACAGATCGTACTGACTTGTGTCTGTTGCAATACATTTTCTCACAAAGTTGACTTCATTTACGACAATTTCTCCTTTAAAAAAAAAAAATACTGTGTGAGCTACAACTATACCATAAAATGTCTAGTCACTGTGTGGCCTACAAGGACTACTTCCAGATGATGACAGTAAGAAGGGACGCTTACAGGTGCCAGGCACCATGGGTGTTTCCATCCTCACAACAGTACCAGTAACAGCAAGAGACTGCCCCCCATTTATAAGTACAGAAATTGAGGCACAAAGAGCTTAGGGGTCTGAGATGGTTCAACCAGAAAAGCTGAAACTGAGCCTGCATTCTTTAATACTATGTGATACTGCCTTCCACTATCATTTACTGAAAGGCATTCTGGAGAAGAAATAAACTATACTCCTTCAGAGTATTACTGGATGGAATATTTGTGTTTTATTAACATGTGATTTTACATCCCAAACCAATGTCTTTGACTCCTTTCCTAAGGGATGAGAAACAGACTTTGGGTTTACCCCAAAAATTAATAATGTAATCTATTATTGGTAAATAGGGTTCAGGATGGCAAGGTAGGAAGATCCTGAACTCACCTCCTCTCACGAACAGAGTTTATAGCTACATGTAGATAATTTCCTGTTAAAAACAAAAAAACAAAAAAGTAAAGGCAGGGCACCTGGGTGGTTCAGGTGGTTAAACGTCCAACTTTGGCTCAGGTCACCATCTCATGGTTCAGGAGTTCAAGCCCACAATGGGTTCTCTGCTGTCAGTGCAGAGCCTGCTTGGTATCCTCTGTCTTCCTGTCTCTCTGCCCTACCCCTGCTCACATGCACACACTCTCAAAAATTAATAAACATTTTAAAATATTTTTTAAAAACCCAACAACACCTGAAGGCTGAGTGATGGCTATACATTGGGCAAATGAGAACGAAACCATATCGAAGCAGGTAAGAGAGGGTGGGGAATCCCTGCATGGTGACCCATGATGAGGATGGAACTCAAAACCCAGAGGCTCTCCCTGAAGAGTAAAGAGTTCAAATGTTACACATCAGGCATCCCAAGTTTTAAGGCAATCCTTAAAGAGACAAGACCCCAAAACAAGAAACTCTGAAAACCAATGAGGCTTGTGTCCCAATAAGACCCTTAAGACCATAGAGATCTGAGAAACTGCCCTTAAAAGGCTCAGACACTTAAGACTCACCCACCCGAGGGCCCAGGTCAGAGGCAGCCAATGGTACCCAGACTTAAAGTAAAGGAGGATCACCTGCTTATATTAAAGCGTTGGCCCGAAGGGCAGGCATCTACTCTAACATGCTTATCTAGGAGCCTGCTGGAACATTCTCCCCGTGGGCACCGTTTTTGCACACTCCCTTTGCTGTGCTCCACATCACCAGTATCTCCCAGAAGGGAGCTTTTACATGCATCTGGTGCCGCAATTTTTGTGGCTGCCAACTAGGGAATGCCTCTTGACTACCTGGCTCTGGAGGCCAGGGGAGCTTGCATTCTTGGTCCCACAGGACTATAATGATCAAAGTTACCCAGAAAGGAGCACATGCCCCTGCCTGGAGCCCTAATTTTTGACTGCTGCCAGTGGACATGTCTCCATCATGTGGCTCTGGCAGCCAGTGGGATTTGCACTTTTGGGTCTTTTACAGTCACAGGTCTGTAACCAAGAGAAAGAGTTCTTGAACAGCTGCCACCCTCAGAGCATAGCAAGAGGCAACAGACCCAGAAGCACAGTCTTTCTGTGAAGGAGGACCGTTAGCTAATCATCACAACTACGGCCTGAGAGGCAGGTTTCTAATTACAGACACATCCAGGGTCTGACTGTAATTCTTTACAGCGACTGCGGAGGGTGGGCGCTGTCTTTGTGGTCATCCTCTGCAGCACTCCACAGCATCAGTGTCTCCTAGTGGGGAGCTTTACATGTCTCTGGTGCCCTGGTTTTTATGTCTGGAGCCCCAGGTTTTGCAGCTGCTGCCCGAGGACATCCCTTGATCACCTGGCTCTGGTGGCCAGGGAGGGCTTACATTCCTGGGTCCCGTGAAACTGTGGCAATTGGAGATGGCTTTTGGCAGGCTACCAGCCCTAGGACGCTGTGCAGCCAGGAGACAGGCACACACCCTCAGTCTTTCTATGAAGGAGACCTCTCTGCTTGTGCTAGAGCCTTGGCCTGAGGGGCAGGTTTCAGGTTGGCATACAGTTAGTGGTCTACAGAACTGCCCTCGAAGAAAGCAGCCTTGTGGGGGCCATCTTGATGTTCTCCCTCTGCCTTTCCTCAGCCTGCCAGTGTCATCCAGAAAACTGTTTATTCACTTGTCTAGAGCCCTGATTTTTGTGACTGCTACTCAGGGAACATCTGCAGATCTTCCGACTCTGGTGGCCAGCAGGGCTTACACTTGTGGTCCCACAAGACTATATACATTTGCATATCTTAAAAAGTTGATGCCAGAGGGTTGGCTTCCAGTCAGCCGGAATCTAGGTGCTGAGAACCCCCCTTTGGAACACTGACAGGTTTGGCACATCCTAAACTACTGGAAGCTATTAAAAATATAATAGGCTGTTTGGACAAGCATGACAGTTTGAGAGACAACAAAGAACTGGGGTAGGGGAGAACAATAAGGTTCACCTCCTCTACAAGGACCCTCCTTCAAGACTGGGAGACGTAGTTGTTTCATCTACTGTATAGAAACCAACACAGAGAGTCGAGGAAAAATGAAGAAACGGGGGAATATTCCAAATGAAAGAACAAGATAAAATCTCAGAGAAAAAACTTAGTTAAATAGAGGTAAGTAATTTACCTGATAAAGAGTTCAAAGTAATGGTCATAAAGATGCTCACCAAACTGGGGAGAACACACGAACACAATGAGAACTTCAACAAAAAGATGGAAGTTGTAAGTACCAAATAGAAGTCACAGAACTGTTGAACACAATAACTGAACCAAAAATACCCCCAGGGGTTCAACAAGAGACTAGATAAAAAAGAAGAACAAATCAGTCAACTCAAAGGCAAGGCAGCAGAACCCACCCAAATCAGAATAGCAAAAAGAAAAAAGAATGGAAAAAGTGAGGACAGCTTAAAGGACTTACTGGATAACATCAAATAGCTAGCATTTACATCACAGGGCTCCTAGAAGAAGAGAAAGGGGGCAGAAATTTTATTGGAAGAAATAATGGCTGAAAATTTCCCTAACTCGGAAAAGAAAATGAACATCCACATCCAGGAAGCTCAGCAAGTTCCCAATAAGAGGAACCCAAATAATTAAAAGCAAAAATTAACTACTGGGACCTCATCAAGATAAAAATTTTCTGCACTGCAAAGGAAACAATCAACGAAACCAAAAGGCAACCGGCATAATGGGAAAAGATATTTGCAAATGACATTTCAGATAAAGTGTTAGTATCCAAAATCTATAAGGAACTTACCAAACTTAATACCTGAAAAACAAACAATCCAGTGAAGAAACCGGCAGAAGACATGAATAGACACTTTTCCAAAGAAGACATCCAGATGGCCAACAGGCACATGAAAAGATGCTCAATGTCACTTATCGTCAGGGAAACAGAAATCAAAACCATACTGAGACACCACCTCACACCGTCAGAGTGGCTAATATCAACAACTCAGGAACCAACAGATGCTGAAGAGGATGTGGAGAAATGGGAACCCTTGTGCACTGTTGGTGGGAATGCAAACTGGTGCAGCCACTCTGGAAAACAGTGTGGAGGTTCCTCAAAAAATTAAAAATAAAACTATCCTACGACCCAGCAATTGCACCATTAATTTATCCAAGGAATACAGGAGTGCTGATTCATAGGGGCACATGTACCCCAATGTTTATAGCAGTGCTTTCAACAATAGCCAAATTATGGAAAGAGCCTAAATACCCATGAACTGATGAATGGATAAAGAAGATGTGGTTTATAAGGTGCCTGAGTGGCTCTTAGGCTCAGGTCATGCTCTTACAGTTCAGGAGTTCAAGCCCTGCAAAGGGCTCTGTGCTGAAAGATGTGGTTTATATATATGATGGAATACTACTTGGCAATGAGAAAGAATGAAATCATGCCATTTGCAGCAATGTGGATGGAACTGAAAGGCATTATGCTGAGTGAAATAAGTCAGTCAGAGAAGGAGAGATATCATATGTTTTCACTCATATGCAGATCTTGAGAAACTTAACAGAAGACCATGGGGGAAGGGAAGGGGAAAAAATAGTTACAAACAGAGAGAGAGGGAGGAAAACCATAAGAGACTCTTAAATACAGAGAACAAACTGAGGGTGGATGGGGGGTGGGGAGAGGGGCAAATGGGTGATGGGCATCGAGGAGGGCACTTGTTGGGATGAGCACTGGGTGTTGTATGTAAGCAATGAACCACGGAAATCTACCCCCAACACCAAGAGCACACTTTACACACTGTATGTTAGCCAATTTGACAATAAATTATATTTAAAAAAAAAAAAAGAGAGAAACCCAAAGAGACCCACGCCAAGACACATTACAATTACAATGTCAAAAGATAAAAACAAGTATAGAATATTAAAAGCAACAAGGGAAGGGGTGGCTCAGTTGGCTGAGCATCTGACTTTGGCTCAGGTCATGATCTCACAGTTCCTGAGTTCAAGCCCTGCATCAGGCTCTAAGCTGTCAGCGCAGAGCCTGCTTTGCATCCTCTGTCTCCCTCTCTGTCTCTGACTCTCTCTCTCTGACAAGAGAAAACAATTTGCTATTACAAGGGAAACCCCATAAGGCCATCAGACCTTTCAGCAGAAACTGCACAGGCCAGAAGAGAGGACACCATATATTCAAAGTGCTGAAAATTCTTTTGACTTAGAATACTCTACACAGCAAAGTTACTGTTTAGCAGTGGATAAAAAATTTTCCAGACAAACAAAAGCTAAAGAAGTTTATCATCACTAAACTGGCTTTACAAGAAATGTTAAAGGGACTTCTTTAAGCTGAAAAGGGCACTAATTAATAACAAGAACACATATGAAAGAATACATCTCACTGAAAAAATAAACACATAGTAAAGGTAGGGGATTAGTTATTTCCTTTTTGGTAGTGGATTAATTACTTCTAAAGCTACTAAGAAGGTTAAAAGACAAAAGTAATAAAAGGAACTAAAACTGCAATATTTAGTTATGGGATACAGAAGATAAAGAAATGTAAAACGTGACTTCGAAAACAAAATGTGGGTGGGAACAGTAATAATGTTGAGCTCTACAATGGGATCAGACTTAAGTTGTTATCAACTTAAAACAGACTGTTTATAGACAGAAGTTATTATATGCAAGCCTCATGGTAACCACTAATCAAAAACCTATAGTAAATACACAAAAGATACAGAGAAAGGAATATAAGCTTACCATTAAAGAAAGTCATCAAACCACAAAGGAAAAGAGCAAGAGAAGAAAGAAACAGAGAGGAACTTATGAAAACTGCCAGAAAACAATTTAACAAAATGGCAATAAACATATACCTCTCTGTAATTACTTTAAATGTAAATGGGCTAAATGCTCCAATCAAAAGATATAGAGTGGATGAATGGATAAAAAAAAAACCAAGAACCATCTATACACTAACTATCATAGACTCACAGACTGAAAAAGAAGGATGGAACAAGGGATTTTCCATACAAATGTAAACCAAAGGTGGGGTAGCTCTACTTATCTCAGGCAAAACAGACTTTAAAACACACTGTGATAACAGACAAATAAGAGTTTTACACAATGATAAAAAGGTCCATCAGAAGATATAATATTTATAAATACTCATGCATCCAACATAGGAGCACCGAAATATATAAAGAAAATATTAACAGACCTATAGGGGAAAAATAAGACAGCAATATAGTAATAGCTGGGGACTCTATTACTGCCAATAAATTGGATCAATTACCAAAATGAGACGAGAATGCCACAAGAAAAGAAAATTATAGGTTAATATCCCTGATGAGCACATATGTAAAATCCTCAACAAAATACGTGCAAACTGAAAAATTCAACAATAGTACATTAAAAGAACCATATACCATGATCAAGTGGGATTTATTCTAGGGATCCAAGGATGGTTTAACACCTGCAAATCAGTCAATGTGATACACATTAACAAACCGAAGGATAAAAATCGTGTAATTATCTCAATAGATGCAGGAAAAGAATCTGACAAAGTTCAACATCCATTTACAATAAAAACTCTCAACAAAGCAGATACAGAGGCAAACATACCTTTACATAATAAAGGCCATATATGACAAGCCCACAGCTAACATCATACTCAATAGTGAAAAACTGAAAGCTTTTCCTCTAAAATCAGTAACAAAACAAGGATGCACACTCTTGCCTTTTTTATTCAATGTAGTACTGGAACTCCAAGCCACAGAAACTAGGTAAGGAAAAAAAAAGTCATCTAAACTGAAAATGAAGTAAAAGTGTCACTCTTTGCAGATGACGTGATATATATACATATGTACAGAAGAACACCTTAAAGATTTCATCAGAAAACTGCTAACTGTAATAAATGAATTCAGTAAGGTTGTGGGATCCAAAATCAATACACAAAAACCTGTTATATTTCCATATATTAATAATGAACTATCAGAGAAATTAAGGAAACAATCTTATTTACAATTACATCATAAAGAATAAAATACCCAGGAATAAATGTAACCAAAGAAGTAAAAAATTTGTATATTGAAGACTATAAGATATTAATGGAAAAAAAACTGAAAATGACACAAATAAATGGAAAGATATCTCACGTCCACGATTGGAAGAATTAATATTTTTAAAAGGTCCAGTCTACCCAAAGAAATATACAAATTCAATGCAATCTCTATCAAAATTCCAGTGGCATTTATCACGGAAACAGAACAAGCAATCTTAAAATCTGTATGGAGCCATTAAAGACCCCAAAAAGCCAAAGCAATCCTGTAAAAGCACAAAGCTGAAGGTGTGATGCTCCCTGATGTCAACCTATATTACAAACCTATAGTAATTAAAGTAATACGGCACTGGTAAACAGACACATAAATCAATGGAACAGAATAGCCAACCCAGAAATAAACCCACGCATACGTTATCAATTAATTTATAACAAAGGAGCCAAGAATATATACTGGGGAAAGCACAGTCTCTTTCGTAAATGGTGTTTAGAAAATTAGATAGCCAGGTCACCTGGATGGCTCAGTCAGTTGAGCGTCTGACTCTTGATTTTGGCTCAGGTCACAATCCCAGGGTCGTGGGATCAAGCCCCACATCGGGCTCCACACTGAGTGTGAAGCTGCTTAAGATACTCACTCCCTCTGCCCCTCTTCCACACTCACCTGTTCTAAAACAAAAAAATTTTAAAAAGAAAGAAAATTAGGGGCGCCTGGGTGGCTCAGTTGGTTAAGGGTCTGACTTTGGCTCAGGTCATGATCTCACAGTTCGTGAGTTCGAGCCCCATGTTGGGCTCTGTACTCACAGCTCAGAGCCTGGAGCCTGCTTCATGTTCTATGTCTCCTTCTCTCTCTGCCCCTCCCCCACTCATGCTGTCTCTGTCTCTCAAAAATAAATAAACATTAAAAATTAAAAAAAAAAATTAGATAATGACATACAAGGGAATGAAACTGAACCACTATCTTACATCATACACAAAAATTAACCTAAAATGGATTAAAGACTTGACAGAGAAAGACAGATACCATATGTTTTCACTCATATGTGGATCTTGAGAAACTTAACAGAAAACCATGGGGGAAGGGAAGGGGAATAAAAAGTTACACAGAGGGAGGGAGGGAGGCAAACTCTAAGAGACTCTTAAATACAGAGAACAAACTGAGGGTTGATGGGAGGTGGGGGAGAGGGAAAAGTGGGTGATGGGCATTGAGGAGGGCACTTGTTGGGATGAGCACTGGATGTTGTATGGAAGCCAATTTGACAATAAATTAAAAAAAAAAAAGACTTGAATATAAGACCTGAAACGATAAAACTCCTAGAAGAAAACATAGGCTGTAATCTCTTTAACATAGGCCTTGGTGATAATTTTTTTAATCTGACACCAAAAGGGCAACAAAAAGCAAAAACAAACAAGTAGGACTACATCAAACTAAAAAGCTTCTGCACAGCAAAAGAAACTATCAACAGAATAAAAGGCAGCCTATGAATGAAAGAAAATACCTTCAAATTATATATATGAGGCTAACACCCAAAATACATAAAGAACTCATATAATTCAACAGCAAAACAAAACCAAACCTGATTTAAAAAATGGGCAGAAGATCTGAATAAATATTTCTCCAAAGACATACAGAAAGCCAACACGAAAATGAAAAGATGCTCTACATCATTAATCATCAGGGAAGTGCAAATCAAAAGAACAATGAGGTACCACCTCGCACCTGTTGAAATGGCTATTATCAAAGAGATTAGAAATAACAAGTGTTGGCGAGGATGTAGAGAAAAGGTAATCCTTGTACACTACTGGTGAGAACGTAAACTGGTGCAGATACTGTGGAAAACAGTATAAAGGTTCCTCAAAAATTAAAAATAGAACTACCCTATGATCCAGCAGTTCCACCTTTGTGTATTCATCCAGAGAAAATGAAAACATAACTTGAAAAGATATTTGCACCCACATGTAGATGCAGCATTATTTACAATAGCCAAAATATGGAAACAATGTAAGTGTCCATCAATGGACAAATGGATACAGAAGATGTGATACACACACACACAGACACATACACACACAGGATTATTATTCAGTCAAAAAAGAAAATGAAATCTTGCCATTTGCAACAACATGCTTGCACCTTGGGGGCATTATGCTAAGAGAAATAAGTCAAAGACAAATATTGCATAATCTGTCTTATATATGGAATCTAAAAAACAAACAAACAAACAAACAAACAAACAAACAAACAAGAACAATCCAAGAGGTCTTAGGTACAGGGAAGAATTAGTTTGCCAGAGGTGGAGGATGGGAGAAATGGGTGAGAACAGTTTTTCGTTTTTTAAATAAATTGAATTAAAAAATTTTTTTTTAAATAAGGTATATTCCACAAAGCTAAAGTGAGTTTCTCTCTGCACCCAAATTTGAACTTACCCGGCAATAAAACTTTAAAATACAGTTTTAGAGTTAAAAGCGAAGATTAAAGAAAGAAACATAAGAGGTCAAAACAAAATTATAATGTGCTTTGACAGGAATTTAAAGTGTGGTCATCATTAAAATAAACCTTGATTTCAAGATCTAATAAATAGACCCAAGGACACCTTTAAGCAATTCACCTCCAGAGTCAATGGTAGACAAGTGAGGGTACTGATCTACTTCACCTACACTATCATTATGAAAACCTTAACAGTGGTGGTAGAACCTGTTTGCGGACAGGCCCCAAACACTTACCAATTCAAGAATGCAACTATAGTCTCAAAACGATCTTTCTCTCAACAAAACTAATGTTATAGTAAATTTGAATTGCAATAACTTTTATACTTAAAAATGCATAGTATAGGCCTATTATAAGAACAGCAACCTAACATTCACTTGAGGATTTGATTGAAATTTACTCATGTCAAGTTCTCAGCTTATACCATTTGAGTAGTTGTCCATCCTGAAACCAAGCCTCCTTCACATAGCCTGTGAGGCCCTGTGCCTCTCGCCCTCTACCACTGTCCTCACTATCATGCGACAGTGCCCTTTTAATCCTTCTAGGGATCCTACTTCTTCCATCACATGGAGTCTTTGCACGTCTTGTTCCCATTTCCTGGAATATTCTTTTCTTCTCCTTTAGCCTAATCACTTTCTCAGGAATGCCCCCCCCCCCCCACGCCTTGTTTTAATCTCCCTGACTAGATTAAATCCTTCTATCCTAGCATCATACACTTGTAATTCTTAGCATTTACACAGCCACTGTTTATATATATGTGTGTGTATATATGTATGTATGTATGTGTGTGTGTATATATATATATATATATATATATATATATATATATATCAAAATCACTGCCTGTCCCACCCTCAGGATCATATACTTCATGAGATGGACTCATGAAGAGTCCAGAAGATGGACTGATTTTTCTTCAATGCTGAAATTTCAGTTCCTAGACAAATGCCTAGGACAAGGCATGATCTCAGTCATGAGATCCAGCCCCGTGTTGGGCTCTGCATTGAGCATGGAGCCTGCTTAAGATATTCTCATATTCTCTCTCTCTCTCTCTCTCTCTCTCTCTCCCTCCCTCCCTCCCTCCCTCCCTCCCTCTGTGTGTGCGTGTGTCCCTCTCGCTGCTCACTTGTGCTCTCTCTAAAAAAAATTTTTTTCTAAACTAGTAAGAAGAAAATTTTCAGTACTTATTTCTCTATGCTTACATAAAATGAAATGTACTGTATCTAAATACAGGAAGCATAAAAACAGAACTAAAGATTCAAAGTACTACTCTTAACTGGATTCTAATGAGAAAAAAAATTTGAAAAGACAAAAATATACACTGAAACTCATTAAATAGTTCAAATACATACAATTTAAATCTTCCATAGCTCCTTGAACCCAATGCTTTCCAATAACAGAATGTGAACTAGTGAATACTCAACCTTTCTTCCCACCAAGAAATCTTTGTTACCAATTATAGAGAACCCTTAACTTGAAAAACAAAACAAAACAAAAAACAACCCTGCATTAATTATTCACAGTTCTCAGTTCTCAGAGTTAGATGTTACTCCTATAACACTGACTTCTTCAAAGTAAGACTAGTGGCTCACAAAGTATAACCTACATCAATCACTTCATGCTGTGCCACTCTTCTTCTTTTTTTTTTTTTTTTAATGTTTATTTATTTTTGAAAGAGACAGAGAGAGTGGGAGAGGGGTAGTGAGAGAGGGAGACACAGAATCAGAAGCAGGCTCCAGGCTCTGAGCTGTCAGCACAGAGCCCGACACGGGGCTTGAACTCACGAACTGCAAGGTCATGACTTGAGCCGAAGTCAGACACTCAACCAACTGAGCCACCCAGGCACCCCTGTGCCACTCTTCTTAACTAGCTAACTCACTTGCCCAAAGACTTCAAACAGTGCTACAAAAATTCATTCATTTGTAACGCTAAAGATTCATATATATTTCTTATGAATGTTATATTCAAAAGTTTACTTAAAAAATAGCTATGCCACAAGATTTTAGGTTTCTGAGAAGGGCAGAGAATGTAATATTGGACAGAAAGAGATGGGAGGTCTTGTTGGACAGGACATGGCAACTCCATTAGTACCATCAGTCAATTGTATTTATGATGCACACGTTCTAGAACAGCCCTTCTTCTCTAGCAACATGATTCTCTTACTGATGGCACAAATGTAAAATGTCAAGTCCATGAATGCAGTTGAGAATGAGACAAAGATAAAAAGAGAATACACTTAATGTGTCCAGACCTGGTTTTTGTAAGTAACACTTTACTGACACATATCCATGCTTATTTGTTTGTGTATTATCTATGACTCCTTTCATTGGACAAAGGCAGCGCTGGGTGCTTGCAAAAGAGAATTTATGGCCTGCAAAGTTGAAAACATTTATTGTCTGATACTTTACAGAAAGTCTGCCTTCCCCTGTGCTAGACATGGTTACTTAAGTGAGAACTTTCACATATACACAGATGGATGCAGACATAAAGAGATGGGTATATACTTGGGTTACTAGTACACTTGCATATTTTCTACTCTGTCCCCTCCAGGCCTAAAAGCATATTCAGCACACAGATCTTGGTATTTAAGACCATTCTCCAACAGAAGGAACTAGAGCTCCTTGCAAAAACAGCTAATTCCAGGGCCAGGGCAGAGAAAACAAAAAGAGGAGTTGGGAGTCTTTGGTAATTCCAGAATGCCAGAAAGTAAGGAAGGAGAATAGGGGGTGAGGGAAGACATTTCAAAACGATACACCAACAAAAAGAATTCATCAAACTATCAGTAAAAATGGAGAAACTGTCAGATTAAAGACACTAAGGAGACATAATGACTAAATGCAATACAGTATCCCAGACGTCATCTTGGAACAAGCAACAGACATCAGTGGAAAGACTATGGAAATGTGAATAAAACTTGCGATTTAGTTAATAACAATACTAATTTTTTAATTTAGCTCAATTTAACAAGGTTATGTAAGATGTTAACATTAGGAAAAGTTAGGTGAACAGTGTATGTTAACTATCTGCACTCTTATACAACTCTTTTATAAATCCCAGTTTATTTAAAAGTAAAACAGAAAAAACTGGACAAGAAATAGAAAAGTAACAACAACAAAAGTGGAACAGGGGGACTCTATGCTATGGTCTTTTAAGGAAACTTAAGTGTCACACAGCTCTGAGAGCAGAAAATGGGAATAAGCCCTTGGGAGAGAAAGAGCAGTAGGGCAGGATGGGGCAGGGGAAGAAAAGGAAGGCACTTCTGGGGAGATGCTCTATTTGGGTCTTATTATTATAAACGTATAATTAAGTGTCAAATTAACCTGGATTGAGTTTTACTTGATGACACTAAATTATGTTCATTCACATGGAATCAGTCTTTAAAATGGTTGGGTCATGTAACTCGGCTGTCTGCTCTCACAATAATTTTCTGCTTAATACTTAGTAAGAAAGAAGAAACACTGGGTAGGAGTTGTTAAAGCTACTATGTACTGCAGTCCTGTGGGCCACAACACTAGCTTACAAACAAGAAAGAAAAAGATACAAAATGGCCTTTTCCTAGAGAGCACAGATACATAAATAGAAGAGTCCTGGACTGTCCTTGGTGTGTCTTGAATTAGTGACCCGTGAGGAAAAAAAACACCTAACAAAAGCTTCAAAACTCCAGGAGACCATGAAGTTTTCCCAGAAACCGCGCTCCTGCGCTTCTCAGGCGGCAGAGCAGTGCTGTGCTGGAAGGCTTGCACTGGCTCATGAGAACCATCGAGTTCTTCCTCCCCCCACACCCTCCACCCCCAGCTCTGTGCTCCCAAGTTGACAGCCTGCAATCAGCCCTGGTGGGAGGGTTTTCACCACCAAGCACTTTCCAGCACACCACTGAAGGGAAGCCACAGGGAGGCCTCATAGAAGACAAAGTAGGAAACTGGCTTCACTGTGGGGTAAGCAGAAGGCACCACAGAAAAAGCTATCTAAATCAGAAGATGATAGGTCAAGAGTTTCTACTACCACCTGGGAAGGAATCAAGAAATCATCAAAAAATTTGCTTTCTTAAGACCCTTCCATGTGTAAAAATAAATAAGAAAGGAAATAAAATTAATAAATCTCCAAAAATGGTATAGCTAAGTTTTTAACTTCTGGAGAACCAAAGAATTTCATATTATCTTTCACGATACCTTACACATTTAGAAAATCAATCCATTTTTGATGAATAAAATTTAATTTTCTCATACATTTTATCTTGGAAAATAGTTTAAGACAAAACTTTACTGTGTAGAGTGCCTAATTAACCTATAGAATGTATTTAGGCCAAAGCAGAATTCAATATATGGCTTTACATATGGTGACTGGCTGTCTGGAACTGAGGGGAGGCTCGGCATACGGCACTTTCAGCACTAATACAGGACAGTCATGAGCAAAGTGGGACCAGTTGTTAACCTTAGCTATAGATAAATTCAGGAATTTAAGTGGCCTAAAAATTACTAATGGAGGTTGAAACTATACAGAAGACAAACACATTGTTACTTATATGTAACAACATGTGCAACTCTGATGCCCTCGTGGATACTAAAGAGTCCAATTTTGCAGGTCACACAATACAAAAAAGCATGTAATCAAGCAGCACCTCCAGCAGGTGCCACCCACAATGTGGGCTGAAGGACAGTTAGAAGTACAGACTCTGGGAAGAAACCAGAAGGAAATCTTGCAGGCAGAAGAGGACTGAGACAGACAGAACATGTGATAAAATAGTAACAAAGGCCTACACAAACAGGCATTTGGAAGGGAGAAAGGAAGCAGCCTGACTGAAGCAAGTATCAACACTGGGAAACGGTGCAGAGGTCAGCAAGGTGGAGTGTTAGCAAATTATAGAGGTTACAGAATTTGGATTTTTATCCTGGGTAAGCAGGATTTTACCTGTGCAGGTTCACGAAGAGTTTCTGAGCAGGAGCTAAGGTACAAAGAGACTGGTGGTCAGAAGTGAGGAAGCGAGTAACAAAATGCTGGCTTATGGTACCGCAGCAGCAGCCTAAGGACAACAGCCCTGAAGGCTCTATAGGTGAGGGACAAACACAATGGTTACACGGTACACTGCACCAAATGGAGTTATAAGTCCTTCCGGGCTTTCAAAAGTAACATAGGTATGAATTAAAATACTACAGAAAGATCTCTAAAGCCTATCTACAAAAGGGTATTAAAAAACAACACAAAGGGGCACCTGGGTGGCTCAGCTGGATAAGCATCTGACTCTTGATACCGGCTCAGGTCATGATCTCAGTTTGTGGGACTGAGCTCTAAGTCGGGCTCTGCGCTGGCAGTGTGGAGCCTCTGCTTGGGATTCTCTTTCTCTCTCTCTACCCCTCCCCAGCTCGTGCTAGCTCATACACATGCTCTCTCTCTCTCTCTCAAAATAAACAAACTAAAAAATAAAAATAAAAAACAACACAAAACATAAAACACTTGAAAGAGAAAGGGGACCATTAAGGGATTTACAATGCAAGTGAAGACATAAGAACTACAGTGAGGCAGAAAACCAAGACAGTAGATAAAACAGGTCTAAACAGTGAATGCGTAAAAAAAATATATAAACAAGACATCTACTCAACAAAGGCTATTTTCATTTTCCAGATGGCCCATGGTCGTATGCTTTTCTGATCCGATTACAAAAGACTCAGACAATGAGTGCATTCATTATCGATCTAACAGTTAATCTCAATGCTGAAAAGCCCTGTTGGCATTATAGATGGGAAGGGGAAAGAGCTGAGCAGACACAGCCTTAGCACAGTGGCTGAGGCTTAGCAGGCACTCAAGGTGCAGAGCAGAAGTCATTTCCTGACACCCTCCCCCCAAAAATCTCACTCAGGTGACCCTCCTCTGAGCTCTCTTAACCTCTGCTCTCCTGAAGCATTTCCCCCAATAAACAGAAACTGTCTCACGACAGGACCCCAACTTTTTTAGTTTTTTACTCCTCTGCCAAACAGTGTGGAACATGCATCCAATACCTGAACAATTAACTCATTACTCTTAGCCACAGTGTTCCAAGCCTCAAATCCTCCCTCCCACATCACAGATCCTTAAAAAGATCCTGTTGCAGAATTAGAAGAGACAAAAGGCCATTAAGCCTACTTATTACAAATCTCACAACTTCATGACAAAGCCGCTGGCATTCCACCAGCCTCTGCTTTGGCACAGCCAGTGACAGGAAGTCCACTGCCTCCCAAGACGGTCCATTTTCTGGCAGCTGAGTCGCAAAGTTGCTCAAGTTAGGTCAAAATCTGTCACTGTTGTGGAAAGGGCACAGCCAAGGACAGAGCTCTTTTCACCTTACTAGAGAACTTCTAGGTGGACATCCAATCCGCCCTCCCTCCAGTTCCAAAGCATAAATCTACCCTAATGTCACCAGGGAGGTCAGGCAGGCCCTGCTGCGTAGTGGTTAAAGGCTCAGGCTGGGAGTTGGGCTCAGAATTCTGGCTCTGCCCTTGCTAGCTGTGCAATACTGGGCAAGTTACTTATATGTAACAACATGTGCAACTATAGTTTTCTCATCTGTCACATGAAGATAATAAACTGGTGCTTCCTGGATAACAGCCTTTATGAGGAATAACCTGGAAACTATATATTAGTTAAGGATCTTAGCTGAAGTGTCAGAAATGTGCCTGGAGCTAGCTAAGGAAAAAGAATTCTGTGGCTTTTGTGTTAGCTGGACTTCAAGGAAAACGAAGCCGAGGAGCTTTAACACCTTTGGAAGTCTCCCCCAGTGGTGTGACTCTGCCTCTCTCCAACATGTGATTTCACTCTTTGGGGCAGGTTTTCTGAACTACAATCACTGGTCTAAGAATTACCAAAAAGTATCTCTTTGCTTAGTACCAATCTGAAAATACCCAGAGGCAGAACTGTGCCCATTCTTGCAGTCTGGGATGGGTTGTTATCCTTGCTGGGGACACTAGAACCCAAGGCTGTGTGGGGATTTGGAAGACCAATGTGTCAAAAGAGAGAGGGTGAAGTTTTCAGAAGACAGTGAAAAGACTCCCAGGGCAGACAAGATTAATGATGATCTCTGTGTAAGTGCTCATTAATTTGCACCTACGATATGAAAACCTCATCAAATTCAGATTCCACAAATTAGGTATACTACGAAAACAATTCAGGCAACCAACACAGAATTCCTAACCTTCTTTATTTTGTTAATTTAAAAACTCCTTTAAAAACACAGCTATTGTCACCATCCTTTAACAGAATATATCTACACCAGAAGCTGGAAGGACAAAATCCCAGAACATAGGACAATCCTTTAAATCAATTTAGCTCAGCAGCGCTTGGGTGGCTCAGTAGGTTAAGTGACTAACTCTTGACTGGCTCAGGTCATGATCTCACGGTTGGTGAGTTTGAGTCCAGCTTTGGGTTCTGCAGTGGAAGTGCAGAGCCTGCTTGGGATTCTCTGTCTCCTCTCTCTGCCCCTCTCCCACTTGTGTTCTCTCTCTCTCAAAAATAAACTTAAAGAAATCAATTTAGTTCTATGGAAAAAAGCTGCATTTTCTTAATTTGACCAAGGGCTGGTAAAAACTTCATCCAGGTCTGATGCCAGCCAGACCTTGGAAGACAGTGATATAGGTCACAATCTTCCACCTTGTCCACAGGTCTTGCTGTGATCCAGGCGCACTACTCCCAGCACTTTCCCCATCTAGCACTGAGCTACACTCAGATGCTCGGTGAACTGCCTCACCAGTCCAGCAGCTATCCAAAGATATGACCATAGTCTGACAGTACTTGGTCTTAACAAATATATGCAGGAACACAGATACACACACATTCATTTAAAAATTCAAACTCTCCCTATTTTCAAAAGGATTGCGGTGATTTTATACATATACAATCATTAAAAGACCAAGATTCCCATAATGCTTGGAAGATGAAGAGAAAGCCTAGACAAAGCCAGCTGCTTTGATAAGGGACTGTATTTCAATTCCAGGCTTAGATAATAATTCTCTTAAGAAGTGTGGCTCTGGGAGACAGCTGAGACACATGACATAAAATAAGTCTTCCTCTGACTGCTGAATCTGAGAGTTGGTCTGTCTGCGGGTGTGCATGTCTATGGTAACCATTCAAGATGGTGTTCTAAGGGGTTCTTTTTTTCTTTTCTGAAGTTTACTCATTTTGAGAGAGAAAGAGTGGCATGTGAGCAGCAGAGGGGCAGAGAGAGAGGGAGAGAGACAGAATCCCAACCAGGCTCCTCATTGTCAGCACGGAGCCCGATGCAGAGCTTGATCTCAGGAACCGTGAGATCATAACCCTAGCTGAATTCAAGAGTCACAAGGCTGAACCAACTGAGCCAGCCAGGTGCCCCTGAGGGGTTCTTTCATTTAGTCATTCACTCAATCAACATCTCAATGCACTACAATAGACAACACAGCCACAAAGTTGAATTAAGTACAACCTCCATCTCAAGGAAGTTCATGAACCAGGCAAACTGAAAATTACTAACATAAAGCATAAAGCACAATCTAAATTAAGTGACCAGTGTCTTCTCTTTTCTTCATTTAACAAAAGATGAAGATCGTTTTAAATTTAGCCTTAAGTTCCAACAGAGCACACAGTAACTGCACACAAACAGCTGATTTTGTGTCTAATTTTCATCTGCTTATAAAAGTTCAAACTTCAGGCATCTAAAGTAGGATATCCTTGAATCCAAGGCACTATGCCCAAGCATAACATGCAATACTGTATCTGAACAATTCCTTCTTGTTCTGTGTGCCTATGTAAAGCCACAGGTGACGTGGCCAAGTTTTCTCTTGGTTGCTGACTGTAACGAAGGCAAGAACTATATTATTAAGCCCTTATAGTAAAAGCCTTAACCTAGCCCATGTCTTTAGATCACCAATGCCTCAGTTACTTTTCAACTGCCTTCCCAGATTTCACAGGTGGAGTAGTAGGATGCAGGCCAAAGAAGGAGCAACAGAGGTTCTAGTGGTGGTCAGACATGTCACTCAAGAGGAAAAGCAAGAAAGAGAGACCACAACAGGGTGGTCAGATAGAAACCCCTGGAAGTGGGTGGGAAGGCCAAGAGGAGAAAGTAAGAACAGAAGGGGTGAGGAAGGTAGGCAAAAGACGCACTAATCTAGGATTGGCTAAATGTTTTGTAAGAAATAAGTTAGCTGCAAACAGAACCCAGGGTACCAGAGCCATCACATATGTGTACCCAGAGCCAATGCAAGAAAATGTAACACGAATCAGACTATCCAGATTTAACCGCCCTTTCTGGGACAAGTAAACCACTTACAGTCAGGAAATAAGTTTATGTCTTCCCCAGAAAACTGTGACTTTTTAGTAGAGAGGTAAGGTTTTAGCTAATTCTACAGAACCATAATCCTTCAGTGTGAAGTCCTTCAAGCTCATTGATACTTAGTAACACTTTCATAAGCATTATTTTAAATATAAAACTCAATCTTAAAAAAATCAAGCACTATCATTTGTATGTAAGACGTGTTGTTGATTAGAGTCAAATCATAATGTCGGAAGAGGGACATCAAGGCCGAAGAACAGGGCCTATTCAGACAAAGTAAAGGAAGCCAAAGTTCAATAGCTCACAGGCACTCATTCAAGATGAGTACTGTTTCCCACAGCTGACTTTGAAATGCCTGGAGTGACTAAGGCCAAAACAGAGCACGCACAGGGAGCAAAGGTTACTTATTAATTCTATTGTTAATGCTAAGGAAAAGTACAAAGGATTATTTAGTACGCCCTGGTAGGATAAAAAGCATTAACAAAATAAAGGCAAAATATTTATAACTAACTCCCATAATAAAGTTAAAAACAATTTTTAAGAGTTTGCATCTATAATTTTTAAGAGGTTGACGTTTTTAATGTGTTTGTTCCTACCTAACACTTAAAATTTTAAAGCACAAAATTTAAAGTTTCCATATTTGCTCAATTACTACCCATAAAGTTCCAATCATTTTATTAGATTTTGCATTAAGTAACGAGTAAGATTCTTAAATGCTGACGGTAGCCACACAAATTGGTATGTGATCAGATTTCAGGCTTAAAACAGGCTTCCCTAAGTATCTGGGTACTTCCCTCAATAGTCACATTAAACAACTGACTTTCCTAATTATTGTACCTTGTTATACAATTCAAAATACCAATTAAATATTTTATATGTTTTAAAACTAAGTTCCTATCTACCACAATTCCTACCTCTACCTCTTAGGTCTTCTAAAGTAAATTTTGCTTTAAACCAGTGCTTCTTCACTGGGAGGAAATTTTGCTCCCAGAGGCAAAAAACAAAAAACAAAAAAAAATAAGTTTTGGCAACGTCTGGAGACGTTTTGGTTGTTGTAACTAGGAGGTGGAGGAGCGGGGGTGCTGCTGGCATCTGGTGGGCAAAGGCCAGGGATGCTGTTATACACACCCTACAATGCACAGGGCAGCCCCTATAACAAAGAATACTCAGGCCCAAAATGTCAACAGTGCCTCTGTTGGGAAACCCCATTCTAAACTGAAACAAGTAAATTTGCAAACACAGCTGACACCTTCAAAAAAACAATTGCCAAGTAAGTAATTCAAAGTTCACTAAGCTTTGTTATTGGTATAGAGATCCAGACATAATAAAAGTTGCTTTTCATACCATTAAAATGATGATCTATTAATCATTAATGCATGAAGTTGCAGGCAAGAAGGGCAAAGAGTACTTTCCCTACCTAAGCAATTAATGATTGCTTAAAAAAATGACCATTTCAGGAGACAAAGAAAGGAAGAAAGAAGACAGTGATATTCTTGACAGTTTCCTAGGGTGCTTATATTTTCAAAGACAAACATCAAGTTTTTCTGCCCTCCGTCGTTAGATTTTTAACCGGACAAAGTTTAAAATGAAATAGAAGAAACAAGTTAACCACATGGTACTAGTTGGTAGAATAATCCTGGACCAAAACACATTACTCAAGTGTCCGCTGAAACTCCGATGTTTACCTGGCAAAAGGACCGGTTCCAGTTTTTTAATCTTCGGTTCCGAATTAATCTTATCGTCAGTCTGAAATACATTAGCAAAATAAATCAAGATCAAAACTTTTCCTCCCCCGTGAGATACCAAAGCAAATTTTGTTTTCTAAGTGATGACACATGCAACAGACACATATTGCTCCCGCCCCCTTAAAATCTTTCACATGTTCTACCAGATCTTTTCAAGATCTGTTCAGTATCGATTGGGGAGCCTGACAAAAATATGAAAACGGCCGATGCCGTTTCCAGGTGTTCACATTTATGACAGGTAACCTCTTCACCAGGTGCCCACAAACGATGCACACTCATGCTGGCGGCCACCGCGCGGACAATCGCCAGGCGAAGAGCTAAATAAGTCCGACTCCAAACACTCCCCACACACGGCAAAACTACGGATCACAGGTCTCCGGGCAGAGAAAGGCTGTGGCGAAGTTTTACAAGTTTCCACCGATCCAGTGGGGGCTCCGGAGAAGGTGCGTTTCCCCGCGCCGGGGCTCTGGCAATCGCACGGCTGGGGATAGGGAGACCCGGGGAGCCTCCCGGGGGGGTCGGCCCCGGCGGCTCCCCGGAAGCGCCAAGGAGAGGAGCGCTCTCGAGGAGGGGGTTGTTTACCTGGGGCGGCGGCAGGAGGTAAGACCTGAAGGTGGGTCTGGGCGGCTTGAGGGAGAACATGGTGCCGCCGCCTTTTCGCCCCCGCCGGGTCGCAACCCGGGACCCGCCGCGGGCCAGCGGTAGCGCCGACGCCTCCCGACGCCCGCGGGCTCAGAGCTCCCCGTGCGGCCGCCCAGGCCCCGTCTGCGGCCAGCCGGCCCGGGCGGACTGACGGGCGGGGACACGGCGGAGCGCCCGCCCGAGCGGGGAGGAGCCGGGGCAGAGTTGGGTCGACTCGGGCGCCTGGGCCCATCCCCGGAAGGGGCCCGGCGCCCCGCCCCGAGAGACGGTGCGCGCGGGGTCGGCGGCCGGCCGCTCCCGGCCTCTAGGCCGCGCTGGTCCCGGAACGCAAGACTCGCGCCGCCCGCCTGCTGCCGGGACCTTCAGGGAGCGCGCCGGGGGGAGCGAGGCTCGGCAGCCATCTTGAGAGGACAGCTGGGGAGGGCGCTCCTACGGCGGCCCGCAGGGCTCACTGGGGCCCACAGGGACCTACGGCGGCCCGCGGGGGTCATGGCTGTAGCCGGAGGGGCCGGCGACCTTGGCTCAGAGCTCTCTCGTTTCCTGGCACAGCTCCCTTGACGGCGGCTCATTAGACACCCAGCTCGCGCGAGCATTGTGGTTTTAAGTCGTCGGGAGGAGCCCAGGCATGGGGAAAGGGATTCTGGTGCCCCGGACTCAGCCAGTCACACTGTGCGTCCAGCATGTGAAGGAACCGCACTGGAAAAGTGGACCAGTGCTGCCAGCAGCGACCACGATTAAACGTCCAGCGCAGTCTGGATAAAGCTCCCTTAAAGGTCCTACAGTTTGGGAAGATTGTCTTCCATCATCCCGTCTGTTGTCTTTGCGCAAAGCTTTGAGACTGGGATATCCTACCAAGCTGAGCTGACTGCTGATTTCCATGGGATGTTGAGACCAGCGTGGGCCTAGGGACTGACATGACATTGGCAGGCAACCCAGACTCCTCCACTTAGTTTATTAACTTTGACCCTCCTTATTAAAATTTAATGTGGATAAAAGATATTAAACAAGTTAACGTCCTTTCTTTTCTCACCCATCCTCACAGGTAAAGATACCTAGTGAGCAGATAAATGATCAAAAACCCAGCAAGAGTGAGGCACTAGCAGTGTGGGGCCTTCATTAGGCAAAGGAACAAAAAATCCGCCTGTTAATTTTGCAGTTAACAATTAGCAGATGAACTTAAGCATATCGAGCACAGGGCATTTCCTAACTCGAAACATATTTCCGAACTGAAGCAGCCTTTGGTGGAGGGGGGCTAGTGATGTGTCACTTTGGTGAATCTGTTAGTTGAGAGTTGATCCTTCTTTTGCTCTGAAGAATAAACCCCTAATCCAGCATTTTATAACTAATGTCACAAGGAAGCTCCAGTATGACCATATGAATCATAATCATACTGACAAGTGTTGCTAATTGAAACATTAAAAAAAATTTGAGATTCAGAAGTTTGCTTTTTCTCTGAAAATAATTTATCCTGGATTTAGAACACTACTGATTTTTCCTGTTAGTTTGTTTGGGTAACACATGATTTCATTTGCTCAGGAACCACAATTGTACTTTAAAATGTTAAGTTCTTTGGGTTATTATGGGTGTTAACACTGTGCATACACATTTAAAAATTTTTATGAATAGTCTGATTTTTCTACCGTAAATGGATTTAAAAAAAAAAAACCAAACTCATGCAATAAAGATCAGATTTGGGGTTACCAAAGGCAAGGGATAGGGGAGGGGAATTGAAGAAAGGTGGTCAAAAGGTGCACACTTCCAGTTACAAGATAAATAAGTACTAAGGATGTAATGTATAGCATGATGCCTATAGTTAATACAACTATGATATATAAGAAATCTGTTAAGACAGTAAATTCTATGAGTTCCCATCACAAGAAAAAAAAATTTTCTTTGCTTTCTCTTTACTGTGTCTGTATGAGATGATGAAATGCTCCTAAACTTAATGCAGTAATCACTTCACAATATATGTAAGTCAAACATTATGCTATATGCTTTAAACTCGTAGGTCAGTTATATCTCAAAACCAGAGCAAACTGGTACAGCCATTCTGGAAAACAGTATGGAGGTTCCTCAAAAAGTTGAAAATATCACTGCCCTGTGACCCAGCAATTGTACTACCAGACATTCATCCAAAAGATACAAGATTACTGATTCAAAGGGGGCACATGCACCTCAATTTTATAGCAGCACTATCAACAATAACCAAATTATGAAAATACAGAATATTACTCAGCCATCAAAAGAATGAAATCTTGCTATTTGCCATGATGTGGATGGAACTAACGTGTATTATGCTAAGCGAAATAAATCAGTAAGAGAAAGACAAATATCATATGATTTCACTCATGTGGAATTTAAGAAACAAATGATGAACTTATGGGAAGGAAAGGGAAAACAAAATAAGATAAAAGCAGAGAGGGAGGCAAACCATAAGAGACTCTTAAATATAGAGTACAAACAGGGTTGCTGGAGGGGAGGTGGGTAGAGAAATGAGCTAAATAATTGATGGGAATTAAGGAGAGCACTTGTGATAAGCACCAGGTGTTATATGTAAGTGATGAATCACTAAATTCTGCCCCTGAAACCAATACTATGCCATATGTTAACTAACTTAAATTTAACAAAATCTTGGAAGGAAAAAAAGGGGGGGGGGGAGAGTGGATTTTTTTTTCCAATGAATATTCTCCAAGTAATATGTGAGTTTTTCTTTAAAGTTCAGTGACTTACTCTGTGATTTGGGTTTTGCCATATTGGTTTTCTTAGAAACTACAACTCTAATATGTGACCCTACAATAGAAAAATAGAAAAACTTTTGGTTTCCAGATTTTTTTATTGACCTAACCCTAAATTTTATGACATTTTCAGATACCTAATTATATTGTTCTGCTTGCGCCACCATAATAAAATATTACAGACTGTATGCTGAAACAACAGAAATTTATTTCTCACGGTTCTAGAGGGTGGAAAGTCCAAGATCAAGGCATAGACAAGATGGGTTTCTCCTAAGAGTTCTTTGACTTGTTTGCCAACAGTGGTTGTGTTTTCATATGCCCAAGCTGGGGAAAAGAAAGAAAGAGAGAGAGGATGTGCACTCTGGTGTCTCTTCTTTTAAGGGCACTAATCCTGTTGGATCAGAATTCCACCCTTTATGATCTCATTAAGCTTAATTACTTCCTACAGGCCCTATCTCCAAATGTAGTCACATGTAGGGGTCAGGGCTTCAACATATGGATTTGGGGAGGATACAGTGCAGTCCATAGCACTAGTCTTAAGGCTTCTATTCAGCCGTGACCTCCTTGATACTTTGACTACAACCTTCTTTTGACTCTAATGCCACTCTTTTGTACTATTTTTATGACTCTGTTTCCATGATTGGTCCTATCATGGGGGATAGTGGTATTCCCTACAGATCATTTCCTTTCCCCTATGAAGAGAAAAAAAAAAAAAAAAAGCTAACATTTCTTGAATACCTATTAGGTGCTAGGAATTTTATATATTTATTCAGTTACCAAATTTGTATGAGTGCTACCTTTGTGCTAAAACAAAACAAAATAACTATTCAGGTCGCCAAGAAGACAAAGGTCCTACTTTCATGGCATTATGAGTAGAAAGATATATACAAAAATGGATATATAGTATGTTTGGTGGTAATAAGAGCCATAAAACATGGGAAGAGGATGAGAATTCTAGTTTGTGATGGTAGGTGAGGTGTGGTCATGGGCAAGATGACACTTGAGCAGAGAGTGACCAAAGAAGTGAAGGAGTAAGCCAGGTAGAAATCAGGAGGAAGAGCTTGGGGACAGAGGGGAGAGCAGCGCAAATGTCCTGAGGTGAGAGGGTGACTGGTATGTTTGAGGCCAGTGCAGCTGATGCATCCCTACTCCACTGGGAGAGGAAAGTCAGAGAGAAAGAACAGGCCAGATCTCATAGGGCCTGAAAGCTGAGAAAACCTTTTGCAATATTTTAAGCTAAGAATGACATAATTCTGGCTGACATTTTAAAAATAATCACTCCCATTGCTGTGGGAGTACAGCATGGTAGAAACTGAGAGACTAGCTGGCAACTATTAGAATAGTTCAGATAAAAGAAGGTGATGGTGGTAGCAGTGGAAAAAGGGAAGACATGGTTATGCATAATGTCTACAAAACTCTCCCATTGCCTGGGTATGTGGGCCTTTAAGATGACTATTAAGGGGTTTAAACAATCTGTTTCTTGAGGGGAGATTCTGGGGGAAATGATAGCGGCGTTATTGCTTGGTCTCCACATAAAAAAAGACAAAGAAACTCTAAAACAAGAACAAACCCATGGATGACATCTACAACCAATCTAAATGAAACAATATTCTCATGATCTCCAGTATGCAGGTAAGTGAGAACAAAGCAATAGCAGTCACAAGATCTTTATGGTATCAGCAAAGGGAATCAGTGAGGCATCTGGAGAATTCCAAAATAGCTAAAAGGTATTCACTGGAAGGCCCAGCTAGTCAAGTTGAGAATGAAGGGGTGTTTGTTCTCTCCAACATCATGAGAGTGCAGGGGTCTCATGGTAAGGTCTGAAGAGATTGGAACAATATAGCTGTAGGAACTCTTGAAACTGACCTACCAGCACTTCCTTAGGAAAGGACCCACACTGAGGACAAACTGCTGGGCATGGAAACAAAAGTGAACCAGATAGAGACAAAGAGAAGAGAAGGTCTGAAAAAAATGGAGGACCAGAAAGTCTCCAAAAGTAAGCTGACTTTAAAAATTTTAAGACCACACTGTGAAAACAGAAAAGATTCTCTGTGAAGCAAGACAAGCTATCCTGGAAACTGCTTTGTTCAAAAAGTTCAAGAAAACCCATTTCACATAAAAATAAACAATAGGAAAGTAAGGAAGTCAAATCCTATAGAAGACTACTGTAGTGAAAAAGAGAATAAGAACAGAATAGCACTTCTATACACAATAAAAGCAGACCAGAAAGATATACCCACAGGAAAGATCAACTTTTAAGCACCCCCCTTAAAAGATGCTAAGAAAATGATATGAGACATGAACGAACCATATAAATTGGAGTTAGAAACAATCAAAATGAAATGAACAAACTCAGAATGAATTAGAAATAAAAAAATTACTTTGGAAATGAAGACTAAAATACACTCAAGAGTTAGTAAGTACAAACTGAGAACAAACTGAGGGTTGATGGGAGGTGAGAGGGTGGGGAGGGTGGGTGATGGGTATTGAGGAGGGCACCTTTTGGGATGAGCACTGGGTGTTGTATGGAAACCAATTTGACAATAAATTTCATATATTGAAAAAAATTTTAAAAAAAAGTAAGTACATATGATTACAGTAAGTACATTAAGAGAAGTGGAAGATGAAATGGAGGAACATTTTATTTTATTTTTTAAGTGTTTATTTTGAGAGAAAGAGACAATGATAGCATGTATGCATGTGAGCAGGGGAGGGGCAGAGAGAGTGGGAGAGAGAGAATCCCAAGCAGGCTCTGCACTGTCAGCACAGAGCCCCATGTGATGGCCTGATCTCATGAACTCTGAGATCATGACCTGAGCCAAAATCAAGAGTTGGACGCTTAACTGACTGAGCCACCCAGGCGCCCCAGGAGGAAGATTTTAAAAATCAATGAAGATGGAATTTAAAAAGATCAGAGATAAGGTGGCAAACATTGAAGATAAGCAAAGGAGATCCAGCATACAGGTAATAGGAGTACCTGGGGGGGGTGGGGGGGAAAGGAGGCAGGGATTAGGAAACAGAACAAATACTACAAACTAGGCTTTAAGAAAACCTCCTTGAAATTAAAAAAAATATATATATGTATTTGAAACTATGCACTGAGAGAACACACTGCACCTGAGAAAATTGACTTAGAATTATCAAAACTAAGACACGTTCTTGTAAAACTAGTGGACTTTAAAGGAAAAACAATGCAAATTTCCTTGGGTATCTGGACAAAAAGAGCAAGTGATTTTTAAATGAAAAAGAATTAGATAATCCTTAGACTTCTTGGCAGCAATGCTTTATTCCAGAAGAAAATGGAGCAACGTATTTAATGTACTCAAGGAAAGAAAATGTGAGAATATGATAATTGCAAGGGATTGAAACACATAGATATGTTAAAATCCATGAGGTAATGATGTGGTTATGCACACACACATATATATACACATATTTCAATCTACTGGTCACCATTAGAGGATGATAGGGAATCAATTCAATATCCTAATAACTGACAAATAAATGGGAAAAATCAATCATTGTCCTTGCTGTATGGTATGGACCATACTACCGTGAAACCAAATAGCAGGTGAAAGGAATCATTTCTTCATGAAGTATTCTAACTAATAAAAGAAAAAGATATAGGGTAGATTATTATGATTTTCAGCTTGCTATGAATTAGGGATCTAGGCAGCATCAACAGCCACAGACATCTCCAAAAGAGAGGCAAATAGACATATGTGCCTCATGAGGAAGGAAGTGACACCACCCAAATAGCCTTGCTAAAAGAATTGAATCTGAGCCTGAGTAAGCTCTGAATTCTGCCAACTTGCAGAAGCAATGAAATGTGTCAAACTGCATATGAATATTCAACCAGTAAAATTCAGATTGCAGGAAACTTTGCAAGACAAATGGCCCATGTTCTTCAACAGGTAGATTGTAAAGAAGAGAAAGGGATGGGGGAGATTTGGAAAGTGAAAAAAAAAAAAGAGAGCAGGACTCAACTATAGCACTAAAGGACATTCAGGTGATGAAGCTATAATGAAATGCAAGTGTGGTGATTTTAAAGCATGCCTACAAAATTTTAAACACTCCTCCCATTTGGGAGCCCTCCCTTTGAATCTGGACTGGCCTTAGTGACGCACCTGTAACCAAAAAAAAAAAAAAAAAAAAAAAAAAAGGCAATGGAAGTGACTCTGCATGACTTCTGAGGCTAGGTTATAAAAAACAATGACATTTCCTCCTTGCTCATGGGGACACTCACTTTGGGAGCCCTGAACTACTTTGTAAGAAACATGATTTTTATGAGGCTGCCATGCTGTGAGAAAACCCAGGCCACATGGAGAGGCCATACATAGGTCCTCTGGTGGACAGTTCAAGCTGAGCTTCAGATCCCAGCTGACAAACAGGATCCACCCCCAGACACATGAGGGAAGATGCTTCTAGATGACGTCAGCCTTAAGAGGTTGAATCACCTCCAGGCACTGAGTCTTCCCAGCTCAAACACTGTGAAATAGAAACTGGAATGCTGTAGCCCATTTGCACTAGTTTGCAGAGCCAATTGTTAGTATCTTTTCCCAACTCCACATTCAGTGATGTCACATGGGTAGCTTGAAATTAGTCATGGTAGGAATATTTGCCCCACAGAAGTGAGCAAATACTACAAATCGGGGCATTCATCTGTGCCTTATCTGAATTTCTGACCTACAACATCTATGAGCATAATAAAACAGGTGTTTTAAGCCACCTAGTTTCAGAATCATCTTTTTTTTTTTTTTTTTTTTTTTTTTTACAAGGAAGTGGCTACTATAAATAGAGAGTGGTCACTTTTGTGGGGAAGAAGGTGGTTGAGATTGCAACTTGTGAAACTTTGGAGCAGCTGGAAATTCTATTAATATGGGTGGTGATTATAAAAATGCTCATCTTGGGGCGCCTAGGTGGCTCAGTTGGTTAAGCATCCGACTTCGGCTCAGGTCATGATCTTGCAGCTCATGAGTTCAAGACCTGCGTCAGGCTCTGTGCTGGCAGCTTGGAGCCTGGATCCTGCTTCAGATTCTGTGTTTCCCTCTCTCTCTCTGCCCCACCCCACTCACACTCTGTATCTCTCAAAAATAAATAAACATTAAAAATTAAAAAAATAAAGATGCTCATCTTAAAATAATTAAGTCATATATTTGTTATGTGTGATTTCCTGTGTCTTTTATTTTATAATAAACATTTCTATAAAATAGTCCTTTTTATGTTGGAGATAGTAGGATGATGACTTCATTTGTCTTTATTTCCAATATATATTCAGCAAAATGCATTTTTCTAGCTCTGTGTGTGTGTGGTGTAAGCTCTATGCCCGACATGGGGCTTGAATTCATGATCCTGGGGTCAAGAGTTACATGCTCTATTGAGCCAGCCAGGCAACCCCAAAATGCATTTTTGATATGGAATAACTCTAAGACAATGCTAAGAGTTAAATTTAAAAATTTTGAAATCTAAATTGTGTAAACCTATAGGAGCCTCCTGGTAATAAATGTATATATTCAGAAAATAAGCAATTGTACAGTCTCAAAGGAGAGAACCCCTTATATGAGTTCAATTCTTTACTCTTCTTGATCAAAGTAAAAAATGAGCTTACTTTAAGCTTATACAAATATAACTTTTATGCATGTGCCAGAATTTATAGGATATAGAAATAAAGCCTTCTTAGTACGTTTCTTACTGTGTTTTACATAGAGCAGAAATACACTCCTAATTTATTTACTAAGACAGTTTTATACTAAATGTTTTGAACATACACATGTTCCTATTTTAATTGCCTTAGATATTGCTAGATTTTTTATTAAATATAATTTATTGTCAAATTGGTTTCCATACAACACCCAGTGCTCATCCCAACAGGTGCCGTCCTCAATGCCCATCACCCACAATATTGCTAGATTTGATCAGATTGGAAATTAGTTCCTAACACTCAGTTCCCTGTATTTAGCAAAATTAGAATGACTGTGTAATAATAATATAATAAATAGGTTTGCACGGTGCCCTACATAAGGGGCCCTCAATATTTGAGCTGTACTAAGTTGGTAGAACATGTAAATTAGCAATATGGTTTGATTTCAGGTGTTTGAGAAAGGTGCCTGCCACAGGTAGTGAGATTTCACCATTAAAATGTACTTCCTTGGGGGCACCTCGGTGGCTCAGTCGATTAAGCAACCGAGTTCAGCTTGGGTCACGATCTCACGGTTCGTGGGTTTGAGCCCTACATCGGGCTCTGTGCTGACAGCTCAGAGCCTGGAGCCTGCTTCTGATTCTGCACCTCCCCTGCTCGTGCTCTGTCCTTCTCTGTCTCTCAAAAAATAAATAAATGTTAATAATAAAAAAAGAAGAATGTACTTCCTTGTGTCTGTAAGACAAATATTTAAAGACAAATATCACATCCCTTTCAGCCAACACCTCTACAGGAGTCAGAGTCACAAATCTCATGAGATTTATGGGCCTGGACTTGGCCCCATACCTGAGGCAAGGTAGGAGAGACCTCAGAAAAGGCAGGGGTGGGGGATTTGTAACGAATGGAGAGGTGGAGAATTCCAAACATAAGTTTTGCCTTCTTCAGACCCACTCTGTTGAGCTGTCATAGGTTCTCCAGCTTACTGTGAGAAGACTTTTTTCTTTCTAGAATGTGGCAAAGGGCTGAAAGTTTTCTTGCCATAGACACACACACACACACACACACACACACACACACACACACATACACACACACACACACGGTTAAGGAATGAAGTAAATTGTAATGGGTTAAGCACTGGGTTAAGTAACACATGCAGTAGGATGGATTAAATAGTCTTGATGTAGCAGTGGCTTTATTTATTAAATAATTGTTATCATTTCTTAGATTTCAAAGCCCCATCACCCATGCAATGGTATACCAGTACTTTTTTGACAAATTCATCCCAGTTCAGGGATTCTGATCTGATGATTACAATTTCAGTCTCATTTAGGTGTTAATTATCTCTGATCCCTACCTTTGCATAACTACAGTGAATCTCTCTCTCTTTCTCTCTTCCCTTGCTGGTTTATGACCATGTGACAGTCTGAGTCTCATATGAGAATGGATATAGTGGTAATTTTGTGATTATCCCCATTTCTGTCTGATCCGCCTACTCCCATGAGGCACTTCCACTAAAGTAACAGTAGGCATGTAACTCCAGGGATGAGGCTGGCCTGATCTGTGTGCTCCAGAGACTCCCTGAGACCTCCCAAGGGATGCCGTTGCAAGATGGTGAGGGCCCAGGATCCAACTCTTAACTTCTGTGAATGTTACTGGCCTCTGCACTAGCCAGAGAAGATCCTTTTCTGTTTCTCTCTGCCCCTGTTTGTTTAATCAAGAGTGGTGGTGATAGACAATAGCCAAAGTATGGAAAGAGCCCAAATGTCCACTGATGGATGAGTGGATAAAGAAAATGTGGTATATATATATATATATATATATATATATATATATATACACAATGGAGTATTACTCAGCAATCAAAAAGAATGAAATCTTGCCATTTGCAACTACATGGATGGAACTGGAGGGTATTATGCTAAGTGAAATTAGTCGGTCAGAGAAAGACAAAAATCATACAACTTCACTCATATGAGGACTTTAACAGACAAAACAGTTGAACATAAGGGAAGGGAAACAAAAATAATATAAAAACAGGGAGGGGGACAAAACAAAGGAGACTCATAAATATGGAGAACAAACTGAGGGTTGCTGGAGGGGTTGTGGGAGGGGGGATGGGCTAAATGTGTAAGGGGCATTAAGGAATCTACTGAAATCATTGCTTCACTAGATACTAACTAATTTGCATGTAAATTTTAAAAAATAAAAAATAAAGTTAAATCAAAAATAAAATAAAATAAAATAAAATAAAATAAAATAAAAAAAAGAAAAGAAAAAAAAAGTGGTGGTGATAGGGTAGCCTTGAGGGTTCCTAGAGAGTGGCCCCTGACCTGACACCATGGGGAGCCCAGGAGTATGGTAGGTCTTTGAACTTAACAAGTTGAAGCACAACACCTTATATTCTCAGCCATGAATGGTCTCTGTGGTTCTCAACAATTCCCACCTTGATAATGTATCTTTCAGATTTTAGACATAGCTTTGCACAAACCATTGAATAGACAGAGGTACAGTTTATTTGTTTTTGCTCTCAAGGACTCCATGACAACAGGAAAATGCACATTGGATACTTTATTTTTACACATTAACAAAACTCTTGGTCACCCTAAACTATTACAATGTGATCTTTGATATAATTGTGTACTTTTTGTCTTCACTGTGTTATTGTAAAACATAAAACGTTAAAACAGAAAACAAAAACCCATAAAAAAATGATGCTAATGACTCATTTCCAGTTCTTGTACCTCACAATTTTTTCTTCTCTCCCACTCCTTTTTTTCTTTTTTCATATTTGCTTTCTCTTTTCATTTTTCTTTCTTACCTAGTGGCTCACTGCTTTAGTCACCTATTGGTGGCACCCAAAGGCATTTCTTAGGCTACTTGGTGACCCTCAGAAATAAAAGAGATTGGAGAAACTTTTACTGATTAAGCAATTTATCTTGACTGGAATATTGTCACTTTCATCTGATGCTACTCCAACTAAAAACAACTTAAGTTTACTAACATATGCTAGCAAAATAATACTTTACGTTTACTGAATTAAATTTTAAATCTTAAGTCCAAACTGCCAAACATTTATGATGAAAACGTTTTCAGAAATTGATGATGTTAGATGACCAAGGTGGTATTCATCAGTGGTTTTGATTTAAAAATCAAAGAAACAAAACATGTTAGCATTGAGTTTCTGTGGAAGTTTTCTCTTGGTTAGCCTTCTGCTCTTCTGTTGTAATTCCAGACACAACCACTAAGTTACTTACACTGCTGGCTTTAGCTTTCCTAGGATGGCCATGTAAACTTTTTGACCTTAAGGATGGAAATCCCATAGTTTGGTCTGGCTTCACAGACAGTAAATTTTCCTTTTCAGTTCTGTCAGTTACAGTTAGAGATAAATGAGAGATTTGAGGGACTATTTCAGAAACACGGTTTTCATCTTCAGTGTCTGTAAGTTGCTCTTTATGCTCGGCTTGCATTGCAGCTTCTGACACAATGTAAGGGATATCTGTACTTTGAGAACGTGTGATCTTTTGAACTTGATATTTCCATTCTGTCGTCCAGTGTTGAACTGTAGAGGGTCCTGCTGGGTCCATGATTGAACTGTATTCTGTACTCCTGTTGTTAACCCCGCTGACCAGTTTTCGTCCACGGGAATATACAAAGCTTCTGGACTTCATTGTTTTATAAGCACTGAACGTTTCATCAGGGCGATAGCGTGTCAATTTTGCTTCTTGTAGGGGATAGGAAATTGTGCCCTCTATCTGTGTTGTCTCCACTGTTAGCTGACGGTTCTGAAAATCTGATTTGTTCTGTCCATGCATAACATCTGTTTGATTTACACTTGGGGGAATGGTTTCTTCCCTTTTAGAGTCTGCCTGCTTTCCATCATCTTTGGCTGAGATCCCAATATCTGGACCTAATTTCAGCTCTGAAGAGTTCTTTATGTTGTCTACTGCAAGTTGACTGCAGTCAGGTGTTGCTGGTGGGCTTGTGCTGGGTAAAAGGTGAAGGCTATCTTGACGCTCTGGTACTAGATGCATTTTTGACTCCTTGTCTTCCTTCATCCGGAAGGAGCAGGCTTTCCTCCTGAATCCTGTCCCTGGTGGCATTGAGAGATCCTCGTACAGCAACTCCTCTCCGTTAAAATGATATCTGTACATGCTATAACCATCGGCGCTATTGATACTGCTTTGTCTTAGAAGGTAAGTTGCATCACATTCAGAAGAAGCTCGGGACCGCGTCTGGATCAGGTCGGACTTGTCAATTCCTGCGAGATTTTCAAGAGCATTCACCATCCTGTTCGACAGTTCTTCCAGTTGAGAAAGGCGAAGGTCCACAGTCTGTAGGGAAGTTTTCATAAAATTTTCTCTTTCGTTGATTTCTTCCAATCTCATTGACATATTTTCAACTCTGGTGAACATAAAGGAACATAAAAGTTAAGCTGAGATTAACTAAAAATTAAAAAGAAAAATACAATGTGATTAGTGTTATATGCTTTTCCAGGCTTTTGAGAATCATGGAGCTCACTGGGCATATTTTCAAACTTCATACTGCTTCATACTTCAAACTACTAAAAATGACTATGAGCTCATATATGGATCTTGAGAAACTTAACAGAAGACCATGGGGGAAAGAATGGGGGAAAAAAAGTTACACAGAGGGAGGGAGGTAAACCATAAGAGACTCTTAAATACAGAGAACAAACTGAGGGTTGATGTGGGTGGGGGAGAGGGGCAAATGGGTGATGGGCATTGAGGAGGGCACTTGTTGAGATGAGCGCTGGGTGTTATATGGAAGCCAATTTGACAATAAATTATATTAGAAAGAATAAAAATAAAAATGACCGCGAGAGCCTCAGAAAGTAATAGAAATACAGTTAACACATAGTGTATATACTACTTACCATTCATGGTTGTGTCTTACGTATTCATTAGTAAGTGCTTACTGAGGTACTATTCTAGGCTGGTTTAATCCTCACAACAGCCTGAGATAGGCACTATTATCAGCATCCCCATTGTACAAATGAGGAAATCGAGTCATAGTGTAAATAATTTGTCCAAGGTGAGCTGTGGAGCTGCACACGGTGTATCTCTAGCATCTGCTTCAGCTTTGGTCTCTTAGTGGGCATATCACATTGCCTCCGAGAATAAAAGAAGATACTAGCACTTAGGTTTTTGAGGTTTGATTATAGCTGTCAGCAATTAATGGTTATGTTGACAAAATTAATTGAAATCCTTATTTGAAGTTCAGGGGATTCAGAAGATGAATTGTTCATAATTAGGTACAGATTATCAGATAGTTTACTCAAGGGACAAGAGGTCATTTAATTATCTGAAGAATACCACTAACTTTAAATTGCTTATTATATTTAACAGTTAGTGTTCCCTTAATGGGTTTTTTAAAAAAGATTGTGGTAGATTACAAATACCTGCTGCCAGATTTTTAACTCGTAGAAGATCAGGCAACAACTTATGAAATCAAAACCTGCTGGTATAGACTATGTTTTATATTTCAAGAATATGTACAGCATGGGGGTGCCTGGGTGGCTCAGTCAGTTAAGTGTTTGACTTTTGATTTCGCTCAGGTCATGATCTGACAGTTCGTGAATTCGAGCCCCACATTAGGCTCTGTGCTGACAGGTTGGAGCTTGCTTGAGATTCTCTCTCCCTCTCTCTCTGCCCCTCCCCCACTTGTGTGCTTGCTCTCTCTCTCTCTCTTAAAATAAAAACTTAAAAAAAATAATATGTACAGTATGAATTTTTTCAACTGGTTCATGAAATTAATTCTAAGGGCAGTGGGTCATGCCCAGGACCTAGCACTGTCTTCTAAAAGTTGAATTTGCCCCCAGGACATGGTGAGCGTGGGCAGTAGGGATTGTGGCTCCCAATTGGAAGCCTCTGGGCCCTCTGAACCAGCAATATGGTGATCTGTTCCAGCAAGTTCATCCCTGGGTGGAGATCAACACTTTGGTCTGATTCTGTCATGCTTTGGTTTTTTCCCACCCTCTGATCTTTTCTTAGAAACGCACAGGCAGTCTCCAGGGTCACTGAGTTTGCACTGAGTCTGTTTCTAGCAGGTCCTTGCTACCTTCTGTACATATCCTCATAAATCCTCTCAGTGTTCTCCTTACTTTGCTCTTGCCCACTTGCTGAGCGCCGGCTGCTCTTCTCTGCACTGAGTTTCTGCTCTCTGACTACATCTCCTGTGCTTTCCTCACTCCCAGCTACCTCTGCAGTTACCCTGCCTACATTCTTCCAGAACTGCTTTTGTTAATGCTGTGCTTCCGTTGGCCACTTTGACAGCTGCGCTCTGATGTGTGGGAGGGTCCTTGGCTATTCTGGACTTCTTTTTGTGGGGAAAAGACTATTTATATGTCCCCTAGGAAACCACATCATTTGAGCAGGAAGGGTCTGGCTTCCTGGAAATTTGCCACCAGGAGGACCAAATTCACTGTGTATGAGACGTCCTGACTCTCGTACCACAGACACTGCAGGTTCTAAAGGTTCTCACTCCTCTTGCATTTTGGCCACTGACAGAACTTTTGCTATTTACGTTACTTCAAGTAAGACTCGGTTTTCTCTGCTAAATGTATGTCTCCTTGCTCACTTCAAATCTGTTACCATTGATGAATCCTTTTGTGTTAAAATCCACAATCTCCTCTGTAAAGTCAAACTTGAGATCCTTTAACAAATACTACATTAAGAGCTAATACAGCTGTGCAAACTTTGAAAAATACGCACTGGCAAAATATAGACACGTATCTTTCCTCTCAAATCTTTTATAATTCTCTGACTATGTTTTGCTTGTATTACCTAATTCAGATAACACCATTGCCAGCCACTCATACATAAAAGGGAAACTTGCTGTTTGAGACAAGGATGGACCTAGAAGGTGTTATGCTAAATGAAGTAAGTCAGACGGAGAAAGATAAATATCATATGATTTCACTTATATATAGAATCTAAAAACAAAACATGTGAACAAACAATAAAGCAGAAACAGACCCCTACATAGAACAAACTGTGGTGTTACCAGAGGGGAGGAGGAAGGAGGATGGGCAAAATGGGTGAAGGACAGGAGGAGGTAAAGAGTGAATAAGTCAAGGAGATGAAAGGTACCGCATAGGAATATAGTCAGTGGTAGTATACTAGTGTTGTGTAATGACAGATGGTAACTACACTGTGGTGAGCTACAGAGTTGTGAAATCACCGTTGTGCACCTAACACTAATGTAACATTGTGTGTCAACTACACTTCAACAAAAAAATATAAAGGAGGCCTCTGAGTATTTAGTCTCTCTTACAGTAACTCTGCATTCCTACTTCTGTAACCCCTTGCCCCCTGCACTGAATAAATTACCAAACTCTGGGTTAGGACTCCCCTGTAGGTGTCTTTAAATATCCTGGCATCCCTACTGCCACTCCCTTAGTTCAAACTGTGGAAGAAACAACGTTTCACGATGTGGCTCCGATTAAGGAAAGATTAACAGATACTTATTTCAGGCTTGTAAACAACTGCAGCGTTTTTGAGACAACAGTTTAAACAGCTATCCCACATCAAGGGGTGGCTATACCAAATCAAGGTGTGCTGTATTGAGTTTTTATAGTATGTCTGAAAAGGAGAAAGAAAAGAAATGAGTTTAAGTTCACTTGTATCTGAAATGATAAACAAAAAGGGTGGATAATAAACTATCTCCTGTGTTAGCTATACTTTGTGACTTCCCACAGTTACTTAAGACTTTTCCAGACCTTAGCATCCCTATAAAGAGTGATTTCCATTTCAGATGAGGAAAGACAGGCTACCTAGGAAACACTTTGACAAGAATCCCATATCTGTTGACATGCTGAGTAGCAGAAAAACAAACGAGAGAAGTCTGTCATTTCTGATAGAGTTCGTAGCAAGATACGAACTTTCTTACTCTCTTAAGTCTTAATTTTGCTTTCCTTTCTGCACAGAGCGAAATATTTTTCAGCACAGCACAGAATACAAAGGTATTCTGAGGCTAAGTGATTTGCTTTTCTTTTTAATTTATTTTTTTAATTTACATCCAAGTTAGTTAGCATATAGTGCAATAATGATTTCAGGAGTAGATTCCTTAATGCCCCTTACCCATTTAGCCCATCTCCCCTCCCACAACCCCTCCAGTAACCCTCAGTTTGTTCTCCATATTTCAGAGTCTCTTATGTTTTGTCCCCTTCCCTGTTTTTACATTATTTTTGCTTCCCTTAATGTTCATCTGTTTTGTATCTTAAAGTCCTCATATGAGTGAAGTCATATGATATTTGTATTTCTCTGATCTTTTTTTTTAAGTTTATTTATTTTGAGAGAGACAGAGACAGTGTGAGTGGGGGAGAGGTAGAGGAGGAGCGAGCGAGTGAGCGAGTGAGAGAGAGAGAGAGAGAGAGAGAGAGAGAGAGAGAGACTTCTAAGCAGGCTTGGTGCTTCCAATGCAGAGCCCGATGTGGGGCTCGAACTTAACGAAACTCCAAGATCTTGACCTGACATGAAACCAAACCATTTAAGCCACCCAGGCACCCATGATTTGCTCTTAAAGACATATTTCTCACCTGACATATTTCTAATTTCATATCTAAAAATTTTTTTCTTTTAGAAATTTTCAGGCAGTAAACTATTTTTTTTTCTTCTGGTATTCAGTTGTATGAATCACCCGTTGTGTGACTTTAGGATGTAAAATGTGTTGATTTGATACATTTACATATGACAACGTGATTGCCACTGTAGTGTTATCTGACACCTTTCTAATGTCACATAATTATCATTTATTTTTTGTGGTGGGAACAATCAAGATCTAGTTGTTTTTGCAATGCTTAAATTTATAATACAGTATCGTTGACTATAACCACTGTGTGGTACTTTAGATCTCCGGGACTTACTGGTTACAAGTTTGTGCCCTTAAACAACACGTCCTCAATTCCCGTGGTAACCCCTGGTAGCCACTTTTCTACTTTCTGTTTTTATGAGTTTGGCTTTTTCAGATCCCACATATATGCGATCATACAGAATTTCTCTTTCTCTGTCTGACTTATTGCACTTAGGCATAATGCCCTCAAGGTCCATCCATGTTGTCACAAATGTCAGGGTTTCCTTCTTTCTCATGGTTACATAATATTCCGTTGTGTGTGTAAACCATGTCTTCTTTATCCATTCATCTGTTGGTAGACACTTGGGTTGTTTCCATATCTTGGGTATTTCAAATCATGCTGCAATAAACACGGAAGTGCATATATCTCTTGGATATTCTGTTTTCATTTCTTTCAGATATATATCCAGGAATAGAATTCCCGGACCATCTGGTTGTTTTATTTTTAAATTTTTGAGGAGCCTGCATATTGTATTTCATAGTGGCTATACCAATAAGTTTTCATCTCTCTAGGATAAATAGGAGTGGAATTGCTGGTTCATACAGTGAATGCATGTTTAACTTTATAAGAAGCTGCCAAACCATTGTTTAGAGTGGCTGCACCATTTTATAATCCCAGCAGCCGTGTAGGAGAGTTCCAGAAGCTCGGTGTCTTTGCTAGCATTTGGTATTGTCAGTATGTTTCTGTTTTAACTATTGTAATATGTGTGTACAATTATCTCATCATGTTTTTTTTAAAAATTAAAAAAAAATTTTTTATTTGAGAGGGAGAGAGAGAGAGTTGGGGAGAGAGGCAGAGAGAGAGAGAAACTTAAACAGGCTCCCCTCTCTGTGCAAAGCCCAACTTGGGGCTTGATCCCATGACCCTGGGATCATGACCTGAGCCGAAATCAGGAGTCGTATGCTCAACTGACTGAGCCACCCAGGCACCCCTCATCACCATCACTCCTCATTTAATTTGCATTTCACTAATAGATAATAATATTGAGCATCTTTTTATGCACTTATTTGCCAAACTTAACTCCTCTCTGGTATACCTATTCTCATATTTTGCCCATTTTAATAATTGGGTCACTTTCTCCCATATTACTGAGTTTTGAAGTTTAGAAGAGTTATAGAAGTTGAAGTTCCAGAAGTTTAAGACTTCTAAGTATGTTGTTCAATAACAGTGGTAGAGTGGACATCCTTTGTTCTCAGTTTTAAGGAGAAACCATTCAGTCTTCCACCATGTCAGCTGTGGGGTTTTTTTTGGTAAATGCCATTTATTAGATTGAAGAAGTTCCTCTCTGTTCCTAGTTTGCTGAGAGGTTTTCATTTTTTAAACTTTTATTCTTTTTTTTCTTTCTTTTTTTTAAAAATCATGAATGGATGTTGAAATTTGTGGAAATGTTTTTTTCTTCACCAGTTGATATTATCATAGGTTTTCTTTAAACTGTTAGTACAGTGGATTACATGGATTTCCAAGTGTTGAACAGCCTTTCATTCCTAGGACAAACTCTACTTGGTTGTGACTAGACTCAACTTGCTAATATTTGTTGTGAAGTTTTGTATCTATAATCATAAGGGCTATTGACCTATAGTTTTCTTCTTTGGTTCTGTCTTTGATTTTTGTATCAGGGTCATGCTGGCCTCAGAAATAAGTTGGGAAATGACTATATCATTTACTATAGATGTTATATTGGTTGTTCTAGGGGCTACAAAGTAGATAGTAACATTTCACAGTCTACTTAGCATCAATATTTTACCACTTCAATTGGACTTAAAAACATTACCACCATATAGGTCCATTTTCTGCCTACCTTTTTATGCTTTGGTTGTCTTAGATATTACACAGACATATATTGAAAACCCCAACATTCCTTCATTCCTGATGTTCCAAGTTTACTTCTGGTATATGTTCTTCTGTCTGAAGGGGTTCTTTAAAAATTGTTATTATTTTATTTTTTTATTAAATTTTTTAAATGTTTAGTTATTTTTGAGAGAGAGAGGCAGAGTGTGAGTGGAAGAGGGGCAGAGAGAGAGGGAGACACGGAATCTGAAACAGGCTGTCAGCAGAGAACCCGACATGGGGCTTGGACTCATGAACTGCGAGATCATGACCTAGGCTGAAGTTGGACACCTAACTGACTGGGTCACCCAGGCACCCCTCTGAAGAGTTTCTTACAGTAATTTTTTTAGAGCCCAACTGCTAACAATGAATTTTCTAAGAAGGTCTTTGTTACATATTCATTCCTGAAGAATTTTTGTTGGATATAGAATTTGGAGGTTGACTATTCTTCTTGTCAGCTTTAAGAACACAATACTACTTTCTCCTGGACTTCTTGGTTTCTTGTGAGAAATCTGCTGTTATTTAAATACCTGTTCCCCTATAAGTAATGTGTCGTTTTTCTCTGGCTGCTATAAAATTTTTTTTTTTGTCTTTTGTCTTCAAAATATGTACCTGGGTGTGGATTTCTTTGAGTTATTCCTGTTTGGTGTTTGCTAAATTTCTTTAATCTGTAGGTTTATGTCTTTTGCTCAATTTGGGAATTTTTCAGTTAGTATTTCTTTAAATATTGTTTTCTGCATTACATTTTTTCTCTTCTCCTACTCAGGTTCTGATGGCACAGTGTTACACTTTTGAGCTGTTGCTCAAATTAGGTAATTACTACCTATATATATCTTCACGTTTACAGATTCCTTCCTCTGTATCTCTGTTATGCTATTGAGCCTATCCAGTGAAATTTTAATATCATTTATTATAGTTTTCAGTTCTAAATCTTTCATTGGTTTTTCTTTATATCTTCTATTTTCTAAGACTTTCTATTTTTCCATTAGTTTCAACTTTCTTTGCAATTTTGTTCAAGCATTTTTATAATAGTTGCTTTAAAGTATGTCAAATGTCCCGACATTTACTGATTTTTCCCTCATATTTCTTCATACTCTAAATTATTTTAGTTGACATTGTGAACATTTTTAAATTTTAATATATTTTTTTGAGGGGTGGGAGGGGCAGAGAGAATGAGAGACAGAGGATCTGAAGAGGGCTCTGCACTGATAGCAGAGAGCCAGACATGGGGCTCAAACTAAACAGTGAGATCATGACCTGAGCTGAGGTCGGACGCTTAACCAACTGAGCCACCCAGGCACCCCCAATGGACATTTTGAATACTACATCATGTGACAGTCTTGTTTAAATCCCATGGAGAGTGTTGATATTTTTCTTTCAGTAAATGACTGACCTCATTAGGCTTAAGCTGCAAGTTCCAACATGATTTTTGTGGACTGTGATTCCAATTTCAGTTCGATTTGCAAAGCTTTTGCAGTGCTTTTGGCATCTGTACTGAGTGTGTGCAGCCCAGTGATCAGTTTGGGACCTTTGTAGTGGTCTATTCATTATTAGTTCAGTACTCAATGCCTTTGAGATCTTTCTTCTTTTTTAATATAGGCATTCGCTGTTATTCACTGTTCTGAGCACCACTTTTGCTGCATCCTATATGTTTTGGTTATGCTTTCATTTTAATTCATTTTGTGCTTTCATTTTAATTCACTTTGAAGTATTTTATTTCTCTTTAAAACATTTTTGGGGGCACCTGGGTGGCTCAGTCGGTTAGGTGTCCAACTTCGGCTCGGATCATGATCTCATGGTTCATGAGTTCGAGCCCCTTATCGGGCTGTGTGCTGACAGCTTGGAGCCTGGAGCCTGCTTGGGATTCTGTGTCTCCCTCTCTCTCTCTGTTCTTCCCCTGCTCACGTTCTGTCTCTCTCTGTCTCAAAAATAAATAAACATTAAAAAAAAACATTTTCGAATTGTGGTAAAATACATAATGTAAAATTTACCATCTTAATGATTTTTAGGTGTATAGTTCAGTGGCATTTAGTACACTCAGACTGTTGTGCATCCTCAAAGTACTTTCTAATTTCTCTGGTAATTTCTTCTCTGACTTATCAGTTATTTAAGAGTGAATTGTTTAATTTTCACAAATTTCACATATTTCAAAATTTCCTTTTGTTATTAATTTATCATTTTGTTTCATTGTGGTCAGAGTATACACTTTGTATAATTTCAATTTTTTAAAGATTTGTTGAGATTTGCTATATGGCCTAACATATGGTCTCTCCTGCATAATGTTCCATGTGCTCTTGAGAAGAATGTGTATCCTGCTATTGTTGAGTTAAGTGTTCTGCTGGGTTGAGTTGGCATGTAGTATTATTCAAGTCTTTTATTTTTTGATACCTTCTATCTACTTGTTCTATTATTAATGTAAGTGAGATATTAGAGTCCCCAACTATTATTGTAGAACTGCTTATTTCTCTTCAATTCTGTAAGTTTTTGCTTCATATATTATGAGGCTGTGCTATTACATGCATAAATGTTTATAATTATATCTTGATAGATGGACTATTTTATCATACTACAATGTCCTTCTTTTTCTCTAATAACAATTTTTAAAAATGTTTGTTTATTTATTTTGAGAGAGAGTGTAAATAGGGGAGGAGCAGAGAGAGAGAGAGGGAAAGAGAGAATCACAAGCAGGCTCCATGCTCTCAGCACAGAGCCCGGCATGGGATCCTGACCAGAGATCCACAACCCTGAGATCCTGACCTGAGCCAAAATCAAGAGTTGGACGCTTAACCGACTGAGCCACCCAGATACTCCTCTAATAATTTTTTGTCCTAAAGTCTATTTCCTCTGATATTAGTATAACAACCACAGTTCTCTTTTGATTACTGTTCATGTGAAGTATCTTTTCCCATCTTTTTATTTCCAAACTCTTTGTGTCTTTGAATCTGGAGTGAATCTCTGTAGAGAGAATGCGGTTAGATTATATTTTTGGAAATATACAGTCTTACAGCCTTTGTGTTTTAATTGGAGAGTTTAATCCATTTATATTTAATATGGTTATTGATAAGGAAGAATTTACCTCTACCATTTTACTATTTGTTTTCTACATGTCTTTTGTCTTTTTTTTGTTCCTCAATTCCCCCATTACTATCTTCATCTGTATTAAATAGACATTTTCTAGTGTACCATTTCAATTCCCTTGTCATTTCTTTTATTATATATTTTTCAGTTTTCTTAGCGGTTGTCCTAGAGATTACATGTCAATCAAATTCAGATGAAGATCAATTTAATTTCAATAGTATATAAAAATTTGCTCTTTCAAAGTTCATTCCTTCCTCCTCTACTTTATGCTGTTGTCACAGATTTATATCTTTATATGTTGTGTGCCCATCAACAAAGACTTATAATTATTGCTTTATGCAGCTATCTTTTAAATTTTAAAGAAAACAAAAAGTAGTTACAAACAAAAAATACATTTATAATGTCTTTTATACTCATGTATGTAGTTACCTTTACTGGTGCTCTTTATTTCTTCATGTAGATTTTAGTTACTGTCTGTTGTCCTTTCATTTCTGCCCAAAAGGACTTCTTTAGTATCTCTCTCAGGGCAAGTCTAGCAGTAACAGATTCTTTCAGTTTTTGCTATCTTGGAATATCTTAATTTCTCCTTCAGTTTTTGAAAGACTGTGGTGTTGGATACAGTATTCTCAGTTGATAGTCTTTTTCTTTCAGCATTTTGAATATGTCACCCCACTGCCTACTGGCTCCCTGATTTCTGATGAGAGGTCAGCCTTTTATTTTATTGAGCATGCTTTGTGCATGATGAGTTGCTTCTCTCTTGCAGATTTCAGGATTTTTTTCCTTTGGCTTATGACAATTTGACTATGATTTGAATAAATGTAAATGTTTTTGAGTTTATTTTACTTGGAGTTCATTGAACTTCATGGAGGTGTAGATTCAGATTTTTCATTAAATTTGGGAAGTTTTTGGCCTTTATTTCTTCAGATATTTTCTGCTACTTTCCCTTTTGTCTCCTGCAGCTCTCATTGTGTGTATGCTGTTGTGCTGATGGCCTTTCACAGATCTCCAAGACTGTTCATTTTTATATATTTCTGTTCCTTGGAATGGATAGTCTCAATTGACTTATCTTCAAGTTTACTGATTCCTTCTTCTGCCTGTTCAAATCTGATTTTGAGCCCCTAAAGTAAAATTTTCATTTCAGTTGTACTTTATAAGTCCAGAATTTCTGTTTGGTTTTTCTTCTTCTTTTTAAATATAATTTCTATCACTTTATTCCTATTCTGTATATGGTGAGACAGCATTCTCATAATTTCCTGTAGATCTTTAGAAATGTTTTTCTTCAGCTCTTTGAATGTGTTTACAATAACTGATTTAAAGTCTTTGTTAGAAAGTCCAACATCTGGGATTCCTTGAGGCCAGTTTCTTTGATTGTCTTTTCCCTAGGTGGACCTAGGTGGACCATGCTTTCTTGTTTTGTTGCATGTCTATTTAAAACTGGGAATTTTGAGTAATATAGTGTAGCAGCTCTGGAAGTCAGATTCTCTTCTCCACAGAGTTTGTTATTGTTGCTTTGTATTGTAGTAGTTGTTGCTCATTTAGTGATTTTTCTGAAATGATTCTGCAAAGCCTATATTCTTTGTTGTGTGTGGCCACTGAAATCCTCCCCTGTTAGCTCAGTGGTCAGCTAATGACTGAACAGAGATCTCCTTAGATTCTGGACTAAAAAGACCTCCTAGTCTTTGCTTAGGGGCTCTATGCATGCACATCTTCAACACCCAGCCAGAATTTACATCTTTCTCTTAGCTTCTGGTTTTCACAGAGCCTTTAGGTCAGCTAGAATTGGAATCTTTCTCCCTTGTCAGGTATTCTCTGAGCATGTGCATAGCTCTATGCATGCATATGGCTTTCTAGATTCCCAGGAATATGTCAGAGCTTTTGAAAGCCCTATGGACATCTCATTTCTCAGCCTTTTCTCTGGAGATTTTTGGTTAGCTCATTTGCCTCAATTCTGTTATTTATCACCTTGGGGAATAGGGACTAAAATACTTGTCTGTAAATATTTTTGACAAATGCCCTCTCCCCATCCTCACCCCTGGCTACTAGTTTTAGCCCTGAGGTAGTTTCAAGTCAGGGGAAATTAAGACAAGTCTTTTGAGCCAGTCTTTCAGGAAGCCACCAGACAGGTTAAAACAGGTAATTACAATTCTTTGTGGATGAGGTCCTTTCTGCTTCCACTGGTACCAGGAATTCAGGCTGTTATTTTCATGACTGCCACTGAACTGAGGAGTGGGGGATGGAACTAGGTAATTGAAATGCCACAAAGCTCACTTAAAAAAAAAAAGGATTCAGTAATGTTTCTTGAATAAGCACTCCACAAATTGTTGCAAGCCATTGGTTCATTTCCATCTTTCTAGAAAGGTTGATTCTGAAAGTTTTGCCAGTTTTGTTGTTACTTTTATGGAGAGATGGATTCCCAGAGTTCCTTACTCTACGTTTTTTTTGGTGAACTTTGTCTCCCTCAATACTTTTGGTATGCTAATAAGGCGCAGAACCACACACAGACACACAGACACACATACACACACATACAAATACACACAGTTTGGTAGCGAGCTCCAAAGTTCATTAGCAACTTCATGGGATTACTTTCCCAAGTCCAGCCCTCTCTACAGTCTCCTTGGTGTTTCCAGTACTCTGAAGCTCCCCCTTTCCAACCTCCAATCAGAAACCTGGGGTTTAATTAATCCACTCTGCCCTGCACTTTCACAACTATACCTACATCCAGGGCCAAGTGGCAGGAGGATACAGAGAGAGCAAAATGCAATAATTGGCCCCACCTTCTTGGTTCTTGATGCAATAGGTAGGGATTTCACTGGACCACTGGATCTCCTACGAATAACTGAGGGGAACAATAGGAAGGGAAAGAAGGCACTCTTGGAATAAGCAGGATAAGGTCTCAGAATAATTTCCTTTAATATTGAAAGATATACGACCCCATTTTATACCCCACGCTGAAAAAGCAAAAAGTGTTAGTTGTTGGGAATACCCTCTTTGCCTCCAATGTCTTCTCCCTCCAATCCAAAACAATAAAACAATAACACAGTACACAATCATGTCACTCCGTGCTTAAAAATGGTGCTAGCTTCTCATAACACTTAAAAGCCAAAGTTTATTGCAATGTTAGGTACCAAGGAGTGTGTTAAAAGGAAACCTTATAATCTCCATTGGTAATTTTCTATGATACAAACAGTTGGTGCTTTCTCAGTATTATGTAAAGAGCCACGTAAATGCAGCTTCAGGTTTTCCCTTCTAATTCAACAGCAGCCCTTAACCTCCTCCTCAAGGATTTCTGTTACTTATATACATTCAAACCTTTTCAGAATCTGGCCCCCATCTTCCCTTCCTGCCTCATCTTCTTCTTCAACCTCAAACTTACTTCATAATCATTCCATCATCATCAAAATGGAAAAATAAAATTTCCTAGAACTTGACAAACCCTTAAGTGCCAGAGCATCTGATGACCTCAGTTTGAGAAAGTTTGTTCTAGAAACTTTCTACCATGGATATTTGTAGAACCAGATGAATGAAAGCTGCTTTGTTGATGCCAGGGGCCCCAGCCATTGTATATACCAATATGTTGCTACCCTGGATTTGAATATTATTTAATTAGATTAATATGGCTGCACTGTTTATTATTTTTCAAAACAATATTCATTTTATAAAATATGTCAATATTCTCTTTCAAGTATTTCAAATCATTGGGTCAAACCACTTATGACTGTTATTCTAGTATACCTAGTATTTGGCTCAAAGGGATTATTTCTTTGGATGATAAGTACTTTTGTGATACAAATGCACTTTCTTAGGGGCGCCTGGGTGGCGCAGTCGGTTAAGCGTCCGACTTCAGCCAGGTCACGATCTCGCGGTCCGTGAGTTCGAGCCCCGCGTCAGGCTCTGGGCTGATGGCTCAGAGCCTGGAGCCTGTTTCCGATTCTGTGTCTCCCTCTCTGTCTGCCCCTCCCCTGTTCATGCTCTGTCTCTCTCTGTCCCAAAAATAAATAAACGTTGAAAAAAAAATTAAAAAAAACAAAAAACAAAAAAACAAATGCACTTTCTTAGACTGAAATACTGATTTCTTAGCTCTACTTCTATCCATTTTCACCAATTTGAATTCATGGCTTCTGTAATTATTTCTGTGTTTGGATTTACTTACAGATCACGTAAGTGGCTTAACTAGGTTTTTATTTCACACATTGTGGTAGTATTTACTTCAGAGCAAAAATTCTTCCAATTTAGGATGTTTTGAAAAGAGCACTGAGACCATTTTTCTAATATATGAGTTTCAACTGGTGGGCCAGAAGAACAATTCTTGAGGGCTAGCCTTTTCTATCAGAGGAAACTAGAACCAAGTGAAACCTATAAACTGGCTGGGCCCAAAGTAATCATTCTCCTGTCTTTGAATAGAATTTAAGCTGTACTTGATTTATGACAATATATGCCCTTCCTTTTACTACTTTATGTGTATCTCCTACTAAAATTGCTGGGAGTTCAGAACCTAATTTGTTTTATCAGTCCTAGTTAATTATAGCTGTGTTTGTTGTCCCTCTCACATTTCAGAGATTAGTATAGATTGTTCTACAGGGTTGTCTGTTAAAAGGCCACATCCTAATGCCCTAATCAGTCTCCAATTCTATTTGTTTATATATATATATATATATATAAAAATATATGTATATTTTATATTATTTATATATATTTATATATTTATATTTATTTATATATAAAAATATAATTCTACTTGTTCTGTAAATTAATAAAATGAGAGATAATGTTACCAGATTAGCAACTGGCATTGCATATCATGGCTCTTCTTGTTTTAGTTTGTTTTCAAGAAAAATAAAAGGCTCTTTATGATTAACATTTTGTCAACTTCAGTATTCTCCTTGAGATGTGCCCATATTTATGTTAGGGATGAAGGGCTCCATCAGCTCTGTCTTTATTATGCATCCGTCACCAGTGACAATAAACAACATCAATAAGAACAGCAATAAGAACAACAGTAGTAGCATGATAATGTTGTGAGAATTAAGAGAAATTGTGTAGATGAAAGTACTCTGTGAGCTATAAATGCTATGCAAGTGTAAAATAATGTGACTATGTGAAGTAGGTATGATTATAAATCTCCAGATGCTTTCATCTGTGTCTTACTATATCTATTATTTAGGATATTTGGTTTGGACATTCTACTACTAAACCTGAAAGCAGCTTAATTAAAACACATTTTTTTTGGTTGTTGTTAAGGTCTTGTAAATAATGTTTTCAATTTCATTCAAATAATAGGTACAACAATACATGAATTTGTGGCACTTTTGTAGTAACCTCTGAGAGAATACCCATAGATGGCATAACTTTCTTGGAGTGTCATTGACTCTTACCTAATAAATATAAGGTCCAAACTTATGTTCTCATAGTAACAGTTGTGTGTGTTTCCTAAGGAAAGAACTTAGACATTTGGAATTCTGTAGGAAGCTAGTTACTAGAACTTGTTTTATGTGTATTCATCTTTTTTGTGTGTGCAACCTTCACCTGCAAGGCAGCTTATAAATTATACAGAAACATTTACTTAATGATAGAGTTCAATGTTAACCTAAAAACATAATGTTAGTGGAACAACAAGGTCCAGTTTATACTTGAAGAAACCCGTGTTTCAAGGTTCCATGGTATTCTATATTGAGTTCTAAGATGATTCTTACCCTGTAATTTTATTCCCAGTCTACAGATCATAAACTTGTCTAATCCAGTCCAAAATTTATATCCAGCTATTTTAATTTCCATCTACTTCTTCATATGAGGCTGTCTTTTAAGTTTCGTAATTATAGTGAGAACACCCAGGGTAGAACCTGGTTGGTTACACTTTACTTACAGAGTTTTTATTTTATGTGAAAGACTAAACAAAGAACAAGACTTAAGTCTTAAGTCTTCTGGCTTTCTCATTATTTTTTAATAAGCAAAATAGTGAAGACTTACCAAAAGACTATTAAGCTCTCTAGGATTTTAGCTCTAGGTCACATCATTTATATATACCAACATGGGCACACTTCAGACCTCCTTGATTTCTAGAATTCAAGCCATCTAAATCATTAGCCTTTTCTGTCTATATTCCACTTTCTGTTGAAGCAAGACTCTGGTCACTCACTGAAGCTCTTACTAATATCCTAGGTTATCTCTCCCTTACTTCCAACATAATAGTGTCAGCTCTAGCCCTTCCTCTATTGCCACTAGGACTCCACAGCTGGGCAGAGAGAAATGGAGGCATTGTAACACGTTTATGCTACCATTTGCAAACACTAACATCATTGTGGTGTCCCCACTGACTAGTTCTAGGTCCCTTTTAGCCTCCCTTTCGCTATGCCCCATGCTTCATTCACTAACTGCATCCTTGTCTTTGGGCTGTAGAGAGTCACTGATGAAGGTCATGGGAGTCACCTTGGATGTGGTCCAATAAAGTCATATTGGCTAGTTTCATTTAGGTCCTCAATACTCCTGCTGAGAAATTGCTTGGCTAGCTCCTTTCCTATCATATTTCCCCTAAAGGTGAACTCGAGTCCTCCCTAGTGGCTTCAAGTCTGTAATGTGGCTAGGGGATACTCTTTCCCCATTCCTATCATTCCTTCCTATGTATCTGAACTTGCCATTAGTGTAAAACTCTTGGCCTCTCTCCAGTCTTCTATTTATTCTCGAGGAGGACTGATTTTCTGATTGGTGTTAGGGGATCAGGACACCAACTTGCTTTTTTTTCTCTCTCTCTTTGGGAGCCACCTGCTTGCAAAGAGCATTGGTTCTCACTTTTTTCTTTGCTTTTTTGTTTGTTTGTTTGTTTTGTTTTTGTTAATATGTTAAGCTTAGTGGGGAAAGCTGATTCTGCTTGTGAGAAGGGAAGCTTGCAGGCGCCTGTAACTGAGTGGGTGTGGCTAATTCTGACTAATTCTGTGTATTTGGCAAGAACCGAACCACATCCTCTAGCACAACTTGTATTACTGATAAAGGTGATACTATTTTTATCTTTATCTCCATGTCTCCCTGAACTGGCTCTCAAAGTCAGGTAAGGAACAAAATTGTCATTTACTAGACACATTAAAACTCCAACATTTAATCCCACCTTTTCCCCATAATCCAAGAAACTTTGACTCCTATTAATTTATAAGATTAAGACATTTGGATCAAATCTTCCCCAAACTTCCCCCCCATCACTACATGTTTGTCTTTCTATGATCTTGTCTATGTCAGAAGAATCACCCACCTCCCTTCTAAGACTCCTCTCTCTTTCATGCCATCTTCTACTTACAATCTCATTTCTCTCCTTCTTGTCTTTCTTGTTAGGGTCTCTGTTATCAGCATTTTCTCTTTCTGATCACTTGGGAAGAGGAAGCTAAATAAAATCTCAAGTCCACAAATTGCTGCTTTCCTAATCAAGCTTAGAGGAAACCCAACACCTTAACCCAGATCCACAAATATGATAAGAAACCCACTTGACCCAGAGATTTTGGGGGAATCCAAACCTTCTATTACAGGTTTGTCTAGTTTAAGACCCATAGATGCTTAAGTACAAGACCAGTAACTATTAAAATGTATAATTTGTGAATTGCAGCCTGCGTATTTGAACACATCAGACATGCAAAATAAAATTTATATAAATAGAAGATATGAAAGAGTAAAGAAGAGATAATAAGGAGGCATTGTACACCACGTATTCCCAAACCTATAATAATATACTTGTTGTAATTAAATATTAAGTTTGGTGCTAAGTTTCCCTGAAGCTATGGGAAAAAGGGAGAGATACTGGCTTACATAATTCTCATTGTTCGAGAAAAGGAAGCTGAATCTCTGACAAAGTTTTTTCAGGAAAGATGCTTTCCTACTCAATTGCTCTGGAACCTGTCCACCAAGGGATGCCAAACCACAAAAGGAATGATGTGTTCAACAGTGGATTTCCAAGAGACACAGAGATGGCCTTCAAGTTCCAGTTGATAAAGATACATGTTACTTGGTATTAACCCAGTATGATGAGATAGAACATTTTGGTTGACAAGTTCCACCGTGGTTGTACTGATAGAAGTTATTTATAAAATATTCTTCCAGCAGCCCTCTTGGTTATCTGATATTATCCATACCTTCAAGCAAAGAAACAACACCTGATAGCATCGACAGTTTTAGTGTTACTGATATTAGAGATCCTTCCTGACAATCATGGGTAGCAGAAACATTTGTGTATTTAGACTTCCTAGTTGCCAATAGTAAAATCAAAGTTTTGAACATAGAGGGAGAACAGTTGATACCCTGTTTGACATTCATTGAGAATAGGATGGAAACTTGCATTCAAGTAAGGAGACAAAATTTTTAGTCATCGATTCATTAAAAAATATCAAGCTCCTGCTATGCAGAGACATGCAGGCTTCTTGACCTAGTCTAAGGTATGGGGTGGTCAGGGAAGTTTTCCATAAGTAATTGGCATTTGAGCAGAGATCTAAAAGGTGAGTAGGCAGAGGGAACAACATGTGCAAAGCCCCTGTGGCAGGAAGGGAGTGGTGGCTTTGAGGAGATGAAGGAAGGCCAGCGAGACTGGAATACCAAGCAAGAAGGGCGGACAGTCCAGGGTGAGGCTGGACCTGGGAGCAATAGAAACCACTGAAAGGCTTTTAAAGAGCTGATGGGGAGGGGTGCAACCAGATTAGATTGTAGTGAGTGCAGAGTGAATTGGAAGAGGAGAAATGATTATAGACAGCTCAGATGCTCTCAGAGCTCCAATGCTTTCAGAGTGCAGAAATTCAAGTGAAAAAAAGATGATGGTAGCTTGTACTAGACTGCTGGTGGCAGAGAAGGAAAGAAGTAGGAGGGGGGCATGATTTGTTCAGAAGGGGAAGAAAACACAATTGGATGATTTGATAGTGTCTGTCTTGCTGAATGAGATGGCTAGTGGTGCCACTGTCAGAGCCCAGAACACAGAAGAGGATGTCCAAGTTTGGGAGAAAAACCATGAGCACAGTGCCCTAAGTCAGCAAAGTGGACATGCTGGATGGGGCTTTGGGTTAAATATCCTGCGGCAGTGTTGTCCTAACTAAAAACTGAATCATATCGTAAATCTCTGATTGAGGGACTAAATGTTGTATCTTACAAAATGATGAACTTGCTAGAACTTTATATACAACTTTCCAAACAGTAAGGGAACGCCATGCATTTGGTTCTTGCACATGAACCCTCAAAACACCCTGCATGGAGGGAGGAGCACAAGTGTCTAAACTTCCTGTGTGCACACGTTTGTAAGACTGAGTCATGCAAATTGCTGGCCCAGGTTGTGAAAGATACCAGACAACAGGGAGGTCCGGAAGGGACTGATGCCAACAGCACCTTCCACAGAGGCTCACTCCTAACTGGACCTTGCAGAGCAAATGGAGCTGGGGGATGACAGCTGGAAGAAGACCTGGAGAATCATCAAATGGCAAACAGTGATGCAGAAAATAAAAACAATCTGATATGTGAAGAAGATTTTTTAAAATGGCAGAGACATCTGAGTGCTCAAAAATGTGATTTTAAAAGTAATCACTGGTGTCAAATTGCTCAAATTGCTCCTCAGCTGTCCTGGTTAAGAGTGAAGGAAGGGTGGGGCGCCTGGGTGGCACAGTCGGTTAAGCGTCCGACTTCAGCCAGGTCATGATCTCGCAATCCGTGAGTTCGAGCCCCGCGTCGGGCTCTGGGCTGATGGCTCAGAGCCTGGAGCCTGTTTCCGATTCTGTGTCTCCCTCTCTCTCTGCCCCTCCCCCGTTCATGCTCTGTCTCTCTCTGTCCAAAAAAAAAAAAATAATAATAATAATAATAAAAAAAAAAAAAAAAAGAGTGAAGGAAGGGTATCTTCTCCCCAAACCTCCTCCTCCTTTTGTGTTTGATATTCACCTGTGGTTCAGCTTAGAAAGGGTCAATAAGCGAACCGGAGGGGCAGGAATGCACTCCCATCACCCTTGCAGATCTCAGCCAAGGGAAACGGGAAGTAGATGTTTTTACTGCCCAACACACTTTCATTCCTATTACGTGTGCACAGAGCCCCAGGAGGAAAATGCAGTTTGGTAGTGACCTGATAACCACATTCTTGGAAGGTTGCTCCAAGAATGGTAAAAATCCAAACAATGTTGGGGGAGGGGAGAAGAGGAAGAAACGGAGTGAAACAAAACACAATTTCCATTGTAAATTACAGGCTGTGATTAAATCCAAATTAATGTCTAACTAGAAAGTGGAAATTTTAGATTATTAAGATTGGGGTAACTTATCTTTCTCAGGAAGAAATAATTGTTATATTTTGAATACTTAGTCATTACTATTAAAACAGCAAAGGAGTATTTAAAAGTTGTATTGAAAATGTACCTTTTTAAGGCCAAAAGTTGGTGCAGATAACCCTTGAATTTGGCAGGTTGGATTACAAGGTGACTAGGTCTACGAGGGGAGAGCGGTCAGAGACCTGCAGCTGCCAGGGGCATTGTCTTTTCTGTGGGCTGAGGCAGAGTCACTGGCCTTGAATGTGCACCAGCAAGACTTTATGAATTCTGTCCTAATTGTTGAGGCCTTCCACTGGATGGTCTGCTGATATACACACGTAACTGTACCAGGGAACTTTAATTCTGAGTATTGAAGGACAGAATGATAAGCTAGAATCACCCTAGGCATCATCCTTCTACCTTCATTGTTGGTTAAACACTTTGCACCAATGTTTTGTCAATTATCACAATCTTTAAATAATAATAAAAAAGCTTAAATTGCTTTTATTAAGTGATAAATGTTCTTAAAATTATACGATTAAAAAAATATAGGTAGTGAAGTTTTATGGTTCCTGTCTACCCTTTGCTGGTTACTCTTTCCAGCTTCAGGAAAGGCAATACTGTAAAATTTGGAAAATGTCATTCTTTCTGGCTCTCCCTGACCTGACTTCATTTGCTCATTCATTGATTCGTGCACACACGCATTCATTCATTCTGCATTTATTAAGCACTACCATATGGATGATGCTGATATTGTTGGGACCCAGGTGTGAAACACACCCTGCCCTAGTTTTGACACTTCCACCTTTGTGGGGGACAGACACTGCTGCCCCTCCCTTAGTTTCCAGTCTCAGAGAACGGAGGAGGGAGTCTACCTCTGCTCTGCCAGGTTGAGCAAGGAGCAACCAAAGCATTAAGGCAGGATGAGGAGGTCAGTTCCTAGGGAATACCATCCTTGATAAAGTCAAGGACAAGTCAAGGGCAGGGAGAACAATGGCCTCCCTAGCATTTACACAGCTCTGCACCTGTTCTCTCCATTGATGCAGGGTATCAGAGTAAAAGCTCCCACTTCGGGAGTGGGCAAGAACTGTCAGGGCTTTTTTGTTCGGTTTGGTTTAGTTTGGGCCTGGAATATATGCAATACCTGTCATCATTCACTTCTTTAAAAAATTTTTTTTAATGTTTATTTGTTTTTGAGAGAGAACACGAGTGGTGGAGGGGCAGAGAGAGGGAGACACAGAATCCCAAGCAGGCTCCAGGCTATGAGCTGTCAGCACAGAGCCCCACGCTGGCTTGAACACACAAACCATGAAATCATGACCTGAACTGAAGTCAGAAGCTCAACCTACTGTGCCACCTAGGCGCCCCTGTCATCATTCACTTCTATAAAGAATTTACAATCACCGTTTCACAACTAGAGATTTTCACACTATTTTGGAGGCAAAGACGTAAAAAAGCCAGTCTGAACAAACAAGAGAACTCCGAGTGAAGGTTTAAATGAACGTCTCCATTGCCCTTAAAATAGGGTGGAGGAGCCCGCAAACCCTTGGCCCGAGGACCCATTGCTGGCCCCGCGCTGGGCACACCTCTCGCATGTGACACGGATGCGCTCGTCGCTGGACGACTGCTGCTCGTCTTCCTTCTCCTGGAAGTGCTCCTGAACACACTGTTCCTCGAACTCATGCAGCCTCTTCAGCTCCTCGTCACTGAGAAATAGTTCTGCGGGAAAGAAATGTTTGCTGAGTGAGAAACGAACCCGGTGCGTGAAGAATCAATTTCGTTGCCTCATTAGGAATTTCCCAGCCCAACCTGAATTAAGCGCCCTTGTCCTTCACTTGTAGGCAGTTCTCTGACTACTCCAATTGTTTGTTACACAAACAGGTTGTCATATGCAGCAATCATTCTTACCCTGGAGCAAAATGGCTCACTTTTTAAACACAAAACACCACTATTTAAGCTATTCGCAGAGTGAAACCAAGTATTATTTTCTGGAGAAATTTTGTGTGTGTTTTATGGATAGAGTCAGGTGGACAGCATAATTTTCCCATCCTCTTTAGATGCCACAAATTACAACATTCTGAAAGGAACTCTGAATCCACATAGAAGAGTCATTTTCAAGAACTCTGTCAATTTCTGATCTCTTTCACGAGCAGGCTTTTGGTAACACTAATTACTCATAAACTAACAGAACTGGAATAAAACCAACATAAAATGGGAAGCATTCTACAAAGAACAACAGTTGGACTAGGGTGTTCTGTTTTCACACAATTTAAAGTAGTATGTAGTGTCCAGTTGGAACACCCTTGAATTAGCCCAAGATAGAAATGAGAGAGTCCTGTACATACTCAATCCACGATCCTGTTCATCTTGGTCCCCTTCTCTTTTCTTCCTACAGCGACCGCTAAGACGCATAATGATTATATAGATGTGGCTTAAAATGATCATTGGTGGAGGTAGGACTGGTCGGTCATGAAATGTCATTATCAGCTGATATCGTTGGAATTTCCACACCTGGTTGGATATTGACTTTACCTCAAAGAAGGTATTGCTTTAAAAAGAGTAAATGTTTAATTAGTATTTTCCTTTTCATTTTGATTTCCCAGGGCAATCAGTTGCTCACATTGAAATGAAAATAAACATTGAAATGACCGTTTAATGCCTGCTAGTACTGACTCCTAGACTACCCTGTTTTTTGGGTTAACTATCAATGTGGATTATCTACACTCAAGGACATTTTTCTCATATAAATAATTAAGAATCAAGTGTATTGTAACTGCTACCTACTGCCCTCTTAAAACATCACACTGCAGTCTATTGACTCATACACTCAGGAAATTTTTATTTCATATTTTTAAAGGTAGGAGCTATTCAACTAAGCATTTTGAAGTATTTAAACCTTTAATACAGTTGAAAAAGAGTTTGAACCAGATTCTTTCCAAAGCCCTGGTCAGTCCTAAGATTCTATATTTCTGTGAAGGATTTTTTTCCCTCATATTTTTCATCTTAGAAGCTAAAAAATATTTTTTTCAACATGTGTTAAGTATGGTCACACACACAACACATTTGCCCATTTGCCAAAATGGGTAAGTTTTATAAGAAATTTGATACTGTAAGCCATTTATTTCCTAGGCCATTTTGTCTTCTATTCTGTAAATGATAAGGAAAGTATTTTATATAATATTGCAGTAATTGTCATAGCTTATGAAATTGACATTGCCTTCTGAGCCTCTGATAATGCTCAGATCTTCCCTACCTCTGGAGACTTTTATCTAAGGAAATATTTCATTAGATTAAAATACACATCAAAGTGTTAAAATACTAAACAAAATTAAAATTAAAATGTATTTAAGAGAAAGACAAATACCATATGATTTCATTCATCTGTGGAATTTAAGAAACAAAACAAGCGAAGAAAAATGAGACAAAACAAGAAACAGACTCTTAAATGCAAAGAACTAGTGGTTGCCAGAGGGGAGGTGGGGGGGGGATGGGTGAAATTGGTGAAGGGGATTAAGAGTACACTTATCATGATGAGCACTAAGTAATGTTTAGAATTGTTGAATCATTATATTGTACACCTGAAACTGATACAACACTGTATATTAATTATATTTCAACAACAAAAAATATTGAACCATTGAGAAAAATTTAGTGTGTTTAAGTGTCAACTTTTGACTCATGAATACACTAAGGCTGCTTAAATTTGAACAAAAGAGGTTGTAAAGATTTTACACCTTTAAAAGCCCTCCTGAAATTCTGTGTAAATCCGTGGCCCCAGATTGGAAATTTGTACTGTAATTACTAATAGGCACCCAGCCATGACACATACTTGAAAACTGCAATGAGCAAGTTCACCAGCAGGATGTTGGCTACCAGTAGGTAGCACGCCATGATGGCGGGTGTGAGCCAGGCGCCTGGGATACAGGGAGGGAGCCGCTTGCCTTCCTCATCATACTGGTTGTCACCACAAGGAGCTGCAACAAAATTTGTCTTGTTGTACTTGCTTTTTACATAGAATGAATGGAATAAATAACTTACTTATGCCGTTAAACAATCTATTTCTTTTTTAACACGATTTTCCCCTTATTTCATAAGCAATAATTTTTCATGTGAAAATATCTCCTACAAAGAAAATAAGAAGCTCATTTCTGCACTCAGAGATAGTCATTCTTGACTTATATTTGTAAACGTTTTCCCATTTCTTTCTTTGTGTTTTTCATATACAGAAGTTCTTAATTTCTAAGCAGATAGATATTTTTTTCTGTACTGTTATCCATTAGAAAGTTATTGTGTCTTCTGATTACTTAAGATCAGCTTATGTTGTCTCCTTAATTTCACTTGTACATGAACTTTGGAAGTAATTTTGTTATGAGGAAGGAGGTACGATGCCCTCTACCCTCAAATTTGTTAATCAACAGTTCTGGTATCATTTTGGAAAATCATCCTTTCTCTGCTCATTCAAAATGCCACTTTGATCCTATGGGACCTATGTCCTGAACTAAAAAATAGAATGATTGCAAAAGTGATCAGTGAAGTAATTGCCATAAATTTATCGTCTACCTACTTTTTACTTACTTACAGTTTAAAAGAATATTAACATCAGAAAACAAGAGGAATATTTAAGACTGGCGTAAGGCTATCAGTAATTAGCTTAGGAAGAGATTGATGAATACACACATTTCATGAACTAGAGTCATCAATTCTGTGTAAACTTACGATTAATTTCCATGGCGTAGACTATATAGCGATTGGAAGCAGGATTTTATTTATTTTTTAGTTGTGAGAGGAAGGGAGGAAAGAAAATGAGATGACAATTGAGAGAAAAGTAAAACACATGATTAGCAACTTAAGAACGGTTTTGGTGTCAACAAATGCAAAGTATTCAAGCTTGGGAATTATAGATTCATGCTTGGAAACAGTGGTCTATTTAGAGGAAATTATACACATTATTAATACTAGGAAATATATATATATATATTTCATGAACATTGATTTTACCATATGTTATAAAGCAATAAGAAGCTCACTAGTTAAAAAATACTGTGAAAAAGATATGAGGCTACTGGCAGATGATCATTTTAATCAACTGGTTAACCAATCAGGCGTTCTCTATATCCCAATTCACATACCTCATAAGCACAAAGAAATGCAAAATTATTATGCAATAATCAGATCAAGAATCAAAACCTACATTTAATGAAAATATACTCATTTGCCTCTTTATCTTCTCATTAGCAAATTTAATAATAAAAAATTAAAAATATTACAATTTATGTCTGGATCATATGTTTACCTAAGTAAATATTCTTTGGAAACCAAATTAGATTTTTACATTCTGGTTTACCAAGCTACAGACACATTCAATATCTCGCATTGACTTTGAGATACTTGTCATGATAATGTGTTTGGAGTTATGTTCTGAAAGCTAGGTAGAAGGCATTGTATGAACTAGTTATCAGTCTAACCCAGTGACAGACGATGTTTTGACAACTGTGTGTTTCATACAAGTGGAGGATATTCAAAACCTATCCCCAAGAAGCAAAACACTGGAAATAGCAGTCTGATGCTTTGTGACAGAGTACAACATGCAAATGAAAATATGGGGGCAAACACAAGAACAGATCTGAAGAACCTACCACACAAGAGACACCATGATCTATCAACTCAGCCTGGGGAGGGGCTGGGGCCTGCACCACCCAGAAATCCATACAGGATTATGGCTTATTTCCTCTGCTAACATCCTGATTATTTTTAATCATAATAATAACAATAACAATTAACAAAATTTGAACTGCATAAGTGAAGAGGAAATTGATAGCCACATGGAAAATGGCCTTTGGAGAAGAAGCTTGAAGAAGAGGATGACACAAGACACCAGTCACCTTGTCATGCTCGCTATCTCATTCTCTTGGAACAACACTACTAGCTCTGCCTTGGAGTAGAAAGAAATTTACGTTGAAAAAATATTAGGATATTGGCACTGGTGCTGCATTCATGTGATAAGATATTCACCAGGTCCAGCTAAAGTGATCAGACTCAAAATTCTGGTTAACGGTTTTTAGAAGAGAAGAAATGACTAATGTCTCAAAAATCTACATTTCATATTCTGCACTTCTTCATAAAATGATTTGATGGTCATGGCAGAATAAAAAGTAATTTATTTCCAAATTAACACATGCTCTTCCATTAATTTGGAACTGATCATCTGCCTCAGAAGCAGGGAAGAGAATCTTACTATGAATTCTATTCTTACGGTCTATCTGGTCTGCAAACACCTCTCCATAGATCATCCAGTAGGGCATGTAGAAGATGTTTCGGGCCAGTCTCCAAGAAGGCTCCTCATCTGGGTGCAAAATGGCTTGACGGGCTACTCCAAAACTCATCAGCACAACCAGCATGATGACCACAAAATACAGCATGTCAATCATCTGAGTAGAGAAAACATGTGTCTTGACTCATGGGCCGGGTTCACCTGGTTCATTGTAATGCTCTCCCCAAAGACTTCATGAGTGCTTAATTAGGAAGAAGAGAGTCTCTCTTCTCTCCATCTGAGCCATGGGCTCCTAGTTTTTATACACCATGCAATACATACATCTTATTCTAGAACATTGACTCCCTCATTTGTTCTCTTTCTTCTCCTCTACTGTTGCCCATAAACAAATAGTCCTCTCATAACTACAAGTGCAAATGAAGAAAGGGAAGAATTATGGGGGAAACACGGGAATTTGTAAGGGAAACTAAGGAGTCAGAGGAGGAGATATCTAAGAAAACAAGATAATGAATTGAGAATACAGAATGATATTTATTCATTCATTACACAAATGCTGAGTGGTTACAGTGAGCAGTGCTCTGTTTACTGTGGATACTGAACTGGTATAATTCCTAATTTTGGACATCTCTGAAGATGAGGGCCCTTGCCAGGATAAGCTAAATCATATATCCTTTTACTCAAAGCCACGTGCGCTATAAAGTGTTATTTGTAAATTTAAGATACTTCCTTTCTTCTGGGTCCGGTCCTAACACTGAAGCTGTTTTAGGTGATGTAAGGATGATATGCTGACTCATTTTTTTTCCATATAGTATGGCCTATTCTGGAAGAAATGTTGCCATGGACTTGGCCTAATCACATGAATTACCCTCAGGCCAGAGTACACGGGCTGAAGATTGGAATACAGGTTGTGGAGTGACCCTGGGCCCTATTTGTCTCTGGCTTTTACCACATGTTATCAACTAGATTATTGCTATACATATATAAACATATATATATATACACACACACATGCAGTATTAGTATGTACATAGATACAGTATGTATAAAGCAGTGTGTACTGTATGTATATACCATATTAATGTGTAGGAAAACTATGTATCTTAAAGCAAAAAACATTTCCTGTAAGAAACTAATTGCAAAGGAAAGACCAAATGAAATCTGACAAAGCCACACCCAAGGCTTGGTCTCAGGTTCTAACCACAACCACAGCATCTCTAGTTACTAACGGGATGTCAGTACTAACCATCTTTCCAATCATCATCACATAAGGCCCCAGATACTTGTTGACACCAAAGATGTCCAGGACACGGATGTACCAGAAGATGATATCCACACAGTAGATCACTCGACCATAGCCCATGTATGGCTGCTTTTGTAGGCGAAGGATTGCTCCAATCATGAACATGGAAATGGCCACAAGATCCGTGATGTTCCAGTACTCTTGAAGCCAAACTTTTATTTTCTGGCTGAGTTTTCCTGGTTCTGACATGAGGATCTGAAAACAAAGAACAATGAACAAGGAATGCTGTGTTGGAAGCCGCATCTCAGAATCTTGGAAAGATAGGACTGGTGGAACATTCCAGGGCATCTGGTCCCATTTCCTGGTGAAGACCTCTACACACTAATCTTCTCAGGCATTGAAAGATATCTTGAAAGGGAAATTCCATGGAATCCTCTATATTCCTAGATGCAGTGTTTCACAAACTCTCAGGAAATGCCTTCTAAATTATGTTCTTCTGGCTGTAATTAAAACAGCTGCCTCTTGATTTCTTTTTAATACTCTGGATATGTGCCCATCAGCCCACGTTCCTGAGTTAGTCCAGGAGGAAAAGTCTAGAGGGGAGACACACCCGTGTGGGCTCACAAAAGGGTAATCCACCTGGTGGAGATGGCAGAATCGGGCTAGGAGATGTTTGCCACAATTCCTTTGCAATGTAGATAGGAGAAGTCAGGAGGAAATTAAATGATTTTCCTGCTTAAGATATTACCCTTTAAAAATCACCACTGATTAAAAAATCACTATTTCCTCAGAGTAAAACTGAAAATATTGAAAAACCAGCATGCACAGGTGCACACACAGTGAGCCCCATGGACCCTGCAGTGGGAGGTGGGGTGCTGTGCCATGTGGTACCCCTTTAGTTATGGAGACTGTGTAGGTCCTGGGGACCCCATGAGTGGGATGAGGTGTTGGCTATTTTTTGGCCAACACAGAAGGGATTCACTAATTTAACAGCTCATCCATACTGGCTGAGGGCTACCCTCTTTCTGTAACTGGAGGAAATCTTAGCACATGGCTGATACTCAGCAAAATCATGGTGGCACTAAGGGATGGTATTGCAGGCCACTTGGGAAATCCCACTTGTAACATCTTCAGAGTTTGATGAAGCCCAACTAGAAAAGAAAGTGCAGTAGCAAAGGAGATGGGCTGTAAAATGTTGGATTTGGCACTTTTTTTCTTTCTCAGGCTCTTGTTAGACTGACAGCATCAAACTCTCTCTGTTGGGGTGAAGTTGCCAGTAATATTTTTTCTCAGTGAGAAAGGGTTAGTAATAATTGCAAAACAATAGTACTGGTTTTACGTCAGGTGGAAAAAGAATGTGAATCCTTCTTTGTGCTTTTTCAGTTCAAATTCATATTTTCTTGGATATCAGCTTTCCCTTTACAAGCTAATGTAGTGAGTTAAAACTTGTGGATGATGTTAGAAAATTACCTGGCCCTATTTCCCCTCCTGAGAGCCCTTCCTTAATAAGAAGGAAGAATCCCCATTGGAGGTGGTAGAGGGAGCCCGAGCATGATTCTGAGTCCTAAATTGTAGGAAAAATGTCATCTTGTGTCTCTCTCTGTTTCTAGGTTCAGTTCCCAGAAAACATCAGTTGTGGAAATTGGTTTATCTCAGGTATCTGGCAGCATTTACTGTTGCTTTTATACGCACTGAGACTATGTTTTTTGCTACTAAACATTTATTTTGTCTTGTGTTTTGATTTGCAAATTCAGATTCAGTTGGAAGCAAAAGACATAGAAATCTTAAGCAAAAGAATAGAATACATTTGGGATTGTGATACCTCAAGAGAGGAAAAAGGTCCCATGGCACTTGTGATTTTCATGAAGTGCTTTTGCAATAAGAAGCTATATCGGAATTAAAGTCAGTGGTTAGTGGGGCTGGGACGGGCCTTTGGAGTAATCACCTCTCGTATTTTCTCTAATGCCAGGCTCACGATGTAGGAGATGACAATCCACTCCTGGAGACAAGGCCAGCGGTCCATCCGCACCAGGATGACATAGTTGAATAGCAGGAGGTAACCCAAGTACGATATCTGAAGGGCAGAACAACAGTTAGCTGTGTTTGAGGAGATAACACATGCTGGAAACACACTTTGAAATCCTGTTTTCAGGTTGACAGGTCTTCAAGAACAAATTTTCGTTTCCAGCTGGACTGACTCACCTAGAGGAACTTTCTGTTCACATCACCAGTGCAGATAAACTTTGAGGCAGGTCGGGAGGCATTTTATACTTTAGGATCGTATGGGCACTGGCATTTCATCTTCTAAATGAAGATGTATTTGTGGCTACTATCACCCTCATGGGAGAATTACGGAGGTGCTCAAAATTATGAGAAACAGGAAAATTTTAATATTTCACTCATGTGACTTCTACATTCCTGGAAATTGGAAAATGTTACTTTCTCTCCCTGCCTTGCAAATTTCCCTCTTGAATCTTTTCACTGTTAGTGGATGTGGGAGGTTAGAAGGGAGGGGGTGAGAGCTGTCTGCCCTGATGCACAGAGCTGCCTCGAGTCCCCACAATTAGGACTCACATATCTGTGGTTTGCTGTGGCCACGGCAAGCTTCCTATCTTTGTGGCAAGAAAAGATGCCGAGTTTGGAGGTATATGAGAGTGAGGTATCAGGTGGGAAGGAGGTGGTCTGAGGTTGATTCACTGTGGAGCTGATGAATCTTCACCTCTGGAGCCTCATTGGCACAGGCCTCTTCAGGAGTTATGGGGGTAAGGAGGGAGTGTTCTAGCAATTGTGCATCTGTGATTCGGCAGTTTTTATTTTTTAAGATTCACCCCCACCCCTCCCAATTGCATAAGCTTTACCAGTAATACAGTAAAATCCCTCGAATCCATGATTTATTCCTTGCAGAGGAATCAGAATTCTCCAAATTGGGCCATGTCGGAATCCCCTGGGAAGCTATAATACATGTCACACCCTCCCACCGGGCCAGAGCTAGCAGTCCGAGGGGCAGGGTGACACTGGGGGTCTTCTACATAGGGTGTGGCCCCACCCTATGCTGAACTCTCCTGAAGTCCAAGCCAGTGCTCAGCTGGTTCTTACCAGAGCAGATGGGCAGCAGTGGCTCTGCCACCACACCAGGTGTGGCTACCAAAAGGTTGGGTGTCCAGGTGCATAGTTGATCTGGATCCACATGCAGCCTTCCTCTTGCCCACTGCTTACCCCCCTGCCAGTTGCCTCATTCATAGCTTTGGACCCAGCTCCTCACCTCCCATCGCCTGTCCCTGCCTAGTCTCAAATGGAGCCACAGTGCCAGGGCCTGCTTGGCAGAGGCTGAAGCTTGGTGCTTGGGGTTTCATGAGTAGTCTTGTCCCAACCTCCCCAGACTGCAAGGTTGTGGGAGCCTTTGTGTGCCTCCTGGGACCTCCCACAGCTGGGAGCCTTCCCATGTGCCCATCTGCGGATGTCCCAGCATGAATGTAAGACTGAGTCTTCTCTGGTTATAGATGGCCACACTATTGGAGATGCCAAGACAGTGGCCACTAAAGGCAGCTGGAGGAGAGTGTGAAGCCAGACTGTGGTCAATTTGGTGTGCATTTCAGAGTGTAGAGGCCTTGATTTGTTCCCCTGGTCTAGGAGTTTATGACCTGGGTTCAACCACATTCCTTTAGTGGCCCCTCTAGTTTTATGAAAAAAATGGTTAACTGTGAGTTTGCTCTTTAAATCACCAATCATCTGTGTCCGTTTAAAAATAAAGCTATAGTTCCCTAAGTTTGTATTACTGAGAGCATTAAAAAAAATCCTTCATCTTAAGCAAATAAGACTATTTTGCATTATGAAATGGTGTATTTGGGGCTAGGATGGCCACATTCCTACATGCATGTAAAATATAGAACAAGATATCCAGATACAATTTTAGGTGAAGATCTGAATTAGTCCCAGTTTTGTTTCATAATTCATTTTAATTTGGTGAATTTTAAAACATTTTTAAAAGCCTTTGACATGTTTCTTGATTCTAACAATCCTGCATATTCAAAACATGTTAAATGGCCAATGCGAAGGAGGAAGCCTTACTGTGTAAAACCAGAACTTGACAATGGGAGCGTTATAGAATTCACAGATCTTTGTTCCAATGGGAATGCTTCTTTGCTTTTTGTGCTCATTCTCCTCATCGCCCTTTCTTGAACCAGTGTCTGCATTGGCATCCTGGAAAACAGAGAACAGCACACAGCAAGCAGGTTGCTAAATGGGAAATGCACAGTATTTAACAGATATTTTTTTAAAAAATAAAGAAGTATACAAATTTCCCCAATTACTATGGTTTCTAAATTCATGGTAAGAGAAATCTCAACAATTTTGAGAATGAAAGTCAATTGATACTGTTATGGTCAGGGGTATCACTGACCACATTTTCCTCTTCTTTTTCTTTGCCATCTTCATTTTCCTTGGATGTCTGATATGAGAAGTCATCATATGTGCGAAATTCCAAAAACAAGATGGTAGGGGGAAGAAGAATCCCCATTATAACCTATATGGGATGATAAAAAAGATTTTTTTTTTAATTTTTAGATTTCTAAGCTATGGCAATTCTAGAAAATTTTCCTAGTATACATAAAAATTTTAAATTATGACCTTCAGCACCACTCAACAAATTGATTTGTCCTAAAACAGGTTTATCTCTGCTCTGATGTTCTGTGGCTTATTCTGTTTGATACACTGAATAAGAGTTGGTAGAGTTGCAACTGAAAACTGTAAGTACTTTCATCACATTATTTTAGATAGACAGCAAGCAGTATTGTGTGGAATTGTGTCTTAAAAGCAAAGAGCTTATATTGAGTTTCAAAGCGGGTAAATCTTTAAATTAAAATATAATAAATGAGAACAAATAAACAAAATATAGTAATACTGATAGTGAAGTAGATAAAAAATATTTTATGTAGAAATAACTGATGTGTATCTCCAATATTATTTTTAAATAATAAAATTATTGTAATAGTATATTATCATTATATTATTAAATAAAAGTATTATATGATTAAATAATAAAATATTATAGTATATCATTAAACAATTAACTATTATAATATTGTACTATTAAACAATAACTATTATTTATATTTATAAATTATATATTTATTAAATATATATGTATATATGAATATTAATGTTATATTAAATAATACATTTTTTAATTTTAAAAAATGTTTATTTTAGAGAGAGAGAGAGAGAGAGAGAGAGAGACTGAGAGTGAGAGAGAGAGGGAGACACAGAATCTGAAGCAGGCTCCAGGCTCTGAGCCTGTCAGCACAGAGCCCAATGTGGGTCTCAAACTCATTAACCACGAGATCATGACCTCAGCTGAAGTCGAACACTTAACCAACTGAGCCACCCAGGTGCCCCCTCAGTGATACATTGTTAAGGATACCACAAAAGGGCTACTTCTACCGTACATTAAAAGTTATATTACAAAAAATCAGTAATTAAGATAGTAGGGTGTAGGTGCATGAATAAACCAAACAAAGAAATAGAATAGAACGTCTCTTTTGGCCAGTGGAAGCCTCTTCGAGTGGGCTCCTCTGTCCCCTGTTCTTACCCTACTGATCTTTGATAGCTTCTTTGCCATCTGGTATGTCAAGATGTTCTAGGCTTATCTTGGAATTTTCTTGCTCCAGATCTGGAACGAATCATTTCTCCAAGAAGTTCTGGCCCCAGTTAGTGGGAAATGGTATTGCAAGACCACAATCTGGGCATTGGAGATGTTCACTGCTTTTCAGTAGGTCATTGTGTCCAGGCTTTTCATTGCTCAGAGATGGAATGAGTTTGTACTGATGCTTCCATTTAAACACTATAGGCTTTTCATTTACCCCTTTCTAGACCATAGCTGTGTTTCCTTTTGCTACACACTGAATCCTAGTTCTAAAGGACAGACATGATAGAATTAAAATACCCCTTGTTATTCAGTTGCTTTATAGTTTCAGAATAACAATGTTAATACTACTGCTATTGATTATGATTACTGAAGAGTTACTTTTTTTTTTTTGCATAGGTGTTTCAATTCTCTCCTCTTTTTTAAAAAGGTTGTATTATATCTATATTATCAGAACACATAGCCATTGCATACTATACTCTCTCCCTCTTAACCCTCCCCTAGTCTCAGCACTATATGTAAATATATATCTGAGGCTTACCATTAGTCCTTATACTGATGCCTCTTTGGTTACTGTGGTTCTTGGAAGCTCATTACCTAATAGAGTCTTTAGAAAGGGCTCATAAGAACAATATTTCCTGGGGTCCTTGCCTGTTGGTAATGGTTTGTGTATACCTTTTATATTTAACAGTCACTTTTGTTGGATATAAAATCCTGGTCTGTCATTTTCCTTCTGGGAGTATCTTTATATGACACACTCCAATTTTTTCTCTGACACAAGTGGTTGCTGCTGGAAGTCTGATTATAATCTAATTTTCTTTTCCTTATAAGTAACTTTCACTTTGGTTGTTGTTGGTTTGCCTGGATGCCCAGGGAGTTTTTTCTTTTTCATTAAGATCCAGTAATTTAAAAATGTGTGTTGATGTTGGTTGTTCTGGGTTGATATATGTGTCTAGAAAGTGTTTTTTTTCAATATGTAATTTCATATCATTTGTCTTCAAGAGGTATTTTTGAATCATATTTTGAGATAATCACTTTTAACTATTTCTGATTTTAGTTTTTTTTATAGCTTCATATTTTTAACATGAGTGACGTTTTATATTGCTATTTCTTTGTTAGTTTAAGTACTACCTATTAACATCCTATTTTTTTAATGTTTATTTATTTCTGAGAGAGAGAGAGAGTGCACAAGCAGGGGAGGGGCAGAAAGAGAGGGGGACAGAAGATCTGAAGTGGGTTCCGCACTGACAGCAGAAATCCCAATGCGGGGCTTGAACTTGGGAACTGCAAGATCATAACTTGAGCCCAAGTTGGATGCTTAACTGACTGAGCCACGTAGGTGCCCTGACATCCTATTATTTTAGACAAGACTTGATCTCGTTTCATCTATTCCTCTGCTCCCATTTTTAATAGCCACATGAATGTTTTCAGTTCCTACAAGGTTATCTTTGTAACTTTATATCATGAACTGAAATCTTTTTCTCTTGTTTCAACAACTTTTGATAGTCTCGATTCCCCACATTATAATATGGGATATTATCCTTCTCACCACCCTCCCTTCCTCCTTCTACCACCCAGTTTTTCCCAGCTGTGCCTTTGATTCTTGTATTTTCTTTTTTTAAAAAAAATTTTAACATTTATTTTTGAGAGAGCGAGACACAGCACAAGTGGGGGAGGGGCAGAGAGAGAGGGGAGACACAGAATCTGAAGCAGGCTCCAGGCTCCAAGCTGTCAGCACAGAGCCCCATGTGGGGTCATAGACTGCGAGATCATGACCTGAACCGAAGTCAGATGCCTAACTGACCGAACCACCCAGGTGCCCCTGTATTTTCTTTTTTTAAAAAATGTTTATTTATTTATTCTGAGAGAGAGCGAGTGGGGAAGGGGCAAAGAGAGGGCAAGAGAGAGAATCCCAAGCAGGCTCTGCACTGTCAGCCCAGAGCCTGATGCTGGGCTTGATCCCACAAACCACGAAATCATGACCTGAACTGAAACCAAGAGTTAGATGCTCAACTGACTGAGCCACCTAGGTAGGTGTCTGCTTTTTGTATTTTATACTTGGTGGCATTTGTATTCTGTTTAAGGAATCATATTCGAGTCTTCAGTGCTTTGTCTATGGGACTATTCCAAAAACTGAAAAACCAATAAAAAGCATTTCCATTTTTATTACTATATAAATATTGTTTATTGTGTGGCCATATGGCAATTTTAATGCAGAATTCTGGTACCACTAAAGGATCATGTTCTTGATATCAGAGGTCAAATGGTCTTTTTTTACACACTACCAGTTGCTCAAAATCATTCTGAGTTTTAATTTGAATCGTAACTGAGCCTTAACTTTTGTGTGCATTTTTGTTTTACTTGAAATCTGATCCCCCTTCTATGTTCTCGTTAATTTTCTTGTTAAGAAACTGTTCTTGTTTCCTTGACCTTTATCCCTGACACTTGTAGCCTCTTGGTCATTCCATCTTATTTATTGGACTCATTTCTGTTCTTCTTGATTCCTTCCTTCTTGGATCTCACTGACTCCTTATACTCATTTAATCTGACAGACTTTTAATCCCACTGTTCAGTTTTCATATGAGGGCAAGGCATAACATTCATGTTATTAAGAAATGAAATGCCTTCTATTTGCCAGAACCACACTACACAATATAACATAAGATGTCTTTACTCTCATGGAAATCCCATGAGATTGGCATAATATTGCCGTGAGGGAGCTGGATTATTTGAAGATTAGAATCTTTTCTTACCTACTAGTTAACAGTACTAAACAGCAGAGCTAAGATTTGATCACAATACAATTTGTACCGACTACAGCCTTTCAAACCCTACTATAACTTCATATTCTCTTATAAACCCCATATAATGAAATGTTGCCAATTAAAATAATATCACATAATTTCAGGGGCTCCTGGGTGGCTTAGTTGGTTAAGTGTCCGATTTTGGCTCAGGTCATGATCTCACGGTGCGTGAGTTTGAGCCCCACATCGGGCTCTGTGCTGATAGCTCAGAGCCTGGAGCCTGCTTAAGATTCTGTGTCTCCCTCTCTCTCTGCCCCTCCCCTTCTAATGTTCTGTCTCTCTCAAAAATAAAAATAAACATTAAAAATATATATAATCACACAGTTTCAGAGTTGTAACAGGATCTATAGAAACAGAGTTCAGGTGCCTGATTTAATGGCAGGAAGATGGCCTGTCCTGGGATGTGGTTAGTTAGGGTGAACTCCAATCTCTGTGAGCCAGGCACACCAGTTAGGTCTGGCATTAGGCCACCTGGGTTCAGGGCCTGGACCCACACCTTACCAGCTCAGATCCTAGACAAGTCAACCTCGAAGCTTCAGGTTTTTCATCTGTAAGGCAAGCATCTCCCTCATGGGGCTGTTCAGAGGAATAAATGAAATAATCCACAGGAATGCCTGGCTCTGCAAGGTGCAGAGTAAGAGCTCACACAGGTGTCACTTGTTACCATTATGACAATAAGCCATACGTACTTTTAGGCCGGGGTTTTTCCTCATTCGCAGCCTTCCCATCCACATGTCTGTCAGCAGCATCTGGCTGCAGGTGTGAGCAATGAAGTCCCGGTGTTTGGCCGCCACTGCCAGCTTGAGGCAGGTGGAGTTGCTCCAGTTCTTCAGCTCATAGGTCAGCAGTTTCATGGCAATCTGCTCATCGTGCTTATAGGACTGGTCTAACAACTCCACGGCAAGCTGGCCGAAGTCTCTGAAGGGAAGGGAGCACAGTCAGAGCTGACGCTGCAGTGGCTACACACACTGTGAGAGAGACATATCCACAGACACATCATGGAGCCCAGGACACAGAATCCTTGATTTCCAATCCTCTGCATACCCCAGAAGCTCCCAGGGTATGTTGCCAGGTGGGAATGGCTGGGGCCAGGGCTCTGTGCTCAGTTGTGTTGGGGGGCTGACTGCTCTTGCTGCAAATGGAGTTTAGATTGACCCCAAATGTGCCTCTCAGGCCTCAGGCACTCAGAGACGAGAAGACAAAGTTCTCTTCCCTCAAGTCTTCACAGAACAGGGATGCAGACAGAAAGGACAGCAAAGCTCTATGGCAATAGAGTCAGAATAAGGACTACCCTTTGTGGAGGGTACAGGAAAGGGGACACCAGGAATACTGGCAGGTCTGGGTAAGGTCCCGTTTCTTCATCTAGGTGCTGGTCATCCTGGTGTGTTCTGTTTGTGAACGGTCATCAAGCCATACATTTGTATGTGTGCCTTTCCCTGCCTGTGTGCAATACTTCAATAACACAATGGTCACAAGAAAGTTCAACGTTCCTAGGGCTATGATAGAGACAAGTTCTAGTTGTCATGGGGGCCTAGAGCAGTGAGGGCCTAGTGGTTGGAGGTGGAGGAGGGGGAAGTAATGGGAGCCAAGTTGGGGGAGAGGAGGAGAGGATGGCAAGTTGAATTATAAACATAAACTTTATTCCATTTTCTACATGGCCCTCATTCAACATTCAATGACTGTTGTAAACATTCCCTGTACCTTCAACATTTTTCATGGAATGTGGTTAAGATGAAGTCCCAGAGTGATCGCCCCTGTTTTTGTTTCTCCATTTTCTGTAAGATTTTATTCCAGCTATGAGCTGAGGGATGTAGAAAGGAGGAATTCTGTGTGGAGGAATGGCCTTGTATGTTACCTGAAGAGGAATGCTCTCTGGCCTCAGGTCCCACAGGCTGTGAGGTGACACATTACCATGACAATCCTCCAAGAAGCAGAGGGATGGTATTTACCAACCCACTGAGATGGGAACATCTCCCATTTTTTAGATAGGCTTGAATTCCCAATGTTTAGAAGTCAACTAGTGACTTTAGAAATCATTGAGTCCAAAATAAAAGCAGTGTGCTTCAGAAAACAAAGATGCTGGATGTTGGCAGAATTGCTTGGTTACACCCCAAGCTCATGAGTCTATAAAGTTGTGCTGGGACTTCTGGTTTTTAGTTCTGCATGGTAGGGGCTTGGAAGTCACCATTCTGTGCTAACATTAAGCACAAAGTTAGACAAACTGAAAATCAACAACTCTTCTAAATTCATCAGAGAATTGAGGTCACAGGGCAAACTGCTGCTCCCATAACTGTAGAGATAGACCAGCAGATATAGAGACTCATGACATACCAGAGCAGAAACCTCTGGAACCAGAGCTGGGGCAGGAAAACTCAAACTGTAACTGATAAATTGTTGGAGGCTCTGTGAGGACAAGTCTGAGACTTAATAACTCCAGGGGAGGGGCCCAGTCTTAGGGAAGTGTACTCACGTTTTTGTGAGTTTTACCTCCAAGAGCTCCACCAAGTTCTCACAGAGATGAGAGAGAAATCCCCTCATGCTGCCAGCACAGGGAGGGGAAAAGGAACCATTCTGAAATATGTTGGTGTACTCTGGTCTCCTTAACTAGGCCTGCCTGAAGGAGAAACGAGTTAGCCAGAGCCTACCCTATTGGGGTATTATTAGAGCCTAATGGCCTGTGGGAAGGGAGGTGCCCAACTGCAGGCCCCTCAGGCTGTCCTGTCCCATCTAAGTTGGAGAAAAACTGAGAAGCACTTGGAAAGTATAAATAAAAAAACAAAACAATGACAGTCTAGAAATACCACAGAGAGAAGAAAAAATATGAAATGATAGACAAAATGATTTATGAACAAGCTTTAAGGATAATTGTACTTGGGGTGCCTGGGTGGCTCAGTTGGTTAAGCGTCTGATGTCAGCTCAGGTCATGATCTTGTGGTTCATGGGTTTGAGCCCCTTGTCAGGCTCTGGCTGGCAGCTCAGAGCCTGGAGACTGCTTCGGATTCTGTGTCTCTCCCTCTCTTTGTCCCTCCCCCACTTGCGCTCTATCTCTCTCTCTCAAAAATAAACATTAAAAAAAATGAAAAAAAAAAAGATAATTGTACCCAAGTGAAAAATACATTTGCCAACCCTCCCCCAAAGGGACAAGTACTCAGGACAATAGTTTTTCCTGGTTCTTAAATTCCCTTCAGACACTAACTTTGAATTGTTGTCCAAATCCTGGGAGATGTCATCTACCAGCTCGCTCTCAGAGGACTCGTGGGCCATGGACTTGTAGAGCTTACAGGCGACCAGGGCCTTGGCCATGCTCTCCTCGCCTCGCTGCCAGAGGAAGACCGCCATTTTCTGGCGTTTCATCAGCACGGCCCACACCATCAGCTCGTGGAAGGGGTACTGGAACCGACTCACAGCAGGGTCATCCACATCAATGTCGATCTCTTCCTCCTTCTTCTTCTTTTTCTTTTTCTTCCCTTTGGCTGGAGGCTCATCATCCTGAGGGGAGACAAGCACATTTTTCCTGGTTCTGCCTTAAGTGTGCAACAATGGATTTCAAGATTACTGGAAAAAGGAAAACCCCTTTGTCTGTGGTAATAGATTTCATAAGTACATCTGTGGTTCTCATTCAGTATATTAATTCTTCTGAAAAGATGTGCAGTGGTGCCAGGGTGGCTTAGTTGGTTAAGCATCTGACTCTTGATTTCAGCTCAGGTCATGATCTCACAGTTCATGGGTTCGAGGCCCACATCAGGCTTTGTGCTGACAGCAAGGAGCCTGCTTGGGATTCTCTCTCTCCCTCTCTCTCTCTCTCTGCCCCTCCCTAGATCTCTCTCTCTTAAAATAAATAAATAAACATTAAAAAAATTTTTAAATGAAAATTAATTAAATTAAAAATTAAAATTAAATTACCTAATTGTCAAGTTTGATCTGACAGCTAAATGTTAAGAACTGTTTCCAATAAACTGAGAATACACGTTTATTTCAGCACTCATAGATCATTAACAAAACTCCACCAGACATTATTCCCCAATTCCTTTGAGATTTTCTATTTCAACAGATTTCAGGTATCAGAAATCATGTAGTCTACATATCAAGGAATAAAACTAGAAATAAACAACAGTAGGATAACAACAACAAAGACTACATCTGTAAAAATTTAAATATACTTATGGATTTTAAATGCTGTTGGATTAAAGAGGAAATTATAAATGATTAGAAATAAATGGTAATCAAGTTTCTATTTACTCAAACCTTGAGATACCATGCAAACAATGTGCAGAGAAAAATTTATACCTTTCATGCATTTTTTAGAATAAAGGAAAGATTGAAAATGAGTGAACTTCACTTTCAAATGGAGTTAATAGAACAAAACAGTACTCTATAGAAAGTATATGGAAGGAATGAATAAAAATGAAGCAGATATTAATAAGAACAAAAGCAGAAAAAGAAAGTTGCTTGATAAAGCAAAAAGATCAAATATGTAGGTCAGTTTGGTTAAGAAAAAAAGAAAGAAGATATAAATTAAAAAAAAAAAAAAATCAGGGGTTCCTGTGTGGCTTAGTCGGTTAGGCATCCGACTTCAGCTTAGGTCATGATCTCACTGCACGTGAATTCAAGCCCCATGTTGGGCTCTGTACTGACAGCTAGGAGCCTGGAGCCTGTTTCAGATTCTGTCTCCATTTCTCTGCCCCATCCGTGCTCACACTCTGTCTCTCTCTCAAATATAAATAATAAAACACAAAGTTTTTTAAAAATAAAAAATAATAAAAAAATTAAAAAAATAAAAATGCTATTATACTGTTTTCCTTCTTTGAATTCTTTTTTTCAACGGTTTTTTTTTTTTTTTTTTTTTTTTTTTTTTTTATTTTTGGGACAGAGAGATACAGAGCATGAACGGGGGAGGGGCAGAGAGAGAGGGAGACACAGAATCGGAAACAGGCTCCAGGCTCTGAGCCATCAGCCCAGAGCCCGACGCGGGGCTCGAACTCACGGACCGCGAGATCGTGACCTGGCTGAAGTCGGACGCTTAACCGACTGCGCCACCCAGGCGCCCCCCTTCTTTGAATTCTTGATGTGACATAATATACTAAAAAATTCACTAACATTAAATTATACTTGCATTCTTAGAAGATTTTAATGACTTGTTTAGAATTTTTTAAATATGCCACTGAATTTCTTGAGCTATTATTTATGATTGTGTGGGGCTCTTTTATTTGTTTACTCTCTGTTTCCTTTTGAAATTATGGTTTTGCTAACTCTATAAAATGAATTAAGTAGTTTTTAACCTTTTTTTGGGGAATGTGTATTATCCTATTTTATGATTTGACTACACCATCTAAATAAATGTTGGTGTGTTGGGTGGTGGATTGATCCATTGAAAAAAACCCTCAATTTTATTTTAAACAAATGCAACACAAAGAAGCCTATATATATTTGAGAAAGATATAAAATCGGTGAAAACAAATCTTACTTACTTCCATTCCTAGAAGTTTAAGAGCTTTAGGCTGCATAATAGAAGAGGAAAATTTAATCAGATAACTAATATTAGTAGCAGTAACGTTAGTAGTACGTTAGCAGTGTGGTTAGAAGGGGACATAATCCTAGGTTAAAAAGTACTTTGTATCATTAACAATTAAGAATAATACTCAAGGAAAAGAAACCCTTTAGTATGGAAACTGCTTCTGACAGCCAAAGTCAGTTAAGGAGAAAGATGTGCAGACAATACATGACCCTTATTCCAGGTAGAACCAGAGAATTTCACTAATAGAAATGCAGACATAGAGCTTAAAAGCTCTACATGGGGGGCGGCAGGGCAAGGCAAGAGGAGGGCTTCATAGAAGATATGACATTTGAGTTGGGCTTGTGAATGTGTGGAATTTTGATTAGAGGAAAGACATGGCCAGTACAGTAGTACAATTTGATTTTGGTGGAGGTTTGTGGTCCCCCCGCCAACCCCCCATGACAGCGTGGGACAGCTCTCAGATGTCAGAGAACCTTGGATGCTATGATAATGAGCTTGGTGGTGATTTCTCAGGTGGTGGGGAAATATTTGAGCAGGGAGTGCACGGCCATGCCCCTTGCTTTGGAAGATGAAGGTTGCTATAGGGGTAGGATGGATTGGAGAGGGCAGAGACAAGGGGTCCCAGGAAGAAGGCTATTGTAGATAAAGGACAGAGGGCAGACGTAATTGATGGGCCGAGGGCCTGCCTTGCTAAGGGGGTAAAGGCTCCAGGTGAAACTGGGGCATCTCTAGGGACTGTGCATACACACACACACACACACACACACACACACACACACACACACCTGAATTGCTAAAGGAAGAGGGGCAGGTGTGCTTGGGGATGAGGTAATGAACTTCGCTTTGAACAGGCTGTTCTATTGCAAAGGACAGCAAGGGACCACATGTGACTCTAGGAACCACAGAACACCACATGTTCACTTAGTTCTACCCTCTTAGGTCCAAATAAGTTGTTGTAAAGGGTCCGAAAGCTCTTCCGAGTGTAGTTGCAGCGGTAAGCCCCGCCCATGAGGTACTCCAGCACAAGACCTATGTCAATGAGGCTGATGTGGTAATCTGGTGGCAGGTTGCCCTGGAAGAAAATAAGCTGTGTGTCAGGCCCTGCAAGGATGCACTCCATGTGTTGTCTACATCACATACCCCTGGCTTAAGTGGTCTTCTCTGGCCCAAACTTGGGTGTTGATGTGAGGAATGCGACATTAAACAATATTCAGTCTATTACCATATGACTGAGGGAGAAAAAGGATAAAGCTTTCCCAGTGAGAAGAATTAGAAAGCCATGAGGCTGCAGGATGGAGCCCTAGGCTTGTCCATGGGCTGGTTCAAAATGGCCTGCAATGTGCACGTGCAGATGTAGGGGAGATACGGTGCAGCTGGTGTGGGACCTCCTTTGTGAGAGCAGATGAGCTGTGTTGAGAAGGAGCTTTGATAGCTGCTTGCAGGGAAGCAGCTGGCTTCAGGGGCCTGGAATCCAGATTTCATGGTGAAGGAGGAAGTGGCCCACGTGACCCGAAGGAGGCCTCGTGGGGAGGCAGCAGAAAGACAGAGTATCCCTGGGGCTGGAAATTTCTTGGAGAAAGCTCCACACGGTGCCTTGTGACTTTCTGGGGGACTCCGCACATTTCGGTAAGAACACATGCCCCATCGGGGCTTGGATGGCTCTCTTAGTTAAATGTCCAAGTCTTGATTTTGGCTCAGGTCATGATCTCACGGTTCCGGGACTTCAAGCCCCACTTGGGGCTCTGTGCTGACAGTGAGGAGCCTGTTTGGGATACTCTTTCTCCTTCTCTTTCTGCCCCTCTTCTGCTCACTCCCTTTCTCTCTCAAAATAAATAAATAAACTTAAAAAAAAAAAGAACATAAGCACTACAAAAGCATCTGGTGTGTGTGGGAGTCGGTGAAGGGACAGACTGTTGCAACAAAATAAAACTGGGTATGTTGAGACCAGCTTGGCCAGTCATTCATATCCTTGGACAGCTGACTCATCTAGGAGGCAGAGATGACCAGTCAATTATAAAGACTTTTTTTTTTTTTTTTTTTGCTACGCACCATATGCTGCTTGTTTAATTTCACATGACTGAAGTGATGGTGGGAACCTGGGTTCATTGCATGGAAATTACACATCCTGAATGTCCTCCCTTTATTTATTTAAAAAAAAATATTTATTTATTTATTTACTTATTTGGAGACAGAGAGTGAGTGGAGGAGGGGCAGAAAGAGAGGGAGAGAGAGAATCCCAAGCAGTCTCCATGTCCAGTGAGGAGACTGATGTGGGGCTGAATCACATGAACTGTGAGATCCTGACCTGAGCCGAAATCAAGAGTTGGATGCTTAACCGACTGAGCCACCCAAGTGCCCTCCAAATGTCCTCCCTTTACATTAGAACTAGCCACACTTACCAAATACTTCACTCGGGCATTAATGAGTTTGTTCAGCCCCTATCCTGATCCTTCACCTCATTCAGTACTCCATATGCAGAGATAAAGAGATATAGCCCTGCCCTCGGGGAACTCGATGTTTTGGAGGAGGTGGCAAAGGTACAGACAGTGAGTTTGGCCCTGAACTCTTGAACTCTGCCTGGATGGGAGGGTGGGAGGGTAGGCAATGTCTTCCTGCAGAAGGCACACCCCAGGTAGCTAGGAGCAGGTGGAGAAGAAACTTTGGGGGACAAGAGGAAGGGCACAACACACATGAGCAAGAGAGCCTGGCATGTGTACCCTGTGGTGGGGATGTGAGGGGAGAGAGTAGGGGATGTTGATGGAACTAGGCCCAGTGGAGTATAAGTTTCTTAGAAGGACCTTAAACTTCATAAGACTTTGGAGGATTTTAAGTTGGGGAGTCCTGTGACTGGGATGATCAGGGGGCGTGGGGCTAGAGGTGGGAAGAGGACTATTGAAGCCATTAAGGTGAGAAATGGTTGGGTCTGAACTTGGGTAGCTGTGGCTTTTGAATGTTTATATCCTAATCTAAGAATTCCAGGAAATCAGATTCCTTATGGGCTAAGTAAGGGCGCTGGTCCCTCTTGGTTCCTGGATACATTGATCCTGTGCTGATCCAATGAGTGTCTATAGAAGCTGAATTACTATATTAATAGGAGACATTTGTGCAAAGGATGGCCAGACTATCTGGGACTCTGACTGAAAACTCTATTCTCTCATTTGAGTTATTTTTTCTTGCTCAGAGTATGAATACATGTTCCACACTTGGCAAGCCAGGGACTGCATCCTAGCAAAATGAATCACTCACACATTAACCCAACCTAATCCTCTAGCCTGTGGCGACGAGACACAACAATGAACGAACGAGCTCCTACAAGAACACAGACTGTAAGTAGTCAGCAGCAGTGGAAAGGGGTGAAAACATCTATTACTCACTAATGAGGGAATAGTCCACGGAACACATACAATGACATGAGGCACGTTCCTTCTGGAGACTGGCTCAGTGAAGGAGTGAGCCCCAGATCTTAAAAGTAGATACGGAACATGGGGTTCCACTGGAAGATGGAGGCTCAGGCCAGTGGTAAGATGGCACCTCCCTGGCTGTTGCCCAGGGCCTTGGTAATGGTGCCAGGGTGCCATAATCAGTCATTCAACATGAGCCTGGCATGTGTAGGGATGAACGTGAGAATGATAATTTTTTTTTTTAGTTTTAACTCTTTTTTAAAAATTTTATTTATTTAAATTCAAGTTAGTTGGCATACAGTGTAGTATTTGTTTCAGGAGCAGAGCCCAGGTATTCATCACTTCCATACAACACCTGGTGCTCTTCCCAACAAGTACCCTCCTTAATGCCCATCCCCCCACCTCCCCTCCAGCGGCCCTCAGTTTGTTCTGTGTATTTAAGAGTGTCTCATGGTTTGCCTCCCTCTCAGTTTTTATCTTATTTTTCCTTCCCTCCCCCTGTGTTCATCTGTTGTGTTTCTTAAATTCCACATATGCATGAAATCATATGATATTTGTCTTTCTCTGATTTATTTCGCTTAGCATAATACACTCTAGTAAACTCTTTTATGGAGAGAGGAATTCATTCTTTCTTATGCCTCTAATAATATGACAACACATTTTAGAAATTTAAAAAAATTGCTTTATAAAGTGTCTTATTGAAAGATGCCAATAGGTAAGAATTATAAAATGACAGACTGACCTTTTTTACATCCCTCACCAGCAAATGAAGCGTGTTTGGTGGACCCAGCCTCTGAAAAGAGAAGCATTCAGTCATATTAAGTATGTTTTTCTCTTGAACTCTCAGGGCTAAATCCTATCCTACTCCATAGAATTAATGTCCCAGCTGAAACCAGTGTTCCAGTGATCCCGTGTTCATCTAAGAGCATTTATGCAAAATATGCACCGGTGATAAACATATTCAAACAGCTAGCTCCCCTCTGCCCTCCCCCCTTCTAGAACACTTACTGTGTTGTAAAGCTCTTCCAGCCTCGGAATGGTGAGAAAGTGCTGCATGTTCACTCCGTTTTCAATCAAGAGCTTCACGAAGTCGACCCGATCTAAGACTAAAGCGTCCAGCATGGCTTGCTCCAGAGCATTCACCTGTGCAAACCAACACCAGGGACCCTGTGAGTGGCCTCTCAGAGGGGTGCCAGGCGAGAGGCAGACAGGAAGCATCTGAGAAAGTGCATTCTGACCCCCCAGACCCTCGAGCAAGTTGAACCTGGTTCTCTTTGCTCTTTGTCTTGAGTAAACACACCCCAGCTCCCATCGTTTTTCTCAATTTGGCCCCTACCTGTCCTGTCAATGTATCAAAGCTTGATAAAAGGAGAAAAGTAGACGCTTCTCTCCTTTAAAAAAATTTTTTTTTAAAAATTTATTCTTGAGAGAGAGAGACAGAGACAGAGTGCAAGTGGGGGAGAGGCAGAGAGAGGGAGACCCAGAATCTGAAGCAGGCACCAGGCTCTGAGCTCTCAGCACAGAGCCTGACATGGAGCTTGAACTCATGAACTGTGAGATCATGACCTGAGCTGAAGTCCGCCACTTAAATCACTGAGCCACCTAGGTGCCCCATTCTCTTTTCTTTTAATATAAAGATGGGAAAGAAACACCACATAAGCTGTAGCATTCTTTCTTATAAGTACTATAATCAGTACTTGAATCTCCAAGCTCCGGACTCGGTAAACAATGTTTTGAGGCGGTCGGTTGTAATATTTTATATGCTATTATCTATCGTTTGTGCCTCTGTCCTTCAGCACTCAGTATAATGCGAAGACTTCCGGAGACAGCAGTGGGGGAGAGTTTGTGTTCTTGACTGAGGATGACCATGTGGTAGCTAGGTGGAACTTGTGGACTCACAGCATGCCACCAGGGTCAGTGGCTGTGATAATGCCAGTCACACGTCGCCGCAGAGGCTCAGCACCCTCCTTGCCTGTGTCCTCAGAGCAGCAAGGCCAGGAATACTGTGCGGCGTGTGGCTCAGACTCCCAGCCCAGACAAGTGCTGTTACCTGCACATCTCAACCACAGGCTCCTTCTTCTGTTCCCTGAACTGTGTTTATTTCATGATAATTGGTTTGTTTCCCATATTTTCAGGCATGAAGCATCTATGTGTGCATCAGGCAGAAAGAGCCACTGTTGGGCAACCTCTCTGAGTAGCTTCATTCTCCCACAAAGCCGGAATGTCTGGTGTTTGTGAAGCCTGCTGTTGCCTTTTGAAATATTGGCACTATCCTGCCACTGCCTCCCGAGACTCATGGCCCAGGTGGGGCTGAAGCAAAGACAACTGCCCCTTCCCCTGGAGAAAGAGGGTGACCGACTCGTGATCTTGGGAAAGAGGGGTGAAGACATACCCAGTTCAGCAGCTCGATCTTCCGGGGGTCAGTTTCTTCCTCCACCTCCTCTTTCACTTTCCCCTTCTTCTTGCCTTTTCCTTTCCCTCTTCCCCCCTTGGTGGTTGCTGTAGGTGGCTTCTTTTCCTTCTCCGTCACTTTGTTATCGGTGGGGGGCGCCAGGCTTCCCAGGGGCTGCAGTCCACAGCAAACAGAGTTGGGGAACAGTGTTAAAGCTGTCCCTTGTCCCAAGACAGGTGCACGGATCCCCCTCACCTCTGCGTGCACACGTGTGTGTACATGCACATGTAAGCACACCCATGCACAAACACACACACACATACACACACATGCGCACACAATCATTGCAGCCTACTGCCTATTGGAGGAGGCCCTGATACTACGAACCACTGCTACTTGTGTGCTTAAAGTGGCTGATATTTTGATGGATGTGTTTTTGCCCAAAGGAAGGGATGCTGAGAGGCACCAAAGGGGAGGTGCCGATAGTTGCTAATGCAGAAAGGAGAAAATGATCGTGAAGGGGTCAGAGACAAAGTACACCCTGTAAACCTGAGGATGCCTTTTGGATAGAATCATGACTGAGCTTATTGGTGGCTTGAGAAGGCCTGCTGGGTGTTACCGAGATGCACCCATGTGGCGACAGACTGAATGCATTGAGGGAAGAATGTGTTCCACTCAGAGAACAGGAGGCAGTGCAGAAGTGGGACCTGGCTGCTGGGCCTGTCTTCCAGTCACATGGAGAGCCTGGGGGTATATGGCTCTGGTGCAGGCACAGTGATACCAACGTTGAGACAAAGTTGACCCCTCCAGTTACTATCTTGCCAAGTCCTATCTTGCCGGACTTGCCCTGTCCTCTGGCCAAACTCTTCTGGTGAACTGTCTGCGTGCACAGTGTCCATCCCTCCCTTCCCGCGCCCTGCTCCATGTATTCCATGCTGCTTCTTCCCATCTGTCCATGGTTCTGGCTGTGGCAGGGGCTGAGTGTTCTGGTACCACCTCATGGGCATTTCCCAGTCCTTCTCATGCTGGGCTCTTAACGCATCTGATTTTGCTGCCTGCTTCCACCTCAAGCCTCTTCCTGCTTCTCTGCACGCTCTGGTTTTCCTATCTGGCCACTGTTTCTCAGCACTGGCTGTAAATGTTGAGGCTCTTTGGGGCTCTATCCATAGCCCCTTCCTTCCTTCTTTACTCTCCTTCAGCAACTGTATTGAGGCCCATACTGCCAGTCCCCATGTGTTTGCAATTGACTTGTCGTTTCTAGCTTCGGTCCATGTCTCTCCCTAGAGTTCCTATTCCCAACTTGGCACCTCCATTTGGGTATCTCAAAGGCTTTTACAGCTCATGATGTCCAAAACCACACTCAAAACCACTCTCTCCAACCTTTCCTCTTCCAGTGTCCCTGAACTCAGTAGCAAGCCAGAGAACAGGGGGAGATTGCTGACATCTTGCTGCCTGCACTGCCCTCTTCCACGATTAATCTGTCTTGAGGCACATCATGTTTAATGCTAAATATTGCTTTACTATGTCCAATTCTTATTTCTCCTCTGCCTCTGCTCTAGCCCCAGGTGATGTCTCTCCCCTGAATTACTTCAATAACCTTTTAACAGGATTCCTCCTACCTGCCATTGTACCCACCCAACACATTTTCTATGTTAAATCCAGAATGATCCTAAATATGTAAATAAAACCATGTAACTCTCCTGCTTAAAACACTTAAGTGGGACAGGGCACCACCATTGAGGGCACCATGAGAGTTTGTGTGGTCCCTGGTCAATGCAGAGATATGGATGAAAGAGTGTCCTGGCTGACTCCTCATGTAGACAAGACAATTATAATCCTCAGTGAAAACTTGACACAGCATTCAACAACTGGTGCTGGGAAAACTGGATATTCACCTGAAAAAGAAGGAAGTTGGACCCTCATCTAACATCATGTACAAAATTTAACCCAAAATGGATCAAAAACCTAAATGTAAAAGCTAAAACAATAAAACTTGTGGAAGAAAACCTAGGTCAAAGATTCATGACATTGGATTTGGCAATGACTTCTTGAACATGTCACCAAAAATCATAAGCAACAAAGGAAAAAATAGGCAATTGGGACTTCATCAAAGATTAAAAACTTGTGCATCAAAAGAGTATCAACAGATTCAAGGCATGACATTGGATTTGGCAATGACTTCTTGGATATGTCACCAAAGCACAGGCAACAAAAGAAAAAATAGGCAAATGGGACTTCATCAAAAATTAAAAACTTGTGCATCAAAAGACAGTATCAACAGAGTAAAGGCAACACACTTAATGAAGAAAATATTTGCAAATCACATATCTGATGAGATTAATATCCAGAATTTATCGAGTATTCCTAAAGCTCAAGCTCAACAACAACAAAAACCAAACTGATTCAAAAACAAGCAAAGAACTTGAATAAGCATTTCTCAAAATAAGATCTGCAAATGTCCAAGTACATGCAAAGATGCTCAACATCATTAATCATTAAAGAAATGCAAATCAAAACCACAATGAGGTGACCCATATCAAAAACAAGTGTTGGCAGGAATGTGGAGAAATTGGAACCCTCATGCACTGTTGGAGGAAATGTAAAATGGTGCGGCTGCCGTGGAAATGTTTGGCAGCCCCTCAAAAAATTAAAAATAGAATTACCTTATGATCCAGCAATTCTATTTTTGGGTATATATCCAAAAGAATTGAAAACATGGTCTCAAGTAGGTATTTGTATACCCATATTCATAGCAGCATTACTCAAAATAGCCAAAAGGTGGAAGCAACCCAAGTGTCCATTGATGGATGAACGGATAAGAAAATGTGGTCTATGCATACAACAGAATATGATTAAGCCTTAAAAAGGAAGGAAATTCTAACATATGCCACACAGAAATGAACCTTGAGTACATTATGCTAAGTGAAATAAGCCAATCAAAGGATAAATACTGTATGGTTTCACTTGTATGATGTATTTAAAGTGGACAAATTCATAGTGACAGAAAGTAACATGGGAGTGCCAGGGGCTGGGGGAAGTAGGAAATGGGGAGTTATTGTTTCATGGATATGGAATTTTAGTTTTATAAGATGAAGAGTCTTATGGATGGGTGATGGTGATGGTTGCACTACAATGTGAATGTACTTAGTTCAATTGAACTATACTCTTAAAAATGTTTAAGATGGTAAATTTATTTATTTATTCATTTATATTTTTAAAGTTTATTTATTTTGAGAGAGAGAGGCAGAGAGAGAAGAAGAGAGAGAATCCCAAGGAGGTTCTGCACTGTCAGCTCGGAGCCAGCTGTGGGGCTCTAATTCACGAAATCATGACCTGGGCCAAAATCAAGAGTCAATTGCTTAACCGACTGACCCACCCAGGCATCCTGGTAAATTTTCCTTAAATGACTTTTACCACAACAACAACAAAAAATCGGGGGTGGGGCACCTGGGTGGTTCAGTTGGTTAAGTGTCCAACTCTTGGTTGTGACTTAGGTCATGATTTCATGGTTTCGTGAGTTCAGTCCCCACGTTGGGCTCCATCCTGCTTGGGATTCTCTGTGTCCCTTTCTCTCTGCCCTTCTCCCTCTCATGCTCTGTCTCTCTCAAAATAAATAAATAAAAATTTTAAAAAATTGGGGGGAAAAAAGCAAAAACAAGATGATACAGCAGTTGAGGAAACAAAAGGGGAAAGACCTGATGGAAGAGCAAAAATTGCCAGCCATTATGAAGAGCTTCAAGCTCTCCTTAGGATTCTAAGGAGAAACTGAGGCCAACAACCAACTTGCCAACTATTTAGTGAGCCATCCTGAAGTGGATCATCCAGCCCCAGTCAAGCCTTCAAATGACTGCAGCCCAAGCATATGGCTTAAGGATAATCTCATGGGAGTGCCTGAGCCTGAACTGCCCAGCTGAACCACACCCAAATTCCTGACCCACAGACACTGTGTGAGATAATATTTATTGTTGCTCAGGAAAAGAAAAGTCCTTAAGTGGTTCCCCAAGCTCTCGGACCCAGCCTTCTGTCCTATACCAGGTCTGCAGTGCTCATAATGCACAGCTCCTGGTTGGCTTGCAACCTCCTCCTGAGTCACTCCCTTCTCAGCATTCTAGCCACACTGACCTTTTTTTCTTCTTCAGTAAGTTATTTGAAAATGTCCAGTTCTTTCTTGCTTCAGGCTCCTTACATGCTCTTCTCTCTGGATGGAAGGTGCTTTCCCTTCAGTCTTCACCAGCCAGCATCTATTCACCTATTTGGTCTCAGCATTAATTCCACTTTTTCAGCAAGGTCTTCCCTGGTGTCTCAATAAAAAGTAGCCCTCCCATTCCCCACATTCTGTCTCATGGAAATGTGCATTTTTCCTTCTTAACAATTATTACAATTTACAATTCAATATTTATTCATCTGATTATCTGTTTCTTGTCTGCCTCGTTTTCCCTGCCCACCCTGTCACACCATGTCCGCACCAACACTACACAGAGAGTTCTAGAAGGGCTGTGAAAGGTCTGTTTTATTCACCCCTCTGTCCTTAGAACCTATCATAGGAAGTGGTTGACCAACATTTGTTAAGTGAATGAATGAGTAAAAATAGGGATTTTTTAAAAAAATGGTTTGGTTCAAGAAAGCCAAAGAAGAGATTATTTCCACCATTTGCTGCTGCTGAGTGAATGAGAAGGAGTAGAATCCCTCCTCTTCTTTTTTAACGTCCGTCTTTGTCATTGAAGAGAATTAAAGATGGACTAGATATGGTCAGGCATCATAAGAATATTCCTAGATGCTCAAACGACTCACCCATTCTTCCTTCAAGGGTCACACTTTAGGATTCTAAGAGGGTGGTTGGTAATGTTACAGTGGTAGCTTTTAGCCAGGGCCACTAGAGCCCTTCACTCTGAAGAAGGGCTTCAGGGGCTGCCTGGGGAAAGGTGGCCAATGGGGTGGGCTCAGCTCTTATTTGCTTTATATGTTGCTGCTCTACTCAAGATGCCATGTGTAGAAAGGGCTCTTTCGATTAAAATACCTTGGAGACAACTATTCTGGAGGAATCACAAATAAGAGAGGTGTGACAGGCTGGAGAGAGGGTCGCGTACTTTAGCATTTGAGTCGGCTGAAAGGAAAACGAGATGGTAAGTATATTGGGTGACATAATTGAAATTTAAAAATTTTGATAAGCTGACATAATGGACTGAATCTAACAAGGTGACGTGTAACAAGGAAGATGTCTTCCACCTGGGTCCATCTGGGCCCCAGAATAGCTAACCTCAGAACAGAAAGATGTGGTTTATCAGGTGTAAGCATGACAAAACCCTTAGGAATTGCTGCAGATGAAAACTTAATATGACTGAAAGATTATATTTGTTGTATTGCTAGACGTGTAGATCCAGCTTAAGGCAGATGACAGTCCTGTTTGGGGCTGCACAAGATGTTAACTTGTGGGCACTGCTCTTTTAGAAGGATAAGGGATGGCATGGACCACATCTGGAGAGAGGAAATTCCTATTTGCAACCTCAAATATGGATTAAACAATCACTTGCTGGGGATAATGTTCGTAATACTCCTTTATTATCCTTATAATGTCCATGGAGTCTGTAGTGATGTTTTCTCTTTCGTTCCTGATATTAGTATTCTTAGCCTAGTTAGAGGCTTATTAATTTCATTGATCTTTCCAAAGATTTAGATTTTGGTTTCTGTTGATTTTCTCCATTGATTTCCTGTTTTCAATATTATTTTTTTTTTAATTTTAAAAAAAATGTTTATTTTTGAGAGAGAGAGAGAGTATGAACCAAGAAGGGGCAGAAAAAGAGAGGGAGACACAGAATCTGAAGCAGGCTCCAGGCTCTGAGCTGTCAGCACAGAGCCCGACACGGGGCTCAAACCCACGAACCATGAGATCATGACCTGAGCCAAAGTCTGGCGCTTAACTGACTGAGCCACCCAGGCACCCCTGTTTTCAATGTTATTGATTTGTGCCTTAATTTTTATTCTAATATATGCATTCAATGCTAGAAATTTCCCTCTAAGCACTGCTTTTGCTGTATCCCACAAATTTTAAGTTGTATTTTCATTTTCATTTGGTTGAAAATATTTTAAAATTTCTCTTGAGACTTCTTTGATCTACATGCTGTTTAGAAGTGTCATGAGTAAACTTGGGAAAAATTGTTTAACCTCTTGGGATATCAATTTATTTTTCCAAACTATAAAATGAGGGCAATCAGATCTATTTCAGAGTTGTGAAGGCTGGTCCAGTAATGCTCATATATGTGAACACATGGGGTAAAACACAGTGTGTGACCCAAATATCAGGCATTGTTACCAATTTCTTTGAATTTAAGGTTCTAGTTCATGGTTTTGCCAAAGGATAAGCCCTTGTCCACAGATGGAAGCCAAATAAATGGTTTTCATCATAAAAAATATGCAGATATTTCTTTCTGTTTCAGAAATCTCAGTGAAGCTGGCCAAGGTTTATAGATTTTGGTCTTTAAAATGGGCAGTGGTCTAGATGTCCCCAAACCTTGCTCTTACTTGCTCAGGTGGAGTTTAGCCTATTCCCTTAAAAAATTGTTAGTCCAAGTTTTTATGACTCAATATAAATCAATTACTTTGTTATATGTATATATCAAACACTACTACCTCTCTCTGTGTTGTTATTGTTGGTTTAAAGTTTATTTATTTTGAGAGAGAGAGAGAGAGAGAGAGAGAGAGAGAGAGAGCTAGGAAAGGCAGGAGAGAGTGAGAGAGAATCCCAAGAAGGCTCCACACTGTCAGCTCAGACACCTATGTGGGGCTCGAACAGCAAGATCATGACCTGAGCCAAAACCAAGAGTCAGACACTTAACCAACTGAGCCACCCAGGTGCCTCAGTTTTTGTTATGTTTTTAACAAAACCCTTAACAAAGAAGTTTTTGGGGACAGTTTTTATTTTTGTACTTAATAAAAAAAATAGAAGAATATTGACTAATAAAATATAACCAATCAGACCTAGGATTGATTTATTGTGTAGTAATTATCAAATACTCCCTACCACAAGTTCTCTATTATGTCAAGAATTCTAGAAAGACTATAGATTCACAGCACATAGTTAATCATGTGCTTCAACCATTAAAATAAGCTTTTGGAGACCATATACTGCATTATGGCGAGACTGAGAAGGATTTTGGTTCCAGGTTGCAGTCTTGATCACATGTCTCCTGCTTGCCCTACCTCCTCATGGAAATGATAACAGAAGACTATGATAAAGAAAAATCTATTTCAAGGAGAAGAGGCAGACAAGAGCTATTAACAAATTTGTGGAAATACTAACAGGTAGTTAAAACCATGAAGGAGTAAACCAGGAGTAATGTGATGTGAAGGTATCAGTAGAGGTAGGACCAGATTTTCAGAGAATGAGAGCTAATGATGGGTAGAAAGCATGGTGATCAGTGGAAGGACTGTCTACAGGACAGGAGGCCATTCATTCCCCCATCCCCTCTTGTGTGCCCTGCCAACACCCCCTTGGGCAGGTGCAGAGTAACTGCATTCCTGGGATTCACCCCCAGGCAGAAACCGGAAGAATGGTCGCTAAATCATTGGAAGGACCTGTATAGAGAGGTCCAGAGCCTCACTAGTCTGTTCCAATCTGCACATGGCAAAGCAGAGCTGTTTAATGGCAAAGTAAGCTTCCTATAATTAATTGGTCCCATCCCTCATCTGGAAATGGGGATGGACAAGCCAGGATCTGCAACAGAAAAAGACAAAGTGGACAAATGGGAGCAGCTGACCAGGGAGAAAAATAGAGATAATTTAGGGAACAGAAGAGGATTTTAAAACATCCAATTTGTATCCTCAGGTATGGCATTCATGAGATGAAAACAGGCTGGCGTGAAAATGGAACCATCAGGAAATAAGAAAGCCTAGAGGTGATTACCACACATGCTCATTCTGCACACACACACACACCTACCACTCACACACACAGCTGTATCACACCCACAAACATCCTGTCACACATTAATCATTATTATACACACACAGATACCACAGATATATACCACACACACACTAAACCATACACAGGCATCACACACCACACCACACACATAACACACACCACACACATGCTACACACAGACACATACATACCACACCCCAAAGACCCCCCCCCACCCTAGAATTCTCTAGGCCTCCAGGGTACCATGGAACATAATTTAAAAAGACGATGCTCTCAATGCAACTGTTGTATTTAATTTTAATGAGCTATTTTCTTTCTTCTTTTTCTTTAAAAGGGTAAACCCCACTTCACCAGCAAAGATAAAATATTTAGTGGTTATTTCTTCAAGAGTACTGTTTTGAATCTATAATTAGTACTAGTGGCTCTTCTTTCTGGTTCTTGGAAGTTAAATAGCAACATCTAATGACCCTAATGCATTTAACGTTGGATCATCAGAAACCCCAGATAATTTCTTGAGATCTGTGTAATGAGGGAGAACATACTAATATATCATCTATACAAGGTCATGCTAGTATGAGATGAAAAACACTTAGTTTCACCGGCCAGTGGGGCCCAAAGACAAAGATCTGGCTTCGTGCTATGTCGACGCGGTTCCAAGCCAGTGCCAAGCTCAGCTGGTCCGGGGCTGATGCATTTGTCCCTGGAAAGGCAAGAAACAAGGCTTTTCTCACTCCATGCCTGGATTGCCCCAGTTAGGCAGGTGCTGGGAGGTGAGCACGGGCTTCCCTGGGCTGGCTCACGCCAGCCTGGAACTAAGCACTCCTGCCTTTTCTCTTGTCCCTGAGTGACTACTCAGGCCCCAAAGCTAAGAACTCCATATTCTCAAAGAGCTGCCTGGGAGGAGGTTGGAGGCCACCTTTTTCCATGTCTGCTTGGCTTGGTGTCCCTGAAGGGACAGAGGAGGAACCTGGTGATTCCAGGACCCTCATCTGCAGGAGGGCAGAAACCCTGGGACTGCCTTGACATCAGCCCTTTCAGGCCAAAGGTGGGCACAGGCCAAGAGCACCAGCCCCCAGCCGTGGGGAGACCAGCACAGCACTGCCAGGCACCTGGTCCGATGGTGACACTCTCCTCTCTCATCCCTGCCCTCTCATTGTCCTAGAGTAGCCAAGAGGCAGAGAAGAAATGTGTGTCCTAGAGTGACCGTGTGGGTGGCCAGGTCATAGCCTATCATTAGGAGCAGGATGGAAATTGAACAAATCATTGCAGTGATGGCGAATGAAAAACCACCCATGTTCCCCCTCTATGAGGAAACCCTTAATGAACTAGTTATGAATAGAAACTGGTCTGACTTCCGCCCACATGGTCCATTGGCACCCGAAGAAAATACCCCTTCCCAAGACACCCATCGTGAGCTTTGTTGTTCTGCCATGGCTTCACAGTGAGATAACTCCAGGCAGCCTGACTGGCTCTGGATTCGATCACCAGTAGACATTGTTCCTGGCAGGAGAAGAGGGAGTGTGGTTTCTTGGCCATGAGCAAAGCCCTGGCCTAGGCCAGCACTGAGAGGCCAGGAGTCACTGTTTCCTGAGAGCTCACCTTTCAACAAGGCCGTTAAAATTGCCATCTCGATGTCTTGCTGACCCTCGGAACCCATTCTAAACACGGTGACCTGAAAACAAGTTAATCATGAAAAGACCAAGTAAAGCAAAGTTGAAACTAAAAGGGAGAATTGGATTTTTTTTTAAAGGACCATAGAGACTGACATGCGATTCAATGATTCTGGAAGTGGAATGATTTTAAGCCAGGTGTCTTTCATTTCCACAAGTGATAACTTTGATCGTCCTGACTCTGAGTCTTTGCCTGGATACCTATTTTATTATTTACCCAATCTACTCCACTACTCTCAAGAGGAAAGAGCCCATTCAGTATCTACATACTCCAATATCTAAATTGCTACCAAGTTGACAAAATAATTTCTACTCAGAAAACTGCTACAGTTGTAGGAAATTTGTAGATTTAGAATTAAAAAAATTTTTAAAACATTTATTCATTTTTGAGAGACAGAGCATGAGTGGGGGAGGGGCTGAGAGAGAGAGGGAGACACAGAATCTGAAGCAGGCTCCAGGCTCTGAGCTGTCAGCACAGAGCCCGATGCAGGGCTTGAACCTATGAACCATGACACCATGACCTCAGCTGAAGTTGGATGCTCAACCAACTGAGCCAACCAGGCATCCCTCTAGATTTAAAATTTTGAAGGGGCTACCTTGTGTGTATTCCTTACAAGCATAATTAGGGAGGCAAGGAGTGGGAAATAATTACGGTATTTGGAGAGTGAAGTGATAGAATTTTGTAAGTGCACCTAAAAGGGTGTGTCTGTCGCTCCTCATGGCTTTACATATGATTAATATCATAAACCTCAGAACTGGTGCAAAGTAGCATGGTGTCACCTAACGTGTGCTAAGCTCTGAAAGCACTTGGGTCCCTTCCCTGTGCATGCTTAGTCTGTTTCTATCACGTGGGCATAACAGCCAATTTGGTAGGGATTTGTAAACTGCCCCTTGGAAAAGTCTGAAACTAAAATATGAACAAGTCCATCATGCACATATGGGCAGAATTAGAAAGGAAACATAATTCTCTCTGTGGAGCTGGTTTGGAAATAAACTCAAGACACTTACGAGTTCTTTCTTTTTCATGCACTCCATTATAATTGCAAACAGCTGATGAGATTGTGTCTTGTTGTAATTAAATGTTTTCTGAATGGTAACTAGAAGCTGATCCTTGAGGGATTCATTTATTATCCTGTTCAAAGGAAATGCAAAAGAGAAGGAAACAATATGAGTTAAATCTGTACATGAATAAATCAGACAACTCTATGTCCGTCTGGTGTCTTTGATTTGAAACTTTACCATTGGAGGGTATCCCAGGCTAGGAGACAAAAAGGGACCACAGTCAAAAACTGCATTCACACGTGTCCTAAATTCCAGGCTGGTTGAAAACCTTATAAGGGAAAATGAAGTTGGAAGAGAGTATATTCCCCCAGAGAAAGAATTCTGTAAGAAACATCATGCTCTTGACAGCTCCCTCACATGCTGACCTCAGAAAATGGGAGAGATCTAGTAAATCTTCATTATTTAGCATTTTTGGAATGGCTAAATGTATCACTTAGGGTTTTCTTCTTGGCCTAACAAGAAGGCAGTTAAAAACCCACCCTTTGTAACATGTCAGAAATCCTACCCTCCTTCTTCACAGTACTTGTGTGCAAAAGACAGAATGTCCGAGGCTCGCCCACTGCCATCACAAATCACCACGGGGACTGGAGGGTCTTCTCGGAGATATTCCAAGACAATGGAAACCACATTAGGGCCTCCTTCCACCACCAGGCCCACGACAGGCACACCCTGTCCCAGCCCTGCAACATAAAACACATTTATCATACACACCAACGACATGGCACAAATTACCTGAGAGGGCAACTTGGACCACCATCATTAACCCATCAGTTAGTAACTTATTCCCCAAGTCCTCCCTCTGTCTCCATCAGATAGTAGGAATCTTTGGGAATGTGGTAGGGACAGGCTAACTTCTGGAGGCAGAACAAGCAGGGTGAACTCTGAGAAGCAGGAGGAAGCAGGAGGAGTCCAAGAATCTGAGATTCTGGAGAGGGAGGACAGTGGGAGTGGAAGAGCCACAGAGACAAATTTGTCTACTTGACAATTTTACCCTAGATTGGCCAGGACAAGTTATATTCTAAGCGTGTTTCCCCAGGCGCCCATTAGTTGTGATGGGAGTTACTTGATCAACATTAACAAATGGCAAGTAGGAGAAATGTCCTTGGTCTCATAGTTCTGAAGGCCTTCAGATAAAATCTGCTAGCATACATTAGGAGGAAATCTAAACATTTCAAGTGGCCGAATTCAGAGTTTCTGGTTTGCTTCCATGATGCATTTCTATAGTCAGGAACTCTAAAAAATTTTGAACAACTTTCTCTTCTCCTTCCAAGATAATCTCAGTGACGTTCATTTCAGCGAATATGCATGGAGGGTCTGCTTTGTGCCAGGTCCCGGCCAACAGATACCGGAAAAACAGGTAAAGATGAGGCGGACCCTGCCTTTGAGATTTCCAAGCCAAGCAAGGCTTGACATTCTAAATCTTCAGGAATATGGTGGCCAAATCGCTTCATTTTCTAGAAACAGGGCAAAATTGGTTCTTCTTGGTATAGGCTGGATTCCCCGAAGCTCCAAGCTGTGAGAGGTGACGACTGAGCACCCCTTTGCTGTCCCTGCCTCACTCAGAGCCCTAGGCAAAGGATGACAAAGGGAAGCCCACAAGTCACATGGCCAGATGAAGTTGGGCAGTGTGAAAAGTTATGAGTCCAAGACAATTAAAAATGTGAGAACAAAAAAGTCAGTCACCAAGTAGTTTATCCACAGTCCCCTTTGCAGGCAACCATTCTAACCACTTGTGCTCACAGGTCCTTAATTGGGCTTGACAATGGCCATTTCCAGGCCTTTGACTGGCTTTCACAAAAACCTTATCAGGGATGGTGAAAACAAAATAGTCTTTAAAATCTTTTAATAATATTTGGCAATAAGTATTCCCAGAGTGGGAGCACATTTCAAGAGATAACAACAGTTATTTTCATCCTAACCAGTCATTATCATTTCATCTGGTTGTGGTTTGTTCCTTTCTCTTGAGCTTGACCTCACCACCCACCCCCTGGAGGCAGCCCTGCTGTAGGGCTGTGCCACCTGGACCAGCACAGGTGGGGCCATGGGGAGCAGATGTTTCCTGTGGCTGTCTCCACAAGTCTCCCCATCCAGCCCACCTTAGTCTGGGTGAGAGACCCAGAGCTACAGAGATATTTAATTTAATGATCAACTAACACTTAGTTGACAGGAGAAATCCTACTATGTCTTTGAGTGAGGAACTTTCTTCCTGTTCAAACACTACAAAAATAACTACAGTAATTACACTGGGCAACATGGTGGGCAATGCTGTCACCATGACAACTGCTGTAGGGCTGTTTCTCACATGGCCCCTCCCTGTAAACCTAGGGCAGAGTATCACCACACAGCTCAGCAAGTGTGATTTGGTACCTGGCCAGACTAAGGGCTCTAGACAAGTCTGTTGATCTGTTGTTCTGTGGATCTGATGAGAATCAAAGTGGAAACTCTAAACACACTTGAGACGTTTCCATTTAAGCCTGGGTTTCATGGCAGGGGTGGCAGCCCAGCACCCATGGGCTTTGCCAGAACTTACTTGTGTTAATTTTCTGCAGAGAGATGTGCTTCTCCAGCTGCCTCCGCAGCTTCACCTCGGCACCGTATTTGCCCAGGGTGCCATTGTCGGCCAGGATGAAGTGAGTGTGTGAGTTGTTGAGCAAAGAGAGCTTGCTTAGGGGGTTGGACATAGTCTGGTACACTCTCGTTACCTGGCAAAATGCACAACATAGATCAGCGCTGCAGAACGTAGACATTAAGACTACCAGGGGAAGCAGGCAATATTCATACGTATGTAGTGGCAACTTCATCTAACTGTGCACTTAAACCTACTCTTGCTTCCCTGTCCTCTCTCTGTTGAAAATTTCTGTTTGCAAATTTCTATATTAAATTAGAAAAAACAAATAAATCATTTTAGATAATGACAACCCAGCAACCACACTTCTGGGCATTTACTGCAGAGAAATGAAAACTGACAGTAACACAAAATCCTGTACATGAACATTTATGGTTACTTCATTTGTGATAGCCAAAATGGAAACAACTCAGATGCACTTCAACAGATACACAGGTAAACTAACTGTGGTATACACCCATACCGTGGAAAACCACTCAGAAATAAGAGGGAACGAACCATTGATACACACGACAACCTGGATGGATCTCTAGGAATGTGGAATAAAACAACAACAATAAAAAAAAATCACAAAACAGCAGTCTTCAAGGTTACATAGTGCATGGTCCCATTTATAGAACATTCTTGAAATAATAAAATTATAGAGATAAGGGGAAGATTAGTGGCTGCCAGAGGTTAAAGAGATGGTAGAGGTCAGAGAGAATTAGGCATGGATATTAAAGGACAACATGAGTGATGCTAATGGTGATGGAAATACTCTGTATCTTGACTGTATTGATATGAATATCCTGGTTGTGATACTATACCACATTTGGCAACATGTTACCATTGGGAAAAGGAGGAAGGACATATGGGGCCTCTCTTTATTATTCTTACAACTGCAAGGGAATCCACAGTTATCTCAATATAAAGACTTTGACTTGAAAAATTGCCAATATCTGGGGAGAAAACACTTACATCCTTTCCAACCAGGTCTTCCTTGTTTTCCACGATGCCCCACGGAGCAATTCCTATAGCACAAACCCGACCTCTGGATTTGGAGGAGTGGTCTTTTAAGGCATCCCCTACGTGGCTGATAACACCTACAAATAGCCATGGATCATATTTTTAGGCCCTTTCCTCCCATCATACCATTACTTATGAACTTTAGGGACCCCTTCTCTGAACCACTCCATTCTCTATGGAATAGGGTTGAAGCATAACGATCTTCATCATTAAAAGAAATACACCGGAATTTATAATAACTATTATAATTCATAATAACTGGTCACCCTGCATTAGCTCCTAGAAAAGGGAAAACAAAAACCAAAAACCAAAGCAATGATACTGGGATTTCCTTTACAAATTTCTAAGACCTAAAGATGTTAGTGAGTGGGGCTCCTTGGCTACATTCAGCCAAAGTCAAGAGTCAGACTGCTTGGCATAGCCCTAACCATTCCCTTCCTCTGTTTCCTCTCCCATAGGAGGGCAAAAAGGATTGTCAAGGGCCTCAGTGAGAACAAGGCTTGTACAGGACTCAGTTCGAGGAATGGCACATCGTGGGTGCTGGAAATGTTGACCATTGTCACTAAAATATAAAAATAAAAAAATAAGCTACTGGACAAAGATTTCACTTCTGTCATAAATATTGTCAGGTTGCAATATGTTTTGTTTTTTTGATCTTAATTATTTAACAACTCTTTGGGAACTATAATGAGTTCTGGGTTTGTATGTTTACAGGAAGGGGAGGGGCCTGCTCTTACCCGTACTGACGCCCCCTGTGAAAATCCAGGCCCCAGTGGTCATGGCGGCTTTGATCAGACCTTTTCCAAAGACCTGTTTCAGCTTGGGTTGCATCTCAAAGTTCTGGAGGCCTCCGTGCACAGATATTAAGAGCTTGGGGAGTTCCAGCTGCCAGTCTTTAACCATGAGATGAAGCAGAGAATCTGGCTTGGTGTCATAGGATACACGGATATACTGCAAAAGAGTATGTGTTGCTCGTACCTGTTCTTGGTTTTCCTCTTGTATCACAGGGGAACAGGGTTACTGTTCGTGTCCAACCACTTTTGGTTTTGGCTTTATGTCCTTCTGTGTGAGTCTGTGGCTAAGTGAGGGAAAGGAACTTTGGAAGAGTTGCCAGATTTAGCAAATAAAAATATAGGACACCCAGTTAAATTTGAATTTTATGTGAACATTGAAAAATGTTTTATCGTAAGTATGACCTATGCAATATTTGGCACATGCTTATACTAAAAAATTATCTGTTGTTTATCTGAAATCCAAATACAGCTGGGTGTCCTGTGTTTTACCTGGCAACCCTCAATCTTGAAAAAATCAATTCCAAAGAGGCCCAGCTAGAACTATGTCTCCAGAGGTTAGACAGGGCATTGTTGAGGGAGTGCTCAACATGGCCACATGGTGTTGGTGCTGACAATGGGGATCCTGGGTTAATCTCTGGATTTGACCACCCCCCAAGGTGAAGAAGAAATGAATGGTCAGATGCCTTTGCCCCTATGAACAGCCTCTTTGTGTCCATGCCGATATGTAGGGTGCCATTCCAGAAGACTCTGTTGTGCTATTTGGAACGCAACTGAATTTTATTTGTACAATGATATTGGGCCAGTGGAATAAAATGAAATTGCAAAAACGATCTGACTGGACATGTGGGAGTATTATTCAGAATTAGCTGAAAGGGATCACAGTGCTGACGCCTCCCCTCTCTGGCAGGGCTCATCTGAAAGGCAGAGGGCACTCCCTGTTTACGTGAAAATGTGAAAGACCTTAGTCTTCTTGGGCCAGCTGAATGCAGGCCCAGGGAGGCTGTGGATGAACTTCAGAGGGAAATATTTCCAGACACTCCTAACCCATTCAAGGGGGAGTGGAAGGTTCACAGTTATAAAAAACAAAAGCAAACCCCAAACAACCTCAAAAAACAAATAGCGTAATTTCTCACTCATCACTCAGTGATGAGTATGGTTGCATGATTTGTAGATTCACAATTCTGGTATGAACTTAGTGACACTACGTGCTCTTTATAAGATTGCTCAGTTTCCAAATCTCATGGCTAAAAAGTTGAGTGTGCAGTTATATTTCTTCCCTTTGCAATGAAATATCTAGGAAGACTGAGTCACACCCTGAAAGAAGACCCAGGTGTCTGCAGTCTGGGGAGCTGGGAGACTGGGCCTCTGATAGAGACTGTGAGCTTACACAGTGGCATCCCTTTTTAAAGCCTGTCTTACCATGGCTTTATTGGAGTATCCACCACCCTGGAATTCAAGAGTTCCATAGGAATCTGTTGGGTAGGTCTGGGTGTGTTTGCTGACAGACCATTTTTCGGGCTGAGTCTCCACCTGTTTATTTTCCTCTTCATTTTTGCTGGATGTTACACTTGGCAGAGGGGGGATATGCTGGTTGGTAAGCTGGCCACAACAACACCTGAAAACAAGGACAAAACAGTCTTTCTATAACATTTTCCTCCTTAAGAGGAGTTAAACTCAACAGGAGGGTAGCACCGGAACAAGGGCAGACTAACACTTTCCTTATATGGCTCTGTTAAGGATAGAAATGTCCCTTATGATGGCCTTTTCCAGATAATCAACTTATGTCTATTTACATACCAGTCCATTTAAAACACATTGGATAGTTGCCCTTCTGTACTGCATATATTTTAACTCTTTTTTGATGTGTTGAAAACATCAACATGGGCATCAATTATCAAACATGCTGTGACAAAGTGTAATCATGCCCTCCTGATACAGACAGAATTGATCTTCCAGGAATTTTCAAATTGTTGAATTCTGTTGCTTAATAAGACATTTCTCTACATTAGTAACCTTGAAAATATAGTCCTTTTTCTGCTTATACTTTTATTGTCAAATTTAAGAATCTCTTGCTAAATCCAAAGCCATGAAGATTTGCTCCTATGTTTTTGTCTAAGAGTTTTATAGTTTAAGCCCCTACATTTATGTTTTTGATAGTTTTTTTTTTTACATTTTATTCATTTTTGAGAGAGTGCTAGCAGGGGAGGAGCAGAGAGAGAGGGAGACACAGAATCCGAAGCAGGCTCCAGGCTCTGAGCTGTCAGCACAGGGCCCGATGTAGGGCTTGAACTCACTGACTGCGAGATCATGACCTGTGCTGAAGTCAAATGCCCAACCGACTGAGCCACCCAGGTGCCCCAGTTTTTTTTTTAATTTTAGAGAGAGCCTGAGCTGGGGAGGGACAGAGGGTGAGGGAGAGAATCTTAAGCAGGCTCCATTCCCAGAGCAGAGCCCAAAGTGAGCCTCCATCCCGACTGTGAAATCATGACCTGAGCTGAAATCAGGAGTCAGATGCTTAAGAGACTGAGCCAACCAGGCGCCCCTAGGTTTTTGATACACTTTGAGCTAATTTTTATATATGGTGTGAGGTGGGGGTCTAAATACATTCTTTGCATCATGATACGCAGTTGTTTCCACACCATTTGATGAAGAGATTATTCTTTCTCTGTTTTGGTAACCTTGCTGAAACATCAATTGTCTACAAATGTATGGTTATTTATGGACTCCTGATTCTATTCCATTTGTCTGTATGTCTATCCTTATGCCAGTACCATACTACTTTGATTACTGTAGCTTTGTAGTAAGTTTTGAAATCAAGTAGCGTGTGAGTCTTCCTACTTTGTTCTTTTTTTTTTTTTTTAAATGATATTGCTTTGGCTATTCTGTATCCCTTGCAATTCCATATCAGTCTGCTTGTCAATTTTTGCAAAGAAGCAAGCTGGGATTCTGATATGGACTGCACTGAATCTGTAGATCAATTTGTGAATATTGTTAACAATGTTAACTCTTCTGATCCATGAACATGGGCTGTTTTTCCAATTATTTGGATCTTTGTTAATTTCTTTCAACAGTGTTTTGCACTTTTCAGAGTATAGGTTTTGCACTACTTTTCTAAGTTTATTCCAAAGTATCTTTTTCTTTTTGATGATATTGTACACGGAATTGTTTTGTTAGTTTCATTTTATTTCATTGTTCATTGGAAGTAGATAGATATAAACATAATTTTTGTTACTGATTTTTATTTTACACTTCAACCTTGCTGAACTTGCTTACTAGTTACAAGAATTTTTTTTTTTAGTGATTCCTTAGGGTTTTCTATATACAACATTATGTCATCTGCCAATAAAGATAGCTACTTTTTCTTTTCCACTATGGGTGCCTTTTATTTCTTTATCTTAATTTCCTTGGCTAAGACCTCTAGTACAGTTTTGGATAGAAGTGGTGAGAGTGGACATCCTTATCTCTGATATTAGAGACAAAGCATCCAATCATTCACCATTAAGTATGATGATAACTGTGGATTTTCATAGATGTCCTTTATTAGATTGAAGAAATTCCTCAATTTTTAATCATAAAAGGTGTTGAATTTTACCAAATGCTTTTTTGTCAGTTGAGATGATTATGTTATTTTTGTTTTTATTCTATTTATGTGATGTATTGCATTAGTTGATTTTCTGATGTGAAACCAACTTTGCATCCCTGGGATAAATCCCAGTTGATTATGTTTTTATATGTTGCTATATTTGGTTTGATAGTATTTGTTCAGGATTTCTGCATCCATACTCACAAAAGATATTGTTATGTAGTTTTCTTTTTGTGTGGTGTCTTTGGTTTTAATATACAGGTAGTACTGGCCTCATGAAACCAGGAACTGAGTTGAGGAATGTTTTCTCATCTTCTATTTTTTTGACATTTTTGTGATTATTTGTGTAATTCTTTGAAAAATATTTAGTACAATTCAGCAGTGAAGTCATCTGGACCTAAGCTTTTCTTTGTGGGTCATTTTTGATACTAATCCTATGTCTTAATTTCGTATAGGTCTATTTAGATTGCATATTTCTTCTTGAATTGGTCTAGTAATTCGTGTCTTCCTAGGAATTTGTCCATTTCACCTAAGTTATTTAATTTATTGTAATTAGTGTATAAATTAGTATTCCTTTCTGTTTCTGTAAGATTGGTAGTAATATCTTTTCATTTCTGATTCTAGTAATTTGAATTCTTCATCAGTCTACCTAAAGGTTTGTCAATTTTGTTGATCTTTTCCAAGAAATAGCTTTTGGTTACATTGATTTTTCTCTATTGTTTCAAAATTTTCTATTTTATTCCATTTTATTTAATATTTCCTTCTGCTTCCTTTAGATGTAGTTTGATCTTACTGAGCCAGGAAGGGGAAGGGACAGAGCTCTCATGCTTCAAATACCACAAACTCTAGCCTTTCTATTGAATTTTTGTAGCTGTTTTTGTATAGATATTTCTCTATTTCCTATTGGCCCTTGGGATCATTTTCAGGGACTTTAAATGGTTATTTTTTCATTCCAGGATTTTTTTTAACCCCATGCTAGAGAATCCATGCAGCTCACAGAAGAGTCTCATGTGTGAGTCCCTGAAGCTTTTTCTGCTCCTTCTGCTGCCCAGCCACTTGGCTATGTGGGGGACTGCAGTACAGCAGATGCTAAGGAGGGCTGGCATAGGTAGTTTCCATCAAGGAGGGTCTGGGTGCCACTGAAATAAGGAGGGACATTTAGGTTCAACAAAAGAAAGACTTTCGTGATCTTTGACATTATCCCCTAAGGCATATTTCTTGACTTGGGGGATAATCACTGGCATTTAAGCAGGGAGAGGAATCTACAGGGGGGTAGTGGAGGGGGCGAACATGGGGACATGGTGGGGCTGACGTTGCATGTGTCATATCTGACCTAGGTGATGTCTGAGAGTCTGTGTGCTCAATGTCAGTGATCCTATCTGCATGGATTTCATATTGGGTGAATCTTCTCAGTGGCTCTCCAAACTCAGCCCATAGCTGTTGTCCTCAGAGATGGTAAGGTTTAGCTAAATTCATTTCTGATCGCTTTCATGGCTTTAGAAGACCTTCTGTTTAGTTTATAACAGATTCATTTTCTTTAAAAATTTTTTTTATTTTAATTTTTAAAAATAATCTTTTTAATGTTTATTTATTTTTGAGAGAGAGAGAAAGACAGAACACAGAGAGAGGGAGACACAGAATCTGAAGCAGGCTTCAGGCTCTGAGCTGTTAGCACAGAGCCCGACACAGGGCTTGAACTCACCAACTGTGAGATCATGACCTGAGCGGAAGTCAGACTCTCAACCAACTGAGCCACCCAGGTGCCCTTAATTTTTTTTTTTTTTTTTACTTTGAGAGAGAGAGAGATACAGAGAGAAATAGAGGGCACAGAAGCAGGGGAGGGTCAGAGAGAGAGAGAGAGAGAGAGAGAGAGAGAGAATCTTAAGCAGGCTCCATGCTCAGCTCAGCATTGAGACCATCGCGGGGCCCCATCCCATGACCCAGGGATCATGACCTGAGCTGCAATTAAGAGTCAGACGCTCAACTGACTGAGCCACTCACGTGCCCCAACAGATTCATTTTTATTTAGGTGAATGAAATTGACATTTTGTGTACAAACTACACCTTTTCATAGAGTTACATCTAGTTCACTTAACCATTCAGATCTTAACTGTGTTGGAGGTACCTATTTACCTAAATAGCATTATGAAACTCTAACAGGAAGCCATGAAGCTACCCTGGAAATCTTGATCTCCCTAAGACTAGGAAGAACACTGAGGGCCCATCTAGTTATGAGAGTTCACATTAGATTAGGATGAGTGTCAGACAACAATCTTTCCTGCATCTTGACAGAGAAGCTTCTTAGCTGAAGTAATGCCTCCCATAGGGAATGGATTCTAGCCATTCTTCTTCCCTCCTCTTCCCCCTCCTGCAAGTACAAGAATAGTTGCTGGCAACTGGTGAACAAGTGCTGGTTTGGATAATGTCTTAGGTGTGACTTCCAATTTACCTGTTAGGGTCTTTAGTGCTGGGAATTACAAAGACACATTCTCTCTTGCAGAAGGTTTTTTCTATCCAAGCTTTCTGTCCCTGGAAGAGAAAGAAGGGAAAACTAGACCAATATAGTCCCACACAATCATCAGAGTTCATTCTTTTACTTAAAAAAAAAAATCATTAACAGGAAGTCTGACCAAAACATCTGAATAGACACCTTCAATAATGGTGGATGCAACTCTTTAAGAATCTTTTTCAGAGAAATGGCTTGGAAGTAGGTATTCATGGTTTCCATAGGGCTACAAAACCTAGGCTTTGCATGCAAGTCAAAGTCTGCAAAGGGGGCATTATGCTGTCCTGGAGCAAGCCAGTGCCCAGACAAGCCCTGGTATAAATGTGAGTTACTGGAAAAGCCAACGAAGTCTGCAAGCGTCCGATTAGGACTTTGTCTGCTATCAAGAACCTCATCTTCTTTGGACTTCCAGGCACCCATACACCATAGTAATTTTACAAGTGGACTCTCTAACTGGTGCTCAGCTTCACTGAATGTTATTTTTATCATTAAAACTATTGAAGGTTGTGAAGAAATGGGTACTTATATAACATGGCTGCTGGAGCTAGAAGTTGGTACAACCTCTAACAAGGGCAATTTGGCAATAATATCAAAATTACAAAGCATATACCTTTTGACCATTTAGTATTTTACCCTATCAGTATCCCTGAATACATGCAAAATGACATTCATTTATTTATTGCAACCACTGTTCATGATATCAAAAGACTGGACATCACCTACAGTCTATCAGTAGGGGATTGTACCTGTGTTATGGAACAATCATCAATAGAATTCTCTGTGGATATTAAAAAAATAAGACTTTCTCTCTGTATCAATAGGGAATGATCACCAAGCTATAGTAAGTAAAAAAGTAAGACATGGAATAATCTCTCGGGTATTGTCATTAAAGTTACAGAAAAGAAATATTAATATGAAAACACACTTGCTTGACAATAGACATAATATACTGGGAAGGGCTCACAAGGAGCAGCTAACATGGTTCCCTCCAAGAGATGGGATCTGGAGGCCTGGGGAACATGGGTGATGGGTGAAGAGGACACACCTTTTAAATTATTGAGAAAGACTTTATTATTTTTAAAATTTTTTGGTGTTTATCTATTTTTGACAAAGAGACAGAGCACAAGCAGGGGAGGGGCAAACACAGGGGGAGGAAGAGGGAGACACAGAATCTGAAGCAGGCTCCAGGTTCTGAGTTGTCAGCACAGAGCTTGACGTGGGTCTCAAACTCACGAGCTGTGAGCATGACCTGAGCTGGAGGCAGACACCCAATCGACTGAGCCACCCAGGTACCCCGAAAAAGACTTTATTTTTTAAGAGCAGTTTTAGCTTATAACAAAACTGAAATGGAGGTAGAGAGAGTTCCCATATACACATGCCCAGACTCCATAATTATCAGCATTGTCTACCAAAGTGGTACCTTTGTTACCAAAGTTGAACCTATATTGACTCTTCATAATCACCTAAAGTCCACAGTTTACTTAGGGTTCACTCTTAATGTTGAATATTTTAGGGATTTGACAAATGTATAATGACATGTGTTCACCACTATAGTATCATGCAGAATAGTTTTATTGCCCTAAAAATCCTCTGTGTTCTGCCTATTTACCCCTATCTTACCCCACCTCCTGGCAACCACTCATCTTTTTATTGTCTCCATAGTTTTGCCCTTTCCAGAATGTCCTATAGTTGGAATCATACATATGCAGCCTTTTCAGACTGGCCTCTTTCCCTTACTAATATGCACTTAAGATTGCTCTATGCCTTTCCATGGCCTGACAGCTCATTTCTTTTTAGTGCTGAGTAATATTTCATTGTCTGGATGAGCCACAGTTTATTTATCCACTTACCCACTGAAGTTGGTGGCTTCCAAGTTTTGGCAAACATGAATAAAGATGCAATAAATGCCCACGTGCAGGAACTTGTATTTTTCTCTTTAAAATTTTGGGTTTTTTGGAGTGCCTGGGTGGCTCAGTTGGTTAAGCGTCTGACTTCAGCTCAGGTCATGATCTCATGGTTCGTGAGTTCAGGACCCATGTCAGATTCTGTGCTGACAGCTCAGAGTCTGGAGCCTACTTTGGATTCTGTGTCTCCCTCTCTCTGCCTGTCCCTGCTCATATGCTCTCTCTCTTTCAAAAATAAATAAATATTAAAAAAATTAAAACTTTGGGCTTTTCTTCCTTTAAAATTTTGAATTATATAAAGGTATTACCTATTTAAAAATATAAAAAATTTTCCTGAAATGAAAATCTAAAATAAAACAAGTTTTTAAAAAGGGAAAAAAAAACCTCTGCCACTCTAATAATTAGCTGTTGTCATTTTTCATTTCCTGACCTCTCATTCACCTACATCCATTTGTTGAAGATTTTTTTTTTTGTGCAAGGTGCTGTGCTGAGTGCTTGGGGACTTCAGAGGAGAAGCATTTGGGGTGCTTGGGGACTTCCAGGGCAAGCTGGGTCACCACCCCCTGGAAGTGTCAGAGGATGTGATGCCCGCACATGTGCTGAAGGAGGTTGGCAGTACGGGGTGGCTTTGTGGAGCTGAGCGAGGCAGGAAGGAAACCTGTCCACCTTACCAGGGTGCCAACATCCTTCCCTGTGTCTCCTTGAGGCCTGGCTCAATATGTGTTGTGATATTTGTGTACGTGTGATGTGTGTGCTTGTGTGATGTATTTGTGCATGTGTGCGATGTATGTGTGGTGTGTGGGTGTAGAGTGTATGGTGTGTGTGTGTGTATGTGTGTGTGTGTGGTCTGATGTGTGATGGTGTGCATGTGAGTGGGTATGATTATATGTGTGATGTGTGTAATATGTGTGGTGTGTGCTATGCATGTGGCATGTGTGCTATGTAAAATGTGGTGTGTATATAACGTGTGTGTATCTCTGAGGGAGGGGGGCAGACACAGGGAAATGGAGCGGCCTAGCTTGTGAAACCTGGAGAATCCTGAATCAGATCTTGGAGAAACTGCAGAGGACAGAGCCTCATGTTCGTGGCCACTCTCCCACAGTCTCTAGAGTGAGCGTCACAGTGTGACCTGTGACCTGAGGGTGTTGTGGCCCTCACCCATCTGGGCAGCAATTCCAATTTAGGGGTTCCCTTGTGTCCATGGATGCTGTCTCCTCAGAGCGTGCCGGCAATGACCACATGTCACACATGCCCTTCTCGATGAGGTCATGTCAAGGCCCCAATGCCACTTTCATTGCTCCACAGATAGTCCTGGCCCTGGTCTTAGTCATGCTGAGACAGTCTGATCAGGGTTTTCATCCTTCTGGAAGGACCTATGGTTCCCCAAGCCTTTCTGGGAAGGTCTTAAGAGTCAGCTGGTTACTTGGCTTCTTTTGAATAACAGGAACGATTATAATTCAAAACCTTCCCGAGGGGCCTTCAGAAAGCAACACTACACCTTTGTCTCCAAGTAATTTAATGACTGCTTGAAAACCACATCACTAATGAGAGGAAAGTGGCTGCATCCACTCAGAGGAAAAACCTCAGAGTGGTGAGCCCCTGAAGCCCAGGTCCCAGCCCTTATCCTGTGGAGTGTTAGAACAATCCAGGGCAAAATGGCCAAGCAGAGCATTTGCTGTCTGGAAAGAAAATATGTTTCCCTCTTGCACATCACTCCTCACTTCCCAGAGAAGCTGGGAGAGCATACTCGCCCCCCCTTTTTAAAACAGAGTTCATATTGTTTGGACTATATGCCTTCAATTAAAGACAATAAGAGCTCTAACAAATACTGAACTCCCATGAGTAGGCTAGGTTTTCACAGAGACATAGGATAGCGATTCTGAAATTACTTTCTGTGTATTCTAGGACAGAACAAAGAAATCAATATATTGTGGATAATGGGGGCTGGGTTTCTCATTGTTGGAGAAGGTTTACAAGCATGGAGAGTGGGGAAGATTAGAACAAATCCCTGGAGCAGTGGACTGAAATTAAAATGATCAGTGTGTACCCATGATTTGTAACATGTAGAGAGATAGATATAAGACCAGATAGAGGCAGGTGTGGTCCCTCCTTCTCTCCCTCTCTCTCTACACACACACACACACACACACACACACACATACACACACACACAAGTATACATAACATATTGTATTAGTTATCTATTGCTTAATATAACAAATTGTCCCCAAACTCGGTGCCTAAAACAATAAAATTTATTACCTCACAGTTTCTGTGGACCAGGAATTGAATGTGGCATATCTGGGTACTTCTGACTCTGTCTCTCCCAGGGATTCAGCCAAGCTGTGGGTGGGGCCATGGTCTCATCCAAAGGGAATCCACTGGGGAGCACCCAGTCCTAGCTCCCTTATGTGGCTGTTGCCAAGATCTAGGTCCTCTCAAGGACCCAGCACCTCAGTCAGTTCCTTGTCATGTGAGCCTCTCCACAAGGAACCTCACAACATGGTGGGTGACCTCCATCAGAGTGGGAGTGCAAAAGTCACACAAGAGAAGCCATGGTCTCTTTACAACCATGTATCTGAAGTGATATCTCTTTAGCTGTATTCCATGCATTAGAAGAGTCTCCCATTCTGGCTGCCCACAATCAGGTGGAGAGGACTACTATAGTGTAAGTGAACATTAAGCTTTTTCTCTTGTAATGTGAGTGCCTGACATTCAGCTTTTGACTGTTGAGGCATTCATGTCAAAGACATCCATCTCGAGTAAATATACTGCCAGATATACAACACAGCTACTAACAAAACAGCCAAATAAAGAACTAGGCTGCCCCCGCTCACCAAGCTCCCTCTTTCAGAAAGTGCTGGTTAACCTAGAGAACTGACCCTTGCCCTTCCTGTGCCCTAATACCTGCTCTCATGCCTGAAATTCACCACAAAGAGTGAACCCTCTAAACCCTAGACACCCCACCCTTGGACACTAATAAAGGCAGAGTTCTGGATCTGCTATCTCTATCTCTACTTGTGTCGTTGCTATGTGGCCCATTGGGTATGCCACGTACACTCAAGGCTTGTGAGTAATAAATCTTGTTCCTCAGAGTTTCCTGCTAGTTTTTGCTGAAGTGCATCTTGCAGTCATAATAAGAATTACAGGGCTGGTCCAGACACAACATTAGTTCCACAGGGAGAGTCTCTGTGGAGGTTCACTGTGAATAACACAGGTCCTGGTGAATGCCTCGGTCATTCCTAGCCAAGAGCATCACTAACAGTAGGCTGGGACCAATGCAACAACTACAAAGGCATAAATACCAGGAGGCTAGGGTCTTTGGGGTCATATGCCTACCACATATGCACACGTATGTCTGTATGTGCACACATTCATGTATTTCCTGGCTCTATCCACTGAAAGGGCGTACCACCAATGAGTACATTTAGTGTTCAAATATTGGCTTCTAAATATTGTTCTCCACTGAAGCGAACTGGGGCTTCTTGGAGAAATGACTATCTCCAAGACTGGAGCAGGGAGAGTACAAGAAGGACCTGGAACATCTTGTTTAGCCAGTAAGTGTTTACTTTTGACATGGGAACTTGCCAAAAGAACACTGAAGCCACTTTGAAGGGACTCTCACTGGCTTTATCTGGAATAATTGAGCATGAAAATAAGTACTTACAATAATGAAGTACAACCTTTTGACTGAAATAAGAGCCCATGGACCCACACTGGTATAAATCCATACATAATTCAATACATAGCGGTGACGGGAACGCTCTTTCCTCCAGTAGTAAGTCATTTAATAAATACAGAAGGAATGATGGACGTAGAAAATCTCCATGTGGCAACTATCACTCATGTTTTATGAATGCTAAAAGTAGTGGGTAAAAGTTTGAAAAGTAACAGTACACTTACATAATCTCATAGTATCTCCCACAGGTATTTACTAATCATAGAGGAAATTAGTAACTTGACAGTGGAGAAATTTGGGGAACACCACCTAAAGCCAAGTGAACATCACCAGTAATGGAACAAAGATTCACCATGAGCCTCCCAATAAAATGCATGAGAGATAAAAATGCCAAAAATGCATAACTTGAATCTAAGCAGGAGCAACCTCAGATAACCCAAACTGAGGGGCATCCTACAAAATAACTGACCCATACTCTGCAAAAATGTCAAGGTGACCAGGAAAGACTGGGGAATGGTTCTAGCCGTTGTGGAAAGACACGACGGTGAAATGCCCTTCCACCTCTGTGCCCTGCCCTCTAGACCTCAATCCCTCTCAGCTCCTCCCCCTGCCCCGTCTTTAGGCCCCGCCCCCTGCCCCTTCTAGGCCCCGCCCCCTCTGCCTGTCCCCTAGGCCCTCCCTCTCAGCGCCCCCCAGCACAACAAACCAGTCAGTGGGCACTTCCTAGGAAACCCAGGGCCATGCAGTGTGGGCAATCAGAAAACCAAGGTCCAGCTCCTGAATAACTAGGCTTAGGTCCCACATCATCAAAAGGGGAAAATACCACCTGCCCTACAGGATTTACTATGCTGAGGTGGATGAAGAACTTGGAAAGCAGCAGTGTGCTTCTTGTTTTTATTAATGTCTGTTCTGTCTCAGGCAGCATTTAAATGCCTCCATCAAGGAGTGCCCCCCTCCCCCATTTCCTTTACATGCAGGTGCAGGGCATCTGTTGCCCTGAGGGAGTATTGGCCAACACCTTACCCCCAAACTTGGGAGGGGGCCTTTTCAGAGTGCCAAACCCCAGCCCTTGGAGCCCTGGGCAAGAACAGCAGCTGGCATCCACAAAATGGCCCCATTTCTCTCTGCTTCACCAAAAATCTTTTCTTTTTTTTCCTAATGAATATGCTAGCATGTGACTAACATACTTTCCCTTGGGGAAAAAAGTGCTTTACTTTAAATATCAACTACTGATTTTTTAAAAAAAAGTTTAGTCCTGAAGAGCATCCTCATTTCAAAATTCCAAGTTACTGCTGAGTCTCCAGAAATATTCTAGAATCTTCTGAGGATAAACAAAAGATACAATAGTCACTCTTTGCCTGCAATCTCTCACAGTGTTTTGGCCTGTACTCAAATGTCCCCTCTTCAGGGAGGCTCTCTGGCTCCCCATCACACCCCTAACCCCCTGCTCTCTGTCCTTCATACATTCCATCCCACTAACCTCCCTCTCTTCCCTTCCCTCTCTCCTCCTACAAAAGCCATGGAAAGCGAAGCCCTGTTCAGTTCTCTGCTTTATCCCCAGTGCCTCCAGGAGTGCCTGGCAAAGAGGAGTTGCTCATTACCCTGTAATGACTAAATAAATCAATAAATCCCTCGGGTGGAGCATTTCCAGGGGGGCCCAGCTCTTATCAACCTGGCCTACCACAGTCTGGCCCCCTGGGCCCACACACCCCAGTGGCGTGCACACAGAGCAGAAGGGAGGTAACCCAGGTCACCTGAGGAGACTCTGTGCTCATGGTGGGGAGGGGTTCAGCCTCCTGAATGGCTGGGAGTCAGTGATGCAGGTGAAAGGCAATGGGTGGAGGACCCCTGCGTCAAACATTCCTCCTTCCCCTCCCGCCTCTGATACCAGGGCTGGGTACCGCCAAGGTAAAAACAAAGAGCCATGGAATCTTACAAAGGGCATCCTTGTGACATGAAAGAAGAGCAGAGCCTCCTGTGGTTCATTTGTAGACCCTTTAGATCCCCCTGTTGGGTCAGAGATGGTGCCCACTCATCCAAAATATTCCTGCCCATCACAAATGGTTATTATTATTTTTTTAAGATTTATTTTTGAGAGAAAGAGAGAGAGAGTGCAAGTGGGGGAGGGGTGTAGAGAGAGGGAGACAGAATCTGAGCAGGCTCCAGGCTCTGAGCTGTCAGCATGGAGCCCAACGTGGGGCTTGAAGTCACAAAATCAAGAGATCATGACCTGAGCTGAAGCCAGACGCTTAACCAACTGAGCCACCCAGGTGCCCCTCAAATGGTTATTTAAGTGCTTTAGGGCCAGATAAGAGGAACACTAGCACTGAAGATTAAAATCCCACCTGCAGGAGTGCTCACTTACTGGAAAGTCTGTCTGTGAGGCCCAGTGAGGAGACACAGAGGTGGTGCCACCATCATGCTCCCCAAGCCCCTTGAGCTGCCCAAGTCCATGTGTGGGTCACATGCAGCACCCCCCACCGCCCCCATTTCATCTCTGAAATGGGAACTGCTTTGCATACTTTTAGCCTCAGCTGGGATAACACCTGTACAGTATCTGGGAGGTACTAGATATAAATGGAAATCCTGGTCATTAGTTTTATAACAGGATAGTAAGTTGCATGATGGAAATAGAGGCGGTATGCAGTCAAGCCTTCACCTGGTGGTTCAAAAACCACCAGGTGCCAGGAGTTCAGAGTGGGTAAGTACAGGGAGGAAACTTCATAGTATGGGCAAGATTTGGACAGGTGGGCTGAAGACATTTGGGGACAGGGAATGGTGGGGTGGGTGGAACAGCATGTGTACAGCAGAGGGAGTGAGGATGCATGTGGAGAATAGGGGGGAGGGACGGGAACAGGGTGACTGAGGGCAAGAGGTGGTGCTGAGCAGTAGGTGGGTGAGGAAATGAAGGGAAGGGGGTGGGTTTCCCACCTCAGTGAGATGGGGATGGGCCATGGAGGGGCAGGAGGAGGCCCCCCCCAGGAGATGAGTGTTTAGTGGGCGTTTCTCGCAGTAGTGAAGTGAAGGCAGAAACTAGGCTGCCACGTCTTCATGTTCCAGGTGTTTTGTGAGTGCCATCATGTGGCCAGTGTGGGGCTGGCTGGGTTCAGGGCTGTGAGCTGGGGGTGGAGATGAGCCAGGTAGTCATGGCCCTACCCTCAGGGGGCTTCCATTGTAATCAAGTAGCAAAGACTAGCAAACAAGGCAGCAGATAAACCAGAGCATTGCTGATTGTGGTAAGAACATGAAGGGAATAAAGAAGAGGGTGTGGTAGAGTATGGTGGTGTGCACGTGGGGTGGGGTAGGAGGCTTGTTAGATTGGGAAGTCTTGGCTGAACAGGCTATACATTTAAACTGTGAAGTGAAAGACCAGAAGGGAATTCTAGGGTGCTGGAACAGCATGTGCAAAGGCCCTGTGGCAGACAGAGCTGCAGGTGCTTGCTGAGGAGCATGGATTGGGTATGTGGCAGACTTTGGAACTGAAGATGCAGGTGGGGCGTGTTCTGCACAGACTTTAGGTCACAATAAGTGGTGGGCAGAGGGGCAGCACGAACTTATGGGGCTGGGTTATAGGGGGGCAAAGGGGAGCCAGGATACCAGTAGGAAGACTGGAGTGTGGCCCACACCATGGGGATGACCCTCTAGGAGATGTGCAAGAGGAAGGAGGAGTCTGCAGGGGGACACCTTTGAGAAGACTGAGGCTGGGGTGGGGTGATGGGGTGGGGGCTGGGAAGGGTGAGAGGGCTGAGAGGTGGGGGAGTGGGGCCTGTGGGAGGAGAGGGAGGCAGGAGACAGGGCCAGGACCGCAGGGAGTGGTGTTTGGCCTGGGCCAGCTGTGACTGATCCTGGGAAGTGGCTTCCAAACATAAGAGCTGGTTTACTGTTAGGCGAGTCTCTGTTTACTCAATGGCCCTGTTTCTTGGGCCAAAATTAACAGCAAACCCTACAGTGAAATGACTGATTTGTGGACCCATTTAGCCAAAGGAAACTGCCTATCTCCTGTATGTATTTAGAGCCAACGCCTCAAAACGCTCATCCCAGGGCTGCATGTGACCCACACGTGGACTTGATTTGACCCTTGTATAAAGAGAAGAATTCTCTGCTATTATTAACCCAGAGGGGGATTACATGTGAAAATCTGGATTTCTGGCTTCTCTGGAATGCTGTTGTGTGTGGGAACACTGGTGGACGTTCCCGCACAGCGGTAGGTGGCTGTGGGTCCCCACACAGGGCCCCGACCTGCCCTTGCCTGGCTGCCAGGAGCACCTGTGGGCCTCACCTGGGGCAGCACCTGCATGCCTGGAAACTCTCCATCCCAGAGAACCAGACAATTTCCCTGCCAAAGCACTGGCACAGGCCACCCATCTTCAGGCGTACAAAGATTAAAACACCACAATTGTTCCTACTCCACCTGCCACCCACTCACCCCAGCAAGAAGGAGGCCTTGGGCTCCAACCCACAGGCCGTTTCTGTGTGGTTCGGCTGATGCTCCTGCTTTGGCCAGACAAGGAGAGACTCTTGAGCCTGACAGACCTCGCCTCATGGCCCCTTACAGCAAAGAGAACCAGTAGGAGCCTCAGGTAAGGGCCCATGCTGAGGCTGCCCCTCAGGTGCTGGGCCTCAGTTTTCACATCTGTAGAGTGGGGATGATAACATGAGACTTGAGTGATAGTGCTTGGGAGAACCTCAAGATCTGATTTCCTGTGCTTTATTATCACCATCCCCTGGAGGTGACAGGGTTGGCCTGGAGGAAACGCTGGGGGGGGGGGGTCATCAGAAACCCCGCCTCTCCTTGGCCAGTGTTCCCTCTTCCCCAGACCTCCAACCCTCTTCTACCCAGGGGCCCTTCCTGGGACAATGTAATGCGATCCTCCAGACTGGAGCCCGGGAGCAGAGCTGGGTCTTTAGGCCATAGGAAGTGACCTTTTCCCTTTTCCTGTCCTTTTTTTTTTTTTTTAAGTTTTTTTAAAATTATTTTTGAGAGAGAGAGAGAGAAAGCACAAGCGGGGGAGGCACAGAGAGAGAGAGAAAGAGAGAGAGAGAGGGAGGGAGACACAGAATCTGAGGCAGGCTCCAGGCTCTGAGCTGTCAGCACAGAGCCTGATGTTGGGCTTGAACTCACGAACCTCAAGATCATGACCTGAGCCAAAGTCGGATGTTCAACCGACTGAGCCACCCAGGCACCCCCCCCTTTTTACTTTCTTTTTACTATAATTCACATACCCTAAAATTCATCTTTTAAAATGTGCAGTGCGTGGCTCAGTCGGTTAAGCATCTGACTTCGGCTTAGGTCATGATCTCATGGTTCATGAGTTCGAGCCCCACATCAGGCTTTCTGCTGTCAGCACAGAGCCTGCTTCAGACCCCCCCCCTTCCTCACTTGCGCACTCTCTCCATCTCTCTCTCATGATGAATAAATAAACTTCAATAAACAAATAAATTTTAAAAATGTGCAGGGTTTTTTTGTTTTGTTTTTTTTTTTTGTATATCCCCAAGATTGTGAAACTGCACTAACACCAGAGCATCTGCCATCCCTAAAGAAAAGTCCTTTACTTATTAGCAGTCATTCCCCAGCCCCCACAGCCCCTCAGTTCCTGACAACCACGAATCTGCTTTTTGTCTCTATGGATTTGCCTCTTCTGGGCATTTTATATAAATGGAATCATACAATATGGAGCCTTTTACGGCTGGTTTCTTTCATTTAGCAGAATGTTTGCAAGGTTCATCATGTTGTAGCAGGTGTCTGGGCTTCATTCCTTTTTATGCCTCAGTAATATTCCATTGCAGGAATTCATCAATTTATGGACATCTGGGTTGTTGTCACTCCCTGGCTATCGGAAAGAGCACTGCTCTAAAGACATTTCTCTTTTTAGAGGGAATACTAAATAAAGCCAGGAAAAAAAGAAGCAAATGTATGAACTTGTCAGCTTGTGTTTGTGGTAGGGGAATCAGAATTTTTTCCTCTAATTGCTTCATCATTTATATCATGTTTTTAATTTTCTAAGGAAAAATATAACTGATTTTAAAAGAAACTAAGAAAAGTGGCACCTGGGTGGCAAGGTTGGTTCAGTGTCTGACTTTGGCTCAAGTCATGATCTCATGATTCGTGGGTTCAAGCCCCACATGAAGGCTCTGTGCTCACAGCTCACAGCTGAGACCCTGCTTCAGATTCTGTGTCTCCCTTTCTCTCTTCCCCTTCCCTGCTCTCTCTCTCTCTCTCAAAAATGAGTAAACATTAAAAGAAATTAAAAACAAAAAGAAAAAAAGAAAATGATACTGTGCCCATGGTACCTGGCCGGTGTTCAGAGTCTCTGAGCCCAGGGTCTCCCAACTGTAGTGGGCTCCAAGGGGCCAGCCTCATGGTAACACCTTTGATGTTTTAGCGGCATCACTAATTTTGTAATCTTCCAATAACGCAGCAGATTCCCATTCCATCATCTTGGATTTATGCATATTTTAAGCTGTGATTGCAAATAATGGAGCTCTCGGACATATCTTGAATGGTAACTAGTAGTTTAATTCAGAATTTAAAAAGGTTTTCTGTTTTTCTACACTTGTAGAAAAAGTTGCAATGGACTGAATGTTGGTGTTCCCCCCAAATTCACATGCTGAAATACTAACCCCAGTGTGAGGGTATTAGGAGGTGAGGCCTCTGGGAGGTGATTAGGTCAGGAGGTTGGAGCCCTAATGACTTGGATTAATGCCCTTACAGAATAGACCCCAGAGTGTTCCCTTGCTCCTTCCGCCATGTGAGACAGCTATCTGTGAACCAGGAAGGGGCCGCCTGACATCAAATCTGCAGGTGCCTTGATCTTGGACTTGCCAGCGTTCCTGTGAGAAATTAAGTTTATGAGCCTCCCAGTCTATGGCATTCTATTATAGTAACCTGAATGGACAAAGACAAAAGCCTTGCCAGAATTTGGTGTATGGATTTCATCAAAATTGGGTTTTCCTGTTAAAATGTGAGCAGACACCCATTTGCTTTTGGAGTGATCATTTTTTTTTTCAACGTTTTTTATTTATTTTTGGGACAGAGAGAGACAGAGCATGAACGGGGGAGGGGCAGAGAGAGAGGGAGACACAGAATCGGAAACAGGCTCCAGGCTCTGAGCCATCAGCCCAGAGCCTGACGCGGGGCTCGAACTCCTGGACCGCGAGATCGTGACCTGGCTGAAGTCGGACGCTTAACCGACTGCGCCACCCAGGCGCCCCTGGAGTGATCATTTTTAATGCAGTCAAACCACGTAAGACAAGGCCTTAATTCAAAGTGCAAATAGTCAATTAGGAGGAAAAACCAGCAATCCAGATACTTAATTATGCAGCTAGGCCAGCCACACAGGCAGCAGCTGGGCTTAGGGTACTGAGACTGATATGGGCTCCTCATTTTTACCATTGACAGGAAAGACCTTCAGGTCATACAGATGCAACAAAAGACCCCAGGTGCAGAAGGATATTTCAATATCCTGGAATGAAGGCCTGTGGGACCCACTCCCACATCCACTTATCTTGGACCATTTGAAGGAGGAGAGGAAATAAAAACGGGCCTTTTGTTGGGATATCGAATTCTCCCGCCCTCCAGACAGCTGTGCTGGTCACCAATGAGGACCAATGCACAAGGTACATGGGCAGTTTGTATTCCAGCTGAGGGCTCTCCACTGAGCCTAGAAAAAAAGGGGTGATCAGGACCTCAGGTAAGATGATGGGTTGGCAGGAGGAAATGAAGGGAGAGAAGGGAAGGTGGCCAAGGTCAGCTTCTAGCCCCAGCCCCAGGCAGAACCATTTGAGGGGAGAGCTCCTGAAAGTCACATGTCCCTATGGATGTCAGCTCTCTCTGCTCCCCATTTTCAGGATCACATACAGGTAAGCCAGATGGGCACTTCTAAACACAAGCTGCGCTTCACAGATGTGAGTGGCCTCACAGATGTGAGAGGATGGGACTCAGGGGTGGGCCGTGCTTTTTTTTGGATCATACTTTTTTTTTTTTTTAATTTTTTTTCAACGTTTATTTTTATTTTTGGGACAGAGAGAGACAGAGCATGAACGGGGGAGGGGCAGAGAGAGAGGGAGACACAGAATCGGAAACAGGCTCCAGGCTCTGAGCCATCAGCCCAGAGCCCAACGCGGGGCTCGAACTCCCGGACCGCGAGATCGTGACCTGGCTGAAGTCAGATGCTTAACCGACTGCGCCACCCAGGCGCCCCTGGATCATACTTTTGAAGGAGGTTGCCTTACTCTGTGGATGGGGGAAGCCACAGTTTCTGAGTGCCAGGGCCTGCACTACTCTCCTTGCCTCTTCTCTTTCAGGTGCCGGAGACCTATGCCTGGTGGGTGTTCAGGTGAGGGCTGCTATCTGTCCTAGAATGGGCCACTGGGTCCTGAGTGGAGCCAGGTCTCCTCCCTACCTTTTCCCCTCTATCCCTGCTCTTTGATAGAACCTGGCCCAGAAACTTGCTTCTAGAAAGGGGTCTGCAGGGTCTGTGCCTGTGTTCTTCAAAGATGGTTCAGGCGAAGTGGTTAAAAATGTAAGTATCTGGCAATTCTGGAACAGGAGGAAATATTTGCAAATCATATATCTGATAGAGAATCAACATCCAGAATATGTAAAAAAAAACAAACACACACACAAAAACCTACAACTTAACAATAACAACAATAGTAAACATCCTGATTAAAGATGGGCAGAGGACTGGACTAGCCATTTTCCAAAAAAGACATACAGATGGCCAACAAACACATGAAAAGATGCTCGGTGTCACTAATCATTAGGGAAGGTAAGTCAAAACCAGAGAGATATCAGCTCACACCATTCGGATGGCTACGATTGAAAACACACACACATAACAGAAAATAACAAGTGTTGGTGAGGACGTGGAGATATTGAAACAGTTGTGCACTATGGGTGGAATTTTAAAATGGAGCAGGGGCACCTGGGTGGCCCAGTTGGTTAAGCGTCTGATTCTTGATTTCAGCTCAGGTCATGATCCCATGGTTCATGAGTTCGAGCCCCACATCGGGCTCTGCACTGACAACATGGAGCCTGCTTGGAATTCTCGCTCTCCTCCTCTCTCTCTGCCTCTCCCCCACTCTCTCTCTCTCAAAATAAATAAATTAATAATCCTTTTAAAATGAAGCAGATGTTGGAGCGCCTGTGTGGCTTAGTTGGTTAAGCATCTGACTTCGGCTCAGGTCATGATCTCACAGCTGGTGGTTCGAGCCCCATGTCGGGCTCTGCGCTGACAGCTCAGAGCCTGGAGCCTGTTATAGGCTCTGTGTCTCCCTCTCTCTCTGCACCTCCCCCAGTCTCTCTCTCTCTCTCTCTCTCAAAAATAAACATTAAAAAGATTTTTTTAAATTAAGAATAAAAAAATAAAATGAAGCAGATGCTATGGAAAACAGTTATGGTACCTCCTCAAAAATGAAACTTAGAATTACCATATGATCCAGTAATTCCACTGTGGAGCATATGCCCCAAAGAATTGAAAACAGAGTCTCAGGGAGATATTTATACACCTGTGTTCATGGCAGGATTATTCAAAATAAAATGTGGTTTACCTATATGAAGCAATATTATCAGTATTCAAAAGGAAGGAAATCCTGACACCTGCTACAATGTGGATGAACCTTGAGGACAGTACACGAAGTGAAATATGCCAGTCACAAAGGACAAATACTCATATGAGGTGCCTAAAATAAATTTGTAGAGACAGGCACTAAGAGTGGTGGGTGCCAAGGGCTGAGAAGGGGAAATGAGGACTTAGTGTTCAATGGGTAGCGTTTCAGTTTGGGAGGCTGAAAATGTTCTGGAGTAGATGGTGATGATGGCTGGACAACAGTGTCAATGGACTCAATGCCAGTGAACCATACTCTTAAAAATGATTCAGATGGCAAATTTTATATTGTGCGTATCTTACCACAACTAAATATAAATAATAAAAAAAAAAGATATCTAGGTTTCACTCCAGGCCCTGGAATCAGAATCAGGGTGTGAGAACCTGTATTTTAACAAGCTTTTGAGATCCATTGCCCATGCGGCCCTCAGCTTCCCACTGCTCTATTTGGGTCCTCCCAAGCCAGTCCTCTCAAGGAACTGCAAGTTCATGCTGTAAGGGAGATAAGTCAGAGGAGATGTGTCTGATGTCAGTGCTGGCACCTGGACATCCAGGGAAGGAATCAGTGCTCAGAAGGCATAGCACTATTGGGCCTGCTGTGCCTTTCTTGGGTGATGGGCAGGATGTCAAAAATTCAGTACCTAAGATAAATAGCATCTCATACAAAATTTTATTTTTTGATTCGTTTTTTTTAAAGTTTATTTGTTTTGAGAGAGAGAGAGAGAGAGAGAGAGAAAGAAAGAAAGAGAGGGAGAATCCCAAGCAGGCTCCACACTATCAGTGCAGAGCCTGATGCAGGGCTCAAACCCTTGAACCATGAGATCATGACCTGAGCCGAAGTCAAGAGCCGGACGCTCAACTGCCTGAGCCACCCAGGTGCCCCATTTTATACAAAATTTAAAAAAGATAAAATCAATGCCAAGAATCCCTTGTGATCACGATATCAACATTTTAAAGACAGGTTGTTGCTCTCTTTATGATCTTGCCTCGTTGTGCGAGGGTTGTTTCCGATCAGCTCACAGCTCTTGGGCTGTGCAGCCAGCATGTCCCCACTGGGCAGTGTACGAGGGTTTACTGTGTGACAGGCCAGCACGTTGGGCAGTGTGAGGCTTTTTATACAGTCATGTTTTTTGACTGTAGAGTTCTTACTTTCCCACACGGTTTAAACATGAGGGGATATTTTGGTAAGTGTATATAGGACACTCATTGTTCTTTCTCCCACAGACTCCAATATGGCTCAGCATGGTGCCCACAACAGGTTACTGGTAACCATGGCAGGTTGGCCCTTGCTGGCCCACACAGCAGCTGGAGGACAGTGGGGAGGCCCGTGAAGAGTGTGACAGAGGACTTCAACTACCTCCATTTTGACCTTATCTGGTACTTTCTAACTGATTAAGTTCTCCTTTCCAGCTTGTCTCTTAACTCAGGCAAAAGACCTGCTGGGCAAATCATCCCGTGATGGGAAGAGCAGTAAATTCTGTCCTGATGCCAGCGAGCCCCCGTGTATTTGACCCCAAGACAATGATGAATTGACCTTCACTGCCCACTTACACATTCCCACTGGCTTTTGTCCCACATTCTCCCTATTCTCCTTATATGTCCACGTTCTCTAATACCTGGAAGTATTTTCCACACTTAGGAGACAGTCTTGGAGACTCTAGTCCGCTGTCTTCCTGGGGTTGGCCTCGCTGAAATAAATTCCTTTCTTGTTTCACCCACCACCTGCCTCTCTGCCTTTGGATTTTGCCAATGGGAAATGGCCAAAACTGGTCTATTTGGACCAGGTGCTCTTGCGCCCCAGTGCCCTGGTTACAAGTGGACCTGGCATCAAAATGAGAAAACACATTCTAGGGGGCCTGGTGGATATGGGTGGGAGCAGGCCTGGGAGTCACCCTGTAACATGGTCACCCTATAACATGAAGAGGTGCAGAGGCCACTGGCCTGGGCGATGATCCACCACAAGGACAGAGAAGCTTCAGCTATAGGGCCCCACACCCACCTCTCTAAGACCTGAATCTTGATTTGGAGCTCACATTTTCCTATTCTTTTCCTTTTAGAGATGGCTTCAAAAGCTTCATGCCTGGGGCACAGGGTGGGTATGGGCTGGTGGCATGGGGGGATGATGTGGGTTTTTTTCCTTTGCTTAGAATTTAAAACAAACAACAAACCCCACAAGCATCCCTCAACTAATATATGCTCAATGGAACAATGACAAAGATTTAGAAGTGTCTAAATTGAGGGGCGCCTGGGTGGCTCAGTTGGTTAAGCATCCAACTTTGGCTCAGGTCATGATCTCATGGTTCTTGAGTTTGAGCCCAGTGTTGGCCTCTGTGCTGACAGCTCCGAGCCTGGAGCCTGTTTCAGATTCTGTGTCTCCCTCTCTCTGCACCTCCCCTCTTCTCCCTCTCTCTCAAAAATAAATAAACATTTAAAAAAAGGAGTGTCTGAATTGAAAAGTGATTCTCCCTCCTTCTCCCTCCAACCCCTAGCCTCCAGCAGTGACGCCCGCTAACGGTTGCTGTGTGCCCTTCGGACATTCTCTCTTGTTTATTCCAACACACATACTCTTATAAAGAACTTTTTAAAAATGACAGTTCAGTGATATTTGTGGGCATCTTCTTGAGCCCTTGTGAACTAGGGAAATTGCAGGGATCCTGGGAAGGCCTGCTCTTCTATTCATGTTAGGACCTGCACCCCCACCCTACACATGACTTAATGTAAGTCCTCCTCGTAAAGTCAAGGAGTTAATGATTTCTTTGGAGACTTCCAGCATGATGGATAACATCTAAGGAGTGACCGGTGAGGTTGTCCTGTACATTTTCCAAGACCACTGACTCCAGACACCATGACACCAAGACTCCTGGCTCCTGAGCACTTGTCCTTGCTTTGACCAGTTCCTGGATGCCTGAGAGAACACATACACCAGATCACCATCCTTAATAAATACGCCAGACCCCAAGCAAAGACAAGACTTACTCTCCTTTCCTTCCTGAGTCTTCCAGACACTCTGTCTGTATTTGCTGTATGTTTTCAGTAAACTCTGCTTTCACTTCCTCTAGGCTTGCACTTGATTTCTCTCCTGTGGGAAGCCAAGGGCCCTCTTGGCTGATCCTTGGACCCGGCCAGCCTGCATCACTTGTACAGAGAGCTTCCTCACGCTTTACCCAGGTGCATGGGATTCTACCCTGTGGCACCACTAGGAGGCAACGCCTCCCTGGCATATTCCTCGTGGAGTCACACCCTGGAAAGAATCTTCCCAGTGGGCTTTACTACTAAAGTCTTTTCTTTGGGTTAAGGCTTTGAAGGTGGTCCCTAAAGTAAAAATACAATAAAAGGTGTGGTGGTGAGAAAACGACTCTGGATTCTGTCATACTTGAGTCAGCTCCCAGATTCACTGTCCCTTTTCCTTTTTTTTTTTAAGTTTATTTATTTATTTTGAGAGAGAGACAGAGAGAGAGAGAGAGAGAGAGCGCGTGCAGGAGGAGCAGAGAGAGAGGGAAAGAGAGAGACCTCCAAGCAGGTTCTGCACTGTCAGCACAGAACCCGATGCAGAGCTTTAAACCTGTGAACCATGAGATCATGACCTGAACCAAAATCAAGAGTGGGACGCTTAACCAACTGAGCCACCCAGGCACCCCTGGACTCACTGTTTCCTATGTTTATGACCATGGCCAATTTATTTAACTTTCCTGAGCCTCGATTATCTTGCCTGTTAAGTGGGATTGTTGTAAAGATTAAACATAGTTTAGTGTGAAAAACCTCAAGCCCATTGTCAGGCAGAGATTGGTATTCAGTAAATAGTTTTTGACTGTCTTAAGTAAGCATAAACTGAATGAAGTATAACAAGGGTAAGATTTTAGCTTCCGTTTAAATGCCCAGGGTCTTTCAGGTAGGGTCGGTGGGCGTTGGAATACATTGTTCTTAATTCCCCTGTCAATGGCAGAGGAAGCAGGAAGCCTGTGGGAAGGCAGGACTAAGAGTCAAGCCCAGGCCTGGCCAGCTGTCCCCAACGTCAGGGACACTTTGATGAGACAGGGATCATTCCCTTCCAAACTCACGGCTCACTCACCAGCCCTTAAAAATGTCAGACACAAATCTTGGTTTGTGTTTTTCCAAGGTTTTCTTTTACCAGTGTTCTTCCTCCCTGGACTCATAGCAGCTCTGTGCCGACAATATTATCTAAGTCATGCTAAGTCGGTTTCCTGCAGCTCCTGGGGACCAGCGTGCACGCATTAATCGGCAAGCACCTCTCATATTTCAGTAGTGCCTGTGCAGCAGATTGGCTAGTTTGCAATAGACAACTCCCAGAGACTGAGAGCCAGGATGGGACAGATTTTGTTAGCTAAAATGCAAAGGGAAGTTACTCAAATAAGAGGCCTAAGCGCTACTAGCAGAAGGGAGGTGGGGAAGGGGCATAAGCAGAGAAAACATGGGTTTTGTTTGGCAGAACCAACAGTTACAGCCAAGGAGACACCAAGGAAACACCAGCCAAGGTGTTTCACTCACCTGAGAGCCCCTTGCTAGATGGGTCTCCCCTGACAGCCCCTTACATTAGCCAGTTTGAGCCAGATTGGAGTTGAGGACTGCATAGAAGTGCCTCACCCTTCCTCCTCACCCCTGAGTTGTCCTGAAGTTACCTTTAGCTCATTATAATACTAAGATCTCCTCTTGTGGGTGGAGTTTTCCACCATTTTTTCAAACATACAATGTACACACTAGCATGTTGACAGTCTAGGAATTGACAGTCTTGCAGAACTGAACCAAAGTGCCTAATAGGATATGTATACGTTCCTTAACGTATATGCAAGCTCCCCTCCCCTCCCCCTGATACACTGAAAAAAAGCTTTCTATACTAACTCCACAGGGAGATGGTGCTTTGAGAGCCATCTCCCTGTCTTCTCACCTGCAACAAATAATAAAAATTTCTTTGCTTTCAACGGTTCCTTGGGTTGTGTTCAATATGCTGCACCCCAAGTGGCAAACCCCTTGAGTCCTGTTACAATTCGAGGAAGGGGCGAGGGGTCTGGCAATGATGGGCACTCCTGCAGGGGCCACTCTGGGAGGTGAGGACTGGGGTGGGAGCAGCTGTGTAGATTTGGGTGGGGGGCTGGGTGTGAAGGAGGGGGCATGGCTGAGCATCCCAAATGGGGTTCTCATTTGCTGTGTTCTTCTAGATCTATGTGACCATTGTGGTCTGTAGTGACCCGTGACTCATGGCCAGTGTCTGGGCTGCTCATGTATTTATAGATAAGTGTTCCTACACACAGCCCAGCCTTGAAAACTTGGGAGGGTTACATCAGAGGAAATATATCTTCAGAAGTTCACTGGGACCTCTGTAGCCCCAGACCACCTTGTGTGACATGAGAGAAAGCCAGCATTTGTGTATTTCATGCTAGTAGCTTATGAAGCCCCCTCACCTTGTAGGCTCTGCTGGTTCCAGGTGTACTGAGTGCACTCAGCCCTCGGGAGCTCCCAGGCAGATACACTGGCATTGTAAAGTTGTGCATGGTGTGGGGGGACAGGGCTTCTCCCTGGGGAGGGACTTGCCAGGTGGGGAAAACAGGGAGGGAGCTCATCCTTGAAGCCTGAGGAGAATTCAGCTGGGCGCAGGAGCAAAGGGGAAAGGCGCTCTCAGAAGAGGGAACAGCAGAAAAAAGGCAGAGCCCCTGATCCCATTTCTCACTGTGGTCACGATGACTGCCACACTGAATTGAGATGCAGTGGCTGTTGGGGGGCAGAGGTCTACAGAGAGCATGTGCTCCCCTCACTGTGGTTTTAAATATGAGGAAACTGAGGCAGTGGAGGGGTTAGGGCTTTGGTAGGGACTCTGGGAGGTGAATGGGCACTAGGAGAAGAGACTGGGTCATGGTGAAGCCACCAGTCCTGGCTGGCCTCATGCCAGGCAGCTGGACTTGACTCCTGTGCACAGACCTGTCCCTCATCACACATCTGTCTCCTCTGGCTGATTCCAAATGCTTTCTCCAAAATGGGCACATGCTTCTGAGCTCCTCCTTTTAAGGAGGATAGAAGGCCTTTTGGCATCATCTGGAGAAGCAGAGCAGCCACATGCTTGAGTCTATCAATTCTATACTGGGGTTTGCCCCCAAAATATGCTCATGCTCGTGTGTACCAGGAGACCCCACATGCATGTTCCCATTCATGAGATCCCCAACAAATAGCAACCCAGATGCCCAGTTGCAGTAGGACCTGTAGGTCCATCCCCACATATTCACATGAGGGAATATTACATGGCAACAGAAACAGACAAACCACATCATATGAATGGCTCTCAAAACATAACCCAGAGCAAAAGAAGCAAGTCCCCGAGGGGACACACAGTGTGAGTCTGTTTATATAAAGTTCAAAAGCAGAAAAAGCTAAACAATATATTGCTTAGGAATACAGATGAAGCCCAAAATAAAACAAAGCAAAACTCTGAAAGAATCCACAAAAAAACCCTGCTACAGCTAATAAGCAAAGTTAACAAAGTTTTGGGGTGCAAGACCAGTTGTGTTTCCAAACACCAGCAGTGAAGAATCCAAAAAGGAAATTAAGAAAACAACCTCGTTGATGATAACATCAAAAAGAATAAAATATCTGGGAAAACGCTTAAACAAGGAGGTGAAAGACCAACACACTAAAAACTATAAGACCTTTTGCTGAAGGAAGGAAAGAGGGTCTGAACAAATGCAAAGACACTCCATGCCCCTGGTTGGAAGACTCAATCCCACACAGCTGGGGATGGATGGGGATGGATGGATGAATCTTCCCTTGCCCCCATCACCATCTCCTCCCTGATTGGGAACCTGGGAATTGCCACAAGGGTCTCGGGGGCCCCCTCTGCAGCTCCCCCTCCTGACTGGCTTGCTCAGGAGGGCAAACTAGTTGGAAAGCCAGTGTGTATAGGGCCTCCTTGACGTTACCTGAGAGCTCAGTCTGGTCTTCCCTGGCTGGGAGGGTGCAGACCAGCACCCATGGGAGAGAGGATTGGAAGACCAAGGCTGACCTCCCAGTACCCACCTGGCTTCCATGGGGAGCACCTTCTCCTTTTCAGTGGTCCTTTGCCACTCTTTAGGTGGACTTCCTCTCCTAGGACTCCCAGGACCTGGGAGGGTGCACCACACTATTGGCGGTGTGTGTGAACAAGGACTGTGTCCTTCAGGGGCTGTGATGTTGCTGAGGCCACAGGGGTGGGGAGGGACGCTGGGTGGCACACCAGTGGGAGTGAAGTTGATGTAGCTCAACATGATGCCTGTGGCAGCCAGCTCAAGAGCCAGGCTGCTGGGGCTGGTCCTTGCTCCTCTGCTCATTTGCTGTGACAGCACTTAGTAGACAACACCATATTAATAAAAGACAGTGTAATAGTAATTGTACAAAAAATAGGAGTTCGGGTCTTCATTGAGAGTTTTCTGCTGACCTCAGGCAAGATGCATGAGGAGTTTTGTTTGCTCATCGGCCTTTCTGGTCCTGCCCTGCCAACTGAGGAACAGGGAGCTCTCACCCATGCACAGCCCCGTCCACCGGAGAGATGGGCTGGAACCGTCAACATTTGAGCTGTAAAAGTGGGCATTTAAGAAACAAGGAAGGGTTAGCACAACTCCTCGTTTTTACATCTAAGAGAACTCAGGTCCAAACCCCAAGGCTGCCTGGTGGCTAAGGATCTGCTTCTCTCTCACAGACTCCTGGCAGTATGTTTTTGGAGGGGATCTGGGCAGTACCTGTCACGGGGTCAAGCGAACATACGCTTTGACCCAGGACATCCACTTCTAGGGGTTTATTATCTAGAAACATTTTTACACATACAGAGGCAATATATGGATGTTTATTCCAATATATTTTGAACCAAGTGAAAAATTAGAAGCCTCCAATTTTTTTTTTCATCTCGATTAGGAAATTGTTAAACCATTGATGATAGATCCAACCATGGGCTGTGCAAGTATCAGATACTCTAAAGTAGAACTTTAAGTTCTAAAGTGTAAATGTCTTTATTATTAATTGGAAAAAAAGTTGTACTAAGATCTTTCTGGTATGATCCAGTTGTACAAGAACAAACCTTGATATGCAAAGGTCTAGAGCTATGTTGCTCAACATAGTAGCCACTGGCTATATGCAGCTATTAAGCACCTGAAATTTGGCCCATCTTAACTGAGATATGCTGTGAGTTCAAGTATAAGACAGCAAACTACCATTTTCTATGTCTGATATTAGAGCTCAAAAAAAGTGGGGGAGTAGTATTTGGCCGAATTTTGAAGTACAAAACAAATGACATATCATTAATAAGTTTTTTTTTTAGTAACAACTACATGTTGAAATGATAATAATTGGGATATGTTGAGTTAAATAAATTCTAAAATTAGTTTCACTTATTTTAACATGGCTTTCCTTTTTTAACATGGCTACTGTACAATTTAAAGTTATGTCTGTGGCACAGTTGACTGGGAGGCACTAGTTTAGAACAATACACATCAAACCATCAAGTGTGCTCAGCAGTGGGGCTGGGGGTGTTAGGACTTTCATCTGGCTCTTCTGCACTGTTGTACAACTTTATATATTTGTGTATTACCTCTCCAATGATTAACAGAAAAAAGATGCTGTTGCTGTGACTCCTGGCCAACATGCTTTCCACCTCATCATGCCTGACACATTTGCCCTCCCTAATACCCAATCTCTAGGGAGGGCCCATGGCCCATGGAGAGAGGCCACTTGCCAATTCAGCATTAATTTTACCTTGGGTCATAGCAAGTGTGACCAACCCTTAAGGAATGAACACAGGACTTCCTGTCTCCCTGCCACGTTTACGGGGAGAGCAGACCAGATGGGGTGAGAGCCAGAAGCAGTGGGGGGAATGGGCAGGCACATAGCAACAAGAAGACCTGGCAGCTGGGAAGGGGAGAGCTGTGGGCTGTCATTAGCTTGTTTTCTTTAAGCTATCTCTAGCATTGGAAATGTATTCTTCCCCCTGACATAGATAGCAATTGAAGGCACAGTTTCTGGAAAATAGCAAGATAAATTGTGGTGTTTTCTGTGGGAGCCAGGGAAAATTGCTCCTGTTTGTGATGTGTGTCTGGGGCAATGAACCAACCATTTCCTGGACCCTGGTTGCTCCCAGTGGATTCTGTAATTCATTCACCGATTGCAGAGTCTAATAGAGCTAGAAAATGAGGGGCATAGCAGCCACCGACTGCCCGGGTCCCTTTGCATATCAGTGTGTCTCTGGCTACTACCTTTTTAATGGAGGCATTAAGATGTTGAGCCTCATTAACTTCTAGGTTGTGGAAGAGGATCCGGGATTGGGTCCCATTATTCCCCTGGATGGCCGCCTCTATTTTCCCAGGCCCAGGTTTTGTGTGCGTGATGTGCGCACACACGTGCACACACACACACACACACACACACAAATTAGAGGACATCTTGAAAACATTTCCAATCAGAGCAAAAGGGAGATTTCTAAAAATATCAAATGCTCCAAGTAAGAGGATTTTAAGTTAATGGAAAGTGTGTTTTGTTTTCACTTAGTTCAGTATGAAGATGACTAGCCACTTAAAATGCCTGAATATCATTCTGTTTCTTGTACTTATCAACTTTGCAAAGCAAATAAGTGGGGTTGCAAAGAGCCAAACCAAACAAAATTCCAGACTTCTCCTAGAAAATAACCAATAAAACACAAACAATTACAGCAAATGCTTTCAACATTAGTTGACGTTTCCAATTACATTTTCTGGAGCCTGAAATACACTGCAGACAGTGGCCAATTTATGCTATAAATACCATCGCAAATGCCATGAATTAAAACTGCTGCTGGGTAGTGTGCAGAAAGATATTTGGTGAAGATTGCCAAAGACAATCCTTCGCGAAATTCAAACCTGTCTGAAGTCCGCTCCTAGAGAGGCTGGTGTCCTTTTTAATTCCTCCCTAAATATTTAATTCAGACAGAGCAAATTTGTCATATATTTTTCCTCCCTACCTCTCTGCCCTCCTTCATTTTCAGTTCCTATTCCTCATCAACCCAGGAATGACTCTTGTAAACATTTCCATTCTTCCCCACCTCTGCCCCTGCCTGGTCCTCATTATTTCTGCTACTTTTTGCTAAACTTAAAAAAAAAAAAAGGTATAATTTCTGGTAACAAAAGGAAAATGTATTTGTTATAGAAAATGATTAAAGTAAAAGAAGAAGAGGAAATATACAAATCTACCAAGGAATAAATAAACATCACCCATATGGCCTTCATCCTAGAATAACAACAGATAGACTTTCAGTATATTTCTAGGTTTTTTTTTTTTTTTTCTGGGAACAGATTAGACGTGTGTGTGCGCGTCTGTCATGAAAAGCATGTTCATTCTGCACATTATCATTATACATTCTTCTCTGTCCTTTTGCAAGTAGCCACATTATATTTCATCCTGTGGATAGACCATGGTTTACGTGCCCAATCCTCAGTTTTGGACATTTGGGTTGTTCATGTGTCTCACTGTAGTAAACAATGCTATGTAAATCCTGGCCTACCTTCAGGATTCTTTCCTCAGAATGGATCCCTAGATGTAGAATTGTACTTGGGTGCATACTACTCAACTGCCTTTCAGAAACTGGTTCTTACTTCCCACTGGTAGTGAGAGGGAATTCCCACCTCCCTTCACAGCCCCGTGTAGTAGAACCTATCTTTCCCCTGAGCTTCCCCCGACCCTGAGGTTTTAACTAATAGATGAAATATCAGCTGATGAAGGCTTATAGATATAACCCCTGCCCCCCGCCCCGGAAGAACTTTAGCGATAGCAAGGGCTCACGGGAAGAGGCACGCTCTCCAGGAAGCACAGGGACAGAGGTAAGATGCTAAGAAGTAACAGTAAGCGGCAAGGAGGCTGAGCCCTGGAGCTGGGGCTTCTCTGCGGATCCCTGGCACCTACATTTAGAAGCCAGCTCTGAGGAAGCCTCATCACGCTGGAGCCTGGTGTTGGCCGGCTGACACAGGGCTCGTTCCCTCAGGGAATCATCCTGGAGGCCTTGTCAGCTGAGAACAGATACACCCTTATCCAGTCTCAGCAGTCTCAGCCAGTCTCAGCAGCAGAGGAGCAACAGGCCCCAGGAAGCAAAGCCCCCAACCTGAGCTTCCCTGCACCCTCGCTTAGCCCCACCTGAGCTTACCTGCTACAGTGGCAGAGCGGGGAGGGCCCAGCCTGGCCTCCAGCTTCCTCCTCTGGCCAGACAGGAAGCTGGCTGAGGAGGGCCCACCCTTTAAGAGGAGAAGTCCACATGAGGAGCATGTGAGCGCCCGTGCCGGGCCCCTCATGATCCTGGTGAGGCAATGGCCCCATGACCTCGCTCCCAGGCCAGAAAAGGAAACCAGGGCCCCATGTTGCCAGGCTGCTCAGTGTGGGATCCCATGAAAACAGCCTTGGGATCTGAGAGAGGTGGGGGGAGCCAGAACTTTCCCTTTGAAGTGACCCTCCTCCCCCCGCCAGTCCTTCCCCTGCTAGAAATGTCAGCATGGTTTGCATAATTGAGACAATTGGACATAATCGTTCTTTCAGAAGCCCCTCATCAGGCGGGCAGTGCCCGGGCCCTGAGGAACTGGGAGAAGGCAGCACATGGCACTAATCATCCGTAATCCTTTCTCAAATCATCTGAGGCTGAGCCAGAGGTCGAGGTGAATTCCAGTATGCATGCAGTGTGAGTCCCACATGACTCCCGTCCCCATCCGGGCGTTCCTAACCCCCACTGTCCCCATCCTACCAGCAGCCTGCATGACCCGTATCCACAGTCACCCTAAAACCACTATGGGGGGTGTACTGTAAGAATGGGCATGGTTATTCCAGCTTTCAGTGAGCTTTCTCAGCCTAGCAGGAAAAGAGATCAGCCAAACCCTGAAATTCTCCTCCATTCAACCCCCTAGGCAGGGGCTTGGGTCTCCCTACTTGTGGGGACTTGTGGGTCTCCCGGGGTGCCTCTCTCATTTCCAAGAAGAGTTCACAGAAGTGCAGACAGACTGGATGCAGCGGCAGTTAGGGCGGTTTCCATTTCGTAGATGAGGACACTGAGGCCTCCGAGTGAGCATGTGAGGTGGAGCAGGAACGTAAGTTAGCCCCCCAGAGCCCTGGCTGGGGTGCAGCCTGAGCCTGGGGCCATGTACCCACCCTTAAGCTGCAGGAGCCCACTCCCACACCTGGAGGACACCCAGGGGCTCAAGGAGCCTCTGACTTCCAGAGGTGATGCTGGATTGTGAAGGTGGATGAGGCCATTTTCTGCGGAGGGGGTCTGTCCTTTGCTTTCATCAGCTTCCCTCAGGTATGTGCCTACCAGAGGTGGACAACTGTGTCCCATGAGAGTGGGGGTGAAGCGTGACTTCGCCCATGTATTGCTGGTGCATGCAGCCTGGGGGCAGGGCAGTGCTCACCCAGCGGCAGGGTTGTTTTCCTTGTAAACTTGTGGTTGGCTCTAGATAGACTCAATGGGCTTTTAGCCGGAATTCCTCCAGGGACCAGAGGGGCTCTGCAACGGCGGTATTTCGGATGGCACAGATTAAGACAGAATTATGGAGGCAGGGTGTTCCTGGGGTGTCAAGAATCAAACTGGGAGGAGCTGGGAGGCCCCCCATGGCAGGTGAGGGTCTCGTCTTCCCTAGCGGCATACTCGTGCCCCATCATGGCTACAAGGTAGAGAAACTTAGTGTTCAGTGCCAGTGAGCACCCCCATCCCAGCCGGCCAGTTAGTGCCTCTCCAGACAATGGGCCAAATGGGCCCTTTCTGGGGTCAGATAACATGGAGAGAATGAGATTCGAGCCTTCCCAAAGTGAACATGCCTCCTCCCCAGAGCTGGCACAGTGAGGCAAGCAACCTGGAATTGTCATATGCAATGTGGTGGCCTGAGCCACATGTGGCTGCCCATCGACAACCTGAAATTCACCCATTTCAAAATGCAGTGTGCTCAGAGCACACAACACATAAGGTGGCCAAGACAAGACCGGTGATAATGATTTCATACTAATTGCACATTGAAATGAAAGTTTGGATGTTTTGGGTTGAATAAAATGTAGTATTAATTTTTTTCACCCACTTCTATTTATTTATTTCTTTAATTTTTTTTTCAACGTTTATTTATTTTTGGGACAGAGAGAGACAGAGCATGAACGGGGGAGGGGCAGAGAGAGAGGGAGACACAGAATCAGAAACAGGCTCCAGGCTCTGAGCCATCAGCCCAGAGCCCGACGCGGGGCTCGAACTCATGGACCGCGAGATCGTGACCTGGCTGAAGTCGGACGCTTAACCGACTGCGCCACCCAGGCGCCCCATCCATTTATTTTTAAGTGACTGCTAGAAACTTTATTTTTACTTATTTAAAATACTTTTGAATGTTTTTATTTACTTAGAGAAAGAGAAAGAGCAGGGGAGGGACAGAGAGAGAGGGAGGGAGAGTATCTCAAGTAGGCTCCATGTGTCAGTGCAGAGCCTGAAGGGGGCTTGAACTCACAAACCCTTAGATCATGAGCTGAAACCAAGAGTCAGATGCTTAACTGACTGAGCCACCCCGGCACCCCAAAGTGACTACTACAAACTTTAAAATGATATATGTGGCTCACATTATATTTTTGTTGGCTGGCGCTGAGGGAGGGAGGGGATCCCAAGCAGAATTCTCCTTTCCAGAAGGTCTCGTCCTCTGTGCACGGCATCTGGAAGGATCCAGCACTAGGAAACCATGCACGAGAACTGTAGACACGCCATTAGCGTGTGAGGATTGTTACTCGTCCAGAAAGCAGTCTGAACCAATGATAATCGTACTGATACTAGTGACAAGGAAGACACACAGGCCAGTTAACTGGTGCCAGGGCTGTCTGTCTGTGTAGTGACCTACCCAATTGGTCACCCAGCCTCAGAGGTGGCGTATTTCTTATCTCGGGTAAAGAATAAGGACACTGAAGCTCCTAGGGAACAAGCAGCTTGCCTGTGATCACAGTTGGGGAGAGGATCTAGGACAGTGACCTGTGTGGTGACCTGTGTGGACCCCTGAGAAGGCAGCAGCAATCAGGCAGGGGGAGCACGGCGTGGAGCCAGCACTTGCACTCTGTCTCTGGGGTCTTGGTTTGGGTTCCTCTCAAAGGAGACTCTGAGACAAACCCATGATGTTTCTCATGCTGCTCTGTGCCCTGCATTTCCTGACCAGTAGTAAGATCTCAAGAGCTGTGCAGATTCAGAAAGAGGTTTTGGACAAGACTCACTGGTGCCGCGTGTCTTTCAAACATCAGGAGGCACCTGTTTGTCTGCTTGTCCATTTTTTGTCAGGTTAGGGGATCATGGTGATGATCACCTAGAGCCTTTATATCACTAGAACTTGCAAAATGGTGATCTTTAATTCTACCATTCCTTCTTCATTTATTTGCTGGAATTCACTTAGAAAGAGAAACTTCCCCTGACCAAATTGGTTATTGTGGTTCACACAGGAAAGGCAAAAGGTTTTGGTTTTCAGAGTAATGAGTTAGTTCCCTGGCATCATCCCAAGGTGACTAATGTGTTTCTTTTCTCAGAGTGTCAGTATGAATTCATGGATGGAAACATATTTGATGCATTTCAGTTCACAGCAGTAACTTTCCTTATTGTTGCTCAAATGGTCCCAATTTCACATTGGCTCTTGAATCCTTCTGGCACAACACCAGGAGTCTCTGAGAGTGTCCTCGCTATCTGGAATGAAAAGGTGTTTCAGGCTTACCTTGTGCATTTCTTACCCTAGACCTGGATGTGGCCATTTTTCCAAAGACTATTTCTAAATGCCATTTTAGTGGGAAATGGTACTTAGAAATCAGTACCCTCCTTCTGAATTGAATTGTTTGTAGTCCTTGCAGTGGCAGAATGGTGATATTTGTATGTGCACATTCATATAATATACATATTGTATACAACACATAGATTATATTTAATATGTAAGATATGCATCATGAGTTCATACTGATAGTTCTAATTCCAATTTAGAAACACAGCTAATTTACTTACTTTGCCCTAATACTAATTACTAATTTACTTATATGTGTCTCTTTGCGCTTATGCTGAATCTTATTCCTAATGACATTTGTTTTATCCTAGATATAGTTTCAGACCTATAATGCCAATATTAATGTTAATGACACAATTACTAAATGCAGTTTAAAACACTGTTTTGTTGTTCTTTTTGACTGTAGGTATATACCATTAGAGTTTTTAAATCTCTTAAAATGATTCTTCTCAGGGTGGTTATTCTGCAAACTTGATACACGGTTGGATTCACTTCTTTAATTTTCCTTCGGATTTTTACAAATTGGTTTGCAATTTAATTTTGTTTTATAATTATATGAAACATTTATATTATTGCAAAACAAAAACTGCAAACAAGATTTATCCAGAAGTATCTGGCTACTGTATCTATCTCTCCCCCTTATCTTTCCCTCCGGACAAGTAAACTGAAAAAAAATTTTTTTAATCTTTCCACTTTTAAATATTAGTGTATGATATTAATTCCATATATATATCCTTCCTTCTTTTTTTCACATAAATGGAAGAGTACTTTCTGTCTTCACTTTTTCTGGGAATTAACCACTCATTTCTTTTTGTAGCTGTATAGCCCATATCATTGGGTGAATACATGTAAGTTGATTCAACCGGATAGACATGTGGGTGTTTTTCAGTCTTTACAGGTCTCACAGCAACAAAAAGCCATGCAACACATTCTTTTGCGTTTTGCCAGTAATCTTGAGTCTAGATTCCTAGAAGAGAGATTGCTGTAATTAATGGTAAATGCACACGTAATTTTGCAAATATTGCAAAATTCCCCTCCATGCAGGTTACCATTATGCGTTTCCACCACGATTTTAAGAGAGTTCTGGTTTTCCCATAGCCTCATCTATAGAATATATTGTTAAACTTTGGATGTTTGCCCATCTTATTAAGAAATGGTGTCTCAATATAGTTTTGATCTGTAGGTTTCTTTTCTTGGGATGCTTTTGTATGGGTTTTGGATCAGGGTAACACTGGCCTTATAAAATGATTTGGGAAATGTTCGCCCTCTTCTGTTTTCTGTAAGAGTTGGTGAAGGATTGGAACTCATTCTTCTTTACAAGTTTCATAGAATTTACCATAGAAACCATCTGGGCCTAGGGCATTCTTTGTGAGAATTTTTAAAATTAATAGTTCAATCTCTTTACTTTTTTTATAGATTTATTCAGATTTTTCTATTTCTTCTTGAGTCAGTTTTAATAATTTGTGTCTTTCCAGGAATTTGTCCATTACATCTGGGTTTTCTATTTGTTGGCATGGTCTTCCCTTATAATTGTTTTTATTTCTAGAGATCAGTAGTAGCATCCTTGTTTCATTCTTGATTTTGGTAGCTTGAGTTCTCTCTTTTTCTTTCTCTCACTGTCAATCTAGCTAAGGATCTGTCAAGTTTGTTGATCTTTTTAGAGAACCAAACTTTGGTTGCATTGATTTCTTCTGTTGTTTTTCTATTCTCTTTTTTATTTCATTCCTTTCTAGTCTTATTTATTTTCTTCTGCTTGGTCCAAGTTAAGTTTGCTCTTCTTTTTTTAGTTTTCTATAGTTGAAGGTTAGATTATTGATTTGAAGTCTTTCGTTATTAATGTAGGTATCTAAAGATATAAGTTTACCTCTGTGCACTGCTTTAGCTGAATTCTATAAGTTGTGGTATGTTGTGTTTTCATTTTTGTTCATCTTAAAGTAATTTCAAATATTTTGGTGTGACTTCTTTAACCCATTGTTTGTTTAAGCCTGTGTATAGTTGGGAATTTCTCAAATTTCTTTCTATTGTTGATTTCAAATTCAATTTCACTGTGATTGGAGGACATATTTAGTATGCTTTAAATCCTTTTAAACTTATTTAGGCTTGTTTCATGGACTAGCATATAGTCTATCCTGGACAATGTTCCATGTAAACTTGACAGAAATATGTATTCTGCTATTGGGTGGAGTGTTATATTCCATGTCTAGAAGTCAATGTAGTTTTAATTTGCATTTATGTTACTATGAGTGAAGTTGGGCATCTTTTCTTGGGCATCTAAGTGCTTTCTGAATTTCTGCTTCTGTGAACTTTCCACATCTCCTACTCATTTTTTAATAGAGTCTTTTTCTTCATATTTAAAGCTTGTTCATATAAATTACAGATGGTGAACTTGTGACTGTAATAAAGTGGCAAATCTTTTCCCCCAGTTTGTCATTTGTTATTTGTCATTCAATTTTACTTACATGTCTTGGCCTCTTGCTTCCTTGCTAGTCACAGTTCATCAATTTACTTCACCACTGACATCATCTTTTCTTTTCTTTTTATAAAGTTTATTTATTTATTTTAAGAGAGAAAGACATTGCGAGCAGGGGAGGGGCAGAGAGAGAGAGAGAGAGAGAGAATCCCAAGCTAGCTCCATGCTGTCAGCACAGAGCCCAACATGGGGCTTGAACTCACAAAATGTGAGATTATGACCTGAGCCAAAATCAAGAGTCAGATGCTTAACTGAGTGAGCCACACAGGCACCCTGACCTCTTCTCTCTCTCTTTTTTTAAAAGTTTTTATTTTAATTTTAGTTAGTTAGGATACAGTGTTGTATTAGTTTCAAGTGTACAGTATAGTGATTCAACCATTCCATACCTCACCCAGTGCTCAACACAACAAGTGCATTCCTTATTCCTCATCACTTATTTCCCACCTCCCCTCTGGCATCCATCAGTTTTTTCTCTATAATTAAGAGTCTGGGGGCACCTGGGTGGCTCACTGGGTTGAGTGTCAGACTCTTGAGATCAAGCCCTGAGTCAGGCTCCACACTGGGCATGGAGGCTGCTTAAGATTCTCTCTCTCTCTCTCTCTCTCTCTGCCCTTCTCCCCTTCTCCCCTCCTTGCATGTGTGCTCTTTCTCTCTCTCTCTCAAAAAAAGAGTCTGTTTCTTGATTTCATGCTCTCTTTTATTCTTTTTGCTTATTTGTTTTGTTTCTTAAATTCCACATATGAATGAAATTATGTGGTATTTGTCTTTCTCTGACTGACTTATTTTGCTTAGCACTATTTTCTCTAGCTCTATCCATGTCATTGCAAATGACAAGATTTCATTCTTTTTTTTATGGCTAAATAATATTCCATTGCATATATATACCAAATCTTCTTTATCCATTCATCAATTGGTGGACACTTGGGCTGCTTCCATGTCTTGGCTATTATTGTAAATAATGCTGCTATTAAATAGACGTACACATATCCCTTTGAATTAGTGGATAATTCTTTGGATAAACATCCAGCAGTGTGATTGCTGGATCATCAGGTAGTTCTATTTCTAAATTTTTGAGGAAACTCCATAGTGTATTCTACAGTGGCTGCACCAGTTTGCATTCTCACCAACAGTGTAAGGGGGTTACTTTTTCTCCACATCCTTGCTAACACCTGTTTCTTGTGTTGTTGATTGTGAGGTGATATCTCACTGTAATTTTGATTTGCATTTTCCTGATGGTAAGTGATGATGAACATCTTTTCATGTGTCTCTTGGCCACCTGGATGTCTTATTTTGAGAAATGTCTGTTCATGTCTTCTGCCCATTTTTAAATTGGATTATTTGTTTTTTCGGTGTTGATTTGCATAAGTTCTTTATATATTTTGGATACTAACCCTTTATCAAGTATGATATCACCCTTTTTATACTGTGCAGAGGTGTGAGAATGACTTAGATATGACTTCCAAGGTTCACGGACTAGTGGGGGAGATGGTGTCTGTACAAACACATTTGAAATACAAGGCAGATTATAGGAAGCATTCTAATCAGATTTGCCAAGTGGTAAGAAAATATAAAGGGAGAGAACTTATTAGGAGAAGGAGGAGTGCTTCAACTAGACATGTTTGAGTGGGAGTCTAGGTGGAAAATTTGAGGAAAGGAGGCACTTTAGGCAAAGAGCTGGAGGAGGGATAAGCAGGACCTCAGGCAGGCTGGCAGACCCTGTGAATTGGAGCATGGTTCCCAGACAAGGACGAGTGATAGGCGGAGAAGGGGATGACCAACCAGGCTGGGAATAGAAGGCAAAGTGGGAGATACCTGGGGATTCTAAGGGCTCAGGCTAGTACCGGCCAAACAGATTTATCAATCCTGACCTGGAAGTCTTGTTCCAGATACCTTGCTTATCAAAGTTTTATTTGAGGTAGGACTTATATCCATGTAACAAAATATATTGCTGCTGGGGTTGGCTGCAGAGCTGAGTTTCCACTTTCCATACTTCTGGATTATTTACCTACATTTTAAAACAAGAGAGTGCTGACTTTTGAATGACTTAATTGGCAAAATCTCTGACATAAAGAAGCTGAGGTGGTAGATTAAAAAGATACATTTGCTTTGTAAATGAAACTCATATTTGATCGAACAATGCCTCTGCAAATGAAGAAGGCTAGAGAGGAATTTAATTTTAGTATATGTGCTGCCAAAGCGAGCACTAGAGAGGTATTTTAAATCTTTGATGTTGTTATCAAAGATAATCACAAAAATAAATCAATGAATAACTAGATTAGGCTGAGACCTATAAGTCTATCAATGCCTTTTATTACCATAAACTCTGCCTCCACTTCTCTGTAAGTTCTCCACTGACTGACAGATAAAGTAGTTTTTTTCCACTTAGGGGAGCTAAGATCCTCAAACATTTGTAACACAGGCTGTGGAAGCTCCACTTCCTGAAAGGCAGAGAGGTCCTTCCTGGTGCGTCTCAGGAGCTGAGTTGGCCAAAATATGCTGGTCACTCTCCAAAGGATTCCTGGCCCTATTGGCAGTTGAATATTGGCAGCAGCCTTTTTACACAACCCTTCTCCATTCCACACAGCTCCAGGCTTGTGGGAGCTGGAGTTCTTAACATGCCTTCATTGCTGGTCATTCTGCAATGGAGAACACAGGCTCTGGAGAGCTTACCATGGAGGTATCAATTGGAGTATCCCAACTGGACAATGGCTTCCTGTCTGATCATGACAGCTTTCTTTTATTTTTTTCTCTTTTCCCTTCTTATTTATTTATTTATTTATTTTTGGCAGTAGATTATGTCCCAATGTTGGCAGATGACGTGAGGTAAGATACCAAGCACATGGGTGAAAAACCTGCCAAACATTAGCTTTTAGTTTCCAGAATAATCTCCACAATGAAAATAAAACTAGTGACTTTGCAGTGGAAATAACCAATTCTGTCAAAGCTTTGTAGAAGTCTTAAAATGGTATAAATGTCATGAACTGGTATGGCCAGTCTGGACACAGAAAGGCAGTCTGCTTGGAGTTGCTGCGGGGTGGCCTGGTCATGGCTGGAACTTCTGGAAGTTCCACACACACACACACACACACACACAGATACACACAAGCATTATCTGAGCTGGTTTTCCTTCTTACAAAATTCCTGACATCTTGTTCATCCACCGGTCCACCAACCACATGCAAGGAGGCCCAGTGGATCACAGTGCTGGAGTCTCTATAAGTCTGAATGTCATGTTCTGCCCTCTGGTGGGACTTCATGGTGCACTTCCAAATTCCAAACATACATTGTGGCTGATGCTTCTTCAATCTTCCCTGTGGAGCAATGGCAAATCTCCCAAAATGTGAGTCCAGTTATGTGAAAGTCACTCTGACCTTTTCTTTCTTTAAGACATCTGTGTTCCTGAGAAGAAACTTGGGCAGCAACCATGGCAAGAAGTTATTTCACCTCTGTCTGACTTGGTTTATAGACTGCATGAGAAGAGCAGATCTCTGGAAGATACAAGGATGTGCATGAGCCTTCTCACAGATCAGTCCTGAAAGCTCCCTTGGAATGTGTAAAGGTCCTATAGGCTGCACTTCCCTCCCCTGACACCTGGCACAGAAGTTATTTATTATTTCATGCATCATGCCTCACTGGAAAGGGAGAGCTCTTAATGGTCTTCAACATAATCTCTGACAAGTCTCATCTCTTTTGAGTAATGCTTCATAGCTACTAAAATTTGGATTTTACCCAATCTGGTTTCAATAACCCATAAAGCAAAAAATGCACTCAAAACAAAAATTTAGGTGCATCCAGTAAATCTCAGTAAAGCTTTAAGCCAAAAGTTCTGGGAATGGAGTCCCCTTGTTACATGAATCTTTGTTTCAAATAGCAGAAAGACTGAATTTTAATCTTTTAATAAAAATCCTTTGAAAAGACTCTGAAAAATAGACCAAGGCAGGCTGCTAAGGAGTTCTACAGAGTGTGGAAACATCAGGAGAGATTCTGGCATTCTATTTTTTTAAATTTTAATAGACTTTATTTTTTAAAACAGCTTTAGCCTTTACAGACAAATTGGAAAGATAGTATAGAGAGTTCTCATATATCCTGTGTTCTTCTATTATTAACATCTTATATTATTATGGTACATTCATACTATGAAATAGATACATGTATGAGGTATATATTACTACAGTAGCATATATACTGTGGTATATTGCAATTAATGAGCTAATATTGATATATATTTTTTTACTTTTAGAGAGAGAGAGAGAGAGTTCAGAGGAGAGGGGCAGAAGACAGAGAGAGAGAGAGAGAGAGAGAAAGAAAGTGAGAGGGAATCCCAAGTAGGCTCCACACTCAGAGTGGAACCCGATGCAGGGCTCGATCCCACAACCCTGGGATCATGACCTGAACTCAAATCAAGAGTTGGACACTCAACCGACTGAGCCACCCAGGCATCCCAATATATTATCATTAACTAAAGACTATATCCAGATTAACTAAAGGGCCACAGATTAACTACATTTGTGTTGTTTTCAGTTTTATTGAGATATAATTGTCACATAACATTTGTAAGTTTAAGGTATACAGCGTGTTGATTGCAAAATGATCACTGCCATAGTATTAGCTACCATCCCATCTTTGCACGTAGTTACCATTTCTTTTTTATGGTGAGAACATTTAAGATCCATTCTTTTGGCAACATTCAAGTATATGATATAGAGTTATTACTATCATCACCATGTTGTACATTAGATCCTCAAACTTGTTTAATCTTATAACTGGAAGTTTGTACCTAGTGACCAACATCTCCCCATTTCCCCCTACCCCAGAGCCCCTGCTAGCCATCACTCTATGCTCTGTTTCTCTGAAAATCTAAATAAGTTTAACTTTTTTAGATCCCACATGTAAGTGAGATCGTATTGTATTTGTCTCTGACTTATCTCACCTAATATAATGCCCTCAGGATCCATCCATGTTGTTGCAAATGGCAGGATTTCCTTTTGTCTCATGGCTGAATCATTCTATATTTTAAATATAAGTACTTCTTTCTCAGTTGACTCAGAAAGCAAGCAAACAACAAACACTTTGGTTAAAGAGATTGTTAGTAATTAGTCCCAAATTTTCCATTGTCCTGGGAAACTGCTTGGCTGAGGTTTTCCCTTCTCATCATACCCAGTTCCTTCCTCTCAAGGGGACAATTAAACTTTTTTTTTTAAGCCACTGGGATGAAGAGGAGTGGTGTCTACTTTAAGAAGTCACCACCTCAGAGATGCTGCCTCTTACAGTATTGCATCTGCCCTGGAGAAACATTCTTTAAACTTTCAAACTGAGCTCTTAGGAGCTTGGACATTCTGAAAAACAAAAATGACCCCAGGTGAATTAAATTGGGGCAGCTCTGCATACTCTATTTTCCTCTTAGAGTCACAGTGCATTTTAAGATATTAAAGGCTCTGAAAAGTTATGCAGTTAAGAAACCTCTTAACTTTTACAGAGCCCAGCATTTCCTAAACTCATTGACCCTGGAATCCTCCTTTTCTTCTAAAATACCTCTAAATATCTCAGAGCCTAAAGAAGGATTTGGGAAGCCCCAAACTCAGGTAACCATGAACTTAACCATCTGAGGGGCCCATAACTGTTCTGCATTGGAGGAAACTGCCTCCCCAGGTTTCCACTCAAACGTCTGGATAATGGTTCTTGGTGGTCACTATTGAGGCCTCCCTTGGCTTTGGTGAGATGGAATCATGTCCCGATATGGATTCTATCTAAATAGCTCCCACTGTGACTCACTGTGGCCCAACTGTTCTGGTTGGGGAATGGTACCTGACAGGAGTGAATCTCCCAGCTAAATCAGCAGGAAGAGGAGGGGGACAACAGTAGCCCTGCCCCTGCCCCTTTCCTTTCAGACTCCGGGGAGAGCATCTTCCTCCTGAGCTCCTCACTAGGCAAGACTGTACTGTGGCCACCAGACAGAGGGGAGAGCTCTCTGAAGGGCTGATTGTGCTCAGCCTTCTGTGCAAACCTGGCTTCTGTGGTTCTACTGGTTCTGTGGTTCTACAACACCCACCAAACCAGCTGACTGCCTTTCCCATGCAGAGGTTTTTAAACATGCCTTTCCTCCCTTTCTCTTTCTTGGTCTTTGACATTTTATCCAGCAAATTTGCTAAACTTGGGCCTTTCTTTCTGTGCCCAACTCATGCTCCACACGGAGGCAGCATTTCCAACAGGAGCCCTTCCCAGTTGGCCCAGCCTGGGGACTGTCACCTTCTTTGGTTATCATAGCATCTTCTGTCCTAGCAACTGCTGCTGTGCATGGGAGCAATTGTGCACAGCTCTGTGTTCCCTGCCATATAGACCCCTCTGCCAAAGGCATCATCATAATGCAGGAGACCCCATGTGCCTATGTTAAATGATGTGCACAGCTCTCCATGGGCGAACATCCTTTCTGTGCTTTGCTAGATAGCTCCAGACTTTCTATCTTGTGTGCTGGAGGCTCTGCATTTGTTGCAGCCCATCTTGGAGGGACCCAGGAAGCTCTGCTCTGGCTGTACTTGTGGGGTTTCCACCCACATCTGGCTGCCTTGCCTCTGCTCCATGGTGAACCACTTGGCTCTCTTGGCCACCCTCACTTGCCTCCAGGTCCCCAGCTCTGTCCCTTCTGGGAACTTCAGAAGGACTGGAGTTTTCCCCACTCACTGTTGGAAAGTCAATACCTTTCCCCTGCCTGTGCTTCATTCTTCTCGCAGGGTAACCTAAGACACACAGACCATGTGAAGACACCAGCCCCAATCTGCAGATTCAATGTCATCAAATTAATGTCTTTCTTTTGTTTGTAAGGAATGCAAGTACGAGTCATTTTTATTTGTAATTAATTTAACTTTTCAATAGTTTATATATCCATATGGTCCAAGTATTTTAAAAGCATAGGCAGGTTTATGGGGAAGTCTCCCACCCACACCTGGCAGCTATCTATATTTTCCACATCTCCAAATTGATAACATTTGTTTTGGTTTATTTTGTTCCCATCTGAAGATAGTGTGCACAGACAAATATGAGCACAGGATCAGAAATGGAAATGTTTCTGAACGGGTCTACGCTGCCACTCTGGAAACCACTGCCCTAGTATCAGGTCATTCTTGAGCACAGTGAAGCATGAAGTTGCCCAACCCCGTGATTTTGGAAAAAGTTGGGGATGAGCTACACTCTAAACTGGAAACAGAAAAGAGGAAGGATGAAGAGAAGCAAGTGGCTTTCTCCATAATATGTTCGAATAGCCCCAAGACTCCTTTATAATAATCGAAATCCCCTCCTGTTTATCCCCATCTCAAAATACCTAATAATAACCACATTTTTTACACTCCTATAAAACAGTATAAATTAAATAGCTTAAAAATTTTTTATTATGGAAAACTATATGTGACATAAAATTTATAATTTTACCCATTTTAAAGTGTACAGTTCAGTGGCATTAAGCACATTCATATTGTTGTGTAACCATCACCACCATCTATCTCTAGAACTTTTTTATCATCTCAGTCTGAAACTCTACTTATGCCCTCCCCTGACTCAAGTCCCTGGAAGCCACCATTATACTTTCTGTCTGTATGAAATTGACTGCTCTAGGGACCTCATATAGACAGAATCATATATTTTTCCTTTTGTGACTGGTTTCTTTCCCTGAGCATAGTATCTCCAAGGTTCATCCATGTTGTGACAAGTGTCAGAATATCCTTCCTTTTTAAGGCTGAATAATATTCCTTTGTATATATAGATCACCTTTTGTTTATCCATTCATCTGTTAATGGGCATTTGGGTTGTTTCCACCTTTTTGCTACAGTGAATATACTGCTATCAATATATGTATGCAAATAATCTGAGTCTCTGCTTTCAATTCTTTTGCATATGTACCCAGAAGTAGAATTGATGAGTGAAATGGTGATCCTATGTTAAATTTTTTGAGGAACAACCATACTGTTTTCCATAGCAGCTGCACAATTTTATATTTACACCAGCAATGCATAAATGTTCTAATTTCTCCACATTCATGCCAACATTTGTTGTTTTCTGTTTTTTTGTTGTTTTTAAGTAATAGCCATACTAATGGGTGTGAAGAGGAAATTAATTCATAATACAACAACATTATGAGGGAGATATGATAAGTATCTCCATTTTACACATAGACAATGAGTCACTGTGAGATTAAATAATTTGTTTAAGGCATCACACAGCTAGTAAATGGGAGATACAGAATAGATACCAGAGCAGTCAGTCTCTAGAGCTATGCTGTCAGCCAATCTGCCACACTGCCTCTCTGCTGGGCATACCAGCATCCTTCCCGGATTTACTCTTGCTCTGTCCCTTCATAGCTTTCTTGGTAGATATTTAGACTTAATTTTCCTGTTGAGTATTAAAATTTTATTATTATTATTATTATTTGAGTATTAAAATTTTAGAGAAAGAGGACTGGATAGCTTCTTTTTTTTTCCTTAATGCTAAGCAGAATCCTCAGATCCAGACTCTGAGACCACGGTAAATTCCCTGTGTTGCTTTGGCTTAGGTTCTTGAAGAGCTACTCTCTGGGGGAAAAGGTGAGTAAACAGTTTATACAAGAACTGTAACTCAGTTTAGGCTTATATGTAAAAAAATCTCAATTCTTACAACTGAATTAAGGTGATCCTAGATTGTTAATGCTTCAAGGTACTTGAGAGAAAAAAAAGTAATAATCTTCTTTGAAGGAAGATAATATCATCCTAAGCCTCAATGTATTTCTACAAAAAATTTATTTTACATACAATTTATGCAAACAATTAAAGATAACCAGACAGTTTGGGATATAAAACAATATGAAAAAGAACCAACAGAAACAACAGACAATAGAAAAAGACCTTCAGGGCTTCCATATATTGGAGTTATAAGACAGAGACTTTAATGCAATAATACTTATGTGACCAAGAAGATAGAAGACAATGTTGAAAACATTTGCAAGAAGCTTTAAAAAGTATCTTAACATTTTTTACAAACAGCTAAGTAGGAACTGTAGAACTGAAAAATCTGGTAACTAAAGTTAAGAATCCAATGGATTAGGTTAATAATATACTAGACCAATTAAAAAGAGAATTGATGAATTGGAAGCCAAATTAGAAGAAATTATTCAGAATGGAGTAGGAGTGAGAAAAGTAAAGAAAACATAGAAGAGAGGATAAAAGAGCATTCAGGGAAAAGGTCTAATTGTTTACATGGAATCTCAGAAGGAGTAGAGAGAAAATAGAGTAGAAACAACTAAAAAGATAGTGCCTGAGAATTTCCCAAACTGATGAAAGATATTAGCCCACAATTTACAAATTCCAATCAATTCCAGGCAGAATAAATTTAAAAAGTACACATCTTGAGGGGCACCTGGGTGGCTCAGTCAGTTGAGCGTCTACTTTGGCTCGGGTCATGATCTCACGGTTTGTGAGTTCAAGCCTCGCGTCAGGCTCTGTGCTGTCAGTTCAGAGCCTGGAGCCTGCTTCAGATTCTGTGTCTCCCTCTCTCTCTCTCCTCCCCCACTCACACTGTGTCTCTCTGTCTCTCAAAAAATGAATAAACATTAAAAAAAAGTTTAAAAAAAAGTACACATCTCGAAATACAATAGTGAAGTTGCTGAAAACAAAGACAAAAGAAAAACTTAAGAGCTTGAAGAGAAAAACCCAGATTACCTTGAATAGACCAGATGACTACAAAAAAGCAGCTGATTTCTCAACAGAAATAGTTAAAGTTAGTAAATAATAAAATGATGTATTCAGAGTGCTGAAGGGAAACAGTGCCAACCTAGAATTTTATGCCCAGCAAAAATATTTGTCACTAACAAAAGGAAAAAAGAGACATTTTCAGGCAAACAATAACAAAGAATTCACTTATAATAGGCGCATATTTAAAAAATTACAAAGGGCTTCCTTCAGATGGAAATAAAAATATCACACATAGAAGTATGGAACAGAAATAAATAAAGAAAAATGAATATAGTAAATGTGTGTGTACATATACATGGTTACCAAATATATAAAGTAATAGCAATAATACCTTGTGGGATTTAAAGCAGATGCAAAATTTAAATACTTGACAATAACTTGTGGTTTCTGCTTGAACAGGTGAAGATTTTGGAATTCATCAACTCCATTCTTACAAGAGAAATCTTCTTAAATCTGTCAGAAGATCAAGGTCATGGGAACTGACACCCAGAAAACTGGAGAGAGAGGCAAATACAGAGATCCACAGTTCCCAAGAACCAGGAATGGGTAGGAAAAGCTAAACTGTAATTGACAAATTGCTGGACGCTGACTGTAGACTAGGTTGAGAGTAAAAACGTCAGGGGGCCCAGTCTTATAGAGGCCACCTCATTTTTTTGAGTATTACCTCCAAGAGCTCAACCAGGTTCTCACAGTGAAGGTCAGAGAAAAGTCCCCTCATGCTTCTGGCAGGAGGAGGGGTAAAGTATCCATTTTGAAACATGCCTAGAGCCTTCTCTTCTCCATCTGCCCTCAAGGGAAACTATCAAAGCCTAATGAATGTTGGAGTAGGGAACTATGCAATTCTGCTCCCCCTAGTTTCCCTTTCTCAGGTAAGTGGGGGGAAAAGCTGATAAGCATTTGTGAAGGTCAGAGCCCAGGGGCAGACACTCACTAGAATGCTGCACCCTGATAGTAGTATGATAGAATGTTTCTCTACTCCCTAGTACCTTATCATTGCACTGCTCCTATATAATAATGGGAATACAGCTGAAAGAATTGTAAGCCTCAGACTCCATTTAAGGAGTTTCAAGGGATCTCAAAGATAAGGAGGAAACCAAAAAAAAAAAAAGTTACTAGAGGAGAGTAAAACTTCAGACATCTACAGTACAGTAAACCGTAAACACAGTGTAACTCCTAGCCAGGTAAATATAAACCCTCAAATAAAATCCTATTTACTTCAGTTCTTATTACCCAACACATTATGCCTGGCTTTCACCAAACAATTACAAGTAATGCTAAATGTAAAACAAAAATAAACCCTAAACCCAAAACCCCAAAGCCAAAAAAAAAAAAAAAATTAAAAAATTAAAAACAAACAAACCAGAAGAGACAAAGCAAGCAACAGGACCAGACTCAGATACAGGAATGATTCTGGAATCATTAGACAAGAAATTTAAAATAATTACAATTGATATACTAAGATCTCTAATGGAAAAAATGGGCAACATGCAAAATTAGATGGGTAATGTAAATGGAGATGGAAACTCTAGAAAAAAACCAAAATCAAATCAAATCAAATCAAATAAAAAGCACCGTAACTGCAATGAACAGTGCCTTTAATGGGCTTACCAGTAAACTTGAAATAGCTGACAAAAGATTCTGAGTTTGATGATGTCAATAGAAATTTCCAAAACTGAAATGCAAAGTGAAAAAGGAGTGGAAAAAAAGGAGCATAATGCCCACGAACTGTGGGGAAATTATAACATATGTGTAATAAGAATACCAGAGGGAGAAGAAAGAAAGGGACAGAAGAAATATTTGAAGTAGTAATGGCTGAGTATTTTCCAAAATTAATGACATACATCAAACCACAGATCCAGGAAGCTTGGAGAATGCCAAGGAGGATGAATACCCCCATATCAGCAACAACACATATCATATTCAAACTGCAGAAAACCAAAAAAAAAAAAAAATCTTGAAAGAAGCAAGAGAATACACGTCGCCTTATCCATAGAGGAACAAGGACAAAAATTACATTGGAATTATTATCAGAAATCATGCAAATAAGAAGAATGAAGTACAAATTCAAAGGAATTTGTCACTGGTAGATTTGCCTTGCAAAAAAATGCTAAAAGAAGTTCCTCAAGAGAGGAAAAGATATAGGTCAGAAGTTCAGATCTACATAAAGAAAGAAAGAGTGTTAGAGAGGGTAAAAATAAAAGTAAAACAAACCTTTTATTTTTATTATCAATCAATCGAATAGATATTGAAAACTGTTTAAAATAATAATAGCAGCAATGTATTGGGTGATTATAGCTTACAGATAAGTGAAATCAATGACAGAATGCTACAAGAAATGGGAAGAAGAAAGTGGGAATACTTCATTATAAGATATCTGTCCTACCCATGAAGTGGTATAGTGTTAATAAAGGTGGGCTTAGGTAAGTTGTAAATATATACTGTAAACTTTAGGGCAACCAACAATTTTTTTTAAAAAGTATAATTGATAAGCTAAGAGGAGATAAAAAATGTATAAGATGCTCAATTACAACCAGAGAAGGCAGAAAACTAGGGAAAGGAAAGAAACAAAGAAAACATGCAATGCATAGAAAATAGTTAGTAATATGGTAGATTAACCCAATTATATAATCCCTTTAAATGTGGATGGTCTAAATACACCAATTAAAAAATAGAGATTGTCAGAGTGGATAATAAAAATAGGACCCAACTACATGTCTACATATACCCATTTCTGTTTACCAGAGACCCATTTTAAATATAAAGGTACAGATTAAAAGTAAAAATATGAAGAAAATTATACTATGCTAACACTAATCAGAACAAAGCTGGAGTAGCTGTGTTTTTAATCCTGACAAAGGAGATTTCAGGGAAAGGAAACTAAAAAGGATAAAGAAGGGAATTAAATAATGTAAAGGGAATAATCCTCCAAGAAGACATAATTCTAAGAATTATGATAGGGAAAAGATAGGATAAAATAGGGAGAGAGGAAAAAGATAGGACCTGAGGTGGGGAAAAACACATATTTTGGAATAATGGTGGGAGTGATTGACCACAGCAAACCCCTTGGATGTAAGGTTCCTCTTACCAATGTAACAGACACAACCTACATTTCCCTCAGGAATTTGACAAAAGATCTAACTAAAAATAAGTAGTAGACCATAAAATGGATGACCCACAAGGAATGATATGGCCATAGACCACCCCCTATACAATGGAAATGAGCCAATCAGGAATGGACAACACAGCACCTAGAGTTATCAAGTCAATAAGGATAGGACCTGAGAAAGAACAAGGGGGAAGGGAAGGGAGGGCTAACCAGAACGTTATAAAACAAAGACTCTTGCCTATTGTCGCAGGCATTCACTTTTGAATGCCCCCTCTCTGTAAAGAGAGCTTTTATACTATTCTTGCTTTCTGATCTTATACTCTAATAAACTTTTGCCTGCTGCTCATTTTATTTTGTGTCTACCTCTTCATTCCTTTTAAAATGTTTTTCTAAGTTTATTTATTTATTTTGAGAGAGACAGAGACAGTGCAAATGAGGGAGGGGTAGAGACAGAGGGAGACAGAGAATCCCAACCAGGCTCCACATTGACAGCAGAGAACCTGATGCAAGGCTCCAACCTACAAAACTGTGAGATCATGACTTGAGCTGAAACCAATAGCTGGACACTTAACTGACTAAGCCACCCAAGTGCCCCTCACCTCTTTATTCCTCAAAGCACTGGGACAACGAACCCCAGGTATTGAGGTATAAAAATCCTGCAACAGTATGTACACACCTAAGAATAGAGCATCAAAATATGTGAGGCAAAACTGACAAAACTGCAAGGAGAAATAGACAAATCCACTACTGAGCTGGAGACTTAAAAAAAACTGTAAGTAACTTATAGTTCCAACAGTCAGAAAATCAATAAGCTGAACAGCATCATCAATAAACTGGATCTAATCATCCTTTATAGTATAGAATATTTCATCCAACAACATCAGGATATACATTATTTTCAAATGTGGTCAAGATAGGTCACATTTCAGAACATAAAACACACTTCAAAAAATTTTTAAAAAATGGAAATCAGACAAAATATATTTTTCAGATCACAACGCAATTAAACTAAAATCAATAATGGAAACATAGCTGAAAAATCCCCCATATGTGGAGATTAAACAACATATTTCTTTTTTTTTTTAATTTTTTTTTTCAACGTTTATTTATTTTTGGGACAGAGAGAGACAGAGCATGAACGGGGGAGGGGCAGAGAGAGAGGGAGACACAGAATCGGAAACAGGCTCCAGGCTCTGAGCCATCAGCCCAGAGCCTGACGCGGGGCTCGAACTCACGGACCGCGAGATCGTGACCTGGCTGAAGTCAGACGCTTAACTGACTGCGCCATCCAGGCGCTCCTAAACAACATATTTCTAAATAACACATGGGTCAAAGAAGAAATCTCGAGAAACTTAAAAATATTTTGAGCTAAGAAAAAATGAAAATACATTTAATCAAAATTTGTGGGATGCAGTAAAAGCAGTGTTTGAGGGAAATTTATAGCCTTGATGCATATATTTACAAAAAGAATATCTAAAATTAATATCTAAACTTTCACCTTAGGAAACTAGAGAAAAAGAGCAAATCAAGTCTAATGCAAGTACAAGAAAAGAAAATAAACATTAGAGACGAAATCAATGAAATTAAAAAACAGAATCAATAGAGAATATAAGTTAACCCAAAAACTTGTTCTTTGGAAAGATTAATAAAATTGAAAAATCTCTAATCAGGCTAACCAGGAAAAAAGAGAGAAGACACAGTTACTAATATCAGTTATCAAAGAGAAGCCATCACTACTAGCCCCATGGACATTAAAAGGGTAGCAAAAAAATATTATGAACAACTCTATGACCACAGATTTGATGACTTAGATGAAATTAACCAATTCTTGAAAGACATTCTACCAAAACTCACACAGGAGAAATAGATAGTCTGAATAGGCTCGTATCTATTAAAAAAAACTGAGTTAATAATTAATAAACCAACAAAACTGAAAGCATCAGGAAACTAGATGTGTTCCCTGGTGAATTATACAATACATTTAAGGAAGAAAATATGCTGGGGCACCTGAGTGGCTCAGTCGGTTGGGCATCCAACTCTTGGTTTCAGTTCAGGGCATGATCTCACAGTTTGTGGGATCAAGCCCCACATTGGGCTCTGCACTAACAGTCATGGAGCCTGCTTAGGATTCTTTCTCTACCTTTCTCTCTGCCCCTCCCCTGCTCCTGCTCTCTCTCTCAAAATAATTAAATAAACATTTTTTTTAAAGGATGAAAATATGTAGTTCTGTACAGTCTCTTCCAGAAAATAGAAGCAACAGGAGCACTTCCTAACTTATTGTACAAGTCCAGCATTATTATAATACTAAAACCAGACAAAGGCATTACAAACTACAAACTATAGAAAACTACAGACCACTATATCTCGTGAACATAGATGCAAAATTTTCTCAACAAAATATTAACAAATCAAATCCAATAATGTATTTAAAAAGTTCTATATTATGGCTAAGTGGGATTTATTCCAAGTATGCAAGGCTTGTCCAACATTCAAAAATCAACTAATGTAATCCATGATATTGATAAACTAAAGAAGAAAAATCATGTAATCATATCAATAGGTGCAGAAAAAAATATTTGACAAAGTTCAATATCCATAAATCATAAAAACTCTTAACAAACCAGGAATAGATAAGAAATTCCTTAACTTGATAAAAAACATATACAAAAACCCTAGAGCTAGTATCATACTTAAGGGTGGGAAACTTGAAGTTTTTCCACTAAGATCAGGCATAAAGCCAGGATATCTCCTCTCACTATGCTTTTCAAAATCATACAGAAATTATAGCTTATGCCATAGATAATAAAATGAAATAAAAGGCATACAGATTTGACATGAAGAAATAAAACTGCCTTTGTTCCCAAATGACATTGATGGTCTGTGTAGAAAATCCCATAAATTTTTTTTAAAAGGAACTAATACACAATAACAGCAAAGCTATAGAATATAAGGTTAATAGATAAAAGCCTATTACTTTCCTATATACCAGCAATGAACCATTAGAATTTGGAATTAAAAATACAATACCATTTATGTTAGCACCAAAAAGAAGAAGAAGAAAAAGAAGAAGAAGAAGGAGAAGAAGAGGGGGGGGGGAAGGAGAAGGAGGAGGAGGAGGAGGAGGAGGAGGAGGAGGAGGAGGAGAAATAGAAGTACTTAGTAGTAAATCTAACAAAATATGTACATAATCAACATTGGGAAAACTACAAAATTCTAATGAAAGAAATCAAAGAGAGGTGACCTTGGGTTTGAAGATGACTACAGATATAGTACCAAAAGAATGTTCCATGAAAGAAAAATTTGCTAAGTCAAACTTTATTAAAATAAAAAATATCTACTCTGTGAAAGACACTGCTAAGAGAATGAAAAACAAACCAGAGCCTGGGAGAAAATATTTGCAAAAAATTTCTGATAAATGACTTATATCAGAAACATACATAGAACTTTTAAAACTCACCAATAAGAATACAACAATCCAACTAAAAATTGGACAAAAGATCTGGGAACCTCACTGAAGAAGATATACAGATGGCAAATAAACATATGAAAAGATGTTCAACATCATTTGTTATCAGAAATAGCAAGAACTGCAAATTAAAACAACAAAGAATACCAACACACATATATATTAGAATGGTTAAAACTTTAAAAATGACAATATCAAATGTTAGGAAGGATGTGAAACAACAGAAACATTTAATTACTGCTGGTCAGAATGTCACTTTGGAATACAGTTTGGCCTTTCTTACAGAGCTAAACATTGTTTTATGTGATCCAGCAATTGTATCCAAATAAATTTAAACTTATATTCACACAAAAATCTGCACACAAATATTTATAGCAACTTTATTCACAATTGATGAAACTTGAAGCAAACAATCTGTCTTTCAATAGATAAATGAATAAACAAACTGTGGTACAGCCAAACAATGGAATATTATTCAGCACTAAAAACAAACTATCACTCCACAAAAAGACAAGGAGGAAACTTAAATGTATATTGCTAAATGAAAGAAGCCAATTTGAAAAGGCTACACACTGTATGATTCCATTATCTATATGGCATTCTGGAAAAGGCAAGAGTATGAAGACATTAAAAAGAACAGTTGACACCAGAGGTTCAGTGGCATAAGAGGGATATATACACGGAGCACAAGGGATTTGTAGAGCAGGAAGACTATTTTGCATGATACTGTGGTGGTGGATACATGACATTACGTATTTGCCAAAACTCACAGAATGTGCAACACAAAGAATGAAACTTAATGTAATCTATGGATTTTGGTTACTAATCATTTATCAAAAAATAATGTATCAATATTGGTTCATCAATTATAACAAATGTACCAAGTATTGCAAGATGTTAGTAATTTGGAAAATTGTGAGGGGGAGAGAGGAAGTATATGAGAAGTCTCTGTACTTCATGCTCAATTTTCTATAAACCTAAAACTGCTCTAAAAAATACATGCTAGTAATTTAAAAAACATGACATTAATAGCAAGTAAGTTGAGGGTATTAAATGGAGTTAGAATTCTGAGGACTTTGCATTGACTAATTAACACCACACTTTGACAAATCAAGGATGCATGCTGTAATCCCAGGCAAAAAATAAAAGTGTAGAAAAAGAATGTGATTTCCATTCCAGTAGGGAGAAAAAAGATAACAATAAAAATAATCAATCAATCTAAAAGAAGGCAGAAAATGAGAGAGAAAAGGGACATACAACAGGTGAGAAATAGAAAGCACATAGTAAGATGGTAGGTTTAAATAACCATGTCAGACTCTATATTATATATAAATGGAATAAGTGCTATAGACAAAAGGCCAAAATTTTCATGTTTTATGTATATATATATATTCTATATATTCTATATTTATATTTTATATATTTATATATTTAAAAACCCTATCATATTCTATTTGCAGGAGACTCACCTAAAATATAAGGATATAACAAGCTTGAAATCAAAAGGATAGAAAACAACATAATTAACCTCAGGCAAAGCAGATGTCAAGTCAAAAAGAATGACCAAGATACAGAGAGAGAGAATGAGAAAAGGTTCAGTTCACTAGGGATTAAAAGAATTCTAAATATATATATATATATACCTAATAACATAGCTTCAAAATTCACAAAGCAAAAATTGGCAAAATCACAAGAAGAAGAAATAGAGATTTAAACACATTTTTCTTAGTGATTGGTAATAAAACAAACCAAAATCAAGAATGATACAAATTTGAACAACACAATTTTAAAAAATGATTGAAGAGACATTCATATGTTTCATTTAACAATAATAGGAGGCTATTGCAAAATGCATGTATGAGTGGGTGGCTCTCTCTTAGAGATACCTCCTGTGATCAGCACATGTGCACTTAGGCCCCAGGTTTCAGTAGATGTTCCCTTCTCCCTCTCCTTACCCATTTTGCCTTTAGAACTCTCCTACCCTTGGAAGAATTACACATACCTACGGTCCTCTACTGTAGGTCTAGGTTCCAGGCAGTGGGGGCCAGGAGTTGGGAGGAGGGAGCTGATGCTGGCTGTATGGGCAAGATGAATTGTTGGAAGGTTTTTATCAAGTGCTGACCAGAGAAGAAATGGTTTGATTTTCAAGGCACTTTACAAATGCATTAATCTTGAATTAAGGTGTTAAGTGATGTGTGAGGCTGCAAGGCTAAATCCCTGGGTTTTCCCACTCCTGGGAACCTCTCCTGGGTTTCTGGGTGATTCCTGACTTAGACAGTGGAGAAGCGGCCATTTATAAGCATATTTCACAGATTCCCCTTAGATGACCAGTCAGTTAGATATGTTTCTGAGTCTCTGCTACTCCAGGCCTCCTGTGGGCAAATGGCATCTGGATGCAATTTAGGTTTGCCAAAGGCCTACCAGTCCTGGGGGTCAGATGGCCTTTAGTTTAGCAGAAAATAATCGTACTGGCTGATTTTCTGTATAAGGTAGAATTCTGAAGAGGAGGGCTCATGTAGAAGAATTTGGAGCAAAGACAAACAATACAGTTCCACAAAAGAAAGGAGATGAATAGGAATCAGGAAAGGAAGGTGGGAGAGAGGCCAGACCTCTATAGCAGCCAGCTGGGGCAGCCCAGAACAGGGAGATGGCAATATTACCATTCCATTTTGGTCTCACAGTGGTTCCCAAACCTTTACTACAACTTGACCTCATATAACTGCCTCGGCTAAGTGATTGTTTGGAGAGGGGGGATGTGTCACAAAGGGTTCAGATCCATGCTTGGGATAGGATGGTGACAAGAAGAAATGCAGGAACTTCTGGGGGAAGAGGTAGGCATTGGGAATTTACAGGAATCAGCAGTGGCTGTGGAATGGGATCTCAACATTGCCAGGGATTCTCAGACATCTGGGGGTAGACACTGTCCTCCCTGGATATGGGAAATGAAGCAATGTGGTCTGTGTTAAAGTAATGCCTGGAGGGCTGGAGGTTGGGGCCCCTTGGCTAGCATAGTCTATGCCTGGCATCTGTCTCTATCCTGTGAGGAAGGAAAAGTGACATTCTTTCCTCTGTCTTGCAAATAAGGACCTCAAGCCCAGGGAGGTGGTGACTTGGCCCACATCACACAGCTGGTCCATGACAGAGCCAGGACTGAAACAAACAGGATCTTGATCAGCCAGGTGTTTGCTCTGTAGACTCCCTGACCTGTGCCTCCCCTCTCTATTCTGCTGATCATTGTTTCATCCAAGGCTGACAGAATGGAGGGCTTCCTTCTTCCCCATGAACTCCAGAATGTGTCCATTGGGAATGGAATCCATCATTGGAGGGACTAAGCCTGTCACCATCCAGGGGTCATGTTTACAGTATTCAACAATCCACATCAACATTAACCAATACTCAACAGTGCAACAGTTGTGGCACTGAAATGGCTAACAGTATCACCATCTCATTGTCCTGGGCTGCCCCCGGCAGCTGCTATAGAATCTGGCCTCTCTCCTCCTCTACCCCTCTCCTCTTTCTCTTGTGGAACTGCATTGCTTGTCTTTGTTCTAAATTCTTCTGTCTGAGCCTTGCTCCTGGGGGATGAACTGTAAAGATGCTCGCTGGACTGCACACGTGGATACCTGCAGCACACCCCCATTTCACCAGGAAGGTGTACTATACCACCTTGGAATCTCAGGAGTTTGGTGTCATTCTTATTGCAGGTGCCTCAGCTCCCTTCCTGCTCACAGCTGGGGCAGGGCAGTGCTAGACAATGACGAGTGGCCTGTGCCAGGGTTTCCCTGCTTCCTGAGCCATGGAATCTGAACACTACAGGCACAGGTAGATGTGCAGAAGGCAATCTCTCTCTCCCTGCACCGCACTCCAGACAGGATCTAGGCTCAAGAAGAAAGCCAGGGCTGGCTTCACAGGCATGCAATCCATGCTGACAAATGGGCCCTGCTCTCAAAGGGGCTCTCTGCTTGATCTTATGCTCTGCTTTGCTGACTTAAAATTCTTTTTTTTTTTAAGTTTACTTATTTATTTTGGGAGAGAGAGAGAGAGTGTATGTGTGCACATGAACAAGTAGAGGAGGGGCAGAGAGAGAGGGAGAGAGAGAATTCCAAGCAGGCTCTGGGCTGTCAGTACAGAGCCCAACATGGGGCTGGATCCCACGAACCGTGAGATCATGACCTGAGTCAAGTGCTCAATTGACTGAGCCACAGGAGCACTGACAATTTAAATTCTTAATAATGTTTGAGCAAAGGGCCAGCTAGCCATTTTAATTGTGCACTGGGACCCAGCAAATCTCATAAGCAATCCTGACAAAAGCCCCCCACCCAGCTTCAGATCAAGAGAGTCTGCATCTAATGCCAGCCGATGGCCCCCACGCTGCTTGTGTGGTGGCCTCTTCGGCAGATTGCAGGAGTGGGAAGCAATGCTGCAAGAGATACATGGGTCAACACCAAGCTGACGTGCACTTCAGTCACAGAGAAGGGTGTGTAGATCAGCCGTTCCAGCTTTGTGTGCTGTTGCTTTTGGCCGGGTCATCTCTCCACTGTGGACTGCCGTCAGGGAAAGCCCCAGGGACTTGGCAGGTCCCCTGACCAGAGGCTCGGCCTTGAGGGTAGTCAGACTGGACTGGGCAGGAGAGCCTATCCCAAGAGCTATTGGTGCCACTGTCATAGTGCCTATATTTCTGCTCACCCTTCAGCTCTGTGCAGCTAAGGGATCCCAGGTTGGGTGGCTCTCTCCACTTTGGCTTGTCTGTCAAGATCCTGCCATTTTCTGGACCTGGCTCTGTCCACAGCCTCACCTATGATCCTGGCAGCTCTCTGCTGCCCCCACCTGGCCACCTCCAGAACCAACCTGCCCTCCTAGAGTTTGCTCTAGCTTGCCAACTTCCTAAAAAAATATGTATGAAACTGTTGCTATTTGGCTGTTTTTGACCTACACAAATGGCAGTTTTTAAATGGTTCAACCTAGTACAGTTGACTAGAGGTGTGCACAGAGTACACTCAGGAGGGCAGGCAGCAGGACCAGGCCCTGGGCAGAGACAGGCTAGGTGGTCCAGGGAAGGGAGGGGAGATCTCTGTCATCCCCATGCAGCCTACTGTTCTTGTGAGAGAGAGGCCATCTCCTCCTGTGAGGATAGTTGAGCAGAGGCATCTGATACCTGTGTGGGGAGCCCAGAGGTCACAGAATATTGGAGAAGGAGTGGAAGCCTGCTGTGGGACAGACCCTGCCATGGGGCAATGCCCTAGATCCTGGCGGGCCAACCTGGCAGGAGGGAAAACATGTGCAATTCAGCCAGTGGCCCCAGACATTTGCAGGTTCTATAGCTTTCTGAGCCTTGGTTTTCCCATCTGTGACTTGGGCACCAAAACATCCACCTCTTCCTACATCACAGGTAGCAGGGATGCATTTCCAGATATCGGGATGCTTCCATGTAGGTCAGGAAGTAGCCACTGAGTGTCCCAGCCCTCTCCCTGGGATCCTGGGCACATCACCATGACCTGGCAACTGAAGAGTTAATGCTGGGCACGTCTGGGGCCTCTAGAACCTCCCCCCAGTGCCCTGCCTGGTATCTGGCCTTTCTGCACTAACACTGCTCTTTACAGGGCTCTGCTGAGAAGCAAATGAGACCAAATGCAGAGAAAAGATGTGTAGACTATACAGTTTGGCAGAACATTCATGGTATCATTACTAGTGTAGCCTGGAGGGGTCGAGGAGGGGGCCAGGGAGATACTGTGAGCCCAGGGGAGGTGAGAATGGGCGGGTGGTGGGGGCAGTGAGAAGACATTTGGGTCCCCCAGCTGCTGTCATACCCCCACAACAGGCTCAGCCCAACTCCCTCTTGCCCTCCTGTCTGGGCTTTCCATGAGTTTAGTTCCCTATTTCTTTTATTATTTTCCTTACATTCTAAAACGATGGCTTGGCAGCTGGCCTCAAACAGTTGTGTTAAAATGTAAATCGCTGAAATGACTCCCTGTTATCAACAGAACCCAAAGCGATGCTCTTGGCCAGGCTTAGCAGCCAGGCCTGCTTTCCAGGGTTCAAGGTTTTATCCACAGACATTAATCACATGAAAGCAGATATTAAAGGCGCATTAGCCAGGCCAGCTGCCGCACCACCTCCTGGGCCATTACAGGGATTACCCTTGGACAGCGCCCTCTCCCCGCCCCCCATGCCTGGGTTGCAGGACATCGAGCAACCCCAAAGCGGAGATGGGGTGCAGGGGGTTGGGGGAGGGGTGCAGGCAGCTCCAAGACCCGCAAGTTGGCCTGAGCCCCCTGGCTACACACGCTCTTCCTCTCCTGCCCTCTCTGGGCCCCCCTGACCTTCAGGCTCACTCCAGTGAGTTACTGGAACCAGTCTGGCAACCACAGGGGAAGTGTGCCAGGGGCTCTGCGGGCAGGGCCAAACAGGCAGGCGCACCGGCCGCCTCTTGAGCAGAAAGGCGCACTTCACACTTCGCAAGCCCAGAGGAGGAACGCGAGCAGGTGGCTGCTCCGTGGGCAGAGCGGGCAGGGCCGCAGGCAGCGAGCTCAGCCCCAGGCCCTACTCCGCAGGGCGACCCTGGGCTCTAAGCAGCCTTGACGGGGGAGGGGCGGGGGGCTTCTCAGCCCAGCCTCTGGCGACTACCGATGGCATCTTGCGGACTGGACTAGCTGATTCAGCGCATCTGTAGCGGGTGGGTCCGGCCAAGTCCCAGCTGGTAAATAGCCAGGCATGATTTCTTTGACTTACTATCCAGTAAGCCCTAACTAATTCTGTAATGGAGTGGCCACTGGCTTCCCAGCCAAATTCATACCCCTACACCTGCAGCCCATGCTCCTTTTGCTATGAACCCGACTACCGCTATTATAAAGCACTTTGCTTCAGAGGGCCCAGGGGGTGTGGGGTGGCTGCTGTCTACAGAATCTCTTTCCAGGTGGAGACTGCCGCCATCTTTACTTTGACTGACTCCCAGATTCTTGCAGTGCGCCAGTGAGTTCAAGCGCAGGTGCATTTTGCTCGTTTTGCTTTTCAGTGCTACCCAGTCTCCTTAACCAGGAGAGATTTAGAAAGCTGATGATTGGGCTGCAATCGGGAAACTGAAGGAAAAGAACACCAATGAGTACCACGCAAAGGCCGACCCCGCAGAGGGCTTCATTTCCGTTAGAAGGGCCCTGGATGACCAGGGAAACCGTCTCCCTCATTCTGTAGTATTTGCTGAGCTGGAACACAAGATGGGAAAAACCCTGCTCCCTAGGGCTGTTGCCCTAGACGGAGAATGGACAAACACACACATCCATCATAGTAAGTGCTAAGAAGGGCTGTGAGTAAAAGTAAAGGGGGAAAGGGGGCTGGTGGTTGGGGCAGACTCAAATGTGAGTGGTTCCCAGTAAGGGTGCGAGTGAGCCCTGTGGCTATCTGGTCAGGGCATGCCCAGGAGAGAGAGGCTAGTGCAAAGGCCCTCAGGTAGCAGAACAAGTGGCTAGGAGCAGGCCTGTTATGTGGCTGGAATGCAGCCATGTGGGGGGGGGTGTGGGAGGTGGAAAGGGGGTGTGGGGGTTGGGAGGGGGTGTGGAGGAATGGGGCAAGGCCTTGCTGGACAGGGTGAGCCCAGCCAAGTTCAGCAGGTCAACCCTTTTGGACCTTGGTTTCCTCAAATGAAGAGATTGGGCTGGTTCTGAGAATCTTAAAATCATTCATGTCCAAGAACACAGAGAAGCACGTTACTTATGATCCCATCTTTAGAAGCAAACACTGACAAATGCCCTAAATATACGTACGTAAACACATAGCATACGTATCCTATGTACACACACATCAGTACACATTCACTTGAGCATAGAATGATGGCAGGTTACACAGCACATAGCTAAATGGGCGGGGGAGAGGAGGGGCGGGGAGGAAAAGGAAAAAGCCCATTATACATACATACTTATGGATAAAATACCCAGAAATGCAAGATAGGGTTAGCTCTAAATCTTCTGATTTTTAGGGATCCCCTGAAAGAGTGAGACACTTAAGGTGCAGAGTGATGAGAATTATGTAATTCTATTTTAGTAAAGACAAGTCCGCCACCACACCCTTCTCCACCCCCCTCTGTGTACATACTCTCCAGTCTGTGTGCAGCAGCCATAAGCAAAGTGTGACCGGGTGGGGCATCGGCCATCTCCCAGTTATCTCAGGGAGGGCAGGAGGGGACCAGAGGCTTGTGGCACTTCCTCTGGATGTGGACTGAGAGGGGAGGGGCAGCAGGGAGCCAGAAGAGGAGCACTGGCATGGACTCCGTGGGCTGTCTAAGGCAGCAGGAGATAGATGCCAAGCGTCTGCAGCATTGACTGTGTTTCCATGTGCATTTCCTTTCCTTCCAACCCCTGTCATGCTTGCCATCTGAACACAGGGACTGTCTTCCACTATGGAATACATGTTACAGCACTATTTAAAATTACAAGGCTGGGGCACCTGGGTGGCTCAGTCGGTTAAGCATCTGACTCTTGATCTCCGCTCAGGTCATGATCTCACTGTTTGTGAGTTCGAGCCCCATATTGGGGCTCCATGCTGCTTGGGATCCTCTCTCTCCCTCTCTCTGTGCCCCTACCATGCTCATTCTCTCTCTCTCTCTCTCTCTCTCTCTCTCTCTCTCTCTCTCTCTCTCTCAAAATAAATAAATAAACTTAAAAATAAATAAAATAAAATAAAATAAAATAAAATAAAATAAAATAAAATAAAAATAACAAGGCATTTGAAGCACTGTACTGTTCAAACAGGCCCATGGAATACTAAACCCAGTTGAATCCAGTAACAATTAGCTCAACCTCCTCCTCCAAATCTCAAATCTTGGCCTTCCTGGACAGTCTCCCTTTTATGTTTGAATCAATAAACTTCATAATAGGTCAAAGCCAATTGTAGTACAGGTTTGCACAGTGGCCTACAGAGTTGAGGGTCTGCAGTACTTTCTCCTTTTCCAACTGGCCCTGCCCACGCATCTCTATTCTCCCCTCCCTCCACCCTGCTTCTGTCCCTCTCAATTCTCCTCCTACTCACAGGAAATGCTCCTGCTGTGTTGGCTGTTCCCTCAGCCTCCATGTTCATCCACAGGCACCTGGGTGGCTCCCTACCCCTCCTCCTTCAGGTCTTTGTCAATGCCTCCTTCCCTGGGACCAAAGTCCAATCACAACCCCCTCCTTGATGTTTTGGCACCTCTGCTGCTCTGTTATTCTCCTTAGCAGTGGCCCACTGTCTGATTGACTCTGCTGTGATGTCAACCAGTGAGGACAGTGTTGTTTTCTGATTTGTTATCACCAGATCCCCAGCTCCAAGAACACTGCCCAGTACACAGCAGCACTCAATGTGCTTGTCAGATGAATGATAGTATGCATTTGTTTTTACTAAAACACCACGGTGAGTTCGTAGAGAAAAACAACACAGAGCTGTTTCCCGCCAACAACTTACTAGCCGATGACAGGATTTTGTTTGCCTTTTAGTCAGTGTTCTAAAAACTAAAACTGTGACCTATTACAAGGTTTTTATTTTTATGGCATAAAGTATATAGAAAGTAAGGCACATGCAAAGCCAACTCATTTTACTGATGAGGAAACTGAGGCCGAGAGGTTGAATGGCTTCCCTGTGGCCACACAGCTGAGCCGGGATTTGGATTGAAGATTCCTTCTCGACTTTTTTCTAATCTGCTCTCAGATTAGCTGCTGGTGTGCTGAGAATCAAGGGTGCCAGCGAGGCCCACGCATGGTGGCATGTAGTCCACCATCAGACCGTCTGATGCTGCCCAGTGTCACACAGACCTTCGCTAGATACTTACCTGCATTCACGCTCTGAGGACACCAAGGGACTGATATAGAAAACAGGGATAACTTTCCTTAGACGCTGAAATACTCCTGGGGAGGGAGCTTCTTTGAAAAGGGGCAGGGGAGAGGGGCCGAGATCCCAGGAGGTGACTGACTGCTGAACTGCCTTCTAGGGATACAGGACTTGGTTAATGGCCTAGGTTTATGGTGTCTGGTCTGCTGGGTGCTGGAGGCTTGCTCTGGGCTAGGGTGCTGGCAGACTGGCTAGGACCCATGAACGAAATATCAGCAGTGGCCAGAATCGAGAGGAGGGTCAGACATCACTAAGGCTGTATATTGTGTTGTCTTTTCCCCAAGAGCTTTACAGCATGTCCTCGGGTGGAAGGGGGACAGCCCAGGTCAAGCCAAGGGTCTAACAAAGTATAAAGCCACAAGATACTTTCCATATAAAGATTGTCAAATGAAATGGGTCTGACAGTACTTGCAAGGACAGCGGGGCCCTGGCCTCTGGATCTTGCAAAATGCAGGTTAAAGAATGAAACCCTGGGGTGCCTGGGTGGCGCAGTCGGTTAAGCGTCCGACTTCAGCCAGGTCACGATCTCGCGGTCCGTGAGTTCGAGCCCCGCGTCAGGCTCTGGGCTGATGGCTCAGAGCCTGGAGCCTGGAGCCTGCTTCCGATTCTGTGTCTCCCTCTCTCTCTGCCCCTCCCCCATTCATGCTCTGTCTCTCTCTGTCTCAAAAATAAATAAACGTTAAAAAAAATTAAAAAAAAAAAAAAAAGAATGAAACCCTGTTAATAAGCCCTAGTGAGCAAGGGGTCCTAGGCTAACCCTCCAGCTGCGGCCAGCAGCTGTGGACCTGGGCGAGGCCTCTCTGACTGGGCTGCACCCTGTGTGGTATAGGAGAGAAGGCTCTTCTTTCTCCATGATAGAAATCCAAATCCTGCAAGAAACAAACTCAGCCGTAAGGGTGTGGATTTCTGTGAGAAGGAGGCTTTTAGGTGCTTCTGGGCCTCTGCCATGGAGGGTTGTTTTTTTTTTTTTCTGTGAAGGAGGGGTAAGTAAATTCTCATAGAAGGCTCCTAGGCCCCCCACAAGAGAAGAAAAAGGCAAAAGAGCAGCTAGTGAGTGCTGTCCTTGTGTAAATTTCAGAAGCCATCATCTGTCATCCAGCCCAGGGGAGGAGAGTCCTCCCCAGCTTGATGCTGCTACAGGATGCTAATCATGTCACCCCTAGGAGCAAAGGTAATAATCCTCCCCAGAAACCTCTGAGGAGCAGGGAGGTGGCTGTATGGGTTATCAGTATGCACACACTGCCCCAGCGTGGTCTCGGTCCTCAGCTATAAAATAGCTGGGTAGCCTGATGATACCCGAAGCTTTCTGAGCTGGGCACCCAGGACAAGCACCCCAAGGTCTCTGGCTTTCCCTCCTTGCAGCCCTGGGGACAACCTGCAGGCACCCTACATACCACACCTAGAAATGACACAAGTCCCCCCATCACACTTATCCCCTGAGTGGGAGGGCAACCCCCCGGGGGCTGAGATATAGACCCTTTATGTGAAAATGGTATGTATTTGGGGATGCTGGGAAAGTACTGAGTTAGGCCAACATCAAAGTCCTGGGAGGGAATTACCATAGAAGTAGGATGGGGCCAGCACCTGGGTGAGAGCTGGAGAAACCAGGCCGGAAGCAAATCCCCAAATTTGCTATGTTTGCTCCTGAAAGGAGCAAGAAGAGGGAAGAGGAGAGCAAAGGGAGGGGCCAGAGAGAGGCTAGAGGAAAGACCCTCCCCCCACGGGCTCTGGTCCACCTTGGGGGACACAAAAGCTTCCAGGTTGCTGGCTGCCTGGGGTGCAACTGTACCCCTCAAGGACCTCTGGGCTGCATTGGAAAGCGCATGAATGGATAGAGGGACACAGAGGTCCCTGCTCATTTTAGGGTGGAGACGGGTGGGGGGAGAAGGTGGCTTTTAGAAATCTCTACCAACCATGAAAGTATATCTTGGTCTCCAAAGAGCCATGTCTAGCTATATTCCCAAGCTATATCATGTATATTCCCAAGAAAATAGCATCTCAGCTCAGATTAGTGGAGAGGTATTCCACATTCTTGTAAGCATTTCAGCGATCACTCCGTGGTTCTGTGTACTGTAGCATGCATGCATACATAAGAACCAAACACCATACGGTGAGCCTTTAAGAATAAATTGGGAGCTGCAAGGAGCCCTCTGGGTCCACTGGCCACTATGGCTGGTCATGTGCATTTTTAAAAAAAAATTTTAATGTTTATTTTTGAGAGAGAGAGAGACAGAGTGTGAGCAGGGGTGGGGCAGAGAGAGAGGGAGACACAGAATCCAAAGCAGGCTCCAGGCTCTGAGCTGTCAGCACAGAGCCTGACGCAGGGCTTGAACTCACGAACTGTGAGATCATGACCTGAGCCGAAGTCAGATGCTCAACCGACTGAGCCACCCACGTGCCCCTGGTCATGTGCATCTTTAAAATCTCTCTTCCCTCCTGACAAGGTTCTGTCAAGTTCATCAAATTCTGAAACTTGAAAATATTCTGTTGGTGGATGTCAATGATACTATAGTGACTTTAAGCAGCAAAATCTTTACATTTCCTTCTTTCTTTAATAAACATTTCAATATTCCATGATGGCAGCATTGCCAGGGCCTGGGTGGCTGAAAGTTATAGAGAAAGTCAGGAATGAAGTAGATTTTCCATGTCATCCCTAGGCACTAGCTCACAACACTGATTTTCCTGTTGCCTAATGTGGCATTTCAGGCCTGGGCTCCAGAAATGGTGACCCATTTTTACCTGGAAAGGGTTTCTGTAGGGAACTCTGGGTTAAATGGAGGTTTCTTTCCTGAAGGACTTATCAGATTCTTTAATAGGCCGATGTCTGTTGTGAATCTCTGAAAGAGGACTCTGTGGTCCCCTTGGTTTGAGACTCAGCATGCCTGGGGTGGGGAGGAGGGTGATGCTGGTGTTTCCAGGATGCACTTGGGGTCAGGTTTTGGAGGTCCAGAAGCAGGAGGATATCTCAGTTGTTTATAGCTACTCCCACCCAACTAGTTAGAGATTTCTACTCAAGCCTATGACCCCTCTCCCTTACTCTCAGGCTGACTGAACAAAGCAACCAAATGTTTCACAACTCTCTTGGCCAGAGTCCTCTGCAGAATTCACAGGGCTGCTTTCTGTCCAGCATGGTCTCTTTCCAAGAGTTTCCCCTTGCATCCTTCAGCCTGGTGGATGGCCTGTCCAAGGTCATGCAGCTCCTTAATACAGCCCTTCTCCTGAACTTTTACCCTAAGGAAGATCTGCAGGCGGTGTTGGCATTTCAGAGGCATGGGAGCTCCAGCCAGCTCTTTGCCTGGGCCAGCAACCAGCACAGACCATCCCAGTGGTGCCTCAGCTCTGGCCAGACCCAACCATCAGCCTGTGGGCCCCTACTGCTGGCATGCTCCTTCAACCTGCTCACTCTTCCCAGTTGGCTGCCCTTCCCCACATCCAACTTCCTCATACAGACCCCACAGGCAGCCCCTCACATCTGACCTCACACCTTCCTTGCTGTTTCTTCCCTTGCCCTCTTCCCTAGTGCTTCAAGGGGCAGGGTCTTTGGGCAAATAACACTGACCCATTTCCTGTCCTCATTTCCACCTGCTGGCCTAGTCTGAGGCCTTTACTCCTCAGAGCAAAGGAACCAGGCAAATACACTTTCTGTCAGTGGGCTAAAAGTGGTGGATTTGGACACAGCAAGGAACCCAGGAAGAATGAGATGTTGGTGCCTATTCATAGGTGAGGAAGGCACACTGAGCCCCAGAATGGGGCTAGATGCACAGGCCCAAGGAAGACCAGTTGTCATGTGGGTGAAAGGAGTATTTGCTGGCCAGTGGACTGTCCTTAAGCTGGGGACCCACTGTGGCACACCCCCAACTCAACTCAAGGTTCCTTGACCACATCACTCAAGGGTAGTTGCCTAGAGAACTCTTCTAAGATATGAGTATGGAATCTGGGGCCAGTTCCTGGGCCTGGGTGCCCCCTAGAGCCCTGTATTCACACAGTTGGTGGGCAGGCCCCACCTGGCTGCAGGAACTCTCCCAGGACTTGGTACAGAGTTCTCTGCAGCTTCTCTGGAAGAGGCTCCTTTCCAAGAGACCAACTACAGCACCTTGGGGAAAGTGGAGCCCAGACTGAGGCTCTTCAGGCAAGCCTTTCCCCCCAAGAATCTTCCTCAGCTTGTAAGTGGACCAGAGCCCCTGTCCTATGGGGTTGGGAGGAGGGTTAAATGGGACATTCAGGATCTCCTACACTCCTGTACTCAAAGCGTGTTCTGAGTACAGGGGCTGCAGGTCTCTAGGTCTGTAACCAGAGAGTGCAGAAAGCACAGGCACATGTTCAGACACGACTGTAGTAATTTGAAGGCATCAAGGGATATCTGTTGAATTTAATAAATAAAAAGACAAAACTAGAGCTTGGATTTTGTAGGTCTTTTGAAAATTTCATGTTTGAAAATTTTTTGCAATAAAAATCCTTTTTATTGCATTCCATGAAAAGTATTGGTCTTTGGGGCTCTTGGGTGGCCCAGTTGGTTAAGTGTCTGACCTTGGCTCAGGTTATGATCCCGTGGTTCATGAGTCTGAGCCCTGTGTCGGGCTCTGTAATGACAGCTCAGAGCCTGGAGCCTGCTTCAATTTCTGTGTCTCCCTCTCTCTCTGCCCTCCCCCACTTGCGCTCTGTCTCTCTCTTTCTCAAAAATAAATAAACATTAAAAAAAAATAAAAAGAAAAGAAAAGTATTGGTCTTTGATCGGCTAACAGTTTAACAAGACAACTGGCTTGGCACCACAAGCAGAGCTGAGACTCTATTCCATGTGTGACAGCAAAGCCAGACAGGTGAGGATGTAGTGGGATCTGTTACCTTTGGGACATTTCCTAAAGAACAGGCAAATGATGAGGCTGCCTGGTTCCACTCCTTCTTCGGAATGAAGACTGTCTTGGGTTTACATGTGGAATCCTGCATTCCAGTGGCTTCCATATACAGGCTACATGAGTAACACAGAACTGCTCTGGCTGCGGGCAACACCCTCTGAGAAGTGGGGATGACACTACCTCTGCCTCATGGAGAGCTGGATCTGGTCCTAATGAGGAAGGTTCCTGAAGTGAGATGCCCTCCCCTCCCCCCAGCCCCGACCCCTGAGGTAGGCCCCTGCTCTGAAGGGCAGCAAGGCTGCAGAGGGTGAGCTTGGTGGACTGACCCCCATCTACAGGTCTAGGGCAAGCAGATGAAATGAGAGATGGAAACTCAGATAACCCAAGGTGAGCTCACCAAGGTGTTTCTCTGCACGACTTTGATTTTTTCTGTTTATTTATTTATTTTGAGAGAGAGGGAGGGAGAGAGTATCCCAAGCAGGCTCCACACTGTCAGCACAAAGCCCAACATGGGGCTTGAACTCATGAACCATGAGATCATGATCTGAGCTGAGGTCAAGAGTCAGAAGCTTAACTGACTGAGCCACCCAGGTGCCCCTGCATGACTTTATAATATGCTTTTAGCTTAGTAAGAATTCACCCTCTATAGGAGCAGCTGAGGCAGCCCCCACATCAGGACACTTGGGTTTGCCCTCACTCTCCCGGTGGCTTACTTTAAGAGTATTAAAACATTTTTAAGTTATGAAAACATTCTCTTGATTTCACAATCAGAAACAAGACTATATGATGGGGAAGTGAAGACCCACAATTCTGTTGTTACAGATGTTATAACTTTCCACATGTGCTTCATATTTTTTCTTTTTAAAAGGAAAGAAGGAAGGCAGTGAGGGAGGGAGACAAAGAGAGCAAGAGAGAGTGCAAACATATTGCACATATGGTTAAATACCTCCACTCTGAAGGAATATATATGCATTTATGTTGCATTTTCTTGTGTGTTTTAAATTTTCTATAAATAGTGCACTTTGTGGGCTTGTGTTTTTCTTCAACAAGGCATCCATGTTGATACAAATGGCTTGGTTCATTCATGGTTTAGTGCTGTGTTGTATTCCATTGCTTGAATAAACAAAAGCTTGTCTATATCTTCATACATGAACTATTTGATTCTTTCTGGTTTTCTATCACACACAATGCTGACATGAGCATTTGTGTACATTTCATTGTGTACATGCACGAGAATTTTTCAAGGTAGACTTTAGGGTATAATTGCTGGGCTGTACTATAATTTCATTTTGCTTAGGAACTTGATCACAGACTTCAAACTTTATCTGTATCTTATAGCAAAATAAGATGTCGACAGGGATGAAAGTGCTATACAAAGAATCACAATCACATTTTCCACCTCCTGCGAGGATACTTGAGGCTTTTCCTGAAAGAGGGACTATTTTTGCCAGCAGGCTGAGGACAATACTCAAAGTCCACTGGCTTCATTGGTTCAGGACTCCATGCTGGGCATTTCTGTCTAAGACCAATGGAAGACCGTTGGAGGTGGAAAGAGCCAACCAACGGTGGAGAAGGACCAAATCTACCTTTGACAACTAAAGGTCCAGAGGAGATGACCCTTGGAAGGCTTATATAAAAGGTGGCTTGTGTTGTTTTTTTTTTCCCCCACGGGGGCAGCTGGTGTGTTTCAGCAAGCACTAGGCAGAGAGATGTGGCTTTTGGTTAGGAAACAGGGAACTGGCACCAAGTCAGTGGTGTCAAAGGAGAGTCAAGTATGTGAGAAAACAGAATGAAAACAGTCTGCTTTCTGCCCCTGTGATTTTGTGGACACTTCCTAGCATCTCCTTAAGGCATAACTTCCTTAAAAGCCATGGTTATTGTCTTTCTTTCTTGCATTAGCAGTTTACTTTTTAGCTTGAGGGCTATTATAAATAGACCTCAGGGCAAACTATGTCATTAAGAGTTTTAACTATGTGAAGCTTTTGTAGGACTTTGGCATGGTCAGTGGGTCAGGCATCATCCTTGTTTTTAGACTCAAAGTCATTTACAGCAAGCAGTCCTGAAGGAATAGTTGTGAGTGTGTGTATAAATAGGGTGCTGTTTTTCTTTGGGGGGGGGGGGGGAGAGACTGGGAGTGGGTCCAGGTGAGGCAGAGGAAGAAAGAGAGAGAATCTTAAGCAGGTTCCATGCTCAGTGCGGAGACCAACTCAGGGCTCCATCCCACGACCCTGGAATCATGACCTGAGCCGAAATCAAGAGGAGGAGGCTCAACTGACTGAGCCATCCAGGTGTCCCTGGGGTGCTATTTTTCAGTCTTGCCCAAAGTTTAAGTGCTTCTGCCCTCCTCTCTGGGTGAATTCTCTGCTCCCAGACCCTGCCAATTGCAAACTCTGCTCCCCCACCCCTACATATAAGGCAGGATACCAGGCACGGGTCAATAGGAGACTTTAAGTTCAAGAACAACAAAAGCCTGTTCGTTTTCAGAGTTTAGCAGCAAGAACTGTGTGGGCTGGCTTTGTTTGGGGAGGAGGGGTCACGTGGAGCCCTGTGGCCCCAGGCTGCATTTGAGTCTCTGGTTCCTGCCAAGAGCTGCAGAGGATTTGCAAATGTTAATTTACACAAGACTGGAGTGTATCCTTTCTCTTAAAACAATGCTGACTCTCACATGTGCACATAGATGAGCAAATAGATAGATACCCTACTGAGCCCCCAAAGGGTGAGTCTTTCCTCTTGAAACAGAGGTGAGTTTTAACTCTTTATTAAAAAAGAAAGACTTTTATTTTTTCCATTTGCATTTTCAGGCTCTGGGATGTCAGGAGACTTGCAGAGTATGTGGCCCAACAGCTCCACCCCAACCCCCGCCACAGTTTATAGACGGGGAGACCAAGCCTGGTGAGCTGTGTGCCGGCAAGTGGCAAGCAGTTGCCGCATGGTGTCCCCTCTGTTTCTAGCCCAGGTCAATGATCTTTCCGGGGGCGTTCACCTGCCTCCATCCCCAGCTCCTGGAGCACTGCCTGGCACTTAGCAGGTGCTCAGTGAGTGCTTGAGGGAGAAATTCGTCCTCTCTTCCCACTCAGGGCCTGCTCCTGCTTCTCCTCCAGCCTGTGCCCAGTGGACAGACCCGGGAAAAGCAGAGGTCTCCTCTGACTCCTGTGAGCTCAGCAAGGGGCTGTCCAGAGGACTCCAGTGTGGCCCAGGCTAGGCTCCTGGCTGGCCTTCCCCAGCCCTCTGAGTGGCAGTCAGGGCAGAGGGGTGAGGTTGTGACCTGTCCAAGATACCTGTGCTCAGAGGGTCAACTAAGGCAGTCCTGGGTGTTCAGAGCCACCATTCCACCCATCTGGAAAAAACACATGTTCAAATCAGCACATACTTTGCAAGGCTTTGAAGGGGGCCATCAGCAGGAGTGGGGAGAAGGGGTTAGGGTGGGGTCAGGCCTCACAACACCTTCCTCGAAGTCTGCCCGGAGTCCTGGGAACCACCTGGTGCTCCCTAGGTCTTCCGAGGTGCTTCTGATCCCTACTCAGTGTCCCCCACAGGCCACCGATGCTCCCACAAACATGATGAAGAACAAGAGATGAGCTTAGAGTCCACATGCAGAGAGCTAAGTGGGTGGCATCATCGTGGGGGAAGTGATTTTGAAACTGCACAGCTGCTGGGGCACAGCTCACACCCCCACAGGCCTCATGTGTGCCTCTGGCTACATCCATGGGAGGGAGCAGCCAGGAGGGGACAGACATCGAGTACATTAGCAGGAAAGGAAAGTCACCTCCCCAGAAGCAGTCCTGATACAGGAGTTCTGAACACCTAACACCCCATCCCTGCCACAGTCTGCAGAGAATAGGAGCCCACTGTCCAGCCTTCCAGTCGGTAGAGCTGGAGACCAGTGTCCCTCTGTCCTTCTGTGCATCTGCCCGCAAGCTGCCAGGCAAAACTCACTCACCTTCTGTGACCCCGATGTGGAGCTCTTGAGGGAGCCCCTCTTGAAGGAGCTGCTCATCTTCCTCAGGGAGCCCATGAGCCTGCCTCCTGTGTCCCTGAATGGGCAGAGGCAAAGCCCCCACAGCGGCAGCCCCACGGGCCCCGGCAAGGGGATCTGAGTCTGGGGCACGGCCAGCTGTTGGCTGGGCCAGCCGAGGAGGAGCACTTGCTGGTTCCAGCCTCCTCTCCTTGCTCTACTCGCACCACTGGGCACTCACAGGCCCTTCTATAACATCTGTAATCAGGCTTAATCCCTCCATCCCCCACAGGTTTACAGGGGGCAGATTTAGCAAATGGCGATTGAAAGTAAATCTCCTTTGAGAAAGTGGCGGCTGTAAAGGGTGGTCAAATGGGAAGGATTTGGGTGTCCAAAAAGATACCTCTCGAGAGCAGAGAGCCTCACAGCTGGTGTCTGAGCCTCCCGGGAGAACAGGATCTAGACTCTCAGAGACCCTGTGTCCACTTGGCACTTGCCTGAGTCTGGGAGCAAAATTGGCACCAAAGCCTCAGCCCCTTGGGTCACATGGCTCCTTCCTCCAGGCCATCGGTGTATGCTTTCTCCCCTGTGAATTTGCTTTTCATGTGCATCCTGTCCATTCTGTGCTGGCATTCTCTGATTGTTCTGCATGTACAGCACTGTCATTTCTATTTCAGGAATGTCTACCTCTCCCCCACTACAGAAAGATTTGGTTCCTTAAGGGAGGCGGGGTCATAGGTCTCCACATCCTGCTCTGTTGTGGGCACGGGACGGGAGCTCCCTGAAGAGCTGCTCTGTGCTGCTGTGGTCTCGTTGCCACAAGTCTATGCTGAGCCTGGCCCTAAGCATGTCATTGTTGTCACCAATCCACCCCTCTCCTTCGTTGGGCATGCGTCACCAGCAACCTGCACCCCTGGGTGGTCTGGCCCCTTGCATCCAAAGATGGTGTCTCGGAGAGGAGAGTGATGCATTCCTAAGGTCACGAGGGAATTGTTTTAAGGACACACAGGCTCCCAATCGATAAAATAAAAGACAAGCAACTGGAGTCCTCACAGCCTTCTGGCTTCTTGCCCCCATGAGGCCGGTTGACCCCGGAGGCACCACCTCCACCTCTTGGGGTATGGCTTGGGGAGCTTGGGGACATATCCCTTGCTCCTTGCACAGCCAGGCCAGCCCTCTGCTCCCACCCTCCACCTCTTAGGCCCCCCTTTCTATCACTCAACTGCTGTTTCATGAGCCTCTTGTGTGGGCTATGTGTTGTGTACACCAGATGCTGGGGACACAACAGTGAATAAACAGGGGAGAGTCCTTTCCTTCCTGGAGTTGTCCTTAAGGTAGGGGAGGCAGACACCTCAAATGTCAGGGAGCAAAATAAAGCAGGGAGAGGTGGTGGGTGGGGTGGAGGACTACACTTTTGAATAGGAAAGGTCTCTGAGAAGATGTGATTTGAGCAGAGACCTGGGGGAGGTGAAGGAATAAGCACGTAGGAATTTGAGAGGAGGCTCCAGGCAGAGGCATGGGCCAGGTCATGGGCCTTGATGTGGGAGTGTGCCTGAATGTTTGAGGAAAAGCAGGACGGCACAGGTGGCTGGAAGGGAGGTCACACATGAGGCAGGAGATGGGCAGGGGGAGGTGGGAGCAGGCCTTGGAAGCCATTCTGAGAATCTAAGATTTTATACAGCCCATGATCTGATATGCAGTTTTGAAGGACCACTGTGGCCCTTGGGGTGCACTAGCCTGGGGTGCTGGGGCAGAAGCAGGAGCCCAGCCAGAGGGACCATAGCAACTCGGAACAGGGGGATAGCAACAGCAGCAGAGAGGTGGATGTGCCGACCACGAAGAGACCATGAAGGTAAAACCAACAGGATGTGCTGAATGCCTGGATATGGGGAAAGGAGAGAGAAGTCAGGGCTGTGCAAGGCTTTGGGCCAGGGCCACTGGAAGAATAGAGCTGCGGGTAGTGAGGTGGAAAAGCCGAAGGTGGAGCTGACTGGGGGAGAGCACCTAGGCCTCTGTGCTACTAAACTGTAATGGTGGTTTCAGTCCTCATGGAAGGATTGGATGCTGCGTCACCACACTGTCCTACTTCGTGCTCATCTTTAAGCAAATCCTCAATGCCCTGGTGGTCTAGGCTCTTGCAACCAAGTCGTTACATTCCTCAGAGCTGTGCTGAGCCCTCCTCCAGTCTCACTCCCACCCTAGGAAGGCTCATCCTGGCCCTCAGCTTCCTTACATGTCTGATAATCCCCAAAGGGCACCCTCAGGTGTAGACCACTCCTCTGGTCTCGGCACCTGTGTCCAGCTTCCTGGATGACTCCCCATCGGCATAGCTCCAGGACATGCACCTCAGCCCAGCATTTCTCCCATGGCTCTCAGGTCTCTCTCTTCTTCCAGGTTTCCAGTCTCTGCAATGGTACCTCATCAGCAAGATACAAAGCCAGAGTCCTGGGATCTATGGTCTCCTGGACTCACATGGCCTTCCACTCACCTCCACCCCCACATCAGGTCCAAACTCCATGAAGTCTCACTGGAACAACTGGGTGAACAGCTCCTATGGGGTCTCTCAGAACACTCCTGGCCCCACTTCTATCTACACCTATGCAAAAAAGAGTAATTTTTAAAAAATCACAGATCTGGTGATGTACTGTTTCTGCTTAAAGCCCCTTAGGGCTTAGGACTGATCCAAATCCTCGCAGGCCTGTAAGGGGCTGCCTCTGCCTGCCCCCCTGCTCACTCTCAGCTCCAGTTCTCACCTTTCAGCTCCAGGAATCTGCGGGTTGAACTGCTAAACCTGGGTTGGAATGGGGGCAGGAGGAGTTGGTTCATAAAGAAGGAGCCTTCAGGATCGATGTCTTCCAATTTTAGAAATGGCTAGCTCAATTTCATTCCTAAAGACATGATCCCTGCCCTCAAGGGGCTTGCCTTCTGCCAGCAGGGAGGTAGAAATAAAGGGTTACCAGGCGGAATAAAATCAATGCTCTGATGGAGTTCTCTGCCAAATAGATGGTCATGAGCACCTGTTCTCTATGTTGGAAAGACACCTGAAACAAACCAGGGACTGGGGTAAGGAATTGTGAAATTGATTAGTAATGTCTGCCACATATCACCTGTTCATCATGCCTGGGTGTCTGGTGTGAGCATGAGCCCCTCATTTTCACTAATGACCTCATTTTTGCCAGCTGATGCGTGTGCCTAAATCCCTCTCTCTCTGTCTTTCCCTGTATTGTTTTCTAGGCTTCTCTGCCTTTCTCCTTCTTTCTCCTTCCTTCCACAGGTTTTTAGTTTGCTCCTTAAAAGCATGTACATTGGTTTTTCAGGTTGCAGAAAGTCTTTGCTGGCTTGGGACCGATGAGGAAAAGGTGTCATTGCAGAATCACCCAGAGAAAGATCGAGGCTGGGAGAATTTGGCAGGAAGGTTCTTCCTGGGGCCAAGAGCAGGCTGCATGTGAAAGTGCATGGTTTGGGAACATAGTGCAAGTACAGACAGCACAAGGGATCATGCCATTAAATGTGCCATTAGAAACCTGCATTCACTGAGGATCTCCAGACCCCAAAGAGTGGAAAGACTTAACTTCACACTAAGCCCAAATGTTATTACTTCTGCCCCATTCCCCAGGCTTAAGCGTCCTGCATTTCGGAGCGTCCTAAATCAGGATTAAAGGCAAGCGTGTGGGACCAGGTCAGAGCTGAGCCCCTAAATGGAAGCTGGGGATCATCACCTGTATCAGGAGAGTGGCCTGAGGGGGCAGGAGGGACTATTGTCATCCCACTGGCCCATCTGGCCTCCCACCTGCCCCTGTCACAGGACAAGAGACAGGTGCCCCTACCCTAGGAGCCTGCCTGCTCTGTGCCAGCTGACCTGGGCCCCGTGCAGGCCCTGCCATGTGGTAGCTGGGGGACTCTGGGCATGTGTATTTCCCATAGGTGGAAAAGCCTATGTAGCCCCCAGTTTGGGTAAAAGGTCCTAAAAATATGTGTGGAAGTCTCTTGTAAACTGTGGACAACTCCATGGCTTAAGGCCTAAGTATCACTGCTACAATCAAGGCTTTGAAACTGGCAGGTGGCTGTTTCTGCTGTGACAAATTTGGACACTTATCTACAGAAAGACACAGCCACTTTATCCTAATGTTTTCGACAGTTTTTTGTTGAGTGTGATATTTGTGAAGAACAGGGTGTGTTGGTGGGTACATGAAGGGGAAAGGAATGGAGAAAGGCAAAGTGAATGTAACTGTGTCCCTGGAGCCAATGACAGACAATATACTGTGGGCAGTGCTGACTTTTATGAATAAGATGAGATGAGAAAGCAGAGGGACCTGGTGGGTGGGAGCGTACTGTGGGAGCAGCAGAGGCAAAGCTTGAGCAGAACGACCCCCCTGTCCACTCCTGGGCCTGTGGGGTAGGTGGTACAGAGCCAAGCTGAGGCCTGACAGCAGGTCTATTCAAAATAGACAAGGCCCCTGTACCTCAGTAATGGAAGGGCAGGCTGATCGATCGAGGTCATGAATAAGAGCACTCTGCTCTGGCTGCACATGAGTTATTGGCCTGGGGAGTGGTCAAGTTCAGGTTTCTAACTTTTAAAAACTGGTTAACTAGTTAATTAACATATATTAATTAATTTGTCAATTAATTAATTGATAAATTCCAAAATGACAGTGGTAATCTATGGGTGGTGGAGTTGCTGGTGGCACTTTTTCTTTTGTATTTTTCTGTTTCTGAATTTTTCCAATAAACGTGGAGTTTTTTAAAAAATAAAAGTGGCTCATGAACACAGTAAACAATCCAACAGGGTTGGCTAGGCGTCTGACTCTTGATTTGGGCTCAGGTCATGATCTCGCGATTCGTGAGATTGAACCCCATGTTGGGTTCTGTGCTAACAGCCCCGAGCCTGCTTGGGATTCTCTCTCTCTCCCTCTCTCTCTGTCCCTTCCCAGCTTGTGCTCTCTTTCTCTCTCTCAAAAATAAATAAACATTTTAAAAAACCCACAAACAAACAGAGGTGCCTGGGTGGCTCAGTCAGTTAAGCATCCAACTTCAGCTCAGGTCATGATCTTGAGGTTTGTGAGTTCAAGCCCCGCGTCAGGCTCTGTGCTCACAGAGCCTGGAGCCTACTTTGGATTCTGTGTCCCCCTCTCTCTTTGCCCCTCACCCACTTGCACTCTGAATCTGTCTCTCTCTCTCTCTCTCAAAAATAAACGTTAAAAAAATAAAAATAAAAAAATAAAAAACAATCCAACAGCAAGAAAGAATTTCAAATAGAAAGGACCCCTTCCCAGAGATATATCAGGCATTGACTAGTTTTCTGTGAATCTTTCAAGGAGTGTTTTCTGCATCTTCATGGTTTTTATTCATGGATTCACCCAAATAGGATCGTGAACTACTAGATGAAACCAGCTTTTCCCACTTAATCATATATCTCGGACATCTTTCTACTGTTAATCAATGTAAGCGTACAATTCTTTGATTATATGCATGATGATATTTTTGCAGGATATGCACTATAGTTGCTGGATTAAAGGGCATGTCATTTAGCATTTTGATAGATATTTCCACATTGCTCTTCAAAAGATTTTACTAGTTCACATGACAGTGAAGGAGTATTCTTTTCTAAACACATAAGTACCCTGTTGTATTTAGTAAAGCTTGAAGAAGCTTCTGTCCTCAAGCTTCCTCCAGAGTCTGGTAGCTCTGGGTAATGTCTGGTATCTCTTGCTCTGGGTCACTGTCCCTCCTGGGCCCCAGCCCCAGGGACAGCCCAGGGACGGCCCAGAGACTGGGACCACCTTCTCGGGCTTTGTTCGACAGCATGCCACGTGCATATTTTGTGGGGCTAGCATCCTGATCTAGCCATCTCACCCCAGACCCAAGCGGGATGTTTTGGGGGGCTTCCACCAACCCACCCTTCGGGGTGCTGAGGATGGCCAACCTCCTGGTGCACCGACAGAGCCCCCATGTGACCGAGTCTCATTCCTAAGAGTGTATGGAATTGCCCCAGAGAGGCATGGCTCCCTCAAAGCAAAGGGCAAGGGCAAGATGGGTTTCAGTGTGCAGTGCTGGCGGGTCGTGTTTAGATGGAGACATCCACTAAGTAACTGTAACCATGCCAAACACCTGCAAATATTTAAATAGTCTTTTTTCCCAGCGACCTCCAGGGAGTGTCCAGGGTGGCATGAGCAGGGGGTGACCAAGAGGGGGCTTCAGATGGCATTGCTGGCTCCTGGGGGCACAGAGGCTGGTTACCAAGTCCAGAGTGAGGAGAGGCGGTCAGTTCTTAGGGAACATTGGTTCATTCGGCATCAAGAGGGGGTGGGTGTTGTATCTGTCCATGTGGACATGGAGGTGGGGGTTAGCTTCACTCCCACACCTTTTCCTTCCACCAGAACATGCCCCCAAACATGCCTTCCCTGGAAGCACAAGACCCTTCCAGAATCACCCCCGGTGTCCATCAGCTTGGGCTACCATAACAGATATCACAGACTGAGGGGCTTAAACAACAGAAATGTGGTTCTCATAGTCCAGGAGGCCAGACATCCCAGATCAGGGGGTCGGCATGGCTGGCTTCTCCTGAGGCCTCTTTCCCTGGCTTGTGAACAGTTGCCTTCTCGTTGCTGTGTCCTCACATGGTTGTCCTTCTGTGCGTGTGCCCCCCCCCCAGTGTCTTTTGTGTGTTTGAATCTCCTCTTCTTACAAGGACACTTGTCAGATTGGATCAGGGCCCACCTTATGGGTCTCATCTTAACTCAATCCCTTCTTTAAAGGCCTTGTCTCCAAATACAGTCGAATTCTGAGACACTGGATGTTAGGGCTTCAACATATGAATTTTAAGGGGACACAGTTCAATCCATAACACCCCGAAGGAGATCCTTCCTCACTCCTTAGCCACCTGTGTGTGTTTCCTTGTCTCCACAGTGTCCTGCAATCCCCCCACCCCAGGTTTGTCATGCTCCCCACATGCCACTCTGTCCCCCATGTTCTTAGAGGGATGTGCACTGGCCCCATGTAGTCAGCTCCGGGGGGCTGTAGTCTGGTCAAGGGGATCTCAGAACCAGTGTTGGCTTAAGAGTGAGCAGGTGAATGAGTTAGTGGCTGGGAAGTCACAAGTGAAGGCTGGCTGGCTAGCACAGTGGCAGGTGAGGAGGCCTGCCTGCCGGTCACCCCAGCTTTGGGAAGACCACCTCCTTTGTGGGCAAAATGGTACACATGCAATTCCATGTTGTAGTTGAGCTTTTAAAATGTGAGGAGGAAAATGGAAATGCTGGCCTCTAGGATGCACGTACGTGGAAAATGAATAGGAACAAGGCCACTCCGTGTAGCTTTGAAAGCAGAGAATGTGTAGTTTGGTGTTGATGGTCCTTCTTTTGCAAAGGAGAGCAACAAAATGAAAGTGGGTGTTCAAAACACAGGGCAGGCCCTGCCCCTAGTCTGTTTCCAGCCGGCCAAGTGTAATCAGGGATGTTTTATTACCCCATGCCCGCAGGCCTGTGCCCGAACACACCAGGCACAAAGTCTGGGCCTGCCCTGTCGTGTAGTCACCCATGGTGGGGGTGGGGGGCTGAGGCTCCATTGGCTCAAAGGCTGCCCTGGCTCAGCAGCATGTGCTCTGGCTCCAAGTTGTTGTCTGTGTGGTCCTCATTTGCAGTCCCACACGTAATATGCACTCCCAAGGCCATGCCTGGCATCCACTGATCCAGGCATTAACTTCTCTCCCTGCCCCCAAGAGGAGATGGACCTTGCACCTGCAACTTGCAATCCAGGGGCTTGGAGAGGAAGAAGCATTCAACAGATGTCAGGAGAAATTAGTGCATCCTAGAGGCTGCTCCTGGCCCCATGCAGGTGTGGATGGGATGGAAGGTATTTATATGACTCATAACTGCTCATGGATTCAGCAGGGTGGGCGGCAGGGCCAGCAGGGGCACTAGACCCCATGTTCTCCTCACCGGAGACAACAGGGGTGACACCTGGTATACCTGTTCCCATCTTGTGCAGTTTCCTGGGCAACCATAACAAAGCACCACAATCTCGGCAGCTTAAACAACAAATATGTTGTTGCAACAGTTCTGGAGGCTGAAGTCCGAGACCAAGGTGCCAGCTGGATTAATTTCTCCTGGGGACTGGGAGGGAGAATCTGTTCTGGGCCTCTCCTAGCTTCTGTGGTTTGCTGGACATCTTTGTTATTCCTTAACTTGTAGGTGCATTACCCCAGTCTGTGCCTCATGTTCACACAGCATTCTCTCTCTCTCTCTCTCTCTCTCTCTCTCTCTCTCTCTCTGTGTGTGTGTGTGTGTATGTGTGTGTGTGTGTGTGTGTGTGTGTGTTCAAATTCCCCCTTCTTGTAAGGACTCTGGTCATATTGGATTGGGGCCCACTCCAGTGACCTCATTTTAACTTGATTACTTCTGTAAGCTCTATCACCAAATAAGGTTACATTTTGAGACACTGGAGGTTAGGACTTCCATATAGGAATTTTGAAGGGGACACCATTCAACCCATCACATGATCTAACAGAAGACCCAGGTACACAGTAGGGAGTGTAGGCAAGCCCCCCTTTCACCCTGGATTCAGGTCTGTTTGTGGGTTGATTAGCACCAGAGGTAATCCCAAAGGAAAGAGCCATGTGGGACTGACATTGCCATTGTCCTCAACATATTTGGTTCAAGAATATCATATCATATTGCGTCATATCACATCATATATATCATACCACATATCATATTACATCACATCATATCATGTATCATATCACATCATACCATATGTTGTATCATGTATCACATCACATCATATCATATATATCATATCATATACCAAATCATATCATATCATAACATATAATATTTTCCTGCTCATAATAACCCACAAGGCTGCTGTTTTACTTTATCATCTGTTGCCATGGAGCACAGAAAGGATTGTGGACAAACCCCTCCTTATTCTCATAGGCAACAATAAAATAAGACCAGCTGCCACTGAGATGTCCCTTCTATGCCCTCTGCCAGGACCCTTTGGCTGCCACTCAGGTGGATGTGTGGTGCCGTGGGAAAGCCCTGGGCAGGGGCTTTGGTATTTGGTTTGCTGCAGTGGAGTCATTCCAAGCCACCCCCCTCACTCTCTCTTCTTACTTTCTCGCCCACAGCTGGGAATTCTGCAAGGCACATTTGTCATAGTCCTCCACCTGTCAGTGTGCCCTCCTTCCTGCCCATTCTGAGAGTGCCAGGGCCTTTCAATGAAATCCAGGTCTGCAATGGATTGGATGCTAGCAGGATAACCACTCAGCCTCCCTTCCCTGTGTTTCTAGGTGCGTCTATAAGGACGGATCCAGGTTTAGAGGGGCCCAAGTCTTGTACATTGGGTAACTCTCTTGAAGGAAAGAAACTACTATAAACTTACAAAGGCATAATTAGGTGCAGGGCCTTGGTAGGGGCCATACCACAGAGGGGCCCAAGTTAGAACTTCATTTGTCCCAGAGAAAACCCACCTTTGTGGGCATGGCTCCTAGTGCAAGATGAATTTGCCACAGTGGATGTACTTCTGCCTGAATTTGTTTTGGCAAATAGCAAGCAACCTCTCTGTTCATCTCCACCCATCAGTGAGCATTCAGTGAGCGCCTGCTGTATGCCTACACACTTAGTGCTGGGAAATGGACCCAAGAATCTGAGAGGTGGTCTATGTCCCTGAAGGGCTTCTCTGTTGCCTGGCAAGAGGGAGCTGGGGGGTCCCACCAAATCAGGAAGTACAGGGTCATCAAGCTGCCTGGTGACACTTGCAGCAAGAGTGGCTCAGTTATCTCTCCCTGCACCTGTTCCTTCCTGAGGTTTACATGGTTAAAAACACATTTTTTCTATGCTAAATCCATGAAAAACACCCTCCTTTTAAGTTTGACAGATCCTAGTAATTATGTTCTGTCCGTTAAGAAGTGAGAAAGCTCATTTTGTTTTATTTTATTTATTAAATTTTTTTAAGTTTATTTATTTATTTTGAGAGAAACAGAGACAGCACAAGTGGGGGAGGGTCAGAGAGAGAGGCGGAGACAGAGAATCCCAAGCAGGCTCTGTGCTGTCAGTGCAGAGCCCCACTTAGGGCTTGAACTCGCAAAACCACGAGATCATGACTTGAGCCGAAACCAACAGACTCTTAACCCACTGAGCCACCCAGGTGCCCCTAAAGCTCATTTTAAAGACACGGCAGAATTGAAGTGAAATCTGATTGTTGACACGTTGCCCATTGTTCTTCATCAGCTGAGAAAATAAAATCCTGGAAGTTTCTTGAAATGGGCATTTTACAGAAGAAACCATACCAACAAACTCTTCTTCGAATGCAATGAAGAACTCCTGCATGAATATTCCAAACCTCCAAAACTTGGAACTTTAGAAGTAGCATCATGTTTTTGAAAGCATAGAAACCCAGAAAGGAGTGAACAGAAACCCAACTCCAAGTGTGACAGGGGCAGGGCTGCTTCTTGGGTATCTATTGCAGGGAGTGATCAAGGTGGTTGTTTCCTGAGCAAATGACCTAAGAGGAACCATAATCTCCCCTCCACAGCAGCAGCAAGTGAGCCTTGAACTGGGGGCATCCATCATGGACTGGTCCTGAGAACCCCGCCTCCCTTGCCCCACTGATGCCTCCTGGCTCGAAGTAGCCAGTGAGGTAATATCCCCCATGTGGAGAGGCTTGAAGTCCAGGGACACAGCTGTAGGTCTTGGCAGTAGAGTCAAATCTGATGCTCTGGGCTGGTCTTGTTCACAATCAACCTAGGCTCTTCAGTGGGTCCCTGAATCACAGCTAGCAGAAATGTTGGTGGGTTTCTGTTCCCAAGCTGGGTCCCAACTTCAGGGCACCTGGGTGCTATCGGGGGTGACTTTGAGGAAAAGGAAGAGGGAGATGTGGGTCTTAAATCTTTATGTTCATCAGTTAGACCCACAGATTTGACCAGATAGCATTGAGAACAAAAAGAAGATCCTTGTACAATTCCAGGAAGCAGTATTTGGTTGTGATCTTAGCACAGATAATTAACCAGCTATCCAATTACATAGCATTCCAGCTGGTTACATAAAAGGGAATGAAGGCAAATATAAGAGTATGTAGACTCAATTTGTTAATAATCATATTGATAATTATGAATTTAAAATGTAATGGCAAGGGTGCCTGGGTGGCTCAGTTGGTTAAGCAAATGACACTTGGTTTTGGCTCAGGTCATGGACTCACAATTCATGAGACTGAGCCTCCCTTGGGCTCTGTGCTGGCAGTGCAGAGCCTGCTTGGAATTCTCTCTCTCCCTCTTTCTCTGTTCCTCCTCTTCTCTTGCTCTCTCTCTCAAAATAAATAAGTAAACTTTAAAATAAATAAATAAATAAATAAATAAATAAATAAATAAATAAAATGGCAGTAAAACATACAGCCCAGTTTTGGCACCTTATCTTGTTCTCAGCATTCATTCCATTCTTATTGGCTCCCACAGTGACACCTACAATGACACCCCACTCTTTACACCTACTGCCTGCACTCACTATCTACACCTACTATTTATATCCACTGCCTGCACTCTACCATCAACACTCTACTGTCTACACTGACTGCCTGTGTCCCATCACACATACCCTATTATGTATACCTACTGCCTGTACCTTAACATCTATTCCCTACTATCTACACTGACTGCCTGTATCCCACCATCTATATCCTACACCTGTACCTACTTCCTGTATTATGCCATCTACACCTACCAGCTGGCTCTTCCTTCTACACCTTACTGTCTACACCTACTGCCTACACCATTACATCTATATTCTATTGCTTCAACAAGGAGGATTCAGATAGGGATCAGTAGAACCAGTGTGGACTCCAGGAGGTCAGGGCAGCCAGAGCAGGAGGCTTCTGATCTGTGATTTCAGGGACCACCCCCCTGCCCCCAATGTCACCATAATATCCTTTGCAAGAGAAAAAGTAAGGTGGACCAGTGCATGCCAATCAGTACTGTGCATATGAGTCTCCTGGGGATCTTCATATTCAGCCTCTTTTCATTTTTTTTAAGTTTATGTATTTTTAGTACTCTCTACACCCAATGTTGGGCTCAAATTCAAGACCCTGAGATCAAGAGTCACATGCTTTCTGACAGAGCCAGCCAGGCAGCCCCACATTCAGTTTCTAATAAACTCCTGGGGATGTCAGTGCTGCTGGTCCTTGGACCAGATTTGAGTGGCAAGGAGATACACGACTCTTTGGCCTGGAGGATTCAGGACTGGCCGAATCAATAGGCCTTAAGGGAAACTGTCAATGCCAGCTACACAAGCACTGCTAATTACCTCTCTAGCATTGCTCCACCTTTTATTGTTATCACAGAATGGAGTTAATGTTTGAAACAGCATGTGCCCACTTCCCATGCTGGGTTATGTGGGAGAATCCTTTCTGGCTAATGAGATATAAAGTAAAGAGAAGTCTGGTGGGGATGGGGGAAGGCAGGGACTCTTGCCTTTCTGATAAGATTCTATTCTTCCTCTTCTTCTCCCCTTTTGTCTGACTAGAGCACACACTCAAACTGATACCTACAGGTAGGAAAGTTAATTTTCAAGTGTGAGGATGAAAGCCACTCACTGAACATGATGGGAGCAAAGAGTCAGTGGGAGCCAGTGGGTTCCTGAGGGTGTCACAGAGCCACTATTTCCATCCTGGACCACGTACCTCTAGGATTCTGCTTACCTCAAAAAAGTACCCCCAACTTTCCATGTCACTATTATGTTGCAGTTTTCTTTTATATGCATGCTATTAAATGTAATTCTAGCCAGTAATCCCCCTCTGAGATTTGCTTGACCAAATATGAGGAAAATTTCTTCACAAAAGAGCTTACCCCAATAGGGACATAGAGTGTACTAGAAGCACATAACGTTGACTGTAATGAGGCCCTGATCTTTCTTACTTAGAGATAATGATCTCAGCTTAAAATGAGACTTAACGAAAATGGAGAATTACGTGAAAGTTGTAAAAGGTACTTCATGGATAAAATACCTAATTACAAATGTAACCTAAAAAACTGCTTGGAGCAAAAGAGAGGGCAGTAAGTTGCCAAGCATGATCCATATACAAGTGCTTCCTATACATTATCTGCAAGGCCTCACAAGGGCCCTGGGAAGAAGGGCTAATGCTGCTATTCAAAGATGAGGAACAGAGTAGTGGCCCACAGGAAGCAGATGGATCTTCTGCTTCATGGGCCTTCACCTGCCCATGACCCTCCCAAGGCCCTGGGAAGGGCTCTAGCCACATGTTCACATGGTTTTGCTTACTAAATCTACTTAAGTGAGATATTTTGAACTTTTTTTCTTAAAGAGCATTCCAGTTACTCGGCTATGCAACAAATTGCCTCAAAACTTAGTGGCTTAAAACAATAATCAGACCCAGACTTCCTGTCTAGACAAGATGCTTTATACTTGTGTCTCTTTCCTTCTCCCTACCAAGTACAATCATAAACCCTGGAAGTAACACTAAAAACAAACAAACAAACAAACAAACAAATAAACAAAAACTAAAGAAGAATTCTGAATGGCTGTGAGATGAAAGCAAACTGGTCAGAGGCTTCAGGATTGGACAAATAACATAGGGGTGAAGCATCTTATGACCCCTTCTCTCAACAAAAAACGATGACATAAGCCCAGTGTTTTCTGACCACCAATCTAACAACAGCAGAAAGTGGCCCAGGTAGGTTCCTTCCTTCTTGGTCTGAACAGGAGTTCCAGTGGCCAATACAAGGCAAGTCTAGCAAAACTGGAAGGGAGCTGATCAGAAGCTTGGCTGATAGTAAGCAGTCAGGAGAAACATTCTTTTTTCTAATTAGATCTAAGACTCTCCTCCCACACCTAGAGATCATGCAACCTAGAGAATTATCAAAGAGGATGTTACCATAACAAGTACTCAGCTAGGGAAGCCTCTGAGTCTCCCCAAACTGAGATGTGTATATGTATTGGGCAGTAGGCAGCATTATTGAAGGGGAATCCAGCCATAAGGAAAGTGCTGTCCTGTCACCACAAATGTCTAAACCAGGTAACCAGGTAACACTCTTTGCTTTACCACTGGAGACTCCCTTCCCTCACCTAGAGGCACCAGATGGTCTGGTCTGAGGAAATTCCTTCTGCCTTCTCCAGTAGCACCAGTGGGAACCAGTAAGAGCCCCAGTCATATGAGATAAACCAAGAAGACTAGAAAAGCATGACAAAGGCTCTGAAAATTAGATTGTCATGGGAACCACAGCCCACAAAAGTAGGTCACACTTACATTGCCAAACAGGGTGACTGCCTACTAAAATGAAAATTGGAAATAAGACCCAGGGCTTCCTAACATAATAGCCAAAATGTCAAAAATACCAGAATATAGAAAATATCTATCATGTTAAAAGCCAGAAAAATTGCATCTAACATAAGAATAACCAGTCAACTGATATCCATACTGAGATGCATCAGATATTGGATTTATTTGACAAAGATTTGAAAACAGCCATCATAAAAATGACTCAATAATTAATTACAAATTTCTTGAAACAAATGAGAAAGTAAAATATGTCAGCAAAGATATAAAAGTTACAAAAAAGAATTTAAAAGATTAAGGGAAGATGCTGGAGTAACAGATACCAATAACCCAATTATTCACCTACCCAATAATTATACTAGTAGCAGCCTTATGAAATAACTTTTCTGGAACTCTGGAGACTATTTGAAAATGTATAGCTTCCAGGGGGAATCTTGGCTGGTAAATTGTGGTCAACTTGGGTCAATTGCAGCATTTAGTATGCATATCAGTTACCCATTCCTCACCCCAGCCTGCATTCCTAGTGTGGCCTGCTAGAGCCAAGGTGGACAATAAGGATTTTGTCCTCCATATATTAGACTTGTGTGTTCTGATTGCTAATGCATTTGATCGCTGAAGTGTGGGCACAGAGGCTGACCATGATTGTTTCAATACCCACCAGATGTGGGTTTTAGGGGATTTAAAGGAAAAGAACTTGATTTTTTTTCCTCTTTTTCTCCCATTGAAGATCCAGACATTTAAGGCTCAGAACATTTAAAAGCAATCACTATATGGGGAGTGGGGGTTAGAAAGTCACTTTGCATGCTCAAGAAAAGTCACAGGCTCAGAAAAGACCTGAGAAAATCTTAAGTTTTCATCTAAGGTTGATACCCAGCAAAGAGATACCCTACAACATAAAGTGCAGACACACAAACAGAAAGCCCTGGAGAAGGGAGAGAATCTGATTTCTAGAATTTATCATATTATAAGATTCAAATGTCTAGTTTTGAGAAGAAAAATAATATCTTTTTAAAGTTTATTTATTTATTTTGAGAGAGAGAGAGAGAAGAGAATCCCAAGTCGACTCCATGCTGTCAGTGCAGAGCCCAAGGCGGGGTTCAATCCCAAGAACTGTGAGATCATGACCTGAGCCCAAATAAAGAGTCAGATGTGTAACCAACTGAGCCACTCAGGGGCCCACTGAGCAGAAAAAATAATATTAATTAAAAAAAAGACATATGAAGAAGCAAGAAAGTATGGTGAATCCAAAAGAACAAAACAAATTGACAAAGATTGCCCCTGAAGAAGCCCAGATGGTGGAGTTTACTACACAAAGACTTTAAAACAACTATCTTAAAATTGCTCAAAGAACTAAAAGAAGAAAGGCACAAAGACAGGGAAAAAAAGTATGAACAAAATGAGAATATCAACCAAGAGATAGAAATCATAAAAAAAGAACCAAAAAGAAATTCCAACAGCTGAAAAATACAATAACTGAAATGAAAATTCACTAGGGGGGTACAAAATCAGTTTTTGAGCAAGCAGAAGAAAGTATCAGCAAACAAGAAGATGGGACAACTGAAATGATCAGGTCTGAGGAAGAGAAAGAAGAAAGAATGAATAAAAATTAATAAAACCTAAAGCACCTATTGGATATCTTCAAGAGGACCAATGCACACATTGTTGGAGTCCCAGAAGGAGAGAGAGAGAGAGAGAGAGAGAGAGAGAGAGAGAGAGAGAATATTTGAGAAAATAATGGCTGAAAACTTCCCAAATTTGATGAAAGATATGAATCTATAAATTCAAGAAACTCAGCAAACTCCAAGAGGATAAACTCAAGGAAACCCACACCCCAAAACACATTACAATCAAACTTTCAAAAGACAAAGACGAAGAGAATCCTGAAATAAGCAAGAAGTGTCTTGACACATACAAGTGATGCTCAGTAAGATCGTTAGCCAGTTTCTCACCAGAAATCTGGGAGATCAGAAGGCAATATTTGATACATTCAAGTGTTTAAAAAGAAAAAAAAATATGTCAACTGAGAATTCTAAACCCACCAAAACTTCCCTTCAGAAATGAGGGAGAAATCAGGGTGCTTCGGTGGCTCAGTCGGTTAAGTGGATGACTTTGGCTCAGATCATGATTTCATGGTTTGTGGTTTGAGCCCTGCATTGGGCTCTGTGCTGACAGCTCAGAGCCTGAATCCTGCTTCAGATTCTGTGTCTCTCTCTCTGCCTTCTCCCACTCATGCTCTGTCTCTCTCTGTTTCTCAAAAAAGGAATAAATGTTAAAAAAATTAAAAAAAGAAATGAGGGAGAAATTAAGACATTCCCAGGTAAACAGAAACTGACAGAATTTGTTACCAGTAGACCTTCAAGAATGTTAAAGGGAGTTAAAGAGGGTAAAGTGAACTTAATTAGGAAATCAGTTGAAGTCTTATGAAGAAATAAGATTTTGATAGAAGTAAATATATAGGCAGTTATGAAACACAGTATTATTATAATTTTGGATTTATACTCACTATTTTTATATGCTTTAAAGCAAAATGCATAAACATAATTATTAATTATTCTTGATACACAATGTATAAATATGTAATTTGTGATATCAATAACACAAAGAGGTGACAAAAGAGTAGAGAAGTAAAGTTTTTATATGCTATTGAAGTTAAGTTGGTATATATTTAAATTAGGTTGTTATAACTATAGCATGTTAAATGTCATTCCTTTGGTAACTACAAAGAAAATATCTATGGCATGCACACAAAAGGAAGGGAGAAAGGAATAAAAAAATTTCACTACAAAAAATCAACTAAACAAAAAAAGGAAGTCAATATTGGAGGGAATGAGGGCAACAAAAACTATAAGACATCTAAAAAACAAATAGCAAAATAGCAGAAGTAAGTCTTGTCAGTAATCACTTTAAATGTAAATGGATAAAATCTCCATTGAATAGGCAGAATAGATTTAAAACAAAAACATCATCCAACTATACACTGTCTACAAGAGACTGACTTTATATCCAAAGACACAAACAGGTTGGAAATGAAAAAATGGAAAAAGATATCCCATGCAAATAGTAACAAAAGAGAGCTAGGGTTGCTATGCTACTATCCAAAAAAATAGAGATTAAATTTAAAAAATTTAAACAATTTTTTAGGGGCACCTGGGTGGCTCAGTCGGTTGAGTGTCCGACTTTGGCCCAGGTCATGATCTCACAGCTTGTGAGTCCAAGCCCCGCGTCGGGCTCTGTGCTGACAGCTCAGATCCTGGAGCCTGCTTCTGCTTCTGTGTCTCCCTCTCTCTCTTCCCCAACTCACTTGCATTCTGTCTCTTTCTCTCTCAAAAAATTATTATTAAAAAAATAATAAAAATTAAACAATTTTTTTTAAATTTTTAAATATTTATTAACTTTGAGAGAGAGAGAGAGAACACAAGCAGGGGAGGCGCAGAGAAAGAGAGAGAGAGAGAGAGAGAGAGAGAATCCCAAGCAGTCTCGGCACTATTAGTGCAGAGCCTGATGTGGGGCTTGAACTCACTAACCATGAGATCATCATTTGAGCTAAAATAAAGGGTCAGATGCTTAACTTACTGAGCCACCCAGGTGCCCCAAGTTAAAAAATATTTTTTTAATTATAAGAAACAGGGGCACCTGGGTGGCTCAGTTGGTTAAGTGTCTGACTCTTGGTTTTAGTTCAAGTTATGATCTCATAGTTTGTGAGATCAAGCATCATGTAAGGTTCCATGTTGACAGAATGGAGCTTTCTTGGGATTCTCGTTCTCTCTCTCTCTCTCTCTTTCTCTCTCCCTCTCCTTCCCCTTCAAAATAAATAAATAAATACAACTTTAAAAAAAAGAAACAAAGGACATTATACAATAGTAAAAGTCAATTCAGTAAGAGGATATAATAATTATAAGCATATATGGATCAACTGTTAGAGCCACCAAATAAACGAAGCAAACATTGGAAGAATTGAAGGGAGAAATAAACAGTTCTACAATAAGTCAGAGATGTTAATACCCTACCTTAAATAACAGAACAATAATACAGAAGGTAAATAAGGAATAGAGGCCTTGAATAACACAACAAACTCACTATGACCTAACACATACAGGACACTTCATTCAACAATAACAGAATACACATTCTCTCAAGTGTACAAGGGACATTCTCTAGGAAAGACCATATGTTAGATCACAATCTCAATAGATTTTTTAAAGATAAGTATCATACAAAGATTCTTCTCTGACCAAGAGTGGAATGAATTTAGAAAGCGGTAACAGGAGTAAAACTTGGAAAATTCACAAATATGTGGAATTTAAATAATATACTGTTAAACAACTGATGGGTCAAAGAAAAGATAGCAAAGGAAATAAGAAAATATTTATAGATATTTGAAAAGGAAAATACAATATACCAAACCTGTGGGGTGCAGCAAAAGCAGTTCTGAGAGGAAAATTTATAGCTGTAAATTAAACACCTAACTTTACACATTGAGGAACTAGAAAGAGAAAAGCAAACTAAACCCATACTTAGTGGAAGGAAGAAAATAATAAATATTAGAGCAGAAATAAAATAGATAATAAGAAAAAAATTGAGAAAATCAATGAAACTAAAAGTTGGTTCTTTGGAAAGATCAACAAAACTATCAAACTATTTGTCAGAGTGACAAAGAATAAAGAGAGAAGACACAAATATCTAAAATCACAACTAAAAGTGGGGACATTACTATCAGCTTTACAGAGATAAAAAAAGATTATAGGAGAATACCATGAACAATTGCATGCCAACTAATTAGATAACTTAAAGGAAATGGACACATTTCTTGAAACATAGAAATTACCTAAACACATGGATCCTCTCTGAAATGTACTCTGAGAGGCATTTGGCCTAGGAGTTTAGGGAAGATCATGAGATAGGATTATGAAGAATTCTCAGAGGACATTGACATTGAGCCCAAGAGACTGGAGCAGTGGCTGCAGACAGCTTCTGACCTCTGTTTCCCTTCCTTCTCTTCTTGGTGGGATGATGCATGGGGCACAGCCCCAGCCAGGCCTGGCACAGCCCAATGGAGCCATCTTCATTGGCTTGTCATTGGGAGGAGGCTTGGATGTCAAAGGGTGGGAGTTGCTGACCAAGACCAGAGCAGGAGGATACTGTCATTGGAAGCTAACTCTACACTGTGACCCCAGAAGCTGAGGAGGACTCAGTAAGATGAACTCAGAGGAAGGGTGCCAGTGAAGAAATGAGACTCCACCCTGAGGTTATATTGGGGGTGAGGGTAGCCTAGGGCTTTTGCAGACCCAAGGAGATCCCCTGTCTGTTCTCTTTTCCCTCAGGGAAATGGCCTGGGAAAGATTCTCCAGGGAGTGACACATGGGCTTCTTTCCTACAACCATCTGCCCAACTCTTCCAGAGCCTACTCCCCAGAAGCAGGACTTTGGGGCAAGATTGTTCACCATAGACCAGTGTGGGCCAGGGGGATGCTTGAAAACCACCAGTGTGCCCATCACACTTGCAGTGCTGAATAGCCAGGACTAAACCAGCCTAAGTAAGGTGCTAAGCAGGCAGGGAAAGAAGGAAACCCTCAGGGACCAGAAAGCTCAGGAGCTGATGCTCTAAGGCTGGGTGAGGGGAGGAAGGTCCTGGGGCAGAGAGCTGGGCCCAGGTAAGGCTGTGGCACTCAGAAGGCAGGAAGCCTTCACTGAGGTCCTTGGTTAGTGGCTGCACCATCAGGAAAAGGGGGTGGTGGAAATTCCTTTCACTGGCATAGAGAGTGAGTCTTTGCCTGAGGACTTGGGGATAAAAACAAAGAACTGTTTTGACTCAGGAAAGGTTGTCTCATTTGACATCCTATCATTTGAATGTAAAATCTGTGAGAATCTTACTATATCAATATAATTAGTGATTTTGCTTAAATAAATGTATGGAATAAATAGAAGTTTATGAATTATGACTTTATTATTCATGCAAACAATGCCAATCCATCAACAGCACACCTGGACATGCACAGTAATTAAATTCAGCCATCAGTGATATTTTGCCAAATTTTAGTCACATAAAAATTACAGTTTTTTTTTTTTAATTTTTTTTTTCAACGTTTATTTATTTTTGGGACAGAGAGAGACAGAGCATGAACGGGGGAGGGGCAGAGAGAGAGGGAGACACAGAATGGGAAACAGGCTCCAGGCTCTGAGCCATCAGCCCAGAGCCTGACGCGGGGCTCGAACTCCCGGACCGCGAGATCGTGACCTGGCTGAAGTCGGACGCTTAACCGACTGCGCCACCCAGGCGCCCCTAAAAATTACAGTTTTACACATACCAGCTCGATTTATGACTTTGCATATTTAAATATGTGGTCCAGGGGCCCTGGAAGCTGTAGCTCTAAGAGAGTGACTGCAGAGAGGGGGATGATCGTGAGGAGCACGGTGGGTGGTGCTCCTGGAAAACTTGCTCTGAGGGTAGTGGGACCCCCCTCACCTGGGGGTTGAGGTGCCCCTCCACGGGAGGCAAGGTCAGTGGTGTCCCATTATGCCAGACTGGGCTTCGGTGGTGACGTCATGTGGTAGTATACAGCAATGGCAGAAGCCAGCCTTCCTCTTACCAAGGAAACTCGGTGACCAAGTCCAGGGTGGATTTTTTTGAGAACTGAAGGGGAGAGGGAACTTCCAGGGGAAGATGTGAGGCTCTCTAAAGTGGATACAAGAGCAATCAATTTTTTTAAGTTTATTTATTTTGAGAGAGAGAGAGAGAGCAGAAAAGGGGCAGAAAGAGGGCAGAGAATCTCAAGCAGGCTCCACAATGTCAGTGTGGAGCCCAACAAGGGGCTCAAACTCATGAATCTTGAAATCATAACCTCAGCCAAAATCAAGAGTCGGATGTTTGCACCTAGGTGCCCCAGAGCAAATGATGTTTAAAAACCATTGTGCATTTTGAGTTTGTGGAGCAGTTCATATTGATTAAAAATACTCACCAAAAAAGTCTGCAGACTAGTAGGGGTGCCTGGGTGCATCAGTCGGTTAAGAGTCCGACTTCAGCTCAGGTCATGATCTCATGGTTCATGAGTTCAAGCCCCACATAGGGCTCTCTGCTGTCAGCACTGAGCCTGCTTCAGATCCTCTGTCCCCCTCTCTCTCTGTCCCTCCCCTGTTCATTCTCTTTCTCTCTCTCTCTCTCTCACTCAAAAATATCATTAAAAAAAAAACCCAGCAGTATAGAGGTTAAGGCACAGATTCTAAACCAACCTGGGCTCCAGACCTGGGCTTATTGCTGGTGGGCTGTGTGACATGGGGCAAGTGTCTCTCCAAGTCTGTTCTTCACCTATCCATGGGAGCCAGGTGCAGCTCTGACATCACAGGGATGCTGTGATAAAAACTTTGCCTGGCTCTGGGCACACCATAAAGGCTGGATCAAGGTGGCTTTCCTTCCCCCTTCCCTTCTTGCCCTCCCCTTTCTCCTGTCTTTTACAGACAGCCATTGAGTGTTTGTGATGAGTTAATCAATTGAGATGCAAGTCACCAAGGGGGTGGAATCAATCCCCTTCCGGTTGGCCTCACACAGTCACTTGCTTCCCTGGACTCCTACTACATTCCCCTGTACCTTTGCCTTCCTCCTCTCTTAGTTGAGGTTTTCTAACTTCCCTTCTCCCTTTAAATATCCAGCACTCAATTCCCTGCCATCTCTCAGCTTTGTATCTCAGCCTTGTATCCCCGTTGGCAGAGTGAGCAGAGGATTGGGAACATCTGTTTCCCCTTTTCCCCTCACCTATCCCGCCATCAGCCAGCCTCTCCTCTCCTCTGCTTCCATCAAAGGTAGCCCCCCCTCTTGTCCCTCTGTGTCCCTCCAGCTCACCTTCCTCAAGAACTTCACTCTTGCAATTATTCCTCTTCACACAATCTAATTACCATGTCCTATTAAGTCACCCCTGCCTACCCTCAAACATGCTCAGAGCTTCAACCTTTAAAACAAACACTCGAGCACATGTCCATGGCTTTGCCCCATCCTGGGTGGTGCTCCAGATTGTGCTCTTTTCTCTACTAGCACACCTACCAGCTCCACTTCCTCCTTGGGGTACCTTTCCTTAGCTTAGAGTGAGATTCTAAATTCATCTCTCCCCAGAGAGAGCTCTTTGTCAAAATTAAAGGGGCCAAATCCAAGAGGTGTGACTCTGAAAATGGAGATGAAGGAGGGAAGTCTAATGGGAGGGGTAGTCTTCACTGTGGGCTCAAGGAAGCTTCTTACCCCCTGTCACTCACCCAACCACCAACCGTACTGCACCCTGGCCCCAGATGTCAGTTATTTGTTCCTGCAGCGAGCCTACCCCATCTAGATGAACACAGTCCTTGGGATCCTTTACATGTTCCTACGTCACCAGCTGTGTACCAAGTGGCACCCTCAAGACTCACTGTTGCTATACATATCCCCACATTGAACTCACTTCTTGTTAGCCTGGAAGGGTGCACCTGCTTCTGGTATGCACGAAAGTGGCATTCAGGAATTTACACACTTATCATGAACTTTTTATAAAACAATCTTGATGTGAGGAGCCACTGATGGGTGACCTCCGAGCTCACTCTGCATCCTTTGAATTTTTCTCGGCACCTTATCACATCTCCCCAACATCCAGCTACATGCTGGTACTGAGAAAAGTGCAGGTGGGCGGATTTTCCTGACTTCTTCATGGATGGTGGGTGAAGCTGGTATCACATATCACAGAAACCCGTAATGAAGACCCCATTAGATGTGACTCTCAAAGATCTCTGCCTTCCAATTTCCTTACACCTTTCTTTCATCTTTTCCTCTATAACTCGATTCCTTGGGCCAGGCCATTAACTCTGGCTCTCAGGTATAAAATCTCCTTCTGCAAAGTGAAGACCGAGTCTGACTGGCATCCTCAGGAAGTAGCTGGGGGAAACCCCACTGCACACCTACTTTCCCTGGATGGGAGATTCTCTCCAGTTCCTGCTCTGACTTTCTTAAGGTCACAAGAGGAGAGAACCTGGGGATCTGTGCTCTGAGGGCCTTGCTCAGAAGCTCCTTTTTTTTCTTTAAATTTTAAAGTGTTTATTTATTTTTGAGAGAGAGAGACAGAGAGACAGAGAGAGAGAGAGAGAGAGAGAGAGAGAGAGAGAGAGAGAGAATGAGAGAGAGAGAATGAGCAGGGGTGGGGTAGAGAGAGAGAGGGAGACACAGAATCCAAAGCAGGCTCCTGGCTCTGAGCTGTCAGCACAGAGCCCAATGCGGGGCCTAAACCCACAAGCTGTGAGATCATGACCTGAGCTGAAGTCAGACACTCAACTGAATGAGCCACCCAGGTGCCCCCAGAAGCTTCTTTACAAAGCATCTCTGAGTGAAGTGGGTTTGGAGCTGGGGGGGGGGGGGGGGAGAGTGAGCCCGGGACTCAGCCTCCCCTGAGGTAGGTCTACTAGGGGACATTCATTCCAATGCCTTCTCCAACCTGTCTCCTCTCCACCCACTCCAGATCTACACCTGTGACATCCTAGTCTCAATCCTTGGATGCCCTGTCCTGGGTGCAGAGAGAAGCCACAGAACTCATGGCCTCATTGGGCTCCTGTCCCTCAGGAGGTGGGTGGAGGGTCCCAGGGGAGAAACAGTGCGGAGGGTATATCATCCACTGCCAGCAGCCTCCTCATTTTGCTGGCCAAGACCCTGAGGATGAGGCAAGGCAGCTACTCCTTGCCTCTTGCCTGTGGCTGAGACACAGAGCAGGTCACCCTGCCCTCTGGGCCTCTTCCACCATGTCATGCTCACCTAGAAACATTCAGAAGCAAAACATAAGGTCATGGCTTCTCAGAATTTTCTTTCCATTAAGGAAACTCATAACTTACCAGCAGTAAAAACTGAACAAAAATTGGCCTTGGTTTCTTTTTAAGGTGTGTGTGTGTGTGTGTGTGTGTGTGTGTGACTTTTGTAATCAGTTAAATAAAAGAATTCAAAGGGCAAAAAGGTATGAGCACGCTGGAGCTCTGGATGAAGAGGCCCCCGCAATGTGCGGTGTCTTGTTCATGATGAGTCCACCCTGCTGGTGCTCCCACATTGCCATGGCCTCCCATCCCCACACCCCATCACCAGCAGGTGGGGCCTGTCAGCCACTTTCTGACAAAAGTCTCTTGGCAAGTCAGCGCTGGAAGGAAGCCTGAGGGAATCAGCCAGCATTTCAAGTGGAAACAGTTAATCCAGAGCTTGCTGGGGGAGCAAAGAGCCTAGAAATCAACTTTACACAGCACAGAAGAGACCTCATACTCAGCCAGGAGATGCCATCCAGGCCGGGCTTTCGCTTGGATCTCTGCTTCTGTTGACTGGAGCCACGGGTTGGGCCTTCTCACTTCATAAATTAGTCAGCCTTGATCTGACGGGATTAGATGGCTTGCTCTGTGTCATATGACGGGAACATTTCAGAACCAGGCAAGAGCCCAGGTCTCAGATCTGGCTGGCCCGTCACCATGCCTGTGCTGCCTGAGTGCATTTCCCCAGGCATGTCTCAGATGGGCTCAACTCGGGCAGTGCTCTCCTGGCCACCTGAGACCTCATGTCCTTCAGGACCAGTGCTGCCGCGTCTCTGTGAGGGTCTGAGAAGTGGATGTGGTGAACTGGAGCGGGGGTGGAGGGGTTCCGGACTAGCAGCAAGGCCCACTGATGTCATTCCTGCCCCACCCCCATTTCTTCTGGCTTGCACCCCAGTCCAGCTTGGGCTTCCCTTACTCTCAGCTCTCCTCCCACCCCTCACCCCCCACACTCCCTCGCATGCACAGGCTGAGTGCTGGCTGGAACCCCCAGACAGCCATCTCTTAACCAGAGCCCCACTTGGTCTATCAACATCAGAGGAGATAGGTTATCCAATCAAGAATCATTGAGAAGAGGGGCGCCTGGGTGGCTCAGTCGGTTGGGCAGCCGACTTCGGCTCAGGTCATGATCTCGCGGTTTGTGAGTTCGAGCCCCGCGTCAGGCTCTGTGCTGACAGCTCAGAGCCTGGAGCCTGTTTCGGATTCTGTGTCTCCCTCTCTCTGACCCTCCCCCATTCATGCTCTGTCTCTCTCTCTATCTCAAAAATAAATAAACGTTAAAAAAATTAAAAAAAATCATTGAGAAGAACCAAATCCACTTAGCAGTAAACTTTGTTCACTCTCTGCACAGTTTACTGGAGCATGAATATACGGACTTAGAAATAATGGCAGCTGATGCTGTAGTGTGACCTCTTCACTAGGGCACAGTGGAACCTTCTGGAAGGCTGGCTAGGAGATGTGCCTGCTGCCTCTCTTGGTCTCTCCCACTTCCCCCAACACTCCAAGGTCTCTGGGACTCACCCTAAAGTCAGAGATGATACCCCAAAGTATTGGCCATGTCAGTCTGGGAGTAGGTGTCTGGTTCCCACCCATCTGTCCCTCCAAGTTACTCCAGGCTCCTGGCCATGAGCAGTGTGACAGGGGCTACTGCTGTCCATGAAAGATGTAGGGCTTCTAGCTGACAGTTAGCCTCTTTCCCCCCAGATATCAGCGCTAGCAGTAACATCGTGCTTACTACGCATAAAGCATGCATTATACTAACATGAAATTAATACATGTAAGTGCTTTACATGTACTGATTCATTCAAACAATGCCATAATGCTGGGAAGCAGATGCTATTATCACCCCCATTCTATAGGTAAGGAAACAAATGCCCAGGGCAACTGGCTGACTTCCCAGGGTTACCTATCCAGAGAGCAGCAGAGCTGGGAGGCCAGAGATCCTGACCTGAATCTTTTCTCCTCTCTGCCTCTCAGGATGGCCACTGAGCCCCAACCATACAACTTTCACAAAAACCTGGAAAGGGACATTTGTCAGCCTGTTTGTCATAGTTCCACCCATGGAGACCCTGCTCGGCTCTTGGACCTTCCATTATACCCAGCATCCCCTGGGAAAGCTTACTCCCTGGGCACCTGGTCAACACCTTGCCTGGCTTCTCCTTTGGGACAGGAGAAGGGTGGTAGCCTGGAAGACATGTCACCTGGCCAAGGATGGAGATGTCCCTTGAGACATTTTGACCCTCAGGAGGAGCTGGCCACCTAAATACTGTGGGTTACAAGGCTTAGATTTTTCTTTTCAACTGCACACACAAAATTATGTTGAGCCTGGATTCTAACTGTGAAAATGGCCATGTTGGAATCAAATGTTTGAACTTAATCTAATCTTTTTAAATTTTATTTAAAAAAATTTTTTTAAGAGAGTGAGAACACAAGTGGGCGACAGGGGCAGAGGGAGAAAAAGAGAGAAAATCCCAAGCAGGCTCCCTGCTCTGAGTGGAGCCTGATGTGGGACTAGATCTCAGGACCACGAGATCATGACCTAAGCCAAAATCGAGAGTCAGAGGCCTAACCAACTGAGCCATCCAGATGCCCCTGAACTTAGTCTATCACATGCAACAAATTCTATCATGTCCAGAACAACATATTGTTAGTCAACACATGCTTCTTACCAGCTCTCAGGGCACTGGAGAAACAAAGGTAAGCAAGAAGGACATCAGACCCTGCTTGGGGGTGTCTGGAATCTCCCAATGGCTTTTCAGCCAGCACCACCATGGCCTCCTTGTATCACAGAACCATGGCCATTATTCATAAATGGCATGGTTTATTACTGAATAAAAATAGAAAGTGCAATATTTTCCCTGCTGACCCTGCTGCTGTCACCAAGCCTCCTTTTCAAAAATAACCACCCCTGGTGTGATGAAATCTGTGCTCCCTTTGCACCAGGTGAGGCTTGCTGAATATGTGTTCTCCAGCTCCCTGCAGCAGGGCAGTCAGAGGGAGTGAGAGACAGAAAGCCCTGCAATTGTCAGAGGCCATTGCAGACTAAGGCCACATGCTGGGAACCCTGTGCTTTGAATGTTGACATGGACAGCAGGAACACATAGCCCCACCTTCCTCTTGTGTGGTACCCCAAAAGATGCGCTGGGCATAAGTGGGGGAAACTCCAGCCCTCCACTCCACCAAAGGGATGGAACATCATGGGCCAAGGGCCCAGGACTCTTTTCCGTGGGTGGATTTCTGTTGAGAGCTGGTAGGTTTCTGCAAGGATGCAGGAGACTTGGATCCAGGAAGCAGGGGGCACGAAGCCCACCTATAAGGTGCTGTGCAAACCTGGGCCAGAGCCCATGGAAGGGCACAGGCTTCCCTATCCATTATCTAACACCACAGAGCAGGCACTCACTATCTCCAGAGAACCAAAGCTCTGTGAGGTCAAGTGGCCCATCTACAGTCAGTGCCCTGGAGGCTTGCCCTTGATCCTGTCTCCTCTATGTGAGTCCATTAAGAAGGGTAAATCATCCTAATGTATGGATCAGAAAGGTGTTCGTGGGAACCAGACTTGTTGAAAGGGATTGCTAGTTCACTCCGGGGGTTCGTTGTCAAGCCAAAACGGTGGCATGAGCTGTGCTGTCCATGCTGGGGCTTGACACTATCTGGTTTTCCTCCCGCTGTTGTTAACCTAGGCTCTTCCAACCCCTGATGAGCCTCAGTGGCTCTTTCCTCATGAGCAGGGGGGAAGGGCTGCCCAGTCTGGCCCAGGGAAAGACTACCTTCAGGCATGTAGGAGGCTCAGGGCTGGATCATTGGGTTGAAGCAGTGGCCCTCTGGGCCTCTAGTGAGGTCCCAGGCTCATGGAAAAGGCAAGGAATCACAGTCACGCTGGGTAGTAACCACTGAGACACCGCCTCTCTGAAAGCTGAGCTTATCATCAGGAGTTGAAAGAACTGGATTTATTGGAATGGCTGTGTTCATAGGGCACCCTTGTAGCATAAGTACAAACTGTGGGGACATCTGTGTGTTCAGTTACATTATTTTTACATCACATCACATCAGAATATGTTTTAGTGTCTTACATGGATCTTGTCCTGACAATGTTGGATAGCTCCAGTTGAAACAGCATGTAAAATTGCCACCAAGGCAGTGAAATGCCAATAATAGTGACAAATTGATAAATAGGAGTTCACATTTCAAAGAGTGTTTAAGATGAATCTCTGCACAAGAAAACTTGAAATGCCCAGAAATCTTACAGTTTATATAGGGAAGAAAGCTGTACAGGAGTTGTCAAAGTTGAGTCTAAAAAATGTACATATTGGGGTGCCTGGGTGGCTCAGTCGGTTAAGCGTCTGACTTTGGCTTAGGTCATGATCTTGTGGTTGGTGAGTTCCAGCCCTGCTTGGGGCTCTCTGCTGACAGCTCAGAGCCTGGAGCCTGCTTTGGAATCTGTGTCTCTCTCCCTCTCTGCCCCTTCCCCATTCTCACTCTGTCTCTTTCTCTTTCAAAAATAAATAAACATTAAAAAAGATTTTAATGAAAATGTACATATTAATAACAACGGATTATGAAGATGAAGATTCTAAACTTTCAATAAGAAAAAAAAACACTTTTTTGAGGTGCTTGGGTGGCTCAGTCATTTAAACATCTGACTCTTGATCTCAGCTCAGGTCTTGATCTCAGGGTCATAAGTTCAAGCGCAGCGTTGGGCTCTGCACTGGGCGTGAAGCCTACTTAAAAAAAAAAAAAAAACACCAAACTATTTTTGATGCTTAGACTATCTAGCAAACTGTGGCCTGCAGACTATCACCTGTTTTTTTTTTTATTGTGGTAAAACCCATAAGATAAAATTTACCATCATAACCATTTTTAACTGTACAGTCTGCTAGGGTTAACTATGTGCATATTGTTGTGCAACAAATTTTGAGAACTTTTACACATTGCAGAACTGAAACTCTATACCCATTGAACAAGAACCCTCCATTCCCACCTACCCCGAACCCCTGGTAACCACATACTTTCTGTTTCTATGAGGCTGACTGCTTTAGATCCTTCCTCTAGGTGAAATCATGCAATAGTTGTCCTTTTGTGACTGGCTTCCTTCTCTGAGCACAATGCCCTCAAGTTTCATCCATGTTGCAGCATATGGCAGGATTTTCTTCCTTTTCAAGGCTGAGTAGTTTTCCATTGTATGTATAGACCTCATTTTCTTTAGCTATTCTTCCATCAGTGGGTATTTAGGCTGCTTTTACCTCTTTGCTATCGTGAATAGCAATGAACATGAGAGTGCACATATCTCTTCAAGATCTTGTTTTTAAATCTTTTGGCTGTATATCAAATTGGGATTATTGGACCATATGGTAATTCTATTTTTAATTTTTTGAGGAAATGCTATTCTGTTTTCTGTAGCAGGTCCACCATTATATATTCCCACCAACAGTACATAAAGGTTGCAATTTCTCCACATCCTCACCAGCAATTGTTATGTTCTGTCTTTTTTTTTTTTTTTGGTTATTTATTTATTTATTTATTTTGATGGTGGCCATCCTAAGGAGCATGAGGTTCACAATCTCATTGTGGTTTTCATTTGCTTTTCTCTGATTAGTGATATTGAGTATCTTTTCACAATCTTCTTGGCCATTTGTATGTCTTCTTTGGAGACATATTTATTCAAGTCCTTTGCCCATTTTTAAACTGGGTTATTTGGCTTTGTTGTTGTTGAGCTGTAGGATTTCCTTATATATTCTGGGTATTAAGCCTTTATCAGACATATGAGTTTGCAAATATTTTCTCCCATTAAATGGGTCATTTTTTAACTCTGGTGATTGTTTTTTTAGCTCTGCAGAAGTTTTTAAGCTTGCTCCAGTCACATTTGTTCACTTTGCTTTTGTTGTTGATGCTTTTGGTATCATATCCAAGAAATCATTACCAAATCCAATGTCATGAGGCTTCTCTGATATGTTTTATTCTAGTGTTTCTACAGTTAGAGGTCTTACATTTAGGTCTTTAATCCATTTTGAGTTGATTTTTGTATATGGTGTAAGGTAAAGACCAACTTCATTCCTTTGGATGTCCAGTTTTCTGAACAGAATTTGTTGAGGACACTATCCTTTCCCCATTTTGTAGTCTTGGTGTCCTTTTAAAATATTATTTGACCATATGTGTAAGGATTTAGCTATGGGCTGTTTATTCTCTTCCATTGATCTATATGTCTGTTTTTATGCCAGTACCATTCTGTTTTCATTACTACTGCTTTGTAATATATTTTGAAACTTGGAAGAGTGAGGACTCTATCTTTATTCATTTTTTCTCAAGATTTTTGGAATATTTTGAGATTCCATGTGAATTTCAGAGTGTTTTTTTTTTCTATTTCTGAAAAAAAAATATCATTAGGATTTTTGATCAGTAGCTTTTTGGTTAGCAGTTTTTTTCTTCCAACACTTTGAATATGTCATCTATCTCCTTTCTGGCTTGTAATATTTATGCTAAGAAATCTGCCGATAATTTTTTGGGAGCTCCCTTGTTTGTGATAAGTCTCTTTTCTATTGACTCTTTCTTTGGATTTGACTTTTGACAGTTTGATTATAATGTGTCATGGTGTATACTTCTCTGGATTTATCTTGGTTGGAGTCTTAAAATTCTTGAATTTGGACGTTCATTCCATTCCTCAGATCTGGGAAGTGTTCAGCCATTATTTTTTCAAATAAGCTTTCTGACGCTTTCTCTTCCTCTTCTCCTTTTAGAACTTCCATAATATGAATATTGGGCCACTTGATGGTGTCCCATGTGTCCCTTAGGTTTTGCTCACTTTTTTCATTCTTTTTTTTCTTTTTGTTCCTCTGACTTGATCATTTCAAATGACTTGTCTTCAAGTTTGCTGACTCTTCCTTCTGTTTGATCAAGTCTGCTGTTGATGTCCACTAGTGCTAGAATTTCTGTTGGTTCCTTTTTTTTAATGTTTATTTTTGAGAGGGAGAGAGCCAGAGCACAAGCGGGAGAGAGGCAGAGAGAGTGGGAGGCAGGCTCCAGGCTCTGAACTGTCAGCACAGAGCCTGGTGGGGCTCGAACTCATAAACCGTGATCATAACCTGAGCTGAAGCTGGATGCTTAACCCAGCTACAACTGAGCCACCCAGGTGGCCCTGTCAGGCAAGACAGAAACTGAGCCACCAACTATGACTGAGCCACCCAGGTGCCCCTGTTGGTTCCTTTTAATAACTTCTCTTTGTTGATATTCTCATTTCATTCATGCATTATTTTCCTGATTTTTTTTAGTTGCCTATCTGTATTACCTTGCATTGTATTGAGGTTTTAAAAAGATAATTACTTTGATTTTGTTAGATAATCCATGGATCTCTGTTTCTTTAGGGTTGGTTTCTGGAGATTTGTTTTCCCCTTTGATTAGATCATGCTTCCCAGTTTCTTCATGTGCCTTAGCATATTTTGTTGTGTTTTGTGCAGTTGAAAGAACAGTCACCTCTCCTAGTCTTTATGGACTGGCTTTGTAGAGGGGAAGATCTTTGCTAATCAGCCTGGCTAGACATTTTGAGAACCTCTTAAACATTTTGTGGGGATGTGCCTTCTCTAGGTTTGTGTGTGTAATTTTCTGGTTTACTGGTTTCTTTTTCAGAAGCTTGTTGTCTTTTGCTCCCTCTGGTGTCTGGCTATAGTACTGCAGGTTCTCTGGAGTTGCACCAAGTTGCTCATCTTTGTTTTGTTCTCTGTGACCCCCAGACATCTAAAATATGCTGGTTCCATCAGTGTTCTGAGTCAGGCAAGACAGAAACTAGTTCCTTGGAAAGCCTCCTCCCTTCCTCCTGCCATAACTGAAATGTTTCACTTTTCTCTTTCCCTTCCAAGGGAGAAGCCACATGCTAGGCATTTTTTTCCTGATCACAACAAGCTGTGTCTGTATCCATCTGTGGTAGGAGAGGTACTCTGGCACTGCCACAAGCCACTGAGTTATTTTTTGTTCTCAGGAGCCCCCAGGCACCCAAGGTATCTCAGTTCTCCATGTCAGGTGAAACATAAACCCTCTGAAAAGCCAGAATATTGGATATATGTCCCATTCTTCTCTTTCCCTCTCAGGGAAGAACCTTCAAGTTGGGAACTTTCTCTTGATAGTGAGCTGTGTTGGTTTGGGGGAGGAGTTGATGTGGTTTAAGTGAAGTGGCTTTTCTTGCCTGTTTCGGTGCAACTGTTCTTAACTTTCAGCTTGCCTAGAGTGCTAGGCACATGACTTCCTAGCTGGTTTCTAGAGTTCTAATAAAGACTTCTTGGGCTATATATTGTTACTAAGTCATTGTGTCTGTAGGAGAACCAAGTCTAGGGTTTCTTATTTCACCATCTTGCTAATGTCACTCTCCAGGTTGGTGCTCATTTTTGTAAAGAAAGTCTTATTAAAATCCAACCATGCTCATTGGTTTACATATCATCTAGAGTTGCTTTCATGATACAATGGCAGAGTTGAGTAGTTGTGACAAAGATCCTTCCACCCATAAAGTCTGATACATTTACTGTTTGGTTCTTTCAGAAAAAGTTGCTGACGTCAGTGCCAGATAAAAGATTGAATTGTCGGAGTGCCTGGGTTCCTCAGTCAGTTAAGCATCCAACTCCTGATTTGGGCTCAGGTCGTGATCTCATAGTTTGTGAGAATGAGCCCCATGATGGCTGTGTGCTGACAGGGTGAAGCATGCTTGGGATTCTGTCTCTCCTTTTCTCTGTCCCTCCCCCACTTGTGTACACACACTCTCTCTCAAAATAAATAAACATTAAAAAAAAGATTGAATTGCCTTTTTACACATTTTGTGTAAGCTATGACAAAAAAAACCTGCCGCATAAAAAAATGATCAAAGAGTCCAACCAAAAAGGTAAGAAAACAAGTATATGTAATTATGTCAGGCAGTTAATTAATAAAAAACTCTATGTTATATTTCTGGATTTATGATGTTTATGGTATTTCTCAGCACTTTAAAGTTTGTAATTTGTTGTGATTTATTTTCTCATTTTAAATATTCACTTTTTACCTAATTTTGTATTTACATTTAATTCTTTTTTTCTAATTTTTTAATGTTTATTTATTTTTGAGAGAGAAAGAGAAACAGAGTACGAGTGGGGGGAGGGGCAGAGAGAGAGGGAGACACAGAATCTGAAGCAGGCTTCAGGCTCCGAGCTGTCAGCACAGAGCCCTACGCGGGGCTCAAACTCACACACCATGAGATCATGACCTAAACCAAACTTGGACGCTTCACTGACTGAGCCACCTAGGTGCCCCTACATTTAATTCTTAAAAGGATGTTACAACTGTATAAACTTCAGACCTTACAAAACCTGGAACCACCCTAGCTAAATGATCATTAAGACCTAAGATGGTGCAGTTATATTCTAGAGAATAATTCCTACATTGTGTACAGGAAAATTGTGTACTTCAACTGAATTTACTTGCAAGGACTTCAGAATTTTACTACTGCATGAATGATGCACCTGAGAGAATGAAAGTCAGTGAAGCCTTAATGGAGCTGATCAGGTGACAGCATGAATGTCAACAAAATCATGATGGAGTGTGGGTGCTCAGGCCAAAGCAACGGATTGGCTGGAAGTATTACAACTTCCCTAGTTTTTGGAGAGCCTCTTCCCCTTTGGTAATTACAAAATAAGCAGCCCACACCACTGTCTCTCATCCCCACTTATGGACACTGCAATGGATGGGGCATCCTCCCTCCCCACATGTGTCAGACAGTCACCAAATCCCACTTTGGAGCTCCCAAAGTGGGAACAGTGTGGGGGCTACCAGAGGCCTCCAACTTGGTCCCTGCCTGTGTCCTTCTACAAACAAAGAGAAGGACACTCTCAGCCAGATACCTTTGGCTGTAAGCCTCAGAACATCTGGTTATGGGTGGTGTTGGTGAAGGGACACCCCTCCATGAGAAACTTGAGGGAGCAGCTGCAGGTGATTGCCAGGGCTCAGCCATGCAATCTGCCATCTGAGAGCAGGTCTCTCCCATCATCTGCTAGGCCCCCTCAGCACATTCCAAATTCTCCTCTGGGGATCCTGGGGGCTGTACCCTCAACATGTCACACTCCACAGGACCCTCATGGGAAGGAAATGGTATACTATTCTCATTACTAAGGGAAACACTTCCCTGAAATGCTACTTTTCTGGGTCTTGGGGTAAAGTGTCTAACTGAACCAATCACAGGAAAGCACAACTGAGCCCCTTTTGAGTCCTCCTTGGGAGCCCTGCTCTCCCAATGGATCTGGTGCCAGAAAGGCAATCATGTGGGGACAGGCAACCCTCAGTGTTATAAGAATTTTGCAGGCTCCACATGGAAACTATTTCCATGGGGGTGACTAAGCCTCCATAAAAGGCTTGGTGAAGCCAGTATAACCCTGAAGAATCTTGAAAATACTTCAGATTAGTCAGTAGGACATTGTGGCCACCAACTGAGCTCTGAGTGGGGTTTCGGAGGGTGAACACTGCTGGCCATCCAGGGCTCTCTGGGTATGCTCAGAATGTAGCTCCAGCAGTATTTATGAACCAGCAGAGGTGAGGGAGCTTCTGGAAGCAGATAAACGTAGATACTAACATAAAACCACTGACCAGAAAGGACCTGCCAGAGAGTGAGGCTTTTTAGGTCTTGTTGCTTCCACTGTCACCTGCCTTAGAGACAGGTGAATATCAAGGAAGGTGAGCCACTGATGCCTGAGAACATCACCATTGGAAGAGGTGGCCTTGACCTCAAAGCCAAAGGCATGTTTCTCTAAACAGCACACAGGATTACAGAATTTGGTGCTCAAAGGAATAGTTGGTATTAATCAATCCGGGGCTTGTCAAACTTTTTTGATGATAAATATATTTCACACTGTAAAAGAGTACATTTACACACATCAAGCTAAACAATGGTTACAAACAATACTTACCTTTTTATTCTGTTTTCTATAGCAGCTGCACCACTTTGCACTCCCACCAACACTGTATAAAGGTCCCAGTTTCTGCACATTCTTGCTAACACTTGTTATATTCTGTTTTGTTGATAGTAACCATCTCAAGGGGTGTGAGGTGGCATCTCAATCGGCTTTCATTTGCATTTCCCTAAGGTTTAGTGATACTGAGCACCTTTCACATGCTTATGGGCCATTTGTTAATCTGCTTTGAAGAAATGTGTATTCAAGTCTTCTGCCCATTTTTTAATCAGGTTGTTTGTTTTTTTGTTGTTGAATTATAGGAGCTCTTTATGTATTCTGGATATTACCCCTTTATCAGATATGTGATTTGCAAATATTTTTTTCCATTCTGTGGGTTACTTTTTCACTCTGTTGATTGTGTCTTTTGATGCATGAAAAATTTTAAGTTTGACATAGTTCAATTTATCTACTTTTTCATTTGTTTCCTATGCTTTTGGTGTCACATTTTGGTTTTTTAAGCCCTACTAAAATGATTTTGAAACTCATGAAAGAGAGATGTAATGTACTACACAACTATAGCAAACACTGCTAAATGATGTATATAAAATTTGTGAAGACAGTAGATCCTAAGAGTTCTTATCACAAGAAAAACATTTCTAAAAATTTTTTTTGTATTGATATGAGATGATGGATGATAACTAAATTTACAGTGGTAATAATTTAATGATATGTGTAAGTCAAGTCATTAATGCATATACTTTAAATTTATATTGTATGTCAACACTACTGGGAAAAAAACCCCTCACAAATGGAACTGTTATCATCCTTATTCATACATGCAGAGGTATAATAGAATGATAGAATTAGAATATCTCACATTGTAATCCCCAATGAAATAATGGATGAAGGCCATGACTATCACAGACTACAATCATTGAATGAAATCTGATGGGTCATGTTGAAAACACATGTTGAATCCCCTAGTTAATCTTAACATCACTAAGAGAGATATAGCCAGACATCGTGTATCTGCTGGTGGAAATGCATCACATCACCTATGACACATTGCTAAAACAACTTACATTTGAGTCTGATGGGTTCTCTTGATCTAACTACCTGGATCTAACAGGAAGTACAGGGGACAGAAGAACATGTTAAATGGCACCAGGGGAAGCAAACCACATAATCCAGAATATGTGAAATTCTTCAGAAAAAGGAAAATCAAACCAAGTTCTTCAATAAATTATGGTAACATTAAAAAGAGAGAGAGAGAGAGAACAGAGAATCTACAGATTTAAATTTTTTTTTCAACGTTTTTATTTATTTTTGGGACAGAGAGAGACAGAGCATGAATGGGGGAGGGGCAGAGAGAGAGGGAGACACAGAATCGGAAACAGGCTCCAGGCTCCGAGCCATCAGCCCAGAGCCTGACGCGGGGCTCGAACTCACGGACCGCGAGATCGCGACCTGGCTGAAGTCGGACGCTTAACCGACTGCGCCACCCAGGCGCCCCCAGAGAATCTACAGATTTAAACAGACTTAAACTTTTCTAAATGCAGAGCATGGGCTTATTTGGATCTGGATTCAAACAAACCAACTGTAAACAAGTAACAACAACAAAAACAGAAATAATTATTTGACAATTGGAGAACTTGAGAAATTGAGTGGATATTGTCAATATTCAAACAGGTAGTTGATTTTGTAGGGTGTGACAATGGGATTGTGTCTATGTTAAAAAGGGGGGTTTCTGTTTTAGGAATATATTCCTGTTGTATAATGGTCCCCAGTGAATTACTCCTCTCGTTTCTATGTCCTTGTACATTTCTACCCCCTCTCCCACTTTGATTGCAGGCTTGGCTACATGACTTGTTTTGGAAAATAGGACATTAGCAAACATGACACAAGCAGAGGCTTGAAAAGTACTTGCACATTGGGGCTTGCTCTCTCTTGCCATTGGAAACTCTCGGAATGCTGCCACCACGGGGGCAAGCCCAAGCTAGTCTGCTGGAGAGGCCATGTAGACAACTGAGGAACCTTGGCCAACTGCCAGACATGTGAGTGAGCGCATCAAAGGCTGTCCAAGCTAACTTCATCTGCACAAGAGACCCAAACAAATCCAACAGAAGAACCATTTGGCTGGTCCCAGCCCAAATCGACAACCCACAGAATCATAATCTGATAGATTCTTGCTGCTTCAGCAACTAGACAACAGCAATAGATAAGCAATGTAATTCTTAAATATTTACAGATGAAATTACTGATGTTTAGGGACTAGCTTCAAAATAAGCTGAGAGTGGAGTGGGTGGAGGTGATCATTGTTGAAGCTGGAGAGGAGTATATGAAGGCTTATTTTCCTATTTTCTCTACATTTATGTCTGGAGTCAAAGTTTTTCATAATAAAAAATGAAAGGAAAAAGAAGAAAGGGAAGGAAAAGGAAAAGAAAGACAGAGAAGGGGAAGAAGGAAGAAAGGAAGGAAGAAAGGAGGGAAGGAAGGAGGGAAGGAAGGAAAATTATTCTTCTCCCTATTAACATATAAAGCAACTGAGACTCAGAGACGGACAGTGAGTTCTGCAATGTAACATAGCCAAGTCATAGCCAAATTCACTACTAAACATTCTCCTGTCTCCTGGGTTAGGCCCTTTTGATCCCCCCCACATGGTCAGAGGCAGGAAAAGTTCCATATGAGAACCAGTAGAGTTAGGAATATTTTCTTCTCTTATTTGAGAAAAGCCTTGCAGCAGGTCTAAGGCATTAGTTAAGGTGATAGCTTTAATGACAAATGATCTTCATCTATGGGGTGTATTGTTTAATGTTTGGGGAAGAAATATTTGTTCTGCCATGTATGTGTGTTAGGTTACATAACAGGCCGGCAATACCTGCCTCCACGCCCCATGGAGCTGTTTGGCACCAAAAGCTTGTTCTGTTTTCAAGCGCCTGGAGTAACCATGGCGAGGACAACCAGCGCTGTGTCACATTGTCAGGACAGCAATATTGAAAAGTTTTCGAGTCCAAGTATATTAACGTTGCCTCTTTCCCACACATACAAAATGAGCAATTCTTTCATTAATCATCACATGGGAAAATTAAGCACTGCAATTATTTGTCTATTGCCCCAGGATATGCTGGGGCATCTTTTAATCAGATGTTGCTACATAAACCCACAGACAGCGCCCAGCCATAAACAGACATTAAAGAAAAATTTCTTCATGAAAAAGGCCCTTCCAGGTCTTATTATCCAATGTCGATTTCTCTGAGAACTTCTGAACCTCAGCTGGAGTGTACAGGGAGGAAGGAAGATTCTAAAAGGCGATAACATGGCCTGGGACCAAAGAGTCAAATAAAAACCAAGTGAAACTAAGTTGAAATCTTTCTCATAACCAAACGAGCAGGGCCTCTGTCCACCCTGCTTTCCTTGATACCTTGAGTGTACTGAGAAAGGCACAGGGTTTTGTGTTTGAGAAGTTGTCTGAAGTCCTTGAGACTTAGAGCCAGCTGGTAGACCTTTGTGTGGCCTGCATTGTCACTGAGGGTAAGAATCGGCAGGAACTGGCAGCCCTTTGTTTATTGGCAAACAGGATGTCAGAATGCATCCCGGCAGGTGCACAATATATGGGAAGTATCCTGGAGGGCAATGGAAGGGGGCCCAGTTCTCCCTTCTCTGAGGGGCCTCTAGAACTCCCTACTCAACTCCGTAGGTCATACTCAGAAGTCAAGTTGATTTTTCCTATTTAATTGCCATTCATTTAATATGTAAAAATTTTCAGAACAAGGGGTCTGCAGGTGGGATAGTGAGGAGAGTGGGAGTCCTGTGCCCAACGGGTTTAAGATTCTTTTCACTCTGGGGGACACCCAGCTGGGTCAGTCGGTTAAGCATCTGACTCTTGATCTCAGCTCAGGTCTTGATCTCAGGGTTGTGAGCTCAAGACCTGTGTTAGGTTCTGTGCTGGGCATGAAGCCTACTTAAAAAAAAAAAAAAGAAAAAGAAAAAAGGTTCTTTTTACTCTGGAGCACCAATGCTTGATTGACCTGTGTGCTGATTGGCTGAGGGCCTGCCTGGAGTGGCCTGGTGGGACCCTCTTGTTCCTACCTGCTCTGGAGAGAGCTATGACAGAGGAAGGATGGCCCCCTTGTCTGTAACTCTGGCTGACCTGAAACCTGGATGCCCGAGAGCAGTGCCCAGAGCTTCTTCCTCCCCAGGTGCTGAAAAATGTTGCTTTTAAACCAATGACCTCCCCTAGCTCTCCCTTCTTGCCCATGACCTGCCACCATGTCCTCCCACTGTGAGAGGCTTCCAAGCCACTAACTGTCCTTTTCAGTGTGGAGGGCTCATGAGCTAATGTCAGTCCTTCTACAAGCCTGGGGTGAGAAGCAAACTCTGGCTGGTCAGTTGAGCCCCACGGATCTGGATTCAGCCTAATGGAGGGGGTGGCCCCAGACCTCACTGTGCTGGTGTGCTGCTGCTGGACACACACGCAGCCGTGCATGAGCAATGATGTAGTTAATGCAGCTTCCCACTGTAAAATCTCAAACCTGGTGGCTGCTGGTGCTACAGTCTCTGAGTCACCTCCAAGCCCCCTGTTTCCCAGATGAGAAGTTCCCCTTAGCCCCAGCGTTCACAGAGGCCGGCCTCCCAAGGGCAGCAGACAGGCTAGGGCCCAACATGGTCACTGAAGGATGCACACTGTGCAATGGGAACCAAGTGTTTCAGTGAGCAACTCCGAAAGCTTCTGGGATAAGGTGAAACACTTGGTTAGGTGACCAAGGGGTAGCCAGCACCAGCAGGAGCTCCAAAGCAAGAGAGTTCACAGTGTTAGGGGACAGCAGAGTGTGATGCCCACCTGTGTCACTAGTGGAGTGCACAGGACAAGGCCTGGCAGTGCAAGAATGCAAGCAGGGCCCCCTGACATTATCTGCCCATGTGTGGGAGACTGCTGTGGGGAGACCTAAGGGCTGACATCTGGAAGGCCCTGTCATCTCCATGCTCCCTTGCCAGTGACCTGTGCGCAGCCCACAGAAGCGGCCATGCAGGGACTGCTAGGGTGCAAGGTGGGCAGCAGGGTAGCCCTCGTCAGGGCCACTGGCAGGCAGACTGCCACAGAAGCAGAGAGGCTAAGGGGCGTCCAGGCATCAGTCCCTCAAGGCTCCCCCCGAGCTGAGCCAGGGATCCCACACCAAGGCAGCTGGTCTTGGCAGGGGTCTGGGGGTCGGGATGGGCCAGGTGTCAAAGAAATGTCAGGCCAGAAGGCAGACTCAAAGGCGGGGACTCCAGGATGCGGAGGCAGGCGGCTGACACTAGGGGGCAGGGAGGGGTGGCGGGGACAACGTCCCGGAGCAGGGAGCTGCCCAATCTGAAGAAGTGCGGACTTGGAGGGCGCCGAGCGCTCGGCCTCCGAGGCAAGGCGGTCCCCGCTCCGCCGCACCCCCCTCGCCCCCCGCACCGGCCGGCTGCGGAACCCCTTCGCGGAGACTCGGGGCAGGAAGAGACGCACGCCTGCACCCCGTGGTGCCCCACCCCTCCAGCCAGGCAGGCGGGAGGACCTGGCCCCCAGGTCCCCGGCGTGGCCCGCGCAGGGCGCCTCCCGCCGCGGGAGCGCAGGCCCCTTTCCCGGCACGACAGCAGCCAGCCGGCGGCCCGCTTAGCCGCCTGCCCGCCCTTTCCCGGATCCCGGAGGCCGCCGCGGGGCAGGTGCGCGCCGCAGCCCCACCCCGCTCTGCCCCCGGCCGCGGACCGGGCTTCCGGGGCAGGGGAGAGGGGCACCCAGGGAAGGGAGGGGGAACAAGGCAGAGCGAGAGAGGAGAGAGGGAAAGTGCGGAGCTCGGGTTGGGGGAGAGGAAAGGAAGAAAGGGGAGGGGGGAGGCAAGAAGAGCAAGCAAGGAGGGTGAAGGGGAAGAAGAGGGAGCCGGAGGGGCAAGAGGACGTGGAGGGGGCGGGAAGGAGGATCGCGTCCCTGCGTGTTTCCTGGGCCCAGCCTAGCCCCGGAGGAAATGTTGAAATGTGAAGCGTGCATCTGCCTCCCAGGCCTAAGGGGTCTGGGGCGTAGGCTCCACCAGCCCTCCCCACCCCCACCCCCACCCCCACCCCGGTTTCCTGTGTCCCTGTGCCTAACTTCCATCCCTTGTCTTCTTTTCACATTCCCACGGTGCCTGCACGGCTCCTGGGCTTCAGTTCACACCGAGCCGGGTTAATGGACCCTGGCCTTGGGAGCCGGGTTAATGGACCCTGGCCCTTGCCCAAGGCCGTGCATTTTTGGATGAGACCACTGTTCGCTGAATGATTCTATCTACTTGGGGGACTTCTGGCCTCCAACTTCAAGCAGAGGGAAAGAAGGAGAGTGGCGAATACTAGCTGTGGTGGTCTGCGCTGGGAGGCACCCCTAGACCATGCCTGGCCCTACTCCTGGGTGCCCCTTGCTGGGTGCTCCCCCCCCCCCCCCGCCCCGAGAGTCCTCCTGTCCCAGGGCCACCTCTGCCTTCTTAGTTCTTGTTGACCATCTGTATACCTGCTACCTATAACTTACCTACTGATGTGTGTTAATACTTGTTAGAGAAAAGGAAAAGAATCCATGAATGGACCCAACACAGGAGAACATCTGTGTTGACCTCCGTCCTCCCTACATACCCCCCCACTTCTAAGTAACCACTGGTAGTGGTTGAACACACACACCAACATGCATGGGTGCATAGTAATTTTCTCTTTACAGATTCGAGGTCAGGATATCATAAGAAAAGCTAATGGATGATGAATGTTTACCAAATACCAAACACTGGGCTCAGCACTTTACATATATGAACTCAATTTCGTCCTCCTGAAACTCTGTGAGGTTTATTGCTACCATCTCCACTTATCAAGTGAGGAGTCTGAGGCACAGAGGTTAAGTTGCTTGCCCAGAATCACACAGCTGCTAATGACAGAGTCAGGGTTTAAGCCTACCTCCAGCACCTGCATATTAACAACTAGGCTTTCCTACTTTTCTATGCATACAGTTTCACCAGTTGCTTTTCCACTAAGACTATGTTCTTTTCTGCAACAAATGGAAGATTCCTAGCAGAGGAACTGCTGGCTCTGTGCATTTGAGATTTTGATAGAAACTAGCAAAATGCTCTGAAATGCAGGCTGCCGTATACCCAGCCTGCAGGTCCAAGGTCCACACTTAACCTCCCCAACCCCAGCACACAAACAAGCACACTTGGTCCCCCTCGGGCCAGTGGGCAGGGAAGAGGAATGCCCCCAGATCAGGGGGACAGGTTCACACAGGCCCTGGAAGTGGGTGTGGTGACACTTGGGCAGAGCATTCCAGGGTGGGTATCCAGAGCCAGGTCTAGAAGAGGGTATGCCGTGATGGTGCTGGTGGCATTGCCTGGCTGTGGCCTGGTCCAGTTGTGGCATCAGTGTCCTATGGACCAGTGTCCCATGGTGGCTGTAGTGTCTGAATAAGCCTGCCTCTATTACCACTAGTCTGCAGAGGCCTCTTGACCCCTGCCATTTTCCCAGCCTGTTCCTCTAGCATCCTTAAGATTCTAGGAGTGCTCTTCAAAATAAAATCCATTTTTATTTAGGGGCACCTGGGTGGCTCAGTTGGTTAAGTGACTGACTTTGGCTCAGGTCATGATCTCTCAGTTCATGAATTCAAGCTCCACATTGGGCTTTGCACTAACAGTGCAGATCATACTTCATGTTCCCTGCTCCCTCTTTCTCAGCCCCCCTTTGCTTTCTCTCAAAAATAAGTAAATAAACATTTTTTTTAAAAAAGGAAAAAGAATCTTTAAAAATCCATTTTTATTTAAAGTGGCTGTTGCTGTACAGTGAGAACCCTCCTGATTGATACATACAACTGGCTATTGGTAAACTTAAACATTTTTGCCAATCTGATAGGGAAAAGAAAATAAGGAAAAGTATTTCATGGGCTTGATTGATATTTCATTAAAAAAATTTTTTTTTTTTAATTTTAGAGACAGAGAGAAGTAGCGAGCATGAGTATAGGAACTGCAAGGATAGAAGGAGTGAGAGAGAGAATCTTCAGCAGGCTCCACACCCAATGTGGAGCCCAACATAGGGCTTGATCCCATGACCCTGGTTCATGACCTGAGCTGAAATCAAGAGTCGGATGCTTAACTGAATGAGCCCCCAAGCAAGCGCCCTGTATTTCCTTATTACAGGGAGGTAGTAGTGGAAACTGCTCACTTGAAGTAAAATCCATTCTCTCCTGGATGTAGCTGGGCCAGGTGCTGAGCTGGACTACATTTCCCAGGCTGCCTTGCAGTTAGGTATGTCCTTATGATGTAATTCCCATCAATAGACCTGGGATAGAAGGTCTTCTGCATCTGCTGAGCTCTGCAAAGAGTGGATGTGTCCTCTTCAAGCTGCCTAGAATCTGGCTGTGCAACAGCTCAGCTATGACAGAGCAGTGCCCAACGGGAGGGTGACAACTTGAGGAAAGGAGCCTGGGGCCCTGGGGGACCCTGAGGAGCAGAGCTGCTATTCAGCTCAGAACTGTAATCTGAGAAAGAAACTGAGATGTCGGTTTTTTTATGTCAACTTAGCTGGGCCACTGAAGCCCGGATATTTGGTTAAACATTATTCTAGATGTTGTGGGTGAAGGCATTTTGTAAGATTGATTAACATTTAAGTTAGTAGTCTTTGAGTAAAGCAGATTATCCGAGATAATGTGAGTGGGCCATATCTTTTCAACTGAAGGCCTCCAGGGAAAAAAAGGCAAGACATCTGAGCAGAAGGAGCTCTGCCAGTGGACTGCCTTCAGACTCAAATGGCAACATCCACCCTTCCCTGGGATCTCTGGCAGCCTTCCCTGAGGATTGGATTGCCAACCTCTACAATCACATGAGTCAATTCTTTAAAATCTCTCCCTGAAAACACACATACACACACACACCACTATACCTTCAGGTTCTTTGACTTCTTAATATGACTTCTCAAGAATTTTAGCCTTTAGACTGTTATTCATGTTGCAAATATTTTTTTAACAAAAAAAGCCTTTTTAAAAATTTAATTTTTTTTATTTGAGAGAGAGAGCATGCACATGCAAGCAGGGGAGGGGCAGAGGGAGAGGGAGTAAGAGAATCTCAAGCAGCCAGTGTAGAGCCAGTCTCGGGGTTCCATCTCACAACTGTGAGATCATGACCTGAACCAAAATCAAGAGTCAAGCACTTGACCTATTGGAGAAGTAAATAAAGTACGCCAAAGAAGGCCTACAGGGCTAAAACAGACTCTGGTCCGGGTTCTTCTTCCTTTGCTGCACGTGCGAAAATCCCCACAGATAGGGAAGCTGATGGCTGTAAATTACTTGCATCCGGGGCTCAGACCTTTGGAGAAATAGTCTCCTCTGAGCCTGCCGGTGTTAAATAAATCTCCAATCTACCAAGATCTCCGAGCGCCGCTTGGTTTTTCTGCCAGCGTTCCAGCCTGGTTCCATAACATACTTGGTTCCCTGACCGGGAAACCCAACCTCGGTGGCCCATTGTTGCCACCGGTTTGGGAGAACAGTGAGGCAGTGATGGAGTGAGGGATTGCAAGGGAGAAGGCACGCCCTGCCTGAATTTTGGCAGTCTCCTTCTTGGTTGTCTCGGGCTGGCCCTGCTCTGTTGTTCCTGCCGGACTCAGACCTGGTAGGTGAGGACCTGGACCCGACATTGGAACTAGTAAGGCCAGGGCCCCAAAGAAATCAGGCCACCCGAAAGGTGGACCTGATCAATCCCCAGAGGCCTTAATAGGTCTCACAGGTAGAGAATTTTGCGGGAGGGAATGTAATAGACCCTGGAGTGTGTGTGTGTGTGTGTGTGAGAGAGAGAGAGAGAGAGAGAGAAAGAGAGAGAGAGAGAGAGAGAGAATGTGCGGCTCGGCCAGGCTTGCAAGTTGAATTCAAGTTTGTGGCTCCATGGACGGGCACCCTGAAGGTTCCCAAAAGTCTATGGAGTCTGAATGGGCTCTCCTGTGTCGTGGTGAGTGTATAAGGTCTAGGGCAGTATTGGATCAGGTTCTGATCGCAAGTCACAAAGCTGAGTCTGTTACGGCCAAGCCTTACCTAAAGTTTCCCTTGGGAACGTGACCAGAGGAGTATCTGATTGGTCCTCTCATCCGAGGGGATACCCTTCTTTTGTATTTCTTTGCGACACCGAACACAAGAAAGAAATTAATAATGGGATCAAAACAGAGTAAGCCTATGATTTTAGAGGTCATGCTTAAAAATTTTAAAAAGGGATTTTCAGGTGATTACAGGGTGAACATGACACCCAGGAAGTTAAGGACCTTTTGTGAACTAGAATGGCCCATATTCAATGTAGGATGGCTTCCAGAAGGGACATTAGATGCTCAAATAGTGCATTGGGTTTGGCTGATAGTCATTGGGAACCCAGGCCACCCTGATCAATTTCCATACCTCGACTCCTGGCTTGAAATTGCCCAAAATCCCCTGCCTTGTGTGCGATTCATCGCTAGCAAGCAGATCCAGGCAAAGGTTTTAGCCACTTTATCCGGAGGCTCACCAGGGAGCCAAAGAAGCGACCCACCGCTCCCCTAATATTTAAAGGAGATGGGGAGGAAGATATTGTATTTCCACCTCCTTATGACTCGCCAAGCTCCCTCCCCTCTCCCCCTGAGCTTGAAACTCTCCCCCCATCTGTCTCTTTGCCATAGCCTCAGTCGCTGGGACAACGCTGTCTGCCGCCACAGCAGGGGGCGCTGCCCATCTCCCTGCCCCTCTTGGACCTGGAGAACCCTCCCCCATGGGGGCCAGCAGCCAGACCGTGCCCCAGACCCAAACCTAATGCTCTCCATATCCCTGTAAGGGAGACAAGAGAGCCTGAAAGACAGAATGAGGACGGAACAGTCCAGCCCAACCTTTCTCTACAACTGACCTTCTCAATTGGAAACACAACACTCCACATACTCTGAAAAGCCACAAGCAATGGTAGACTTGATGGAGTCCCTCTTCCAGACCCACCAACTGACTCTGTTTAATACAGAAGAAAGAAGAAGAAGAATGAGAGTAACACAACAGTACCTAGAAGATCACTCATCTCCGGGGATTAATGACCCTGCTATCTAGGCTCAAGCTGCCCCACCTGAAGAATGCCCAACATGGGATTTCACCACAGAAGAAGGACAGGCCCACATCTGATACCAGGAAACTCTCCTCTGGGGAGTCCGAGCTGGAGCCAAAAAGCCTATGAACATGACTAAAATATCATCAGTCACACAGCACCCTGGGGAGTCTCCCAGAGACTACTATGAAAGATTATGTGAAGCATACTGTGTATATACCCCGTTTGACCCTGAGGCACCAGAAAGTCGACAGATGGTAAATACCTCTTTTGTGGCACAGGCTGCCCCAGATATCAGAAGAAAACTCCAGAAGTTGGAGGCTTTGCCGGGATGAATATCACTCAGCTGATAGAGGTTGCCAATAAAGTTTTCATGAACAGAGAAGTCGCAACTGAAAGAGAAGGGGAGAGAAGACTAAAAAAAGAAGGCCACCCTTCTCTCAGCAGCACTAAAAGAAACAGACACTGCGAAGACAGGATGACCCCAACCACCAGAAGGGGGGAAGTCCAGAGCCTCCTTAGCAAGGTATCAATGTGCCTACTGCAGAGAAGGGACACTGGAAGAATGAATGTCCAAATCTGAAGGGGCCCTCAAAACCCAGCTGATATGGGGAGGAACCTCAAGGCGAGAATCTTGTTGGTCTGGCTGGGGTAGAATCGGACTGAGGAGGACCAGGCTCTTTCTCTCTTGGCCCCCATGAGTCCACAGTCGAAATGAAGGTAGGGTGCCAAACAATAACTTTCATGGTTGACACTGTGGCTGAATACTCTGCTGTTACTTCCCCGGTGGCACCCTTAAGCCAAAAGACAGCAACCATACTTGGGGCTACTGGGACATGGGCGATGCAACAGCCCTTCTGTCAAGCTCGACAATGTGAACTCGGGGGGTCACAAGGTCCGGCATGAGTTCCTCTACTTACCTGACTTTCCTCTCCTGGGCCAGGATCTGGTCTCCAAACTTGGGGCCCAGAAAACTTTTGAACCCACTGGACACATTAGCCTCCAATTAAACCCAAGACAGAAAGAAACCCTGGTCTTGGTGATTACCCTGCCAAGAGAAGAAGAATGGAGACTATTCTGCACCCAGGCCTTACCTGTAGCCCCTCAGAATTCAGGCTTACATTCCCCTCCATATGGGCTGAAGATAACCCACCTGGACTAGCTTGGAGTCAGGCCTCCATCATTGTTGACCTGATCCCTGGAGCCCAACCTCAGAGACAAAGGCAGTACCCCCTTCCACTCGAGGCTAGAATGGGTATACAAGACCACCTGACCAAGCTTAGAGAAGCAGGTATTCTAATTGAGTGCCAGTCGGCTTGGAATACCCTGCTCTTGCCAGTCAAGAAGCCAGGAGGGGGATACCAACCAGTACAGGATTTGAGGGCCATTAACAAAGTGACTTTTTCCTTAAACCCAGTGGTTCCGAACCCATATACTCTCCTCAGCCAAATTCTGGGGTCAGCCAGATGGTGTACATGCCTCAACCTAAAGGATGCTTTCTTCTGCCTCTGCCTGGCTCCTCAAAGTCAACCTCTGTTTGCCTTTGAATGGACTGAGCCCGTTACAGGGCGCCAGATGCAGCTGACCTGGACACCACTTCCCCAAGGTTTCAAGAACTCACCCACTCTTTTTGGGGAAGCACTTGCTGCAGACCTCGCCGACTTTCTGAAGGAAACCATAAGGTGTGTCCTCCTCCAATATGTAGATGACCTCCTCCTTGCCAGCGACACCCAAGAAGACTGTATGAAAGGTACCAAGCTGCAGCTCCTCCTACTCCTGCGGCTCCTATCCTATTCGGGGTACCAGGCCTCTTGGAAAAAGGCACAGATTTGTTAGCAGCAGGTCCAATACTTAGGCTTCCTCCTCACAAAAGGAAAAAGAGAACTAGGACCGGAAAGGAAGAAAGTTATCACCAAGCCCCAAACAAAATGAGGCTTGCATGAATTTTTAGGGGCTACAGGGTTCTGTTGCATTTGGGTTCCCAGATTCTCAGCCATAGCGAGGCCCTTCTATGACCTGTTGGGAGGCCCAGACCAGGAGCCCTTCGCATGGACTGAGGAGGCAAAGGACACTTTCACAGAAATAAAGTTGGCTCTGGGATGAGCCCTGGCCCTGGGTTTGCCTGACATAGAAAGGCCCTTTAACCTCTTCATACATGAAAAGGACAAAATAGCCCTTGGTGTGCTCACTCAGAACATGGGGCCTTGGCAACAGCCAGTGGTCTACCTGTCAAAAAAACTTGATCCTGTGGCTGCAGGATGGCCACTGTGCCTTAGAGTGCTGGCAGCCACAGTCCTGCTCGTCAAGGAGGCAAACAAACTCCCCTTGGGACAAACATTTAATGTTAAGGTCCCGCACATGGTTATGTCCTTCATGAGCACCTGAGAAGATGAAGCCTACACCAGCCGCCTGGACCTCCAAGACCAGGCTATAACAAGCCTGGAGATCACCCCGTTCAGTGATGGGAACAGCTATTTACAAGAGGGCAGCCAAAGAGCAGGATATGCAGCAACCACAACCACCAAAGTTCTGGAAGCCAAGGCCTTGCCGAAAGGATGGTCGGCACAATGGGCTGAACTGTATGCCTTAACTCGAGCCCTCATCCTTAGCAAAGGTAAACGAGTTAACATCTACACTGATTCCCGGTATGTCTTCACTACTGTGCAAGTACACGGGGCCATCTATAAAGAAAGAGGCCTCAGTACTGCTACAGGGAAAACTATCAAAAACAAGGAAGAAATACTAAAGCTTCTTGAGGCTGTATGGCTGCCAGACAAGGTAGCTATCCTACCCTGTAAGGGACATCAGAAAGGAGATGACCCCACAACTCAAGGAAATTGCCTGGCTGACAAAACAGCCAGAGTGGCCACCTGTGGTGACCCAGACGAAGCTCCTACCTACACGATGTCTCTTGCGCCCCAGAGGGAAGTCTCCCCACCCCTATACACAATAGAAGAAAGAAGTTGGGCCTTGACAGAAGGGGGAACACTAAGCAAAGAGGGATGGTGGGTCATGCCAAATGGACACATCTTTGTCCCATCCTCTATAGGAAAACACCTAGTGAAGGAGTATCACCAACTCCTGCACCTAGGGAAAATTGCACTGGAGGCCCTCCTCAAAAAGAACTACTATATCAGCCAGCTGCTGGCATTATACCGAGCTGTCAGTGAACCATGTATAACATATGCCAAAAACAATGCTTGGTCTGCCCCACGGCCCCCACCTGGCATGCAAAGGATGGGGGCTGCCTCTTTCGAAGACTTAGAGGTGGACTTCACTGACATACAACCAAATAAAGGGCTCAGGTACCTTCTTGTAATAATCTGCACATATTCGGGATGGGTCGAAGCATTCCTAACCAGAACGGAACGAAGTCACGAGGTGGCCAAAGCCCTTCTACGGGAGATTGTGCCTCGGTTTGGTCTACCCTTAACCATACACAGTGATAATGGACCTTCATTTGTGGCAGACATTACACAAACCCTGACAAAGTCCCTCAATATTACCTGGAAACTGCACACTGCTTACTGACCCCAGAGCTCAGGGAAAGTAGAGCGGATGAATCACACCCTCAAGGAAACCCTGGCTAAGTTCCACCAAGAAACTAATCTCCCATGGCCAGATTTACTACCACTGGCCCTCCTGCATGCCCGATGCATGCCTGGGCACTGGGATTCTCCTCTGAGTTATTATATGGGCGACCCCCCCACCCATGTTTAGGAAAACTCCCAGGAGACCTACACCAGATTGGAGACAAGGGAATAAGAGAACAGCTGCAGACCTTGGGGGCAGTCCTAAATAAGTTACAGAGATACATAGAGAGGACCCCAATTTCCTTAGGGACCCCCGTTTACTCCTTTCAGCCAGGAAACTCTGTGTGGGTGAAGGATCAGAAGAGGGAACCTCTTAGGCCACGGTGGACTGGGCCTCATACTGTTATTCTAACAACTCCTACAGCCCTTAAAGTTTCAGGTATCACCCCATGGGTCCATCACTCCAGAGTTAAGAAGGCCAACTCGGAAGAACCCACAACCTGGCAAAGTGATCCAGATCCAGTCAACCTGCTTAAACTGATCGTCAAAAGGGAAACTAGTCCCTGAGACCTCCAGCCCTGCTCCAGCCACACCCTGGAAGCTGGTTGACCTGTGCATGGCAGAAGCCTGAGGAATCAACTCGTGAACCTAGCCCAGGGGTTTGGATGCAACTCTGCCAGCCCTCGCCCCTTACTGGTGTCATAGCCCTGATCTTACTTCTTACTGTTGGGCTGATAGAGACTGCACCAACAAGCTGGACGTGGGACAAAAGATGCATGCTAGGTTTCTATACATACCTCCTCTGGGTGGGAGGATTATTAAGTATTGCCTGCATATTATGATAACCTCTCTCACCCTCACAAAGGCCGCTTACCCACTTTGCCCCCAGCATTGTTATATGACAATAAGGGTGTTAAGGGCGTTCAGCGCCTTCACCTCCCTCCACAAAGACTGCTACAAGGGAAAAACACCCACTCTCTGTCAGTCATCTGGTGCCCCAAGGGCTAAGTATTGGACCATAGAGATAACCCAAAATGTCAGGAACCCATGTCACAACAAGGGCCTCCAGAGAGGGAAGCAAGCTTGCTACACTTACCTTCCTCAATGGGGGATCTCTGATGGGGGAGGGGTGCAAGACAGGGTCCTTCAAAAAGTTATAAAGGATACCCAGGATAGGGTAATACAAGCCATAAAGGCAACCACTCCCCCGGCAGCCTACTAAGGTTTGAAACTTTCAGCCCTCAATCAGATGTTTACCAATTCCCCACTCCAGCGTTGGGCCAACACTACTCTACAAGTCCTCCATAAAATAGATAATCACACCCAAACCTGCTGGGTGTGCTTGCCCCTAAGCTGGAGGGCTTACTTAGCCACTCCCATCCCTTTGACCTGGGAAGCTCCTGAAAATCTCAAAACCAACACATCTGTCTTAATTGGACTCCTGGCCACTGGGGTCCATCTCACAATGGACATCTCACAATGGCATCTCACAATGGCATCTCACAAATGCCAACAATCTAATCTGTACAGTCCCTGAAGGTATGAACAGTACCTCTCTATGCGGAAGAAATATAACCTTAAAAGAGGAATACAATCCTATGTTCAACCCCTGGGGTGTTCTATCTGTGTTCTAATTCGGCCTACCTATGCTTAGAGGCCAACTGGACTCAGATATGTTATTCCATCTTCCTAACCCCAGAGATATCTGTATACACTGAAGATCAGCTCCTAACAGCCTTTAGCCCCAAGTCCCAGGCTAAACGGGCAGTCCTGCTACCCGTTCTGATAGGCGCAGGAATTGTGACAAGAATAGGAATCAGAATAGGGGGCATAGGTTCATCCATAGGACTATATCATTGACTATCTCAAGAGCTAAGTGAAGACATGGAACCGGTGGCAGATTCTCTGGTAACCTTACAAAACCAAATAAACTCTCTGGCGGCAGTGACCCCCCAAAATAGGTGAGCCCTCGACCTCCTCACTTCAGAAAAATGAGGGACTTGCATCTTTCTGGGGGAGGAAGGTTGCTATTTCATAAACCAGTCGGGAATAGTTACAACTAAGGTTAAGGAACTCAAGGAAGGAATTCAACATAGACAACAGGAAATTATCAATCAAAGGAGAGGATGGGATCTCACAGATTGGGCATCCTGGCTTCCTGCCCTGGTGTGGCCCCTCCTCTCCATAATTTTACGTGTAACCATCAGCCCCTGTATAATGAATGCCGTGGTACATTTTATTGAAAACACTGTTGCTCGCCAAACTATTGCGTGTATCTTAGCCCTCTGAGAGTATCAACCTGTAAAACTGAAAGGTGATGCCTACTAAAAGTTTTTTTAAAAGGCATCAAAGGGGGAATGTTGGAGAAGTGAATAAAGTTCGCCAAAGATGGCCGGCGGGGCTAAAACAGACTCTGGTTTCTAGCTTAGAGACCCCTCCTCTGGGTTCTTCTTCCTTTGTTTGCTGCGCATACGTGAAAACCCCCATGTATATGGAAGCTGAGGGCTATAAATTACCCTCCCTACTTGCATTCGGGGCTCAGACCTTTGGGGAAACAGTCTCCTCTGAGCCCTCCGGTGTTAAATAAATCTCTGATCCACCAAGATCTCCGAGTGCCTCTTGGTTTTTCCACCAGTGTTCCAGCCTGGTTCCACCAGTGGAGACACTCAGGTACCCTGCAAATATTGTCTCAAGCACTTGTCTCATCATTTCGTTTGGGGTGGCTTTCATCTTAGAGAATATATTGGTTACACCTCTTGATACTTGTGATAGAAATCCAACTCAATCCAGTATAATACAGAGGGGTGCTTGTTGAGCTGCTCCTATATCTGCCACCTTTTAATACTGAGGATTCCCACATGAAACTGTACACCTCTCAATTTATGTTCTTTTATATGATTTAAAATCTCCTTCATGCACGTCCTCCAAAGTTTTGATTAGGTCTGTTCCTAGATTATTTGTGGTGCTTAGATATGTGCCTAGATATTTTTGGTGCTATTGCAAATGCTATCTCCTATCTGGTTATTAATGGTTTATAGGAAAAGCACTGATTTTATGTGTTTACTCTGTGCCCACTTGCCATCTGACCGGTTCTTATGTCTTATTGAACCTACTACTGATGATAGTAGTTATACTTATTTTAATGTTCTTTTCTGATTCCTGTGTTACCCTGTTTTCTCCAGGGTTCTGTCTGGTTCTTCCTTGGAGAGTTGTGGTTTTCCTTCAAATATATGGGGATTCCTGGTTGTCTGATCTCATTTGTAAATGAATGCCAGGATGATGGTTCTTAACGTGTGGTCTGTGGACCCATGGGGGTTCCTGGGAATCTTTCAGGGGGTCCACAAAGCAAAAACCTAGTAGGAATACAAAGACATTTTCTTCTCTCATGAGTATTCAGTGGCATTTTCCAGAGTCTAGATGATGTGTGATATCATAACAGATTGAAGTCAGAAGCAGGTGTGAAAATCCAGCTGTCTATTAAGCCAGACATTGGTGAGATTTTCAAAAATATAAAATAATGTCACTCATCTTACTAAATAAATTATTTTTAGACAAATATATCTATCTTCATAAATGTTATGTTATTTGTGCTAACATGTATTGGCTTTATTATCATTTAAAAATAAAGATTTAAAAATTTTCTTCATTCTGATTTCTTACAGTAGATATCAGTAGGTTTTCCTCATAGAGTAGTCCTCTCTGGGGCCCTCAAACATTTTTAAGAGGGTAAAGGATCCTAAGTGCAGCCTGTGTGGGAACTGCTGGTCTTGATGGATCATTCTTGCTGTGTGGAATATATCTTGAACACAAGAAAACCTCCCTCCTGTAAGGGAAGGTCCACTCTGGTCACAGCAACCCTGGCACCCCTGGGCACTTGGGGTCATGGAGGCAGGCAGGGAAATGCAAGGACAAAGTGCCTTCACAGGGGACACTCTGTGTCTCACTGTGGCTGCAGTTACCTGGGCAGGGTCCTGCTTCTCTCTCTGGAGGCGCCCCTTGCAACAATCTGCCTTAATTTTTAAAGTTAAGTTTTTTATTTTATTTTATTTTATTTTATTTTATTTTATTTTATTTTATTATTTTAATTTTATTTTGAGAGAGAGAGACAGAGCACAAATAAGGGAGGGGCAGAGAGAGAAAGGGAGAGAGAAAGAATCCCAAGCAGGCCAGGAGCCTGACGAGGGGCTCGAACTCACAAACCATGAGATCATGACCTGAGCTGAGATCAAGAGTTGGATGCTTAACCACTTAACTGACTGAGCCACCCCAGGGCCCCTGCCATCAATATTAAAGCTACACCTTGACTTTATCCTGGGGGCAAATGGGGCACCATCCCAGCTGCTTGGGGAACCCTTCAAGTAATTACCTTATCAATATCCCATGACTCATTCCTTCCCCATGCCACCACTTCTCCCATTCCTAGAAGGGGGAAGGTGGCTTTTAGGATGGTTTCCCATCTGCTTGGTATTGCAGACTCCTCTGATTTGTTGGGCTTCCCCACTACTCTGAGCTCACCTGCTTCCTATCTTCCAGAAATTCTCCAGTGTTCTGGTCTGCTGACAGCACTTTTCCTAGTGTCCCAGGGCTTCTAAGTATTTGTTTTTATATTTACTCCGATATTTCAGAGGATCTGGGCAGGGAGGAGAAGCACCTGGATGTGGTAAACCAGACATCTTGAACCCAGGGCCAACAATGTTTAAATGAATGAATGAATGAATGAGCGAGCAAGGGCTCTGTGGTGGGCAAAAGGGGAAGGGGCCAGTGTTTGTATTGTTAAAAATGATTAAAGACAACTTAGGTGATACAAACTTTGTTTACCACTTCACGAAGCAGGCGGCAGTCTCTGTTCCCAAGGGTCCAGAGAAATAAAAAATGGGCAGAAGGCAAGACGATTTCATAGGAAGTTTAAGTATGGAACCCAGAGATGGCTGGGCATTTGAGGCTGACCAGATGCATTGCGCTTCTGGTCACGCACAACATTTTTAGTTATCTATGGTTGGGTTTGACGATGAGGCACCTCAGGCAGGAGCAGCTCCGTCTTGAGGATAGGAAGTTATTTCAACTGCACAGACCTTCCTCCAAGACGAGGTTGCTGTGAAAGTGGACCGCTTAGACGTGGAGACCGACCTGTGTGAAAGCACCTGGGCATCATGGGAGGCCAGGGTGGACTGTCCCTGCCGTCCTCAGGAGCTCGACATCAGTAGAAGTGCCACTGGGTCTGGAGGGAGCACACAGAGTATTGTGGCAGATTCCCCTCCTTTGGGGTTTAATCTACACGGTGGGATTGAAGTCCTGGGGGCCTAACTGCTAGGAAGTAATAGGGCAAAGAACGTGATGCCCATGCTATGTTCCAATCCAGACTCCTTAGGGCCATGTCTCCTGGGCACTGGGCCCAAAGTGAAGAGGCTAGGAGGCATCCTGGAGGGAAAAGCATCAGACTGTGTGTGTGTGATGCTGTGGGCAGTTCTGGGAGCTTGGGGAGTACCGCCCTTCCTCCCTGCCTTGGGCCTGCCTGGCTGATAACATCAAGGGGGTCATGGTCATCCTCTCAAGAAAAGCACGCCTTTAAAGATGTGGTCCTGACAGCTACAGGGGGCCGGGGGTGACCCTAGAGCAAATCAGGGGAAGGAAACTCAGCTCAACTCCCATTTTATTTAAAAGAAAATACTTCCCTCCCAAAGCAGGGGCTGAGTTATGTGCCTTGGCAAACACACAAAACCAAAGCAAACCCTGCAGGGCTTCTCTGGAAAGTCTGGCCACACCCTCCGGATATGGGAAAGGCTTTCTTCTCTATTTCAAATGACCCTATTTTGCCTTTTTTAGATGCAAATGTTTATTTGGTCTGACTCTCAAATGCCTCAGTGCAGCTGAAATAATTTAAAGCAGCTCTGTAAGAAGCGACCACTTCCCGACCTTCTAACTTGGAACCCTTTTCCTAGGGCCACAGAGGGATGGGCAGGGCCCCCACCCGGCAGCATCAGGACCTCACCAGCCGGTCCTCCCTGGCTGAGCACAGGCTGGTCATTCAGTGCAAGGACCCCAGAATCATGTAAAGGTGGGCGCTACTTCAGGACAAACAATGAGTGCCTGGGAACCAGCAATTGTCAAGGACCTGCCTGTTATCACCCCCGGGAGAGGAGCGAGGGATTCACCTTTCAAAGCTACCAGGTGCAACTTGACTTTTTACCCCAAATCGTAGAGCATCCTGCAGAAGGAGAGGGGGTGCATCGGGACCTTGTAAATACTAGAGGAACAGGATGGGTTGAAGTCTATGACAGAAATATATCCTTCTGTGAAGCATTGCTATGAGGATTAAATGAGTAAAATGCCTAGAAAATATTCCAGCTGAGTACGTGTGTGTGCATGTGTGTGTGTGTGTGTGTGTGTGTGTGACTTGGCTGGTGGGTGGGCCCAACTCACATCTACTGAATGGTGTTTGCTGGTATGAGGATTCACATAGGTCTAGAGGTGGGGTGGAGACTTCTCACCAATGTCAGGGGTTGTCACAGCATTATGCTCATTTCATGCATGTGAAAACTGAGCCTCAGAGCTATTAAGTCAGAAGTGGAGCCTGAGCCCAACAGCTGGCAAGAGCCTGGTGGGGTGCTTGATGGCACCCCAGCCCTGCGAGGTCTGGGTCTCAGTAGAACATTTGCAGTGTGGGAGCAGCCTGGGCTTTTGTCCTGTGTCCCGTGTCACCTGCTGCCTCCTGTCTCAGGCCCCTTGTACATACCTTTTCCTCTTGCTGTGGGCCTTCCCTCCCCACGTTCTGGGCAGCTCCTACTTCCGGTCAATGCTTACTGGGAGTGTTGCTTCTGCTGACCAAGTGCAGCCCCTGCAAAATGCCATGATGCCCGCCCTCTGTGAACACTGGCCTCCACAGGCATGTGCTCTATGTCTGTTTGCTCACTCACCAGCACTGGGTGCAGGTCCTGGCACAGGATAGCTGCTTGAATGTGAATGGCGGTGTCCTGCAGGGAGGCTGGAGCAGGCTTGGATGGGAAGGCCAGGGGGCAGGAAGCTGGGGCTGGCTCTAGCACTCCTTCTAGCCTTCTAGGAGGGAGTGTGGTAACCTACCTGCCCGGCCTCCTCCTTCACACTGTGCTACTGCCTTTCCTCAGCCTAGGCAGCTTGAAGCTGGCCTGAACCCTGGTCCCCTGCTCTGGGCCTGTCATGCTTATGATGGGGGGCTGGGGGGTGGGGCATGTTTAGAGGACCTGACCATAGGGTGCAGAGCTGTGGGCCAGACACCCTTCCAAGGGGTGACTTTTCCGTCTTGGGAATGTCACTTTCTGGAGACACGTTGGTTCATTGTGGTGCTTTAAAAGGGGTTATCCAGGGGGCGCCTGGGTGGCGCAGTCGGTTAAGCGTCCGACTTCAGCCAGGTCACGATCTCGCGGTCCGGGAGTTCGAGCCCTGCGTCAGGCTCTGGGCTGATGGCTCAGAGCCTGGAGCCTGTTTCCGATTCTGTGTCTCCCTCTCTCTCTGCCCCTCCCCCGTTCATGCTCTGTCTCTCTCTGTCCCAAAAATAAATAAACGTTGAAAAAAAAAATAAATAAAAAAATAAAAGGGGTTATCCAGGAATGAAGGCCCACCTTGAAGAAGGGTGAGGGAGGTCTGGGAGTCAGAGCTTCTCACTGGTCTGCATGGCTTATCAGAAGACCAGAGGTGGCCAGGCGGACATCCACAGTGCAGGGTTGCCAAATACATACGAGAATCTAGAATGTGGTGAAGGTGACCTCTCAACCTGTAGGAAAAGGTGGACTATTCAATACATTGTGTTGGGACAACCAGCTAGCCATCTGGAAAAAAATAATATTGAGTACCCAGTTCCTGTTGCTACTAAAATAAATTCCAGAGGGATCCAGGTGGGTCGAGGATTTAAAGCTAAGAAAATGGAAACCATAAAAATAGCAGAATAAGAAAAACGTTTATAATGTTGGAGGGGTGACCTTTTTGATCTTATTGCAAAATGCTGAGGCCATAAACAGCATAACGGATTTATTCTACCAGATAAGAGCCAGATGTTTCTGAATGGCAGAAAAAACATCCTGATGAAAGGAAAAGGGCAAATGATAAACTGAGAACAAAATTACAGCACCTCAAAATGGAATTATCATGCAGTCATGAAAAAGAACAAGGTATATTTATGCCTGTGACACAAGAATAGTATCATATGCATAATAACATATGCAACCCTTTCACTGGCCAAAGGCTGCTATAAATCAATAAGAAAAAAAAAATCCAACAACTGAGTTGAGAAATGGGCAATGAATAGAAATCCTTCACAGGAGGGGCGCCTGGGTGACTCAGCTGGTTATACATCCGACTTCGGCTCAGGTTATAGTCTCATGGTTCGTGAGTTCGAGCCCTGCATCTGTGCTGACAGCTTGGAGCCTGGAGCCTGCTTCAGATTCTGTGTCTCCCTCTCTATCTGCTCCCCCCCGGCTTGCGTTCTGTCTGTCTCTGTCTCTCAAAAATAAATAAACATTAAAAAAACAAATTAAAAAAAAAGAAATCCTTCACGGGAAATGACACTGCTTCTAAACATTTGAAAATATGCTTAATCCCACCTAGATTAAGATAAATGTAACGGAAATGGCAGAGAAGCCCTGCTTGACATCTATCAGACTGGCAAAATTCCAACATTTGATAAGGGCTGTGTGAGTGAGCAGGATGGACAAGCACCTTGTGGGAATTTGGGGACATCTGTCAGGATTAGAAACTCTCCACGCAGTCACCCCACATTAGGATTCTGCCCTGCAGGTGATCTCTTACAGGTTTGTGAGGACGTTTACCACTGAGGCTCATGGGGGCATTCTTTGAGATTGCAAAGGAGGGAAACCACTTAAATACTATCAGCAGTAATATCAATTAATTAAATCATAGCTCATCCTCATATGGAATTACACACATTTTTCATAAAAAGATCTTTTTAGGGTTATGATATGGAGCATGCTTCATAGTATATTGCTTCATGAAAAAGTGTGTGTGTGGAATCCACTCACTCGTGTGTGTGTGTGTGTGTGTGTGTGTGTGTGTAAAAGCATGAAATTTAATTCCTGGAAGGGTACCTAAAACATGGAAATTGGCATCATGAGTTTCCTCTAATGCTATTGACTGTTTGTGTCCCCCAAAATTCATATGTTGAACCTTCAATGTGAGGATACTAGGAAGGGGGGTCCTTTGGGAGGTGACTGGTTATGATGGTGGAGCCCTCATGAAGGGGTTAGTGCCCTCACAGAAGAGACCCCAGAGAGCTCACTGGCTCCTCTGTCCTGTGAGGAAGGGGTGAGAAGTCGGCTGTCTGCAACCTGGAAGAGGGCATGCATCAGAACCAGACTCTGCACATTTCCAGCCTCCAGAACTGTGAGCAATAAATGTCTGTGGTATTTTGTTACTGCAGCCCAAGTGGACTGAGACACCTAGACAAGGGGCCTGGGATCTAGGGCAGGTGGTGGGAGACTAATTTCCCTTCCTCCCTCCCTTCTACCCTCCTTTTTGTTTTTTTCTTTCTTCTTTCTTTCCTCCCTCCCTCTCTTTTCCCCTCCTCCCTCTCTTCCTCCCTTCCTCCCTTCCTTCCTCCCTCCCTCCCTCTCTTTCTTCCTTCCTTCCTCCCCTCCTTCCTCCCTCCCTCCCTCCCACACAGAGTAAGAAAAATGTAATGGCTTCCCTGAAGTCCCACTGAAATATGTGTGCCTGTGTAATCTACAAACAAGGTGGCCCTGTCCATGTGTCTGGCCAGACCCCTGGGCATCTGAGGTTCCAGGCAAGACTTTATGTCTTGACAGTCATACCAGGGACCTGGATCACAGCAGCAGTCTTGGCTCCTTGGCTTTTCATGTCATGGTCCCCTGTGCCTGCCCTCTGCCAGGAGCCTGCTGAAGCAGAAAGGAGGTCCCTCTGGCTTCAAGGGTTAAACCCCCAACAGTACAGCAAAGGCTGCACGGCAAGACTTAACTATCCCTCGCATGGTGAACACTCACATATTTATCACTCTGGTAATAATTCCCACTAAAGTCAGGCATGATTTCTAAGGTGGGTAAAAGTATTTGAAAAGTGGGCAGGCAGATGGCATAGAGAGGCTCATCCTTTTCTCAAACTGTCTTCAACCCCATGGGTCTCAGCTGCCATCTCACAGGAATATTGTTATTTTGCATTTGTGCACATTTCTGTTCATGGGTTGGAGGGAGGGGGCTGAGCAAAGCTGCAGGGAGGACATGAAACAGCCAAGTTCATATGTTTCTTGGTGCCATGCTTGGCTGGTGACTGGATCCTGCATGGATTGGCAGGGCCTGGGAGCATGTGGAGGGGAACAGCTTTCCCTGGCTCTGCACACTCAGCATGAGCACTTCATATCATCCCTGGGCTTGGCTCTCTTCCTGGGCCTGTGTGGGCTGTAAAACAGAACACACACTAGGGGACAGAGCTTGCCCAAAGGGCTGTTCTGACAATTCCTATCATAATAGTGATGGCACCACAGTGATCTCATTTATTCCTTGCAGCAACCTTGGGGCTGGGAACCACTGCTATCCCCATTTTCCTGATGAGTAGATTGAGATGTTAGAGCAGTGGGACAGGAAGAAGCCAGGACTTGAGGACCTATGGGGTTGGGGAGGGGGTATGTTGCCAAGAATCAGGCCTCTTCACTCAGAGGAACCCAGAAGCCTGGGTAATAGGAGAAAATTGGCACTACAGGAAGTGGGATGAAGTGGGGATGGTGAAGGCAAAAAAAGAGAGGATGACCCAAACTCTGTCTAGGAAGCCAGTTGGATCCCAGGACTCTCCCCCTTCAATCTCCAGACAAAGCTGGAGCTTTGTTCTTTGAAGACATTGGAGGGGAGTGGCTCTGGGTAAGGGACAACAGGGACAGCAGAAGGCAGGGGTGAGATTCGTGGCTGAAAAGGGGTTGGGATATAAGAAGAAAGACTTCACACTAACTGAGAAGACCCCCAAGAACCCATCCCACTCTATTCCCTGGACATTGGCCGCAAGACCTATGTGCTCCAGGCAGGACACATGTCCCTAGGAAAAGACCTAAAAATGCTTACATGTGAGGGGTGCCTGACAAGGAAATCTGCTCCATCTACCAGTCTAAAATCCTCTCCTCCCCCCAAATTTTCAAAGAGCTCTTCAGTGCTTCACTCTCAGCTTTGAACAGATTGCCAAGGATCCCTTAACATGTGAGTGATGCTGCTAGCACAGATTTCAACAAACAACAAACAGAAGAAAGGCATTCAGAGGAGTTAGAGAGAAGGGAGTGAACAGAAGCTCAAGATGAAATTCCTATCATTAATCTTCTCAGAGAGATGACAGAGATATTGCATCCAAGAGACAAGATCAGCATTCTATAAATAATAGGTTATCAGAGCATGAGAAAGAAGGTTTCTAATAGATGAGATAGAAGATGGAGTCGAGGAAATCTCTCTTAAAAAAGGGCAAAGAGATTGACAATAAGAGAAGAACTACAACTAGAAGGTAGGTCCAGATGACTCAGTGTCCTACTAATTTGAGTTATAAAAAGAGAATATAGAAAAAACAAAGATATTTCAAGGAAATAATATGAGAAAATTGTCACCTGAAGGGTGGACCCTTCACACACAGAGAACTCAGCAAACACCAGGACCATGAACTTTTAAAATTCCACACCAATGTATATTTTCATGAAATATAAAAGCATCAAGGATCAAGAGAAAATCCTACAAACTGGGGATTGTGAGGAGAAGCGTATAAAGCATACAAAAGTTTCAGACCTGAATGATGGTAGACTTCACAACAGTAGCACTGGAAGATACAAGAGAATGGAATTATGCCTTTGAAATTTTGATGGAAAATTATTTTCAACTTAGATTTGTACAACAAGCCCAATTATCTTTCAACGTTTATTTATTTTTGGGACAGAGAGAGACAGAGCATGAACGGGGGAGGGACAGAGAGAGAGGGAGACACAGAATCGGAAACAGGCTCCAGGCTCTGAGCCATCAGCCCAGAGCCCGACGCGGGGCTCGAACTCACGGACTGCAAGAGCGTGACCTGGCTGAAGTCGGACGCTTAACCGACTGCGCCACCCAGGCGCCCCTCCAATTATCTTTCATATATGAAGTGATAGCAAAGTATTTTTAGGCATGCAACATCTTTTTAAAAAATTTTTTGTGTTTATTTTAGTTTTGAGAGAGAGAGAGAGAGAGAGAGCACACGAGCAGGGGACTGGCAGAGAGAGAGAGGGAGACACAGAATCTGAAGCAAGCTCCAGGCTCTAAGCTGTCAGCACGGAGCCCAACGTGGAGATTGAACCCATGAACGATGAGATCATGATCTGAGCTGAAGTAGGCGCTCAACCGACTGAGCCACCCAGGCGCCCCTAGGCATGCAACATCTTTAAAGCTTTTACCTTCGGGGCGCCTGGGTGGCGCAGTCGGTTAAGCGTCCGACTTCAGCCAGGTCACGATCTCGCGGTCCGTGAGTTCGAGCCCCGCGTCGGGCTCTGGGCTGATGGCTCAGAGCCTGGAGCCTGTTTCCGATTCTGTGTCTCCCTCTCTCTCTGCTCCTCCCCCATTCATGCTCTGTCTCTCTCTGTCCCAAAAATAAATAAACGTTGAAAAAAAAAAATTTAAAGCTTTTACCTTCTATATATCCTTTCTCAGAAAGATGATGGAGGATGTGCTCCAGCAAAATGAGCATGTAAACCAAGAAAGAAGAGGACCTAGGGTGCAGGAACTGAGGGACTCAGCCTGATGGAGAGGCTGAGAGAAACCCCAAGGTAACAATTTGTACCACAAAGAGAGCAACAGATCAAAGAGCTGGGAGGGAGGTATCCAGGGAAGTGGGGGAACCGCCAGATTATCTAATGTGTTAGGACATTTGAAACAACTGTTGATAGGCATTGATGAAAATATAAAACTTTGGGGTTAAATTTAACCATTAGGGCATTGAAATAGTAAAAGGATGAATTTATCTCTGGTGTGGAGAGCTGGATTATGGGAAAGGAATATATTTATTATACACTGTGTGATTAGTGATAGTGCTGATAATATTAACACGGACTATTAATTTAACCAAAAATTATAATATTAAGATATAATAGGATGATGGGTGTGGGAGGAAGGTGGGAACACAGTGGATTACAAGGGTCAAATCCCCAACAATTATAATAGAAAGCCCAAAAATGTTGTCAAAATATAGTAATTTAAAAGTAGGAATACTTCCTTATTTTTTCAGAAGGAAATAAGAAAAAACCTGAAGGCAGTGCCCCTGGGAGTGGGAGTGGGATGAGAAAGAACAGAAGAGATTGGTTGCATTGCACTGGTGCTGGGACAGAGGGATGATTTCATGATTAGACTGAGACCACTAAGGTGGTCCTCAGGTAGTGTGGAGAAAGAAAGTTGTGGAACAGCTCCCTTTGGTGGGATTAGAAGGATGGAGGGGAGAGAAGTTTGGCTGAGCACCTCCTTCCTTATAGGAAATGAGAGTCAGTCAGTGTGGGGGAGGAGGAAGCAAGGTCAAGTTTCCTTCTCAGGCCAGAGGTCAGAACTAGGACATTCCCTAGGGTTATCTGGCACCCAGGTCCCTGTGGTCTTCCCCTTTCCTCTGTCTTGATCTACACTGGCCCTTCTTGGCGATTTTGGCTGAGCCAGGGCCAGAGGGCTGGTCTTCAGGAGGATGGCAGCTGGTGACGAGCAGAGAGATGGCAAGAAGAAAGAATGAAGAGCAGACTGCTGGATGCAACTGTGAGGGAGGCTGGACTTCCAGCCCTGACTCAGCACAGCCAGGAGGCAGAGACGTATCTGGCTGGAATATGAGTTATCTATTGCTACACAAATAACCACAAAACTGAACAGCTTAAAACAACAAACATGCACCATTGCACACAGTTTCTGGGAACTGCTCAGATGGCTATTGTGGTTCAAAGGCTTTCAAGGTTGAATTCATGCTGCTGCCCAGGGTGGTGGTCTCTGGAGGCTTTATGGGGGCTAGAAGATGTGCTCTCCAGCTCATTCACACATGGCTGTTGGTGGGAGGTTTCGGTTCCTCACCACGCAGGCATCTCCAAATGGTTGCTCATAACAGGGCTTCTCTAAGAGCAAGTGATTGCAGACTGGTAGAGGCAGAGACAGACAGAGACACAGAGAGAGACAAACAGCTCAACCAAGAGGGAAGCCACAGTGCCTTTTATGACCTAATCTCAGAAATGTCACACTATCATTCTGCCATGTTCCATGTGTCCCTGGTACAGTGTGGAAGAATTCTACACAAGGGTGTGCATGCCAGGAGGTGGGATTGTTGGCAGCCATCATGGAGGCTGCTTCCACAGGTGGTAATGGGATGCATTGGTTGGGCACCTACTGTGTGGGAAAGTCTGTATATTTGGCTGTGGCTGTGAAGGAGACACCTATTCCCAAAGAACCTATGCTTTTAGTGGAATTCCAATTCTCTCCTCCTGCCCAACCCTAATATTCATAACAGCACCATCAGCTCACATCTACACCACCCTTTCCAGCCTTATCTCATTCACATTCCTTATTAAAAGTTTCATAATATCTCTCTGCTATAAGTTTGGCATGCTTTATTAATTGTTTGTTGGGTGAGAAAATTGAAGCACACACAGATAGGCCAAATAGTGGCCAAAGGCTTGACCTGCACAAAGTTCCCAGGGGTGGGTGAACAGTGAAGACAGCTGGAGCTGTGGGTTTCCCAGGTACCCATGTCTGGTAGTGGCTTTCCCATTCATTCTTGCACTTCACTGATGTCCTCATCCAAGGTACTGGTGACAGGGCAGTGAAGAGAAGAGCCTTAGTCTCTGCCCTGGGGAGCTTATGGTCCAGGAGAGGGAATGGACATTAGTCCAAATGTCTCACAGATAAGTATACAATTACAAGTGAAAAACACTGATATGAGAGAAAGCGTAGGGTGAAATGAGATAACAGGGAGTCTGGCTTGGCTGAAGGCCCAGGAAGTACCTCTGAGGAGAAAGGCAGGCAGCAGGGGATAATTCCTGGTTGTCACTAGGATCAGAGAACAAAAGAAGGCCCAAACCTCTCATTTATGTTCAGGCTAATATTAGTGTGAGAGACATGTGAATAATTTATTTTTTTCTCACAAATATTTTTAATATTTAAGGGTAAAGAGTAAAAACTTGAACCCTAAATTAAAAAATAAAGACAACCTTCAGTGATGTATTTCTGCACCAGGAAAGGTGTCTTCTTATAGGAACAGCAGAATCACCCAGAAACAAGTGTCTAATTTTAGCAGTGCCATCTGTGGCACTAAAATAAGGATGATTATCAACACTATCTTTCAGGTTTTTCACTAAGTCAGAACAATTTGCTAAAAATAATCTGTACTGTATCCGCAACGCCCCCAGACAATGTGTGTTTTCCCATCACCACGGCCTGCTTGCTCCCCACAGGCCTGGAGACCAACAGGGAGCGTTAAGCCTTACTGGCAGCGTGTTCTTTGTTGCTGGTTTTCATCCTGAACTTCGTCACAGGGACAGTGGAAGATGGGATGGAAGTCTTGAATGGAGAAAGCTGGGTGTATCTCCCAAGAGCCTCCCAGGCATTTTAGGGCTCAGAACCCAAGGTCAGGTCTTCAGTTCCTGGAATCCTATAGGGTCCAGGGAGGCAACCCCTCTCCCTCCCTCCTTCTTCCCTCTCTCCCTTTGTCTTCCCTCCCTCTTTCCCCCCCCCCCCCCCCCGCCACTCCCATGTAAGAGGCTAAATTATAGAAGCCAGACATCAATTTGCTTCTTTTCCATGGGGAAGTTCCCTTCTGGGTCTGAATACTCATGTCCCCCATCCAGGGTGCCTCTTCTTGGGGTCAGAATTACAGTAAAGTCTGCAGGGTCACAAAGAGGCCCAGTGAATGTGGAGACTGAGCCCCGAAAGGCAGGTAGACTGATCACAACATTTCATGCTGATCATAGGGCCACTGTTGGCCTGTATAGAACCTTTGTGTAAATTAGAAAAAGGTGACTTCGTCTAACCCAGGGACCCAGTCAGGAGAGCAAGACATGTACTGGACTTCAGAACTCACTTGCCTCCTGGTCCAGGAGGCTTTGAGTAGTGTGTAACCTGCACAAGTGTTTATGCCCCACTGAGGTTGCTATGGGCAGAAGAATTCAACTATTCTCCCATAGCACCACTGGCCTCTTGGAGCCAGAGGACCCCCTGCATCAGACTCATGGACTCTTTTCCCTGAACAGAACAGGATGGATAAAAACCAATGATTCCCTTTGGATTTCCTTAGGTACTAGGCAATGCTGATTAAGTTGATTTTTAAGTTTATTTGTAACTATGTCCTCCCTAGCATTTCCAGGAGGCACTTAAGGTTGATTAGAGTGGGCGGTAGGTTGAGCAAGAAGAGTTTTGGACCTCCCACCCTTACTTCAATCGGGAGAGCTCTTCCCCCCCCCCCCCGCCTTATTTGTTGGACTGTTATGTAAGATTTACTTTGAGAAAAGGATTTCACAGGAAAATTGCCTGAGCTAATATTTCCACTCAGGGAAAATATCTTTTAAGAATGAGAGTAGTGACAACCTGAAAGAAATGGATAAATTCCTAGAAAAATACAACCTCTCAAGACTGAATCACGATGAAGTAGAAAATCTGAACAGACTGACTACTAGTAAGGAGATTGAATCAGTAATCAAAAACTTCCCAACAAACAAAAGTCAAGGACCAGATGGTTTCATTGGTGAATTCTACCAAACATTCAAAGAAGAATTAATACCAATCTTCTCTAACTGTTCCAAAAAATAATAGAAGGAGAAACTCTTCCAAACTCATTTACACGGCCAGCATTACCCTGATACCAAAACCAGAAAAGGATGCCACAAGAAAAGAAAGTTACAGGCCAATATCCCTGATAAACATAGACGTAAAAAATCCTCAACAAAATATTAGCAAACTGAACTGAACAATATATTAAAAAGATCATACACTACAAACAAGTAGGATTTATTCCAGGGATGCAAGGATAGTTTCACATCTTTAAACCAGTCAATGTGATAGACCACATTAACAAAATGAAGGATAAAATCATAATCATCTCAATAGACATAGAAAAGACATTTGACAAAATTTAACATCCATTTATGGTAAAAAAACTCTCAACAAAGCAAACATAGAAGGAATGTATCTCAATGTAGTTAAGACCATATATGACAAGCCCACTGCTAACATCATGCTCAATTGTAGAAACCTGGAAGTGTTTCCTCTAAGGTCGGGAACAAGACAAAGATGCCCACTCTTACCACTTTTTTTAAACATAGTATTGGAGGGGCATGTGGGTGGCTCAGTCAGTTAAGCATCTGACTTGATTTCGGCTCCAGTCATGATCTCGTGGTTTGTGAGTTCAGCCCTGTGTTGGGTTCTACACTGACAGTGTGGAGCTTGCTGGATGGAGATTTCCTCTCTCTCTCTCTCTCTCTCTGCCCACCCCCCACTGTGTGCTCTTTCTCAAAATAAATAAATAAACCTAAAAAAAAATCAGGGGTGCCGGGGTAGCTCAGTCAGTTAAGTGCCTGACTTCAGCTCAGGTCATGATCTCACAGTCTGTGAGTTGGAGCCCCGTGTTGGTCTCTGTGCTGACAGCTCAGAGCCTGGAGCCTGCTTTGGATTCTGTGTCTCTCTCTCTCTCTGCCCCTCCCCCACTCACTCTCTGTCTCTCAAAAATGAATAAATGTTAAACAAAACAAAACAAAACAACATAAAACAAAACAAAACAAAACATAGTAATGGAAGTCCCAGCCACAGCAATTAGGCAAGGAAAAGAAACAAAAGGCATCCAAAGTGAAAGGAAGAAGTAAAACTGTCACTATTTGCGGATGACATATCTAGAAAACCATAAAGGCTTCATCAGAAAACTACTAGAACTAATGCATGAATTCAGTAAAGCTGCAGTATACAAGATTAGCACACAATAGTCTGCTGCATTTTTACACATTAATAATGAATTATCAGAGAGAGAAACTAGGAAAACAATTTACGATTCCATCATAAAGAATAAAATACCTAGGAATAAATTTAACCAAGGAGGTGAAAGACTTATATATTGGAAACTATAAGACATTAATGAAATGAAATTTAAAAGACACAAATGGTGCTGATGGATTGGAAGAATTAATATCTTTAAAATGTCCATACTACCCAAAGCAATCTACAGATTCAATACAATTCTTATCGAAATTGCATGGCATTTTTGACAGAAATAAAACAAACAGTCCTAAACTTTGTATGGAAACATAAAAGACCACAAGTAGCCAAAGCAATCTTGAAAAAGAACAGGGGCACCTGGGTGGCTCAGTTGGTTAAGCGTCCAACTTCGGCTCAGGTCATGATCTTGTGGTCCGTGAGTTTGAGCCCCGCGTCGGGATCTGTGCTGACGGCTCAGAGCCTGGAGCCTGTTTCAGATTCTGTGTCTCCCTCTCTCTCTGCTCCTTCCCTGCTCATTCTCTGTCCCTCTCTGTCTCAAAAATAAATAAATGTTAAAAAAAATTTAAAAAAAAGAAAAAGAAGAACAAAGCTGAAAGCATCATGCTGCCTGATTTCAAACTATATTACAAAGCCACAGTAATTAAAACAGTGTGGTATTGGCATAAAAACAGACTCACAGATCAATGGAACAGAATAGAGAGCCCTGAAATAAACCATAATTATATGACCAAGTAATCTAAAACAAAAGAACTAAGAATATATAGTGGGGAAAAAACAACTCATGTTAAGAAAACTGGACAGCTACATGCAAGAGAATAAAACTGGACCACTTTCTTATACCATACACAAAAATTAACTCAAAACAGACTAAAGACTTGAATGTAAGACCTGACACCATAAAACTCCCATACAAGGTGCACCTGGGTGGCCCTATCAGTTAAGCATCTGACTTCGGCTCAGGTCATGATCTCACGGTTTGTGAGTTCGAGCCTCACATCAGGCTCTGTGCTGATAGCTTGAAGCCTGAAGCCTGCTTCGGATTCTGTGCCTCCTTCTCTCTCTGCCCCTCCCCAACTTGTGCTCCTCTCTCTCTGTCTCTCAAAAATAAATAACTGTAAAAAAAATTTAAAAAAAACCTTCCATACAAAACATAGTCAGTAAGCTCCTTGATATAGGTCTTGGCAATAATTTTTTGAATCTGAAAACAGAAGCAAAAACAAACAAGTAGGACTACATCAGACTGGAAACCCTGCACAGCAAAGGAAACCATCAACAGAATGAAAATACAACCTATTGAATGGGAGAAAATATTTGCAAGTTGTATATCAGAAAGGGTTAATATTCAAAAAATATAAAGAATGCATATAGCTTACTAGCAAAAAATTTGACTAAAATATAGGCAGAAGATCTGAATAGACATTCTTCTTTTTTATTTTTTTTAATGTTTATTTATTTTTGACAGAGAGAGAGAGAGAGACAGAGACAGAGCATGAGTGGGAGGGGGCAGAGAAAGAGGGAGACACAGAATTGGAAGCAGGCTCCAGGCTCTGAGCTGTCAGCACAGAGCCTGATGCGGGGCTTGAACTCACAGACTGAGAGATCATGACCTGAACCGAAGTCGGACGCTCAACCAACTGAGCCACCCAGGCACCCCCAAATAGACATTTTTCTAAAGAAGACATATGGAAGGCCAACAAGTACATGAAAAGATGTTCTACATCACTAATCATCAGGGAAATGCAAATCAAAACCACAATGAATAGCACCTCACACCTGTTAAAAATGACTGCTATCAAAAGTATGAGAAATAATAAGCATGGGGGGCATCTGGGTGGCTCCGTCAATTGAGCGTCCAACTCTTGATTTCAGCTCAGGTCATGATCTCACAGTTGTGAGACTGAGCCCTGTGTTGGGCTCCATGCTGAGCATGGAGCCTGCTTAAGATACTCTCTCTCCTTCTGCCCTTCCCCAATTCATGTGTGTGCATGTACATGCTCTCTCTCTCTCTCTCTTTCTGTCTTAAATAAAAAAAAATAAGAAGAAAGAAATAACAAGCATTGGCAAGGATGCAGAGAAAAGGGAACCCTTATGTGCTATTTGTGGGAATGCAAAATGATACAGTTATTATGGAAAATAGTATGGAGGTTCCTCAAAAAAAATTACAAATAGAAGTATCATATGATCCAGCAATTCCACTTCTTGGTATTCATCTAAAGAAAATGAAAACATTAACTCAAAAAGATACCTGCACCCCCATGTTCTTTGCAGCATTATTTACAATAGCCAAGATGTGGAAACAACCTAAGTGTCCACCAGTGGATGAATAAAGAAAGAAAATGTGGTCTATATACACAATGGAATATTATTTAGTCATAAAAAGGCATGTCTTATCATTTGTGACAACGTAGATGCACCTTGAGGGCATTATATTCAGTGAAATAAGTCAGACAGAGAAAGACAAATACCGAATTCTCTTATAATGTGGAATATAAAAGTAAACAAGCCAAACCAAGGTCACAGTGACAGAGAACAGGTAGGTGATTGACAGAGTCAAATTGTAGAGGGTAGGAGAAATACGTGAACTGTTTTTGTTTTGTTGTTTTGTTAGTTTAAATAAGTTGAATTTTGAAAATAAATTAAAACAAACGAAAAAACCTAAAAACATAAAATAACAAAAAAGTTTCCAGCCAAGTGAAAAAACAAAACAAAAAAACAACTAAAGGAAAAGGCAACCTATGAAATGGGATAAAATACTGGCAAACTATATATGGAAGGGCGTTAATATGTAAAATAGACACATATAACTCAACAGCACAGAAATGAATTCAGTTTTAAAAATAGGCAAAGAAAGAGCATTTGCGTGGCTCAGTCAGTTGAGCATATGACTCTTGGTTTCGTCTCAGGTCATAGTCTCACTGTTCATGAGTTTGAGTTCTGTGTCAGGCTCTGTGCTGTTGGTCTGGAGCCTGCTTGGGATTCTCTCTCTCTCTCTCTCTCTCTCTCTCTCTCTCTCTGCCTCTCCCCCTGCTGACACACACTCTCTCTCAAGTAAATAAACACTTTTTAAAAAGTTTAAAAAAATAGGCAAAGGACCTGAAAAGACATTTTTCTAAAGAAGACATACACATAGCCAACTGGTATGCAAGAAGGTGGTCAATATCACTACACATTCTCTATAGTATCAAGAACAAAAAGTGAGAGTAATGATAAAGGATTCTGTCAAAATTGAGAATAAGCCATGCACAGCCACCAGTGTGGCTGCTCCCTCTGGTCTCCGTCCTCCACTGCATGAGCACTCAGGTGGTGAGGGCATGGGAGGTTGATAAAATTCTCCTGTTCACTTGGTATTTTAGTGCCTCTCCTGCGTGGTTACAGAGATCCTTATGCTCTGTGTCCACTCCTTAAGTCCAACCACACACCTCTTCCCCAGGCCTCCTTGTCCTTGAAACTCTTCCAGTCTCCTGAATAACCTGGGGAGCAATTCCCCAATGCCCATGAATACATGGATATCCTTAGCCACTGTGAGATGGATCTAGGCCAGGAATACACGTGTTACCTGACATCCTAACAGGAGAGGCATGTGGCACTTTGAATACCATTATCAGCTTTGACCATATCCAACTGCCCTTGAAAATCTGATTAATTCCCTTTTCCAAGGTGTGGTTACCCAAGTAGAACACCCACAGGTTCTTTCAGAGATGGAAGAATTGCAGCTGTATGACACTCACCATAGTGTTGCCCAGTTCTTCCTTGTGGGGCTCATCCCCCTATTTAGTCCATGAATTCTGGGTCTGAAACCTGGCTCAAGTCTGGAAAATGGGCCAAAGGTATGACTTACCATAGTTTTCTGTGAATACATCTTTTTTTTTTTTCAGGTATAATCCACATAACATTCACTGTTTTACAGTATACAATTCTGGGGGCACCTGGGTGGCTCAGTCGGTTAAGTGTCTGATTTTGGCTCAGGTCATGATCTCAGAGCTCATGGGTTCAAGCCCCATGTTGGGCTCCATGCTGACAGCTCGGAGCCTGGAGTGTGCTTTGGATTCTGTGCCTCCCTCTCTCTTTGCCCCTTCCCCACTTGTGCTCTATCTCTCTCAAAGAATAAACATTAAATTTTTTTTAAAGTATACAATTCTGTGATTTTTAGTATGTGCACAAGGTTGTATAACCAGGAGCACTATCTAATTCTAGAACATTTCCATAATCCTGAAAGAAACCTGTACCTCTTAGCAATCAGGCTCAATTCATCCCTTACACCAGCCCCCCAGCAACTATTAATCTACTTGTCTCTGTATTTGCTAGAATACTGGGCATACAAATGGAATCATACAGTATGTGGCCTTTTGTGACTGGCATCTTTCCCTCAGCATGATGTTTCTGAGGTTCATCCATATTGCAGCAGGTGTCAGTACATCATCCCTTTTGATGGCTGAATACTACTCCACTGTATGGATATGCCACGTTTGTCTATCCATTCATCAGCTGCTGGATATTTGGCTATGAATCCGTTCCCAACCTTTTTGATTATGTTTATTAAGCAGTGCCTGTCTGTTTGGTCCCTAGGAACACCTTGTTCTATAAACCGTCTCCATTCCCTGTGTCTCTGAAAATTAGAACACTTACCCCCTCCCCCTCATTCTGACCTTGCAATCTGTTATGGTAATTATGGGAACTGCACCCATTGCAAAAAAGCACATGTTGCAGTTAAGTACTGCTGTCAGCCCTTGCTATTCCAGGGTTCTATTATCCCCACTGCTCCTGGAAGCCCTGCTCTATGATGGCATTTCCTAGCTTTCAGCCCTGGCCTGTAGAGGACAGTCACCACTGAGCTTCTCAACAATATTAGTGCTCCCCTCACCAGAAATTCCTTATCACCTTGGAAAGTGTCCTCCAGCCTCCCCAAGGAGTCTCATAGAGTAGACCAGTCCTTGGAGGTTACTTCTCTGAGTATTTTGACCCTTCCTCTGGCTTGAAAGTTCTGACATTGCTTCTCCATCACTGCTCTCTTTAAAAGTGGGCTATTGCTTCTTTTCAAGCTACCAAGAGCCATCCCAGAGGGAATCATCCTAGGGTGCATTCCACAGTGTTATACTCTGTTATGGTTGAATGCCCTCATATCAACAAATCTCTCTTATCCAGCTTATTTTACTGCCCCCGCCCTTGGTCCAGCACCTTCAGGATTAACTTCTAGGCACACTCTCATTCCTGCTAATATGTGTTAGTCAAGTTCAAGAGTTTCCTTAGTGTTTAATTCCTCTCCTCCCTGAACAGGCCAGCAAAAGTGAGAGTCTAAGGGAAGGGCTGGGGTTCTGATACTTGGGATAGGGGTGTTTGAACCTGAGGGCTTTGAGCCCTGAGATTCCCCTGAACACTTCCAGGGGTCTCTAGGGTTTTACTCCCGTTTATTGAAGATACAGGCCCCCATCCATTGCTTGAAGGCTGCACAGTCCTCACATGAGGCAAATGCCCTTTAAGACCATGACAGCTTTCCTTGGGAACTAGCTCGACCTCGCCTCTTGGCACTAGACCAATACCTAGAGCCTGGTGACAGGCCATACAAACCAACTGGAATAATTCAGCAGAAATGGCCTTTACGAGAAGGACACTGGGAGATGAAGCTGCAGAGCCAAGCTTGGAAAACACCCAGGAACCAAGGGAGCATTGGAGCAGGAAGCATGTTCACAGCAGTGCCACCAGAATGACCTGTCAGGGTGCTGCTGCTAACTTCTAGAGTAGCCCACTGCCCCATCTGTGCATAAATTCTGGACATTTCTTCTCCACCTCACCTCTCATTGTGAGTCCAAGCTCCATGCAGAAACATTTGGTTCCTGAGCCCAGATTACTGGCCTGTGCCCTGCTGGGTGGGTGAACAGGTGAGGAAGGATGGTCTTTGTACTTTGGCTTCAGAAGTCACATTCCACCAAATTCCCACCATGGGGGATTCCATGCCAACAAAGGAGGAGTTTTAGGTCATGGCCAGGTAAAGACAAATGTACCTTAGCTGGCACTGGATGAGAGGGATGTGAGCAGGGGGTATTAGGCTATTCCCTCAGATTTGTTGTCAGAGAATACACATGTTGGTAATGCCAATATCTTAGAGAGTATGGCCCTTCTTGGGGAAATTTTCTATTCAGTAAGACCATCCCAGACTTCCTCTAAGAGAGTGAAGCCCTGTTGTTGCAATGTGAGACTAGCCAAAAGGTGCAGACGGATGGGGCAAGATGTCAAACCCTTCTCAGCACCCTTGGAAGAACCCCATGGTGGGGAACAGAGTAGCAGGGGGGTGCTTCTTATCCTGATTGAACTAGAGGCTGGCCCTGTAGTTCACCAACCCCATGCTATTGGGTTGGAATGTATGTAGAGCAGACACATACCATCCCCAGGAGTTTCCTTCATCAGGGGGTCCAAGAATGCTTCCATGAGGGACCTCCAGGTACACCCTCTTTAATTTTGGTTACAGATGAAGTCGGCCAGTTATCAGCACGTGGAACAGGGTAGGCTGCAGACTGGAGTTCTGTATTGGGTCAGTAAATGAAGCACAGGTTAGGCAAAATGACTTTAAGAGTTCTGAGTTATGGTACAACCAATTCTGAAATGAGATCATTCCAACCCATAACAGATTCATCACACCCTCACTCCTGAGTGTTGCTCAGTTGGTTTTACTGGGCAGGGCACATGTCTCCAAAATGTGTGGACTCACTCTAGGCAATATGGTCACTATAATCTATCACTTGGCTCTGAGCTCCCTGGCATCCATGACAACAATGGAAGTTCAGTGTCTTATGTTGCCGAGTTAATCAGAAAGACTTTTTTTTAATGTTTATTTTTGAGAGAGAGAGAGAGAAAGAGAGAGAGAGAGAGAGAACAAGCAAGGGAGAGGTAGGGAGAGAAGGAGACAGAGAATTGAAGCAGGCTTCAGGCTCTGAGCTGTCAGCATAGAGCCCGACGTGAGGCTTGAACTCACAAACTGAAAGATCATGAACTGAGTTTAAGTTGGATGCTAACCGACCGAGCCACCCAGGCACCCCAGAAGAGACAAATTTTGTTCGTGTGTGTATTAGTTTGCTTGGGTTGCCATAACGAAATGCCAAAAACTGGATAGCTTAGAAATTTAATCTCACACAGTTCTGGAGGCTGGAAGTTGAAGATCAGGTGCTGGCAGGGCTGATTTCTGCTGAGGCCTCTCTCCTTAGCATGTAGATTGTTGCCCTCTTCCTAAAACTTCACGTGGTCTTCCTTCTATGCCTATCTGTGTCTTAATCTCCTCTTATTATAAGGACACCAGTAAAATGTGATTAGGGCCCACCCTAATGGCCTCATTTTACCTTAATTATATTTTTAAAGTCCCTATATCCAAATACAGTCACAGTCTGTGGTACTGGGTGTTAGGACTTCAACATATCAACTTTAAGGGGCATACATTTCATCCCATAAAACTGTAAAATTCTGCTGTATTCTTGTACAAGGAATATTGAAGAGCAATTTGTCTTGTGTCTTTCTTTCTTGGCTCTACTGTTTACTGCAGGAGACTACCCACCTGGCCCTTCTTGGACAATGATTCATGCCTTAATAGCATCCTTCTCTCTTTCCTATGCAACCTCACTACTTGGTCATGGTCAAATGCAATGTAGAGATTTTATTCTCAGCAGGTTGTGAGGGACTGATGGCCCTTAATGAATTCTCCCTTTTGCATGGAATGGGAAAAAAGTGCATTCTAGAGAATGTGGTTTTAAGACCAGAGGTAGGTCAGAGTAAGGAGTTAAAGAATATCTTCCAGTCACCGCTGACCTTCCCATTCTTGATGACTGCCTGTATCACAAGAAAACAGAACTAGGGATCCAGCTGTACCATAATTATCTGTGTAGTCTCAGGGTGGCCTTTAATTTTTCGGAAGGTCTCTTTTTTTTTTCATTTGCAAAGTGAATATTGCCTTCATATCTATCTTACCTTGTTCTCGTAAGATATATGTAACAATTTTGGTAAGTTGTAAAGTGATATGACTTATCAGTACTCATCCCACATATGTCAAAGAAGATTTGCTAGGTTAGCAATGATGACTTCTATGAATACTTGCCCTTTGCTCCCTCATCTCAAGGTGGACTCCATAGCCACTGCCCAGTTTGGGGGCTGCGTCCACTGCAATTTAGTAAAGGAATATCTGTACTGCAAATCCTTAAAATGCCACCAACCCACAGCATTGCAGCCTTTGCTGGGGAAGTGTCAAATGATGGTGACGCTGCCTTGCATCTCAGAGGAACACTAGATGCTTTCCATGCAACCTCCTCATTGTGAACCTGAGAAATCTGTTCTCTGGAAAAGCTCAAGGCTACTCCAAGATCTTATGGCAGGTCATCAGGAAAATGGGAATGAGAGTGTGTCTTATTTCTCCCTCGAGAGCCTGGGGTTCCCTACTACCACACTGAAAGAGAAAATATGACTTCCACTGTCTACCACTTTGTAGAGAATAAACATAAATTTTAAATGTGTAACTGCATTTAAAAATCCAAACAACCCATTCTACAGGTGAGAACACCGAACCTGTTTGGGTTTGGTTGAACTTGATAATCCACAACGTACAACGTGGCCTCATACCATGGCCCCCTCTGAAGGGTGCCATGGATAGGCTCCTTCATGGAATTGCCTTACATGTGTCATATGTGCCTTTGACCCTTGCCATAATGAAGGGGACCAATGATGGCGCCACTGGGCTGAGAGAAGAAAGACTGGTGGCCAGACAGCTGCCTAATGCCTGCCCTATGGGAGACACACACATATGCAATGGACATTCACTTGTTTAGTGAAAATGTTTTGGGCATCTACTAAGGCAGTTGCTGAGAGAGAAGCTGAGAAATGGGAGGATCAGGCAGAGCAAGGTGGAGGCAGAAGGCGGAGTCCTACAGATAGCAAAGCAATAAGTGAAGAAATGGGGATTGGCTTTAGGAGCTCAGCCAGGGGCTTCATGAGGAAGCGTGCAGAGCTTACCCCTGGCCTGGCACATAGCAGATGCTTGGGCCAGTATGGACAGGCTTGACTCACACTCTGGTGTCTCTCTCTGAGCCTTTCATCACGTGGCTGATACGGTGGGCCTTGCAGAGGCTATTTGGGATCGTGAATGCTCTCCTGGGCCATAGAGAATGGTAGATACAGCAGAAGCAGGAAATATCCTTCCACTTGTGGCTAAGATGAGATATTGTTATTACGGGATGATGATGATGATAATGGTGACGATGGTGATGATGATGGCAGTGATGATGGTGATGGCAACTGTGGTGGTAATGATAGTGATGAGGGGAGTGGTGATGATGATGATGGTAGTTATGATGGTGGTGATGGTGAGGATGATGGTAGTAATCATAACGGTGATGATGATGGATGATGGTGATGTGGTGGTGACGACAGAGGTGGGGTGATGGTGATGATGATGGCAGTGATGATGATGGTGATGGTGATTATGGTGGTAGTGATAATGGTGGTGATGGTGATGATGATGATGATGGTGGTGATCATAATGGTGATGATAATGGATGATGGTTATGATGGTGGGGGTAATGATGGTGTTAGTGATTGTGATGATTGTGATAATGATGATGATAAATTCACACGCTTGGTTAAGACCATCGCCTCATACCCTACCTGACACCCACCTGTCAGTTCAAAATGTTACTATGAAATTTTTGCAGTTTGACTCCACAGCTTTTGCTCCTGGTAAAGGACAACTGTCCTTGGGTGGGAGAGTTATGTTAAGCTTCAGCAGCTACTTACACTTCAATGTGGTTTGGCTTTAGGATCTTTCATGAAGGTGTGCTTTTCTGGGGAAGATGCTAAAGAGTGGGTCTTCAGAGGAAAAATAAGAGAGTGGAGGGCAGAAAGCTTCTGTGCACTGTGGTCACCCTCAGCTGCCACCCTATCCCCTCATTTGTTGTCTACATGCTTTGCCTTGCTTCTCTGGGAAGGCCTTTTACCTTACTCCTTTACCATCCCATCCATCACCCTTGTCTGGCCCTGAACACCTTAGACAAGGCACCAGTGTACTGAATGCCTTTCCTGCCTGGGCCATTCCAAATTGGCCTTGCAATGCCAGGCAGAGGCACAACCTGGCTATCCCTGGGTTGGAATTTGCAGTTTTTGAATTAGTTAAAAATTAGAAGATTTCAACTTTTTAAAAAATTGTTTCTCTAGCCTGTCTAGAAAAACTGGAATATTTAGTGTGCACACAGGCAGTGAGTGGCAGAAGCCTCATAATGCCTGGCTGAGCCTAATCCTCTCCCAGATTCAGCAGCAAAATATCTGATATTCTTTATTTTATGTCACTGCTTTGAGGAGGTTTGTTATGCAGCAATTGATAACGCACACAACAACCAAAGCTGTCTAAACTACCTTTCCCCCAAGTCGTGGCAGGTCAGGGATGATCCCTCAATTTGCCCCACTCATGTTGGAGTCTACAGAACTCTAGATTCAGTAAAGCAATCACACATGTGTGCTCTGTGACCTACTAGCCGGGTCAGAAGGAAATTCTTCTGGGAGGCCTCTGATTGGGTATATAGTTCCTGCCCTCCCACATGAGGAGTCTGATATTAAGAAACCAGAGAACACCTGCAACCTGTTTTCATCCCCATCCCAAGCTGGCATTGCCAGCTCTGAGCTGGGTTGCCGTATTTTATCTTGTTCCAGAGGCAGACATATGCTCTCTTCTGCTTCCTAACTCTGATTCGTTCTCAGTACCATCAGGCCCTGCAACCCAAGGTGTTTGAAGTTTTCTGGCCTTAAATTGGTCTTGCACAGTCTTGGTCCAACCAATGGTGCCTCAATCTTTCAGCTTTGCTCTTCTGCCCCCTGGTGGAAGGTCTTGTGTGGCCGGCCCACCCTCTGAATGGCTGTGGTTCTGAAATCCAGCAGAGCCCAGCCCAGTGTTTTCCCTTCTACAATTTTACCGGGGGCTCTGTGGTTGGGATGTTGAACCCAACATGTCTCATTTGGATGCCAATGCTCCGTTACCTATGATTTTAGCCAAGCCTGTACCTACAGGGGGGCTCTTGGGTCTGCTCATCCAGTGGGCTGGATGGGCTCTGCTCATCCAGTGAGACAGAAATCAGAGGATGCCAAGAGGCAGGCACCAGTCGATGGTTTTCCCTATTTTCCTGTAACCACTGGTTTGCCAGTACCACCTAGATCCAGGCCATGCTGTCCTGCTTTCTGCATGAAGGTGGGACTCTGCAACCCTCAGCTCCATCCCATGCTCAGGACCAGTGCCACTCGTGCAGCCTGGGGCCAACTGGCATAGGGTCCGCCTGTACCCACACTGTGCCTTGGGGTCCTAAGTGAGAAGAGTGTCCCACCTCTTACAGCTTCATCTGGGCAGATGTTGTGCCCCATGGTGACAGACGACTTCAAGCCTTGAGCTCAATGGGGCCCTGAGATGTGGGTTTCTCTCTATTCTGTTTTAAAAATAGTAAAAGCAAACTGGCATGTTTTCAAAGCCGAGAGGGATTTTCAGGCTGTTCCATGTCCGTCTCCCTCACAGGAGGTGTGCTGCTTGGTCTGGGAGGGGTCACACAGACCTCAGAATATCTGGCTTAGTGCAATTGATAAGCCACACTTTGAAGCCAACTGCTTTCCATGAGAAGGTAAAATCAGGGTCTGTGAGGTTCAAAGAGGGCCCAGCCTCTCTGGTGGGAATTCTTGTAAGGAGCTGTGAGCACAGTTGCACATCCATAAGAGAAGCATCTTGCACACATTTCTAGTCTCCAGCAGTAATGAACCCACACCCTGTGTTCCCAAATCTGCTTCACAGCAAGCCTCCAGACCAAGAGCTGACTGTCAGAGAAGCAAGATTCTAGCTTTTGGAAGAACTTCTTGCCACTGACATCTATTCCCCTTCCAGAAAGAATTCTAAAGGTTTAGGGAATTGGGTGCCTAGAAAGGCTGGGTTAAAAATTGATTTCCAGGGGCGCCTGGGTGGCGCAGTCGGTTGGGCGTCCGACTTCAGCCAGGTCACGATCTTGCGGTCCGGGAGTTCGAGGCCCGCGTCGGGCTCTGGGCTGATGGCTCAGAGCCTGGAGCCTGCTTCCGATTCTGTGTCTCCCTCTCTCTCTGCCCCTCCCCCGTTCATGCTCTGTCTCTCTCTGTCCCAAAAATAAATAAACGTTGAAAAATTGATTTCCAGTTGGTATTTTATTAACAAGTTTTTCAGACTTTACAAAATGCCACAGAACATTGATTCTTAGGCTTGGGGTGTCCAGTCTTGATTGAGCATTCTCCTCAAAGGTGGAACCTCAGTTTGTATGTGCTCTCTAACTGTGGCTTCCATAGTCCCCAAGCCACTAGGGCTTGAGCTAGGTCATATGCCCATATAACACATAACACTAAGCAGCGGGGATCATGACGCATGAAGGATGCTCTTGGTTTTGGTCTGGGGTGGTAGCTTTAATCACAGGAGTAGATGAGTACTTCTTCTAGTTGCAAAATCTTGGACATGTCTCCAGAATGTAGCCCAGTTGCGGAAAACAATGAAGATGGAGGTCAGCTTCATATGGGCCACAGAACCTGCAGGTGATGGAGGGTAGGAACCTTTTCCTGCAACTTGCTCTTCATTGGTTGAATTACATGCAGAGCCTTCCCACACCTCTTGGCTTCTCCAGCAAGTAGATGCCTCCAGATGTGCTCAGTTTAGGCTCAGATAAATGACACATACGTGCCTCAGTTCATTTTGCCACAATCCCGGGGAGGCAGGTAATGATATACTGTAGGAAACTGAGGCTCAGAGAGAGGAAGTGGTGAAGCAGGGATTTGACTCCAAAGCCAACACCCTTGACATTGTTGCTCTCTGCCTCCCTGTCACATTGAGCCACTGGGTCTGCAATAGAATATGATATCACCATCTCCAAATTGGCTGAGAAAGAATGAAACCCAGAAAGTAAGTGACTTGCCCAAGATGACAGGGATTATTAGTAATGGATCAGGAGACGTCAGCTGTTCCCTGGCCCTGTGCTCCATCCTTATCCTCTGCTGAAGACATATCTAAAATATGTCCACAAATTCTTTTCTATTCTTCCTATTAGACTACAGAGCCTGAATCCCCTTTCCTTGAGTGTGGACTGTGCTTAGCGACCCGCTGCTAACAAATAGAATGTAGCAGAAGTGACTGTGTATGACTCTGGAGACCAAGCCATAAAAAGCACTGTGGCTTCCTCTTTGCTTAGTCTCTCTTGGATCTTTTGCTCTGGATGAAGCCAGCCGCCATAGCAGGAAGACACTTGACAGCCCCATGGAGAAGTACACATGGTGAGAACTGAGGCCTCCAGTCAACGATCACGTGAGTAACCTTGGCAGCAGACCCTCCAGCCCCAGTCAAGCCTTTTCATGGCAGCAGCCCTGGTTGACATCTTGACAACATCTTGGAGAGAAGTGGAACCACAATTACGCAGATTTCTGACCCTGGAAACTGTAGAAGATAATAAATGTGCATTGATTTAAGCAGCCAGGCTTGGCGCTGATTGGTTACACAGCAACAAATACTAATGCAGCCATTCCATTCCCCCTTCTTTATCATTTGCTGTTATTATCTGCTTGGTGTCCCTCCCACCCCCTCCAGGGAAAGTCTGGGGACTAGAAGGGAGAATATGGGGTAACTCTTCTGGTCAACAGCATACGGCAACACCTCAAGTAGACTGTGGGATGTCTACCAAGATATTCCTCCTGCCAAAGGACAAAGAGATCCCAAGGCCACTCAAAACTACAACCTAAGGCTGTTCCTGATATTTTTTAAAAATTGTTTTTAACGTTTATTCATTTTTTGAGAGACAGAGTGTGAGCGGGAGAGGGGCAGAGAGAGAGGGAGACACAGAATCTGAAGAAGGCTCCAGGCTCGGAGCTGTCAGCACAGAGCCTGACGCAGGGCTTGAACTCACAAACAGTGAGATCATGACCTGAGCTGAAGTTGCATGCTTAAATGACTGAGCCTCCTAGGCTCCCCATGTTCCTGATATTTTAAAAGTTTACTTATTAATCGAGAGAGAGAGAGAGAGAGAGAGAGAGAGAGAGAGCACGCACATGTAAGTGGAGGAAGGCAGAGGGAGAGGGAGAGAGAATCTCCAACAAGGGGCTCGATCCCACAAACCATGAGATCATGACCTGAACCGAAATCAGGAGTTGGATGCTGACTGAGCCACACAGGTGCCCCCTGATATTTTTCATCTCAGAAGGCATTCCAACTGGCTACAGTGAAAAGTAGACAAGAAAGAGCCATGCCTAGGGAAGCCATGTTCTCTCTGACTTCTGCCTGGGGCACAGGACCCTCTTGTAACAGAGCACAGGGAAACACGTGCAGGTCCTGGAAATGCAGGTGAAGAGCTGCAGTGTGTGTCCAACCTGGACAGAGCCAGAGCAGGGGTGGCCACCATAGCAAGCTCATCATCAGTAATGGGGGAGGTGGGGGACATCTGGCACGCCCACAGCCCTCTTGGAGCCCCCTTCCTTGGGTGACTAACCATGCCTCATTTCTTGGAGGAAACTCTTGAAGTTGCTGATGGTGGTTGCCTCTGGGGTGGAGAATAGGGGTGCTGGTGGGAGAGAAAGGCATATTTTTCCTGAGCACCTGTTTGTGTCTACTGATTTTGTATTGTGTGTATAGCCTATTCAAAATAGATAAATATATTCAAAGTATTATTTTACCAATTACCAAACTCTTCTTGGTGTTTCTAAAAAAGGAAGATCTTTGTGGCTACCCAAGTTTGGGGAACTTGGCCAGTATGTCCTCTTCCTGGAGCATCACATTAATGAATTAAGGATCTGAGAAGTGCTATAGTAAAGAATCATGTTTAATCTGTTTAAAGCCAAAATTTCCAAATTTGTTCAAACACATAACTATTTTCCCATAAACTCTCTATAAATAGCCTTGGATATAAATAGCCAACTGTGTTATGCTGCAATGTATTGGAATGTGGCCCTGACAACATTGTGCCAATTACATTTCCTTAAACACCATGGGTGGGGTCCAGACATGGACACTAGGGGACAGGTAAGCTCTAGGGTCTTGGAAGCATGGAAAGGGTATGTCCAGAGAAAAAGCCCTTCAAACTACTCTCTATAGTTTACCAGAGGGCAGGCCTGTCATCCCTTTATCCCTTCATTCTTCATTTACTCATGCACTGGGTTCATGACCTGGACCTAAATCAGATATGTTGTCTGCTCTCAGGAGACTCACCCCTAGTGAGGAAGATGTTCAGAAACCAGCAGCCTGAGACAGTGAAGCACCTGTGGGCTTTGCAAAGTCTCCCCTAGAGCGTGGCCTGTGGACCACACATGATGTGTGAGCAGGAGGCAGCCAAGTAAAGAAATGCAATGTCCCAGCAGCACTGCTGAGAGCAGACCAGTGGGAGCTACAGCCAGGTGGATTGAGGTGGCCTAGTATCCATGGTCCCAGCACACACTGCCCTCTTGAGCTCTGTTCTGAGGGTCATCTGATTTTCCAGGCTCTGTGCCCACTGTTTCTGTGTTAGTTTCTGCTATAGGATCTAACATAGGAGGCACAGCAGGAGCTCAGAAGGCAGGAGGGAGAAAGAAGTGTCTGCTCTGATAGGATGGCAGTTGTAGCAGCAGGGACTGGGTGATTATAGACTTCAGCAGCTCTGGCAGAGGGAGCACCTTTATCAGAAATTGCAGCCCCAGGGGTGCTTGGCTGCCTCAGTTGGTAGAGCATGTGACTCTTGATCTCAGGGTTGTGAGTTTGAGCCCCTCCTTGGGTGTAGAGATCACTTATTAAAAAATCTTCAAAATACTAAAAATAAAAATGAAGTTACAGTCCTGGCCTAGAAGGTGCTCCCTTCCAGATCCAGAGTCAGCAATCTCAGCTTCTCCCTTAGCACCAGCTTCTTCAACAGCACCAGCTTCTCCCACAGTGCCAACTTCTCCCACAGTACCAATTTTTCCCTCAGTGCCAGCTTCTCCCAAACTGCCAGCTTCTCTCATAGTACCAATTTATCCAACAGTGCCAGCTTCTCTCACAGGGCAGCAGAAAGTGCAAGCTCTGGGCTCTAGCCCAGAGGTGTTCGTGTTTCTTATCTCTAGGTACCACCCCTTCTTCCTTTAGTCCTCTATCCCTCTCCCCTTCACTCTTGCATCCTTCCAACACCTCTGTATCCAGTTCTTTGTATGAATCCCCTCTGTGTGAAAAACCTAAAGTGGTTTCTGCTTTCCTGACTGGACCCAGACTGATTCAGTATTTATTTAGGAAACAAGCCTTCCCAGTTGGGTCTCCGTGATGCGGTTGTTCACCTGTTCGAGCATGAATGCAGAAATGAGCTCTTTGCCAGTGGGAAAAAGGACACCCGTGATCCGTGATATGTGGTGGCCTTACAATTACTCGAACATATCCCAGGGATTGCTTTGGGAGGGAGCACTGTTGAAGGTTAGACTTTGGGACAAGCAGTTGCCACTGCTCTCAACCATTATGGTAAAATTGATGTCCACAAAGAATATAGGGATGGCTTATGATGTCCCAAAAGAGATTACAAACAGGCAGATGAAGACAAAGAGGAAGAAAAAGAGGAAGAGGAAAATGAGGAAGAGAGGGGGAAGAAGAAAAATTGAATTAACTGAAAATTAAAATTAAGAACTTACATTCAAAAGATTCCATTAAGAGAGTAAAAATACAAGCTACAACAGGGAGAAGATATTTGCAACACACGTATTTGACAAAGGACTCAAATCTAGAATATATAAAGATCTCCTGGAAATCAATAAGAAGATAGCAGATAATCAAACAGAAAAAAATGATTAAAGGTTTGAGTGGGTGCTTCACAAAAGAGCATGTTCTAGTTGCCTATAAATACATGAGGTGTTCAACCTTATTAGTCATAAAGGAAACACCAACTAAAACTACAATGTATCGAAACCACATTGAGATACCACTTCCCATATATTAGGATGTCTATAACCAAAAAGATAGGTATTTTGAACAAATTATGGTGAGACTACAGATAATAAGGAACCCAAGTACAGTAGAGTCATCAGAGGAAGGAATATTAAATGATGAGCTTAGGAAAGCAATCTGGAAATCCCTCAAAGGTAAAATATAGTTATCATATAGTCCAGCAATTCCACTCCTAAGTACAGACTGAAGAGAAATGAAAATACATGTTTACACAAAAACTTATGCATGAATGTTCATATCAACATTATTCTTCTTTTATTTAATTTAATTTTTTTCCTTAAGAAAGAGAGAAAAATGCAAGTGAGGGAAGGGCTGAGAAAGGGAGAGAGAGAATCTTAAGCAAGCTCCACACTCAGCATGGAGACTGACACAGAGCTCAATCTCACAACTGTGAGATCATGACCTGAGCTGAAATCAAGAGTAGGATGCATACCTGAGCTACCCAGGTGTCCCTCAGCATTATTGTTAATATTCAGAAAGTAGAAACAACCCAAATGTCCTTCAAATGGTGAATGGAAAAGTGAAATGTGGGATATCCATACTGTAGGCTATTATTTGACCATAAGAAGGAATGAAGTCCTGATGCACGCTACAACATGGATGAACCTTGAAAGCATTGTGCCCACTGAAAAAAGCCAGACACAAAGACTATGTTACACAATTTCATTCATATGAGAAGTCCAGAATAGGCAAATCTAATACAGACAGAATAGTTTAGTAGTTTCCAGGGGCTGTACCAAACAGGGTGTTGGGGTCATAGTTAAAAGATAAGAGGATTCTTCTGAGGATGATGAAAACATTCTAGAATTGATCATGGTGATGGTTGCACATTTCAGTGAATATGGTAAAACCCACTGGGTTGTACACTTCAAATGGAAGCAATGTATCTTAATAAATTTGTCAAAGAAAGGAAGGAAGGGAGACAGGGATGGAGGGAGGAAAGGAAGAAGAAAAAGTTGCAGTGCTATACCACCACTTACCCATCAGAAAGACTAAACTGAAAAAGACAGAATCCTGAGTGCCTCTGAGGGTGTGGAGAAAGCAGAGCTCCCAAACACTGCTTGAGGCAGGGGGCAGAGGGGTGTGACTTGGTGTGATTACTTTAGAAAACAGGTGTATTACTCAAGCTGCACGTATACACATCTGTGGCCCAACAGTTCACTCCTAGGAACATAGTCAAGAGAACTGCATGTACATGTTACCAAAAGACACGTAAGCAGTACTTGGTAATAACCCAACACCAGAAACAGCCCAAATATCCAACAATGGTAGAATAGATAAATAAATGCTTGTATCTTCACCAAAGGAAACTTCACAGCAATGGGCGTGAACCATCTATGACCTCACAGCATAGATGAACCTTCTCCACATAGAGTTGAATGAAGGAAGCCAGGACCTAAGTTAGAGAACAGACAGTATGAGTCCATGCATATGAAGTTCAAAATAGGCAAAACGACAATACCATGTTAGGAAATAGGGTGGTTTCTCTGGGTGGAGTAAGCCTTGGAGGGGCACAGGGGAAGCACTTGGGGTACTGGCCATGTTCTGTTTCTTGATGTGGGTGCTGTTGCTCAGATGGGTTCACTTGTGTGCTCCTGGCTGTACACAATGATTTGTGTATTTTCTGTATTTATATTAGAGTTCAGTAAGAAGCTTACCAAATTTTTTTTTAAATAAGGGAAGGAGCAGGATGCCTGGGGTGGCTCAGTTGGTTAAATGTCCAACTCTTGGTTTCGGCTCAGGTCCTGATCTCATGTTTGTGAGTTCGAGCCCCACATCAGGCTCCATGCTGACAGTGTGGAGGCTGCTTGTGATTCTCTCTCTTCCTCCCTCTCTGCCCCTCCCCTGCTTGCTCTCTCTCTTTCTCTCTCAAAAATGAATAAAATTTTAAAAAATTGAAAAAAAAATAAAATAGGGAAAGGAGAAGGAAAAATAGTAAACCAGCACACACCAAACAAGAATATGTGCCTTAGCAGCTAGTTTTCATTTCTGTAACTAGTCTTGAGACCTGTTAGCAAGTAGAACTTGCTGCACTCAGCAACTATTTTAGGCCTCCTTTGCCCACTGTCTGTACCTACTGGGTTCTTTACCTGGTGGGGTCGTTCAAAGATCTATTTGGGAAGGTCCGTATCCAGCCTGTAGTTGTTGGACCTTCTCTTTGACTCTGTGATTAGACAGGAGGTACTAAGAGGTACCCTGGGGACTCCCTGGGCTTCTAGACCCATCCTGCCTGCCCTCTGTGTGAAGCACAACCCCTTGGTAATCAGGATGGAACTCCTGGACAGTGAGGGCCCCCTTCTTTGCCTGTTGGCTCAGGTGCATGAGGATTCCAAGGTGCCCAGATGTTGGTCTCAACAGATTCAGTGGAACTCTAGTTCTGTGCTCTGGGGAATCATTTCCTACCTGAGGACTAAGAGTAAGACTTTCAAACCATTGGATCTCCAGGTGGCAGGGGTGGGAAGCAAACACTTGGCAAGGATGTGCACTGCGAGGAGCCCCTCCCACATCCACCCCTTGGCTCCTGGACCTGTGGGAGAAGCAGCAGCAGGTATTGGCTGCTTCAGAGCCTGTAACACATCTTTAGGCAGTACCAGCCCTGCAGACATGTTCTGCTGGTGCCAAAACTGAACCTTGGGCAGGTCATTATCTATTCTTCCAGGCCAGCTGCTTCTGGGGTTTTCTTTCCAGAACTTTCTCAGTTTTAGAACTGAAGTCCTGAGTCCAGGAACCCTTTCAGCCCCAGGAAAGCCAGATGGATAGTCATCCTGGATGCCTTTCAAACCAAGGTCCCTCCCAGGAGGCAGGACCACAAGTTTGTGCCTCTGTGTGCCCTGGCCCTAGCCCAGCACAGGCCAAGTAGAGCATATCACCTTACTACTGCATCTGGAGGGTCAGGAGAGCCTCCCAACTGCTGTGACCCTGAGGAGTGGCAGCCATGACGTGTGTCATTTGCAGGATTCATAAAGCAGAGCACTGAGCCTGTCTTGGGTTTCAATGTCTGTGTCAATGTCTTTTGCTAACTTGGACAACTGCTCTAACAGGGAACAGGAGAAACAAACATTTGAAAGGTGATTAGCAGTCTTTTTAGGGCTTTTTCCTCGTGTTGTCTTGTTGGATGTCACCCCAGTTCTGTGAGATAGGCAGGGTTGAGGCCAAAAGAGATAATGCGATTTTCCAAGGACCCTGAGCCTCTTAGTATTGGAACAGGCTCAACCGTGTTCATGCCTCAACTCCAAGCTGCCTCCCCCCCCTTTGACCCTCATGCCCTGGACTCACGCAGTGCCTGGTGGCTCCCACCAGCCCGCCTGTTGTATTGAGGGATCCAGCCAAGCCATTCCACTCATCTGGGCCTCTCGCTCTTCATCTGTGGGATGCAGATGAGTCTGAAGGTCTCAGCGAGACTGTGGTTAACTACGAGCAGCCATCAGGTCAGGTGTTAAGAGCATCCTGCTTAGCTTTTTGATAGATGGTCCTTCATAGGACACTGAGCCTTCTACATGCTTGTTCACCAAAGTGGGGCCTGTAGACCAGCAGGCATGGTGTTGCCCAAGGGCTTAGTAAACATACAGAATCTTAGCTGGCCCAGCCCTAAGGAGAGCCAGGCAGTGTGAGAAGCGCAGGCCAGCACCTTTTTCCCTATGCTTGGTGAATGAACTGTTGCCTTTGTTCCCTGTTGGAACCTTCTAAACACCTTTCTGTCTAATAGTCCGCTAGGGCTGCCATAACGAAGTACCATCGACTGGGAGGTTTAAACAATAGAAACTTATTTGCTCACAATTTTGGAGGTCAGAAGTCCAAGATCAAGGCATCATCCGTGTTGGTTTCCTCTGAGACCTCTCTCCTTGGATTCTTGGAGATGGCCGACTTCCTTCTGTGTCCTCACATGGCCTTCTCTCTGTGTATGTCTGTTCCTAATCTCCCCTTCTTGTAAGAACACTGGTCAGATTAGATAAGGCCCACTATAATGACCTCATTTTACCTTAATGACCTCTGTAAAGGCCCCATCTCCAAACACTATCACTTTATGAGGCACTGGGGGTTAAGTACTCAACATATGAATTTGGGGCAGAGGGGAACAGTTCAGGCCCCAGCAGCCCATTTGGCCTATGACAGGCCCAAACATTATGGTAGCCCAAGAGAGTGTGGGGCACGGTTGGGGCTGCAGAGGGGAAGGGCAGCCTGGGAAGCAGGTATTGTGAGCTGCAGGTACCTGGAGAAACTGGGACATGAAATTGTGGTGGGGAGTTCATCCAGTAGGGTAACAGAAAGGGCACTGCTGGTAGCGGGGACCAGCACAGGGCAAGGAAGGGCATGCCATATTCAGGATGAGCTGTAAGAAGGTACTTGGCAAAGAGCAGATGAAGTAGACAGGGGCCCAGCTTAGGCATGTGACATGTCTGCACAGCACAGGGTCTCTTGTGGGATTCTAAGCAGGAAGAGACACAGTTAGTATCAGCTAACCCATAAAACGTGCTAACTGCATGGGCTTGGTGACCACGGATGGGAGATCAGGACCTAGAGTTCTGTTTTTTTTAAGTTTATTTATTTATTTTGAGAGGTGGGGGGAGGAACAAAGAGAGAGAGAATCCCAAGCAGGCTCAGCCTGTCAGCACAGAGCTCGATGCGGGACTCAAACTCACAGGTGAGATCATGACCAGAGCTGAAGCCGGACCCTTACTGACTGAGCCACCCAGGTGCCCCAGGACCTAGGGTTCTGGGCCTCTGCTGGCCATTGACAGTTTATGCTGCTCTGGACAACATAGTGCTGCAGAAAGAGTGAGGGCTTTACAACCTTGGGGATCTGGTTTAAACTTCCTGCTCTGATATCTACCACCTGTGTGACCTTGTGGACTTGGCCTAGTTCAGGCTCTGGTTATTCATTTATAATGACACTGCTTATTGCAGGGATTAATAAGATAGTTAAGTGACCTGACACATGGCAGAAGCACAGATACTACTTGTCTTCTTTCCCTTTGGCTTCTCTGCAAGTTGTCTCCTCTGTAAAACTGCTGAGATATGAAAGCGCCTGCACGGGCTACTCCCAGTGGGAAAACACAGGACCTCTGACTGTGGTCTGGGAAGCACAGGGAAGAGGCCCCTGCACTGAGTGCCTTGCCCTGGAGTCCAGGCAGAGGGAGGCTTCTGGAAGGGACAGGGGTGGAGGAGCAGTGAGCCAGTGCTGTGGGCACACCCTGGACTCAGTTCATCACCTAGCCTCTAGTGCGTGGCCCAAAGCTGCAGTTTCTGATTTCTAAGCCTCCACTCCCAGCACCCAAGGTCCTCGTAGACCTTGGAGAGGCTGGGGTGCACCCTGGGTCTCAGGAGGTGCGTGCTGCTGAGGAGAAGGTAGGAGGAAGAGCTTGTGTTGGGAGTGAGAAGACCTGTTTATTATTATTTTTTTTCTTAAAGAGAGAGAGTGTTCAACCAGCAGAAGGAGAGAGAGAGAGAGAGAGAGAGAGAGAGAGAGAGAGAGAGAGAGAATCTTAAGCAGGCTCCATGCCCAGTGTGGAGCTGGACGTAGGGCTCAGTTTCAATGACTGTGAGATCATGACCTGAGCTGAAATCAAGAGTCAGAGGCTCATCTGACTGAGCCACCCAGGCACCCAGTTCTGTGTATTTTTTGAATTGGCTTTGAAGGTTTGCTCTGGGTTGATGGAGGGAAGAAGGCAAACACGGAGGACACTGAGCTCTTCCGTGCCATCTGTCTCCCCTCTCAGGGATGCCTCTGGAATATTTCCAGTTTTGGGAAGGATTTTGTTTGGGGAAAAAATAGTTCTGTAAAGAGAACTTTGCCCCTTTACCAGGCATTGGGTCTGTCCGGGGATGGGCATCTGACCCAAGCCAGCACAACCAGAGCCCTCTCCCCAGGGGTATGGATCCCAGCTCCTTTGCAGAGATGTAAACTCTTCCCCCCTGCAGAGAAAGGTGCTCTATGCCAATACAGAGAGAACCCAGAGGGGAGACAGAGGGGCCCCTGTACCCTGCAATGCCCTGGGCTGTGATTCCAGGCCCTCCTTCCAGAGGCCACTGTACCCCGCCCTCGGGCTCCTGGAAACTCCAGCGTGGCTTTCTTGCCTTCAGTTCCTGTTTTGGGTAAGGCCAGCTAGAATTGGTTATTTGCAAAAGGCCTAGATCGTGCATGACTTGATTGCCCAATTTCTTTAGAAAATCTGACGTAGAAGCGTGAAGACCTTGGAGACCGTGAAAATGTTTTATCCCAAAACCTGCTCTACAGTATATGCTGTATCACCTTCAGACGAGCGTGAGAGCCTGGGTTTGCATCTCTACCTGTGAGGGTAAATGTCCTCTCCAGGTTTTGACTACATCTGGGCTGTCTTGACTTGAGGTGGGACATTCCCCGTGCCACTTGAGGGGATTTGCTGGACTGACTCAATGACACAGGGCCCCTGCACCCATCCCGATGGAAGGCCACCGCAGCTGTGTCGTCTTCTGGAACCTCTGGCCTTAGCTTGTCACTCCTCAGCTGGGGACCTGACAGGGTTCCTGTGTGTGGAATGCATAAGTCCAGTCCCCTGCCCTTCTCAGGTTCTGCCTCCCCCTGCCCCATGTGCAACCTGGCCTGCCACGCTCTCTGCACCGTTTCCTAGGCGGGAGCGGCTTCACCTGCCTGGAGAGCCTCACTTCACCTTCACCATCTGGCAGCACGCTTGCTGGGGAGCCATCCCTTTGCGTATCCCCAACCACCCTGCAGTGCAGCCGTTCCTCTTGGGCCCAGGCCGGGGTTCCGCAAATGCTGGCTGAACCGAAACCCTACTGTGGTCACCACTTCCTGAGCTGGTCTCTCTTCTCGTTCCCACTCTGGCTCCCAGTCACGGCTGGGGCAGGCACCCTCTGTTCTGTTGTGGCCCAGACACGGTCTTCCCGGGGGGGGGGGCCCTGCAGGGGGTGAGGGGTGTGCCCCTGGCACCCGTGGGATCTATCCGAGCAGCACCTAGGCTGCCTGGTGGCCCCTTCCTTGTCCCCGCTTCTATGGCTGTCTTGAGGAAACGTGTGCTTAGCAGACTGAGGTTTAAAGTTAGTTGTGGGCTTAGGACCCAGAGGAAGAAGCTGAGAAGGATGCAGAAATTTCTGGCTTTGAGCAGGAGGCAGAGGGTGGCTGTGAGGTCCCAGGCCTGGGGCTGCCTGGGGAAGGAGGGGTAGCAGCTTCAGGGAGCCCACAGGATGGTTCGCCAGCCTCCAGGGGGGCACCCCATCTTGGATGGAGCACTGGGGTGGGGGCCCTTTAGCCCTGCAGGGAGAAGACTGTTGTGTCCCAAGTCTGATACTGGGGGCGGGAGACTGTCAAAGGGGCAGGAAGTGCTCTTCACCCTGCCTAGTTACAAAGTAACTGATCCAGAAGATTCCATCTGCATTCTGAGGCTGGAGATTCTTACCTGGAGAGCTTTCCCTATCTTCTCTCTTCCCCTTTGCAGAGAGGAGAATGTCAAACTGGCTTCTGGAGGCCCACACTGGCACAGAGAGGGGCAAGGGCTATGTTTCTGTGCCAGTGTGGGCACAGCAAGGGCTGTTCATTCTGCTTGTATCAGGAGAGCAAAAGATTCCCCAGAGACCATGGTTAGGGTCACGAGGCCGCCCACACTGTAGGGAAAGCTGAGAAAGTGAACAGGGCTGTTGGAATTGACTTAGAGCACAGCCACAGCCAACACCTGGGAGTGGGTGGGGATGGTGGGGGGCAAATGCAGTAAGGCGGGCCTCAGTCAGGCTGGATGGGGTCCATCAGGCAGCAGGAGGATAAGGGATCTGGGACCCCTGTGAGGTGGCCCACTGGATCGAATCTCCAGGGAGCCCGTGTGAGAGCCTCAGGGTCAGGAGTTGCTGCCCTGGCTGAGTGGGTACCCTGTCCTGGTGTGGGAGCCTAACCAGGCCAGCTCAGGGCACAGGAGGATAGGGTAGGCCTCTGGTGGTATAAGGAAAGAGTCATGGGTCCTGGGCTCTGGCCCCACTCCACAGCTTGCTGTGGCCTTACAGTGAACTCCAGAGTCTCCGAAGTGGACAACAGCTTATGCACACCTACCTCAGGGAGGCAATGGGGTCAGCTGGGAGTACTGGGGTGGTGGGGAGAGACAAGAGGACTGGAAGAAGAACTGTGGTGGGGTTGACTTCCAGGAAACTGGGACATGGGGTCGCCCCCAGCCCAACCCAGGCCAGTCATAAGAGAGGGGCTGCTGGCCCACACCCAGAGGCCTTCTCCAGTCAAGACACCAGGGCTGTGCAATTGATGATAAATGTCTATCCCAGGAGTGGTGCCCACTGCATTTGGCATTCACTATGTCCTAATCTTTCTAGAACACTCATCCCCAGCCTCTCCCTCCACACAGGCACCTTTGGGGAACATGGGGCTTCTCATTCGTTCACTGCTAACAGGCTTTGGAGGTGCCCCAGAGACCCCAAGCCTGGTGAGGAGACCCCTCCTGTCCCCTACAGCACCCCCCTCTGATCCCCCACGGATCGGACTGTGTTGACACTTCAGAGAGAGGCCTGCTCAGTTGGTTGGTGGGTCGTTTATGCTGAGAATTGAAACATTGCTTAACCCCAAAAAGAAACCACAAGAAGAGAAAAACATGCAATTAAGCTGCAGCTGGGCCTGAGGGTTCAGCCTTCTCGCAGTCTGCCTGGTGGGTTGTTTATGTTAAAGGCCAGAGAGGTTTGCTGAGGTGGACTGTCTTCAAGTCCCCAGAAGATTCCCTGCTGGCAGAGAAGAGTGTCCTTTGATTAGGGACAATGGGGCTTGATTCCCCACCTGCAGTCTGTCCTCCTGGACAGATACCTACACAGAGGCCCCTGCCTGAGCTGGGGGAGCTGGGGCAGAGGAGATAAGCAGCCCCCCAGGTGTGGGACGCAGCTGTTTCACCACAGGGCTCTCGGGTGCACCCGGGACCCGAGGCTTCTGCTCTCAAGGGCAGAGCTGCGCCCCCAAGGAGATAGAGTCGACCCTGCTGTGGAGCCCCACAGACAGGCAGTTGGGGGAGAGGCAGCTGCAAAGGGTGCGTCCAGAAGTCAGGAGGTCTGGAAAGGAGCTGCTTTCGTTTCAGCAGAGATGTACATTTTGGGTTTGCAGTTTGGGGTAGAGCCCACCATCTTGTGCCCTGGGGATCTAAAGTCTTTACCATTAGGATCAAAAGGCCATGCTACCGACCAGAGACTCAGCTCGGGTTCCCCTCCTTCCGGAAGGCCTTCTGGTCAGTCTCCATGTCCACTCCCACACCCAGACTGGGAACTATCCTGTTCTCCTAAAAACGCTACATTTCAGGAACTTGGGGCCGCTGGGGTGGTGGGTGCTGGACATGTATTTAAGGCCCATCCTCTGTTGCAGAGCCAGAAGGTCAACTCTAGGCATCCTAGGGAGGAGCCAAGTGTCCCCATGGGCCCCAGCCCCAAGGACTCCTCCTGTCCCCTCCTGACCTCTCAGGTGTACCTAAACCAGCTGTCCCTATTCCCAAGGCTGCTGCCTGCCTGAGTACCTCCTTTCTTGCCCTTCCCAGACTCCCGAGTCCCAGTGCCCACCCCACAGGCAGAAGCTGCCCTTTGCACACACACACACACACACACACACACTGACATGCATATGTGCATGTGCACACACACACCCATGCACCCCACACACACCTACACCCCCCAACATTTACACACATGTACATGCACACACTCCTGGAGCTTTCCCTCCCCTGGCGCTCTGTGTCCCCACTTCATATGAGCTCACCCCAGTGGTGCTGGAGCCCATGTCACCACATGCACATCTAGTATCCATGGTCATTCAAGCTCCCCAGCCCTTTATCAGGTGACAGACACCTGTGCTGTGCCCACAAGAGGGGTGGCCCCATGGTTCTCACCCCAGTTTGCTCTGATTGAGCCCTGCCTTGTGTTCTCACCGGCACCTGAACATTAAGGCTTCTCTACTCTGTACCTTAATGCTGAAGCCCCTGGAGGAGTTGGGGGGAGGGGAGGGGTCCACCAAGCTCACATATACATTTGTCTTGAGTCTGGCTGCTGTGCCTGTGAACTTGGCCCTCCTCTAAACATGCCCAGAGTTACAGACCCAATTCAGACCAGACCAGCTCAGGAGGATAATCACTGGTCCTGGAGGGGGGGAGCCCAGTCCTGAAAAGACTTTCTCTCACTGCAAAAATAAAATAAAAATAAAAATAAAAATAAAAATAAAAATAAAAAAGGTCAAAATTGCATATTAATTGGAAAATTGCACTTCAATCTTGGAAACATTTTGTAAAAGTGTGAGAGCCCTGCAATCTGTGGTTTACCGTGTCTCCGTCGAGCCAAGTTCAAGAAGGCTCAGGAAAGCATACATCTAGAGACTGGGTGCACACTGATGCCTTCAGTTCTGTGACCACCACCAATGACAAAACAGCATTCTAATGTGTCACTAATCTTTGAACATAGGCATGACAGCATCCAAACATAGCCTAGATTGCCCAAGCCTTACTGGCACACATGCAGGTAACCTTGAAGGTGAGCCCCCAGTCCTGGCTCTTGCCTCCAGCAAAGGTAAACAAAGCTGGACACTAGTTAGAGCAGTAAGAGAGACTCTGTTTCACAATAACTATTGCAATAGGCAAGAGGGCCCAGAGTGAACTTAAACTCAACTTCCAAGAAAGGAAAGGCAGGAGATGGTTTAAAGGCTGGAGTGTGCTGGCAGCAGGGACTAGGCCACTTAGGTTTGTTAGCTCAACCAGAGGAAGAGGACCTTCTTATGTCTTTATGATGGGAGACAGTGGTGCACGTTAGAGCATGGCACCCACCCACCTGGGTTGGGCCCTTCTCTCCCACAGGACTGGACTGGGAAGGAGAGTTAGCTCTTGAATGCTTGCATTTCCAAGAGACAGTTCTGGATGGTACGAGGTTTACCTCTCAGAGGGCAAAGAAAGGACTTAAAATTGGAAGCTTTCTGAAGTAACTGCTCTGAGAGGGGGTTCAGGAGCCTATCTGCCTGTCACCAAGTTTTGGGTGGAACAAACAGTAAATTCTCCTGGCAGCATTGAGCTTTCTTGGGCAGAAACTTGAAGGTTTGGAGTTGTCATCCTAAGGAAGTGACCCTGGGCTGCTAGAAACTCTGCTAGTATTTGTTCAGATCTCTTACTGTGTGGGGAGGGGTGAGGAGGGAGAATGGACAAAATTGTTTGTGCTGGCGGTAAGTTTTTATAGGCCAAGGTGGGGGCCTACTTGAGAAATGGGCTCAGAGGAGCTTGGCTAGAGTCTGGTCAAGGATAGTCTTTGGCACCTCTGCTGCATGGTTACCTGTGGTTTTTCTCCCCTCTGGGGGGCACTGGTTCTGCTTGCTGGTCATCTTCTGGGCACTGTTGTTCCCATCATTGTTGCGATGCATGGGAACCCATGGGATCGGGGGAGAGCTCAGAGAGCACTGTCCTGGACACCTGCATTAGACTGGGCTTCCTGAGAGTACAGTGTGGGCACCTGTCCTGGGTCAGGCATTGAGGAAATAGCACTTTCTCCCTTTCTACTCCCTCAGCTCCCCAGGGCACACACACATACCTTTCCATATCCCATGAGAAGTCCAAGAGCTTTGAGGCTGCCATGCTGTGAGGGAGCCCAAGACAACCACATACACAGGCAACACAGAGGACCACCAAGGCACTAGAGAGGTGAAGGAAGTCTTCTTGGACCTCCCAGCCCAGGCTGGCTGCCAACGTCAACTGAACACAGTCGAAAAAGTGATCTCCATCAATTCCATGAGTCTATCGCAGCTCTTGGAACCACAACAAATGATGGATCATAGTTTGGGGTGGTGGACCATGAAGCAATATGCAACAGAAGCATTTTAAGTCAGTTAGGTAGTGTCTTTTGAGCCCCTGGGAGTATGGAAAAGGTGACCAGTCACCTTGCAGAGAATGCTGTCATCAATGAAGAGGAAGCAGCAGCTCTCGGGGCCACACTGTGATCTTGATATTTGAATCAGGAAGAAGCTGTGAGAAAAAGGGATG